>NC_071468.1:30978978-32360853 GCF_028500815.1 Rissa tridactyla | reverse complement strand
GTTGACATGCTTTGCTAACTTAAGATTTTATTAAAAAGCGTTTACTATTCAAATAGGATTTGTTTAAAGGTAAGAATCCTAAAACTGTGAACTAACCGCAATTAGCCTGGTACCATCAACCTGATGAAACCAGTGACTAAGAATAGCAGAATAGCTCAGTCCCTTAGGACATTGTTACAATGAGCTTCTGAGAGTGAAACCTATGGAAAAACATTTAACTGTCCCCACTGCTCCTGTTCTGCAGAACAGGATCTGCACTTAAACATCAAGAGAGATAATTTTACCTCATAATCTAAAAATGCCAAGCTTCACCCTGGTGTCCCATTCTCTGCATTCAACCCTAGATATAAAAAGCCCCTGCGTTTTCTTCACCTAACTACAGCGTATATAACTGATATTTATAGTGAGAACTAAATATGGAAACTGTAGGCACGGTTTCAAGGCGGTATGAAAATAAACACAAGATTTAGAGTATTGAACATATAGCTCATTTTTGTAATGATCACGTGTATGAAAATCTTCTCTGGAAAACCAGTAACGCACAAAAACTTTAGCCTGCCATTACAAGATGTCAAAAAGTTTCAGGCACAGACTTAAAATATAACGCGCTGTGGAAAACGGTGACTGCAGCAAATGGATCTGATATAGAGGTTGCCGTAGGGTCTTCTCTGTGCTTTAGAAAGCTCCTTTCAGTCCAGTGTCAAGAGCAGGATCTGTTTCCTCTCCAGAGGATGAGCACAAGGACAGAGCCTGGAGCAAAACCTGAACTCGCCCAGAGTGGCTCCCATCCGAGCACTGCTGCTGCGCTCACGCTGAGCCCCTAAATTGCCAGGTGCTGACCCCAGGGCTGGTGCAGGGTGTGTACAGCACAGGTGATGACAGAAGAGCTCTTCTTACACTTCGTCCCCAGCTGACAGAACTGCACTTAAGGAACACTACAGATGCTTTCCTAAGGTAGCAAATTGCTATACAGGTCAATACCAAGCTAAACAAAACTAAAGAGCCAAGACAGTTCTCTGTTTAATGTAAAACCCAAGTGACTGCTTTTTATGCAATGACATGTTAAGCACAGTAATGTACGGTTCTGGATGAGCACATCTCTAACTCAGACCATCGACAACAAAGTAGTTAAAAAGTTCTACCAAAAATAACATTTGGCAAGGCATGCCAGATGATTTAGAAAGCAAGTGATGTCACCAGGGCAGTGATTTGACTTTTTCATGTGCAGTACATATTAATGAAGAACAATGGCCAGGACATTTTGTTAAAAGAACAGTTAAAAGAATAGAAAGTTTTTGTTTCAAAGTAATGACAAATTCAGCTTCTTACACACATCAACACGGAGAAGGCTTAGCTCTTACAATTAAGGTCAAACGCCTGTGCAGCTTTACTCATGCTACCCGATTGCTGAGGACAAACATATGTGTGAACTTGCAAAATATGACTTCTATCTGACATGTCTTTTAATTTCCATGTAACAAAATATACAGTAATATTTTAAATATATTTTGTGTGTAACTGAGTACAACAATATTTAATTCCATGAATAATTAAAGGATCTAGTTGTGCTGACCACAATATTCCATGCAATGAAAATTATACACTGACAGCGTCACTGTTTCAGGAGGGTGCAATCTAAACAGCTACACCAAGAAGAAAAACTAGTACATACAAACACAAGGTTAAGAATGAAGTTAGAGAGAGATTTCAGCAATACCCAAGGCGTAAGACTTGCTTTTGAACTCCTGCCTGCAAGGATTGAGGGGAACAAAATTATGGTCTATGTACCAGATAGAAAAACAAATAGACATTGCATAGGAATATAGTCATGAAAGCCATGCAAGCCCATGGTCGTGTAATAGATTTTAATCAACGGTCACATTAAATGCAGGATAGATACTTTGCTTTTTTTTTTTTTCTCATTTTGATACTGATAGGTCTATTTTTGGATACTTAAAATTTCAGGTAGGTAACAGAGAATCCCTCTTTCTGCTCGGACTTTGAATAAGACTTCTGAATTTGTTTGCGGAGAGAAAAATCAGGTTCTGAAAAGATTAACATAGTTTAGCAACCTTTGAGCAGATAACCCCCTCACTTCAATCAATGATTAGCACTCTTCCTGCAAATGTAATGGAAAAATCCATGGGGCCAGCAAACACCTCCAAATCAAACTTCATCTACCATGGGACAGGAGCATGCAGTTTCCAGATAAATAGCACACAGGAGATGACAAATAGTAACTGATTGCTTGTTTACATCATGTCACTGCTTGCAAACGTGAAACTCAGTAGCGGTGGTGTTCAGTATTTTGAATATGCTACCTAAGGTTACACACCACAAGGTAAATCTGCTTTTGTTTGCTATGTACAGCACTACTGCTTCCGATTTTCAGTTTCTTGAAGGGGTCTACTGATTTACTAGAACATATAATAGATTTCAGAGGGGTTTAATCCAACCTGCAACAATATCCCAAAGTAATTTTACTTGGCTGTGGAAGTACCACTTCAGAAACTGTTCTTCACTGTGATTCAGCTGTTCTTTCTTCCCCTCTCAACCCCCCAAAGCAGAAAAGGTTAATGATGGTGACTTCAGTAGATGATCATTTCCCTTTTCTTAAAGTATTATCTGTGAAAATGATTTAGCTGCAATTACTGTCTGTGTTCTGAGCTCTGTGTGAAGAATAGTTTCTAGATTTTATCTTACAAAAAGTCAGTGTAAAATAACTAAGCAGTTCTGGGAGCTGGGACTGAACCAGAACTCAAACTTCCCCTACTGCCCACTTGTCTACAGTTATTAGACTTTATGCACTATCACAGTCTATGAAGCATAATGAGCAAGGAGGAGTGGAGCGAGTTTCTGAAAAATAGGGATAGTGGTTAGCAGGCACAGGGGAGGTAAAGTACGTGTTAGATCTACCTTAAGCCAAACAAAAATTTGAGACAGACTCTCCTGCTTCCTAGGCAAAAAGCCTCACCAGGGAGCAATAATACATAAGAGAGCTAGACACTGGCCCCTCATCTAGTGTTTGTGTTTTCAAGAGGGATAATGACAATTTAATACTCCAAAACAACTTTTCCGGGCTTTTCACACTGGAGACATTCAAGTGGACAGAAGTGCCTTACCTTCACAGCAGCAAGAGGACCTCTCTCCTCAGCAGAGCTGACTAGCCCCACGCAGGACCTTCTTCCACGCAACGGTCTTTTCCACATTTCACTCAATCCCTCTTCTTCCACAACAACTGGGTCTCCTACAGGACACGTATCATTACTCATTGCAGAGTTCAGCTTTTAGGCACTGAAGTCTGTCACTGGTTCCACTTCTCACAGCTCCCTGGCAAAACTCAGCTCGCAGGCTGCAGGACTTCATTGACAATGAGAATTCGATTGCCTTCATGATACACAGACCCTCAAAGAAAGCCTGTTCGTGGTCACCTGGGAAAGCATGGACACTATTCACTCCAGTATTGCCACAGACTGGATGTTACAGAGGTAAAATAATAGCTACGGAAAAGGTGAAAGAGTTTATTAGCATTGAGGTCGACATGGCAGAAGAGTTGAGCTGAATCATCTTTCAACCTGTGAAATTTTAGTAATGCTTTCTGATCTAAAAGATTTTTCTATTTATACAAGTTTACACTGTGGCCTTACAGTGCATTTTGTGCTCAGGCTGGTTCAGGGTGTTTTTTTGCTTTGGACCTTCAGCAAAGCAGGAAGAAATAGGACAGGGAACAAAGGAAAAATAAACCCACAGATATCATTTAGGCAAATGTGATGCCCACGAATCCATGGGCCCTGGTTGGCTGCAACCATGAGTGCTGAGGGAGCTCACAGATTTTATTGCAATGCCACTGTCCATCTTTGAAAGGTCATGGAGAGCACAAGAGGTGCCTGAAGACTGGAGGAAAGCCAATGTCATGCAAGTTTTCAAAAAGGGTAAGAAGGAGGAAACTGGTAGGAAAGCAGGTAGGAAGTAGAAAACTGCAGGCCAGTCAGCCTCACCTCCATCCCTGGAAAGGTGATGGAACAGCTCATCCTAGATGTCATCTCTAAGCATGTAGAGGAAAAGGTTATCAGGAGTGGTCAACATGGATTCACCAAGGAGAAATCATGCTTGACCAAACTGATAGCCTTCTATGATGGCATGACTGGCTGTGTAAATGAGGGAAGAGCAGTGGAAACTGCCTACCTCAACTTTAGCAAGGCTTTTGACAACATCCTCCATAACATCCTCATAGGTAAGCTTAGTAAGTGTGGGTAAGAATGAGTGGACAGTGAGATGCATTGAGAACTGGCGGAATGGGTTGTGATCAGAGGGCTGTAATCAGCAGCGCAGAGTATAGTTGGAGGCCTATAACTAGCAGTGCTCCCCAGGGGTCAGTACATACTCATCAATGACCCGAATGAGGAGAAAAAGTGTACCCTCAGCAAGTTTGCTGATGACACAAAACTGGGAGGCAGCACACCAGAAGGCTGTGCCTCCATTCAGAGAGACCTGGATAGGCTGGAGAGTTGGGCAGACAGAAACCTAATGAAATTCAACCAGGGCAAGTGTAGGGTCCTGCACATAGGGAAGAATAACCCCATGCACCAGTATCTGTTAGGGGCAGACCTGCTGGAGAGCAGCGCTGTAGAGAGGGACCTGGGAGTCCTAGTGGACAACAAGTTGACCATGAGCCAGTAATGTGCCCTTGGGGCCAAGAAGGCCAGTCTCCTGGTCTCCTGGGGTGCACTAAAAAGAGCGTGGCCAGCAGGTCAAGAGAGGTTATCCTCCCCCTCTACTATGCCCTGGTGACACCACACCTGGAGTGGGCAGTGGAGTCCAGTTCTGTACTCCCCAGTTCAAGAGAGAGAAGAAACTACTGGAGAGATTACAGCAGAGGACTACGAGATGATCAAGGGACTGGAGCATCTCTTTTATGAGGAAAGGCTGAGACACCTGGGTCTGTTTAGCCTTGAGAAGACTGAGAGGGGATCTCATCAAAGCTTATAAATATCCAAAGGGTGGGAGTCAAGAGGATGGGCCCAGAGTCTTTTCACTGGTGCCCAACGACAGGACAAGGTGCAATGGGCACAAACTGGAACACGAGAAATTCCATCTCAACACAAAGAAAAATTTCTTTGAGGGTGGCAGAGCACTGGAACAGGCTGCCCAGAGAGGTGGTGGAGTCTCCATCTCTGAAGATATTCAAAACCCGCCTGGATGCGTTCCTGTGCAACCTGCTCTAGGGGAACCTGCTTTGGCAGGGGGTTGGGACTATGATCTCTGAAGGTCCCTTCCAATCCCTACAATTCTGTGACTTTTAATTATCAGTAGGAGCAACCATGTGAATAGCTACAGTGTGCATCTCTTCTATGCTGCCTATTCTTACCTGCTGACAAAGTTAAGCATAAAAAGAGGGGAATATCTGGGGAGAGAGCAGACACACAGGAGCAGAATCGCAGTATCGCCACTGTTCCTTTCCAACTAAAGAAAGTTTTAAGCTCATTTTGATGAAAAGTACTAATGAAATACAAAATCACATTGAACTTTCTGGTGTTTGGAATGTGCTCTTAAAAACTCAGCCATTGTTCTGTTGATGGCTGCTCTGCCTGAATAGATTTTCCCTTTGGCCTCAGACACAGAGACAAGGAAGAGAGATACCAAATTGCCTTCCCATCTAGCAGCTCCTAAAGAGGTGTTGAAACAGGAAACTACATAAATAAGGAAATGAGCTGCAGCTTTTTTCTGCCTCTATTAGGCACAAGATTTGGATGAATTCAGGCCTGATGGAGAATATAAATCTATTGCACCTCAGATAAAGAGTCTGGTCTCTTTGTCTCAAAACTGAAGAATTTCCAGATGAGGTCAGCTCCCTGACAGTATAGAAGTACTTACCACACTGGAAAGAAAAATAGCAGAAGAGACAAAGAAAAACACACAAGGGATTGCTATGAGATACCTCCTCAAGGTATTGTTCTGTAAGCAAGTTATAACTTAGAAAGAAAAAGAAATAATAAAGGATGGACAGTGAAATAAATGCCATGAGACTTAGTTCCAGGACATGGTAAGTGTCTTCATATCAGTTCCCAGTACATACCACAGTCATGTAGCAACCTCCCACTATTTCATTTTCCCATGATATCCTCTAAAAGGCTGAAATGAAAATCTATTGTTATTATAGAGTGCCTAGTCCAAAGGAAGAGTCTGCCCTAATTAGTACAAAGGAAATGCAGAACAGTCTTAAGTACCACCGCTGTACCTAGAGATGTACGTGTCTATTTCTTAAAATTTAATGACCTTCCAGGTCAGTGCTCACAGAAGAGCATGGCAAACTCTTGTTTTAAATCTTCCACGTGGTCATTTTGTCAGGTTTCCCCTGCTTCTTCAACTGTGAGTATGGAACTTGTAATCATTATTTCTCATATTTTCCCTGTAATATTTTCTCATAGTTTATGATTATTTAGGTCCATATCCCAGTCATTTCTTTTATGACCTAAAGCATCCTTTTCAACCTGAGCAATGCTATCCAGCATTCAAAATGTGGGCAGAGAACCCTAGAATAATGTAATAATAGAATGTATCATGGAATAATGATGAATTCTGGTTTGCTCTCTATTCCCTTCCTAATCACTCCCATCTTTTCAGTTGTCTTTTCAACTAGTGTTGAGTAGTAAGATATTTTGTATCAAACTTTCTGCAAAAGCTCCCATATTTCTTTCCTAATTCGATATAACTGTATTGATGGAGTTACCTCCATGCTCAGTCTCCTCACTCACTTTTTTTTTTGCAAATGTCAGCATAGAACTTAGCCTTATTCTAACCAGTCTCCTTATTCACTCACTCATTCAACATCAGTCTGTTCTGTAACTCTTTTAAACCATCTTTAATTATTTTTTTTAATCCAAAAAACTGTATCAGCAGCAAGTGTTATCATATCACTGTTCACTTTGTAGAGAAGCTTATGAATTTGCTAATAGTGTTGGTCCCAGCACAGATCCTTGTGGAAGGCATTGGAAACTTCTCTCACCTGTAAAACCTGACTATTATTCAAGCCCATATAAGTCATGGCTGACCAGATCACCCACATTTTTGGCTCCTTCTGAGAACTCAAATATGCGACTAAGACATGGCCTCTAAATACAAAATATATGGCAATTCTTTCCCAATATGTCATCTTCATTCATACACATGCTGCTAGAATAGCAGTTATGACCTGTACATAAGGCAAATAATCATAAATTTAGATGAGATACGCAGCACTTAAAATCATTTTGTTTGTTACATGTCTGGTCCTCAGATAATAGAACAGATTTAAAAGATAAACTGTATATGGCCACTAATAGTTCACATCCTTGAATTGGGTGTTACTAAAAAGCAAGCCCAGAACAGAAAAGAATCTTAAACAGGTATATCCATAGCTCCTTTATTTTTCCCTCCTTATTTTTCATATAGTCCACATGATTGACCACACCTGCCATTACTTCCATTAAATGGCTCCTGAAATAAAACACACTTTATCCTGAATAACAGAATCAAAACCTGTATTTAATATGTCTATCCAATACCAGGCATATTTATGCTCTCAATTCTTTAATAGCAGGAAATTCCAAGCACTTTCCTGTGTTTTTCTGAGCTCTGTTTTTGACCCAATTTATTACTTGAACTTTCTTTTTAGAAGAAGTTAACCAACTGGAAGGTTCTGTCTGATGCTCAAAGTCAACAGTACTTGCTTGCTTGTACTGACGAGAGGAGAGATTGAAAGAATCTGAAAAGACCCAAAATGAAAATTGGAAATTTAATGGGGGGTTGGAGCTGTCAGCTTGTTTTTATCAGACTTCAACCTTATTGCAGGTCTAATCAACTGTGGCAGATTGATTAGGGCAGTAAGTTACATCTTTGTTGTATGAGGCAGGCTTCGCATTTCCCTAGCTAACCTTTTGTGTCTCACAAGTCTCCTTCTGTGGAAAGCAAAACCGCTCACTGCAGCAACTGGGGTGAAAGAAGAACAGCGAGCATGAGTTTGGGTGCTGTTACAGCAAGGGCAAGCATGGGGGGCTGGTTGCATGAAGCACCAGGAGGTGCATGAGCAAAAGGAAGATCACAAGATAGTCACCTTGATTCCCCATTCCTGACAATATCTGTTTGGTGAAGGATGGTTAACAGCGGCATGAGTGAGCGCACTAGTGTCTACTACCATCTGATATGGTGGAAAACTAATTTATTACAATAATGTGAAGTGGCTGTGCTTGTTAGCAACCAGAGCTGCTGAAGAAGAGTGTTTTTAACTGATGCTCATGCAGGATCCGGTAGATTTACACATATAAAGAAAGTTATTTGATTGCATTATTTGTCTCTGAAACTCTTCCTGGGCAAAAAGCAATACCACAGAAGTAAATTTACAGTATCCAACAATTAAGAGAAGAACTTATGAAAATCTCTTATCCCTGCCTCCACAATTTCTCACATCACTTGCTTTGCTTCAGAGAAGTCACATCACAGACACTGAACACCACCAAATGTTTTCCATACTCAAAGATATACTTTAAAAGTATAAATGATGATTTGGCAACTGTTTCCCACAGAAAATGAATGAGACTTGGTATTCTATTTCCCTGTGTACTTTTTTAAAAAAAAAAGTAAAATCACAGTGAATTTCTGCCTATGAGAAGAGATAAATAAACTAAGACCTTGATTTACCTCTTTCATAGGGCTGAAATTCAATGAAAGTGTGCAAAAGACTTCCATCAAAACTCAGAAATCTCATCAGCTTTATGAAAGTCAATGATTCGCCAGCATATATTCTATTTATTGTATTGTATACTTGCTTGTATTACATGATAAAGTCACAGTTCTTCCCAACTTTCTTAATAACAATAAGGAAGTACATTTCTTTGAGTTGTCTGTCTCATTAATTCAGGAGAAAGGGTGGTTTTGTTGCATTGAAGTCAGGAAATAGGGCGTCTCTATTTGTAGTCAAAGAACCCTCATAGGTTTGTCCTCGAATACTTTTTCCGCACGCTGACCAGCTTCCCCGCGTCTAGGACTCTGTACTCATCGACCATTTTAGTTGTGTTAGTGATCTAATCCTCATGTTCTCAAACTACAAGCACCAGACTCCCAAGCATTGCTTTGACAGAGCTAATTTCTTAGAAGTCGTAAAAATCCCATTTGACACAAGGGAGTATTTGCCATTTTATACTGAGCCACACAAACAGCCTGCAGAGCAAAACAAGCACCATTTCCAAGCTGTAGTTTGCAAAGCAGGTAACAGAGCCTGAAATGATTATTAGTTCTTTACTGTAGCATTAGCTTCTACAGAAACCTGCCCTTTAAAAAAAACAAACAATAAACCACACTGTTCTCTTTCTGTCTTCTCAGTAACCATGGAGCCATGTGGGAGAAAAAAAAAAAACAACAAAATTGAACAACACCCAAACCCAACACTGACAAGAAAAGCTGTGCTGTATTGTGGTTTCTTGTATGACAAGAATTACTCTTATGACTTCACTAATATGTCTTAAAGATCAGTATTCTCTTTACATGTAAACAATAGCTCCTCTTCATTGCCATTGTATGCCCATCTCCTTTTTCACTGTGTCACATTTTTCTCACTCCCTATAGGTCTGCCTTTCCACAGTCAAGCCATTTATATCAGAAACTGCACAGAAGCAATAACAAAAAAGTTCACCATTTACCATCTCACAAAATGATTTTAGCCAGCAGGCTTTTCTAGTAACATATAGTACAGACTAGATGCTGAGCGCTTCAATATCTTTACAATATTTACAATTAGAAGGTTTTAATTACCTGATTGACAAGGGCATTTCCTTCCATGATTTATAAGGTGAATAATTAATTTTTTAAACACATGTTATAGGTGCAATTCACTGTATCGGTCAATAGTCTACCATCAATACAAGTATAGGCCATATGATAAAAGTCAGCAAGTGATTCCTTGGTGCAATAAACCTGTGTTCCAAGATTTGAAATAACTCAACCATTCACAGAGAATAAGGAAAGGAACAAAGCAGCAAAGTAAAACATTTTCCTCTGTTATTATTCTGTTCATCCAGATGTGTTAACACATCTTGTTTGCTTACTCTTCTGAAGTTCTAAAGGACATTCAGAAGTCTCTTCAATGGTGTTTCGTAAACCATTTCAGTCTTCAGTGGAGCAAAATTTGACCACATCGAAACTGATCAAAATTCCCATGCATTGTAACGCTAACAATTCACTCAGTGCAGAGGGGGTTTACAGGAGAATGGCTTAAGATGTCAGTCAGTTACTTGTTAAGAACAATCTTTCTCCTTTTGCATCAAGCATTGCTGTTTAGCTGCTATTGACCCTCCAGAAACGGTAACAGTTATAATTACTGCTGGTCTGTTTGGCAAGTTCTGCACCTGTGTGTGTTCAGCCACAATTTACGAACCAAGCTAAGTAAGAGAGAGCTGTAGAGGCAGATGTGCAGTGAAGGGTAGATAAGAATAAAACATGAGGAACTAGTGAGAGTAATCAATAGCTGTCACCTCAACAATGATGCCCTTCTGCAGTCCCCCTCCAAAGTCATTTGCCCGCTACAACACACATGTATGCGGTATGCAAAAGGCATGGAAACCGTCTCGTACAGTATGCCTTCAGCAGCCCACCATGTGGCCATGCAGTAACGTAATTTTGTCACATACTCAGCCCCATCTCACACAGCAGGTACTGAGAGGGTACACACGTTAAGCTACGTTTGACAAAACCTACCGGGAAACTAGGATTTTACTAAAAGAACAGCTATATTTATCTTATAATCTTTTATTTATCAGCTTGCTGCCCATAAAAGCTACACTTCAGGTTTGTCGTGATTTAGCCTCAGCCGGCAACAAAGAACCACGTCCCGCTCACTCGGGACTCCCCAATACGGGAAGAATCAGAAGAAAAAGGCAAAACTCTTAGGTTGAGACAAAGGCAGTTTAACAGAACAGCAGAGGGAACAAGAAAACAATAACACGGACAGAGGAATATACAAACACGGTTACGGAACCGCTGCTCCCCACCGCTCCCCCACCAGAGCCAGGATACCCCAGCCGGCTCCGGCTCCAAGCTTCGGCTTGCTGCCCCCTCCCCAGCAGCTCAGGGTGGGCACGGCTCACATGGCATGGGATACCTCCCTGGGGAGAATTAACCCTATCCCCGATGGAACCAGGACAAGGTTAACAGTAGAAATTTGTGTGTAATCAAAGTCAGTCTTTTCCAAAGACCCTTCCTGAGCCTCTTGAATTTTTTCTTTGCCAATGACAGCATTAACACCTTGAATAGAAATACTGCCTGCTCCCATGACATAGTCATTAATTTTTGTCTGACCTATAATTCCTTAAGTACAAGCCTTTAAAACCAGCATCTTGATTCTAGTCTGTTGCATTAATTTCATAATATAGTAGCCAGGTATGGCATTACTCCTATGCAATGAAGCCAGGAATTTTTTTTTTTTTTTTGCAAAAGGACACAATGCTCCTGAGAAGGGCAGACAGTTTCCAAATACGTCTGTGACATCTACAAGACCAGAAGTTCTTCAAAAACAACTGAGGTCCTCTTCATATTTCTGAAAGTCAAACTTAGCTGTCCTGTTTTTTTTGTAGCATTCAAAAATCACCACTTTCCTCTACAAAAATCTATATTCACAGCTTAATGTGAATCTGTCCCTGTGGAAACAGAATAAAGAACTGTTGGTGATAGGGCAGACAAATATATTCTTTTTTGTGAGCTCCATGTTGACTTGTAAAAATTTGTTCGAGCAGCATCTTCTCTATCATAAAATCGAGGCTGGGATAATTTTTCAACCTTTTATTGAAATGCATCTGTTAGCTGATAGAGAATGGAACAAAAGGATTTTGCCGTTTTCCAGGGAGACTATGCAATACCTGAGTTTGGTCAAGCATGTCCATGCTAAGCATCATATACCTGTGAACTCATGATAGATTAATAGCCCACCTCCAGATAACGGTCTTACTGTAAGGTCATGATTTCTTGTTTTATTGCCATTTGTACAAGAACATAGCCAAACAAAACCAAAATATTGTCTCCACAGTCTTGTAGGCCACTCAGGGCATTAAAGGAAGCAACACTGATTTGCTTTGCCAGGAAAAAGATCCAGCGTCCACAAAAGCTGCATGTGCCAGGATTTGAACGTGGGATGTTTTAAGAAACCAAATTTGAGGTATGGTACAAACAACTAGCTCCACCAAAAACCCCTTGGGAACTGTGATTTCAGCAGCAGAGTTTGAAAATCCAAAGGGGATTCAATATGAGACCCCGCTGAGCGGTTCAGTGATGATAGTAAGATGAGCAGTACTTTGATTTTTTTTTTTTTTTTTTAAAGTAGCTTGAGACATACGTCTGTTAGATCTTTGTGACTGGAGAACCATAAAGTCAGGGCTGATCTGCTAGAGCTGTGTGACAGCTAGGGAAGGCAGCAGGAGTAGAGAGGAGTTTGCAGGTTGCATCAGCAGATCAACGTAGTGAAGGTTGCTGTGGACTCACAGCACTGTGTTGACAATTCGCAGTGGATCCAAAGGGGACTGCTGCTCAGATCTGAACAGGTGTGGCAAAACAGCAGATGCTGATGGGTTACTGTTAGCTACATCTTAGGACTGAGGTTAATTAACAAAACCTTCATGACACCTGGCTCTAATGCTGCTATTAACCACTCAGAGGCAGAAGCAATACATTTCCTGAACAGAAGAGACAGAAATCCATTGTGAAATCCTGACTTCTGCCTTTAGCAATTGTTGTGAGGTTGCAACTGTTTTCAAGCAAAGCCTAGCTTAGCACAGTGGATCCTTTCCATTTTGAGAGAAACATCACTGCAGTAGAAGCAACTTTCTCTGGCCTCGATGCAAGAGTCTCACGTTCAATCCCAAAGTTCTGTGGCACTCAAACAAACCTAAGTGGCAAGTAATTTTCTGTAGTGAAGAACATACTAAAGATAAGGATGAAGCACAAATGAAAGAAATAGTGTGTTGATAAGCATTCAAAGTAATCCATATGTGTATCTGTGCTGTCTTAAGAACACTTGAAGCCTACACTGCTGATGCTTATCAGTAAGCGCAATGATGCTTTGTGCTGACATGTCATACTGGGAGTCACCTTAGGTTTATGCTCACTATCTCAAGTTCCCCCTGTAGTTTCATCTAGAGAAGTTATTTTTACTTACTCGTTTGAAAGAGGATACAGCTTTTGCTTTCAAGCTACAATACAGAAGTTGGAGTGGCAGAAGGTCCAGCTGATATGTGGCTATTGAGGGACTAATTGTATGTCAACCATAGGATCCTAATAAAATAGTACAGATAGGAGAGAGGAAAAAAAGAATTGGGACTGGGAATGAGCAGGTCATAACTGCAACTGATCAACTCAACTCATTTGTTCTTGCAGCAGATGTAACTTGTAAATGGGGAGACATATACTAAAGGCAAAGAGCAGACATGAGCAGTTGACGAAATATGTAACCGAAATGAAACTTTAAGAAGTATAACAATACTTTAAATTGTCTCCAGTATTACTTAATTTTAAAACATGGTTTGGAGGTGCTGAAGCCAGAAAACAGGAAAGAAACTTGATTGAACAACCAGGCCTAGAATAGAGGATTTCTTTACTAACTCCAAATTCAAGACCCCTAAACAATACAGCCTCTAAATTTCAAGAAAAGCTGAGGATATCTTGTGGTCTCTGGGTCCAGGTTGCCTTGGCCAGAGGAAGGAACAGGATAGCTTGTAGGGAGTAGGCAAAAAAAGGCCATTGCCAAGGTCTCACATTAGGTGTTTTTTAATGTGTTGAGAGTAGCTACAAAGTTCATTTCAAACATGCTTATGAATGTAAGTTATTAGCACTGGAGAAGCAAGAGGAAGCATCCAGGTCCATGTTTCCCCAGTTACTACACAGGCTCCCAGTAAAGATCACAAGGGGATTAGCAGGTGCAGAACTGCCAGGCAGACATAGCATGCTGTGTCAGACAGCAGACATAGCATGCTGACAACACCCAAATGTAGGAGGCCAAGAGCCATTTTTCTTTATTGTGTTTTTGTTTCACTTAATTCCTTCATGTGCTCTAGTCCTCTCCAGAATGGGAATTATCAAGTTACTACAAGAAAAGGAAATTTTACTGTTACTTCCAGCCTGGCAAGACCATAATCTGCCAACTCTTGAGCTGATCCACAGGCACTCCGTACAATTTATTACCAAGGATTATAGAATGCCAACTGTCATGACTCAGTATGCAGCATCTAACTCAGCACAGAAAGGCTTCCTGCAATGTTCCTGAAAGCTAGGGGAGATAACAGTAACTTAATAAAGCAGAGTTCTGTGAGATGTTGTTGTTTACTTAATACACAGTTGTCAGTCACGTACGTGCCACTCCAGGCAGCCAGTCCCTAAGGAACTAAAACTGCAATAGCTTTTCAGAAAGCATTGGCAAGAAGGGCCCATTTTCCCTGTGGGCTCAGGATTCATCATCAATTGGCAGTCGAGATATCTAGTGTCCCTGATCAGCACAAGGGTTTCCAGAATGGATCATTCAATCCTATGCTTAGAATTTCTGGAAAAAAAAAGTGTCCAGAATGGTCAATCTCAAAAAGGACCTGCCGAATGTCCTGATTTAAGATCTAAAACAATTGGAGAATTTTAATGTAAAACCGCTAGAAATCTCGTCTGATCCTCCTAAAAAAAGTAATCAGGTAGTGTACCTAGTGGTGCACCCCAAGTCATACCTGAGCAGGAGATAAATTGCTGGACAAAGCATCAGGTCAGTCTGGTGGCATAGCTTGAAATAACACAATTCAGACAAACAAATGCTTTAATAAGTGATCAGTGAGAGTTAAGTGTCCCTGCTGGATAAGACCTTACTTGTAACAGTCTACATAGGAATTTCCCTCTTTTACAGAAAGCAGCTCTCTGGACAGACACCCCTTGAAAATGTAGCTGATACCCTTTTATATTTCTCGTGTCTGAAACTGCATCCATGACAGGTACTTTCCTCAACTGGCATTAAAGGTGAATCAGCAAAAAGCTTGCATTGAAGATCACGACTACTTCTTATCTCTAGAGGCTCAGAACTTGTTTACTATGGTCTTGGACCCTGAGTATGGGTTTATTTTATTCCAGCAGAATATTATGTGTCTCCTTGGTACACCTGTTTGCTACAGACATAGTGCCTAGCAGCTTGTTAACCGACTAAAAGCATACTGAGGTAGTCACAGCAGAAACAGAATCTGGTTTTAGGTATATAGTACATCCATGGGTAGGAAACAGATCATGCTCATTTGCATTAGCTTGAGCCCACATTTTCTGCGTGTCCTTGACTGAAATAATTCAGATTATTAATGACAATGTAGCTGGGAACAGAACAGGTTTGGACCTACTGAAAATTACATTTATTTCCTCTTGAAGAGACAGTTCTCTGAAGCTGCTGTGGCCTTTGTCTGACAGCATGAACTAGGATCATTCAAGCAGATATTGCTGAAAGAAGTGTAAATATACAACAGATGTACCCGCCAACGGTCACTGCACTGCTCATGTAGCAGTGTTTTCCAGGGCTTGTCTGCTGACAGAACGAAATGGGCACTTAACAGTAGTGGTTTTGTACTTCTGATGGTACAAGAGACGAGGTTTATAGTCAGGTTTTTTGTTTCAGTTTTTTTTTTTCTAGCTAGAGCTTCTGTTTTTAAAAAACTCAACAACCTTTCAGAGACAAAAGACCCATTCTTTTAGGTAGAACACCTTTTAACCAGCCCATCCATCTATGCCCATTTGCACCCAGACTCTTTTGAAAGAGTGTGTCAGATACTCACCATCATACTTCAGCTATTACCCCGACGACTTTGTGCTCTGTTTCTTACCTTTACCATTACTGTTTTCCTCTCGAGGCAGATCCTGATCTTACTTGCTAGACTACTTCACATTGCTTCCTTCACCGCTACACAATCTCTACGGGAAATTGTTCTGTTGACTTGAGCGTGACTGGTGGCCCTGGCCAACACCAGCATGCCCTGGTCTTTCCAGACACTCCAACCTCCCCATACCCTTCCAGTTTATTTTTCTTTTTTTCCCCTCCAGGAATTTTAACTGAATTCAGCCAAGCAGCAAGTGATATACACTGCTGGAGACCAAAGCCATCTAGTTACCTGCCTGTCAAGTGCTGTGCAGCTGGGGTAGCGGCAGAGTGCTGCAGTCCCTCCTGGCAGAGGGGACTCACCTCCAGTCATACCAGGTTCACAAGTGGATCATTTAGCCCCTGTATCTTCAGAGCTTTGTCAGTACAGGGCCACTAGAAGTCCTGGACCAACTGTGGTAGGCTCCAGCTTGTCATCATTTAAAGATTAGGTCGTATGCCTCCGACTGTCAGCATTTCTCCATTCTCCACTATCCAGTGGTAACGCACAGAAGCGAGCAACATTTGCATAATGGAGACAGACAAAACCCCCCTGGTATTTCTACCCCTTTAAGACTCAGATTTATTTCTAGTAAAATGACTCATCTTAAATAAATCATTTATCTATATTTTCAATTGTTATTTTTGGCAAGAAGAAACCTTTTTTATGAAACTTTTTTGAAAGAATAATTTAGCATAAAATTATTGGATAGTTAATATTCTTATAGGAACCATTATTGGAAACTTTTCAATAAACATTTCTATGCAGTAACCCTATCATATTCTGAATGCTTCTACCAGAAAGCCACAAGTGCCCATGAAGAACATAAAAGGATTAATTTCATAGCAATTTAAATTCTCCATTTTTGTTTTTCCTCAGTGACAAAGCAGTCTTGAAAGACAACTTAAGTAAATCACTTTATAATCTACAAGGCCAGCCTATTCTATTCTCACCCTTCTATTACCTGTGCACACGCACATTTTTTTTAATCTTCATCTCCCTATACGTCACCTACAAAAAGATTCAGAATGTCAACATATATCCATGCATTGAAAAGATACTGAAAATAGAAACTGCAGTTTCCTCCAGACCAATTGAAAGTAACTGCATAAAGAAACAAAGATGGAGACATAAGCTTTTAACTTCTGTCATGGATATTTATCACATAGTATATCATGCATCTCTAAAACACACCATACTTGCTGGTGAAACACTGCTACCACTGATCACTTTATCCCTCATGTCTTTCAGGCAACATGTCTTTACCACAACAGCATAACAAAGCCCAGTTGCATTTGGCTCATGATCTAGCGCAGAGTCCAGATCCCTCCTTTTCACTGAGCTGCTTCCTGGCCAGGGCTCCCTTCCCACCCTGCTGGTTTGAAAAAAAAAAAAAAAAAAAATTCTTTCAGACTTTCATGGTTTGATTCGCTTTCTCCTGCCTCCATTCCCCAAAGCCCATTCACCCACACACATATTCCCACTACTTCTCCTGTAAAGTCTACTTTCCCAAGGACTTTAGCCCCATTTTTTATTAATTCCTTCTCAGCAGAATTAGAGTTTTCTAGTTCTAGCCATTTTGACAGGAGGTCACAGGTCTCTGCCTGACTCCAGCACTCCTCAGCCTCCCTTCCTTTCTCTTAAAGAGCTACTCGTCCTGTGCACTTGCCAGTAATGTCAAACCCTTTAGCTTCCCCCATCACCCAGCTTTCCTAAGCATAACCACATTCCCATGGGGACTAAGGGAAGGAGGGAGGTTCACACTCTTCCACCTCTCTGGGCACTGGCAACTCTGAGAGGGTTTGCTAATTGCTGCCAGCTGCACACATCTCTCCTTCCCCTCCTACCTGTGACAGCGTGCTGTCACATCTCTTCTCATACACTGCCTGATCCACTGACAGAGAAGTGGTACAGAGTGCCCAACAGTCTCCGCACCTCCTTACCCACAATATTTAGCGTTCGCTCACAGGCACTCAGCTGCCAGACATGGTCTTTTAGTGGTACGAAACCCTACAGTGCTCCCAGACCTCCCTGCTCCTTACATGGCTTCCAACAGCTTCACTTAATCTGCTTACCAAACATTGTCTGCAAAGTGCTTTTGGGAACCGAGAGCTGCCTAAGAGTAGAAATATTTTAAAGGGATCATCAACATAAAAAGCTGTTGGTTTGCAAAGGATAAGCCCTGTGCTGTTGCTCAGCTCCATCTTGCTGTCTTCCTTGACTGCTCTGCAGGAAAGCTATTTAAACTTCACCTAGCAGGTAATATAGTCACGCTTATTTTGTGGCGAAATCATAACATGCTCTGTAGTATTAAACTTAACACATTTCCTAAAGTGAACACTCTAGGAGAGATTTGGAGCTCTCCAGACCGAATTCATCATTCCTACTGAAAAGGACTATATGCCTTCAGCCAGTAAACTCTTTGTGCTTTCATCGCTCGCTAGTTCCTAATTCAGTGCCTAAGTCCGCAGAGGAGATGTTCTTGTCAAGGCACGTATTGGCCAGCATAACCTAAACAGCTTGCATCTACTTGCAATAGATGTGACTCTGAAGTCTATCCCATGGCAAAGCAACTCTTTGGTGGAGCAGCACACCATTGAAGGGAACTGTGAATGGTCTGATGGACACCTGATATGTGTAATAAAGATGTTCAATGAATAAAACTGGAAGATCAGGCCGAGACAAGGGTGTTACTGTGCCCCCAGGACCAAAGAGACAGATGCATTTTACCCAGAAGAACACGCATTGAAGTCAATGGGACATCAGTTAGAGAGGCAGAGAAGCACGTGGAAGAGAATCCACTGAGGTGGATTTTGTTCTGGCTGAGAAAGCAAGAGACTTGGATAAGTTGCTGCAGGGGAGAAGAAAAAAGTAAGGTTACAGTAAGGTTTTAGCTAGATCACTGGGGAACAGAACAGATCTGAACTGGGAGTGGAAGTGGGTATGACAGAACAGGGGTGCAGAGACAATGAATCCGAAGTTCAAAACCAGAATCATATTGACAAAGTCTGTATTAATCTGAAGAGACATGTCAAATATCAGGATAACTTGTGTAACGTCAACATAGCAGGAAAAGTGGATGCCACTGTTTACAGTACAGGAGGAAAAGGACACTAAATCATATAAGTGGAATACTCACCTAAAGCAATGCTTTTTGCCACACTGTATTTAGAAGGTGAAATTCTCTACCTCAAGATATCATGAAGGCCTTGCATTTGGCAAGTTTCTGGGAAGACGTAGAGTCCCAGGTACAAAAAAATCCCCACAGAGTTCCATCCACATACAGTTCCACGTATCTATATAGACTGATGCTATTAGGAGGTCTAGATCCATCACATTCACAAATGTTTTTAGATATATATTTGTTAACGTGACTTCTGGAAGTAAATAAGTCTTCATCCCTCAGGAAATCAGCTAACCACTCACATAGGGGAAAGGATATTTTCTAACTGCCTCAGCTATTTCCACTATCCCCCAATCAATAACTGAAAGAACTCCAAAACAAAAAGGTATCTTTAGGTACATGAGGGCAGGGAAATAAAGAAGTCTGAATTTATCTACACAAGTTCTTCATTTGTTTTTAAAGTTACTTCCCATTAAGTAAGATGATATGGTTTTGATTAGAGCAAGTTAAAGTCCTCAAGGCCTAATAAACATTCTGATATGGAAACAAGAAGTTACACCATTATCTTAGAAGAATAAAAACTTAATGTTTAAAGAAGAGAACATTATAAAGCAAGTTAACTGTAACAGTGAAGAGAAACCTGCATCTTTACCTGATCCCTCATTTACCACCATATTGGTAAGGCAAAGGTACACAGACAGTGAAGATCAAAATCCCCAGCAGTCCAATTAAGGCAGGCTATTCAAAATAACCGAGAATCAGTTCTGAACAAGTCCTATAGAAAGGTAAAGCCCCTATAGAATAAAATAAAAACTGGTAATGTTTTTATAAGCCTCCTAATCCATTTTATAATATTTAGTAGAACCAAGTTTTTGTTTTAGACTGCCACTAGACAAAGGAAGAAAAATCAATACAGAGAGTATAGAGTGATATATATACACACATTACAGAGAGACAGTCATAAGTTGTGTTTCCTCTAAGATTTACAACTAGCCACAGATATTTTTAATAGGGTTCATTTCAATCATCTTTGGTCCCATTTAAGTTACAAAACCACATAGTACAGGCACTAAACATGCACACAGAGTGATTTCCAAGTCCTAGGAACAAACAGACAGGCAAAGGTGTTCCCTCAGAACCAAATGCCAAGTACCAAGTAGTCCATCTGTGATGAACTGGTACATGCCCACAGAAGGAAGGTTAAAGATATATTGTTGGATATTGCACAAGGGAAAGCATTACATTCATTTGGCACACCATCTCCTACACACATGCATTAAAGCATTATCAGCTAGTTTTGCCTGTACCCTACCGCTTCTGCATAGAAACGATGGACTAGTTTTGACCTAACAGTACGTCAGCTTCCCTTACTACCAAAACCACCTACAGCCTTTATCCATAGTCAAAGTTTCAAGTTCCTTCCCCCTTCTTCCTCCCCAAGATAATATGAGCAGAACCCTTTCAAATTTCTTTTTAAATGAGTTTGTTCATTTGAAAAGGAACGATCTTGTAATGGAATAATCAGGGGCTGTATTTTGCATAACAATGGCCTCTCTCAATATGCAAAACATGTACAAAAAGATTAGTTGCTGGAAGCACTGGTACCTGCTGTACTACTGTGTACACACAACTACTTTTGCCCTCCAGCTGCTAATGCAGTCCTGATACACTTAGTCAAACCCTAAAACAGTAAATTACGTAAGTGTTCATTATACCTGGCAGAGACTGATGTGTCAGCGGCAACTGACAAAATGCATGCGACACCAGTAACGTGTCATTTGTCATTAATGGACCCAGCTTGAGAGCATTGATGGCCAGTTTAAGAAACTTAACTCAGAACAAATTCATTCATACAAACGCAACAATCAAGGAAGTCAATCTCTCATAAGCTAAGTGAAGAATAAAAAGGATGATTTAAATATGAATTCCTATGAGAACATAGGTTTGGCATAAAGTGCTCAGCTTGGAATAAAAACCTGTTTATCCACTGAGAAGTATCACACTAGGAGAGGCAGTTCTGCCAAAACTGCATTTATTTGACATGCCCCTACAATGAACTGGAGACAGTATTTTCAGAAGAAAGAGAAGCTCATTGTTTTTACCCTGACAATGCTGTTTAAAAAAAAAATGCAGTTACCAGCTCTGGTCATGATACTTGATGTCTTAGGTCCCCCATCCTTAAGAAAAATAGCACAGTAATACATATCATGCAGAACAATAAACAGAAATATCTAAAGTCTGAGATGTGCTTAGTTATTACTATAGTGAGGTACCTGAAACAGAAACACTCACTTCTGCATTTCACACTTTGGGACACATTCATAATCCTGATGAGGCAGTAGATCATCACTGCTGTTGGATCTGTTCCCACAGAGAAAGGGTATTTTTCCAAGAGGTATTTTATATTAAGACCACATGGTACCAGCAAGCTACCCAGCACTGCTAAATCCTACCTTTAAAAGTATTAATATGTTTTTACTGATATACATATATTTCCCTCAAAACACCACTACTCATTTTTGGGATGATTCAGAGATAGAGAAGAGAACTAAATTATTTCTAGTGCATTTTGTCGCTTTAATACATCAATAAATTACAAAAGGATTGCCTCTCTTTAGCAAGAGGAGTCACCAAGTTACTTAAACCTTCCATTCCTGGATCATCTTCCTGGTGGCAAACCGTATCTTACAGGTTGTAAGTGGTAATACTGAAAAGGCAAAGACATTTGCAGAGTCCAAGATGAGTGCAGCCATTCCTTTTACACAGGGGAATGGCAAAGGAGAGGTGCAGCAGGGCTCAGGAAACTTGCCCAGCAGTGAAGAAATACTCCCACATCTGAATTGCTGTCAAAAATCATGCGTCTGTGCTGGAGGCACAAGTCGCACATATGATTTATCTCAAAGGCACGAGGTAGCAAAGTGACAACAGGTCATCTGCAAATAGCAGCTCCTAATTACTAAGTTACATGGTTGGAGGCTGATGCGGAGTGCAATTAAGACAAGCCTCCTAATTTATACTTCCATGGCTAGTGGATGTTTATTTTGGCCACCTAGATGCTCAAATCTGGAAAGCAGCATTGAATTTATTCACAAGGAACCCACTGGTGCAATGCTTCTTGAAGCAACATTAATAAAGAGCAGAAGAGAAGAGATGGGAAGCAGTCTTAAGCTTAATCAGTAAGCAATACGAGGCTCCAGAGGAGATTTTTATTTTTTTTTTAAACAAATAGCAGACATAGTTAATGCTAAGCACAATAGAGTTGAGGATACAGTGAAGACAATTTTGTATTGCATGAGATCTTATAAGGTACCAATTTAAAAATATTCCAATATCTATGAAAAAGTTTGTTCATTCCCCTGCCTCATGAATTCTCAGCTCTTGGTTCATCTGAAAATTCCTACCTGCAATTCACAGTTTACTTTTCACTTCAATCTCATGTTAATCACTCAGGCGACAGAGCTACCAAATACCCAACAAGTGGAGTGAAATATTTAACAGGCAAAAAGAGTCCAAAAATATTCATCCAACAACTTCTGTAGATAAACATCCACATGTAGGTTATCCGCCAATTACTGACATAGAACCAGTGGCAGATTGGGAACTCTAAGTAAAAATAGGAATTCAGCTGCAACAAAAATGATTTAAAACTAATAGTTCAGTGAATCATGCTCCACAGGGCAATGGTAGATACTAAATGACTAATCCTGTCTCCTCATTTAATCCTCCTAAACCTTTTTCCTCGATTTCCTCTGGTCATCCATTCCAAAGATGACACTGAACATGCTTTCCCATATTGAAAACTGAGCAGTTTATCTATGTCTGTGACCTACTTGAAAAAGTTTACATCTACCATGTAGGAAATGCTATTCTTTAAGGCCCAGAAAGCCAACCCCATCCTGAGCTGCATCCAAAGAAGCACACCCAACAGGTCGAGGGAGGCAATTCTCCCCCTCTACTCCACTCCCATGGGACCCCACTCGGAGCATTGTGTCCAGCTCTGGGACTCACAACATATGAAGGACATGGACCTGTTGCAGCAGATCCAGAGGAGGGCCACAAAGATGATCAGAGGGCTGGAACACCTCTCCTATGAGGACAGGCTGAGGGAGTTGGGATTGTTCACAGCCTGGAGAAGAGAAGGCTCCGAGGAGACCTTATAGCAGCCTTCCAGTACCTAAAGGGGACCTAAAGGAAAGATGGGGAGGGACTCTTTATCAGGGAGTGTAGTGATCGGATATGGGGTAACGGCCTCAAACTGAAAGAGGGTAGATTTAGATTGGATATCAGGAACAAATTCTTTGCTGTGAGGGTGGTGAGACACTGGAACAGGTTGCCCAAGGAAGTTGTGGATGCCTTAATCCCTGGAGGTGTTCAAGACCAGGCTGGATGGGGCTTTGAGCAGCCTGGTCTAGTGGGAGGTGTCCTTGCCCATGGCAGGGGGGTTGGAACTAGATGATCTTTAAGGTCCCTTCCAATCCGAACCATTCTATGATTCTATGAAAAATTTAACAAGGAATGAAAATATTTTTCAGTAACATCTGAGCTTCCATCTCTGACATCTTGTATTTCTCACCAGTCCAGCCTTACCATTTCCTTTACAATATCCCATGCCTAGAGGTTTAGCAGTTCTAGCTGGAAAATTCTTCATGCTCCTTCTAGATAATTTTATTCATGAAGAAAACAAAGCATCTACAGATCTGAACATTAGCTTCTCTTGACCATTTCACTTACATATATATGGTAACACAAAGGTTCAGAAAGAGGATATTTCTTCACAGGAGGTACACAGGTACTCAGGAGGTCTCTAATCCTTCAGCGTCACTTAGAAATCAAGGGGACTGGCACAACACAGGAACTGTAGGCAGTGCAAGGGGTAAGCACGGACAAGAAAAAGCAAACGGATGGTTCTTCTAGTGCAGCAAGTTGTCTTCCCTGCAAGAGCTAAGGAGGCAGAGGTGGCTTTAGGTCACCTTTTCAATTCCTCAGTCTTTAACTACCAAAGGAATAGGCAGTTTTCCAAAGCAGATTAAAGGAGCTATACATAACCCTCTGCTACATTTTTGCTTGAGTTCAGCAGTTATGGAAGTGAATGCTGACTACACTCCAAGTATGAGCCAAAAAACCTCTGATCTGGATCCAAGTTTCCCTGAAGCTTAAAGGTGCTTAGATACAGCTTTCTGGGTCACATTCAATTCTCAACTCCTTTGTTTATCTCCTATACACTATTAAGTCTCCGTTAGACAAGGAATTTGGAACAGCAAGTAACAGCAGAGCCTTCCCTGGAGTACTGTGTGTGATGGCCATGCCATCCAAATAAGACATCTCTTAACTAGAAGAGACTCAGAATAGTGGTAAAAATGAGCAATTGCTTAGGAAAAAAAAATCATCCAATACAAAAATAGAAAAGACCTGAACTGTGAAACAAACTAGTGAAAAAAGGAAAGAATTTATAGAACGATGCACAGCTTGAAGAAAAAGGGCTTGGAGCATCCAGTCCCCTGTCTCACAGGGTGAACACAAAGGAAGCTGAAAGGTGGAAAAAGAGAAAGGAGCATCACTCATGCAGTGTGAAATCAGGCTGGGGAACTCACTGCCAACATGCCAAGACTCAGACTGGATTCAAAGCGGGAGATTATGCATAGTAAAAATATCCAGAATTTTAACAGCTGCTTTTTAAAGGAGGAGGTATGTGGAAGGAAGGGAAAGGCAGTTGCAAAGGACAAAATCTGTTGCTTTCAGGCTTCAGTTGGTTTCTGAAAATTCAGGACACTATAGGAAGTACAAAATTATCTCACATCTCCATGGTTTCTGGAAACTCTGCCAAAATTCCCAGTGCTGCCCAGCATCAGGGAGGATACACTGGAACACCTCGATGCCACACTCCACTTACTGAAACGCTTCAACTGAACAGAAAGAGCAGAGAAAACAATAGATGTCTTTCAACATGAATTTAGAAGCTTGTTGAGCACTGCAGTATAAGCAATGTTTTAGCGAACTACAAGGTCTGTCCTCACTTGCTCGCACCTCAGTGTTATTTCCCCTTACACTGGTAGCTGCCTGTACAGAACAGTGTATACAGCCATGGAAAATGCTTGGCAAGTTAATGTGCCCAGAAAGCCCTGCACACAGCTGCCTGTGACTGAACAGTCACATCACTGGCAGTAATTAGAAACTGTGAGTGAAATGGAAGCAGAGCCTTTCCAGCCAGTGCTTCCCAGCCAAACGCACAGACACTGCCAAATGTCCCTGAAAGGGAAAGCCCTCTACAACCGGCAGCATCCTCTGAGGAGCACATGGGGCCAGACCTCAGCCAACAGCTACAGCCCGTTATGAACTCCTCCGGGACACACACAGCTTGCAATAATATGGACTTTAGTTTCAAAACAAATCTCAAAGCCATCAGGTTTATGAGTTTCACAGGAACCACTTGCACTGGGTCTGGGACTGCATTTGCTGAACAAGTTACTAGGACCCCAGCTCCCAATATGTCCACCCTGAAGTGTAAGTGGCAGGATTTTACTTTTCTTTAGGCTGTGTTTTCCAGTCAGCTGCTCTGCTTCCTCTGCCCTATAGGTAACTCTCCATCTGTCCCCCTCATCCTTCCTGGCTGTCTATACAAAGGAAGGGCAATGCAGGGAGAGAGATCAAGCTGCAGCCTACATGCAAAGGACAGGGCTGGGCGGGGGGGAAATAGCTGTCAGGTCTTGCATGCAGGAAAGAGCAGCTCAGAAAGATTCAACTCCAGACCTGCAGACAAAACACACAGTAAGAGACTCTGTCAGGCTCAGATGCTGGATGAGGTCTGCCGACTTCACCAGTGCTCCCCGTCACTCCACTCACTCCAATATCTTCTCCAGAATTAGGAATAGGATTTAGTTAGTGGTGACAGATGCTCATATAAGCTCATGTCCTTCCAAAAGCAGCTGCCTGAGACTAAGCATAATGCAGACAAATAGCAGGGAAAGACCAGCCCTTCAGCGTATCCTCCCTGCTGGCGTACTTTATATATGATGTATGTCACATCTCACCACATGGCTCCTCACAGCATGTGGGTGCTGCTCAGTCCCAACACATAAAATACTCCCAGCCTCAGTCCCAAAGCTCTGCAAAAGTACTCCAGAGGCAGGGAGCACTTCTAGCTCCAGCTCTAAGACCCCACACAGCCCAGCCAACGAGACACAGCATGACACAAGCCAGCCCTCACTGTCACAAATGTAGGTATGATTAAAATGAAAGTGATGGCTATACTATGATATTCCTATTACCTGCCACACACTGGGGTTCAGGAGTGCCTCTGAACTTAGTATTTACCTGACCTATTCAGACACAAATTTACAGCTGCATGAAAGGCTTTGGCCCCAGACAGCTACCTCTGAGCTGCTCAGGCAGAATTTACATTTACCCTGTTGACCTCGAGTCTCTTCAACTCGCCTCTGTATTCTACCAGTCCACTGTCGGCTATAGACTTGTTTTACCTTTACTGCAATGTTATTGAGATCAAAAACTGAACAAGACAGGCATTCAAGACCTAAGTTAGCAGGTCAAGACTAATTTATAATTTGTTTCCCAGTAGAACATTATGTTTCAGGTGTTTGAATGGTGGTGTTACACATTTGCATTTAAGTTTTCATAAAACAATTAGCAATGATTCCTTTGTATTTTTCATTTAAGAATACTTGTATTAAAATTAGCAAACTCTTAAAAAAAAAGCCCTCGGTAACCACGTTTATCTCATCCCAAAATGCTGCTTCTCAATTTTCTTTTTAAGTTAATGTTTTTTATTTCTTCCAGATAAGAGATGGTAACACATGGCAGACACTCGCAAGAGATTTGCATAGCAGCAACAACACAAGCTTCTCCCACACAACGACCCCATAATTTTTCCTAAAAATAACTTGAACAAATGAAACCAGATTCATTTCTGGAGCAGCCTCACCAGATTTCCTGTGACTCTCCTTATGCTGAATCTGCCCGAATTGCCTCTGGAAGCTTGTCCCCTGGGCATTTCATCAGAACTGTGCCTATATCAAAACTTGCCAAGCAATGAATGTATGATGAGGCTTACAGATGCCTAAGACACTCACTGACATTCGACTCGTTTCAGTTATACACCACTCAATACAAGATCTTTTTGGTCACACTAATGCAGGTTGGTTCTTTTCTCCTTTGAAAGTTCCCTGGATTATTCTAATTTCTTTGCCTTAACTGTTCAGTCTTGAGCCACCATGTAGAAACAAAGATTATTAGTGCATTTTTAGTCAAGTAGCCAGTGGCCTCAGTTCACTTTCACCAGCAGCACTGATTTAAAAACATCTACTAACAACTCAGCAGCAAAGCACTATAAAGACAGATACCAGAGATAAAGTGTCCTGTAAATAGCTCTTGGATTCCTCATCATAGTTCATTTGCTGCTGAACATTCAGAGATCATAGTGATGATACTTGCCAGAAATAAGCGTTAGAGTAACCACTGTGCTGCTATACATGAGGAGCATTAGCCCAGACAATCCTAAGAATATTTATTAGACATAGTGATCAAGGAACTGCTAGGGTATAACATGTTTTTCAACCACACCTGCCAAATGTATTGGTTTCTAAACATCAGTGGCATCAGGTGAACTCAGGTATATAGAGAAGCCTGTCACTCTGTCTTCTGCATTTTGTTTCTAATGGCAAGGGGACTGCCAAACCCTTCCATCTAGCAGTACGTACTACAAACTCACTGGCAAACTGGAGAGGTGCAATGTCACAAGGCAATGTAATATCAGGAAGCAGTGGGTGCAGAACATCTGTTTCACCTAACATATATGGCAGAGAGGAAAGATGATCCATATTTTTTCAGAGATGAATGCAAGAAGAGACACAAGGCCCTAAGACCTCTAATGAAGATATTTTCTCCTTTTTTAAAATACAGTTCTCCTGCAGAACACAGAAAGGTCTCTGCTCTTCCTGCATCCTTTACTAAGCATCAGAGATTGTTTCTCTTCCTTTTCCTTTCTGCTGTGACAGCTTTTGTTCCAGCCGAACATCTCCCGCTCCTGCCCACAGAGTCTGCTCCAGCACTGTGCCTTCTAGATAAATGAGCTCTTCCTTCACATTAATCATCCCTAATGAGGCAGATATTCTTTCTGTAAATTCACTCCCTCCTTAGCTCTTTTTCGAGCCTCATATGGAGGTCTTTCACTGCAACCCTGTAGTTAGAGGGAGGCAGTTCGGTCAGATCATGAATTTTATTTGATGCTTTGTTTGATGTGACTCAGACAGCTGGAGGACAAGAAAGATGTGGTAGTGGCCAGGGGGAGTAATGGATTACTTTATGCTTTCAGGAATTACAGCACCAAGTCACATCTACCCTTGCTTTAGCACAGGTAGGGTGAACTGCGTTGAGTGTTGTTACCTATCTTCTCCTATAGAGAAAAATGTCTCCTTCCCATCCCCTTCACTGGAAGGGGCAACACCTTTCACACAAGGTTTACCTTTTACAAATGTGGAAGCCCATCTTCTTTGGTTGTTATTTGGTGCCATATACTTAACCTCATTACAATAACCAAAGGAGGATGGCAGCTCTCAAGGGTAGTACTCCAATGGATACTCTACATGGGAGCTCTCATAAGCCTGCCCCTTCTCATGTAGGGCAGGAGGGAAACTAGGAATGCAAGTCCTGTACATACATACATGTACGTGAATGGCCACTTTGTTAATGTAGAAAAAAAGACAGAACTGATTCCATCATAGGGAAGTTCATTACATGCTTACTCTGGTCTTCTACTAAGAAGAGATCAAAGTCGTAAAAATTTTCCCATGGTTTCAATACAACTAGAATATTCTCACTGCAACCAGGGTGAGCAGGGGAAAAAAAAACCACACCAAACAAAAACCAACAAAAACCTACTCTGTTAAGACCTAAAAGCCTGACACTCCTATATCTTTAAGTATCCAGTCCACTTAATACACTGTTTGAGTAACTTGCAACTTCCTTTATATCTTCATTCAGTAATTTATTTTTTTTCCTCTTTTCTTCTTGACTAGCTGAAGAAGGAGACAGAGGAAAGAACTTTTATGGGGTTTTATTTTGTTCTTTTAGTGACCTCTTTGTGATACTGGACATTTTAAGATCTTTTACAGGAAAGAATAAACCATTGCAAATGGATGACGGATTTTTGAATTTGAATGCTTTTAAGAAAAAGCACTAATATATACTTAATCCCATCTTCAGGTCATTAAGGCAGCAGGTAACGTGCCGCTTTGAAACTCTTGAGTCTAGAGCTGTAGGGCTTTAGGGAAGTGGAGTTTTATTAAAAGGTTCTTCAATACAAGTGTTTACTAAACTAGAATCGGGTATCTTGGATCCACCTGGGGACTATTCCACTGGCTTCAATAGCTACTGGCTTCAATAGCCAATCTGCCCCAGGTCCTCAGAAAACAGTTTTCTGCTTTTATATACTGTAAGCTATTCTTCTATCAGTATTATCTGATACTTAGTCAGCCTTTAAGGGAAGTGAATGTTGAGAGTTTAGTTTGAATTTTGTGTGAAAATGGCCAGAGAACCCACATTATAATTTCTGAATTACACTATATATTGGAAATGTGTGAAATCTTATATATAAAATATATATATAATATTTATATTTATATATAAAATGCTCTGTAGTAATTCCTTATGCTATGAGCTATAACCTCACTTGTGATAAAACAGGGTTTCTGATCAAGTTTAGGATTAATACACTTCTGCTGTAGTTTCAGATGTAACAGCAGATAGGTTACAAGATGAGGGAGATCTTCCTCCTGCTCTCTGGGTCTGTATACAGCAGAAGCCACACTCTTTATCCTTGCATGGTGGAAATAATTCCGAAGCAGCACAGACACAGGGCTTGCTTTCCTTCCTTGCATAGCTTTTACCATAACATGTAATTTGGATTTCAGCTGATTTGGGTGGGCGTATGTGAGAAGATAACTGGGCCTCTATTGTCTCTAAACATAATGTCACTGCTACATTAATTTAACTAGTGGTGCTTCCTGGCAAATGGCTCACACTTCTGCAGGGACATTTAGGAATGACTTTGCACTAAAAAAAAAATTAGGTTAATTAGACATCTGCTCTTCCCCCTGTTTTGTTGATCTGCTTTCTCGTTCTTTCTCAAAGCATTGGCACATACAAATAATTTAACTTTCCTTTCCTATGTTCTGCAATAGCTTCCCTCCAGGTTAAGTCCTGGTTTCCTCATAGCCCAGTGCTTCTCTGCTCCTCCTTAATCCTTCTGCTTCATTTCTCTCCTTCCTTTTCATCAGTAATGGCTCATCATCCATGTATTTCTCTTGTCTCCACTCACCCAGGTAAGAAGCATGTCAGCAGTGTAGAGTGCTGTGTAAATGTTACAGGGCTATATAAATGTTTTGAAATAACTCCTTTGGGGGAAAAGAGGAGGGAAATTTTCCTCCAGCTGAATTTAATAAGATGATCTCGCAAACAAGATGAGATGAATTTGTTTGAAGTTATATCCTAATATTATATCCTAAATTTATTCCCAGCACTCTCATTCTTTAAGCAGTGCAATAACAGTGGATCACCATGATTTCACTCTTTTTTGACAGAAGAATCATCCATCTCTGTTCTGTATCCATCCCAGCAGACCCCAGCACAACCATGCTCTCACTCCTAAGCTTTGTCATAGTATGACATAAACATCAGAAAATAGTGCTGCAAGGTAATCTTGTTTCAAAAACAAAGATGACGGGCTGCCCTACTGTCCTGCTGAGCTTACAAATGAACCTCCTTGACTTTTTTAAAAAAAGATATCCTGGAATAACAAAGAATTTTAATAATCTGGAATAATACTCTACTAAAAATAACAATCAATTAAACTTAATATGATAGGTAGGTTTCAAAGGCTTCAGAAATCTCTTTAAGGGTCCCTAATGGAAAAAGAGAAAGCCTTACACTGAGGCATCCATATTGCTCCCCATAAATTGCACGCTTTCCTGAGCATGTGCTGTTCTGTGGATCAGCTAGCTTCATTAAGAAGCACAGAGCTAAAACAAGGAAGCACAAGACCAGTCACCTATTCAGCATCCCCAGTATCTGACCAGTGTCCAAAGCCTGAGGTAACAGCATTTGGTACAGTGAGGATGCTAGCAGTGATAGGAAAAAAAATCAAAGACTTAAAAACCAAGGGCTGCAGATGCTTTTTAGAATTAAAGCATGAGATCAAGAGGCAGGCCACAGGCTTGAATTAGAAGGCACCACCCCATATAACCAATGCTTATGTGGGGAAGAAGTTACAACTGTATAACAAGATTGGGTTTAAATTCCTGGGGAGGAAAGCGCAGAAATTTTCTACCTGACAATTTACACAGGAACCTATGTGGACTGAGACAAAAACAGTGTTATTCTTCATCACCTTTGGAGCTTAGATCAACTCTGTGATAAAACAGAGCAGTAATACTGCCTTGAATAGACACAGTTAATGTTCATCTCATCTGAACATGGTGACAGACATGTTAAAAACAATCTCAAATTTCAGTAGAGTGACAGTACTTGGGGACAAAGACATACAAGCCTGGAAACAGTCAGCTATTCTGGGCTCATTTCACTTTTCCAAGCTGTGGAGAAATGAGATTTAGGGGTGTTTTACTCACTGCTAGTACAGAAAATGCCAAACCATTTGAACAACAAGAGTGCCAAAGGCTTCTTGGCACTTTCTCAGAGTTCACTGACTGGGATGTTATTCCTTGTGGGAATATGTGACAACAGACATTAGTCACTGCTGCAGATATTAACACAGCAAGCCAACCCAAAACTGCATGCACTGATTCTTCCTTTGCTTTCTGTGCAAACCCCTGTCAATAAACAAGCCTAAACAAAGGCTAGAAGCTCAGCATCTCCCTTGGGACGGGACTGTGCTTTGTTCTCAGGTTCTCTTCAGGAAGAATGATACTGCTTTCACCTGAAAGTGCAGTTTTGCACAGTGCAGTTTTGTTTTTCAAAGGAGTTTAGCAGAACATAAGTGTGCATGATCCTTTCACTTCTTGAAGACATCAACCACCTCTTACCTATTATAACACCCAAGTCAGTGCCGCCAAGATTTTCTGCTTTTCAAGTATCACTCAGTTCTTCCATTTCTGACTTTGTTAACGGCAACCTGCAGGGCTCAGCAAGACTCAAGAGGTGAGAACACAGGGCTGTAGAGCTGCGCTAATCTCTTAGGAGGATCCCTCATGAAGTATAGTTTAAGATTTGCAAAAGGGAAAAATTTGGACAAGCAAATCCAGACATTCTGCAAGTCTCTTAGACATTACCTCTTTGGGGAACGACACATCAGTGGTCTTACAGGGTTAGAGAAACAAAAGTGCATCACCAGAAGGAACACTATGCACAATCACTCAGGTCTTTCTCTTATTTTTTTCCCCACTTAAACTAATAAAAATTAAAGGACATCTGCAAAGTTTAGGTTATTAATATCCATTGTTTGATTACTGGGCATTTTGAGGAAGGACTGTGATAGAAGTATATACTTGTAGCTGAAAGAAATACTGAAGCAACTGCCTAAGTAGAAGGAACAGTGGATTTCCCTACACAGGAAGGCAACATGGTTTAGCATAGACTGGAATATTGAACTATCATGGCATTACGTGTTTATATACACTTCTGGAACATAAACGGTATCTCCATAAACCATCTGCACACAAACTCAATCCACTGAATTCCCAACTTCACTGTTCTCACAAATCAGATTTCACCTAGAGATTCCCATGAGATTGCACATACTAGTACAGTTCTTAATAGGCTCAGTGGAGATGCCTATGAACAAACAGCCTAGCCACTGGAACCTAGCTCAGATATCCAAATAGGCCAGAAAGGATGACTTGTTCTGTTGCTGTGCTGAAAACTGGAGCGCTTGCAAAAGGCAACAGAGGTGCCTCATGTAGGAAACTATGCAAGCAAAGCTAGAAAGTAATCCATTGCAATATCCTTTGATACCACCCTGATTATGTGCAACTGACAGAAAAACACAGGGTATTTACTTCCATGATGAAAGAAATGTGGGATACTGTTAACCCTGTAGCCCATAACATGAGCAGAGGAATGATACTGGGGCTCAGCAGAGGACACAAGGGAAAGGAACTGAGGATTCTCTTCAGAAAGTTTCCACTATGCACAAATCCTAGTGGTTAGAGACAGCATAAAGAGACTTTGAGAAGGCTAGCCACTAGACACAAGTCTTTTATTGGCCTGAAATATTTTGTGGAGGGTCTGGCCTGGCACCTATATTATTGCAAAAGGAAAGAAAAAGGAAGGATCTTCTTATACCACTTCTTGAAAAAAAGTGTCACTCTCACTTAAAGAAATTCATGACTCCTAGAAAGAAGGTTAGACTTATTTTACTTGCTAAATAATCAGGGGCCTGGTAATTCATGAGAAAGGGTCATAAAAAAAACCAACACTTTTTCATGCCACTCCCAATATTCTGTGATCTTCTAATTTGCTGCCTTTGAAAAAAAAAAAAAAAGAGACAACCAGTGAAGTTGTTTGCTACACCTGGGGTCATGCTCACTAGGGTCATAAAGGAGAAGGATATACAGACGAGACTGTCCTCTTGCAGAGGAACATATTTTATTTGTTGTGCATACATATAACAGTAAGCAACTCCGCTGGTTTATTGTCAGCCTGGCTGGGATGCTCACAGGGCTTACAGAGAAAGAGATACGTTAGAGGTTTCTTCCAGTTCCCAGTAGGCTGCCTTGTCTGGCGCTTGATTTAGCAAGATGTGCATTGCTACTTAGAGTTAAACAAACTGGCAGTACTGTAGGAGTTTGCTACAAGAGCTGTGGCTACAGGAGCTGGAGCATCCAAGAAGATAATTTTGCATGAATTATGGTTTTGGCCACCTTCAACTCCATGCCCAACATGCTGCCTCCAGGGTGGGTATTTTGCTCTTGGCAGTCATCTGCCTCTCCAACTATGGCCAAGCCTAATTTATCAACTGCAAGCTGAGAAGTGGAAGATTTATGAGCGTTGTATAACCCCTTAATCAGTGCAATACAGTTTTCTCAAAAGAGGGACTACACAATAGATGAAATATATGGGAAGAGGAGGGGTTAAACCTTGGCATTTTCTCATGGCTAATGGTGCACAATGAATTTGATAGAAAACAGATCTTGCCTGAAACAAACACCAAGCAGAGGCCAGTGATGAGAGATGCCAGGTCCAAGCCACTCAGAATAAGGAGTGGGCAGAACTGAGGCTGGATATCACAGCAGAAGCCAGGCAGGGCCTAGTGCCTGGGCAAAGCAAGAAGTACTTCAAACCTCAAAGTGCACATTAAGAGCATAAAGCAATGTAATAAACTCCCTGTAAGAGCAGGCAAAAACTTTTTCAAAAAAAGCGTTGACATCCAGTGTTTGCTGCAGACAGGCAGCACAAGTTAAGTTTAGATTGTTTACTGAGCTTTTTACTTTAAGTAAAAGTGAGAAATATAAGCTCATTAGAAGAAGACATGTCTCCAGGAACCCAGAAAATATTGTATTTCTTAATGATGGTATTTTAAAGAGATTATAACTCCTATCCCTTTACGCTAGTACAAGTGAAGGGTACTGAAGTAACATGCTGAAGCCTTCCCTCTGGACTCCTTGCCATGTGGAGACAGTGTCTTGTCTTCAGACAGTTTTAAGACAAGTCTCACTGAGCTCCTTGATATCTTATAATTTACTCATGGAGCCATCTTGCTCAATTTTTGCTACTGAAGTCAGAGCACACTAAATAAAAGCTCTGGGAGCTGGAATAAGATGTGGCTGAAATTGCGTACAAGTATATTCTGCAAGATGTTTGAGCAGGGAGAGGGGAGAAAAGACTGAAGAACTCTAATGTTGTAACCCAACACTTTGAAAGACCTTTCATTTTGAAATAACATTTTCATATAACAAATGCTCACAACTGTGAGCTACCCATTGAAGATTGCTGTAAACCTTTAGCAGGCTGGTGGGGAGGACATAAAGAAACTGCACTTGGATATAGAAAAGTAAGGGACAGAGTGACCGAGTAATTGATTACTCGGATAACCTCCTAGATGAAAGCATGTTTTTCTACTCTTCTACTTCTTCCTCAAAGGCATTAACTCTCTCACCCTCTCTTATAACTTAACAAAAGGGTCAATCTCCAAAGGTATAGCTATTTTAAGAATAATTTGGCCTCTGGCTAGCCTGCTTTGGGAAGAGGACTAGGGAAAGCTGCTTGTTTGTCTGGTAAAGGAAAGGCGATTAAGCTAACCACTGCCCTCTTCCCTGCATTCATCTTTATTAGGCAAACCTAAAGCTTTAAGAAAATGCCAAACAGGAAGTTTCATTATAAGCTGGCCTGAAAAAAAATGCCTCCCTACCCTGCCCCCTCAGAAACCCCGAAGTCATTCCAGCAACTGTTTGTTCACTGAACAGGCACATAAGTCATCCCAGGAGCCCAGGGGATAACAAGTGCTGGGATCTTTCAGACTGCTGCCCTGCATATGATTCCAGAGTGACAGGTGCCAGCTTTATTGGGAGTTTCACCCATGCTTTTCATGTGTGTGTCTACAACACGCTATGGAAGCCATCAGTCTCTCCCACCTGGCTTTTGGAGCTGAGAAAGCTCAATTATTTTTTTAATTTTAAAATAATTTTAGGGCCTTTAGCCTACTCCCCACGACACCAACTCACCATTCCCTGGTGAGTTTAAATCACGTAATGGAACTGAGTTAACAGTTAATAGCAGTACATTAAGTCTTGTTTCCTTAAAAAGGCAATACTTGCCATTTACAAGCCAGCATTACATGTTCAACTGTGAAGGTTAATTCTCTTCACCTCCTGTTATTAAGCTGATTAATTTACATGTTAACTTTTCTACAAATTCTTAGAGAGTACGCTAGTGCTTCCCCCCTTGCTGGGAGCCCGTAGCACTTCTCTAGCTAAACGCAATGCCAAGGCATACAACACCAACTGCTTCATGGCCCCTGACATATGTCCTCAGACATGTCTACAACACAAGACATAAACACAGAAACATCACTGCATCCCTTCTGACCAGCAAAATGCCAAGAAAAATTGTTATTAAAAGCACTACTTACTGACACTCTGCTTTCCTGTAGCACCAACTGATCGCTGCGCTCCCAGACCCAGCAGCTGGAGACACACCTGAGCAGCAGGTTCATTATATTCCCTGACTCCCGAAGTTCTCCACTGGCTGCTACTAATGCAACTCAGCTGATTTCAGTGAAGCTGCTCTACTCACTCTCACATGGGACTTACCCTAATAAATTACTGGAAAAGTGTCATTGCCCCAGAACTTTATCCAAGCCTGAACATAACTCTTATCCAATACCCCCAACAGCTACAATTGATCTTTCCTTGTTTATTATCTGGTTGACCCACTATATACTGCAGTAAACCAGGCTCTAAGTGCATTGGGTTGTTTTATAGCTTCTCTGTAGAATGTCTTAATTAGTATGCCTGATATTCTTCTAACACGAGTAAAGTGATAAAAATATTGGCAGTATTATGTGTTTTGCAATACGATAATTCATGTCCTTGTGTGGTTCTAAGAAGTGTTTTATAACTCAAAGGAGAGGAGGAGGAAGCACCTATGGCAAAAAGTTCCCTGATCCTGTGTAATGAAGCTGATGAAAGGTCGGAAAATCTTCCACCTCTTGTGAATTCCTTTGGGCATCTTTGCAATATTGTCTCCTGGGTCCAACAAAAGCAACAACAAATATGTCTCAATAAAACAATGAATTATCACTCTTCTGTTTTAGACTGATACTTCTGTCATAGAGTCCTGCCACATGAGTTCCTGCTATGGGCAAACCATCTCTTTTTTCTGCTCAGGAGTAAAGCTTTCCAGCAAGTGATAACGGCGCTGCCTCCATCACCTTTATCTCTGTAATTCCTTCCATGGTGGCTTGACAGTGCTGTTAATATTGACAGTTTTCTGCTTTGCCAGATGGTGGAAATTCAACATAGACTTATTTCACTTTTCAAAAGAATATGCAAATGGTTCTACACAGTCCCTGTCTTACTTTAATTAATGGCTCTGTTTAGCATTACCTGTCAGAAAAAAAATATTAAACTCTACCTAACAGCATTGTCTAGGACTGTCCATCCTAGATTAGTTCAGACAGCAATAATTTCTAATGATCTCTGCATAATATCATGTCCATTTTTCCTCTGTAATAGACTATGGCTTAAAATGTAACATAAAAAAAACTATTGAGCAGCTTCTTAATGAATTTTGTCTTTGTCACAGTAAACTCGTCTCCGAAATGGCAGCCTTTCCTCCTCTATGATCAGTATGCATGTCACCTACCAGGTAAAACAGAGCCTTCATGTCCTGGGACCGTGTTCCACCGTGGGGAAGTGAGGTCTGCCGGTGTGTGTGGACAGCAAGAACACCCGGGCTGTGAGAATACCTGCTTAGTGGCTGTGCAGGTGCAGCCTTGGACAGAGTCAGCCAGAACTTCGTAGCTGCAAAGAAGAAGGGAAACAAAATCATCAGGGATCACAAGGACGAGAGAAAACTTATTATGGTTATTTAGTCTGGGATGTCTTAGAGGATGGACAAAGGCTGGAAAGGGAAGCATCAAGGTGAGCTGGGGAAGAACAAGCGTGGGGGAAAAGGAGAGGAAGGGGGACAAAAGTGACCAGGCACATGTAACAGACGCCAGTCGGTGCACTCGCCTGATCACAGCAGTCTGTCCTGTTGTCTCCTTAAATCCTGTTCCTATTTTCTTGACTTTGTTCTCTGCTCTGGATATGCATAGGGCAGTATATGTACGCAATTTGCTACCAACCTTCAAGTTGGATTAGCCAGCGGTTTGGAAACCAGAAACTGAAAAACCCAAGGTTGGAGCTGGGATAAATGGGTGGAATTGTGGATGGACTTAATGTCTGGTTGAAAGTTTGTGTGTCTTTAAATCAAGAGAGCAGGGGTGTCTGCACACCCATTTGGAAAGTGCAGTCCTGGTGAGCTGGCGAGGAGGAGGAGGAGCAGGATCGGGGCGCCCAAGCTTCTGGTCTTGCTGTGCCTGCTGTGTGTGCATGTGTGGGTGCTGATAAAGGCATCTACTCCCTGGCCACATTGGTGTGTGTGGTTGTCAGTGCATGTATTGTGTGGTGCCTTTTTTCACTTTTGGAGCTCATACTCGGCCTCACTACTAGCTGGATCTGCGAGGGGAACAGCAGCAAACAAGACCACGGAGGACAAATCCCCCGATCTTAAGTCCACCATATTCGGTTTCACTTAACAAGGTCCTGCCACACCTGCCTCTGGCATGGCAGATCAATAAATGTTATGGGACCCACTGTGGTGAGATGTGAAAATAACGGTGTAGTTACTTGCAGTCTTGCAGGACTTTCTAGCTCTGTCTTTATGCTTTCCCTTCCATATTTAAGCAGCTCTTGAGGAGCTGACCTATTTCTGCATCTCAACTCCCAATAATCCCCAGTCTGGAAGTGTTTGTGTCAAGCACAGCGATGGGCCCCGCACTCCTGGGCATATATGCAGCACTGCACCTGAGTGCACCTGCCCTTCCAGGCAGCGGAGCTCTGAAGAGTGAAGGGTTTAGCCATTCATGCAACATCTATGCTGGGAAATAAAATATCCAGGGATTGTTCCTGGGAACTGAGGTCAAATGACGCAGTAATGCTGGCCTCCATAGGGCACACCTCATCCCAAACACAGGGTGATTAACTCCAAAATGGCTGTCAGAACTGTTTACTCGTCCCTAGTAACCCCTACATTGTAATAAGCGTTATGCGGGAAAATCTTCGTTGGCCTGGGTGCATCAAGAAGCGTCCCAGTGGTTGTACAGCAGAGGTGATCATGAGACCATACATATGCCTGTGACCTTCCCCATTTAGCCTACCAGCATAGATGAAGCCTTGGGATGTTTGTGTGATGTCAAGCCAAAGCAAGAGATCAACTGGTGTTAGTAAGTCTTGCTGTAGAGGCTGGGTCTGCAAGGGACCAGCTTGGGTCCAGCAGGGAAACATGCACAAACTGATGCAAAGAAAGAGCATTTGGACATGACGTGATCCTAAAATAATACAGCTTCATTCCTGTAGTGCTCTGCCTGAGCATGAAGCCTACTCAAGTTGAGCTGGCTCTGCATACAGCCATCACAGGTGCCTTCGTATCTGCGGCATAATTAATCTACTACCTAAAAATCCACCCGTGAGCGGAAAGTTACCAGGACCATAGTGTCAATGGCTATCAATAATTCCCTTTGAGCTCAAGTGGTGCCAATCAGAGCTTTGTCAGGAGAACGACAGTCCAAGTCTTGCCTTTGCCCTTGCAATTAACTCCTGGAGGCTGTTGCTGTGCAGCTTCTTGCAACCATGAAACTCACAGAGTTTATACTTTCCTCAGAGAAATTATAAGCTCTGCAAAATCATTAGTTAATTACAGACATTAGTTTCAAAATTACATGTATAAATCCTTACTTGAGTTAACACCCTCGATCATTAAACCTGAAATAGGATTTTAAAAGTCTAATTTATTTTTTGCCATTTCTTCTGTCATCTCTTTTCCTCCAGCTGTCTTCTCAAGCAATGAAAGGAGGCCAAGAGGTTTGACTGTCTGCTTTTCCTGCTCCAGCATGGTTTTGCCTTATTGGGATGGTGACATTTAAATCCTAACAAGCAATCTTCAAAGTAGAGCATGGAAACCTTTGCAATTAATATTGGCAAAACATTACTTGGACTGCAAGCACTTTGTGTACAGACTGTGTGTACTGTTGTTTCATCGGGGTTTTTTAGGTGATAGTATAATAAAAACAATAAAATATTTTTACAGCCAAATTTCAAGTTTTCTTTAAACTTGTTGATTTCTCTCCAGCTTTGACAAAGGTGAATGAAGAGGGCTGCAAAAATTGGCACTTTTTCCTGTTTTATTACCTGCTACTTCCCATCATAAGGTTTCTGTGCCGAACTGTTGCTTTTCTTGCTTTGTTTAGGACAGTGTGTATTAGTTAGATATCTGTCCTTGCTCTTCTTCACTGTGTAACTTCTCTGTGAAGGCATATGAATATTTCATTGTTATGTTTTAATGGGAAAACTGACTCTTGTCAATAAACACTGTGGATTTGAAGCATTTAATATATTTAAAAGAACGCTGAAAAAATCTGCATATTTAAGTCCTTGAAGTGATCTTATGTGAAGCCTACCACTTGTGGTGTCATGCTGATATCAGTGGAACTGCTCATGGGCATTAAGCACATGACAGTCCTACAAATAGTCCTTTTCATTGCTAGTGCTTCAGCAACAATATCCCTATTTCACAAATGGGAAATCTTGCATCCAACAGGAAGCTGGCAACGGAGCTGCAGAAAACCAGCAGGAGGCCTGAGTTTCACTACCAGACACACTATCCAATTACATGCAATTTTTTCGTTCCATCTCTTTCTCTTTCCCATTAGCACTTCTAGTGTATTGCCTCAGTAAAGTACATGAGCATGCATTTTTGGGAAACAAGTGCTTGTATACTGATAATACGCCTCCTTTTACATTAAACTTCTAATTTGACAAAAGTGTTATTAAATGACTTCACTTCAACACTGAAAAATGAGCAATTATTAGGACAGGACTCTTATTCGAGGTACTGCAAACTATAAGCAGTTATAAGTGCTTATACTATTAGGGACCTTAATTTATACCTACTGAAAAAATAAGTTGCACAGCCAGTTAATCACAGAAATATATGTAGTGTATCCATTATTTTAATTCTTTACTTACATTAGAGTGTTATATTTTTTTAATTTATTAAGAGTTAGGTCTCCATTCTCTTATCTACAAAATTGCAGCATTGGACTGGGCCACTGCAAGGCTGCTTTTCCTATTTCTTTCATGCTTGAAATAATTTCCTGGCTTATTATATTTGTATAAATGAGGAGTGTAATGAGACAGAGATACTTCCCTTTGATACTTTTAATTACCTACTTTGAAAGAGAAGAGGGGGAAGGGCACATGGAAATCTTCTTCCTATGAGACAGCAGACCAGGTAGTTTCTAAGTTGCTTGCTGTCTGTGTGCTCAATTACCATCAATGATCATCAGTGATCCCTGGATACAACGGCCAGAGATGCACCCAATGGCCAGAGATTCACACCCAATGAAATCTCAGATAGAGAAACAGATCTCCACTGGCAGTAAACAAATGTGATTTCATGTGAGGATGAAACATTGCTGTTCCCTCAGCAATAATTAGCACACTGCACACCAGGAAAGGTGCAAAGCCAAAGCTCACCAAGGTCTCAGGGAATTGTCTCCATTTTGAGCAGCAAAGGTCCTCACCAGCCACAGTGCTCAGGCCGAGCCAAGGTGTCACCCTTCCCCTGTGGATCAGACAACCAAAGGATGCCAGTGGATCTGTCTTCACACCACAGGGAGAGCTGTGCTCGGTTTGTGGCCAAGACAGCGCACCTTGCAGCAGCCTGCTTTGGGTGCCCAGGGACCCAGCAAGAAGCACCCCCCATGGTGCTGAGCTGCCCTTGATCTGGGACTTGTCAGGAGTAACAGAGGGGATTATAAAATAGGAGCAGTAGAAGGGGATTTGACAGGACTGATGGAAACACGTGGCACTGGCCATCACAGGGCAGAGTATTAAGTGCTGGCACCCTCCTCACCCTGCATGGAGTGTCACTTTTCCTCTGTGACTGACGGGAAGAAAATGAGACCAGAAAATGATGGAAAGAAAACACTCACTTCCTTTCCCTGCATTGGATGCTTGAAAAGAGCACTGTAGTTTACTCTTCAAAGCTAGAATCTCCTTAGAATCTCTTAATATATAAACTCTAGAGACACAGGGCCAAACTCCAGCCGCATTAACTCACAGGGTTACCAGACTAAGAATCCAAAAGCACTCTCTCATTTGGGAAATGTCTCTCCTGCCTTTCACTCCGCTTTTGTTGGTAACTCCATCTATCAGTATATTGCAAACCACTCAGTCTTGCTGACCAAACTTACAAGGGTGAATGACTGAGCAATAAAAAGACAGGTGAAATTTGGTGTGGACAAACGTTGTCACCTATATCCAGGGAACAATACTCTGAACTTCACATGTAAAATGATGGGCACGATGCTGACAGTTGTATCTCAGGACTTGAGAGTTATAACAGATACTTCTATGAAAACTCCAACTCAGGGTATTGTAGCAGTCAAAAAGCACACAAAACACTAGGAAAACATTAGGGAGCAAAACAGAGAATCTTTTTTTGCCACAATAAGAATCCAAGGTTTAGCCACATGTTGAGTATTGCTTGCAATTCAAGTTCTTTTGTCTCATAGGAGCACTGGAACAATATCATCAAAGGCATCGGACAGCTTCCTCATGAGGAATACAGATGCGGGGGCTTTTTGCTCTGGAAAAGAGACATTGAAAGGGGAATACCTAACGATCTATCAGAAGTGGCACAGAGAGTGAAAAAAGGGATGAATGCTTGCTGTCACCAACAAAGCAAAAGCTAGAGACATCCAATGGTGCTTGTGGTGGTCAGATTCCAAACGAGCAAAAGGTTTCATGTGACGCATGGTGGAATGCTGGCACTCCTTCCAAAGGATGGTCATATGGCCTCAAGGGGAAACTGGGAAGTGTTTGGAAAATAAATCTACTGAGGCTTAATAAATATGCAGAAACCTCATTTGTCTTAGGTCGTGAAGTCCCTAACCTGAAAAAAGTTTGAGAGCAGGAGAGCAGAGCGGGGGAGAGTTTCATAGACTTTTTTATTCCTGTACTTATTCTACTGAGGCTTCTACTCTTGGTCAATGTTGGAGCACAGATACTGTGCTAGGTTGATTTTTGCCCTGACCCAGTTATGTCTGCTCATATATTCTTAACCTTTCTTACAGACGCCAAGTTACTGAAATCCCCATACTGCTTCTAGCAGCACATTCTGCAATTGTAAGCGGAGAGCTGCTGCCTCTCCAGTTTTGGGACTCTGCACGGCAAGCATGGCCTCTCCTGATCCACTGGAGGCAAGGGGAAGGCAAAGGCAAGGGTAGGAGATGCCAGAGGACCAGGTCCCATGACTGGGACCTTTAGACCTGGATATAGACTGACTTTTGAGGCTCTTAATAGAGGAGAAAGCACCTAACTCGAGGACTCGAGCTACCCATAGTCTTTCCTGCAACCAGTTCAACTCCACACCAGACATGAATGTGGCAAGTTTCAAGCAGTGACTCAGTCTAAGCAGACTGGGATCTTAGTGAGATGACATAGTGATGTCTGAGTACAGTGTGGCCACCCCTGGGGTTATTTCCAGCAGCTCCCATAGATGTACATGTGCATAAGTACTAGGTCAGTTACCTGTGCTGCTCCTTCTGTTCAGGTGCAAGGAAGGAGGGACAAATCCACTTCTCTCAAAATGGCTTGGTCCATTCTCTGATGCTTTTGGCATTCATCACAGCCAGCTAACATGGGCTACAGGAAAGGGCTATGCTGCTGAGACTTTTTACCATCTTAAACGACAGAGAGATTCATCATTAGTCATGTCCTGTCATTTTCACATTGTGAATTTTAACATAAAGCATTGGGATGCAAGACTAAGGACTCTCAGACTTCATCTTCCCCTTGGCATTAATTCTCCACACACCTTCTAGAGCCTCTTCTATCAGGCAGTGGGATCTGACCCTGGTCATGGCTAAATGCCTCCTCATGATGAGCAGAGATAGAAGCAAAGAAGAAAACCTTTTCCACAGATTTGCTGCTTCCGCATCCAATTCCCTGTCCACTGCTATTATTATTTCTAAGTGGTCCAATTTTTCTCTTGCTTTCCATAGCTCTCAGCTGCAAATATATTTGAAAACTCCATTATGATTACCTTAAATCAGCCATGCAATTTGACTTCTGGTATTTCATTTTACTCCTCAGATGACACTTTTAACTCATTTCTGTTTATTCCTGTAGCTCCCCACAACACTGCTTCCTGCAGGATTATTTGCATGTATTTGTTCATTCATTTATTCATTTATTTAGGACATAACCAGGAAGATGATTTAGCTATGGCTAATTGCAGATGCAGCTGTTTTCTTGTAGTTCCCACACACATAAGCCTCTGATTTTTTGTCAGCACCCTTAAATTGAACTGGATGGCTGCTCACTTGAGAGAAATCTGGAAGCACTGGTGGTGGCAGTTTTGGGGATTCAGTGGGTGGCAATCCTCCCTTTGAATTAGTACCAAACCACTGTTTCAGAGCAATGTTGTAAGCAAGCACCATGCTTCTAAAGGTGCTGCCTTTTGGAAAGAAAAAAAGAAGGATGAGGTTGTAACCCCTTAAGATGTCATGTAAGACAAAACTGTTAGACTGTAGACAATAGTCTTGCTTTAATGCTAAGAAGTCTCCATATTAAAAGTGTCAGCTTCTTTATTGATTATGTTTTTGAAGTGGACCTTCTTTATTTGAAGTAGACTTGGAAAAACCTTGTTCACAGATGCTGAACAAAAAGGTTTTATTTGGTCAATTAGTACCTAGAGTAACACTCATAAAATGATTATAGAATTTGATCGCATACTTAAGCAATATTAAGACAGCATAATAAATCTCTTCAAAATCATGAAAGGTCAGAATTAATCTTTTACCTCTTGTCTTCACTCAGTTTATACATGAGTTCAACACAGTATCATCCTTCCCCAGTTTGGACTGAAATTTCCACAGGAAGCTCTAACCAGGCAGCCTGGAAAAAGTTCAGTTATACACACCTGGAAAGCTGGTAGGAAAAGAAATGACGGGTGTCAAGTCCTTTCCTGTCCCTATTATTGTTAGTGTAGTAAAGTGTGTCTACCAAACACTGCATGGTCTCCCAACAGCCCAGGACTCCGGAGTACTCCTTGGGTCCTGATAAGTTTGGGGTTTTTTGGGGCCACAGCATGACAAGCAAGGCACATATTAGGAAGAAATTCTTTACTGTGAGGGTGGGGAGGCACTGGAACAGGTTGCCCAGGGAGGTTGTGGCTGCCCCATCCCTGGAAGTGTTCAAGGCCAGGCTGGATGGGGCTTTGAGCAGCCTGGTGTAGTGGGAGGTGTCCCTGCCCATGGCAGGGGATTGGAGCTAGGTGATCTTTAAGGTCCCTTCCAACCCGAACCATTCTATGATTCTGTGTGTTAGTTAGGGATGCAGCATCCTCTGCCCGGTGTGAAGGTGGCCTTCAGCGGGGGGAGACGGATGCCGACTTTCTGGCCTCACGCTCTGATTGATTTGCCCCTCGGTGTGACAAATATCCAACGTGCGAGCAGCCAGCGTTTGTCAGGAGTGACAAACAGAAACCCACTTGGCTGACAGGGAGTAAACAGCCCGCTGGTGCCTGATTTCGTCTCTGTGTAGAAGCAAAGCTGATTTAGGCCTTTCAGCAGTTTGGATGAGTGACCGCTGTGAATAGCTGGTAGCCTCTGTTTTGTTGCTTCTCTGTGCTTGCTCTTAATGATTTCTCATAAAGAGCTGCTTCTTCTGCACAATAGGTAGCCCTGCTGCTCTGAGATGAAAAGGTCCCTGGGTCAATTCCTGGCTGGACTTGCAACCCTCATTTAATGCGTTCTCACTTGGTTGCTTTCCTGTATTCTCCCCTGCTTGTATTTTCCTTGTCGTCTTGATGTACCCTTATCAGACAGCGTGCTGCTTTCGGGAAACTGTCCAGTTTTGTGGTAAGGAGAGGAACGGGGAATAAAAAGACACAGGTACTAGTCTAGCTTTCACAAGATCTTGTTCTATGACCTTGGGTGAATCCTTAAATGCCCTTGTGCCATTGTTTTCCTTTCTAATATTAAGAGAGAACAACAAATTCCTAACATAGAGGTATTGCGAGGCTTATCACTCCAAAGATTTTTAAAGCGCTCTGAGATTGGAAAGTGGGAAAAACATATTTAAGAGATAATTAGTGGCACCAATTTTGCTGTTGATTATTAGATTTAGTTAATAATTAGCACCTGCATAAATTCATTGAGATATGTCAATCCCATTTACTAGCATTAAAGAACTTAAGACACATAATGCAGGAATGCATCTCCCACAATAAAAAATTTCCTTCCTACCTAGGCAGTATATTATTCATGAAGGCAAACTACTATGTACCCCAAAAAGGACTGGGGTGTTACTCTGTCTCTCTGTGTATAAAAGTCTCACAAGCAAATTCTGTATAAAGGTTAACACCAGTTTGGACTAAAAACACTTCATGTAAGGGAATGACGTTATTCACATAGCTTTATCATCAATAAAGCACATAGCATTATTTGTGTGAATCATTATTAACTACCATCAGTCTGCATTTGTTTAGGTATTTTTTTTTTCATAAAATGTATATGACAGCAAAACTATCCAAACTTCTTTAACATAAATGTTTTTTGGGAAAGATCTAAGGATATTGATATTAATCTGTGATTCAATCTGTTACACCAATTCATTTATGGAACGGCAAGAGGAAGAAAATCATTCAGAGGGAAAAGTATTATAAATCTGACATTTTCTGAAGAATTTAAATTTAGATTTTCTCATTAAAAATAACTCTCTAGTTTATATTTTTCTTATCTTTTATTTAAATGTGTTTATAAATGCTTGAGATTTCAACAGATGTTTCATTTGACACCAAAGAAACACTTTTAAATTCGCTTTTGGCATTGATGGTAAACCAGGTTGTGCAGCTTTATGACAAAAAAGATTATAGCTGAGATTGCAAAGCCTTTCCCGTTACAACTGCAGAATGGTACATTTGTAAGTTTCTGAAGAATAATACTTATGAGCTGCTTTGAGTTTCCAACAAGACCCACCCTGCCATTTCAAAAGCCTCCACAGGGGTCTCTGCAAAACCGGGGAGAGACAATTTAGAGCCATACTCTAACCATGTTTTTTCACAAAGGGTTGACATTAGATGCTTGAAAAAATATGCTAATGAATTGCACTTAGTGAGGAGTAGTGCCTTCCTACTTTGCGGGAAGACAACTGATAAGAGAGCCTCCTTCTACAGTGAGGGCCAGAACTGAACATCTGTAGATAGGCAAACTAGTCCTTGAAAGGTAATTCACGGCTGCGTGCAGCACAAGCATAAGATTTACAAATCATTCAAATACTCAGTTAAGCCTTATCTCTGATACTGTAAATAATCCAAAGACTTTGAGTTGATAGTCTAAAGAGGGATGAATTTCACCCAGTGTGAATGAAGAGATCAGGAGCAGCAGATGTCACGTATGTCTGACTAGCAATACCAAATTGAGTTTATCCTTTCCCAGTGCATTCCTGAGTCCACCTATCCGTTATATCAGTTCCAGCTTTACATGGTATTAGCTCTTTCAAAATAAGGAGACAGAGGAAGCTATTGCTTTCTCTTATTGCCTAGGTAAGTGTCCTCAGGGTTTCAGATTAGCATGATGAATATATTGATTATAATTTTTAATCTGGCATGATTACAAATTACAAATCCCTTTGGTTCCCTTACTTGTAAGATGAGACATGCACTTGCATCCTTTCAAAGCAGGATTTCCTTGAATTGATTTCTATATTAAACATTGGATAGTCTGGGGAATTTCCCCACTAAAATAAATATCCTTTAAAGAAGGTGTCTCCCTTAATCTGTACAATGACATGCAGAAAGGATCTTTCTCCCAAGCCTGCACAGCAGACACGGGTTGATTTTACTAACCTTAGCTTGCCATAGTCAATCACATCCACTTTCTCCACCTAAGCTCTGTGTGTGATTGGGAACCATTGGCACCAGAGATTGTTCTGGACTGTCCCTTTCAACACATGCCTGCTGAGGAGGAACGGACTTCCCACGCAGCAGCCTATGACATCCATGCAAGAGTTCACCATGAGTATTGTCGTTACTGCGAGTGTCAAGGAAGGACAATTAATTTGACAGTTTTTACAAAGTGCTGCCCAGTTTCTGTAGACTATATAAATCCAGATAGGGGACACACCTGCTTAGAATTTGTGTCCACTCAACATTAAGCGTTAACTGAGTAGACACATATTTCCTCTTTGCTGAAGTTATAAAGCACAATGGTGATTTTCTTTTATAGGAGGAGGCAGCAACAGGTTTGTACTTCTAAAGGAAAATGTGGATGGACATGAAAATGGAAAGGCAGAGCCCTGTCTGGTGTAACCCAGCCTCTCCATCTTGTCTCCAGGAAAGCTGCACAGGGATCTAATCCCTGATCTCCTGCCCAGGGGCTGGCATTTCATTAGTAAAAGAGAGCGGATTGGACCCTAACTCCTGAGTTTAATGGGGTTTGGATTATTTTTTTTCCTTTCTACTTTTATAGATATCCATTAGTGATATTCTGTACTTGTAAGTCCGAATTCAATTTCTGGAAAGCCTGCATCCCAGGCTTGATCTGATCCACAGTCTCAGTTTAACCCGTGGCTATTTCAAACTGTAGATCAAAAGTCATGTCTCAGTGGAGATTTTTGATGATTACTGATTCCAATAGCAAACAAGTGCCTTGAACTTTTGTCTTTATTTAGATGCTCTTGGAAAAATAGGTATCTCAGTGGACAGGGTGAACACAGGGATAATATTAGACAAGAAAAAAAAAAGTAGTTGTTTTTTCTTCTTTCATATCTCAAATTATAATTTGTAATCCTTTGACCTGCTGTCATGGGGATGTGCTCCATTCATTTCATAGAGAAGCCCAGATCAATGAATATGGCTTTGTCAGCAGCCTCTGGTAGACTGGTGCTCCATCAAAAAGCAGAGATAAATGAGAGAGACTGCTGGGGAACCAGAGACAGGTATTTGGACCAGGCTTAGCAGTGACCAAAGTGAATGGATTGGGAGATGCTGGGGTGAACTACCCAGCTCTGTAGTAATGCAAAAATACAGGACAAAATAGACTACAACCCATATTATGAAACAGAACAGGAAGTCATCAGAGATGACTGGTCTCACTATTGCCCTTAAACCTCTCTGCACCATCCCCAAGGTTTTGGGTTTTATTTTTTTTTCCTTGGGAGAGACATTTTCTCTCTTTGCAATAACAATGGAAATAGAAAAGTAACATGAATAACAAGTGAATGTAAAAGAAATTTCCACACCAAACCCAGTTATGGAAGGAGCAGAGCTATTTGAATCACACAGCCTTAAACACTTTCACACAATATCAGCATTCTTCCAGCAGTAGAAACTCCAGCGGGAAAAGTTTGGTGTTTGACTCTCTGAGGTGTGTGTGTGGGAGCACGTGTGTGTGTAGTGAAGAAAGAAGGGAGGAAAAATAATTCAATAAAGCATTTATTTTTCAGGTATGCATGCTCTTCCCTTCTTTAAAGAAAAGTTCTCATCTCTCTGAGCTCTGCTAGAAAAAAGGTGTCAGGAGAGCTGGCGTGAGGTGCCTGTTCCTCACTCCAGCAGCCATCACTGTCACCCCTCACAATCACCTGCGGGCTGCTCAGCACCCTTCACCCCCAGAGCAGTGCCACCTTTCTCGTTCTCCTTCAAAGGTCACAGAGGGGCAGGCGCAGGCTAGCCTCCAGGCTCCATCACACGATGAAGAAACACACACTATCTGCTGGAAGGCAATCCCCAAACTCTCTTTTTCTGAAATAAATTAGTTCATTTTGACAGGCTGTTTTTAAGAGGTTCAAAACCCTTTTGAGGCAAGTTAAATCACTTCCTCGGCCCTATTTGTTCTCTTGGCCTGACTGTCAAGCTTTCATGTTATCCGCATCTTGATTTTATCCCCAAAATGTCTCTGATGCACTACCAGAGTGAACATCATCTAGTTCTCCACTTCACCTAAAGAGCCTGGCTTTTTTTTTTTCATGAAGACTTACATCAGAGACAGGACTCAGCCCATAACAAACCCCACATCTTTTGGTTTTGTTGCTTTTTTTCTCTACGTGAATTCAGTGGCAGTGCAGTGAGCCAGACTGCCATCCTGGAAAGCAAAGCATCCTCTGCAGCTGGATGACACCCAGCAGGATTTTCCTCCCAGAAATGCCTTCCCCCTGCTCTGCATTGACAGGTGAAATCTGGAAAGTCTGGACTAGATGATCTCCAGAGGTCCCTTCCAACCCTATGATTCCCCAGCACCATGAGCTGAACGATGGGTACCACTGACCAACCCTCTGCCCCCTTAAGCGTCCCTTTACCACTGCAAAGCACAGCTGATGTGACTGCATGGAGGGCTGGGAGGGAAGCAACTAACATGAAAAACTCTTACACTCACAAAACGCCTGTCTTTTTTGTGAACCCACATGCCTTGGTTTGTTGTTGTTCTCTGTTTTGTTTAAAACAAAGACCATAGTCATTTTGGTATAAAATTTTGTCTGTATCCAGCCTCCAGTGGATTTCATAGGGAAGCTTGGGGCTGTATTCCCTAACCAGCTTCAAAAACCTCATCCTATGGACCAGCAGGATGTCAAAATTTGACATGGCTGTAAGAAACATGCAAATAATTTTAGAATTCCACCCCCCAAAATGGCAGTGAGTGGGAGCGGGGAGTGAATAAAAACAACAAGCGGTTTTTAAAATTAATAACATTTTATCATTGCAAATGACAGCTCTTCCATCCACAGTATTTGGTGGCCTATGGCTTTTTCTCCTAAACAAGACTGAGGTCCTTCAAGTGAAAAAAAAAATAGATAGAAAAGACAGAAACATTGTTTTAGAGGTTTGCACAGAATATACAAATCACATCCCTTCACTGGATATTGCTTCAGCTAGTACCTGTGAAAATAGCTATAAGTTCAGGTAAGAAAAGGGAATTATGCACAGTTCAAACTCCAGCTCGTACTACCTTATGTACCAAGGGTCATCATCTGCATGATACTCTTCATTGTGCAGACAGGAATAAATGGGGATCTTGTTAGAAGAAATCCCTTACCACCACCCATCTCGTCCTCACCGAGGCAAACAATAAGTTATGACCATTATTTTTTAATATCTTGATCACTGCTTCAGTACGATGATGCCCACGCTTTGCAATTACCTTGTCAATCTTCTCCTTTGGGCAGTCCCTTGCTCAGCAAAGCCTTGGTCCCGTCTGGGGACCAGCACAACCAGTGGCAGGCTGCACTGACAGAGACGAAAGGGGGAATGGCTCTGTGCTCGGCTGTCTGGGTCTAGTGTTTTTGGTTCAAACAGTTCCCAGCAATGAAAGACATGATCAAAATGACAAAACGCCTAGGAAATGTCGTGTTATGGCTGACACTCCACACACCGCCTGCTGCCACGAAAACACATACTGTCATTAGAGACATGAAGTCAGGAGCAAGAGTAGGGAAAAGGCATTTGGAATCTCCTGGCTTTTGTCAGTTTGCATCAAATCTTTTGTTTCACTGGCAATGTTTAAATGAAATGTAGATTCATCTATTTTTGAACTGAATTTCTTGCTGGTTCCCAAAGCAAAATCAAACCATCCATGGAAGGTTATGAAACATGCAATGTTTTCCCAGGAGGCAGCCCATTCTCTCTAGGAATATCTTGTTTTGGCTCCTGCAAATGCATATTTTAGATCCACTTATACATGTATTTATGCATTTTTTAAAAGCTTCCTTTTTGGTCTATTAAACACATTTTCTGGGTCAGGCTGTGTCTTCGTAACCCCACTCTGCACCAATCAGGTAGGAACTCAAGTAGCATTTTATTCCTATATCTGTATCTCCTAGCAAACTGTGATATCAAACATTCAGCTTTGAGATGTCACAGCAGGATTGAGTCAACATTTGTTTAAAGCCACTGGAAGTAGTTCTGACAATTAGTAGAAACAGCAAAAGAAATTCACTCAGGCACACACAGAGCCAGCAAGCAGGAAGCATACAGTAAATTTGTCATGCAAGCATGGTGAACTTTAAAGCATTTCCCACTGCGAAAGCTCTGTCTTCTTTGGTTAGATTAGAGAGAATCAGCTTGACACTTTGATGAGTATGAACAAGAAGGGGCTTTAAAATAATTAGTAACTCTGCACTTCAGTCCACCTCTTGCATTCGAGGTTCTCGGAGAGCTTCAGGAACGGTCACTCATGTCTGGCGGTGATGCTGCTACCAGTTCATCCTCCCTTCGGAGGTAGGATAGTTGAGACACAATAGATGTGATGTGACCAAGGTTGCAGGAGCCTAGGAGAGCTGCTCAGGGGCCTAGGGATATTTTGCTAAATGTTCATTGCTCTTCAGACTCGTTGCAACTGAAAACTTTTTTTTTTTTTTCAATATAGTTTGTGAATAGGACTATTCATTTTAGCGACCAGAATAATCCTCCATCTATTACGATTTGTCTAGATGGTGTCAGGGAACTACACCTCTTTGCCCATTTTCCTTCATCTATTGAATGAGAATAAAGTCACTTGGCCTTCCCTGAAAATTGCCTGTTGTTATGTCTGAAAAATTAGAGTTCAACACACCAGCAGAATTCCATTTTTGCTTTTCCCCATCATAAAGACATGCTAGAATTTATTTAAAATGAGTGTTATGGCATTCCTCTGTAATGGCAAAGGGCTCACATAGTGTTGCCCTCACAAACAGAGCTGAGGAGGGGGAGTAAGGATATTACACTGCCAAAATGTCTCCTTCTCTTCAGCACTTCGTGAGGCCACAGAGCCTTTTGTACTTTCTTTCATGATACTTTCACAGCATGGGGTGCAGCTGCTGTATTTACATAATGCCCAAACAAGAGCTTTAATTGTCCTTCAGAAAGGAAGATGCAGAGGAAAAGGCAGGAGGGGAAGACCTGAAGGGCCACAGCTCCTGCTATGGGGAAAGCAAACCTAGTGTCCTCCCTCATGCTGAGCTGGGGACACAACTATCATATCCTCTTCTATTCGCTAGCCCAGCACGCAGCAAAGACACTCTTTTTCTTAGTTTGCCAGCAGTATCACTTTTAGCCAGGCATGGGAAACACAGAGGGATCTGCGGCAGAGGCGGTTGCACCTCAGCACGGATGGCCACCGACCTTTATGAACAAGAGGGCTAATGCAGTGACCGCTGGACAGCCAGTCCTCAAGGGGGCTCGGGGAGCATGTGAAGGCACAAAGGACAGGCTTAACTGCTGTGATATCTGGCTCATAGGGTTGCTTTTTTTTTCCTTTGTATTGTACCCTGAGATCACTAAAGTACCTGCTGGCAGCTGTTTCCTCCTCTGTACCTCACAGAGAAGACACGCTGCTCTTTTGTGGTGACTTGGCTTTTGTTTGTTCTTGGCTTTTGTGCTCTCCAAATCAAAAGTAAAAGCCTGTCTTATTCTTAAATAACTGCCTTATTCTTTTCTTATTGAGGATCTTATTACAGGCAGAGGAAATTCTTCAGGAATTGGTTAAAAGCATCCTGGCAGTGAAATACAGCTTTGTTTTGCTTAGCTTTCTTCAGACAAAGTGTTTGCAGTTTTGCGTGCTACACTTGCAGATATAAATAAAGATACAGACCATCCTGTAAAATTACGACAGGGATTTGAAGTTTCGTACTACTCATGGGTACCGGAATCCCTCATGATGATGTCCGAAGAAGAGAAAATAAGTAAACAGAGAAGGAAAATGCATGGTTACAATATCAATTAGCATCCTACATCTGTAAGTAATCCCACTGAAATTGCAGCAAAGTAGTCCTCAGTAGGAGTAAGGTTAGGGAAATCTGCCTTGAACGAGTGCTGGGAGGGTGCACAGAAAGACACAGAGTCATTTGGACTTGATCGATGGGTAGTAGCTGTGAAATGGACCCCTGGAAAGAAAAGGTATTGTTGGACTTCTTGTCACAATTTAGTCTAAAGACTGTCTTGTTATCCTTGTACATGAGTGGTCAGTATTGGTGGTCAAAGCTTTCATTTTCAGATATAGCTCCTGTCTGCTGCGTCTAGAAAAAGACTAGCTGGTCACACAACGACTACCTTGTTATCATTTTCCCATGATGTTAAGTTTAGCTTGTGGCAGTGTTTTGGTAGTCTTGGGATCATGTCTGCTCTGCCTCAGGAAGACACATGATGACAGATAACACAAGCATGTAGTACAGAGCTCACCAATCTCCGTGTGACTTCTAGATCAGAAGGGAACAGGTATCTCGGGAGAATACCAATCAAACCTGAAGCCTGTATCTCCTGAGATCCCCTGCCTGCTGCCCCTTTCAAAAACGAGCGGAAAGCCGCAGCCTGACATGCAGCTGCAAGGAAAATGCTGTTTACACTCCTTGCTCCACCTTGCCACTTCATCAGACTGAATCAGCAATGACCTTCCCCACTGCAGTCCTGCCCAAAGCGACCACCTTCTCCCATCTCCTCCTCCCTTAGTGGTGGAATTGGAAAAAAATATTGTATGAGGCCTCATCGTGCTCGCTGTCTGTAGGCTAATATGGATAACCTGACACGCACGTGGAGCTCAGCAGGGTTATTCATCAGGATGCTCACGGGCACGTGGTGTGGGAGTGTGCAGTGCTGTCCTGCAGTCTCCAATGTGGGCCCATTTTGTTGTTTCTCTTTAGGATCAAGAAACATGCCCTCTGTGATTTCCCGTTCTCTCTCCTCATCCATTCAACTCATCAGCATGTGCATTAGAAGTACATCCAGAAATGTCCTGTTCTTGTGTCAGTTCGAGTCACACTGCTCACGCTTCTCCAGCCACCCCCAGGAGGTGGATTTGTCGTGTATGAGTGATAGCTGCCATATTTGCCAACGACACAGGGTTCACATGTTCAATGAGAGCCTGCTTCCTGGAGTAAAACCAGCTGGCCCACAACATAACCAGAGAGGTCCCAGAATCAGAGACAGGTCCCAGAGCCCTGTGGCTTTTCAGAGGACAACTCTGCTGAGGCTGGAGTGTTCGCTTTATCATCTGCATATTTTTCAGTAGAATCACTAGAATCACTATGAGTGAGTGGGAAGAGTGACCTAGACTTCTGGTTTCACGTACTTTTTTGAATAAAGCACTTCAATTGCTACTGTAACAGAGCTTTCCTGTATTTGTTTAATTCCTTTTAAGGCAAATAGCCCACGTGGTCATCTCTCCTTGTTGCTGAATAGAATCCAGAGCTGTTACAAGTGCCTGAAAGGCATTTTCCCATGTAAATAATTCAACACAGATCTTGGGCATGTGGTGTCTAGATGGCTCACAGAGAGGGAGTCTTATGTTTGTCATCTGTAGGACTTTTCATGCTTTTTCAAAACGTATGTCTATGGATTTTTTCTGAAATCACTGGCATGGCTTCTAAATCTTTTCAGGTGAGAGGACCAAAATAAGAGGGTGCTATTGGTTTGCTCAGGGAACCAGAGAAGAAATGCTGATCTGTTTATCTCACGTGCTGCCTGGGTTTCAAGCAGCTTGGCTATCCAGAAACCTCTATGAAATGAAGTGGGGGTTTGCAGGACTCTCTCTAGTAGGGCTGAGTGCCACGCTGACACAAGCCGTCCTCAGAGCTGACCTGTCCAGTTGGCAGCTTCAAGCACTGTCTATGAACCGTGGAGACCATATGCTTTTTTCTCTCTCAGATGTTTTTTTCCTAGCGTCACGCTCAAGTTCACCAGAGAAAGTCAGTGCAGGGTTAGCTTATCTGCATCCACATTTTCAGGTCTGGAAAGCAGGTGTCCATCTGCAAAGCCTTTCAATTATCAGTTTATGTATCAAGCCAGTTCATGCATGAAGTTTGATGGAGCAGTACATTGTCCAGATTCTCTGCCTGGCAATCCTTATTAGACCTTTCATTTCTATAAAGAAACAGGTCTTTCAGCCCTGTTCTTTTGTTGTCCTTTTTTTCATTTCTCCTGCCTAGATCCCGTGATTCTGCAGCTCCTTGAGGATACTTTTCCCACGCTATTGGTTCCTTTAGCAGCTTTTATCTGAGAAGCATCTGATTTTATTTTTTTTTACATCCTTCTTGGGTTCTCTTCTCTCACCAAAAACATAAGCAACCTTCTAGTGGAAGGTCAAATACAATGGCAACATTCAGTGGCACCAAAAGAAAGAATTTATTGAAAGTAAAAAAGAAAAATGGAACCTTTCCATAAGAAATGTGTGTCTCTTAAAACATACTACAGCATTGCTGTACACTGACTAGACAGCAAAGAAGAGGGAACCTTAGTCCTTCCTTCAAAAGGTAATCACTCCTTTCTTGTGACAAAATTACATTTCCTCCTAATCGTATGGTTTTGTTTTAAGCAGAAATAGAAGCAACAGTAAACATCTATCAAAAAAAAAGTTTAATTAAAATGTTAAATACCCTTCCATAGAGAAATCTTCTTTCCCAGCAATAAAACCTCACTACAGAGTTAATTATTTAAAGTAATGTATTTGCTTCTCTATGTCTGTATATAAGAGATTAACATATTAATGGGAATGTAATTATGTTATAAAATTCCTTTTTATTTGCACTGGGTTTCAAGATGCAATGTTTCAATGACATCTGATATTTTTCCTCCTTTGTAACCTCAAGCATACAGGGCACATTTTTTAACGATGATTATTATTATTATTATGGTAAAATAGAGTTTTGAGCGCCGCAAAAATAAAATTTTCCTATTCCTTCCTTTTCTCTAAAGGTCTTGAGTTCATCTTTTTGAATACTTACAGGATGTTTTCTTGTGGGTCTTGCTCCATAAATATTTGTTTACTGGCAAACTGACTGAATGAGAGATCATGTAGCTTTTTCCTTTCCAATTACAGGTGTAAAGTTTATTCCTCGCTTTACTCATAAGAAGCTGCCAGGGGACGTGCTATGAGTTTTGTGATCTCAGTTCACCACGCCCAAAACCTGGGCCTATACCACCAAAAACAACCCACACAGGCACCTACCTCAGGACTCATGCCACAGCCACAGAAAAATTGGTTCCTGTTGACCTAACGACCTGGTGCTCAATAATGATAATATCCCTGCAGCACAGTGAGAAGGCTGGCGTGTAGCTTTCACTGCCGCTGCACCCCTTCCATGGTCAGACAAGAGAGTCAATGAACTGCCACCTCTCTTCAGCGGGGGAGATGTTCGCATTACCAACACATTCAGATCTGGGCTAGCAGTTTGGTTTTGGACTTTGGTCTCATGCAGAAACCAGAGACCACTGATGAGCAAACCAACGGTACATTGCCTCTACGGAGGAGCTGCTGCTGGCTGCCTGATGGCATGAACTGCTGGCTTGCCTGGAGCCAAGAAATTGCTAATTAGAGGTATCTTTTCTACTGCAGAAGGACTTGATCCCGGTTGCTGCTGAGTTCTGGGACGAGGGAGCTGGGCTATCTCTGGCAAAGGTTATTTTGTTTCCAAGACAGGCAGTGGTTCCCATTCCTGCATGTTGTGCAGGATCTGCAGGAATCCAGTGGAGGCTCTCGACCAGTCACCATGCTAAGTCTCTGGAGATGACAGCGGGAGTTCTGCTTATTTGGTAGCCTGTGTCTCCAACTACCCCAGGCTGCAAGGCTTCAGTTATTGACCACATCCACAAGAAGCCGTCTTTGTCCACGGCTGGTCTTTGGTAGGAAGAGTCTTATGTTCATACTTCTCAGAGCATCTTACTCACATTTTATTGTATTTCTGGTGGCTGGGTGAAGAGAACAGAACATTATACTGAGAATATTGTTTGATAGTTATAATGATAGTAAATTTGTCTATTAAAAAAATCAAATTTTCAGCTATCAAGTCTTATTTTGCTGAGCTGTCTAACAGCATCTCCACTCAGAAAAAGCAGAAATGAAAGTTCTGAAGGAATTATTAGGCTTCAGTAGTAATGTAAAAGTATAGCTAACTCTTAACATATGTCTGAGTATTTTGGAGGACAGATTCCTCTTTGCTCCTATAGAAATGTTAGGTGAAGTCTCATCTAACAAAGTCCTGATCTCTTTCTCCTTCCCTTCTTATTCGTTTGCCTCTCTAAATCTTCCACTTTTTTCTAGATATGGAGCAGTATGTTCTCCTGTAAAGTTCCTGTCTCTACTTGTACATCCTTCTTTTCATGCCTGACAAACCCCTTAGAGTGTGCTATTCCTGCAAAGACAGAAGAATTGAACAAGAACACTGTATTCTTCTTCAATGCAGGTATGAAAGGGACTTCATTTCTGTGCTCTGTGAATGTGAAGGTGGATGTTCCTTTTTCCCACTCTAAGAAAACTTTCAGACCCTAAGTGCTTCAGGTGGGGAGGGTTAAATCCATTGGAACAAAATGCAGGAAGCCATCACTGCTGTGTGCAACATTTCTGTCTCCTACCCACCCACTGGTCCTTCCAGTCTAGATTTGATCCACTCATCCCGTTCATTCTGAAATTATTTCTCTGTCATCATTCAACACTTTCCAGGAATTTCAGTAGTTATTTTACTCGGTGATCTTGCATTATTGCTGCATGCCTTCTGTTTCCCATTTCAGAAGGTTCTCTCTCTCATCTGTTTGAGATCCTTTCTTATGAAAACTTAATTTATTCTTTTTTCTCTTTTGGGTGTCCCAGGGCAGCCTGTCCATCTCCCTCCAGAAGAATTGAACTCCAAATGAAGAAAGAGCATTCTGGGTGGATTCAGCTGCAGGAGGAGCCTGCGGGCCACTTGCACACCACACGAGCAGGTCTGGATGCCTGGTGGGGGGCAATACTGAATCAGCAGGACTGAGTGGAGAGTGTAAGGCTACAGCCCTCGGCACAATAAACCTGAGCTTTCTTGACAGACACGTATTTTAAACACAAATCCTTGTAAGTTGTGGGAAATCCTGTCAAAGTGTCTAAAATTGGTTTTACATAGAATGAGAGAAGCAGTTTAAATAGCTAGAAGAAAGGGATCAGGGGGATGAGCAAGTAAGTGCATAACACATTGGTGTATCACATGGAACAAGCCATGGATTTGGGCAAAAAGGCAAGCAGTAGGAAAATGTGAGCAGCATATGCACTCCCTCAGTCAAAACTTCCATCTCAGTCAATAGGAAAAACAGTTCTGATGCAAGACAGCCTTGGAGCTGGTCCAAGCCCCCTCAAGTGTGAGTTTAGCAGGGCAAAGACAAGATGGAAAATAGAAGATAGATTAGTGGGACGGGACTGAAATGAAACAGGGTGTGCCATGCAAACTATTCCCTCTGGCCTGCCAAAGACCCCCTCTGTATCCACGGTGGGGGAGTACCCTGAGAGGCAAACACTGAGTTTCCACTGTCGCATAATTCAGACCTTTTCTCATAATTGTATCTGCAAGGAAAATGGTTGCTCTAAGCACCCTGCTGGGTGCCATAACATCTCTTATCTCCCCCTCAGAAGCAGGAGCACTGAAGCATCCCACCGTAACACTGACAGATAAGGGCTGCAGCACTCAGCCTTCCCCAGACAACCATCACTTCTCATATTTGGCCTCTCTTTTTCCTCAGAGCATGCGAATGGCTAAAGATCTCCCATTCTGCAGGGATCCTGGATCCAGCGCTCTGCTTCAGCTCCTTTAGGATCTTGCTTGCCCTACCTGAGAAAATCCCCAGCATTGCTACCTTTGTTTCAATGGAGGACAAGCTGGTGCTGGGACAGGTACGCTGGACAAGGGGGAGCCCCTGTAGTTTGCTTCACCTTCAGCACTGCATTGCTCAGGCTCTTCAGCAATTTTAGAGGTGCCCAAAATTAATATTGGTCACTGGAGCCCAGCCTTTTCTTTTGGCTAACTTTGGCTCAGAGGGTAATTCATCCAGAGTGGAGAGAGCTCAGCTACAAAGTTCTAGGGAGGGTGGAGGCAGTCATGCAACTGTGAACTAAATTCAAATATCAGGTGACTTTGGTGTCATGCAGAAGCAGTGCATTAGACCTGTCGGTCAGTAACATACCTGAATGTTTAGGATATAGAGGGAGCCACTGACAGCTCAGGAGAAGCCTTGCATTTCAAAATGAACTCTCTTCAGGAAAAATGGTTCCTCTAAGCTCCCTATTGGGTGTAATCATTTCTCATTTCTCTCTCCTAGAAACAGTCATTCTAACATAAATTGATATGGAATTGAGCATTAAAAATTCCTCACTGAGTTATGCCTTCTTTAAGCTGCTTTATTAATTTAATGTTTTGGGGTTTTTTATTAAAAAAAAGTTTTAACTATGTATACAGGCAGTCTTCACATAATTAAACTAATTTTTACTGTGTATTTTTAAAAAATCTTGCATTTGGGGAAGGTGTTCTATTTACTTGTCATTTTTGCCTACAATTCAGTGTGCAAACACATTTTTTCTCTCATGGCATCTTCTTTGAACTACCAGACTCTCTTTGCATCTTTCCTCCAGGCACCAAAGACCCGTTGGTCCTTGAAGCCATGTCAAATGATAGCTGCCTCCTAGATCTTAAGGGTGTGCTATCTGCGGGGAGAAAACCAGGCTCCTCCGAGACACAGGGCTCACTGGTCACGTCTGCTCCCTCTGCCTTTCATGAGGAGTTTGGGGAACGTGTGTCAGATGGTGTCCTCGAGGGCCAATTACAACCCCCATCAAGGTTCACTTTCCTTCCACCTCCAACTTCAAATCACCCACTCTTCAAAAGCCTTTCTACGCACACTGTCCCGGGGAGCTGAGAGGGTGGCAGACGGGAAGCTCCCCCTTCTGCTCCGAGAAACTTTGTTCCCTTCCCTTTGATGTTACAGCCAAAACCATACCGTCCTCTGTCTACAAAAGTTCTTCTGGCAACAAACGAAGCAATGACAATAAATAGTTGCAGGCCCTACAGTGAACAATTAGTATTCCAAACACGAAATTAATTTGTCCTGAGAATATAGGAACCTTGTAATTTGGTTCACTTTTATTTTATTGTCAGATACGATTCATTTTCTACATGATTTTATGGTTGGATAGGATTCATTAGAAATTTTCCCCAAACTACCTCTATTAAATGAAAGAGTGGGGGCAAGATCCCTTCTATTCTTTTCACTGGAAATATTGTGCTGGCTTTTCTCCTGCAAATGAGCCTTAACTTTAATCTATCCATACACAATGCTCGGCTCTGTAGCCTTGGATTTTTTTTCTCAAGTTTCATTTTAATTTTCACTGCTGAAGAAGATATTTCTCTAAAGATATTCAAATAAAGGGTGAATAGACAGGCTCTCTTTTTTTATGTCAGATTTTCAAAACTTGCCTTGAAGTTAATTTTATTCAATTCTGTGCTTTGTCCCTGCCTAAATATGTGGCAGTCCTTGAAGAGAAAGTGTTCGCATGGAGAGGACTTCTCTTTTTGGAGTAGCCATATAAGCAAGAAGGTACCAAAAATTAGACACCCCTCGAATGCTCAGCCATGGCTAAATGAGTTAAATTCCCTCCATGTTGAAATGGACAGTGAAAGGACAACACTCCTTTCTACAGGAAGGATGAGAAGTGCTGTGGAAGCCATTTTCCAGCCCCCCGCACAGGCAAGGTATCTCAGTGACACGTCTTTGTCATCACCCCTCTTCAGATACTCTTTTCTGTTAGGACAAAGATCATCCCTTCAATCTGTATATCTCCCAAGTCACTGTCACACACTCTTTTGATTTTGTGTTTGGTTTTTTGTTTGTTTCCTTTAACTGTCAAAAAAGTCTCCTATTAATAATGTATTACTAATTTACCCTGCAATCTCTTGCCAGAAAAGGCAGAAAAGAAAAAATTCCGTACACACAGGATGCTATGCCCAAAAAATAAATAAATAAATGAAAAATGACTGCGTCTACCAGTTCTGAAAGTCAATGTGCCTTAAAAGCATTTGCAATTCTTTATTGCTCCTCTGCCTGAGCCAGACAGCCTGAAGAGCAGCCCTGGCGGGGGCTCGGTGCTCAGCCTGCATTCGCAAAGCCAAGGTTCGAGGGGCCAGAGCAGAATGGTGCCAGTTCAACGGTGGGGACAGTTACCCTCACGGCAGGGGCAGAGCTGGCTGTGCAGGGGCTGCTGCAGAGCCATACTCCCCCAGGGGTCTACAGCCCTGGGCAGAGCTGGGTACTGGGCACCCCTGTTTAACAAGGAAGGATGACCCCATGGTTGCAGCAAAATGAGCTTTCTGCTCTGTGATGCGAGTCCTCTGTGACTTTGAGAAAGTCGTGTCAGCCTGCAACCATAAATATTTATGGATGTCTCAGATGTATCGGGAGGCTTAATGAATTGCAGTTGAGGGTGGGAGTGGCAGTGAGGGAGGCTACAAGCCACAAACCTCTGGGTTGTGTCATAGGATTTCGTGATGACACGGATGACACGGGATGGTACGGCCACCTCCGCTCCCACTGCAGCTGCCCAGCTCACTTCAGAGTCAGCGTCAAGTAGATGTCAAAATATCTTGAGGGATCTGGGCTTAATCTGCCTTACTTTTTAGTCCCACATGATGTCAACTGGATCTGTGTAAGTGTCACAGCAGACCTGACCTCTCCAGTACAGTCAGTCTGCGACATGGCTGATGACATGAAAACAGCCAGCATCAGCATCACCTGAGACTTGTTGGGAAGGCCTGTGATCAGTCTGAAATCCTTGGATCTAATATTTATGTTGGAGAGAATTTTTAGCATATAAGGAGAAAAAAAAAATAAATTTGCAGATGTCAATAGGTGTAAGTATACACTTCTGGCCATAAATCGCTTAGTTCACATTTTCTGTGTGTGTTTTCCTGGCAAGAAATGAGAGCAGTGCATAATGTGTGCTAAACGTCCTTCCTTAACTGACTCATTGAACTTCAATGTCTTTCTCCAAAGTAAATGTTCGCTTGTTTACAATCACACAGATAAAACAAAGCTGTAGCTGGTAAGTAAAATAATATTCCGCCTCACTTAGAGATTTCCTATTCTAGAGAAAGTGAATGACTTCAGTTATAGGTCACATGATAAGGAGCAAAACAAAAGAGGATGAGTCCTCTTTTCTCAGGAGGAGAAGGCAAAAAGGTCAGCAATACCGCTGAGGATCCTAATGGATCTTTATCTTATCTACAGCTGAATGCTGGCACAGTCTGTTTCTTTGCTAGTTTGAAATTTGCTACAGATTTGGCACAATGTAAATCAGTAACTACCAACTCCATGGCCGAGTAACTGCTTTCTTCCCAACATGCCAGGGGCTGAAATAGAAATCCTGAGAATTAAATGGTATAAACTTACCCTAGGAGGCAGTGAATTTTCTTGCTGTGTGTTCTGAGCCACTAATCTCAAAACAGAAAGGTTCACTGGAAAATAAATAAAAATAAACAATAAGTAAATAAAAATACATATTGTTATGGTTTCTCTTCTTCTGTTGTCTTTGTTGCTTTTTGCAAACCTGGACAGTTTTTGCAGCATTTTCTGACAGACAAAGAACCCTGTAGTCCTTATAGGTATATATGACTGGACTGTTGCAACCATACATTGTCATGACATGACTTCAGTTCTGGAGTAATATTTGTATTTGAACAGGATGAGGAGGTTAAAAGCTCACAGATGTTCTCCTAGATTTATTTTTTTTTTCCAGAGCACGTTCATTCAGCCAGCCTTACTTTTGGAAAACTCAGCCAGCTATCACTGATCAGTGGACCAAATCTGTGCTACGTATCTGGTGCGACTAGAAATGACAGCAGAGTATTGAGATGTCTTCTGGTTCTTACCCAGAGGAAGGCCTCAGTTGGAGCTGCGCTGGTGAAAGCTTTACATAATAATCCTTTTCACTCTGTAATGACACATCTATAGCTACCGCAGTCTGAAAGCTCATCTGCTCACTGCTATCAATAGCTAACCAGCTCTGTGGTGCTAATTCAATCACTGGTGGCAGTTGCAAAAAAAAAAAAAAAAAATATCCCACACTGCCTACAGAAATGTGCAGTCTTATTGAGCCAGAAGGCCAGACAATGTATAAAATTTTCTTTATGGGTAGGTACGGTTACAGCTCCCAAGTATATTGGATGGGGACATAAGTGTGGCTTGAGTACTGGTAATTTGTCCTCTATACAAAACCTGAAAGTTTACCAAGTGAGCAGGGTTTCATCCTGTTATAATGATTCCAGCCTTGCCTTTCTTTTTCATCCACGGTAATCTTATTTCGTAGTCTTTATAAATGAAAATGGCATTGCTGTTTCTTCAGTCCATCTGCAATACTTAGCTTACCTGTTTCTTTCTGTCTTTTAGCAGAGTATGTTGACAGCACCCTGTAGGAAAAGAGTGTGATATTAGTATACCGAAATGGCTGCATGGTGAGAATACAATAGCACAGAAAATTACGGGGAGGAAAACCGGAGGAAGCCGCTGAAGTTGAATACTGATGGGAAATACCTGCCCCTGGTGCTGGTCACTAATTGTTTTACATGGCTTCAGTGTATGGGTAAGAGGCAGGGAGACAGACTTTTCCTGAACAGCTGGCAAAAATTTTCAAAGAAATACATCTAATACACCATGGCAGAAGCTCAATGACATTACTCAAGGTATTACTTAAGGCGTTTGGGGCATTTTTTGAAGTATATTGGTGAATAACTGAGTTTTCTGTGCTTACGCTTAGGCATACACACAAGACAACTTTATTTTATGTTTGGATTTTAGTATACCTGTATGTATTTTGACATTTGTGTGCTTTGATTTTATTACCATACAGGTGAAAATGGACTAAGAGAGGCCATTTCCATGAGCCATTTAATAAATCAGTGCAGTAACGGTGGACATTTTGATGACCTGTTCGAGATGCTGAACCACGAATGTAAACACATTAGCTGCGTCTCATTATACATAAAACAAACACACCGAGTTAAACACCACAAGAGGTAAATATATACATTCATATATTATTAACCAACGGTGTGGAAATTCAAAGCTCTTTGCAAAGCTCAGGAAAAGGAATGAAGTGGAGCATTCAAGGGATCTTTGTGTTGGGAAGGTCACAGGTACCCAGGGCTTGCAGAAGACTGGGTGGGGTGGCAGGAGACAGGGCTGCCCTGTGGAAGAGGAGCAGTCAGTGCTCGAGGTGTTTCACCACGGAGGTGCAGGCAGTGCTGTAAGGTCAGCAGAGGCTGCAGGCGTTAAGGGAACAAAACAGAGTCCACAATGCGGTCTCCAAGCCAGGAGCTGTCGGCTGTTTTTTCCCTGGGTTTTAATATTCCATTACAGTGGTCAGGCCACCGCGTCCGCGCCTTCTACCCTCCCACAGAGCAGGGAGCATTCGGCAGTATGTGACAGAAATGTGTAATTATCCCCAGCTGCACTACCTAAAGAAGGTCATCAAATTAGATTTTCCATTAGAGACAAAAGCCTGTATTGTCCCCCAGAATGCTTCTTCCACGTTGTGATGGACGCAACACTGCGTCAGATCAGCACTTCCTTCCAAAGCTCAGAAAACACTCTTTGATGAGTCATTCTTTAACAGATATTACAGAGTCCAGCATGTTTAATAGTTTTCTTCACCATTTCAGTAAAACAAATATCCACAGATGTAACTAAATAAGAAAGCCTTTATATTTTCTCCTGTTGTATGTTTCTTCTGGTTTTAGTTTAGCTGATTTTGTAGTTCCTTTTACTGTTTATTCAAGTGGCATTTGTGTCGAGTAACTTCAATTTTATCCTAATACATATGAAGGATAGATCATTCCTGTCTCCAGCTATGCTTTTCTTTGCTGGTCAATAGGTAGAGTAGAAATGGTTAGGATCTAGATGTTCAACTTTATGTAAAATTTAAGTTTTTTTCTGTTATAAAAAATACCTTAAAAAAAATACCTTAAATTTTTGAAAGAAAAGGTTTTCAGGAATGTTCTTTCCTGGTAACTTTCCTAAAACGACAAAACAGGAACAGATTTCAGTTTATGAATTCTATTGTAAATAATCATTTTGAAAAAAAGCAAAAACCTCAAAAGATTCCATTATTGTTGTTACGCACATTGCCATCACCCACCTCTGAAACACTTTGTGTTGCAGGTGAGGAGATTTTCTGAAACAAAATTTCAGAAAAATTGTCACTTTTTCAAAATGTTGCAGCAAAGAAATGTCGCACAAAAGGAGAAAGATGTTATGACTGTCTTCAGTCAGCTTTAAAATAAATTTTACAAGTTAAGAACCAGATTTTGAGGGGTCTACATATCTGGAAGGTATGGGGTTTTCTTTCTATTTTCATGACAGCTATAAAAGAAAGGTGTTGCAATGTCCTCCTCTCAACCAGGAATTAAATCAGCATGCGCCTCTATAGAAAAGGTGCTGATGTCAAAATCTGGACAATGCTAGTTTTTATTCTGAGTGACAGGGTACTGTGTTATATGTATTTGTAGTGTGAAGGGGTCCAAGGCGCTCCAGGTTCATCAGTTAGCCTTCTCCTAGCATTTGTGTCTCAGGACTTGAGGTGAAATCACATCTCAGGTTAACAATGAAAGTAAAGTAGCTTTATTGACAAGCATTGGTTTTGTTTTACAGAGAGTTTGAAGTTTCATGATTTAAAAATATTAACAACTCAGCTGAAGAGTTTTCAAGAGGTTCATTTGAAAACTATTTCTTCTTCTTTGCAGAAGATTGGTAAAGAAGTAACTTTTATGCACCTGTCTGCCTGAGCATCCATGCTGCGTATCCAATATAAAAGATGTCATTCTTGCTTGACAGTTGTAAATAAATGCAGGTAGTAAAGACTGTGCTTTTAATATTTGGAATCAGGCTCTGAAATACATAAAATAGCAAGGCAGGGCAAAGTTAAAGTGCCTTGTGAGGACTGGAAAACAAGGGCTGTTGAAAGCTTGTGAAGGGTAAAGTGCTTTGGTAGAGCTGAGGGTGAGGTGAGGATTTTCACCTCAGCTTTTGTCTGTTGCCCAGAACAAGGCAGCTGTGAGACGGATTTCTGTGAACAAGGATGCTTTTTCACATGCCCAGACCAATGAACAAACAAGCCATCTATCATCCCGCTCCCTTAGCTCTGGAGCCGTTACGTGTCTTTCGGGCATCTGAGCCAGCAGAGATGTCTCCTCACCCCCAGTGGCCAGGCCAGCACTCTCACCTCTCCCCTTCCCTCCTCCACACCAAGACGGTGCCTATGGGGCACCGGCCCACCAAGGCTCCTCTGATCCCTTACCATTTTTCCGTGGGTCAGCAGTAACGTCCCCATAAAATATGAAAGCGGTGCAATGATTTCATAATGGCCGTTGATAAAAACTAATGAAGCGTTGCAAGTACTCAGACACCACAGGTATAGGATATCAATGAGCTGTTTAATGCAATTGAATTGCTAGCCACTTAAAATGCATCTTTGTGCATTCTGGCCCACACCCAGCCTACCTAAACTAATTTCACTACCTACAGTTGTTACGCAGCCAGACATCATGTGAACCTTTTCGTATATTAGCCCTGTGTTTATTTTCGATCAGCTTACGCGGCAAAGAAAACCAAGTCAGGATGTTTTGAGTCTGTTTACCCAGTTTTCGTCTACTGTCGATGGTACACCAAACTAAAATTTGAACAAAGAGATTATGCAAAGAAAGCAGGGTGGCATATGTTTGTGCTATGATTTTCCCTTTCATAGCATATCTGAGATGATTTTTCACCCCCCTCCCACAAACAACACCATGAAGAGCAAAGATGAGCCCTGGGCTCAGGATGCAGGACTTGGGGCTTGTGGGGAAGAAAAGCAGTCTTGTGGAAGACCAGGGCAAATCAGTGGACATCAAAGACAAAACACACAGGGGCATGTCAAAGGATCAGCATGAGCATTGGGGATGTTTATTGTTCATTGTCAGTCCCAAGGTGTTTGTTCTTGCATACATCATTGTAGTATTGGAGTGGCCTGCGTGGAAAATGAACAGCAATGGCGAGGCAACAGACAGACTAACTGAAGACTCTAGGCCTCCCTTTTTAGGACCCAAGTAGGTTTGCAAAGCTGCTATTAGATGGAAAGAGAACCAATTATATTTTGAGACTGGAAATATTATTTCTATTAGGGGCAAAAAGAAATCTCATACAGAATTTCCTATTTAATTAAAAAAGATATTTGTTTCAGCCGAGACATTTCTAAAGTAAACATTTATTTTATTTCAAAATATTTCTGAAAAATGTAAAAATAAAAGAGTTTAGAAAATATCACCTGGTTTTCATTCTTCCTGCTCCCTTCTTAGTGAAGACAGTAAAATAAATGCTTGAAATTATTTCCCTTCCTTCCTTAATTTAATTGAAATCTTTCATTATGCCTTTTGTCCTGTGGACACAATGAAAAATTAGATAATCTGAGGAGAAAGTTTGCAAATTAGATTTATTTCCAGAGGCCAATGTGATCTTCAGAGCATAGCTTGAACAAAGTCACTGCACCCCGATCTGTGTCTGCTTCTGGACCTGTACATTGGAGCTAGCACTGTTTTCCTGAAGGAGGTGGCTGGAAGATTAAGGGGGGCTTGTGTCATGCACTCCAGGATGCAAAGTGCTAAACTGTCGTTTTTAATATATGTCTTTCAAATTATCCCTTTTCTTTCCCCCTCTACCTCTGTTTGGTGGTGATCACTCTGGGGAGGATGGTGTGTGTGGGTAAGACAGAGAGGGATTGCTGTGCTCTGCTGGCAGAAATTGGATTTTTTTCAGGATGTGGTTCACAAGCCCTGACTGCTAGCAAGGGATTTCCTCCCATTGAGGAGCCTGGGCCAGGGCACCAGCAGCTGGGGACACCTGGACCTTCTTCACTGCCAGTCTAATGACAGCTCTCAAAGCCTTGCCCAGCAAGAGATCTGTTATACACTGCATGGCGCCAGGACACGTTCTGGGCTCTTATTCCTGTTTGTCGCCCTTTTGCAAACTGCCCCTACCCCTTTTATGCCTCTGTCATCATGGGATTAGGTATCTGGATGTCCATTCCACAATGAGCAATTCATCTCTATTAGCTCCATCCTTGCCCATTCTTGCAATTCCTGCATACCTTCTGCAGGCCTCCTCGAACCTGAGAAAAATCAGTCCTTGAATGGCAGAGAGCTTTCAGGGGGATATATTTTGATGGATTTGGAAAAATATTGAGGCTTGCATGATCTTGGTGGCTTTTGAAGAGCCATCAATCTCCCACCCTCCACACGACATAATAATTTCCCTGTGTGAAATGCTTAGCCTACCGTTTGTGAGGGTTTGATCAATTGAAGACGAAGCATTCACACTGAATTTTAAAAAAAATGAATGAAGAGTGAAGGGAGACATGCAGCTGAGCAGCAGCTGATGGTAAGAGGGATTACTACCTTCCTCAGTGGTTGCAATGTTCAAACATTTTTACATTTATGCTTGTTAGTCACTTAAAATTAGGAAACAGCAGTCACATCTCTCTTCAAAGGTCTAGGTCCTGAAGGACTTACTGGAATTTTATTGAATGAAAAAACATCGAGTAACTACTCCAGGCCCCACTTTCCACAGGAAAGGACAGAGAAGGGCCAAGCACCGCAAAAAGCTGCACTCCTCCATGGCGGCGCAGCTCTAGTGGCCAGTGCATGGTGCCAGGTGAGTCCTGGTTTTTCTCCTCGTCATGTCTCTTCCTCGCCTTTTTGAGAAGCAAATGCAAATCCCTACAAGCCTCATGGTAGAAGGACTTTCAGAGGGGTGACATAATCACTCAACATAATTAATAACACATGGAAAACAGATGTTCATGATGAACTTCTCAATCATTAGAAGAAAATCATTAGAAGAGCCAGTGACTGTAAAGGATCAAATGTGGCTCTGAAAGAGGATAAGATTTCCTAGCAGCAAAGTCAATTGCACACTGGGGGAGTATACAAGAGAAAGGGACTTGAAGTCACTTGAAGTCTTTAGGAAGAGAGTAGGTATCCTTCAGACTTCAGCATCCTGTGAAAAACCCAGTCAAACTGAATGATCTGGTTTGCGTAGACCTGGAAAAAATTCCAGTCCCTGCAGTACCTCTGGCTTAAAGGTACTTTAAACTTTAATACACAAGCTGGACTGGCTCAGTCCGGGCTGGCTGAGAAAGGCTCTCACCTCCTCCACCTGTGCCTGCAGCCCCTGCGCAGCTCCCTGCGCTGCCCAGAGAGTGAGCAGGAAACCTCACAGGTTTTGCCTTCTCTCAATAAGACAGATTGTTGTCTATACTTTTCTTTCCCCCTCACCCCTGACTCACAACCCCTAGAATTGCTTTTGGAGAACATATAACCCAAAACCTGGCAGCAGATGGATGCTGACAGGGCATGTGTGCCCTTGGGGAGGGGTACTTGAACAGAACACGGCATTTTTTTTTCTTTCTCTCCACAAATAATAAAATAGTAAATTATGCATATATTAAATGAAAACAAAAAAGGTCACAAAAAAATCTGTTTGGATGCCATCAATTTTGAAAAATGTCAAACTATTTTTTTTTAGAATTTGTGAAGAGAAATTTCTCAACTTTTCACTTCAGAGGGCTATTTTAAAAAATAGCAGAACACTCTAAGAAAGAATAAAAGATTAAGTAAAAGGGCTAAGTAGCTCCAAAAAGGGGGGTGGTAGGGCAAAGCGTAATAAATGTCTTTTTAAAAATACTATTAAGGTAAAGAAAAACAAAACAAACCATGCTTTCATTTTACCAAGACTATGTCTTCCCCCTTTATTTTTTTTTCTTGTTCAAACATCCAAAGAAAATAAGAAAATAAAAGAAATAAAATAAAGAACACAAAGAAAATAAAAACACAAGCACCGTACTGTCTGTCTTGTTCCAGGTAGGGCCTCTCTTCCCGTTTATTATTTGTCCTTGGATCTGTTCTTCCCACCATCATCAGGATTCTCTGCATCTTGTTTATCCAAGCCTCTCAAAACACTTTCTTTATCTAATCTATTTTAAATGTGTTGAAGAACCCTTCATGGTAGGATCTCAGCACTGAAATCTAATCTAATCCATCAGCCAAGAGTCTAGTTGCTTTATAAACACTAATGGCCAGATGCTGTTACCCTTTCCTTAGACTAAAATCGATTGCACTACTCAGTTCTCAATAAAGGTGTCAGAATCTGTTCCTCAACTCATAATATCTAATTCTTATCATCATTTCGCAGCTGGGGAAACTGAGATACTGTGAAGTAAAGCTGCCCAGGGTCACGCAGCAATTCATCCTCAAATGAGAAACCAGAAGTCCAAAGTCCCAGTCCCCAGTTCTCACCAGCGACTACAAGCAGTCAAACTGCTGCTCAAGGAACTGGCTTCTGTTTAATGCATGCAATGCATTCAGACTTGTGCCTTCAGTAATAAAGGCTTAACTGTGAAATAAAAGTCCACAGCCATCATGTTTACTTGTACTTGATTGTCGGCTGCTAGGTGAACAGAAATTGCTTTCTTGAGATCGTCAAAAATAATAATAAAAACAATGACAGTTGATCAGATTTGTCCTCAGCCTGCAGTTACAAGGAGAGCGAGATTATAAACAAGATTTCAGGCTGCACTGGGCTCTCTGGATACTCTGAGCTACATCTTCTGTCCTAGATGGCCACAGGACACGGCATCACTCTAGGAAAATAATTGCAGTTTGTTTAAAAAGAAAAAGAAATAGTAATGATGAAAATAATTGATGCTCGAAGAAGTCCTTGAATAACTTTCACATGAAGGAACTTTGCTGGCATACATCATATTTCCTGTGGTTTTCTCCTCAATTCAAACACAACGTGTATATGAAACTTGAATATTCCTACGGATGTTTGCATGCAATCCAAATTAAATTAAATTATTAAATTAATTGCCTGCTTCTCCCCTTATTCCCAACCTGCTGTTGTAACCTTATGTGTGTGAGTCGTAGACGGCAACAGAGGAAAACATGTCAGTTTTTAACTTCATATATTCCAGTTACATGACACCATACGTTTAAGGAAGTAAAAAAAAACCAAAAACCAAACCAACAACCACCACATTACAAAAGCAGATTAATTTTATTATCTCTGTTTTTAGAGATTGGGGAAAATGGATTCAGATAGCAGGAAGAACCTGAATTTGTCCACTAGTCACAAAATACTCCCCTGATTCTGTACAGTCATGTACCTGTCCTCCTCAGGAGAAGACGAGCTTGCAGTTGACGTTCGAGATGTTCTCTAAACAGAAAGCACACCCCAGGGAATAGGGTGGGTGAATGGGACAGTTGAACCACAACTGCCATGAGGCGTAATTGGGAGAGCATCTCAGAACAGAAATACCAGAGAGCAAAAAGGAAAAAAACCACACTTTCAGAACAGCAATGCCTGCAAAATCTAAGACCGAATGAAATGGAGGAGGCAAACGTAAACACAGAAGCAAAACATCCTGATGAGCCAAAGATAAAAAATATTGTCATAATCACATTAATGAGCATAATGTCTGGAGTGTTAACCAAGAACACAGCTACTGCAAGTAGAGGAATTGTCCTTTTCCCATGTTTTGAATATGCTGGGTTTCAGCCAGTTTCAGCCAAAGGTCGTAAAAGCTATATTCAGATATTTCCTGAATTTCACCTACTATGCCCTGTTGAACAGTTGGTCTTACAAGCTCAAGGACAAGTGTCACGGCAGCGTAATTGTCTGGTTTTTTTAATGGTACCTGGCTTCTGCCTGGCCTGCTCAGAGCACTAGCAGAGATCATTCACCCTCCCCTTGCACATCCCTCTAAAGTGGACCCTAAGGCAAGAACCGACAGGGGCTCTCAGTCACATACTGAGAGGGTGTAGGAGTGTGGAGAGCATTGTAAAGCTGGCTCATTGGGGTGATACGACATGGCCATTTTCTTCTGCTCTGCATCATTGTGGCATTTAAAAATAGACCCTAGTAAGAATTTACTGGTGTCAGAATCTGCTTTTTCTTCTGACATGAGGCTGTTCGCCTGGAAAAACCCAGCTGCGTCAGGCCTGAGCATGGGACTCCTAAATGGTATTCAGAAAGAGAAGGGAAAAAAAGTGGGAGTGGTGGAGCACTACAGAACACCAAGTACAGAGCCCACTGTAACACATGGATACCCTTCCGTTGGCTTCAGTTTATTTATTTTTTTAAATTACAAATTGGTTCATTTAAAGGCAAGAAGATACAATTTGACCTTCTTGTCTGACTTCTGACTGCTAGATAATTTCACCTAGCAAACCTTGAATCAAATCTTTTTCAGAGAAAGTGGTTTTCTGACTGACTCTTTGGAGAAAGTCTTTGCACACACGAGCGGATCTTGTGAAGTCTGTTCTTACCTGTATTCTCCGCTGCTACCCAAATGAGTCCAAGGATAATAACCTGTTGTGAGCAGTTATCACCATCAATGAGCTCAGGTTTTACGGCAGACAGAGCTATATAAAGGGGTATACTTAAAATGCATTTAATACAAGGAATGTCATCTTCTAGTATAAAATGTGCCATTGTTCATACATTCATAGATTCGATAATACTGTAATTGTTATGCACTGCAAATAAGCTTCTTGAATTCAGTTCATAGCACAGCTGAACTTACGCTGAAGACAATTTTCCTGCAAGCACAGACAACACCACACCATTAGGAATCACGGTTAAAATCTGTTTGGGGTAATACAGACAAACTAGAAGGAAAAAGAGGAGAGAGAAATAAGATATGGATCTGTAATTACAACTGGCAGAAGAACATGGTTTAATTCATCGGACAGCAATAACACCAGAGATCTGTGGAGCGCGTTGTCTGTAAACATCGTCTGAATTAATCACAATGAGAGACACTGTAATAATTGTATTTTATTAAAGCTGAACAAAAGACTAAGATATTGTTCTGAATAAATGAGCTAACTGTAATATGACCCACTTCCCTGCAACCTCAGCCACAGCCAAAGTGTCTGATAAATTGTGCTGGAGAAAGGGGCAGAGGAAAGGGGAAACCTTGCAGAGCCACTGCAGAACTGTGCTGGTTTTGGCTGGGGTAGAGTTAATTTTCTTCATAGTGGCTAGTATGGGGCTGTTTTGGGTTTGTGATGGGAACAGTGTTGATAATACAGGGATGCTGTAGTTATTGCTGAGCAGTGCTTACACAGACTCAAGGCCTTTTCTGCTTCTCACACCACCCCACCAGCAAGTAGGCTGGGGGTGCACGACAAGTTGGGAGAGCTGACCCCAACTGACCAAAGGAGCATTCCATGCCATATGACATCATGCCCAGCATATAAAGCTGGGGGAAGAAGAAGAAAGGGGGGGACATTCAGAGTTAGGATGTTTGTCTTCCCAAGTAACCGTTATGCATGATGGAGCCCTGCTTTCCTGGAGATGGCTGAACACCTGCCTGCTGATGGCAAGCAGCGAACAAATTCCTCGTTTCACTTTGCTTCTGTGCACAGCTTTTGCTTTACCTATTAAACTGTCTTCATCTTGGCCCATGAGTTTTTTTGGTTTTACTCTTCCAATTCTCCCCCCATCCCACTGGTGGGGAGTGAGCAAGTGGACGTGTGGTGCTTAGTTACTGGCTGGGGTTAAATCACAACAATAACCTACTTAGACAAATGGCCCTTGAGTAGGATCAATCCTTAAACCAGCAGGCCTGGTCCACCCATTTGATTTTTACTTTCTTTTAGAGTAGTCACTGAATAAATATTGTTTATTTGCTTAAGGTGGCAGCATCTTTCCTTTTCAGATTGACGTTAAGAAATAAAACCTCCCATCATTTCAGTATCTTAGTATGAAGAGAAGTAAAAATACCGCAAGAATGTGAAGAACCATTTTAATAAATGATCAGAAGGAAACAAATGCTCCTATCTTTTGAATTGATGAGTTTAAAGCATGGGAAATGCTGTATGTGTGAATAAATAAAGCAAAAGACTGACAGATTTCCAAGATATTTCATTCCTTTTTAGAAGCATTGTGAGAGTAGGGTATTAACCCGGGGATGGTAGCTTTATGGCAGAGGTAGCTATAGATATATATGGATTTTGGCAGAGATATCAATATTCTGAGTGTGTGCACATGTCTATGTGCGTGTGCAGTATACAGGAACTTACTGAGATTTTTTGAAACCAGTTGAAAAGCTGGTGTGTATTGTTGAAGCAAGTGTTTCTCTACCCTGTTGCTCTGTATCACCCAGGTTATTCAAGCTCTGCGTCTCTACACATCTCTACCAAAAACAAACCTCAGGAACAGCAGCCTCTGACATTACAGTCTAAGTTTTCAGGCATATTGCTTCTGAAGGTCTGTAACCCTTTCCTTACACACCACTTGCTTTTTGAACCCTTTTAAGGACTGTAGAGCATTAGATTTAACATCTTCTTTCTTCAGCAACACTTTACCTTGTGAAACTCTTCGCAGGCCAATGCTGTCAAAGTACAGCTCTCTCTGCCTTTTATAAAAGGCTGCATCAAGAGACTGAAGCCCATTAAGGGAGAAAACACATTTGCTGTCATGTATACAGGTAGTTTGGGTTGTAATCTATGCTGTGGAGCTCTGATCCAAGAGCTTTTCCTTTTTTTCCATTAGATTTAAAAAAGCAGCAGCAATCTGCTCTCATGCTGCAGACAGGACACTGACACTTTTCAACCACAAGCACTTAGGGGGCTGTTTCTGTTTGGCACGTTGTTTGCTGCTGCTGTGTAAGTTTGCTGGGCGGTCCATATTCTACATCTGGTAATAAATAATTAACTGCTCTGATTTCATCCAACTGACTGTCTGCATTTGTCTCTTCTCTAAACAATTGCGTAAAGTGGTTTGTATCAACAGCCAACGCAGACTGTATACCTTAATTAACATGGCGTGTCAATCTACTGTACAGTGTTCTACAGAGACATATAAGGTTTACAAATGCCATGGGATCCATCTCAAGAAGCAATCTATATGGATGCCAAGTCCTTCTAATAGCATGTCCTCCTGACTCAGCCTTCCTCGCGTTTACAGCTCCAGCAGTAAGAAAGATCCTGTCTTTCTGTGAAAGTGAGACTGATAAGTGTAGTGGTCAGCATAAATAAATATAAGGAACAATATTAAGTGTCTGATTCACTTTCAGTGACATTGGGCTAAATGAGAAATAGATAGGCTGATATTTATAGAATTGCCCGAGGGAATAAAGGCTTATACAGTGGGAACAGGCTGCATGTATTCACTGACTCTTGGCTGAAGTTTTGTCTGAAATACTGTGCCATTATATTTAATTTGCATGGCTTGTCATCTGGGCTGGTAAAGAGGGAGACAGAAAAAACTGCAAGGTGATCATGATGACTATAGGGATACAGACTCCAAATAAATTAGGGTATAAACAGTATAAAGAAGAACAAATCTGTGCAAATACGCTCAGATATTTCGGTAGATTTGACTTGTGTAAGTAGCCAAAGCTCCATGCCATAGGTCCATTCCCCCCACACCCTTTCTTCAAATGACTCTTTGACAATGATCCAGTGATCTTTTGCAGGGTGGTGCTCACATTGCTTTGCATGGAACAAATGCAGGCAGACGATGACTTCTGCCACCTCTAGCCATCAGTGTCGTAAATTAAAGACCCAAGCCATGCTGTTGAAATAGATTTGTTCTGCTTCTTACTGCAGAGAGATTGCACAAGAACATGTTGGGAGGAGAAAGATATGCTGTACATGCTGGATCTCAGAAAATTTCCAGGGGTGCTTGCCAGTATCACTCTATATGCTAAATTTGTACAAACACAGCAGTTAAGAAGTTGTACTCCAGTTAAAGTGTCGTTTGACAAGATGAACGTATTTTGCTGTCTCCTCTTATCTTGTGAATACTTTATCTCTGGAGGAGAAGAAGAGCAAATATTCTCTGTCTTTCAGATCCAGCCCTTGTGTTAGAGTTTGCATTCAGAGTACGTCAGAACCAAGGAGACAATGCGCGTCCCCTTCCTTTGAGGACTTCAGAATAGTAAGAAGTCAAGGACCCTTCAGTCTCCAGAGTTTAGGGTAGTTAACAATTCTGAATTTAATGTGTGAAAAATACTTTTTCGGTCTTATATATAATAATAGTATCACCTAAGAGCAATGGAAATATGACCCAGGCCTTACCAACATTTTCCTGTTCACAAATGACTTTTTCACCAATTTTTCTTTTATTCAGTTCTTCAATATGCAGCGGAACAACACAGCAACTCTGGAAACCCAGCCCTAGCTTCTTCCCAAAAGCAGCAACAGGGCTTTTTAAAGTTCAGAAGCTAAATGAAGGAAATGCAAAGTGTTTACCTTCATTCGCATTCTGGAAAATCAATGTCACTGGAAGTGTGGCCTCTCAACAGGAACATCTGATGGTTACATGGTTTCAGATGCTTTGTCATCTGACAAATTGGATTGTTTTACTTGTCTAGTATTTTGATTACATCCACCCTTCTATTTCTACCTCTCTTTTCACGTCTCTGATAAAATGCCCTTCATGGATCTTTGTGTTTTGACTTTCTTGGGACTGATATGAAATTAAATGGGACATTAAAGAAATCAAGAGAAAACCTTGTCATTCTGTTAGTGACAGAAACTTCTTCATTAATAACTTTGCTGCAACACCCCCAACGATAACAACAGTTACAATTCTCTGCATCTTCCTGCAGTAACTCTGATTAAGTTTAGGGTGTCTGAAAAAAATTGCTGTGAAGTGACTACATTCTAAAGCCTGAATTTTAAAAAAGTACCTAATCTGAATTGATTTTAACAGAATTTAGTGCTAAATCCTCTGCGAATATGGACCTAAATGCCTAGGAAAAGACAGTGGTTGTTCACTGATCCTGAAAAAATATTCTGCTCCTTCCTGTGTTTGTTTTTTTATTCTCCCCGAATCGGTATATTGGGAACTAATCTGAGGCTTTCGTACTACTATTGCTAAGCGGCTTCTGAACAACAGTTGTTAACATTTCGAGGTACAAGAAGGGAGCATGGCACCTTAAGGGGAAGGAGTGCAGAAACAGCTGTGGCAGCATTTGGCATGCCTGAATGGGAAGGAAGCCGAAATTTTGCTAACAGGCTGCCAGACAGGCGTGCCCAGTACCAGCAACAGCACTTACTACATGACAATCTGGTGAAAACCTTTGCACCTTCCAAGGCCTTTTAACCTACACATTGCAAAGAGAGCACATGCCAAGTGGGGCAGGGATTTCAAGAGAGTCCAAACTTTAACTTGACTAGGAAAAACTATCGCCATTTGCAGCTCTTTCCAGCTGCTAGCATTCCTTGCCACCCTCCAGACGTCATGCGCCGCTTAACTAGCTACTGTTTCAGAGAGTTTAGAGTAAGGGTAAATTAGTGATGGTGGAAGGGTGCCAGACTGGCAGATTCCACCAGTGAATCTTTGTCTGTGTCATCTTTTCACTCATTCCCTTGCGTTGTTGTATAAACTCTCCACAGGCCCTATTAAAGATGCCGATCCATACGTTTCATTTGTCACCCGTTCACCCCTTTTGGCAGATCACTGCAAATGTTTAGGAAAGAGATCTTATCCCAGAGACAAAGGATAAAGCATGGTCCGTTGAGCAGTCCCACCTGGCTGATAAAGGCTGCTCTCTGGGCCCTGCAGACACAGTGGTCTTTTTGAAATGACCTTTCCTAACACAACTGGAGCCACCAGGAGCTCCATAGTCCCAAAAGGTGGGCATTAGCATGTACTTTTTGCAGGATGGACTCAAAGAGTGACCTCTACATTGTTTTGTGTTTGTTATTCCAGGGCAACTGACTCAGTCTTTTGTTGCCATATTCTGATTTGTCAACCTCATGTTTTTTCAGTTGTTTTTTTTTCAAGTGGATAATTCATTCTACCATGGGCAATTTTATGTAGAGATTCTGATAATCTGAGGTATGAAGTTCACTTTTTTATGCATGTGGTAGAGAAGGATGAAGACAGACCATGAAAGGCCCGTGACTTCTCCCCAAGGGACAAAATGCTCTCCTATTTGGATGTGAGGATGTTTTCAAGCTTGTTTAACATTTGGTCACTGAAAAATAATTTTGGGTACTGAGTTCCTAAATACTCGGTCTCCCTCTTCAATGCCACAGGAGGTCAGTTTGGAGGTTGTGACACACTTACTCGTCTCACACACTCACATAGCAACACTGGCACGTCATTTTGAGAGAGGGGCAGGTGAGAGGGTAGGATCAACCACTTACTGTGGCAGAACACTGAGGGATAGAGTTTCCTGGAAAGAACTGCGCAGCACAGCACAGAAGCAGCTGTCCAGCCAGACATCTGGAAAACAATCCCCTGGACAGATTCCCTGTGCTCCCTGTAAGTTAGCACGGGGAGATGGGAATTGAATTTGCCATGGTCTGTGACAGTTGTGGTCGGTTACAGCAGTACCAAAACCACTCACCTAAAACTGAGCTTGTCCAAGTTGGGCTGAGATCATCTCAGGTGGCGGGATCTCTTTGCGTACCTTGTACCTCTGCTTTGGGGGAGCAGAATACACCACTGTGTCAACTGGTACAGCTGACTTGTTCATGTTCATTCCTGGTCGCACTTTTTGATATTGAAACTCCAGCTGTGAGAGAAGAGGATACTTGTCAATTAACTGCACACATACTTCCCAAAAGTGGCTAAGTGCAGAAATGTTTTTTGGGACACAGATTAATGTTTTATTTCCACTCATTATGGTCAGAAAAAGAATATCCATATGTGTGGCCTTTGCATTTTACTTCTCTGCTCATTTCTTCCCTGGAAAGTGCACCCAGCATCTGGGATTATCAAGGACAGGGACGAGGAGGAGTGCTACAGATCTTTGCTCACTTACACACTGTAAATTCAGAAAAAGATCAGTGATGTTACACTTGCATGAAACAGAAGGGCCATGAAAAGTAGGCCCACTAGGTACAACCAGGGCTACATTTTCATGACAAATAACATTTTAATTCAGAAATGACCTATTGATTTCAGGGGAATTAATGGCAAAGTAAAGTATTGATTTTGGTTAAAATCAATGGAAGATCTCCTTCTCCCTTTGATGAAAAGGAAGGCCAATTCTGTTAAAAAAAAAAGGAGCAAGAAAACATCAGACATAATTCTCAAATGGAATGGTACAGGTACACTCTTATGGCTGGAGAGAGGATTAAATCATTTCTTACTTTGAAAATTAATTCACTTTCCAGCTGAAAAACAAAAGGAAAGTCAGCGTAAAACATCCCTGCAGATTTCAGCAGCCCTTGCACTGTCCCTAAATTACCGTTTTTTATATATATCTTTATCGTAAGCAAGACTACAATTAAAGCAGTAGCCTACAGTAAAGCATTCCTGTGTACCAATGTGCCTCCACTTGGTATTGCAAAAGGATGTTTTATTTTCTCACGTGCAATCTCCATACATGATGCCACATGATGTAAATGACTTCTGGCAGCTGTGCACAGGATGAGAATAAACAGGATTAAATTGCAGGGAGGACGAGTTAAGTCTCAATATTAGGAATAATTCTAAAATGTAAAATCTAAGCAAGATCCTAAACAAACTGCATAAGAAGAATGCAGTGTCTGTATCCCCCCACGTTTTAAGAATAGCCTAGACAAACACCTGTCAGGAACAGTTTAAGTAGATATTAATCCATCCTCAGGAAAGCAGGACAGACTAGAGGACCTTTCGCTATCTTTTCCAGCTTTACCTTTTATGGGTCTATAAATTTCCTTCCAACACGACAGAATTAGCAGTTTTAGCTGGCAGTTCTGTGGCTTAATGCATTCCTGAGTCTTGGGGAAAGTTGCATTTACTAGTGGAGTTGATGGACTGTGCCTCATTTAAAGAGTTTGTTATTTTCATCTTCTTTGGGGGCAATGTAAGAAGAGAAAGCATATGTGGTATGATGAGTTAAGTCAGTGCCATAGCCTAAAACAGAGCTTGGATCATGTGGCTCCGACCAGACTTTGCTTGCTGTTGCAAGCATTCTGCCATGAGCTCGTACGTTGTTCCTTCTCTCTCACCAGGATTAAACAAACTGTTTAATTCAGATGGCAGCAAATTGCTCAAGTGGACCAAATCAAGTGTAAGAGCTTCGGAATAAAAAATTCTGAATTAATACGGGAACCTCAAGCCACCTGTCCCCAGTCCACATCTTCTAATAAACCCACAGTCAATAATTTCTCACTTGCTGCTAGCCATTTAAGGAAAAAGCAGATAAGTGACAAAGGATCACTGCAAAAAAGTCATTGTTCCTTATTCTCACTTATCAAACTCTGTTATCTTTTTCTTAAGCAATAACGTACTGGATTTTTTTCATAAGCTAACACCATAGCTCAATGCCACATTAAAAACATTAAAAGAAACTAGTATGTGTATACAGTGGTAAGTTAATTCCAACACCAGCAGCACCTCGGGCAGACAGCGCATGCAAAATGTACTGTCAAAAAGCAATCTATAGCTCTTTCAGTGGGATGGATTTATCTTGTTTGATACCAGCCAGTTCAGGTAATAACGGAGGAGGAGAAAGAATATGTTTTGAGGGCAACTGTATGAATTCTGCTTATAAATATCACAAACCTATTGAGCCACCTCGGGAATGGTCCAAGTCATATACCTCAGAAATCTGTATGAGTCAAAGACAGCTCTGAATTTACCCATCAGCAATATAGTTGCAAGTAGACGGAACAGTATTCCAGGTTATTGCTGAGATGAGACCATTCACATGTTTTCTCTGCGTAGTCTGAGGTGGGGTGCCAGACAAGAGTTGTTTTTCAGCAGGCAGCACTAGGCTTAAAGTACTCAGCCCAAGATGAGATCTCCTCACCGCCTGAGCATCTTCACTCCAGGTGCCTTCACTCTGGGTACCATCTAGTGCTACTGCTTCTCTCGTCTCTCCTCGGTTAGGTAGAAAAGTTCCCTTGTGCTATCACATGTCCGATTCCAAATACACACATACGCACATATTTTAGACCAAGAGGAACTCTTGTGCCTGTAATATAAATATCCCTTGGTAACTGCAGTGACGGGAACTAGCCTTCCTCAGTGTAGAAGTGAATGATGCCCAGCTCATTTATTTGCATTGCAATGTTGTTTAGGGATTCCAGAAAAAAAAGTGAGGGCTTCATTGTGCTAGGCACTGTACACTTATTTAATAAGAGACAGCCCCTACAGCAAACAGCTCACAATCAATAGAGACAAGAGAGGTAAAAGATGGGAGAAAATACGCTTTTATCAAATTCCAGCTTTCAAATGCAATATCCGTTTGGAGTCACCACCTGAATGAAATTTAAGATCTAAAAGGCTACCTTTATTACTTGAATCCATAAATATTTATGGCAATTTAACCTCAAAATTCCCATGTGCTTAGGGCCTTAAATATGCATTCAGTGCAAAGGGAATCTGGCATGCATATCTGAGGGCGTAATGGTTTGAGTAATCAATTCAGTGTTCCCCTCGAAGAGCTAGAGCGCTACTCAACTGAATCCTCTGCTTTGTAGGAAAATACTGGTAATGTACACAGGGATGTATAGTCAACACATATTGCTAGAGGCTGGCCATGCCTGTTTTAAACATGCCTGTTGTAGCCTGTGCTTTCTTCCAGGCTCTAAAATACTACCTGCCATTCCAGACTCGTGACAGCTGCGAGAGTCCCGATGGGATTTTAAAAATAATATTGCATATTATTATGAAATGTATGAACTGCTATATATTAGGATGTAAATAAAATACGTTTGAGTCTTTCATTTTGTCTTCTGCTGCTTGACATATTACAGTTTATAGTCTCCAACTCCTCTATTCCCCAAACTCAAGGACCAGAAGTTTTCTCTTTATCCATGATGGCTGTGAAGTATGTGTAATACCATGACTTCAGGAACTGAGACTTTCAAGGGCAAATGTAAATTACCAAGGAACTTAAAGAAAATTGTCCTAACTGTATCATTCAGCAAGTTGCATCTGAAGGGTTTCTTTACAGCTAGCAGTACAGTTATCATTTCACAGTTTTGTTTTAATTTTTCAAGACAGTTACTAAGAACTGATGCCTTTTCTGAGTTTGTTCTATAATTCAAACATTTTCAAAGAAAGACTAGCTTGGACTAGTGAACCCTTTTAAACCTTTAATGGAAATGTAAACTCCCACTCACCAATCTATGTCATTATCTGTGCCAAAGCTGCTATATGTAATTGGCTGGGGCAGCATAGCTTATAAAACTGCTATTCCTTGTTAGTGTCTTGTTAACAAAACCTTGTTTAAATGTAGCTCTGGTTAATACAATATGAGGGTTCCGGTAACTTGCTGTAACGCAGCATCTTGCTATATACCTTGTATTCCCATTCCAGATAAAAAGGAAAACCAACTATTTTCTACATGTAGCAATAGGGTAATGCCGGTACAATAAAGAAAATGAATTTTTCTAATCCTGGTGGATCACTCTTTTTGCTCTAGATACTTAAACTTTTGTGCACTTAAACACAAGGGTGGGCAAAACTACAGTGAACTTACCATGGGTAACTATTAAGCGTTAGCCAGAAGCGGGTTAGCTATGTTTTATCTTATAGTGTTAGTGATTGTATAGGACTGGTGGGATCCAGGAGCAGCATTTCTATCACTGAAGTCAGTCGGGTTCAGTAAGTGACAAAGGAAGTAACCAAAGAAGATTTTTCAATACATTGATATCCTCGATATGTTAAATTAGTGGGAGTGTTGCTTAAATGCTGTTTGCGTTACACGGTTTAGAAACAGAGTTAAAACCATATCTACAAAAAACGTAAGGATGATAGCTGTTTTAAAACTAGGATTCATAAACCAGAAAATTCCTACACTTAGGATTTTTTCTTTTTTCTGGAGTAGACACTGAAGAGTTGAAATGCTAGGCTTTCATACAGACTAGAATATTCCTTAAGGATTCTGTTTGAAATGCTTTCCTCTAAAATTTTCAGCTGAAACAGGATTATTCAAAATTTTCAGATGGTAAAATCAATTTTTCCAAACCAAATGTACTGTTCAGAAATCCACAATTTTCCATAAAAAGGAGAAAACTCTTGAATAAAAACTCCTGATGTGTTGTAACAAACTGATTTTAGATCACCAGAATATGTGGTCTTAAATTCTATTCAACTGCAGAGTAAACAATTCATTATTCAGGAGCACTGAAATTCAGGAGTACTTGGGGATACCATAATTGCTTGCTGTGCCTGTAGTGAGCTGGAGGAACATTTTTTAAAGAACCTAAATAAAATAGTCTAAATTGCTTGGAAAATGAGCCGTACTATCAAAAATTACTTCATTGTCTTTGACAATGTCACCAGTGAGTTTTCTGTGAATTATGAAGTCTCCCAGATGTCCTCATCTCTCAGGGACTGGGACTTCACTCGAGCTGGGCCAGAGGTAACGTCTGAATGTCTATGGCAAAGATTAAATATCTAGTGAGTGCCAGAAGAAAGCACATACACAGAAGCACCAACTCATCATTCAATAAATCTGCTCTTGTTCTATACTAGATTGCTTTTGCTGAGCTCTGTGGATTTTATTTCCAAAGAAATACATCAGCAGCTCTAATGGGAAAACATACCTGTTCCTTCCACAGGGGAAAACAGAAGTTAAGGAGACAGGAAAGGTAGGAAGGATGAATAGATGGACAGACAGATCTACCATCCTCTTTTATTCACTTTCTCTTAGTCCCTGATCCCCAGAGCGGAAGAGTCTATGTGACCGATATTGATTGCCTTACTAGCGCCTGGGTATTTTTTAATAATAATAATCGAATTACGGATGGAGTGTGAATTGTCTGCAAGGTACCAAGCACCTGGGGCGTGAAAATAGAATTAAGCATCTGACTTAAGTACAAAGGGGAGCTCAGGGCACAACAACAAAAACAAAAAAGTATTTTATCGGTGGCAGTTTGAAATACACAGCACAAGAGAAGAGGAAAGATTCTCATATCCAATTTTCATTACTGGTGTAAATTATTGACCATCATAGTTAGCTAACGATCAAAGGTTTTATTCCACTTGGGAAGATAGAGGCATGGACTTGTTTAGAAGTGGGGCCTGGGCTGTTTTGCAAAACGCTAGTAAGATGTGTGTTACTGGGAAAGCCATTTTACTTCTGAAATCACCTCTTTTTCTTTCACCTACTTTGTGTTTGCTTTGACTTTGCAGGCTGTGAGCTGTTTGCCGCAAGAACAGCCTATTCCTTTCTGTATTTGCGGTTTACAACACAGGGAATCCCCGATTTTGATTGGGACACTTCAGGCTCTGCAGAGATATAAATACAAGAATTTAAAAGACAATTCTTTTTCTTCTGTAAGTGTATGCAACAGTGTTAGTTTATCCACCCCTTCTGCCCCCATGGCCCCACATCCGTTTGCTGCATCTTATTACACCTTGAAACGCTGGCATAAACTCTTCAAAGCAGGGACAGCTTATAAGTTGTTTGCCTGCTCAACACTGAAGGTATTACAAGCCCAGTCTTTGATTTGTGTGACTGCATGCAGCTGCGCAGATATAAAACACGAACACAAACAGTACGGCAAAGCACTGCTCATTTGTTCCAGTGGAAGCCAAAGAGGAGGAACATGGTGAGATGTCACATATCCAAATCCCTTCCCCTCTCAACTCCATGGAGGACCATCTTCCCCAGAAAGCTCTCCAGCAAGATTAATGAGAGGGGCAGAGTGTAAGCATAGAGGACAATTTAGTTTTCTCACAAAAATGGGAACTTTAACAGCCCTGCTGGGCCACCACAATCAGGCTTTTTCAGGAAGGAATGTGATTTGTAATAAATGATGTCCATAAACCCAATGAATTTGCTACTTCAGATGTTCCCACTGATTTACATTTGGAACCTCAGTGGTAGCTAGTGAGCCTGGCAGGTTAACAAAGTGGCATATTTCGGAAGAGCAGCAGTCACACTCGCAGTGCCTATGGGAAGCATAGCTGTCATGGCAATAAAATGATTAGTATACAGAGGAACAGAAGGGCACTCACTAGCCTGTTTTTAATCTTTTAAGTAATTCCATCTTGTGAAGGTTAAAGGGATTGGCAGCATGAGACGCTAGAGCTTTGTTGACATCCAGTTCCCTTTCTTTCTCTGATTTTTATTCTTTGCTCTCCTGATAAGATCTTGGCAAAAGGCACCGAGAAACAGCTTCACTGTAACCTCGGTAGGTCTGGTCATTTAGGGAGGCTACCACTCGTTATGAAGGAAAATGATGAGGCAAGACAGAGATTCAAAGGCAGCCTTGACAATTCTGTCCAAGGAGAGCTAGTAGCAAACGAATATATCCATTTGTACACTGTGCCCCGCTCGTTGCTGACCCAAGGCCTATCAGTATCATGAAGATCAACTTACTATATTTGTTAGTACAAAGTTCTCTTCCTTAGGAAAAAGTAGCAGCTGGTCACAAAGTGAATTAACTTATAGCCTTAAAGGTGGGTGGGGTGAGAAGTGTGCCGTATGGCACTGAGGACGTCTGCCTTTCTCCCCATCGCTTTATCAATGCCTCCATCTTTGGACAGGTTTCCCAACTGCTTAGCTTCTCTGCCATCTAAATCTATGGTATCAGCTAAATTGTCCCAGCATCGGAGCAACCAGGAGACAAGTGTCTCCCCTTCATGACGACTGAAGCCCTTCCTTGCATTTCGCAAATCCTTCACAGAAAAGGATTTAATGATTATCTCTGCATCTGAGTCCTCACCCTGCATTAATGCTGGCTGAGAGGACCCTCTCCTGGATCTGCTTTAGCAGGACGTTTTCCTTTATCTGCCTGAGAAGGACCCTCTCCTGGATCTTCCTCAGAGGATCCCTCTCCTCCGCTGTCTGGCTTGGGCTGCTCTTTGTCGTCAGAGCCAAGGGAACGAGGTAACTTTTTCTGCTTCCTGGTCACCGGGGCAACTTATGCCGGTTCTGCTGGAGTTCGGGCGGCAGCAGCGCTCCTTGTTGGGAGCAGCCGGAGCCGTGACCGTGCTCCTCGTCGGGGCTGGAGCGGCCGGTGCCGCTGCGGGCGGGGAGGGGGTGGCGAGACAGGCCGGGGACAGGGGGCGCAGGCGGCGGGGTGACTCTGACCGCGGGCTGCCGAGTGACCGGGGCCGGCATGAGCCGGGACGGGGCCGGTGCTGGGGCCGGGGCCCTGGCTTTCGCCGGAGCCGGTGTGGGGGGCGGCCGATGTCGCTGGGGCTGCTGTCGGGGCCGGTGGCGTTGTTTGTGTCTGTGTTGTGTCTTGGGCGGTCATCGGAGTTGTTTGAGTTCCTGCTTGTAGCCTTCCGTGGCGGGGGGTTGTCTGAATTCCTGCTGCAGCTGTCGGTGGCGGGGCTGTCTGAGTTGCTGCTGTGGCTTTCAGCGACGGGATGGTCTGAATTTCTGCTATCTTTTGACTCTGGCCGTGGGGCTTGAGCAGCAACATCAGATGTCACGTAAGACTGGCTCCTGCACGGCTATTTCACAATAAACGACGCCTGCAACACATTCAGGAAACCCAACAACAGAGTCACGTATGAATGAAAGTAACATTCACTCTCAGAACAGCCCGAAGGTTTCTCATCCCCTAATTCTGTTACTGTCACTTTGGCATAATCATCCAAGGGCAAAGTAAACTTTCCCCAGATAAAACCAGGAGTGTAATTAGTAAAAGACTCCATCACAAGATGCCCAAGATATGCAGGTAGAACCGTTGTCCAAGCAATTATTTTATAAATCTGAAGGCAAATCCACACCAACATAGCATGCTTAGACCACCACCTCCAAACAGAGAATAAATAAACCATGCAATATATTCGACCAGTTAATCCCCATTGCATCAATTAACTTTATGCAAAACTCTCTAAGGACACGATGCAAGATTTCATGTAAGAACGACGTGACGTGAACTGTCTGGTCTCCCTGAACAAGTTGGAATTCAAACTATTTAGGCAATCTATCACAGCTGTGTTCATTCCCCATGTTGGGCACCAATAGATCTGTTGTGGTTTTCGCCAAATCGGCCAATGGCCAGCAACAGATGCTGCCCCCAACCTCTCGTCCATGGAGAGGAGGAGGAGAGATAAAGAGACATTTACAAGTTTAGAAGAAACTAAACTACTTTAATGAAATATTAATAATAAGATAAAAAGGAAAATAATGAAATAGATACAGTATATAGGAAACCGTATTAAGCTCCCAGGATGATGTCACTGGCAGGCACTGAGGAAGGCCCAGGCTGGACTCAGTGACAAGTGGGAACTGGGTTCCAGAGTTGGAGTCAGGAACACACCGATTGGGATCAAAGGCAGATGAACAGAGAGGGTCCTCCTCAGACGTCAGCCATTGAAGGAAGAGATTGACCCTTTGATCCCTCAGCTTTTATACTGAGCATGGGGCAGATGGGATGGAATACCCTGTTAGTCAATTTTTGGTCACCTGTCCTGTCCGCTCCTCCCTGCAGGTGGGACCCCTCTACGCCCCTCTGCTTCCAACCCTCCAATGGGGCAAATAACGAAATCAGCTGACCTTGGTTGTTATAGCAATAAGTATAATCAAGAGCCCCTGTGCACACCATTCCTTGGCACAAGCTGTCTTATCACTCTGAACGAACCATCTTAGACACAACATGCTGTTAATTTCAGAGAGTTAGAAGAGGCCTAGCTAAGAAATAAAATTACTGAACAGAAACTTGGTTCTGTTTTACCTCAAACCAGGACAGGTGAGAAGTGTGTCGTGTGGTTTAGTGAGATATAAGCTTCATCTACATATTTTACTGGGGTTTGTTCTTTTAAAATGGATTTCCTTCCCAAGAAAGGAAAATAGGAGACCCAGGTTCAAGCCTTTGTTTCAGATCCAGTGTAATTTTGGGTTTAAGTTTCCCAAAGACAAAGGGCCTGTGACTAATTCAAGGTAGGCAGTTACTTCCCTTTACCTCTTCCACATTTTCAAAAATAAGCTAAAAAGTCCAACTTTTAGTTGGCCCTATAGTATTGATAAGAATACCAATGTTTGCATTAGAGTTGAATTGTTGACACTAAAAGTGCTTCTTGCTGAAATTCACTAAAAGTTCATAGAGATGCGTAGGTTTATAACCACCAGTGAAATTTAACTATCTCATGAGAGGAACATGAGAACCGTTTAACAATGTTCGACGAGACTCTGGAATAATGCGGGACAAGTCCTAAGGAAATGAATGTTTCAGCGGCCTAAATTTGACTCGCCATATGTGATTCTCCAGGTTCTTGGGTTTCTACCTTAGTTCTAATGAAAAAACCCAGAGGTCTTTCATTACAGTAAGCAATCAGCTGCCTTCCAGTTGCACCACATCCCTTAATACATTCTTCAGAGGCCTTGCTTTTTTTCAGTACTGAGTCAGCCTATATAAAATGTGTAGATGTGAATCAGGTAAGGCCCTTTTGTCTCAGCAAACTTGGGAATGCATTTGGGAGCACAGCTTATGGTCTCAAATTCTGATAGCTGGCTCATCAAGCAGCAGCCTCAGCAAGCATTTCAAACAGCAATGTTCAAATAACTAATGTCAACAAATCACATTCATAAATAATTATCAGAGGATCAAGATCATAAGGTTTGATTATTTAACAAGGAATTTATCCAACACAAACCAGCCAGAAACAATATTTATAAGTGCCTGTGCTCTTTCTCATCTCCAACTTTTTTTTTTCTTTAACCAGCTGTGAATTAATTGGTCAGCAAGGAAAGATCTACACAGACGTATAAACGCAGAAGCAGGTTAATTTGGTATGGATCAGGCTTTACTTGAACTAAACGTGGTGGTGAGGTTCAAACTCCCTGGTCATATGCTGCCTCAATAAAATGCATTTTTAAATGCAAAATAAAACAGTAAAGACAGTGGGACTGTCATTCCCTCTCTCTTAGGCATGGATAAGGTCCCTGCCAATTTTTGTTACCTCACTTGAGAAAAGCGATGGGGTGGAGAGTGTTCACGGAGGTGCAGTAAGTACAGTCAGAGGCTTAGTGATCATGGCCTATGGGAAGCACTGAATGAGCCAAGCCCTGTCAAACCCGAGATGAGAAGATTGAGGGGAGACATGCTGAAAGTCTGGCACAGAAAGGAAACCAATAATTCTTTTTCAATCACAGAATACAAGTAGAGATCTCGGACTGCAACAAGGGAGAGCCAAATTAAACGTTTTAAAAGTAAAGATAACGAACTGCTGAAATAAATAGATTTCCTGGGGAGGCGGTGGAGCATCTATTGGTCCTTGAAGAACAGGCTGGATAAACATCTGTCAGGAATCATTTAGGTTAAGCTCATCCCTCCCATGGGGACATATAATATTTCCGAATAGTAACTTTCTACTTTCAGTCATAAAAGAAGAACACTTTCTAGCTTCTTACATCGGTTTTAACATTTTTCTTTCACCAGATGTCTGGGAAGAATGAGACTTGCTGTGACAATCATCAGTTTGGGTGGACAGAGCGAGGCTACTCAAAGAAACTCAGTTACGGAGACTTCTACAGTCAGCTCTGTTTTAGTGACCCCTGCCCTCAGTCTGTCTTGGTCATGGCAATGAGGAGCCCCTGCGAGCCAGACTGTGGAGCTCCTGGAACCTCAGGCCATGTTCACACACCCATGTGCAGGCACACAGTCAATCTACCAGAAAAGATTTAATTGAAAAGGGGCTTTATTACCATCCTCCTCTGATTAATTCGGAAATGTGAAACTAAACATAAGGATGTTGGGCCTGATTTTCATTTACACTAATAGCTTTGATACTGCTTTCCTCCTAAAAGGAAGCCTTAAAGAGTGGGCAAAGAGAATTTGCTGTCTTTTTATATTGACAAAGTGGGGGAAATTGGGCATAACGCAAATAGGAATTGAGACTATTGAGTACTTGGACTAGGTTCTTATTTTCACAGTAATGCCTTTCTACTGCTCTGGTGCTGTAAGGGGCTTTAAGGTGAGTATTAATGAAGTATAATTGCACTTCGCAACACTCTACCCACACAAAGAGGTCTTAAAGGAATCTCAGTGTAAATGAGAATCTTGCCAATTATAGCTAAACTGTGTTGGCTTAATTGTAACGTGGTTATTCAGAAACATTTTAATCTTTACAAAAATGCAGAGGAATTTATAGCTAAAATAGTATTTTAAACTGTTCTTAGCAGTAGGGTAGAAACAGCGTTGAATGAAGAGTCCCTACACTGGAAGCCTCCAATTTCTGGGATTTGCAGCCCACCGGTGAACATTTATTACTGAATCTTTTCCCTCCTCCATATTCAGCCTTTGGGGAAGAAAGATGGTTCTAGCATTAGCTACTCAGCTTTGACTGAAATTGCTGCAACCTGTTCCTTGAGGTCTCCAGTTTGACCCCAGGCTACTCTAGTAGTTCTCACACTTGTTATGCTTGAAATGCCTCACTCAGAGGCCAAGTTGGAAAATTATTAATATGATTCTCATTTAAGGAGAAGACTCACCTGCTGTGCCCCAACTAGGGAACTGTGCATGTGAGGAGGAAGCAGCCTCCCTGTCAAGGCTGCAGAGAAGAAATGAATCCTATGGAATGGGAGAAATGGTGGTTTCTGTCGTCTGGAGTTGGTTGTTCTCCCTGAATCTGCAAGCAGATGCACCACTACTGTCTTATTTCTATATCCCCGTGATAGGGATTTCTTATCCAGACTTTGGACCGAGCCCAAAATTTGAATTGTACAGTGCTAGTTGAAATTCTGGGAATTCAATTCAAAAAGATAAACCAATTTTTGTCCTTCCATTTTCTTGTTATCTCTGGATTCAAATGAGAGCAATGTCTCCTCATTTTGAAATTCTTGCTTCTCTGGCTGCTTGGTCTCTTTGCAAAGTAACCTTCTAACAGATCTAGTGCTATGACAGGATGAGCTTGGGTATCTGCTGGAAGTGGATATGGGGAATGAAAAGAAATTAAAAGAAAACAACTGAAATGAAAACAGGCTGAAGTCTGAGATCTGATATTTTCAGTAATTTCTTCTCTATAGAGGAGACTTTCACTAATGCTTCTAACATCATTAGTTAGAGAAGGACATTTGCTAGCATGGGTATGCAACCACAATTATAAATGGGTACTGCTCTTTCTATCCTGAAATGGTGAATTATACAAAGTGTACTGACTGATAATGGAAAAGGAGATAAATCACACACCAGCCTCCACACAGATCAACAGCTCTTTGCTTCAAATTAGAAAATCCTAATTTAGTTTCACTTTTTTCTTATGTGGGTATATATCCACCAACTCAGCTGGCTTTGGGATTTGGCCCCACAGAAGAAAGGTAACAAAAACAGAGCAGAGCATTTACTGGCTAGCCCTAGAGAAAGTTCATCCTGGGAAGTCAAAAGAAACTCTAATTGTGCATCTGATCCTCAGTGATTCTTGAAAGTGTTTTACAATCTAAAAAGTGTGGGGGACATGTTCAAAGGCATAAACACCAATCAGGCACCCAGCTGCCATTAAGAGTCATCAGGAGTCAGATATCTGGCTACCATTTGTGCCTTTGAAAATCTCTTCCCGCATCAATTACGCTTACTCCCACTTCAGAGCTGCAGCACACAGCCAGAGTGGCATAAAACATCCTAAAGAAAATGAGCATCAGCCTGTGTAGGGAAAAGGAGAGCAAGCAGTGATCTTTGGAGCTCACGCAGCCAGAAATTGCCTAGCTAACCAGGGTTCAGTCTGGGAACCAGCAGTACGTAAATGGGCAGGAGAAAGTGATGTGCAGAAATGGAGTGAGGGTAATGAAGAGAAAACTGAACCAGAAAGCCTTTTGAGCTGGAAATGAGTGTAAGTACCTAATAGGTGGCAGCGAGGAAAAGAGGTGCTGGTAGTGGGAAGAACAGATGGGTCATTCCAAATGACTGCAATTGTGGCAAGGAGAATCACAAAGCTCTTGCTGGAGATAGAGCACAGGAGGAAAGACTCGCTTGAGGACACACACCATGAGAACTAGGTGTTGGTCCCAAGCCTCAGAAACATGACCAGAAGGAATAAAGAAGCTGATCTCCCTACCCTACCACCCCTCCCAGCAAGGGAACAAGGAGAAGTGGCTATCGTTGCTGTAAGCTCCACCTGCTAGAGACAGAGCAGAGTGCTGGGTGAGCAAATGCTGCTCCATGTAAAGCAATCTTTCCAAGTTCAGTCCCCCAACACTGTACTTTGAAACTTGACATCCAAACCATTCCTTTCTTTTTCTTTCCTTTTCATTTATTCTATTGCCTTCTATTTTTATAGTGTTGCAACATCGACACTCAAAACACAGTAATTGGGTGTCTTTTGTTCCGCAAAGAGTCTGACAAGTCTTCCCATCATGACTGCTAAGTGCGAAGGCCGCACAAGGCTGATGCCTTATCCAACTATTAGAACATTTACCTTCAAAATAAGATTATATGTAGGAAGACAGAGAGGAAAGTGGGGGTTCGGACCAAGAGAGAAAAGAGGACGAAAGAGAGGAAGACTGACAAAAGAAGAACAGAGAGAGGGAGGGAGGCTGATCTCATCACTGTGAACTCTCAGTCGGGTGTTTTACCTGCACTTCCATGCTCACAGCATTTTAATCACCTGTTCTTATTTGGCAATTCCAAAACTTTTTTAGGCTTACTGGATTCTGAGAGAAAAAGGCATTTTCCAGAGATGCCAGGGATTCTTCGGAAGGTCAAAAGGGCATTTCCTCAAAATGCTGAGGATGCGTGAGACAGATAAAAAACCAAAGGTTTATTGCAAAGAAGGAGGAGCACATAAGGTGGATCTTCTATAAGCAGAGGATTTCTGTAGTTCAAGGAGGACCTTTCCAAAGGAAAAGCCCAATATATCAGTGTCCTTTTTACCTAGGAATCTGTATGCAGAGTACAGCCCCCAAAGAAATTTATTTTCCATAACACTAATGTAAAACTGGAACAATTCAAATAGTCAAATTAAAACAATAAATATCTCTGAACTCAAGGCTGGCAAAATAATTGTGCCATATTTCCCTTCTAGTGATACTTTCCCTTTCAACATAATGAAGCCCTAATTGTGTAGTAATACTTATCACAATAAAGCATACCTGTGATAGCATTCCAGCTGTGATCAGAGTCCAGGGCAGAGAATGAGGCAGCCTCTGTATTTAGGCTACGTCTGAATACATGAAAGTAGAGGAAAGATAACCTCCCATTCTTTGTGTATTATATCTTTCCCTACATGTATTATGCCTACACACAGAGAAATTCGATGATTTCACTTTCTTTGTATTTCTCCCATAAGGACTGCATTATCAACCATATTATGGGATAATCATACATGACAGAGCAGGTGGATCTAAATCAAGGCAGAAGGGCAATACATTTTCAGCTGAGGTTTGGGTAAAAAGGTATCTGAGGGATGACATTCGATATCTTTGTTACAAGATTAAAAAATGTGTTGTTAAGGTAACAGGTAAGGGGCTGCTGAGTAACAAGAAGGTTGTGTCAAAAAGGAGGCAGCGCTTATGCCATTGGTGCTCGGACTATGAGAAGAGGACATGAGCAGAGACCAACTCACAATTTGTTATAGGCATCGTACAATAACAGCTACTGCGATCAAGACCTCAGACTGAAGCCACCACTCCAAAGTATTTCTACAATTATTTTGCAAGCAAGGCAAAAAAATGTAGAAATGAAGGTCTCACCAGATGAGTAATTCCTGTGCTGCAGTGGAATGAAATTTTCAGTGAACATTTTCTTCTGCGTGCTTTTGGAGAAACAGCTGGATTCAATGCAGAGCAGGTTCCCTTTTATTTTTTTCTTCCCCCCCCACCCCCTCACCCCCAAAAAGAAGGGATTTATGAGACAGTAGAGAGTGCAATAGTAAAGGCTGGATAAGAAAGGGTAAGGGCCACATCCTGGCCAGTAAAATACCTGGAACGAATTGTTGAACTACCAGTCACAAGGGGGCATCTAAAAGGACTTTCCAAGTCATAGGAGTGTTTAGAGGTGATAATGCAGCTGGTTACTGGAGTAGGACCCTGCATCTCTCCCCTAACAATTAGAAGCAACAGAGTATGTGATTAAAAAGTCTTAAAATATTGTAACTGAAATGTTCAAAACTGTAATGCCTCATGTCCTGTGTAACAAGGGCTGCCTATCTAAATGAAATGTAGCAGTACACTCTGCAATATTTTCAGAAAAATATTCTCTCATCACTAAGCCACCTATTTGCTCAGCTATCCTAAAATGCCCTTGTATTTTCCTCTAGCACTGAGTAAACTTTAGATAATGCCTCACCGCTTGCAACAAACCGATAGGACACTATAGATTTTCTGGGGATCTTACATCTGAAGTACTTGAAACCACTGATTTCACACCTTTTTTATGCAAAGCCATATATAAACTCCTTTTTCATTAAAAATCTTGGCTCAGATCTAATCAAAGCTTGCAACAACAAACTATTCAAACCCTAGGCACTGCGCTAGATGGAATAAAATGTCCTTTTGTGTTTTTAGATACTGTTGAAATCTTTAAATAAATAATTTGTACGGATTCTCCTCTCTCTTCCTCATAGTTTGTTGAAGATTTCAGGAAAGTGCATGCATTGTTCTCATAGTTTCTAACCAGACACTTGCACATAATTGTTATGGACTTGCAGTAACTGTTTATGCAAGGCAGAGGTCCAGCAATATTTTAGAAGTAGTAGATGCAAATTAAACCCACTGCAATACAACAGTGCAACCTTCTGAGGTTATGGTTCCAAGCATAAAAGCACTTTGGAAACTAGTATTACATTATAAATCATTTATATGGGTACTTTTAATAATATGAAGAGTGGAACACAAGAAAGAGGGGCATATTTCAGAAAGACTCTAATCTGGTTTTACATTAGAGGTACAAGAATAGAAAGAGAATAGCCATCTATCTCAAAACTAGAAATGGTAGCACATTGTTTACCATGCCAGGAGACATAAGCCTGACAGGAACGTAGTTGTTCAAAGGCCTTGTTTGTTTGTTCATTTATTTATTTATAGAATAAAGCTAATAGATTCTGTTAAGTAAAGTTACAGCTGACAAGGTCTGGGAATCGCTGTTTGAGACACTTCATTCCGTAGTGGCTCTTAATGTACTTAACTAAGATCTCTTTTTCACTCCCCCACCTGTCCCAACACGTTTTGGTACCAATTAAACTGTGTAATTTGCTGGAAATTAGCTGCATCCCTCATGTTCCTCAGAAGCGGCTCATAGGCAGCATTTAAGTACCCCAGAAATAAGAGTGGCACCATGACCGGTGGGTTTTCAAATGTATACAAACAGCTGTTTCCCCAGAGGGGCTATGCTGGCTGATCTAGCTCCTCCATCACACAAAGTGAACTGGTCAGGGCTGGAAGGGATCCCACTTCTTTCATTTCAGCTGGCAGCCCTCACCGAAATCAGCCTTGACGTAAGCCCCTCACATCTCTTGGAAAGAGAGTGGCACCAGCTGAGGGTACACACAGAAAGGTTCCTCCCTGCATGCAAATACAAGGCCCAGAATTCACCTACAACTGTCTGATACCTTCTTAAGGAGGACTCCTACTCCTTTTGCCCACTGTTAAGTTTCTCCTTTCCCTCCTAGACAGGCTTCAAAAGACTGAGATGCTATGACAAGACTAATCTTCCAACAAAACTTGATGTTTTAAAAGGGTAAACTCAGGGGGAATCCATCCTCTATGTAAACTCCATCTTGGCTGCTTGCCCAGCCAGCTTACTCTAATTATCCAAGGGTATGAAAAACAATAGATTGTCTCCATCACTAAATCAGTCTGATCAGGAAAGGCTTCTCCTAGCTGTGAGTGACTGCAGTTATCTCCGCTTTGAGGAATCATCATATGAGAGAGATATTTCATATGCCAACACGATAGCAACCCCATAGCTAAGCTGATGAGAACTGTCAGCACCCCAGCACTGAGCAGAAGATGGAATTTGATGCACTTTTGCAGCAAACAGAGAAATAATCTTGAGGGGCTGGGCAGACACTGCCATCCCAGGGAGAAAACAGCTGTCTCAGAATAGCTGTCTCATCCAAAACCTTTAATAAGTAAATCTCAAATATCCACTCTATTGACTCAGACATAGACCTTCTCTATATCTCTTTTCTCATGTGTCATGTAGGGATGAAGAAACAGGGTTAAGCCAGATTTAAGCCTGAGTTACGTTTACAGCATCTTAAACTCCACTACCCTTTTCAGTTATTCACATGAAACATTTCAGATCCCATCCAGAGCTCCTGGGATCCAGGTAAGTGAAGGAGACAGTTAATCAACTAATTATGCGTAACAAAGAACAGGTGTGAAAGAAGGTGCCCAGTGGCTCTGTGAGTATTGCTGTCTGCCAAGTTCCTGACATTATCATTGCCATTCTTGACTTCACCTTTGCCTGGCTATGCAAGTGTGCTACTTGGGACAGGTTTTGGGTACGATGCAGCCAACATACGGGGCACACCCACAAAATGTCTAGTTTCATTGTGGTTATTTCAGACATTGCCAAGCATTTGATTTGAGCTTGGAATTCAGGCCTGTTTCTAAGATCTGTTGATGGACATCTGAATATCTGCTCCCCCTCCCTCCCACATGCACTCACTGAAGACAATTAGAGAGCAGTACTTGAAGCAAGCAAACAAGGAGGGTGGTCAAGGGTGCAGAATCTCAGCTAGGAGACGAAGGGGCACTCTGAAATAGCAGCACCATCCAGTGTTGTGTTCTTATACACTCTGGGATGAGATACTGACCCTGTTTCAATCATGCTATCCGTCTTCTTTCAGAGGACATCTTTCCATTTTCTTATCTCCACTCTGCATTTCCTCCTATTTGACTACAGCCTCCTTAAAGATGGATAGGCAGAACTGTGCAAGGCATCGTACACAAGATCCTAGCAGAGCTGTGATGGACTAACACTTGCTGATATTTACTGGAAATATTTTTCCTGGTACATATTTGCTGTTTCACAGTTGTATCACGCTGGTACGATCATGATTGACATGATGTGATATGACTGTGACTAATTGTGATGTGTTTGGCCTGCAATGCACTAATGCATGAAACAATGTTTGGTTTCCTGCCCCTTTCATGGAATGAGATCTGACCTGTTTGCAGAAATCTTATTGTTTCCTTTGTCCGTGCTGTGAATGAGTCTGCACCTTGAAGTGAAGTTCAATTTCTATTACTCCAGCTTGCCAGCTCACCCACTTTCCTCTTCATGCTGGTTTATTTAAACAGTGGTTAAATAATTAGCCAAATACAGACAGCCAGAACAAACTTTTTGGGTGAAAGTCTTTGACTGGTACCAAGGCAGATCTCTGATGAGCTTTCCGGCTTGACAGTTCCTTTTTATGGTTCACATGCTGTTGCCTCCATTTTAACCAGTTCTTGCCAAGCTCAAGCTTCGTCCTGAATTCTTGTCTTCTCCAGTTTACTTGTGACTCCTTAACAAATGCTTTACTTTGATCCAGATAAATTAGTTGTACAGTATTTTCTTTCTTTCTTTCTTTAGAAAACCAATTACTTTAAGAAAAATGAGACTAAGTTAATATGCCACAACCTGCTTTTTTTCAACCCTATATCACATTTTCTTCCATTTCCATGTTCGTACTCGTATTTAATTATCTTTCCATTTTAAAATTATCCTTAGAGCTTTTCATATTATTGAGCTCAGATTAACAGTCCATCCTTCCTGGGTCACTTTTATCCTCTTTCCTAAATTCAGGCACCACATTTCCTATTCTCCAAGAACATAGTATTATCCGAGGATGATGGTTAACTACAGTCTTACTTTTAATTCTTTCAGCACTCATAAGGAAATTATCCTTATGGATAATTGGTATTGGAGCAAGCTCCTAACAATATTTGAAGCATTCTGCTGTGTGGGCTGTGATTGTTTCCCACACTTATTCCCATGAGTCCTGTTATTTTCCCCATTTTACATCATGCTCCCTTTTGGGCATCGAATGTTGCCATATTCTCATCACATATCTTCAAGAGCCATTTGCAGGAAACCCAAGGCAATGAGTAGACTGAATCTTAATATCCCAGGTCCATGTGATAATGTTCCTGGAGTGATACCTGCTGATTTTTCTGTTCTTTAATTTCACAGAGATGTCAGCTGCACACAGAGAACTTTAAGCCACTCACGGAGTAAATGTTGCTCACCCAGCAGCTTTGGAAACTCCTCTCTTACAAGAAGGCTGCCCAAAAGAAGCAATGATTTTGCTAGGAACTTCGCACAAAATATGGTAAAGCCACTTCTGTGATATTTAATTTTATTGTTATGGAAAGCCCAGTCACTACTGTATCCCACTGTGACTTCGTAGGAGTTGCTGAATGTAAAGACTAACTGTTCAAATTTCTTGATATATTTTGCAGAGGATTTATCAGATATCCCTAAATTTCAACAATCACCCATGTTAGAGAAATAAACAGAGAGACACTTCACATTTAGAAAATTTGATAAAAAATAACTGAATCTCATGCCTTTTAGATGCCTTAAAAAATTATTTTTAATTATTTTTTTCACTTTCTTTTGTCATTTGATGTTTTTTTCCATTCCATACAGGTCCATCGCCTGCCTGTTTCTTTTTGATATTATGGATCCTACTTACCCAGCTGCCACCTCTCGTTTTTTGTAAGGTATGCCAGCTGTGAAGTGGGGGGACCTCTGGCCCCCACTATATCCTTCAATAAGTCTGAATGACCTCTTTTCTATTCAGGTTACTGTGACCTAATTCCAAGTGGGTGGAACAGACTTTTAGGCCAGGTTTCCTCTACAAGATTGAGAGAGATTCTTCACTCCCCTCCTTCTCCCAAGTTTCTTGCTTTGACAGCTAAACTATTGCTATAACATTCCCAATGGTGTCTTCATTGTAATGAATGGGCTGGGTAAAGAAAGAAGTAATATCTGTATGGTCTGAAAAGCACCAGTAGACCTTTGGTGAACTATAACTGTGTCATTTATTATTATCCAGGTAGCTTGTTACTGCAAGGACTCTGGCTATCTTAATAATGCTCCTGAATTTGTTTAACTTCAGAGTTCCCCAGAAGACTGGAAAAGGAGTATATAAATACGGAAGGAAAATACTTCTTGTCTGCTTCTAGTTTTCTTTCTTGTTCTACTTCTAGTTCTTTTTCCTGAAAACATAAAAGACTGAAGTACCTATGCCTTCAAGGGCTAGTCAGCGTAGGAAAGCTATAACAGAGGCCTATACTAATACCACTATAACTGTTTTTATAAACACTTGGAAGATGTGATAATCTCCTTCTTTCTTTCTCTCTCTCTCACTCTCTCTCCCCCCCCCGCCCTTTCCTCCTTCCTTCCTTCCTGCCTTCCTTCCACCCAACCAATAGGAAAAACTAAAGGCCTGTGATGTATCCCTCACCCTTAGGTAGGACTGTTTTGAGAGAAAACAGATTTTATTTATGAGGCTTTCTTGATTTATAGGGTAGCTATGTGCAAAACAAAACCACTTGAAGGAGGTGGCTGGAGGGAAATGTGAGTGCCCTCTCTTAACATCTCACTCACTCAGCATTGTGGTGGGGCCTTTCCCTTGAAACAACAGCTCAGGGTGGCTTGAGACCTGCCTTGGAAATCAAAGGAGCACCACTTCAGTTAAACATGTGCTGGAGCTTCTTCTTATCTGAGTGCAATCAAGATTTCAATGATGGTTTCACCCAGGAGGTTCTGGCAACATTTGGATCATCTTCATTCAAAAGGAATATGTGGCCATTAAGATGCCACGGTTGCCTCCACCAGCAAGAAGACAGGTAAGCTGCTCATTTGGCTGAATGAGTAATCCTCATTTGGCAGAAGTATAGGCAAAAGGAAACCTGCAATAATGTCCATACCATTGCTGCAAACTGTAGCCAAAGAAGTGCTAACCAAGTCCCTGACGTTGCCTATTTCCTGGAATATATGGGACCTCACATGCACCCATATGACTTCATTGATTCCAATGGATGCAGGATAATGCTACAAGAGAAGAGTTTGGTTTGATACCCTCTGTGTAAAAACACGCTTTTTTGTACCACTTACATCTAAAGCTCTTTACAGAGTGATACGGTGAAATCCTTTTTCAGTTAGAGAAATAGAGGCTCAGGAGTGATTTGCCCTAAGTCCCACAGGGAGCTGGTAAAAGGGCACATACCCACGGCTCCAGACTTGGAGCATAGCAGCGCGCTGTGTGAATGCTTTGGCCTCTTTCCTTTTGTGCATGTGCCTGTAGTCAATGAAATTATCTGCTCTTCATTTGCCAGTGCTCTGAGCTCTAGGAAGGGAAGCAGGAGGAACCAGATTGTGTTTCAACTCTGAAATTTCAAAAGGTACAATTCGCATACTGGGACTTGTGCATATTTTAAGTTTGTTATGTAAACAAGAATTGCACACAATGTTAACTTTCATAAATTTATATTCTAAAATTTTATACCACATACTGTCTTTCTGAATGTATTTAGAGCTGTTTGATCTAAAAATTTCCCTAGGCTGGGAGGATGATACAGCCTGTCAAAGACATAATGGTAAATAACCCTTTTGAAGATATTTTCCTGATACATTTTCCTTTGATTTCAAAGACACTGGGAGCTTGAAAAGCTTTAAGCTTGGCCACAGCATGATGTTACATCACTCCAGCCTCTGATGTCAGCTTCTGATTGTTTGTGACACAATATTTTGCCACCAGTGGACTATAACATCACTTGTAAAATTCCATTCTTTTCTCCTCTTTCTGCTCACAGGTTCCAAAACAATTAGAAAAATTCACTGATCCTGTAAGAATGGTTGTTTCATAATGGATGAATAAGCCTGCTAGATGATGCTGTATTAGACTAGATCATACTATATTACAAACAAAATACATATGATTTTTATCATATGTATTTTCAATTCTTCAAAATTGAAAAATTTCTTCAAAATATCTTCAATTCTTCAAAAGAATTTTATCAAAAAATCTTCTTCAATACAATTTTTCTTGTCTTTTGATCAGATCTTTGAATGAGCGTTGTCTTTTGTTTAATTTCTCTTCTGACATATACAACTAGTTCATATGAAATATTTCATATAAACATGAAACATTATAGCCAGAAATTAGATCACCAGCTCTTCCAAATGAAACACAAGGGACTACATTTTCAGAAGACCTGTTTTTCATATACTGAAAATGTATACCACTTTAAGATGTTTTAGGGGGGCAACATCAAAAGAAAAGGCTCCAGTTCTCCTAGCGGTTTGAAAATTTGAACCTACGTTTATGTTTCTTATTGTAACAGACAGTAAAATAGGAGAGTTTGTTTTTCGCAGGGTAGAAATCTCTGCCTGCTGATAGTGACTAAGATACAACCACCATACCTCCCTCCCCAAAAAACACCACCACCACCACCAAAAAAAAAACCCCAAAAACCCCAAAAAGGAAAAAAATCAAAATCACATGATTGAAAGATTTTGTCTTATGTTATAGGAACTATGAGAGAAAAGTGTCATGGCTGGTTCTGGTTTACACTCTATAGTCGTGTTTCAAATATCCAGGATGTAAAATGCTATTAATATTCAATAACATCTCTTGGAGTACAGATCTTCAACTACCTCTCTGAGGACCTTGTATGCTAGGCCCTCTGCCTCTTTCTACACGGCTGCAATGACAGTGTCGTGTTCAACATCTCTTGTTTCCTGTCCTTGAGAGTTGTTCAAAGCTACTGCCCACCACTTCTCCCCTCTCGTTAGACTCTTCACACTTTGCAAGGTCTTGACTATGCATGTAGTTGAACCTAGCCATGACACCTTGCCAGTAGCTATGTTGAAATAAGTACAAATGGACATAACCTCAGCCATTTAGGGAACTGTATCCCCATCTCCTCCACCATTTCCGTAGCTGTAGCAGTCACAGCACGACACTTGCCTAGTGCTATGCACAGCAAGCTCAAGAGAAGATATTAAACCACTTGGTTAGCACATGTTACCTGAACACCTCCCTGGTAATGAGATCTGGCCTGTGAGTTGCCAGCTGGCTTATGCTAGGTGTCTTTCAAAACGTAGAAAGACTGAGTCCTTGTAGGTACGTGCTTCACAGTGCCCCTGCACAATTTCCATCTCTGGAGATTTTAAAAACAGATCTTCCATAGCAGCAATTTCTAATCCATCATCAAGAACTATGTACAGTGAGGTACAAATTAGTTTTCTAATAAAGAGTCTAATCACTGAATGAACATAAATGCTTATAGTAAGCATGGGAGAAGGGCTTCTTCAAAAAGATGAACATATCTCAAGCTCAAGCGCATCTTATTTTGCAGTTTATGAAAGTTTTATTGTCTGTTTTTTATTGCTTTGCATTTGTATTTGACAAGCTCTTCTTTCATCTCTGACTTGAGATAAGTGTGTATCTGAAGGAGCCAAAAGCCACCAAATGAGGCTGTCTGAAAGGGCACATGAAATTTACCTGAGTGCAGGTAGTAGGATCGGAAATGTCCTCCGTAAGATCAGCTCTGCAGTTCCAGAAAGCCTGGGTGAAAGTGTGAGCATATAAATATGTAATACTGTAAGGAGGAAAGATGCATAAGGAACTAAGGAGTTTTCTCCGAAAGAAAGTTCCACGCCCCAGTTAGCCCATCGCCAGTGCTACGGGTTGCCAAAGCACATCTGTGTGCCAGAGTACTGCTGGCACTCCACACAGTAGGAGAGATGCACTGAAACTTACTTCTGCTTCAGTACCTACGGTGCTTGTGGGGCAGACCATAATCTGCTTCTCACTTTGGCAGTCTATGAGACTTCTCTGACAGCTCTGAAAACAGATCTCATTCCTGGCGTATCGGCAGAGCCAAAAGCTACAGTTAGATTTCACCATTACCTACAGCTGATTTCATAGCAAAGGCATCTTGGGTCGTTTAACCTTTAAACGTGATTCAACTTGGATTTTCAGTCTCCCAGGAAAATGACTTGCTCTTCTGTCTGTCTGCACAAGTAAGTGCATTGTTTACGTGCTTACAAGAAATATATAAGCACTGAAAAAAATTCTATCTATTGTATGCTAACAAGTCCAGCTCCTTACTATCTAGGTTCAAATACTGATATGTTCCTTGAGAGCAACCAAGTAGTCTCTCGGGATTTGTTTTCCCAAGCTAGAAAACACTGTCCTTGCTAGTCTTCATTTGTGATTCCTCCAATCCTTCTTTCCCTGTGACTCGTCTCACTTGCATGTCTCCTCCCTTTACCTGACTGGCTGTGGCTGTACACGGGCATCCAGCTATGGCCTCCTGGCTGTCTTGAAAAATGGTGTTACCAATCCCCTCTCCCCATGGAAAACACTTTACCTCCTGCACTAGAGGCTGACATTTGCTTTTTTCCGTACTCATATCATATTGAGTATTGACAGAAATTCTAAAAATGAGTATTTTTATATTTCTCATTTCCACAGGATGGTCCTGAGTTTACAGAATTTCCCGTTTGTCCCTTGCACTTTGCATTATTGGCCTGTTTCAATTATTTCAGACCTGTTGTTCATCTTTTTTTTTTTTTCCTTCCTGTGAAATTCCAGCCCTTTCCTCTGCTGATGATGCTGTTCAACCATGTATTATCTGCACACATCATTAGTATACAAGATTCTTACAAATCTACTAATTAATGAGTGGTCACAAGATCAGTTCCAAGGGAATCCCGCCGCTGACTGCCTGCAGCTGAATGCTTCCTCTACCAGCACAGCCTATTTTCACAGCAGAACATTGGCTTAAATGTGCATTTTAATGGCACAGTGTCTTCCGGCAGTCAAATCTTCTGTGTGGTCACAGTAATTAGGACCTCTCAGATACCAAGCACCTCTTTATAGGCTACAGCATAGCACCCACTACTTTCAGAAGACAGTGAAAGATGTAGGCTGTGCAGCATCTCTCAGGAATACACCATTATTCGGTCTGCACCTGTAAGTATGGTAATGTTATCAATAGTTTGTATTTGCACATACCAGGGCTGTGTCTGATGCAGTTTCCCCTCACCAGACATGATCCTGACCGCCCCCACAGGCTGACATCCCAGCCTGTCCTTGGCTGATCCCCATCCCCAAGGAGGTGCCTGATGCCCAGGACTGGGGCTGCCCCTGTTTCCCCTGGCTGCCCTGCTCCCTGGCTGGGCCCTGGATGGTGGTCCTGCCCTATCACCCCAGGGAAACCCTCACATCTCCTGGCTCCAGTCCACAGGGAATTACCAGTACACACAGTATCCTAGCAAATACTGGAGTTAAGATACAGCTCTTTGGTATTAACTGCTTTGCCCGTTTCTGTCACGATGTGCGTACATCCATACATGTTTTCCGTGGGCCTGATATTGCATAATCATTTTTATTGCCCATGTTTCTGCGTACCACTTAAGCCAGGGTTATGAGTGGAACCATCTGCATTTCTACATGCTACATTTCATGCCAGCTGGGGGTTGGAAGTGAAAAATTGTGTTTTGTTGGAACCATGTCTTTTACTCATTTTATCTGTTCTACATTCGTACACATATGAATATGAATATACTATCAGATTTTCCCATTAGTATTTGTGATATCTTGAGCCATTTTGTTTGAAGATCTACAGTAAGGGAACTGTGAAATCTCAGCAGGGAAGAAATTAATGATAAAAAACCCAATAAATGGAATTGTTGCATTTAGGATCGGATGCAAATCTGGTGAAATATCACGGTTCAAGTGGTGCAGCTGAAGGTATTGGAATACTTTCAGTTTAAGGACAGACAAGACACTCTGTGTGGGGGGAATGACATGGTTTCAAGGCTCCCATGTTAGTACATCATCCAGGCCTGTCCAGCATGTAGTCAGTGCACACAAACATGAACATCGTGCTGACAACAATACGTATTTTGTGCTTCTGAGGAAAAAATCAGAAAATTGCTGGCTCTAGGCTAAGTGGGCAACACTGAGGCCAAATTTAAAGGTAAAGGATTGAGACAGTCTGGGTGTAGGATATATATTCCTTTGCATGGCATGGAGCAGGCATTGGCACTTCTTAAAAGCACGTGATTGAATTGTAACATTATGTCCTGTCTCCTTTGCTTGTTCGAGAAGAAAAAGAAAAGTTAGATTATGGCTAGCTTTGTATCCATCAGATACAGCTGTAAGATAGCCCTGTTCCTCTCTGGGGAGGTGAAAGGTTATTTCAGAAACTGTACACCAGTAATATCAATGTTTTTGATTGCCTGGTATCCAGGTTCTCCACCCAAGTCTATGACAAAGGGGTTCCAAATGCCACTTTTCCAATTCCCAATGGTGGGATTATGCCAGGCTAGAGGTTAGAGCAATACCACTTCACTAGGCTGCTCCAGCCATGAAGGGAGGGACTTGGAGCCCAATCCCACACTAGCAAACGTTACGAGGGGCAGAAGCTGCAATAGCAGGAGTCAGGGATGCCCAGTCCATCTGTATTTCCACCTACTGTGTATGTTGGCAAGGCAAGAAAGGAAAAAACACTCTGCCTGTGTTTTCTTGCTCTGTTTCAGTTCTGCAGGGCTGGCCAGCCAGCTTCCTTTGCAAGTGATGACCTCCTTCAGGTTTGGTACTAGTTTATTTCCTTTGAGGAGGGAGTTCAAAAATATATCCATTTGCAAATATAAGCTAAAAGCCAATTACTAGCCTTCTCAACAGCACTTCAGACAGCCACTTCAAATGCCATCCATTCATTAACCAGCAGGAGGGGCATAAAAAACCCAGAGAATGTTTTGTGGTGAATGTATGGCAATCAGTGTAAAAGCCCTTTTTGCATATGATGTAGCAAACCCGAGAAATGTTGGTGGCTTTTGAGCCAGAACACTCACCTGTTGCTCCAAAAATCTCTTTTTTTCTATACTACATATTACATATGGTAACTACTGCAGATGTGCGAGTATAGTTTTGTGGACATGCAGTGGGACACTGTTAAACCTCATCTCTAACTTGTTAATGAAAATAAAATGGGCGATTCCTCCCAGCAGGATGTTTTGCAGGGAGACAGGGAATCTGTTCTATTCTCTATGGTAGTTGACTTCAGGGGCATGCTCCAATCAAAACACCAGTCTGCATCCTGCCCTTTCTCTGCCCTTCAGAGACCAGACTCCTTAGACCTTGTAATGCCCTACTGAAGAGGGAAAATAAGCTTAAAGTGCCACTGATGGTGTCCTGACTGGCACAGAGATGTGGCTCCATCACAGTTCACATTCCTAATTTCCGAGAGATCTAAAGGTGTGAGGGTGAAATCAAAGCTGCTGCAGTGCTGAATGCAGCGGCAGATATTTTACAAAAATGAGAGTGCTCATACAACTGCTCAGTACTTTTGCTTCTCCGTCACGTGAATAAAAACTTAGACTACTGCAAGCCTTTTTCTTTCTCCTTTCTTTTTGTTTGCCTCCCCCCTGTCCCACCATATAGTAGAGATACAGGTATTATGGATACAGACTGTGGGCTGGTTACCCAATTATGAACAGGAAAGCTAGCATTATGCTAATATAGTAAAAGTCTATGACACTGTTAGTGTCACCGTTAAACTACTACAGCAAGTAAGGTACTATGGAACTTTTTTATGGATCTCTTTATCTTAGACATTTTTTTTCCTCCTCATATTATCTGTACCCCTGTAGAGAGGATAGTTGCCTACTATGAAAGAATTCATAAGGCTGTAGCTTTTATTGTTTAAATTGCCATAAACATTAGGACATCATTAGTGACAACAGTAACAACTAGGCAAAGCAGGAAGTAGCATTTTTCCGTTATCTGTTCCTTTTAATTTAAATTTTCTATCATCTGTCTTGAAATGAGAAAAGAACAGTTCTATTCTCTCTTGAAAACATTTCATAATATTCACTCTTCAGCCTTGCTCCAAGACTTAAATTTAAGGATGAAATTATGAAAATACTCCTTAATCCTGTGTATTTGTTTGTATAAGTAGACCTTAATTGAAATATGTGGACTAATTTAGTTGTATAAAATTAATATACCTATCTATCTATATTCAGAATGAAATATTAAGTGAATAATCTTATTACAGTTGAGTAATTCAGTCCTAGGAAAAAAATTTCTGATTTATTTTGCTATTTTTTCCTGCCTGAGCACTGGGCAGCCCATTCCTCAAGTTTATTGTTGCCTGATGCAGAATACAACCAGCGAACAACTCTTGAAAGCCAATTCTGCAGCTATTTAACTTTACACTTTCTGAGTGGGTTGCTGACAGCTTGTTAAGTTGAGCATCAGAATAAGACTTTAGAGTCCTAGTCTGGAGCTGCTGCTAGGTGACTCATTAAGAATATTTAATAGTCAGAATTTAGACTGTTCTTAACGTCGATTGATATAAATCATATAAGGTTTTTTTTCAACAAACACAACTGTATTCCTAAGTCTAGAACTCATAATGGCAAATATAAAATTTTCTTTCTGAATACATTACATTTTGAGCAAACCCAACACAATTTACCTGAAGATCTTTCTCTGTAAATTCCCTCAGTTACAAATTGCTTGATATGGAAATCCTTGTCCAGTTCTGGAACAGTGTCTGGGAGAAAGAACAGGAATGAATGACCTTATGCTCTAATTGCCAAGAAACATCATGGTGATTCAAAGAAAAGTCAGCTAATATCATCTCATTGAAAAATTGATATTTAATTTTGGACTGGAATATTTTGACTCAAAAAAGTCTAACTCTTCGTTTTTTACTTTCCCAAATTACAGTTTTTCTACGTTTTTTTTTTTTAAATCATTTGCCTAGGCACTAGAATGGCAGAAGAAATTGAGATGTTGATGAAATGCAAAGTAATACACAAGGGAAACCTCCCATGTAAGAAGGCATAAATGATGATGGTTTCTAAATTAGCTATCATCATTCAGAAAATATTTGAATGGTTCTCTGAAAACACTAGCACAGTGTTCTGCAATGATCATAAAGGCAAATCTAATGTTCAAAGTTATTAGGAATTGTATGGGGAACAAAACAGAAAATATCTCTGCACCACTTTATAAATCCATGACATGCTCACATCTTGAACGCGATCCAATTCAATCAATCTGGAAACAGTACAGTGTAGTTTTAAAGTCATCGTAAAGGTGATTAGAACACAGAAGAGATTCCATGTAAGTACAGCCTGCAGATCTTCATTTTGGAAAAGGCAAGATTGAAGGAAGTCACCAAAGCAGTCTACACAATCTTAACTAGCAGACATGCAGTAATCACAAGCTATTTTCATAGAATCACAGAATCATAGAATGGTTTGGGTTGGAAGGGACCTTAAAGATCACCTAGCTCCAATCCCCTGCCATGGGCAGGGACACCTCCCACTAGACCAGGCTGCTCAAAGGCCCATCCAGCCTGGCCTTGAACACTTCCAGGGATGGGGCATCCACAGCCTCCCTGGGCAACCTGTTCCAGTGCTTCACCAGCCTCACAGTAAAGAATTTCTTCCTGATATGCAATCTAGATCTCCCCTCTTTCAGTTTGAAACTGTTACCCTTCATCCTACCATTACACTCCCTGATAAAGAGTCCCTCCCCATCTTTCCTGTAAGCCCCCTTTAGGTACTGGAAGGCTGCTATCAGGTCTCCCTGGATCCTTCCCTTCTCCAGGCTGAACAACCCCAACTCTCTCAGCCTGTCCTCATAGGAGAGGTGCTCCAGCCCTCTCATCATTTTCGCTGGACCCGTTCCAACAGGTCCATGTCCTTCCTGTGCTGAAGACTCCAGAGCTGGACGCAGTACTTTAGGTGGGGTCTCATGAGAGCAGAGTAGAGGGGCAGAATCGCCTCCCTCAACCTGCTGGCCACACTTCTTTTGATGCAGCCCAGGATGCGGTTGGCTTTCTGGGCTGCAAGTGCGCATTGCCTGCTCATGTTGAGCTTCTCATCCACGAGCACCCCCAAGTCCTTCTCCTCAGGGCTGCTCTCAAGCCATTCTCCACCCTACCTGTATTTGTGCCTGGGATTGCCATGACTCACATGCAGGACCTTGCACTTGGCCTGGTTGAACTTCATGAGGTTCGCACGGGCCCGCCTCTCCCGCCTGTCAAGGTCCCTCTGGATGGCATCTCTTCCCTCCAGCGTGTCAACTGCGCCACACAGCTTGGTGTCATCGGCAAACTTGCTGTTAATACTTTGAGTTAATATATAAACAAATAAAACTACTTTTACACAAATTACAAATAAACTGCAAAACTCATTATTACAAGAATGTAGAAAGTGAAAAGTTCGAACATATTCAAAACTGACCTAGACAGCTTCCAGGGATGGGTCTGTTGTTGTGGTGTTAAATGTGATGGAAGTGATGCAATATCTGTCATTTGTCAATTCTAAAGAAGATGGTACTGAGGAAGAACCGCCTTCTATATTCCCTGTCTCTTACATTCTTCCTGAGTATTTGAGCTGATCCCTGTAGGAAGGAACATTTGGGGATGGACAGACTTTTAACGTGACCCATAATGACACTTCATAGAGCCTTAAGAAATACAGGTATATTCCTTGGCAGGGGGGTTGTTGTTGGTGGGGGGTTTTGTGTTTTTTTGGGTTTTTTTTTTGAGAGAGAACCTGACTGAATGAGTCTCTTTACTACTAATACACTCATTATTCTAATTCAATTTTCTGATCTGTATTATGACAACTGGAAAAGAACAACTGGTCAAAGTATTTCCTGTTACCAAGATTTCTAAACACTGTAGTTGTAAAAACAATAATCTAAAACTCAGCAACAACCTTGTTGAACACTGTGTGCTTAAAGCTGCTAATACAACAGGCTTAATAATTATCACAAATGTTTTGCAAGACTTAGGTCCTGCAGCCAAGCTCAGCATAGATCATTCCACACAACAGTTTTAATAAATCCAACTGTCTTTGCAGAGTGGGTTTGCATTTTTTAAACGTGTTTGGAGTCTGAAAATGGGTAGAATTCCCTAGTTTGTGTGACTGTAAATTTAAGAAATGACTTGTGTTATTTGCTTTCCATTAACTATTTTCATAAGTCAGATGATTGCTGAAATCAGCAACTTCTGAATACTCTAGTGTGCTATGAGATGCATTTTGTCTCTTTTCTTTCACTCAGTGCCTGTGAATCAGATCTTCGGATGGAGTAAACAATACTTCCTTGATATCAGTGATGCTACAACAGTTTACACCAGCTCAGAATTCGATCCTTCCGGTTAGGATGGCAGAGGAAGACCATGGAGAGAGCAGTTGTCCCTTATGCCTTTACAATGAGTATCAGAAACACTAACGTTGCTACTAACAGAATTTACAATAAGCTTGGTAAAGATGAGCTGCAGTCACATCAGTTTTTCCCAGTGCTGACACAGCTTCCCCGTGCAAACTTCATTCATGCAGGGGCCAGCGAAGTGCAGGCATAAACCGATTATGACACTTTTCTGCTTTGAGGTGCTTCTGTTGCTGTCAAACTCAAAAGGAGCAGAAAAGATTGGAGGAATCTCATACAAGAAGATTTTGGCAGGCTTTTGTTACAGACGGTTTGTTCAAGTTTCTTTGGATAAGATGTTTCTTTGGAACAGGTTAGATGAAGCAGAAAGTGTCCTGAAAGCTGGGGTCCAAGTCATTCATTTGATGCACTGGTATGAGTATTTCACCCCATGTGCACCCTGCAATCCCTGGTTTCATAACAGTTTCAAAGTCAATTGTACTTGTGCTACATGAGTTTTACTGGCTTTTGTTGTTCCCCTACACATGAATCATTTGCAAGTCACCAAAGCCAGAAAGAAAAAGCAGAAGCAAACTGCTCTCTCCTTCACTCCCTCCTCCCACCCCCCCCACAAAAAAAAACCAAACAAAAAAACCCCACAAAAACCAAAACAACCCCAAGCCAAAAACTTTGTCTTTCCAAAATATGCAGACCAGCAGGGTCTGCAGGTTGGAAATCTGTATGTTTAAACCTTCTCCCAGTGGACGCCATTTTTGCCAAATGTTAAAAGCAGAGGGAAAGCAAATCCTAACCACCTCCTATTCCCTCTTAGTCCTGAAAAGCATGGCTAAATGGTTGGAGCGGTCTTCTGGAAAGTTGGAAACTGTCAGACTCTGAGAATTCCCCTAGAATTATTACTGACATGTCTCTCGTTTGAGGATTTCCAGTGCTTTCACATTGAATTAAACGTATTGGAAGATAAGGGCAGCCAACAGCTCTCTGAAGAAAACCTCAATGGTTAGGAGCTATGGGCTACATTTACAAAGGTCTCTAGTTGCCTTTAAATGCTGGTAGACACCTGGTCAAAAGCAAGTAGGCACTCAGCTCCTCAGGATGTGCAGGAAACTCCTCACAGGATACCTGTGTGTCAGTTAAAGAATAAAGCTAAAAATCTATTTCCTGCCATGGCAACATCCTAATTCACGCTTCTTTTTGACACAGGGATACTTTTCCACAATGGTGAGGTAATGATTGAGGGACCCCTCCTGCAAGGTACTGGGTACCCCTACTTCCCACCAAAGTCTCCAATGCCGGGGAGAGGAAAACTCACAGACCAAGCTTCTCATCAGAAAATGCCAAATTCTGAAAGCAAATGGACTCAGTGAGAGTTTTCCTGGAAGAAAAGATTCACTAACTGGTTTATGAATTCAAAGCATTATTTATTACAAGCTCTATTCATGCTTGACAGTGAGAAATCATTAGTGGGTAGAAGAATGGAGTCATCTGGCAGCAGCTTTTATCTTTCCCAGGTCTTTTTGACCCAAATACTGCCAAAATACCCAGTCCTTTTGCTTCATTGTTAGTGTTTGCAAAATGACAGTCAGATGTTTCATTCCATCCACAGGTTTTCTGTCTTTTCCTCTTCTAATATTCTTGTACTCTGCATTGTGAGAACTTGATCTAATCACTTTTTGTCAGATTTGTCCCTTTCTCTTTCCAGACATCAGCATTAGATCCTGCTGTTCTTGTCCTCATGCAAAAAGGTAGGACCTTCTCTTCTGTGACATTTCTCATGCCCTTTGAGCTGGTATAAACAATGTGAGGAAGAGCAGAGGAAAGGAGAACACTCAAATGCCTGCTGCACCAATTTGCAACACAAATGATCTTTAAATATCCTTACCAGGCCTTCCTCAAGAACAAGTGTGTGTGAAGTGGTGAAGACTGCAAGACCTTAAAGGCCGTCCTTTGCAGAACTGCCTGACTGCCCTGCAACCCTACCAGCTTCAGGAGATGGAGCACACGTCCAGGATTTCACCATCCCTTCTGAGAGAGGTGTGACAGGGATGGTGAAGCACGGGCACCACAGTTTGCAGGTCTTACAGAGAGCAGTGCTTGGGTAGGGAAATGCTCCTCCACGCTCTGCCCCTGCTCAAGCACACGCCATCTCTCCCAGCAGGGAGTAGAGCCATGCGTGAACATGCAGGGAGGAGATGGGTTCAGTCAAACAGAGCTTCTTTTTAAACTCTTCCGTCTTCTAAAGTTCTGAGACTTACACAAAACCATCGTCTGCTAAATGTCCCCTGGAATGAGTCTCTTAAAAGACAGAAAATTACTTGACGCATGTCCAGCTGGAATGAAACAGAAACACAACAGCACTAGTTACAGAGAAAAATACGTGTCCAACATATTCATTCAACAGAATAATCATTGGCAGTGCTGAAGAAGAAAAGGAATTTGTTGCAACTGCCATTGCCAAGGATTTCAAAAGATGTAATTGTCAGGTAAGGACCCAATTCTTACTGTTAGACCATAGGCTACATATGCCTTTCACAAACCTCTCTTCCACTCATTTTTATCAGGACAATGCTTGTTTTAAATTAAAACAGTATTTAAATTTTAATCCTTGTAGTTAATAGTCATCCTCTTGTTCACAAGTGAGGTGCTGAGAAGACTGAGGGAGCAATCCAAGAACAGTCCAGCCCGTGGAGCAACCACTGTGTTGCAGACCGGAGTGGAAAAGATCAGTTCTGATCAGATGGTTTCAGTCCCAACAAATCTTTTTTTTTTCCTCTCCCTCTTGTTCCCTCCAAATCATGAAAAGAAAGGGTATCATCTCAGACATAGTCTCTTGAAACCTGAGGTAATCAAAATAAAGCTGTATGTCAAACAAGAAGAGAATGCAAGAGTCCTTTGCACGAACCAGGAAAAAAGGAAAAGCACCACAGGAAAATCCCCTGTTTACTGCATGTTTGTTTTTGTAAAAATAGTATCTTTAAAAATGTATATTTTCTATTTTTTCCACATTTTATTGCAATTCTGTATTCTATTCAAAGTCCTTTTTTCACATTACATGGGACTAGGGCATAATGCAATATACACGTTACATACACACACACACACACAAAGACTGTGAGGTGAAAGCAACCAAAATGCCATGAAATACTTGTTGGGGTTCCCTGCCCAATTTTAACATGGAGCACATGGCCATAGAAATTAGGGCATATTTCCAGTTATATTTCCGCATATTATCCATAGCTTTACTCATTGAGTTTCTATCTTCTCTTCTTTGCCTTCCCTTACTACTTCTGCTTTTCATTTTTCCTTTTCTTCTTAACAGATATTTGGTATTTACATCACCTGTACCTTGCTTTAGAAGTCCCATTAAAATCTTTGTCACCCTCTTCTCAATCTACCTTTAACTTTATCTTCCAAAGGACATGCATGTTTTCTAGTTTCTCAGTTAGGTGAATGTGTCTATAGTTAATGCATCCATGTGGTTGATTAAAAAAGAAAAACACAAACCAAACCACAAAAAGAGAGAAACCCCCCCCCCCCAAAAAGAAAACAGAATGACATATTCTCTTATATTTTCCATCATACTGAAAATTATCTTACTCAATTGAAAAAAAAATATTAAAAAACTAAAAAGAAGGGTGCTATTGGCAGTCTAAAATGAATTTCAGGAAAGTTATGGTTTGAATGAAGAGAGATTTGAGGATGGAAACTACCCAGAGACATTTGTTTCAGTATTTTTGACCAGCTTTGCCTTTGTAAGACACTCAGCTCACATCTCAAACTGATTTGAATATAAGAAGCTAGAGATCATCAATGGGATTAAGATGTTTTGGAAGTGAATTTAAAATAGGATATTTTGTGCATATCTATACTGCATTTAGACACATTAATAACACAGTCTCTCTCTGTCTTGGGAAAATCTCTTTCCATTCTGTTATATAAAGACTCCTAACCCTCATAATATTGTATTTTATTTCAAAGGTAAATCCTCCCACCCCTTTTGAATGAGTCTGGTTTTGAGACCCAGGCTGTGTTAGTCCCTATCCATGCAGTATATAAAGGTAGTATAAAGGCTATACAGGTGCCAGTAGTAAGAAATATACCTCAGATGGGATGGTCTCAACCTACTGTGAATAACCTTTTTGCAACTGTTGTGAAAAGTCTGTGGGCAAGCCCCTCCAAGTGGACGTTTTAAAAAATCAGTCAGTTTCTTAAATCCACCATTTTCCAAGAGTGCTTTTTTCTCCTTTCAAAGAATAGGCTATGTTCAAATAGAAGGCCCTGCAAGTGAGAGGAGCAATACTGGCAGATCTAGATACTGCCACCCTCTGTTCATCTCCAAACTTGGATCATCACATTGGAAGGCTTCCTTGTACTGTATATCCCCAGGCATCTCACTCCTTATCAGAGAAGGCCAGCAGCACATGGCTCAAGAGGGAAGACGCTCCACAGACCATTCTCCCCTTGGACTCTGTGAGGACTTTCTGCTGAAGAACAGAATAAAATTACAATGGACTTTGTGATGAAGCCTTTTTTTATTTGTTTAGTTTATGGTAGCATCCAGTAGGCTGAAATATGTACTTGAAGTTGCACAAATTCAAAAGAAGCCCCTGCCTTGTAAAGGTTAAGTATATCTGACACGAATACAGAGAAAAGAAGAATGTTCCTATTTCGTGGATGAGGAGCTGGGGCTGAATAAATTCAGATTTTTAAGCGTTCTTTGACATCTAAAGACACAAGAGGATTGTCAAAATTTAATAGTTCGTCAAAACCACTTAGATCATCTGCATCTTCAAGTGTGTGTCTGCACACTTTTGCAACTTCTATAGACAAGTATGGGTTCATCTCCACTAATTTCACCCAACTGGAAATGAAGTGTGCAGAACATGCTTTCTGCCTAGATAGGCTGTAGGGACACACAGGTATCTTCAGCATCTGATTTAGTCAGTGGTGTGTTGCTCAGCACAAAGTGGCTCGTGGTTTCCATTAGGTATAGAGGTTTGTCAAACATGAAGCAACAGATCGCACCTGTATCCCACAAATTCCAAACGATTGGCTCATTTCATAAAGAAAAGTTATTAGTCAAGGAGTAGCCTTTGATGGACACAGCAGCATGGCAACTTCATGCTGTAAACCATACAGATAGGCAAAAAAAATGGTTATAACAACTCAGACTCCAAACTTTATAAATCACTAGGACAAGAAATTTGTGGTGTCTAAGCTGATGTGGAGACAAAAACATGAACAAAGCAGAGGTTGCACATGCAAGAAAAAAAGCAATCATTAGAACAATGAAGCATTTGGCTTTAATCCCAGTAGTGATGCTGCCATGCATTTAGTTAGTAATTACATCTGTCAGCTGTCACATACTCCTGGCAGGAGGGCTGCAGGGCTACCAAATAACCTTTTCAGAACTTCATCTGTGATCCCTTGGGAAAAAAACATGTCTTTTCTCCATGGGTCATGATCAAAACCTTAATCTACATGTAGCTGCCGAATTGCTCCTGTTTGGGTTTGGGTTTAGCTCCCAGCCCAGGCGCTGGGGCTCCTGCTGAGGGCTGGTTGCTCAGCGATATGGCTTCCTCCAGCAGCAGCCCCCTCCCAGCAGAAACAACAGATAATTTTTATTGTTATTGCTGCTGTATATTTATTTTCTGTGAAGAAGGAGCCATTTGTTTTAACCTAACTCAGCTCAAAAACAGGCACCGTTTAATTGCAGTTGAAAGCGTATCATGCAAGGAGGCTGGAATTCTTCGCCTGCTTCGCAGAAAAAGCACCTCTCCTTAAAGATAACTTAAGGCGTATCACCAATAACCAGGTTAAAACCCTCTTAAAAGGAAGGTCACCACAATCCTTACTGGACAGAGCAAATTACTCCGCTGCCTTTTTCTTTCAGCTATGATTTTGTGCACTGACCTTTGGAAAGTATGGTCAAATAGCCTTTAGCAGCAGTTGTAAAGCATAAGATCATTGCATGGACACTGATTTCATTAGGCAGCCCTGTATAAATTAGCATTACTTACTGGGGGGTATGCAGCTAGTGGTTCTGAAAAGAGTTGGGGTTTGTTCATTCAGTGTGCTATGCCTATAAGTGAAGAGAAACCTTCCTGCCTCTCTGCAGAGACAGCTGCCCTTCTGCGCTTTGCTGCAGATGTGAGATATTACACAGAGAGAGTCCCTGGGTGAGATTTTTTTTTTCATAGCGGAGACTATGCAAGGCAGAGAGTAGCAGCCATGGACTCTTATGAAGCTACTCTGATTTAGCTCAGGTAAAGATCTCATTCACTACCAGATTTTGCACCCTCAAGTCAAAAAACCTCAGGTCAAATTTGACCCTCCCTAGTGTCTGAGCACCTTCCAGGTAAAATGGAACATGCAACAGTGAAGTCCTTTGTAAAATCCTGGGAGCCTCCAGCATCTCTCCATCAGAGGGGAAATCTGCCTGGGATTTGGCCCTTCTGGCTCTTTTTCTTCTTTTAGCTCACCAGGTTTAGGAAGGGAAAGTTTTCTATTCCAGCAAGTGCCATTCTCATGATGGCAACAATTTTTGAAGCAGAAGGCTTGTTGGACACTTCCTAAAGATTTTTAGAGCTCAGATTTACCCGATTTTTTTCTAAGATTATTCCCCAGCTGAATCTCATCCACAAAGACTGCCAATGCCGTGCTGGCAAAAATGTCCTCTACATAGCTGAGCTCCCACCATTCAAATATCTCTAAACCCCCTTGAACACCCTTAAACTGCCTATCAGTTTCAGTTTTGTTCTGTTTTACTAGATGGATTAGTATTCAGGGTCACTTTTAGTTTTTATGGACCAGTTTGTTAATCTCCCGTGAGAAAAGTTAGCTCTGTCTGAACCTCAGGGAAGGGAGAAGCAAATGCAGGATTAACAATAAGAATAAAATTAATCAGAGAAAAGCTTATGTAATGAATTATAAACAACGTGCCAGCTGTGGCAACTGCAGAAAGTTACTAAAATTACGGAAGAGAAAAAAGTACAGTTCTGATACACATTAAAATCTCCCATTTCAGTCACAATCCTGACACTCAAGCTTGTCCTAACTCCTTTAAGTGATCCTCTAAGTCTGTCCCCTTCTATACTTCAACAAAACAATAGGAGCTAGCAGATGGGAGAGGCGTACTCTGCTACACAGTCCCTTTCCTTGATCGTATTCAAGAAGCCAATGGCTGTCAGGCCCCACAAAAAAAGTTTGAAAGGCTCAGGGATGCGTTTTGTCTTCAGTGACATTAACTGGAAACATGCCCTATATACTTTCTCCAGCTGCTTGAAGACCATCACTTGGAGCTTTGTTATCCAGGCATGTAAAAATGATATCTCAAAAAGTAACATGACATATTTTCTGCTACTAAAGAAGAGGCAGTTTTCACTCTCTGCTTTACTTCCCCAATGTCTAACTTGATCCATGATTTAAAGTAGTGTAATGGCAGCAGAATTATCTTCCTTACATATTTATGCTTGCTTTTAGGAAGAACTTAAAAATGCTGGATGCTGTACTTGCTCTTTCAATTCAATTTTGCTGTGGTGGTGATAGATGAAGCAGGGTACTCTAACACAAAACCTGCGCATGTACAAACTTCAGACCATTAGTTCACTTAGGCATCAAAACATGCCTGAGAAGAATTCTCCCTTTCTCCCCTTTTCTGTGGATGGGGAAGCAGGAGCAGCTGGGGCTGAAATGCGGACAAAGGATGAAGTTTTCTGGGTCCTGGTCTCTGCATTTGGGTGGGAGGGTGACTGAGGAGCTCAGGCTCATCCCAGTCTTTGGCTGCAGCACATGCCACCGTCTCCTTACCTCTTTATTCTGTAGCTTGCCTTGATCTAGGATGGGCTTTTGTCAGTGTCTCCGTGCATATGCCTGGTCAAGCTAAAGAAATGCAGTCTCTATTGTACTAAGAAGGAAATTAAATCAATGCTCTTTAACTTAGGTTTCAGTTTGGATCCATTTGCAACTGAAACATTTCCATTTAATTGCAATTTGAGATCCACAAAGCTGCCCAGAACAGTTAAGGTTCACTTCTACTTCAGGAAAAAATCAACATTTTGAATCAGTTAGTCAATAACTTTTTAACAATAGTTTTGGTTCAGGTTCAGTTTGAGAAATTAATTATATTTCAGAGTTTCCTTGAGAGGTGGGCTCATCGCATACTCTGACTATTAAGCAATATTCATGCATTATTACAGGTCTGTCCTAGCAAATTCTGATTAGTAGTCCTCTGTCATACTGGAGGATGTCTCAAGAGTGGTTTCAGAGAGTCTGGTACTATCCTGCTGTCTGTGTTTCCATTCATAGACCCAGTGATGGAATAGAGCATACTTACTAAATTTGCAGATGCTATAAAGCTGAGGGGGGCTGCAGCACCCCAGAAAACACTAACAGAATACAAAGTAATCTTTGCAAAAAAGAAAATGTGTCTGGAATTCAAAAGGTATCATTCAATAAGCTAAAGTGCAAGATAGTTTAGTCAGGTAGGAATACTCCACATCAGACAGGACAGAGAACAACTGGACGAGCATTCACTCTGCAAAAAATGTTCTTAAGACGGCAATTGGTCACAATATGAATTTGAATCAATTGTGGCATGTTATGGAAATCAAAAAAGTTCCCCATCTCTAAAGTCACCCTTAGGTGTATGAACAAGGATATGATCTATGACACGAACAACGATCTATGACACTAACAGTAACCCTTCTATTCATAAGACCTGAGCCGGGATACTGAGTCTGGTTTCAGGCATTGAATTTCATGAAAAGTATGGATCATTAGGTCTAGAAAAGACTGATGAGAATCAGAAGGCCAGAGATCTAAAAAATGTGACCAAACAGAGGGAAAAAATAAAGGAAAAATAAAGGAAAAAAAGAATTATCCATCTCAGAGAAAAGATGTCAGGAAAACATAGCGTGGAATGCAAAAGCATCCTGCAAAGAATAAGGGGTTAATCTGTCTGTGCACCTGGTGGATAGGACAGGAGGTAATGCATTAGGAAGTCAGGGAAACAGTTTCTAACAGTATGGTTAGTAAAGGCAGTTTCTCATAGGAAGCAGCACTATCTTTTCACTGAAGTGGAGAACAGATAAAACAAATGCCTGTCAGGGATGCTGTGGGTATGTCTGATTCTGCTTTGGAGTAAAAAGAGGGGTTAAGATGATCTCTTGAGATGACTTTCAGCTCCCTCTTAGCTCTAGTCTCTGTTCATTCCACCATTTCTATGTACCTGCAGCAATATATCTGAAGGCAGTCAAAACATTAAAAAGCACATTTCATATTTTTTCTTCCTAAAACTAGCAAATTAATGATACTAATAAAAATGGTTTGCTCACCGAGCTCCCTTAGCATGCTCTAATTACAACACTCTGAAATATTTGTGCTTCATATGGGAGCTCTGCTTACCACTGAGATCCAAACTTGTGTCATCTGCTTTTTCATAGGTAAATCTGCAGGCAGCAGTACGCGCAGAACTCAGTTCAATCTTAGTCAGATCAACAGCAAAGGAAACGCGAGCTCAGCCATTAGTTATCTTGGCATAAATAAGTGTATACCTTTCCCAGACTAGCAAAAGCAATCATGGATACATGATCCACCATCACAGCTATTAGTGTGCCTACCCTTAGCTTGCATTGCCCTTTAACAAGTGTCACCGAGCACATTAGCCAAAACTCATCTTTCCTGACATTTCCCAGTGCAGCTCTAGCAGGTAATTCCCATGTTAAATCAGGTTCTTTCACTGGAAATGTCTGCTGGGTGCCTGAATTACAGCAGTCGCAGAGTATCCCTGAGCTTGCTTGCCGGGACTCCAGCCCCCGCAGAGACTCAGCCAGCCCAAGCTGTTTGGCTGCTGAAAAGAGGTTTTGTCATCTCAGCTATGCAGCAACAGCTCCCACCTTGGCAGGATCCGACTCTGGCACACATGCACAGGCTTTTCCTAGTCATACTTGCAAAAGTCTCCCGGAATAGTGCCTAGGTAGAGTCAGGTTATTAAAGCAGACCCCAGGCTTAAAACAGCATGGATGTCAGAGCAGCCCCCCAGGATGCTCGTACAACGAGGGGCGCCCTTGGTCAGAGGCAAAGCCTTGTTTGGTGTGCCCCAGCCTGTGCTCTGTGCACAGGGCCATTCCTGGCTTCTTGTCTTCTGCTTGCACAGCAGCATCATGCTGCTGGGCATCCTTGGGCATGAGTTTCTACATTTGGTCGCTCTTAGACGACGACCTTCCCAGAAGCCCAGCAGTTACACCGCCCTCGCCATGGCACCTTGAGGCAGGTATTAGTTGCCTCGTTGTCAGAGTGGAAGAGGGAGATTAGAGTCCCACATGTGACCAGGCAGTGAACAGTCCCAGTCTGTGGCCAGCTCACAGGGCCCTGCTCCTGGCACCCAGAGCCCTCTCCCTTGGACGTAGACATTGTTTTGGCCTATTTACTGAGGGCAGCAGCAATAATTTTCCAGCCCAAATGAAGCCGATGCCTATAGTGTACTCGTAATACTAAGTACTGCCAGCACCTAGAGCCAGACCGTATCACAGCAGTCTTCCTGAACCTCTTACAGTTAACTGCTCACATACTTTCAGGAAACAAAATACCTTTCTGGACTATTATCTTACAGTTTTACTCTATATCCAGTACACTGACTGGCCAAGAATAACAGATAAGAAGAGAGGATGTACCAGTCTTTTATATCTGGAGGGAGAAAGAGAAGAAATAAAAAGAAAATAAAAGGAACTGTTAACTATTCCAGCCCTTCTGGCAGCAAAAATACAGAGTAAATTTTGGGAGGGCATGCCTCAGAAGTCTTTTCTTTTATATGGAAATATGGAATATGCTGTTAAAACTAGATTAACCGGTCTGAATTAATAAAATAAAAAACCTGAACATTTATTCAAAATTCAGGCCAAACTTCAAGATGCTTTGAGGTTCAGAAACAAAAACAAAGGCTTGGAGTACCTCCCCTTTACATTATTTTTTGGTTTTGCTCAGCACTGAAATATTTCTATCTAAGTAAAACCCAGTCACACTGGAATGACGCCAGAAAATCCTCACACATCCATCCAAATTTTGCACCCTTGGGAGATTCAGGTAAATGGGATGAGTTTTCAGATTCTTTCACCTTTCAGAAGGTATCTTGTCTTCAGTAATTTTTCATTTTCTGAATATTTCCCTAGTTCTGCACAGAGAGCAAATGCTAAGGATGTGCCATACATATTAACCACCAGTGAAACTAGGTTGAAAGAGAAAGCTTTTATCGATTGAGTTGCAAGAGGCATTAAGAGAAGACAGCTCCTTTTAATCAGGGGAAGGAAGGAAGATTGTCCTTCCTTTCTGAACATCAGTATTTTAATACTGATGGTAAACCTCCCAAGACCACGGAGAATTATTACCCTATAGCACTCATCAGCCAGTGGTGTCTTTCTTGGTCTAAGAAGAGAGAAATAGGTTCATAGCATTCTCTTTTTCCAAAGACTATTAATACAATGTCTTATAGGGAACACACCATGCTATCCACTACCCATTTACAAGGGCTGCTTCTCTGGAAACATCCTTTCCTTTTCTATATGCGCTGTCCCATGGGAAAAGAAAGCAAACTCATGTTTAACAGAGTCCCCGCTAGAATCAGCAGCAGGGGACATTCATGTACACTGCGAGTGGGGGCACTGGATGCGAGAGGTTGTATCAGAAGGAAGAAATCACAGAGAATTTTCTTTTACATTTAGATATAATGCTATTATTACACTAATATATATATTTGCCAACATATATCATAATTAAAATACTGTTTTGGATAATGAAAGATCATGGTTACTCATTTTATTACTTTTAAAAGCCTAACACATGGCAGTTTAGAGATATTGAAGGTCAAGGAACGAGAACTTAAAATAATGTCTTTGCTTTTCTAAATGAGACTGACAGTGGCTCACAAAAGTGAGATTTGTTACAGTAATTGACTGTTGAGGAAAGTTTCTGACTGTGGTATGAGAAAACTAAGTATTGTCCATTAAGTCACCATTTACGCTCAATGCTTTAATTTTAAAAGATACCAGGAGATAAAGTAAACTAAAACATAAACCACCACCTACTGTATCTTTTTGTCATGTGGCACGGAACACAAATGTCTCATCTTGTGAATGTTGTTAAGGATTTTCATCAATCAACAGCTTTATCTCAGCTCTTGTTACCTCCTCCACCTTTTCCTTTCATGCCCCAGAATATCCTAGTACCACTGCTAATGACACGGGTCCTCTTGCATGCTGCCACCATAAGCATGTCCATGAAAGCTGTATGAATCAGCAGCCATCTTATGTTGGCTACAAATAAATTGCAAGAGTAGCAGGAAGTTTCAAACAAATTTCCAATAATGACTGTTCTGAATATCTGTCACACCCCATCCTCAAAGATCCTGGAATCTTGTGGGGGTACGTAAGTTTAATATCTTATTACACAGACAGGGACCCGTGATTTGGCCATGGTAATGCAGAATGTCTTTTGAAGCTGGAATAGAATTCCAGTGTCTCACCAACAATTCCATCTTTAACCCTAAAATCACATCATTTTTACGAAAGAAAGAGTGTATTCAGATCGACCAAATTAACAGTGACTGAAAATTGTCAAATTGATGGCTCTTGGTGCAGATCTTCTATTACTGTTGTCCTCTAAAACATCAATACAATTTTGGTGGTCAGAACAGGGAAGTCAGAGCTGAAAGTTATTAGAACTGTATTGCACCAGCAGCAGGACTGAATTGCTGCGGGGGCGTGGCAATAAAGTACTTAGTGCTATAGATAACAGATTAGCTCTACCATAGTGCCCAGTTTTGAGGCACGCCAATGCAAATCTTGTCATCCTAATTTACAGAAAGTCCATAATATGTCCATAAATGGAAAGTCCATAAATGCCCATAATAAGATGTGCTAAGGTATGCGTGCAGATAGCTAATCCTGACTTGTGGTGCTGCTAACAAGACAACAAAATGAGGAACTGCAGGGTGCCAAGCTTCACAAGAGTGCAGTTGTGTATGTGTAGATGGCCCACCCTGACCTGGGCCACCACTAACAGGGCAACATTTGTAAGATTGTAGGACACTATATGCAACAATTGGGAGGTGCAAGCTTGGCAGAATTGATAACAAAGGTGGGAATTGCTAGGGCAGTCCTGTCATAATACTAATTAAAGGTATATAATCAACAAACCCAGTGCTAGAAGAGAAAGAGTAAACAGGGTTACGCTTCTTTGGGGAGGGAATAAGGGGAAGGACTTGGTGGTGAGCAAATGGAAAAAAAGGGAATATAAAGCGAAGCCACTCAAATGCTTGGGGCTGACCTGCTGCTTTGCTCAGGGCATATGAAGTGCTCACCCTAGTGTTGACTAGGGAATCTCCAGAGGGCATGGACAAAACATCCTGACTTGTCAGTTTGCTCCTTTTCTTATTTCACAGTTGCCAGCACACAGGCATTTGAATGTATACCAAAAGCAATGGTAGATGCTGTGTGCTTGAAAGCCAAGGGCATTGTACCAAAGAGGCTGTGCTAAATCAATGAATGGTTTGCCCGCCCTTAGAATGCTGCATAAAGTCACAAGCCTCGTAGAGCCTGAAAGATGCCAGCAAATTGGAAAAGACTTAGAGAAATGCAACAACAAATGATTAAGAGACAGATGGACTCCTGAAAAAAATAATATTAAAAGAACTGAATAGTTGGGATAAAAGGAGGTCATGCAAGGCAAAGACTGTAAATAAAAAGGATAAAATAAATTATTTAAGACTGTAAAAGGAAATATAATCCTCTGTCACTGAATAATATTGAACAGAGGAAAATTTAGTGAGCAAATCTGGAAAAAATTTGTTTCTTTTCTGGTCCAATAAGTTGAAGAATAGCTTCTGAAAGGACATGATGGATACTGTATGGCCTGAAGAAATTTAAACTTTGAATCACAAAAATCAAGAATTTGGCAGCAGGGGTGGAAAATTAGTCTGGAAATAGTGAGAGAGTTATATGTGCTAACAGACTTCCCTATTTCTTCTTTCTCTTTTATACATCTTTATTGTGGCAACAGTAGGGAAGATCATGTATGTATGTTTTATTGTCATTATTATTTGGTGCACGTGTTGCGAGAACTTCCTTAACCTGCCAGCTAAATATTCATCAATAACCTGTGTTTCCCTCAGAAACTTTTGTATAGTAATGATACTATTTCAAATATTCTGAAGTCGGGGACTGATCACAAATATTTTGAAGTTCAACCTGAATATCTTAGAAAGGTTAATGATTCATTTTTCTTGATTGGATGATCACTTGCAATGCAAATATTAGTATGTGAGTATTTAAATTTCTGAACTTTGGAAAAACGTATGCATGTAGCTTTGAAATTTGCCTTTCAAGTTTGTGCCAGTTGCACAGCAATCAGGTGGCAACACCAACTGAATACACAAGAGAGCTATACTTAATCTTAACAGAAATAAACTGATTAAACGTGTTTATTCACAGAAACTTTCTTGCAGTGTTTGCCTTGTTCTAATTTAATTACGCAGCACTCTCATTCCTGCTGAACAATAAAGATTGCTGAAATTTTTCAATAGATATACAATGAACTAGGATCTTCAGCATTGATTTTGGGGGGAACTGTGGAGTAGGCCCTGTGGCCACAGCTCAGGAAAGCATTTAAATCCATGCCTCTTCAAGGCAGCAAAAACCAAATATTTTCTCAGAATGAGAGATGCTTTTAATTGCTTCCTGAACAAAGGACTTTGGACTGTAAATTCTTACGTGTGGGCAAATGGGGCCTATGAATGCTTGATTCCACCATCATACCCTAATATAATAGTTATACAATTAGATATAACAACAACAACAACAACAACAGTGATATGCTGTTAAAACTTTCTTTATGGGAAAGGCACTTAAGGGAAGTGCATCTTCTGAGGAAGCAGAACAAGAGATTGTCACTGGAGACTTTGTGCAAAATGTTTTGGAGGATGGTGCCAGGGGGTAATATCACACAGAACCGTTTCTCGTGCTCGTGACCACCAATATGCTCCCTGTAATTTCTCATCTGTATCCCACAGTTACAAATAACCTACCCGCTTTCCTGAACCAGGGTGTGTGCCTGCACTAGACGGCAGCGCTCTCAACAGTAAGGGAACAAAAGATAGGGGAACAGTTTTCTGAAGAACTCCAAAGACCTATTTATGCTGTACCTACTACATCAGCTGAAATGAGATGGACAGCCTGATGCTGGTCATTTTAACCAAAGGGAGTTTAAAGGGTAACATTAAAATCTTATTTGAAAGAATTATTTTCTCAGCTCAGGCCTGAAGTCCATTGTTCAGTTGTCACCTCTGAGATTATTATATTCCACATGGACAAGTAGTTCCACTATTTTGGAATCATACTTTTCATTTTAAGTGTAAAGCATATTACTAGGTGTAACATAGAAATGACTTGTCAGCGTTAGCGTCCCTGTTCCCTTAAATTAGCCTGTTTAAAGTATTCTTTAACTTTCCACTTAGGCAGCAAAAAGACGCTTTATGTTCTCATTTGCCTTAGGGTAAAGTCAGAATTACTCCAGCAACTTTAACAGCCTTACTCCTGATTTCCATCAGTGAAACTGGAGGCAAGATTTCGTCCTTGAAAATCAGATACTGTTTGCATAGACATGGGTCTACTACCTCTACAACACTAAGGCAGCACAGAAAGAATTTATACTATAAATAATAGCAATAATGCAATAATGAGGTCTCTATAGCTAGATTTGGTATACAGATCTTTCAATAAGAGTACCTCAAACACTCACAGACTTAGATAAAGTGCCTCTTCATCATTGCTGGGGCATGTAAGCAGAAAGAAGTGAAATTGAAACTAAATGGCCTGGTTTTGTTTTCTCTTTTCAGGTGAATGCCCACAGTTAAGTCAATGAGAAATAGGACTGCACATCATCTCTACAAATCAGCCCAGGTATTTAAATCCCTAATTTATATTGTTTCAGAATTTAGGATACATGACTTGCCTAGGGATGTAGAAAGGATTAAAACCCCAAGCAAGGAAGTTGTATTTTGGGCATACACTAATTAGCTCCGTGTAAACTGTTATGTCTACAGAGCCTTGAGCATCGCAGCCCATGTTAGTCCAGGCCTGGAAGCAGTACAATCTTTTAAGCATGACCCTCCATGCAGACAAAATCAGTCCAGCTTTTCTAATTGCTTCCAGCGCAGCTGACAACACAGGCAGGGCTGCACTGCGCTCAAGACCCACATTGGCTCATTTAGAGACAGATCAAAAACCTCTGCACAGCATCATTTTGCTCAGCATAACCCATGTAGAGTGCCTCATCTTGGAAACTAGGAAGCTGGGAACTGAACTCAGCTGCCCTCAATCCTAGACCAGTAGTTTAGGAGTGGACAGCTTAGTTATTTCCCTCTTTTATTCAGTCAATTATTTTGAACAGCTAGCTGCTCTTTGCAAAGCTAGAAGTGGGGATGGGTAATTTCAGCTCTGCAAGGCTGAAATGCCTGTAGCTTGATATGCAGCGTACCCTCTGTGTGTATGTGTGACTGTATGCAAAGGCAGGGAGATGAGGAATGTATTCTGCAGGAGCTATTTAATGGCCAAAGCAACATCATGTTCAAACAGCACAAAACCTCAATTTCTTTCACTGTGCCATGATATTAGGGTAGGGACGGACTGACAAGGAAGAGCGCATCCGACTGAGTCATAAGCAGCGCTCTCTGCATGAGTCTCACGAAAGCTGGGCTTCCAAAGACTGAGCAGTACCCATGTCATTCATCTCAATCATGACCGTGACAGCTCTTCCCCTCATTTATTATGGTTAACGATGGCTGAGCAAACCAGAGGAAGAGAATAACTGGTTTACAGCAGGCAGAAGATTGGAAGGGTAATAGCAAAACTTGTGGCCACAGAAAAAGGCACCTGAAAAACACTGTATTTCCTTTAAAAGGCAAATATTATGCACAGGAAGAGGTCCTTCCGAAGGAAAATGGCACATACTGGTCTGGAGCCTCCCTCCCTGCCCCCATCAACCAGAATTGTCCATCTCTCTCTTCTACCTATGAACTAACATGCATATACCTTCACTTGCTGCTAATTTTTTATAGGTGGCAGAAGGAACTCTCCAAATGTTCACCTTCCTAGACCCTGTTAGATGATGAACAGATAGTAAGGGCACAGCATCACTTATCCCCCCACAAACGGGACATCAGCATAGTCGTGTTAAAGCCCTCAGGACTGAGAAGACAAGGGAATGAACAGATGAGATAAAATCGTTGTAAAAGAGCCGTCCACTGCCTAATATTTGCTGCTTCTGGGTAGTATGAGATGTGTGAAACAATCAAGATGGTTTTCTTCCCAGGCAGTAATGGATTAAATTGCCTATCTGAAAGAGTTACATCAGCATGCCATGTAAAGAAAAGCCTTTGGGATTATTAGCTTGTTTTAATCACTGAAAAAGGGATCTTTTTTGATTTAAGACTTCCATGGTCCATTGCCATCCTTGTTTCTCTGCATATCCAGATATGTCTAGAGCTGTCTTGAACACTGACGGAGAGATCCATTTTCAGGAAAACATCTTGTGCCCTGTGATTCTAGTTGCCAATTCAAAGTCCTGTGAGTTACTTGTCCAAAAAGAGCTAGCCGTATTTCATACTGCAGTCAGAAGCAGTATCGCAAGAGGAAGCTGTCACCTACAGGGCAAAGGAAATGTTATGGTGGGATGGCAGGAAAAGTGATACAGAGCTATGAATGGCTGCATCTGGACTGCAGTCATAAGTGAAACTCCTATGGCCTCCAGCTTGGCTGGGCTTTCATCTTGCTGATAACAGGGCAGTTCCACACTTTATCAGCCTCATGTGTTCAGGCCTTCCTTGATGTATTTCCTAATGGGAAGACGAGACTGGTTTGGCACTGAGCCACAGAAGTTAGAACCATCTTTGATGCACAGAGGTGGAGATGGAGGTTTGATGAAGGTGTCAGTCAAGCTGGAAAGTTCAGCTTCCAAGGGAGATCTAGATAGCTTGAAAGTTCAGATGAAGTTAAGTAATGCCTCTAAAATCTAAGGATAAAACCATAAACAATACTGTACTTTGGAGGGGGAAGAAGAAGCATCGGGGAAATAATCCAAAAATCTCTTCCCTGTTAACATGATTTTAGAAGAAACTTCAGCAAAAGCACTCACTCACAAGGAAGGAGTAAAAGAAGACCCAGCTTTCTGTATCTTTGAGAACTAATGGATTAGAGTAGTGACAGGTAGAGTTAGTTTAGAAAGCTGTATTTTACTTGATATTTTATTTAAAAATTTTTTTGAGTGTGAAACATCTATCTATCTATAGAATGCCCTTTTGTATAAGGGTATGCCTGGCTGCCAGAAAAAGCAGCATGCAGGACAGAGAAAAATGCTTTGAAGCCTCCTAGGAGAAAACAGTTCTACCTTAATGAAGTCCATTATGGAGCTCTGCTTTCAGTACAGGAAGGCACTTTCAAAACACGTCTAGCAATGAAAATGAGACCTCTCATGAAGTGTAAAAGTTGTGACAAGCCAGTTACAGATGGAAATGACAAGGTTTTGCCTGCCACAGACAGCTCAGAAAACATTCCAAAGTGTACTGGAGCCATAAGGAGATTTCAATCAGGGCTCAGTGAAATCAAGTGCAACTGAAAATGCATTAACTGCACCGTGCATGTATTTACAACAAGGTAAGAAATACATGAGGAGGATGCTTTCTTGGCATTATCCCTTCAAATGTAAGGGATGCAACCACTGGGCTGAGGCTGGAAGATTATTTGTGTAGTTAGGATGGAGGTATAAGACTCAGGAAACCAGGTTTGCTTTGCAGCCCTATGCTGCCCAATTCCTGCTTGACCTTTTGCACATATTTTTTTTTTTGGTATGCTTCCAATACCTCTCTGTAAAGTGAAGATGAAACTGATTTAATTTATTTATGTGCTTATTCTTGTATAGCATGTTTTTCCCTCTTAGTACAATGGAAAATGGGCTTTACCTTGAGGTTTCCAGGTTAATAAAGGGGAAAGAATAAAAAAAGGGAAGTAATGTTCTGAGTTAATTCAAGATGGTGCCCCCTGCTGTCTTTATTAGCTCTGCCGTTGCCTGGAACAAAGTGAAGTCACCCTCAGCTGAGAGTTTTACTTTTGACATTTTGAAGCCACAGTTGTTGAAACCTGTTACAAATAAAGGAAAGCCAAGCTGATCTAGTTTAAACAAGACACCCATAAAACTGAATCTTTTGGAATAATAGATCTTACTAGATTTGCAAATCTATCCATCACATCTGTTATGCCCATAACATTTCTAGGTCTCAGTGGGACCAGTAGGCAAGGAACTGAAATCCCCCATGGAACAACCCTCAGTCCAATGCACAAAGGGCTAGCACTCTCTCACTTGGGAGGCCATACTGATGAGATTTCGAATGCATTGTTGCGTGTTTCATAGATTTGGAGCAGGTGCAAACAATCAAACGCAAACTTCAGCTGGATTTTCCCATCATGATAGAACAAGTGATGTGAACCTGCCACGGAAAGGGAGAGTCCTGTTCTTGCACCTGTCCAGTATGACTCCGCACACGTGATTTGTACTCTTTTCCCATCCGTAAAAAGGTGATAAGAGCTTTCTGCTGGGCTCCTGTACAGCTTAAATTAGTGTTTTGAGATCTCTTCTACCATCACAACCTAGCAATGCCTTGCTTCCAGAAAAATGACATGTGCTTTTGTAAATCTGCTCTGAAGTTCATACAACATTGACCTCAGATACTAATGCACAAAATGACCATGACATTTATCTGTGGCAAAGATCCTAACGCAACGGTTCCCCTGAGAGCCACTTCTGTATCTGAAAACCAAAGGAAAACAGAAAAAAAGGCATCTTTCTGGCAGCTGCAGGATAGTATCTTCAGTTTATCCATAAACTCTAACCCTGACAGTGCAAAGACTGACTGATTTGGAACATTAGAATAGCAGTTCTATGCTTCTAGAAATCCTTTACATGGTAATTCATCTTTGTTCATGCTGTCTTTGCAAGCAGAACTTAGCCTCATAATTTCTATGAAGTCTCTCCTTCCCTCTCCCATATATTATCTTCATCTTCCAGACCTCTAAACCCAAGTCATTTTATTATTGATGAGCAGCATTTGTATAATGTTTGTCAAGAGATTTGATCTGAAGGATCATAAACTTCATGTCATATTTTTTTCAGCCAATACAGATATGCAGCTCTCTCCAGTGCGGAACAGAGGAGTGGCCTTGAAGATTAGGGGTGAAAAAGAAGCAGCTTGCAACTGAAAGTGGCCATGAAAATTAGTGCTATGCAAAAATTTAATTATTTATTCAGACCCCAAGTTCAGCAGTTTATCTAAAATACCCTCAGTTTTTCATAAAGTACCAAGGACTTCTATCCAATTATAAAAACTGTATAATGTTTATTCTGCAGACCACGTGGCAGCACATTCCCGCAGCACACAGCACAGAGGCAACCATCCAGAGGAGGGAGGGGAAGTCTCCTCATCACAGATCATGGCCAGCCTGCAAGGCTTCCCTCCGCAGCATGATTCCCACAGCTTCGGTGGGAGGTTTGAATTTGAACCGAGACAAATACCTGAACATATCTAAACTTTCTGTCACTCGCCAGCTGACAATGAAAAGACGATAGGGAGTTTATTTGGGGTAGGAAGAGGACACAGTTCCTAGAGAGTCATTTCTTTGAGCTCGCAGCATTCATTTCTTTCACTCAGGTCTCCTTGCCTCTCGAACAAACCAGCTCTTGCACTTATCAGTGAGCTCTGAGGCAGAGCATCCTAGACAATAGAGGTCCCCAGATTTTTATGGAGGCAGCATGCATACCAGCACTGACAGGACATCCTCCTACTGAGACTCTTTAAATCCCTACAACTAAATACAGGAGGGCTAGGCAGAATGCGCAGCCGTTAGCTTGCCATGAAAACACCCTCTGTAAGTGGTAGCATGGTGCCGTGACATGGGTTCGACCCACTAACACTCTCCAAAATTCTGGTAAGGCATGGGGTCCAGGGCTGGCACAAGGGCGAGGAGGGAACATGGAGCTCAGGTGGCAGAGCACACCAGGCCAAAAACAGGGCCAAAACTTGCATCCACCCAGAGCCAAGGGCTATGAAGTATGAAGGCAGGCAGTTTGTGCCATTGCCCTTCAGGCCAAAAAATGGTCCCTGGAGATTTTATTTATCAGTAAACATGTAGACTCTGAATTCCAGCAAGATCACAGTCTGGTTGGCATAGGAGTGGAGGAACTGACAACATCTTTACTTTAGACTTCCTTGAATCAAGCAAGTAGAGATAGAATTAATTTTTCTTCATTGCTGTCATGTTTGACAGATGATCTCAGCTGATGGTGGATTTTCAGTTGGATTTAGGAGATTTACTTTTATTGTGATAAAGGGATAATCTCACTTAAAGATTCCCTCTCCTCATTCACTTCTCATTCTCTTTACATAGCAAGCAGAAAAAACATAGAGATTAAATTTACAAGAAAATGGCTGTAGGAATAACAACAACAATGACAACCAAAGAAGCTGGGGACAGGAGGGAGATAAAATGACTCATGTTTAGTTTTGATCTTCACATCGATAAGGAACAAAACAAACAAGAAATGGTGGAGTTATTTTAAACGACGCATCCATGTGCAACAGAAGGGAAAAGTCACTCTGAAATCTGGGTTAACCAGAATTTTATTGTGTCGGGAAATATTGCATCTAAGACCTAGTGCTCATGTCAATCAATTTAATTTTTTTCACATACATTGGAAAATATGTCTTTCCCAGTGTGCAATATTTAATTAGACCTTCATGAGATTTTAAAGCAGACTCCAAGGATTTTCATAACTCCACCATCTTGTGAGTTCACATGCCAAATTTACATAAATGGAGACAAAGAGATTAAAAAAGTAGGGAATGTAATGAAAAATGTTGTCATCTAAGACCTTAGGAGGAACAAAAGGGATAAGAGGAAAAAATCCTTAAGAAAAAAAAATATGAAAAAAGAGAATTAATAAAAGAAATGTGCATGAAAAAGATATTTAAAGAAGAACCCATACCTTCTGAATGGCTAACAAAAATAATAGATCCTTTAATCTGTAGATCTTGTACTTCAAAGAGTAAAGGAAAGTTCATTATTGTAATTTTACTAAAAGGAGGAAGCTGAGGTATCAATTTTGGTTGGCCCAATGAGGGCCGTGATTTACTCAATGACAAAAGCAGCATGTCAGCTGTACCTAAAGAATGATCTCTCTGATCTCCCAAGTATCATATCTATTTCCTGCTGCCTGCATATCCGTGCTGTCTGCAGACTTCTGTCTCACTGAGATGCTTTTCTTAGTGGCTGATTGCAAAAGATTCCACATCTTATCCATATCCATGGCATAATTATATATATTTTTTTTTATATATATATATATGTATATATAGGCTATGCAGAAATGGTATACCTCATATTCTTCTTTTAATCCTAAACTTATTTTCTCTTTGAATGGTGAGATCCCTCAGAGTTAAACTCCTTCTCAGGCCAAAGCTGGGTCTGTCAAGAGACATCATCATATTTCTGACCTGGGCAGGTAGCTTACAAGTGACTTATCATGTTTAGTCTTCCGTAGGGACTGGAAACCCCTTTTCTTCTACAGAGTCAGTAGCCCTGTCAATTCGTAAACCATGAATAGTTTTAGGTAGACAACAAAGCAGAAGGTAAGCAGAAAAACAGTAACAAAAAAAAGACTTGAAGAGACTTGCCCATGGCCCAACAGCTAGTCAGTAGCAGGGTCATGGACATTTGAAAGCAAAAAGGAGAGACATGGATGGATTTGGGCTGAAGATGACACTGTTGTAGATGCATGATCTTCCTCCAATACACCTCAGAGCCACCTCTGAGCACAGTACCTGCAAAAGAGTGACTACTTCTCTCCTTTCTCTCTCCAGCATTTAATCCGCTTTCATTCTGAGTCAGTGTTCTCTCTTATGCCTCATAAGGGAGACCCAAGAAGACTTCATCTTCTTATGATGTCAGTGAGAAGCAGCAGTAAAAGGTGGACAAAACCCTAGTGTGTTGATGTCAACAGAGACCCGGTCCTAACCTGTTGCTGCAACGTATTTTGCCTCACTGCCTTAACCTTCCTCTTCCTGTTGCCAACTGGTTCCCTCACCCTCTTGCTTCCCTTCACAAAAACAAGTTCTAACCACCAGCCGCTTTCAACACTGTCTCCAGGGGACATCACTGTTAAAAACTAATGTCCAGCTGACGCCATTCCCCATTGTCTCCCACAAGAAACTTTCTTTGGGTCCACAGCTCAGCTCACTTCTGGTATATAGCTCACGCATCAGCACATTAGACAACTAGAGTCAAACTACCTATGCATTCCTCTCTCAATCCCCAGAAAAAAATTTTAGACCATTTGCTCACTCCCCTCTAAAAGTAGGCACGCACCGTGACTGTAAAGCATGACATGATATTCTCATGTTTCCCCTGCCACATAGGGATTTTTCCTCCACTTGAACAAAGAGGTTTTCTGTGGCTTTCTTACTTCGGGAACAGCAAAGAAACATGCTTCATTTGGCTCTCCCCTCCCACTGGCTCATGCTGGGATCAAATATGTATAAAGCCAAATCCAGCTCTTTAGAGAATGCTCTCACTAGGCTGAGTTCTTGAAAGTCATTTTATGCTTCTCTTCAGGGTGCTCTCAGCAACTGAGTCATCACTGAGGAAAAAGATGGGGGAAGCAAAGGAGAGAAACCTGCAAAGAGATTACAGAACAGATCATAAAAGATATGGTTTTTTAAAAAAATAGATCTGGGGGTTAATCACTGTGATTATGTACACTGCAGGACAGAGGCTGGGTTCATGAAAGAAGGTCTGAAGCAATGAGTAAATAGTGGAGTTCAAGCAAGAAGAGGGGTGGATGAGAGCTGGCATTTGAGCAGGACCATTCTCTGGAGAGTCAGAAGGCAGAATCTGAGTGTGTTACAACTCTAAATACTCTGCCACATTCCTGCTCTCCTTATCCCTCTCTCTTGGTATCTCAGCTGTAACAGGGATTTATGTCACTGAACAACATGAAGAAGTAGTTCAAACAGGAGTGTCAAGGAACAATGAAGATGATTTTCACGGTAGCACTTTGCACTGCCTGATATGGACCAAGACAAAAGCAACAACAAAAATGACACCAGTCAAGGTGAGAGGCAGTAAGAGGTGTTAATAGGTTAAAAAGAACATTTACAGTGATGCAATGAGAAAAAGCAAGGCAATTTTGTGAGTAATGATTGAAAAAGAAAATAAAATTATGTTGATGAGGAGGAAAAAAGTGCCTGCATACCTGTTCACCTAGGTGTATAGTAGGGAAGTAAAAAAACAGCTTTTCTTCAGCCTAAGTAGACCTTGATTAACAGCACAGACAACAGAGTGGAAGGAAGATCCAGATTTTATAATTTGTGATAATAATACCTCCCGTAGCATGTCCTCACTTGCCTTCCCAAGGTGGGGAACTGGAAGCCAGGCCATCTTTCTGCCCTGTGGGAACTGGGCAACAGGCAAGTTGCCACTTCATTTCTTCCTATTTCATGAAGGTATCAAAGAGCCACTTTCTCAGCCATCCTAGCACTTGTCCTGACCACTGGTGTATGAATAAAAAAAGAAGGGGATAGGTAGGATGGAAGGAGGTTCCATCTGAACATAAGGAAAACCTTTTTTACTGTGAAGGTGACTGAGCAGTGGCACAGGTTGCCCAGAGAAGTTGTGGAGTCGCCATCCCTGGAGATACGGAAAAGACATCTGGACATGGTCCTAAGCAGCCTGCTGCAGGTGGCCCTGCTTGAGCAGAGGGGCTGGACCAGATAACCTCCAGAGGTCCCTTCCAACCTCAATCACTCTGTGATTTCTGTGAAAAAAGAGATTTTTCACTTATGTCCCAGCTTTTATTATGGCTCGTTTTGAGTTTCGGCAAGTCATTTTACCCCTTAATGCTTCCCTTTCCCTGTCTGCAAATGGGGTTTAATTATACCTACTTCCCAGGGAGGCACACTTCATTAGGAGTGCAATCCACCCACACACAGAAAACCTATGCACCGTTTAAACCCCTAAGTGGAATGTAAGTGATGTCCAGACCTTGTGGTTAGTCCAAGGAGCTGGGATAAATGTCACTCTCCGTTTGCAAAGCCTGTGGGATCCTGAAATTGGAAGAGGTGTTAACAGTGCAAAACATTCCCCTTGTTCTCTGTGTGGGCTGAGGAATGCCACAGCTACCAACACTTTATGATTCCAAGACATTAAAATTTGTCTGTTGTCATAATCCATACGCTTGGGTTGTTATTTTGTGTAGTTAAAATCCGAACATGCTTCTTTGCTGCAGCTAATTAGTGATATGCACATGGGAGATGTTACAGCTCGTAGGCTAGTCTTTGCTGTGACAAAGTTGACAGTGATGGCAACGCAGTCTGTTCCAAAGAGCGGGAGGGGAACAGTGTTACCTGGAATTGATTTTTATAGTCATTAAAGTCTACACTTACTCACTATTTTCCCTTAAGCATACCTACTGCCCAGATTTATTTGAAAGTATAAAATTAACTTTTTACTGGTTCTGTTCTATTGGAGGGGGTTTTATGTATTCATGTCGCTATTCAAATTGAAGCCTTTGTGAAAGCTAACTCTACACCCATCTTTTGATGCTGTCAGGGTAAACAATATACAAGGAGTTTAGTGTTTACTTCTGAATACCAAAGGGTTATATATTCTAAAAGATGTGGGATATCAGTATGCAGATTATTTGGGTTACAGCAGCTCGTATGGACAGTTAAATCAGAAAGTTGTAGAAATAGAAGGAATAGTTTTGGTAATTCAGTGGAAAGGGAGAGTGAAAGTGTGATAAAGGTTTCTTGTGATGATGATGCCATTATGCTGCTAAGAATCTGCTTCAGCCTTCCAATCCAGTCCCATCTCTTTTCTCTTTCTTCTAAACTATCAAAACCACAGTCCCATTCAGATCTTTCTTTAAGAATAAGGTAGTCGAACTTCAAACTTTGAGATCTGTTTCTGAGACTTTAAGAGAACTACAGGAGAGTCAGATGTTTTCATGGAGAAGACCTTTTTTTATTACAGCTGCTGTACTGTGCCTTCATTTTCCAGCTTCTGGGAGGACAGACCACAAATCAAAATGCATATGGACATTTATGAAATGTTCCATGCACCAAATAGTGAAGATTTTGGATGTATTTTGACTTTTGTAGGTCAGGGAAGTCAAGATTTGCATTGCATGAATTTTGGTATCCATTATAAAAATGTCACACACATTTAGCCAGAGAAGAATATTTTAATGGTCCATTCACATGCATTTTATGCCCAGCCAACCAAGCCCATTTTATCATTTTGGTCTGGTATGTCTGTTAGTGATCACATTTGTAAACAAGACAATAAATCTGGTATGCCTGTCATGTGATTGACTAAGCCACATTGAGTGTTCCCATCCACAGAGCAAAAATGTGATTGCCTAATTTTTACCCATTCAAAACACGCATCCCTTATTTCACAGAGAGCCTATAAACACTGCCATACCCCGTGCCCTTCTCTGTGTGGTGGTAGCTAGACAGAGAATCCCTTCCCCTCCCAGCTTACCAGATCCATCATGGTTGTCATACCTTGCAATAGGCCATGTACTGTACTCTGAAACTGAATGGATCCTTCTGTCCTCACTGCTTCTCCCTAGAAGTCATGACAGGTTTGCTTTACTGCCACTGTAATCCACTTTCCAGCTCCTAAAAGGATTAATCCCTGTATTTGCAGACAAAAATAGTGTTTCCCTTAAAACCTGAGTTTCAGGTGTTGGAACGTTTGACCACCAATGTCCAGAGACTTGACATTACACATTACACAGCAGTAATCGTGATTCAGCTGTAGTTCATAGCTGTAGATCCCAGGTGTCTGTTACCCACGCTTGATGACTTCACAGAGAAGCATCTTCCTCCTCAGCTCTTTCTTTATTTTTGCTGTCCATTTTTATGGGCACCAAAAGTTTTCTGGATAATTTTTGTTCCATCTCTAACTATAACTCTATTGACAAAGGTTTTCTTGTCACCCACATATTTAAAACTCACTGAAAATACACTATCTACTTGCAAAAATTTTTGGTTTATGATCCATGAAGTCTTGGATAAATGATCAAAACCATACCACTCATTCTTATTTTTCCAGTATAGCTATCTGTGGAACATGACTGAGAAAATGAGAGAAAATGAGAAGCTGCTGCCCTCTTAAGCTTCACAAAATACTAGCTGGAGCAATACCCTGTCATACCTGAACATTACCAGTGATGTCCAGCCACGTGAAATCCAAGGCATATAACTACTAGCAGAAGAAATTATACATTTTATATATATGTATTAATCACAAATATTAGCCTCCAAGACTTCAGAAGTAATTGCTAGAAACAGTAAGAAAGGTTGGTAGAGGTGTAATAGCTGTGCAGACTTCTTTGCCTTCTCAACAAGATGAGCTGAGTGGAGCAGAGCACTGCACATGATGCCACAGTACAGGCTCAGTGCTAGCACTAGGAGATCACCTCTTATGTTGAGAGGTTTGGCAAAACGCATAGTGGGATGTATGGTACAAGTACAAATTCAGGGGCCTCAAGGATTGATGGCAAGTTTTAGAGCTCTGTGGCTTGGTCTATGTAGACATAGGCAGCACAGTTGATTAAAAATGGCACAGAACTAATATATTATTTTTCTCTCAAATCCAAGTTTCTGACTGCAGCTCCTACCTCTGGATGTTCAGAGATCACACGTTTCTGTAAACATTCCTTAGAAGAGTTTTGAGAAAATTTTTTTCCTTCTTCAGGGGAAAAAAATAAAGCTGTCCTGAGGATCCTAGGATGCATATTTTGGGAAATTACTACCACTAGGAGAAACCAAGAGAGAAGAAAGAAAGGGAAGAAAGAACTGTCAAAGAATATGAGCAGAAAAACAGAAAAAAATATGAAGATTTATAAAGATGCATAGGGAGAGGAAATATTTTCAAGTAAGCTTCGTGCTCATCCTTTCATTCAAATAAAGATGTATCCTCACAAGTGGGCTTTTACTTTTGTGTGGACTCCATTTTTCAAGGGAATGAAGCCAAGAGGGAACTCAATTGTTTTGATGGCACTGGGGTTGCTTCTCTCCTGTTCTGGTTAGAAGTGGCATTAGACATGTTGTGCAAAATGGTAGCTCATGGGCAAAAGCCCAGCCAATTGCCTTGTGAGCAGACAGAGGTCCACATGAAATTGTAACTCCCAGTGACCAGGGTTGTGAAATAGAGAAATAATATTTGTTGTTTGTGAAGGGGAGGGAGTGCGAAAAGGAGGAGAAAAGACAAAAATGAGAGCAAATTTTGCCCTTACTTAAAGTCATGGAGAAAGTCTGAGCATTTCACTTGTTTCAAATGAAGCAAAAATCCCTGTCCTGAAATTCACGAGAAAGAGGAGGTTTCCCGTTTCCCTTTGCCTTAAATTTTCCCTTCGAAATTGGTTCATACCACTGCCATCAAAAACATTGCAAAAATGTGTTTGCACAGAGCCAGGGAACAGACATGAACCAGATTTAGAGTGAAGTGAGGCAGAAAACAGGTGAGGATGGCTTTTTCCCTAGTTCTTCCCAGCTTTGTAATGAAAGGTTTTGTGAGCTCTAATTATAAATCAAAGCTCAGGTTCTTCTGTGAATCCACCTTTGAAGGAGCTGCAATTTTGCCCTTTAAAGCATTTCCTCAGCCAGATAGTTAGATGGGGGAAGGGAGATTTTCCATGTTTTATAAGGTGGGCAGAGAAGGACAGCCAGCTGCAGAGAATAAGGCAGCATGGATACCACGCATTAAAGAGAGGCATGAATAAGCTTGTGAATAGCTCAGCCAGGTGGATTTATTTTTCTCCTCACCCAACAGATGCGATAAAACACCAAAAGTAAGTTTCACTGCTGGAAAAAAAACTGCTTAGGTGCAGTCCATGACACAAAAATGTTGTGTGGGGAAAGGACAGATACATATAAGGGATTGTTCTCCAGACTGATTAAAAGGAATATGACTCGGTCAGCGAGTTGCTGGGTGATGCCAAGCATGTTGCCCAGTCTTACTTTAATTTTGCTTTTTTGGAGAGTAGGTAGTGGAGACGGCAACAAGTCCTAACACTGGGGTGCAGTGAAGATAAGATCCATGGAGGGTTATGAAGCATTCAGATAGTGAAGAAGTGCGAACAGAAACTTTTAGCTATATAGAAAAGGATTAGTTGCTCCCTTTTACCACAAGGTGGAAAGAACTGCTTGAAAAAAATCTCCATGATATTATCCATGGATAGCAATGACTCTATCTCCTGTATGAAACTTGGTAACATCTGGGCAAAACCTGTTACAGTAAATGGGACTTTTGATAAGCTTTACCACTTACAGTTCCTCTGTGTTTACAGAGCCCACTTACTGTGTTCCCATAGTGCTGTTTTCCTCTGCATTCGCTACCACAAGGACCAAATCTTTCAGATCATTAATTATGGGGAAAATTACCACTTTAATGATATTGTGAGTAAAGCTCCCTTGTCATTCAGCTATTTTTCTCTCACCTGCTCACCAGAAACTTCTCATAATCATCTCTCTGGAAAGGGAGTACACAACTCTCCTGAGACCAGATCTCCCCTGTGCCCCAGAGACTGGGTGTCAGTCATGACCAAATTGACAACAATCGAGAAAGAAAACCAGTCCATGTGAGTCAGGTAATCAAACTCCATGCTATTATACTTTACAAAAACTCAAATATTGTTGATAGCAATTTCTGTGTGTAGTGTTATATCAGCTATGATGGCTTGGATTCATGTAAACATCAAGGGGTGCTTTTGAGTTACCACATCTGAGAAGCATTATGAGAAACAGAGCAGTGATTGATGTCTCTGCTTTAACCTGATGATTTCAAACATTTTAACCTTTTGCCTAATCGTTTTTCTAGATCTCACAAGCTTTCCTCATCATAGGAGCCTTGGAAAGAACTGCCCCACAGGGGCAGGTTTCTGCCCTCCGGATGGTGTGAATGCCTGTTCTCACAACCGTGCCCAACTGTAGGAAGGAAAAAAAAAAAAAAAAGGCAGAAAAGCGCTTCCTTTTCTATATCATTCATAAGGATCCCCCAGGAAAATACTTGGGGAAAAAAACACATTGTCAATAGTATAATTTGAGGAGCAGAATGATTGTATGAAAATCACACTCAGTCCTTCCATGGAGACAAGCTTTGGCAGGCTTAACAGCCTAGACTCTAATATGTCTCTCATCTGAAAATGATAATTTCATTCAAGGGGATAAGTCAATTAAAAAAAACTGTTATAAAATTGATTAGAGGAAGGGCAAAGCATGTCTCTACTTTTGCAGGGTTTATTTTTCTCTCAAAAATTAAATTAATACCAGAGCCTTTATTTAGGCTAAATTACAAAGAGAGGAAAATTAAAAATGTGATGCAACAGTTAGAAAAGCTAAACAGAAAATTACTCGATGTGCATTGCATATTGAGTGTTCACATTTGCACCATGAGAAGAGGAATCAGTCCCACAGGCAACAGAGAACAGTGCAGTTCAGATGGCTTCAGCTGTTAGTTTCCAGCTGACGCAGAAGTCTCTGATTAACTTAGTGGCATAAACCACATTTTTTCCAACATATTAGGGTCTAATCAGTACCACTGGATCACAACAAATGTTATCCCATTGTGCTGGAGAATACAAGCGAGTTGATTTCATAACAACTAGAGACAGTAAAATAAATCTTAATGAAAATTTCTTCTGATTCACAGAGACTCATTTTTACAATATATTGTTCACACTTTCTATTTGCAGTTATTTAATATGTGATTTATGTGCACTTACTTTATCCTATGGGCAGCATGGCTTGTTTGATATGAGGTATACTGACTCTTGCCAATGTGTGTCTGCATGTACGTCACATGCCACCTTAGAAAGGGTTTTAAGAAGAGTGTAACACCTTTAAACACAGAGTGGTTGAGTGTTTATAAGCTGTGCTTAAAGCAGTAGGGCAGAAAGACAACTGTTGATTGTCCTACAGACAATAAACTATTCACATAGTCATGATTCCTTATGATAAGGATTGGCCTCTGACTTGCAGAGAAACAATAGATAGATGACATTTTTTTTGGAGAAGGAGGAAAAGTACGGGGGATACCAGTATAATAGTAGCTATTAACCTCGAAAGCCCAATATTTCTGTAAAAACTGCTTCCTGGAGGAAGTCCATCTGAAGTGGAGTTACCAGAATCTGCAATGCCACCAGTTTCCCCAAACCCTTAATAGCACAAAATCATGCTTGTATTCATTTTAGCATAAAACCAGTGCTTTGGCACAGGGCATTTGGAGTTTCAAAGTGTAAACAGCAACTGTATAAGGAGGGACAGCCAGCGGGCAAGATCTCTTCCTGAAACACTCATGTCACGCTGAGAGACCCTGTTCATCCCCAGCTTCTTCTGTTACACATATGAGTGCCTTGGACCAAGGCGCTCTTAAAAAAAAAATCCTCCTAATTGCACCATTGTCTCCATTAAGGCTTCACTTGCCCTTTGCCAAAGAGCGGTGAATGGTCCTGTTGTATCTCCAAGGCGTGGGAACTGCCGCAAGGACAGAGACTGGGCAACACCAGCGCTGGTGTCTCTTCCCTCTTTCTCCTTTCAGCGTCCACCCGCTGCGGTACAGCCCCCCCCCAACAAATCCAGTGCTCATCACACAGAAACGGAGGCAGCCAATCCTTCGCCATCACTTCACGTGGGACCAGGCTGGCAAATCTCCTTCCTACAAGAGTGTACTTGCATCCCCAAGTGTTGTGAAACAGGAGCCGGGTTCTTCTCGCTCACACTTAAATGAATGATCCTTTGTTTTTGCTTGTTTAAAGTAATTTTTAAAATGCATTGTTCCAGTAAGTAGTTAATTCCCCCTTTTGTAATGACCTTATTATGTGACAGTAGTTTAAAAAAATTACTTACGGTTGTTAAGGAAATTTTAATTTCCACTTTAGAAAAGGGCCAAATTATTTATTAAAATTAAGTGCCTGTAACTTTTAACCAGACAAACGTTGGGCTTAAAGTCATTTATTGCCCTGGTACAATAGAACAGAGTAATTGTGAAAATTGTAATACATTTCTCACTCTGGAAAGTAATTATTTTACCTGGAACAAATTCGGAGAAGAAACTTCTCCCCTACCCCCCTCAGTTCTGCAGACTTCAAGGTGTATCCTTGAAATGTGAACATCTATTTCATGTTGTTTACTTTGAAGAGGAATAATAAAATCCTAGATTTACATGACAGCTTTAATCTAAAACAGTATAAAAAGCTTTTTATAATGATACAGTGTAGATTATGACATTGTTGAGAGAGACATGTAGATCTGTATAGATACCTACACAAGCATACATTTATAAATGCATCCACGTATATACATCATGCAATATGATGCTAATAGACAGTTATATTTGTAATAGAGTGGGCAAAGGCTTTTAAAATAAATCTATATGAAGAAGTAAAACACCAAGTAACTTCTCTTCCTTTTGTAAGACACATAGTCAGCGCATAGGTGTGAATGTCCCCCATATGGGTGAATTTCAGTGGAGTGTAAAAGAATTAATAAAAGGAATGGATGATGAGAACGAACCTGCAGTGTACACCTGCACTCTGAGCACCTTTCTTCTCTCTGCCTTGTGTCCTCTCCCCTCAACCTTTTCCCCTGCTCTGCTCCCCAGAGGGTCCCAGAGCACTCTTTCTGTCTCTCAGCACATGGCCCTTCTGGCAACCTGCCCTTGCTGTATGAGACAGTATAGGGCTGCGTTCTCCAAGTGAGCGCCCGACAAGCTCTCCCCTGGAGCCAGACTCTCTGTAATTGCGTTAGGACATTCATACTGCCGTCGGAGCTGACATTTCTATACGGCGTCATCTTTGTACAGAACAGGCATGCCCACGCTTGCAGAGATTGCTCATGGATCTTTATAAGGGCACGGAAAGAAGTGCTTTTCCACAGTCCAACCACAAAAGAAGGTGTTGGTCCTGTTCTCTGTCTCCCCACGCCTTGCAGGGATCCTGCTCTATCGTCCCTTTGAGATTCTGCATGTTCCTCCCCAGGTCTCTGGCATACCAGAAAAATTTACTTTTGCCTTCCCACGTTTCTTACTCCTCCTCAAGGAAGCCTTCAATCCTGCAAGTCTTTTAGACCATGCCTGGCAGAAATTTGAAGACTTGCTGAAAATCAGAGATAATGAGCATGAGCAGGAAGACTGACTGTGGAGGAAGAGAGTAGGCCTGGAGGCAAGCTCATTTATGCAAATCCATTGCAAAATGTTCTGCTGAGCTGAAGTTGCCTGCATTCAAGATGTCCCAGACCTAGATAAAACTAGATTTAGGGCCCCACCTCAAAAAATAAAAATATAATAATAACAAAGGACAATTACAAGAGAATAATGAAGTCCATGCTGATGAATTTGTCCTTTTCAATTGCCAATTTGTTTTTGTAAGATGAAAGGAAGCTTCTTAAAATGCCAGAAATATGTTTTCAATAAATGTAAGCTTTATTTATGAGATACAGTGATATTCATCACATCACACACACGTCACATGTCAAAGCAGCTAGGAGCAACAATAGATGTAAGATGTTCTAACAGTAAGCAAAAAATATATCTGCTGTGTTTCAAAGTTATGATAGATCTTCACTGCTTCTTTTCTTCAAATTAGAAGTTTGGGGATTTTGGCTTGGTGGTTGTTTTTTTTGCATCGGGTACAAACCTGCTTGTGATTTTTCTGGCTTTTTTTTTTTAAATATGTTATTCTCTAGGAACTGTAAAATCCATCAGATAAAGTAAAAACAAGCCAAACCCACAAGGGCAAGCTGAACCCAAACTTAATCAAGGGGAAAAAGCACTGGTTTTAGCAAGAGATGCAGACCTGCTATGAAAACACAAGCAAGCCCTGGTGTCCTTGCTCCGATTAAATGGAAGCAAGTCTAGCACAAAAGTAAATCTCCGAACTCCAAAGAAGCCACCAATGTCCAAGTGACTCTATGGTCCCAACCTCCCTGTCAGACCAAACTCTTAGACCTCTGACAGTGCCTCAAAGTTAGAAACCAGCCTCGTTAGCAAACCGGGGAAATGTGTTCTCGAGTGAATGCAGAACTGCGGTTAGAATAGTTGGCTCGTGGGCAAACTGGAGAGGATTTTTAAGCATTATACCACAGGCATTTGGCCTTTGGTTTCATTAATGATTTTAATTGACCAGAACAAGGATGTTTACAAAAACAGTGTAAAAAGCAGGCTGGACAAGATTGATAGCTCCTTGGAAGACAGAATTGAAAATAAAATGTATTGAAAAATTGGAAAGCCACTCCGAACTCCATAAGATGGAGTTCAATAGGCACAAGCCCAAAGTAAACGAAGTGACTAACCTGACTGCACAGAGGAGAACCAGTGAGTACAGCCCGCCACAAACTGCATATGATAGAATTAATAGGACGCTGTTGCAGAAAGGGAAGGTCTCCTACCGGACCGTATCACGCAGGAGCAGTGGGCAGAAATCACAGACGTGATTCCAGTTCAGCTCATGCTGGTACAAGACACAAATGAGTATTGCCAGTTTTGGGTGACACACTTTGAGAAAGATAAAAGGAAACTGGTAAAAAAGAGAAAAGCAACAAAAAAGATAAGAAGATGAACAGACGTAATCTATGAGGAAAGGCTAAAGGAAACTGAACTGTTTAGGCCAAGAAAGAGAAGACTAAGGGAAGACACGGTAACATTCTTCCATTTTACAATTAGTTGCTATAAAAAGAAAAATCAATAGCTCTCTAGACCCAGTAAGAATAGAAAAAAAAAAAATTAAGGAGGAGTTTGTAGGAATTTTACTTGGTGTGAAAAAACCTGATTCTTCCAGTTAGGTATTAAGGAAAACCTAAACCAGAGTGAAGCATGGGAATAGACTCTGCAGGGATTGCTGCAAGAGATATTTCCCTGGAGGTTTATAAGAATAGGTTGTACAAATATCCAGTAGGTATGTTCACAGTATAGTTAATGTGAAGTGAAACAGAGAGCCATTTTGCTCTCTTGAGGTCTTTTCCCATTCTGTCTTTCTGTGATTCAATGTTCACAGGTATTTGGAAGATTATTTTTAATGAACAAATTTAGCTTGTGGATTTGTTAAAAATTATTCATTGTTTTAAACAATATGTATTGCTCATCTCCTATGGTATATAAATCCTATGGTATTATTTCTGTTCCAAATAATTCAACATTCTCAAGTATTGTACAGTAAGCTTCTGCTAGAAATATATTTCTGCTGTGTGTTTGAAACTGATTTTTTCTGAGAGCTGATATAAGTGGTGAGTACTACTTTATGTAAATATTTCTATTAAGATTTTAAAGTTCTGACAAATTTTAAGCATCTACATAAATTGTTTGAAAACAAACATAGATGCTTATGTTTTTCATAAATATCTGGTGCATTTTTAATGAAAAAACATCAACATGATCATAGTTTTCTTTTTAAAAGGAAAAAATGTCAGCTCTACTTCACGTAAACATAACACTTCTCATGCAAATGTTCATCAAGAGCAAATACAAATTGCTACAGGCACGGCAAAAGCAGAATGTTACTTGCTCCAGATGCTTCTAATCCATTTCTCCCCATATTAATCCGGTTTCCTTCACAGCAGAAACAAAAGCAAAAAAAAGTAGCAAGAGAAACAAACATAAAAATACCACTGCCTGGAGGAATCAAGGTTTCCCCAACTTACAGTTTTGTAATGGTGTTTTAGTAAGCTGTATTGCTATTTCAAAGCCAACCCCAAGAGTGCATTACTTTTAGCACACGGAAAGTGTTCCCACAAAAGTGTATATACCTTTGTAACAGCACAATTGCCTATTATGGTAGAAAAAAGCACATGAAAGCTAGGATGAATGTTAGTATAGCTAAATCTGCCTGGGATTTCTCTTCTTCCCAGCCCAGACCTACACAGCTGTGCAGGCAGAAGCCCGAGGTGTTGATTTGGTTTCAGACATTCTGCAGTAGGCAACTGACTCGTGGTCTATAAGTATCTATTTGTCTCAATAGCCTCTAAAGGAAGCTCAGTGCAACTGGATTGGAGTCATATAGCAATCTTTTAGATGTACAAATGAAATTGCGCTCTTTTCCCCAGTCTAAAATGGAACACGAATTGCTGTCACTTTCTTAATATCAAACCTCACAAAATGACTGTAAAATCAGAACAAAGCCTTGAGGACTCTCAGTTACCAGTGGAGTTGTGTTTCTTGGTGAGGACTGCAATCATTTACTTGATATAGTTAGAGTGAAATAAGAAAAGTCATAACTCCATTAATGTATCTGAATACTCGTTTGCGTAGTTAATACCGATCCCCTAAAATAATAATAAAAAATGGTTTTCAATGAAGATTCTGACTCCCTCTCTTAATAAAAACAACAGAAAAGGTCTGAGGCCACCAAAAGTACTTACAACAGTGTGCCCAATGGCCATGAAGACTGTGACTGCTGATCAGTCCTCTCTAGCGCTGCAGGAGAGGGCAGGATTGTCTCATTGAGCCTAAGCCTGCCATCTCCCCACCACACAGCAAAACCAGAATATTGGGCTTGCAAAACATGGCCTCTTTCCATTCATTTTTATTTCACTGTGTCTTAAACTAAACTCGGATGAAACCACCTTAGGATTCTGGCTGCCGATGAAGACAGCTTCAAGAAACCTGCCTGTCTTAATGATGCTCCCTGATGTGAGCGTTGCATGTGGCAGTTGGGTGCAATGAGTTATTTAACATGAAAGGCTGGAGCACGCTGAGAATTGATTTGATCTAAAAGCAATACAAAAGAGCAAGTCAAATACGGCTCTGGAGAGAAGGAGGAAGCTGCCACTCCACACCTTCACACTCTTAGTTCCACCGCACTGTAAATGTCTGCTCTATCAAAAGCCTGACCTGCCCGGTGTGCCTGCCGGCTCAAGCGCTTTGAGATCTCTGTCAGAAATGTTTGATCCTGGGGATTTAAATCAGAAAGCCTGCCATGTTTTGTGACAGGTGAAATTGACTTATTTTGAAGCCTGGTCGATTTATCAAGTTGTTGGAATGGCAAGATTGTCACTTGCTATTATCGATGACATACAGTTCAGAGCAAAGCTGGCCATCAAGTTAACTGCAGGCAAATTCACTGGGACGCCAGCCACAATACAAACAACAACCACCACCCCATTAATTGAGGTACTGAAATGTAAGTGACTTCTGGCTGACAGCATGAAAAAATTCATAAAGCTCAGGCAGTTGAAGAGAAGGTGAAGAAAATTGTGACAAGCTACGTTTAGACAGTGTTTACTGTCTCTCTGTATCGCGTCTTGCTCAGAAAACGTGAGTTATGACAGAGGACATCAGCACTAGATAAGGTTGTGTGTTCCCCTTGCGTTACTACACCTGTATGTCTCTGCAGTACCACAATTGTCATCGAAGCCGCACCAGTGCAAGGCAGTGAAGAACCAGACCAAGCGACTTCATCTGAGTTTTGTTTTGATGCATTTAAAAGACTCTCACTTTTGAAACTTCCATAATAGAAGCAGCATCATTTTCATCAGCTTTCTGCATTTACCAAATAAATAATGGCTTGTACAACCAGATACATGAGTACAATGAGCACGGGGGTACATTCATTTTGGAGTCTGTTTTACTGAGGGAAATACATCACTGTGAATACTTCATCTGTAAAGGATGTGAGCCAATGGAAAATTAGCTCCAAATAGCCCTGGTATTTTGAAATGTAAGTTAACCTGATATTTCAATTGTCAAAGACCATAGTTGCCTTTCTGTTGGCTAATTCCAGTCCCAGGCGTTAGTGACTGGTTGTGAAGCATAGTATGTCTATTGCCTCCTGGGGAAAAAAAAGGTGCTTTTAAAAATGGCATGACTGCTTCACTTTTCTCTGACAGAGATAATGAATTACTCCTTTAAAAAGGCTAATGAAGTTTACCCATGTATGTTTTAAGGTGCTTTCAATTCCTTGAGTAGAAAGACAAGCTTTATTATTGTTGAAATGAATGCAGATTTGTGAGATCAGGGAACCAACTAGTTAAGCAGAGAATATTTCCTGGGTGAAGAGGCAAAAAGACCAACCCTCACTCATGAAGGTCTCAAAACACTCCGTTCAACTAAGGCCTCATTATAGAAATCTTAACAATATTGCATTGTTAGGACCCGATAACTTACCCTTCCTTTTATGCTACAGATAGTATTGAAAAGGAAAAGCATGTTCCTGGATTACACAGGCAATTTTCGAGGAAGATGGGGGAGCAGGGCTATACCTGAGACAGGTGCTAGACACATTGCTTACTGCAGCTTTACTGCAATGCCAGAACTTGATGAGCAGGGAAAAAGAGCATGACATGCTTATAAATATCTAAAGGGTGGGAGTCAAGAGGATGGGGCCAGAATCTTTTCAGTCGTGCCCAGTGACAGGACAAGGGGCAACAGGCACAAACTGGCACACAGGAAATTCCTTCTCATCATGAGGAAGAACTTCTTTACTTTGAGGGTGGCAGAGCACTGGAACAGACTGCCCAGAGAAGTGGTGGAGTCTCCATCTCTGGGGATATTCAAAACACTCCTGGGTGCGTTCCTGTGCAACCTGCTTTAGGTGACCCTACTCTGGCAGGGGGGTTGGACTAGATGATCTCCAAAGGTCCCTTCCAACCCCTACCATTCTGTGATTCTGTGATATGAAAAGGAGATATTTAAATCTCTTGCATGTTGAACTCATCCCTCAGAAAATGGAACCATGCCAAATAAGGAGATATATATGGTCACACTTTTTCAAATAAAAAGAAAACAAAACACACAACATTTCTGTGCTGGATTGAAAATTCAGTCAGAATTGCTCATTATTCTTTGTTTTTCCCCTTTTTCCCAAGTGCAACCTCATAGGAAATAAAACAGTAAGTTGCTGCTATGTATTTCTGTATCTCTTTGGGTTACATCATGTGAATTATACTGGAGAAAATCAGTAGGATTTTTCATCTCTACTTCTTTCTAAGCCATCATTTTAAAGGCGAACTTATGCCCAGAGGCCAGTTTGTTAAGCGTTTTTTTGCCCCCCTCACTCCTGTTGTTACCTGTCATCCCCCTTCCTCATGACATTCTCAAGTTTTATTTTCGTTTGACATCTGTGTCAGCTTGTAAAGGCCATTACCATGCTGCTGGACTCTAATCAGAAGAGACATTGTCAAGGTGAGAAGAGTAAGCATCAGTTTCATCAAATGTGAGAAATCACAGCCTGTTTTGTTGCAAAAGCACCAGGGTTTTCCTGTACTAATACTTCCTCTCTTTCCTTGTCCAGCTACCGTAAGAGCAAGAAAACAGCTTGGCAAAAAGAAATCAATCTGAACCCAAACCGCAAAAAAATTACTCATCAGCCCTCCTTTGCTACAGCTGAAATATCTGGTTGACATTTTCATTAGTTTCTTGTTTTCTTTCCCACGTTGCTGCACGCCATTAATTACAAATGCCACCCAGATTCATTGCAATGTGCGTCGTTCCCAGCCCCATGTGAAGCATGAGAGGGAAGCGAGGAGAAGTTGGGATTCATCCTGATATGCCATCATGTGGTTGTGCTCTGAGGCTCAGATCTGTTTCGCTCCCCTTAGTTATTTAAACTGCAGGTGTTTGTGGTCAGCCTGTCATGGAATTCTTTCTGATAAACCTTACCTTACTTGTTGAGAAATCCCTCTCCCACTCTCCTTGCCCATCCCTGCACTGATTTATTTTTTTTTCTTTTCTTTTTGTGGGGAAAAGTTATACTGAACTTCGATGAAGACCTTATTTGCAGCATCGTTGTCCCAGGCTGCTGGGTTTCCCACCTTTGGGACTAGAGAGCAGAATCCCTCTCCTCTGTCTGAATGCGGCTCACCCCTAACAGAAGCCAAAGATTAACTATCCATTTCAGAGGCTTTCTTCTCGCCACCAGCCTTCAGATCATATTGAGAACTCATCTGTTTCAGGCTGCTGAAGATGCAAACATTGTTCTGTGGCTACGTACTCACAAGGTGAGGAATTGTTTTTCCTCCCTGCCTGGTTGTGCAGAATTATTGTAGACTGTATTTTGCTCATACTTGTCAGTGCAGCTGTCTCATGCTTTTTAGCAAAAGGAGAAAGCTTATAGCTGTTATAGCACTTGGGCTCTTATTCTCAAAAATCACTGACTCTTTCATACCAAAGAGTCCAGAAAGAATGCATCACTGAAGTTAAATGTAAATTTTTCAAAGGAAAATGCTTCTGTATTACATAAGCATAGACACAGACTGGCATAGAAATCAACAAAAACCATTTTTCTTTCGTTATGAAAACCCAATAAGTTCCGTGGTTGGTTTGAGCAAGAATCATGGGTTGAGAGAAGCTCATCCTTGAACAGAAAGTGGTTTTGATAGAACTGCTCAAACCCAAGAGCAACCACCCTTACTAACACACTTGCTCTTTATATAAGCAGAAAAGAACTGCAAATTTTGAGGAATCCTTGTTTCTCCCAAGCAGCTCCATCTTGAATTATAGCGGACACATGGACAACATTAAGACAGTTGATTTTCTAGCACCAGGGAGTACTGATTGTTAAGATTTTTCTTGGGAAACATAGCTGCAAACACTTTTTCTCAATAGAGGTCAGAGGAAAGAACAGGGACAGATTCTTTCAAGCATGGAGTTTGGCTTCCTGTTGCTGTTCTCCTGAAGCACATAAAGTAGGGCTGAGCACTAATCCAGATGTAGGTCAAGAATGACACCCAGTGGACAGACCATGTGGTACTCCCAGGGGATTTCTATGGGTGTCTACCCAATTCTCTTTTCCTGGTTTAATATACTCCCAGGTAATAAGACATACTAGGTTATTAAACAGTGCCCTTGTCGATATTCCCACTAACATGCCATGATAAGAAAACTCCTGAAAACGCTTCCTTTCTACCCCTTTTATACATCTATAGGTTGGGTTACAGAGACAAAAAGATCTCTTTGAAGACTTGAGCGTCTTTTTTTTTTTTTTTCTTTTTCTCTCTACAAAATTTGAATCCCCAGTTAGGTATTTCAGAGGATTTTCACTCCCCGCCCCTCTCAGTGGATTTTTATACATACATTATGGACAGCTTCGCATAATACCCTAAATCTATGTAGAGCCGGATTAACTTCTCAGTTATATGAAGAAACTGACCTATTCAAAGGGGTTTTCTAACCATAATAAAATAGGTTCATAATAAATGTTTATGTTGCTTTGGTAGAATGCTCAAAGGATCTTCCTTTGTCATTACACCATTAAAATAAAAACAGCAACAAGACAACCAGCCATGCATTGAATCTGTTCTGATTCAAATCAATTTTTCTGACGCAGTAGGGGTTCATTTGTACCTCATAAAACAGAGAGGTACCATGCTCATACCTGTACTGTGCTCCTATACCCAAAGGACAGAGACTTGGAAAATAGTCACGCTCTGCACTGGGGCAGGACCAAGGGACCGGGATTAGACCCAAATGCACAGCAAGGGGGAGGAGGATGAAGAGAGAAATGTGAGGAAGACAGGGCAATTAATTTCTGAGTATCAATCCGGATAATTGTGAGAAAGAGTCATCTCGTAAGCAAAGCAGAGGTGTTACAGGAGGGGAAGCTGGGGTTTCTGGGGGCAGCTTGGTACAGCCAAACATGCTAAATTGCCTGATCTACTTTTAGCAGAGCCCGGACTCCAGAACCCCCTGGCCTCCACCCTCACATCATCAACCTCATTACTCGTCCTTCAGGCAAGATTTCCTTTTACTTATATGTTCATTGCACAAAGAGAGAGCACAAACCAGAAACCTTAGGCCTTTGTTTTTTTTGTAAAATACCACAATATGTTAAAAAAGATCCCCTCAGAGAGCAGTGCACGCTCACCTCTGGTCCTCCAGGATTGGTACTATGCCCTTTTTACAGACACTGCACTGCTAATCTGAACAAACATGCCATGCTCCTTGTTATGGCAATACACGTGAACTGCTTAGTGCCAAGAAAGCCCTTAAGGCATCAAAGTTTGTGCTTTCATATGCACATGGAGTAGGACTTTCAGCGGCAGCAATGGAAGTGATTTCTTCTTGTCTCACCCTCACTCCTCCCTCAGGGTGGTGCAGTATCAAGCATGATGAAACTCAGAGCAAATGCATCTCACTCCCCCTTTGTTTTTTTGTTACTACTCAGATAGTCCCTTTTCTGAGCAAATAATGCCTTTTATACTAATGCCTACATCTGTTTGGGTATGTGTTCCGCATTACTAATATCTGCAACCTGCAAAGGAAATTGACAGTAGAACTTGCCTCTGAATTCAGCGTTAATCTCGAATGAGCTCACACCTCCTGACCTTGTTAACCTCAGCTTTGAGCACCTAGAATAAAATCCTGCCTAGCAGGCCATTTGAGCTGGGCGCTTAATCCAGGAGATCTCTCAGGTCAAAGGCTTAGATTTAGCTGAGGACCTACTGCAGCACATCTGAAACACTCTGCCCAGGTAAAGAGCTTTGGAAACCTGCAAAAAAAAGGTCAGAGGCAGAGTTTATAGCACAATATTTTATTAGCTTCTTCTCCAGGTGTCTCTAAGCAAAGACCTGGTGCACCCAGCAGCACTCTGCTCTGTCCAGCCAGGCCCAGCAGGACACTTACTCATAACAAGTGCTGGTGTCAGTAAACCATCAGCTCACCTAATGCGCTGGCCCTTCCTCAGCCTGAGGGTAGGTGCTCTTCTACCACCTTCTCATCTCAGCCTCCCCATTCTTTCTTCTCCTTAAAGAAACTCTTCTAGTGTCTAGGTTTGGTGTTTGGTGATTTTCTTGTTTTATTTGTTTGGGATTTTGGGGTTGGGGCTTGGGGTAGTTTTTTTTATTGTTTTGTGTTTCTATTTTTAAATCCACTGACATTTCTATTTAATCACTTCGACAGCAAATTGCTGCGTCTGCCATATTTTCTACACAGCTACAAGTATACTAAAGACCTCCTCCATTAAAAATGAAAGACTCAGAAACACCTCCTCACACACATTGTTCCTCACTGGGACAGTAGAAACAAAAATCTAGCAAACTTTAAACTTTCTTATTTCAAGATTATTTTTTTTTTTTTTAGGAGTCTGCTATAAAAGCAACTAACACCATTCATTATTCCTTACCTCAAATTCCTTGCTACATTTTTTTCCCCACTATTACTAATAGGAATAAGGCAATGATTCTGCTACACATACTTCTAAATAACCAAACTTTTTGCACTGTTACCCACCTTTTATAGAAGGAGTAGGGATGCTTATTACTTCTCCACACCTGATAGAAATCAAATTTCTATCAACTACAGTGGGATTATGGCTGGGGCTGGTCTTGGTACCAGGAAAGATCATGGAGAGGATCATCTTGAGTGAGCTCTCATGGCAAGTGCAGGGCAGCCAAGGAATCAGGGCCAGCCAGCATGGGTTTAGGAAAGGGAGGTCCTGCTTAACCAACCTGATCTCTTTCTATGACCATGTGACCTGCCTTCTGGATGCGGGGAAGGCTGTGGATGTTGTCTATCTGGACTTTGGTAAGGCCTTTGACACTGTCCCCCACAGCACTCCCCTGGAGAAGCTGGCGAATCATGGCATAGACAAGTGTACTCTTCACTGGGTTAAAAACTGGCTGGATGGCCGTGCCCAGAGAGTTGTGATTAATGGGGTGAAATCCTCTTGGCGGCCGGTCACCAGTGGTGTCCCTCAGGGCTCAGTTTTGGGGCCAGTTTTGTTTAATATCTTTATCAGTGATCTGGATGAGGGGATTGAGTGCACCCTCAGTAAGTTTGCAGACGACACCAAACTAGGTGGGAGTGTTGATCTGCTTGAGGGTAGGAAGGCTCTACAGAGGGACCTGGACAGGCTGGATCGATGGGCCAAGGCCAACTGTATGAGGTTTAATAAGACTGAGTGCCGGGTCCTGCATTTCAGTCACAACAACCCCAAGCAATGCTACAGGCTTGGGGAAGAGTGGCTGGAAAGCTGTGCAGCAGAAAAGGACCTGGGGGTGCTGGTGGACGGCCAGCTTAACATGAGCCAGCAGTGTGCCCAGGTGGCCAAGAAGGCCAACAGCATTCTGGCTTGTATCAGGAATAGCATGGCCAGCAGGAGCAGGGAAGTGATGGTGCCTCTGTACTCGGCACTGGTGAGGCCTCACCTCGAGTGCTGTGTTCAGTTCTGGGCCCCTCTGTACAAGAGGGACATTGAAGTGCTGGAGCGTGTCCAGAGGAGAGCTACCAAGCTGGTGAGGGGTCTGGAGACCAGGTCATATGGGGAAAGGCTGAGAGAACTGGGCATGTTTAGCTTGGAGAAGATGAGGCTGAGGGGAGACCTCATTGCCCTCTACAACTACCTGAAAGGAGGTTGGAGAGAGGTGGGGGTTGGCCTCTTCTCCCAAGTGAGTAATGACAGGACCATAGGAAATGGTCTGAAGTTGCGGCAGGGGAGGTTTAGGTTAGATATTAGGAAGAATTACTTTACTGAAAGAGTGGTCAGGCACTGGAACAGCCTGCCCAGGGAGGTGGTTGAGTCACCATCCCTAGAGGTATTTAAGAAACGTCTAGATTTGGCGCTTCAGGGCATGCTCTAGTGGCAGAGATTGTAGGTTGTTTGGTTGGACTCGATGATCCGATGGTCCTTTCCAACCATGAAGATTCTATGATTCTATGATTCATTTCACATTCTAACCTCTGTCTTATTTTTTTAATTGATAAAACTCATGCATTGATGGAATCTCAAATTTAAACGTTTGGGAGTTTGTCATTATTTAAGGCAAACTCTCTCTTTTCCCCCATGTGTCTTAAGGGATCATCTTAAGGCAGAGAGAGTGCTTCTTCAATGGGAGGAGAGAGTGATAGAGGAAAACGAATACAGTGTTAGGGAAAGTTTTTCCTTTTGAAGGTTTGGCAAGCAGCAACAGAGATCTTGGACAGATACCCAAGCAACCAGCAAAATCATTGCAGAAGTTCCCTTTTGTAGCATCTTCTCTCTGACATTTCAGTGATGTTTTTTGGTAGTGAGTGGTCAAAGGTGTCCTGGTCATGAGATGAAGCTGGGAAGACAACATCAAGGTATATAAACATGCCGTAGATTAAGAAAACCAGTTTATTCATGCAATGTGAGGGTAGTCCTTAATGACATTCAAAGGCAGCAGATTTACAATGGACAAAAAGGGCATCATTTTCCAACACAGCTATCAGTAATCTGCTTATTATGCAACTCTCAGTTGCATAGTGCTATTTCTCTCAATAAGGCAAAAAGCTTTGTTTAAAGAAAGGATTTGGCAGGTATATGCACAAGATTAGCATCTGCTGACTGTTATCCAGGAAAATATCACAAGAGAAAATATCACCATTGTCATGCTTCAGGACACAAGACCATCTATCTTTGGAGGTCAAGGAGAATTCCCTTTATACTATTACAGAGTTACACAGTATTACTACAGTGTTTTTTTATGAGGATAGGTCACATAATTTCAAAATGTGCAATCTTGATAACATATCTAAGCAAACTGTTAACTTAAAAAATTAGCATTGTTGTGAAGACTATTTTCAGTTCTTGGAACATTTGCCACATTTGTTGAGAAATGCCTATATGTCACATTTTCAGAGGGTTTTATAACATTTCTGAACATTGACACAGAAATTGAAGATGTACGTCTTATTTTCCGTATTTCGCTTTGACTAGTGAATGCTCACACAAAGCTTTGGAGACAGGCTGAACACACAGTGACTCTTTCAGATAAGCTTCCTCATTCTGTGTTTTTCAGGAGTGTGCCTCCCTGCCTTTAAAAGCTGTCTATGTACCTCAGGTGTATCTGCATACTCCGCAGCAAACATAACAGTGCAAGGCGTAACCTAGGGCTTGGCTTTACGTGCATGATTAAAAGCACCATTTTTATTTATAGATCATTATTTTATAGTCATGAAGTGTATCTTCTGCAGAACCTCAAAGAAAACTGAGAAAGAGAAAAAGCCAATGGAAAAAAACCACAACTGGTACCTGAGCACTTTTCCCCTTTTTTTTTCTGTATTTTTCCTCTGTGGTTATTTCTGGTTTTGCCTATGTCAGTATATGTAACTATTTCAGTTCCATATCTTGTTTGCACTGTTTTTTGATACAGCTGGAAACAGAACATATCAAAAAGTATAAACTGACCAACCCATTAAAGGAAATCCTATGCCCAGTTGTAACAAACTGTTTTTTCTTATCAGACGTTTGCCTGAATAGAGGACAGTACAGGTCATAGCCTTGTATCTGATGAACTGATGTGCATACAGCAGCATGTATCCAGACGCTTTATTGCTAACTTCTGAATTTAGTACCTTCTGCATCACATATTCCCCACATAATTACCCGGATACTAAATGGCGAGTGGGAGCGTATCTCAAAGGATGAACTTCTGGGCTTGATACATCTGATTTCTAGAGGCAGGAGACACTGAAATTTTACTGTGAAAGAAAATTCAGCTTCTAAAAAATTTATTGTCTCTTGACCTCAAACAAAATTGTCTCACATTCACATTTCTGACAGCTCCATAAATTTCTAAGGCTTTTGGAAATATCAAAATGTTTCATTTCGGTCGTGTCAAATTGTTTTGGTTTGCTGATGCTGAAATGTTTCATTTAATTATGTCAAAATACTTTATTCTGTTAATGTGAAAACATTATAACATAACCTTCAATCTTCAGTACAATATACCATTTAAAATCTCATATAAATTCAATATAAAAAATTAATATGTATATAACAAAAATGAATTAATCAAAATGGTGCAGTCAAAATGATATGGTTTTACCTTATCAAAACAAAATGTTTTGACATTACCAAAATAAAACAAGACAGTTTAAGTGATTTGTTTCAGTGCGTTTCCAATGAAAATTTCATCAAAATTGACATATTCTCCAGGAACATTTTGATGCTGATGAAACAACATGTCACAATGAAGCACAGTTCTATTTACAATGTTTTTTCTGCCCTTAATTTTAGGAAAAGGAAAAAATAAATCCAAAGGGCTGGCCACAATGACACAGCAGGTTTTGCAGCCATACATTTACAGGTGCCTGGAGGTACTAGCAATTAAAGTATTTCTGGCTACTTATGTCTTTAATTCTCCTTCCAAAAATAATCCAATAAGTTTCCTAAATTTTCCTTAGGTGAAGATGACTCTAAAAAGGTTTGTCATTCCCCATTCTTTGCTACAGTGAGAGCACAGGAATAGCTCTAAGCATTTCATGACATCTCTCTCTTCTTGTCTTCTTTATTTTGTGATTGGGGGTGATTTTCCCTCCCGCACACTTACCCTTCATGCCCCTTCTTCTCCTCATTTCCATGGTACAAAAGCTTGAGCAAGCTCCCTTTTACCTTCTCCATGAGTATTCATAGGTCTAATTATGTTAAATTCAGCTTGTCTGATTTGAGAAGTCTTATCAGGAATACTTAACCTGTGCAAATAATATGCATAGACTGAAGTATTCCTTCTGAATGTTAATTAACTATCATACAAGACTTCATACATAATCAAATGTCCAAATGCACCAGGAGCCTTACAGAGAAAGAAAAGAAAAAAAAAAAAAGAAAATAAAGGAAAATAAAAGAAATGCTTTAGAAAGCATAACAAGCAGAAACCCTACACTAGCAATTCAGAGCAGCTCAATAACTCTGAGCACATTTCCTGATTCATATTGTGACACTGCCTTCTACATTTAACTGGGAAAAGATGGAGCTCAGTCTGTCCTCCACCTGGGCTGCGGAGACTGAAAGACGGTGAAGAAGGTATAAAAAAAAGCTAGGAGGGTCATTCAGGCTTCTTCATTTTCCAGGGCCATATTTTTAAACTGAATCTTCTGGAAAGTAAGTGATAATTAATTCTATTTAGCTCTATTTAGAGTGACTACATTGGCATCTATGTCTTCCCTCCAGTCTTTTCCGGTTTTCTCTTCTAGAGCTTCTTATGGTTAAAACAGACCGATTAAAACGGTCTCAGGACATAGCTCTATCCTTTCACAGACTAGTCCTCCAAATATTCAGAGGAGTCCAACCAGCCACATTCAGACTGAAGTAGGAGGCTGCCATGAACTTGAAGATCACCAAGAAGAACCCCAGGACTTTTCCACCTGGATGCCCTGCAGGGACACTCTGACTCTGGCACTCTGATTGATCTTGCTGGATCTAAACATATATGATGTACATGTCAAATCTCATCCCCTTGCCCAGGTGCTACCTACAATAAAAATAAATAAATAAAATTAGAAAAAAAAACCTGAAAGATACCTTGGGACAGGAATCCATTTAGCCTGTTTCTGGCATCTGCATTTGGGTGAGATGAACCCAGCTCTTGGAGAGCCTCTGTCTCTCCTGTGGTTGTATAGGAGCTTAGTGCAATGATGGCGTCAATAGACATCCACGGTGTTAATGCCTGAAATCAGGTGAGATAATTTCCTCATCAGCTTTACTATCTGGACCATGCTGTATCATAGGGTACCAACTCCATCCACACCAGGACCAGAAGCTAATATGCCAGGACTCTCTGTGTCCCTGTGCCTGAGGTTTCCTTTGAAACCAGGATGAAAGAGATGTGCATGTGAAAGGGCTGGCACCCACTGGACCATGCCCAAATACAAAGTCAGGGAGTTGGTGGTACAATATAGCAGATCCTTTTGATCCCCACAGACTTGCATATCCCGATGGATGAAAACCTGGGGCCCCAAAAGCTACAAAGAACTACAATCAGTGCACCTAAAACAGCCAAAGCCTTCTTCCTACATGCGTTTCTCATTATTGTCCAATTTCTTTTACTGTTAAGTAGTTCAGTTCTTCCTCTCTTAACACTCCATCTAGTTCCAGTTCTGTACCATGAGAATTCAATTTAAGAATCTTTTGCTGCTATCAACCTTAATTTTTCCCTTTCACAGTTTCCAACTATTTCTTCTTATCCCTTCATCTTCTGATGCAGTGAATTAGTTTTTCCTTTCTATCATTTATATTGCTATTATAAATGCATCAATCTACGATCAAATCCTTGTCACCTTCAAATCTTGTCATAATTTCTTTTGTCTAAATTTGTATTTTCTTCATTTTTTTCCAACCATTTCTTATTTCTCGAGCTCAGCACAGAAAATAAATGGACTGTTTTGCAAGGCTACACAGAAGGTCACTGTTATCTCCACAGCTTTGCATGAGATTCTATAAAATATTTAATTGAAACTATGTAGTCCAGCCAGACCCTTCCGTGTTCTGTTATGTCCTCCCCATTCTCAGGCACACAATATCCAGTGTCTTTTTTGATCTTTTTTTCAACAACAGAAATTTCTTTTATTGTAATCCTCCACAGTTTAGGCATGGGTTTGCATTACATCATAGGACAAATAGACAAGTGAAATTATGTGCTGATGTAAAATCTGTTTTTGTTTTGTTCTGCTGCAAAGCAGTTTGCTCAGAGACGAAGTCCTAAAAATTATGGTAGGAACATGGTATGGGAAGACCTACCATTGCACCTTGAGCAGGGAATGGATGCCTTTTTGTTCACTTCTCATTGCTATAAGCATTTCTATTTTGACACTTGAAAAAAAAAAAATCTGACCTTCTGGCTTTATTTCTGCCCTCAGATCAGGGAATATTCTAATAACCAATGTTATTAATCATGGAGAAATGCACTTAACTATGAGTAGTGTGTATAGATCAAATACTTTACTATGCAAGAACACCAATATATTAAGAGGGAGTGTATTAAATGGATAAAGCATACAGAAAAAATGGACTGATAGAAACACTGATGGAAAGAATTTGACTGATGGCTATATGTGAATGACTAATAGATGGATGTATTAAATGGATGAACCGGAAGGACAGATGGATGTGATAAATCAACAGACAGATGGATTGATGAATGGAGCGCAGCTGTATTGAAGGGAAAGAGATAAAAGGAATTTTAAAGAGAGAGAAAGAGTGAAAGTATCCTTGTGGAATTTCTTCTGCCAGAATGAGCCCTGATGGATCTCTTTGGGAATCAACTGGTTAAATACAGCTCCCTTTTAGCAGCAGAGCTGGGTTCAATCCACAGAGGTGCAAGGGAGATGAGAACAGCCTTTGAACGGAGGGAATCAGAATTTAGAACTGAAAGCACACAAAGGTATTAGTGAGAGGAACACTAGGACAAGATTAAATCTTAGCAGAAGACCTAGTCAGGGATATAACAAGGAAAAACTTAGAATAACATTTCAGGTAAAATTAAATACCTTTTGTATTTCTTTTGTATATTCTTTTCCAGTGAAACCCGTAACTTGGATGTAGCTCTCATTTCGCCTGTGTTTTCCTAAAGCACAGTCACACTTTTTAAAGGTCAGGATTTCACATTTTGGACCTTCCTGACATTGAAGCTCAGCAAGAACTGGGCCTTCCATGTACAAATGTGATGCAGTGATCTGTCTGTAGTAATACCAAGGGTGCAATATGATGATGTGTGGATGCTCCTCCTGATGCTAGCATTTGCTGCTAACAGTTTCCATTAACAGAACTAGGTAACTCAAGAAGCACAAATATAAACAGCTTCTCCTCTAAGCCTCTGCCTTAAATCTCCCCAGGGTGATAGTACTTGTAACTACATTTATTAATTCATACAATATTTTTTTCAATATCCTTGTACAAGGCTCTGTACATACACATTGTACAAGTATTTGTGGGACTTTAGCCTTCTAGGTAACAAATATTAAATATCTCCTACTCAAGGTATCCACGTGAAATAACCAGAAGCTACCACTCCTTAGGACCAGAATCCTCCCCTGTATATAAGGCTCTGCTAGCACTCTTTAGCAACCCACTGTCTCATTTATGTAGAGATAAGGCACAGCTTCAGCGTTTAGTAGTCAGCTACTGTTTGAACTCCCATTGCACGTAACTTTCCAGAAGAGATCAAAATAACTAACACAAACCCACAACAGATTTTCACATACTTGAATTAAAATTTATTTCTACTGAAGTACCCGTATGCTTTGGCAGGTATTCACCAGAAAACTGATATGTTTTGAGTTGGCTAGGCAACTCACAGCAACAGAAGTTAGAGGACAAGATTCTTTCTACTTGTATAAAGAAGACCTTTGAGCGAATAAATAAGGTAGAAATAGCATTTTTCAGCTGACTTTGCTGACTTTATTCTCAGTAACAGTCAGACATTATTTTTGAGGCTCTTAATTTCTGTATCATTTTAAAATCTAGTTGAATGTGAGAAGCACAATTGTAGAAATAAACCATGGTACTTCCCATTATGTGCTCTCAGTATGTCGTCTGAGTCATTTCTGATTAGCTTGCTGAAAACATTACATTGTCAACAATGCAAAGCCAGCTGTGTTATCTTTTTGTCTTCTGAGCAATGCAACATTAACAATGACTAGCTGACTTCTGATTCCTCTATATTTTTCACTGCAATAGTGAGGTGGTGTGCTTTTCATGCACTTGGCAGGGTTACCTTTCTAGAGGGCTGAAAAGCTGGAAACTAAAATACCAAGTTCACTGAGAAAGGATCCAGACAAATGCCAAGATGATTATTTTTTTTCATTTCATAGCCTCAGTTTTTGGCTTTGACTACACAGAAGAAAAAAAAATGTAAATTTGTTTTCTAAATGTAATTAGATCATCTATTAAATGTAATTTTTCTGATGATAAGGGGTGTTGCATTGATGGCTCTGACATCAGATGTCATTTTCTTCTTCTTCATAAAGCAGCTACAGCAAAGCTCTCAGCTTTGGCGTCAATTCCTTCATTGAAAATGCCTTGTTCTTTGCCTCAAAATGAAGCCTTCATCTTCCAAATCCCCAGCATAATTTCTCTCCTTGCCTCTGTCCTGTCATGAATGGACTTCTTCCCATCCTGGAAGAATAGCTGGATCTTCATAGTCCCATATATTTCTCTCAGATAGCCATTTATTTCCAGTAAGACTTGATAATTCACGTGAATACATCTGTTAACTAGGAAATAGCCCACATATACCAAGCTCGTTTCTCAGTTACAAATGAAGAGCTATTGGATATTAGTAATTTCCACTACATTGGCTGATCTTAAACCATGTGAACAAAAATACTACTGAACGTGGTCAAAAATGCTTCTTTCATTTTGTGTAGAAACTTGGAAATTTCTACGATAAAACTCAAAACCAAAAGACTTACATCTCAGGTTGGAGTTTCTGTTCCACAGAGGAACAATGTTTGAGGAGTCTTGAGTTCCCTCATGCCATCCACCTGAACTTATTCTCCTTACTATTGTGGTCTTCCTTTTTGGCAGAGGAAGATATCCATCATTTAGTAAGTCATTTATTACACATTGATCTTAAATCTAAAGAAAGATTTATAATTATTTCTGTCTTCCCTCTCAATCTTTACTTTTTAAATTTTTATTAAGAGTTAGTATTCTCTTCAGGGATCAAGCAACACACATATACACACATACACATATATAAACAATACAAAAAAAATTACCTAATCAAAAATCCAATTTCTCTAGTTGTTTCAAAGACCACTTCTGAGGGGAAAATGCAGATAATTTCTAATTTTTCACTCTTCCTGAAAATGCCATTGCCTGCCCAGCCTGGATTAATCTGAATATAGCTGTGATTCAAATGCTGTTGAACTGATTGCTGAGGTTGGCAGAAGCCATGGTGGCACCTGGTCATCCTTTGGTTTTAAAAATGAATGAGTACCAGAATAATTACGCTTTATTGTACTTGCTAATTTCTCCTGCAAAATACCTTAATAAATTGATTGCATGTTTCAAGCAAACCTGTAATGAGAGGATTATTTACAAAGGCCACACAGAAGTTGTTGTTAAAAAGCAATCAGAAGGAGAGAGGAACAATTGCAGGAGGGCTCAGTGGGGAAACCTTAATGGTGGGGGATTTAGGATTTCGTTTGCGTTATCTTGCTGACATTTTAATTAAAATGTACTTCTCTGATTTTCATTACTGTCTCACACTTTATCTGAATTAACTTTAACACTTGGTTAAGGAGAAAGTAATTTTCGCTACACACCAGGATGAGGCAGTGCCAATGTCTGCTTTTGTTTCTCGAACACAAATCTGCAAAAACCTAATGTTCAGATCTGGATTCTGCTGGTGTTGGATTTGAGAGTGCTTCATGGGAGGTTTTTCTGGGGGATCTGCAAGCAGCAGGGTCCAACAGAGAGGTGGCCCTATGGCTTGTCAAGTGGGGCCTGCAGTTCTGCAGGAAATGGGATCTTTAGCCAGACCTTTGCAGACACAGAGTTGAGCCTGTTAGCTGATTTAAGGTACTGATGATATGAATTCAGCCCAGTCCTGTTTAAAATGTTGACATTTTCAAATTGTAGCTGAAATAAACTTCACCCTAAACAAAATGGTTGTATGATTATCCTCTCTTCCGCTTCCTCAAATTAATAACTAGGTTTTAAAAACACATAAAGAAATTAGGAAGCTGGAGACTTTGAGGTGTGAAAAAAAGGATTAAAAAAAAAAGTTCTATAATTATAACTAATTAGCATATGTTTGCACAGCCCCCAATAAATCCAAACACTACATAATTGCTGTAGTAACAGGGAAGGAGGTCTAAATGATTAGGAAGACTGGGTTTAGCATAGTGGTACCAGCATCTGAAGAACACAAAATCCAAGGAGGTAGGAGAAGCGTGCAGGATATGATTAATGTTCACAGGAGAAAACAGCAGAAGGGCTGGAGCCTGAACCCGCGTGGATGCCAGGCAGGCTCAAAGCTGCTTCCCTGGGCAGTGCTCTCACTTCTTTCCCCTGCAGTAATGCAGCCAGATGGGCAATGGCTGGTAGTTTACCCTGGGCCTACATGTAGAACTAACATAAAGGATTTTCTGAATTCTTCTCAATTAGCTTTTGTAGGACTCACTAAGGAAACTCTTACAAAATGGTTTTGCTTTTGTTTCAAAATAGTTCCGAGGGGGTAGGGGGGAAAGTTCCTTTCATGGAAATTCTTGAAAAAAACACATGACCGAACCCAGAACGTTTTAAGCAATGCTGCAGTATCTCATGGGAGCTGCAGATTAGTTATGGCCTCTTTGTGCCTGCACACAAAGTTTACAGGTCCAATGTCTGCGCTGGGAAGAGACCAGGTTGAGCAACCACCACCTCTTTTCTCTAATAAAGGAGACTGCAGAGCATCATAGGAAAGACGCACAACCACCCATCCTCACTCACAAGGCTGGAAAGCCCACAGATAAACATGATGACTTTCCTCTACAGAGTTGTTCAGTTTGTGTCAGGATCTCTCCCTAGACAAATGGTAATGTGACATTATCTGAATCCCTTACAAAGAGGCTGGGTATAGCGTTCTCCCTGTCGCCACCAAAACCCTTCCCAGTCCAGCTTCTTTTTCCTTATCTGCTTCAAAGTTAGTGTCATGTTGTTTGAGGTGCTAAAAAAAAAATGGACTGTGAAGCCCATAAAGTAAAGGGGAAGAAGTTGTTCTTACTGTGTGTAATAAGACTACACAATAAAACTCAGTTTGTGTAGCATCCTCCAAACTAACTGTTGTTTAAAATGATTCTGGATTAAAAACAGAGAGACAGCAGTGAATAGAACATACAGATTACATTTAACCACGCTATAAAGTGAAAAGTTAACACAGCTTTCACGTATGAGTCTAATAAGAGACTTTAAAGAAAGTGAGAAAGGAGAGAAAAGTGTAATGAGGCACACTCCTAGCAGAGATGGAAAACGTGATAAAGACATAGTGGTGTGAAGTGAGACAGGACCTTCTCCTAGGTAGCAGGAATTACAGAGAAGGAGCTCACATCGAGAGCAGAGAGCCAGGAACAGACAGTGACAGAAGCCACAGTAAAAATAAGGCGAGAGAGGCCCAGGAAAGTGACTGCAGCAGATCTTTGGAGGACAGCTTTGTACCGGACTATCAGCAGATAAAGGTGCTGCTTCCCAAGCCCAGGTTCCTTCTGGGCTATAGCAGCAAACTTGCCAGGTACTCAGATCAAAAATAGGATCAAAATCATCTACAGTCTTTTAGCAGCTGTTTGACAGAGTCCTGGTGGACTAGAGATATTAGAGTCTTGGCAACAAAATCAAACCAGAGATTGAATTAAATGAAGTTGACCATCTCTGGCTCCTTTAATGCAGCTTTTCTATCCAGTATACCTGTGAGCGTATATCCTTGTTACTTTCCTACTCTTTTGTTGTTGTTTTTCTTTAAGGTGAAAACAAATTTTACTCCAAGGCAAATGTCACTCCCACTTGTATGAGTTCTCTTCTCACCCACAGCACTTTTTTCCACCAACCTATAAATCCTCAGAAGAGCTGAATGTAACAAAACCTTATATCAGGCAGTTTTCTTATAAAATGCACAGGCTTCTGGCAACTCATACAGTAGGAAATGATCATCATTGTTACACTGCTTAGTTTTATGGTATGTTAAACTACTGATGTACTGATTCAAGAAAACTGCCCTCAGTGCATAACTCCGTGCCGAGGCATTCTTTGAGTTACAGAAAAGCTGACTCTACCGAGGATCTGCAGTACCGTACAATAAACTCTAATCTCTACTTATATTAGAGTCTGTCTATCTACTTCTTTACTGTGGTATCTAGGGAACTTTTATGACACCAAATGTGTAGCGGTTTTTCAAATAAGCATGACCTCTAACACTCTGCACATAGCGTTGTGTGCAAGCCTACCAACCACCGTGCAACATCCCTTCCCCGCAAAGCTGGGAGGAATGCATTGCAGGATATTAAGCCAAATCATTATAAGTCCAAACCACTGCCTGACACTTCAACTGAAAATCCATTTAGTGGTCAGTGCAGTTCGCTGAACACTGGTATTATCTGCTGGTCATGGAAAATGTTATTTTGATTTCTGCAGAGTTTCATCCAGGCTAGAAGTATATTAGGAAAAATTTCTTCACCGAAAGGGTTATCAAGCATTGGAACAGGCTGCCCAGGGAAGTGGTGGAATCACCATCCCTGGAGATATTTAAAAGACGGGTAGATATGGTGTTTAGGGACATGACGCAGCTGTGGTTTTGGCAGTGCTAACTTGATGGTTGAACTCAATGGTCTTTAAGGTCCCTTCCAACCTAGATGATTCTATGATTCCCAGGTAGTTTCAGGAGCACAGGAAAAGTAATGAATTAGTCCACACTTGAAATGACAAAGGTTTGGCTATCTAGGACCAGATTTCCTACTGGAAAAAGGATGTCCCAGCTGGTTTCTAAGCACTGAACAGAAATACAGTTCTGACAGAACACCGACGCTTGCCTAAAAACAGCAAATGAACTGACAGGGCCATGAAATGGATTAGGAAATGCAAGTGTTACTCTCTAGACACATTCCCCCCATTAGAAGTGGTAAAAATACAAGTTTGCAGGTTTTCAAGTTCTCAGGTAATACCGATATTCTGAAATTTCACCTGAAATAATTCCCCTCAAAATGTTGACATGCAACAACTCCCTACCATCCTCCTAAAATTCAAGAGCTAGCTGCAGTCAGAGATCTGCTTGTGACAGACATATGTTGCTTCATTATTATTATTTTTTTTAAAGAAGCCCTTCATGTTCTAGGAAACTGGGGAGTTTTGATGTAAATTTATTTTATTTGCTAAACTGTTTTCGGTGCGTTCCTCTGACTATCTCTGCCATTCCTTGTCGAAGTAGACTGTGAGCACCAATGCTAATGGCTTGTTTTGGACACCTCTGAGGGAGAGAGCAGTCACTGCATACAGTTGCTGAGTCTTCTATTCGCATGCAGCAAGTGGTCTCTTGCATGAGCACAAAGCCCTGGTGCTGAACCGCCATCTAACTCCTCATTTTCTCATTTTCTTCTGCCAGCATGCATGTCAGTGGTGCCGTTGCACATTCCCTAGGATTTATACAGAGTGCTCCTTTTTCAAAGGTTAGCAGATAAAAAGGGGCTGCTCAGTAGTGTGAAAACACAGTTTAGGGCACTTCTTCAAGTGAGACAGTGCAAAGCTGTATGCTGAACCCAGATGTCTTGAGCTAGACTAGTCTCTCAATAGATGCCTTTACCTCCTTGCAGTAGTATAAACACCAAAATAAGGCACCAAGCATGGAATTAGCAATTCAGGTATGTTAGAAGGATTAAAAAATGTCGTAACAGTGGAGTGGGGGACATAACAGAGGAAAAAGTTCATTACCAATGGCACAAAGTCTAGCTGGAGGCCAGTAACTAGCGGAATACCCCAGGGGTCATTACTGGGTCTGATCCTGTTTAACATCTTCATTCATGATCTGGATGATGGGGCAGAGCATATCCTCAGTAAGTTTGCTGATACACAAACTCACATGGCAAGCCCCTCCATGCAGACAGGTAATTGCCCAGTATACCCTCTGGTAAGGTTTTCATCAGCCAGAGGCTTTATGGGACTTTTAAGTCCCTCTTTCCAGCTGCTGAATAAGGTAAAACTTCTTATTACACTGAGTTTGTAGAAATTATGTATCAGGAATCACATAAGGGTTGTGAATCAACAAGTCTGTATTGATCCAAACCACCCAGTCAAGTTCTTAGGGAAAAGGAGAATAAGGCCTAAATTCCATAATCTTTCTTGGCACAGATATAGTTCTTTTGGAGAAGTCACAGTCGGTACAAGGAACTTTATCTTGTGTATGCTTCTGTGAATGGAAGTGACTCACCAGAAGTAGAAATATGCCATCCTCCAACCCGCAAAATTAGTTATTGTGGAGTTTTTCAAAGGTAATCCTACCATTCCCCAAGCAAACACCATTTACTAGATCATACATTCAATGTTGCCTCACACCCTCATCTTTCAGTATAAATCAGTATAAACCAGCCAGAATTATTCTACTGTCTTATTTTTCCCCTTGCTATACCCTGGGAAGTTTTAAATATTCCCCTCCACGTTCATAACTAGCAAATATACTCAGACTCAAATAACCACCTTCTCTCTCTTCAGAATGTAAAGACCTTATCAACCAATCTTAAATCCTGCTGGGTGTGCATGTATTATAGTTTGTGGTATGTCTTCAATCCCAACTGTTAACAGTGTGTGTGTGAGAGCATATTTCTTTGTTAAATAAAGATGAGTGCACACTTGCAAATATAGGTACAGAGACCTGTATGTGGATGCATTCACATGCGTTTTTATAGCATACATATAGATGTACATGTCCAAGCAGGAGTGTATCCATTCACAAAGCTTAGATTACCAAAGTGACAAAGAGTTTGGGGTTACCTTTGTTTTTAACCCTGTTTAAAGTACCTGGAATTTCTGGTCAATGACCCTTTGAATATCTGCCTCTTTTCTGATTTTTCAAGGTTGGCATTCAAACAGACATAACTAGGAGCAATAGGTGTTTTGCCCAATTAATGTTTATTCAAAGACACACATACAGAGCACAATGGTGTTTATGTGTATATGTCCACATGCCTGCATATACATAAATGAATACTATTGTGTGTGTATAGCAGCAATCATCTTTTAGTGGGAATCTTGAAAGCTCTGGAGGAAGATGTATGCATTTTATTTCAACCTAATTTATTTTCCCCATTTTAATGGTAAAACGGTTATGACTTAAAGAGCACATAGTAAGACAGAGAAAGACCTTGAAATACTGCCAAAACCTCCAACATTTAAGCTGTATGTGACTCTACAGCTCAGTTAGGTGGACTTACAAGTAAAACGATCAATAATTACAGCTGCAGATTTACATCAGCATAGAGGAAACACACAGAAAGCCCCAGAACTGAAATGGGGCAACCCGCTTTAAGTTGGTAACTTGCTGTAGTGTCACCACATCCCAACAGCCATGGCTACCTAAATGAAGGTGACATTGCACCATTCAGGATTTGTTTCTGGCTTTATTCTCTTCCCATTTACCCATATTGAAAGTTGCTCCTTTAGGGACACCTGCAACTTCTCTCTTTTGCGATAATGCATGGGCATGTGTGGCTTTGAGAGCTATTTATGTAATACTTCCATTAACAAGCTGTAATTAAACCACCTAATTAAAAAAGAAGTAATCTATTTAACAGGTTTTTTATTTTTTTAAAAGAAAGCCTAACAGAACTGTGATTAAGTTCCTCTGTTAGATGAACATTATGGCTTTTCATAAGGCTCTTAATTACTCAACCCAAAATGTTAAATAAATTAAATTAAAGACATAATTTTATTTTTCTGAAAAGAAAAAAAAACCCACATGCTAGAGTAAAAAGCTGTTCCAAAATATCCATTAATATAGTAGGGATTATTTTTAATGTGTTGTGCATTTCAGCCTAGACAAAAGCTGATTAGTGATTTAAAATATAGTGAATAAAAACTTCCATTTATTAGACAAATAGATAGGTAATTGTACTTTTTATTCCCAAGATATGCCTACCATTAGAGCACAGGAACAGCCCTTTTGGGCCACAGCACCCCAACCCAGCACCTTGCTCCCAGCTGGGGTAAGGTGAGAGACTGTCCAGGGAGAGCACACAGGCCTGGACGCTTTCCTCTGTCCACTGTGTAAAATGCTACTTTCTTTACCTGTTTTAAACTGCTCTCCTATTAGTTTTTGTCAAGTGCTCCTTAGTTCTACTCTTGCAGGATTTAGTGAATAACAATTCTGCCTTCACCTTATCTGTGAGCTACATCTTGTCATAACCTTATCAGATCTAGTCATTTTATCTAGCCATATTTTCATTTTCCAGTTACTTTTCCTAAAAGTGATCATTCTCATCAACATTTCCCAGGTTGACTGTCTGACCTCACTCACTCGCTTTCACTAAGACACATGTTTCTGAGGTTGTTAAAAGACCAGGCTGGATGGGGCTTTGAGCAGCCTGGTCTAGTGGGAGGTGCCCTTGGCCATGGCAGGGGGTTGGAACTAGGTGGTCTTTAAGGTCCCTTCCAACTCAAACCATTCTATGATTCTAAAAGTCAATCAGCAAAAAGGGGGTGCAATTTCCAAGAATTAAATTATGACGACTTCTCACGCTAAAGAAATAAACTTGTACTCTACTGAGACGCTTCAGTACCTCTGTTTTTTGCATAGTGTGACAGGAATTAGCTGCCTTGTGGAAAAGGTACTTGAAACCTGCCTAAATCTCTCAGACCAGTCGTGCTTACTCCTGACGTGGTGGAGCTCAGTGCTTAAATATGCATAGACTTTAACTCCCCATGTTCAAGGGGCTCCTTGGGCAGCCCCCCCTGCCCAGGGGACTGGGCACACACTGGCCTGGGGCTGTGGGTGTTGTGTTTAGGATGGGGCTTTTTGGCTGCTGCAAGGCACAGCGTGGCAGCAGACAAAAGGGCTGAGAGCAACCAGTCTCTCCTGCGTTTCTCAGCCTGGCCCTGCTGCTCACACACAGGCAGCGTGATGGAGAAGGAGGGATCAGCCTTATCTGAATGCAAATGGGAGAGGAAAGAGAGGAAATAAAGAAGAAGAGGGGATTTGTGAAAACAAAACACAACCCTGCAGGCCAAGCATATTTGTGGACCTGCTTGGTTTTGGACCCACATCTTTTACTGTGTTAGGGTTTGCCTCACTGCCAAGCCCAACAAGAACAAACAAATTAGGCCAAAGGAGGGTGGTGTTGTTTAGTTTGAACACAGAGCAGTGATATGTGAAATGAATTTCTGTATACTTAATCTTAGCCAAATGAGGCTGTCAGATGTTTGTTTCTCCAACCTGCCTCAGCACTTTATACCAAGAGGAAAATATTCCCCGAGTGCAAAGCACGAGCAAGTGAAACGAAAAACCATGAACGCAAATATTTATCATTTTCTTTCTCATTAGTATTCCTTGCTCAAAAGCCAGAACGTGCTGCTTGTGCCTCCTCCATTTCTGTAAGTTGCCTGGCTCCCCTGTTGCTCTTCCCACTGGCAGCAACTAATAACAGCCTGCCATTTCAGGCTGTCGTGTGGGAGTGCTCCAGTGAGTAGCAGAGTAGGAGAGGGTGCGAGGGTTGCCCCGTGACAGGCACCCAAACTTGCAGGAGCTGTTGCCCATCCCTCTCACCCCTGGAGCGAGAAGCTGGGTTGCAGGTGAATCCACCAGCTCCACAATGGTTTTGGTGATCTGCAAGAGTGTAGAAGTACTGCTGGCTCCTGAGCGGGCCCTAACGACCAGTCAAGGCAAACAAGACAAATGATGTTTGGATACAGCTCGAACTGAGGAAGTCAGGGACTAGGTTTCAATGCTGAGCTTTGGATTGCAGGAATTTGGGATCGAGGGTGTAAAAGCAATTTGTGACAGATCCCTATTCTCCACTACAACACAACAGCACCCTTTAAACAGGACTGATCCATTCACTTGGACAAGAAACCCTGGCACCAAGTGAGTGGCAGGCTAAATTGTGGTTCATCCCGGGTTTTGATCCATGCTGTTCCCTTCAGAGAGTGCCCTTCTGCAAATCTCCCATGCACAGGGATTACAGATCTCCCATATAAACTGAACCAGGGAAGCCACATCCAAAACTTCATAACCATTTAGTCTGCGCATTTACTTACCCCTCCAGGCAGCCAGGTTTGGGGTGAAACGCAAAAGGCGTTGCTGACCCAGCACCGTCCTGCGCTCCGGTCCCAGACTGCACTGAAGCAGTCAGAGTGACAGCCGTCTGCCGCAGGTTTGTGTCTGCTCATTGTCTGCTAACCAGAAACTCCAATGGAGTCCATTCAGAAGTGCTTGTCGTGCCAGGGCTAAGGACATTTCTGCAGGCAGAGCCCTCTTATTTGAAAAAAGGACGAACATTTGCTTGGATTGCAAGGCCATGGCCCCCAAATTTCTTTTGTTTTCCTACCAGAACAAAAGAAAAAATAAGTTTTGATGGTGAAAGAAAAAAAAAAGGGATTGGAAATGTGTTTCACACATTACTTACTTACCCTAATTTATCTTTTTTTTTTTTTTGTGAGAGATTGAGAGCTTACTCCAGTTTTCTGGGACATCAAAGGCTCCAAAAAGCCCAATCTAGGCCAGAAAATCATAATACAAAAGCAACAGCTAGATTGAATGTTGCTGATATCTCAAAGCTAAGAGTATGTGGTACCTGCTCATGTTGGAGATGCGCTCACACAGCTCGTATACATAAGAAGCTGCTCTCAGAAATTTCTTGCAGAAGGAGCTCCCTATCGTGTTACTAGCCTTGTCCAAGTCCCAGCACAAGATGATCATGTTGAGTGTGGCCTTACCTTCTTTAGCACTACTGGGAGGATCTTAAAAGATAACAGCCTACTTCTCACCTTGTGATGGTCTCCCACTGTTGATTTCAATTAAGTTATTGCAGTTTGAACTGATGTGATGTGATGTGATATGAGGTCAGACCTGCTTTCCTTCAAGGACATTTAGACACAGTACAATGAAAGAAATGGAGGCTGAACACCAGGAAATAACTTTATAGGAATAAAAACACTGTACGGGAACAGACTGGCTGATGAAGATGTGGAATATTCAACAGTGGAGACTTTTAAGCATGTATTAGGTAAGAATTTGCCATGCATAGGATAGATATGTGAGATCCTGCAGTGGGGCAGACGGAGGAACTCTGTGCCTTCCTGAGGTCCTTTTCAGCTTTATGTTCTGTGATTGCTCAGTTCATGTAAACCATACTCATCTAAGTAAGTTGGATAACAATTTTGGCAGTAAGGCAAATGTCATATTTGACATTTGAAATTTGATTTATTACACTCATAGGCTGCTTCTCTCTCCCTAATTCTTCCTGCACTGTTCCCCGGGCCTAAATCTCACAGACCTGTTTACCAATCTGATTAATTAAATTCTTCCCAGGATCCCAAGGAGCTATCATTTTAAGACCCAGCAGTGCAACATTTGATTTACTCCATAAAACTTCCTTTTTTTTTGGTAGCAGGCAATGAAAATATGTCAACAGAGTCTCACATCAAAGAGAATATCAAGGGAAAAAATGCCCATGCAGCCAGCTGGTTCTTTCCAAAGCTCATTCACATACTCTGTATATGTGTGCTTGGGGGAAAGAGAAAGGGCAAGGAAGGAAGTTTTAGATGGGAGCCAACAGATACTTAAATATGGAGGAAAGATGAGAAATAATTAAGTTCTTTATCCTGCCAGACAAAGTCAGGAACCCTCATAGAAGGTGGAGATGAATTTGGAAGTGGTAATTATATCACTATATTGCTGAATGCAAATTCTTCCTTTTCAAATATACTGATATTAAATGTACAGGAAGCAGGAAATGAAAACAGGTTGCATATAAGAGTTGAAATGGATTATTTAAGTTTCATTCTGCAAAAAAGTGAAATACAAAATGAGAAAAGGGAAGAACGAGGAGAGGAGAGAAGAGCAGAGAATAATCTACAACAGGAAAAAAACAGCTATGTAGAGAAAACAGCTTCATGATTTGAAGGGGATTTCTCTTTCTTTCTCTTTCTCTTTCTCTTTCTCTTTCTCTTTCTCTTTCTCTTTCTCTTTCTCTTTCTCTTTCTCTTTCTCTTTCTTCCTCTTCCTCTTTCTTTTTCCCTTTCTTTTTCTTCCTTGATTCTCTCTTTATTCTTTTGTGATGAAACTATAGTTTCCTACGTTAGTAGCTCACAATGTGTAGTAACCGAATTATACAGTTTCTGACCACTACTTTGCGACGCAGTATTATTTTTAAAGATAGATTTTAAGCTAGCTTATTAAATGCATGTGTTGTAGTTGGCATTATCTCTTCAAAGGAAATTAAACCTTATATCTGAATTTCAGCTACTTCTTTACAAAAAAGATAAAAATCAATCCAATTCTGCTTCTAGAAACCCTGGCCAAATCCAAATGTGTGTTGCTATTGCAGATTTAAGCTAACTGGAAGCTCTCTTTGTTTCCATCAGGTATTGTGGAAGCATTTTGTTTACATCAGGTATTGAGGAACAAGATATTTTTGCATTAGAAGGCACTTTTAATCCTACCTAAAACCTTGACAGAAGGGTGCGCTGAACACTGAGCATTCTGCTTACTTGGTGTAAGGGATGGGGGGAAGAAAAGCAAGAGGAAAAGACATGGACTCTTTTTTGGGAAGAAAGGAGGATAAACTGTCAAGCCTGCATACTGATTCTCTTTTTGAAAAGCACTGCTTTTACGAAGCACTATATGTATAACACCAGGGAGAGTATACAAAGATGGGGGAATCAGAGCAGCATCTTTCTTCCTGTTATTTTCTCTGAGATGTCACAATAGAGCTTTTTATCTGGACTCTACTAAATGAAAAATCCATTTCCCCTCGGATTAATGACACAGAAAACACTTTGGGCTGTAACCTAAAACCTAAATAGGACTTCATTCCAGCTGAACTCAGGAAGTAAGAATAATCATAACAGCAGCAGCAAAGATAACAACAGCCTGACCATGCTGATGCCTTTGTCTATGTGAGATCTGCATTAGGCGTTCTGCTCCCATTGCTTTTCTGGGGTGTGGGGTGCTGCAGAGAATGACAAAAGTATCTTCATTTGGTTATGTTGGAGGTGCTACATGTTTCATAAGCGGGTAACGTCTGGAGCAAGGAAGCTTTCGGGGCAAGAAGAATTCTTCTGCAATGTCTGCACAGCGCCTGGCAGAGATGGTCCAAAGCCCAATTAGATTGCTTGGAGCTCTAGGAATACTGCACAGAGTGATATGTAGGATGTGTGAGTGACACCCACGATACTCTTCAAATGCAGATTGATCACTAAGTTTCATTAGTGTTAATGGTTGCTACCTACAGAGAATAATTTATACCCCCAGGCCAAATGTCTTTTATTTAGATCACTGAAAAAAATAACGTAGGAAAGATCTGAAGTAAAATACAATAGCAAGTATGTGACCCACGTGTGTTTTCTATCACAAACTGCCTGAGCTTTTCCACACAAAATGACAGTTGTTTTTGCAGATGACAAATTCTTAAAAATGAAAAAGTCTGGTACGCAGAAAGCGGAAAATCGAAATACTTGCCTAGCTTCATACACCAAAATCACATTGTGCCGCATTCCAATATTTCTCCTGGATCCATAGCTGAACAATTTTTTCTATATTCAGCTACCACAGCTGTTGCATAAAGAGGCCTGTATTTGAAATTGGAGGTTGTCATAGATGAGAAATATGTAGCCAATAATCCATTTACTTAATAATATACATGGTTGGTGGCAGAAAGGTCAGTTTATTCTTTTCTATTACCTGGCCAAGGGATTCCGACACGTGCTGCCATGAAACTCATTTTAGTCAGCTGAGTATAGAGAAGTGGTAAAAGTCCATTGAAAACATTCTTTGCAATCTTAATGAAGTAAGAGGAGATAACAAAGCCTGCACCCTTATCAGAATAACACAATTAAGCAAATTCCGCTTCCAGCAGTACGTTATTTTGCATTTTGAATTATTTTAAAACAAGTTCCTCTCCTGCCTAAGGTGAGTATGAGTTGATAAGTTGTACTGGTTTTGGTTGGGGTAGAGTTAATTTTCTTCACAGTAACTATGACGGAGCTATGTTTTGGATTTGTGCTGGAAACAGTGCTGATGATACAAGGATGTTTTCATTATGGCTGAGCAGTGCTTGCACAGAGTCAAGATCTTTTCTGCTTGTCACACCACCCTGGCAGTGCGTAGGCTGGGGGTGCACAAGAAGCTGGGAGGAGAGACAGCCGAGACAGCTGACCCCAGCTGGCCAAAGGGATATTCCATACCATGTGGCATCATGCTCATTATATAAAGCTGGAGGAAGAAGAAGGTAGTGGGGGCGGGGGGGAACATTCAGAGTGATGGCATTTTGTCTTCCCAAGTAACCGTTACACGTGATGGAGCCCTGCTTTCCTGGAGATGGCTGAACATCTGCCTGCCTATGGGAAGTGGTGAATTAATTCCTTATTTTGCTCTGCTTGCACATGCGGCTTTTGCTTTACCTACAAACTGTCTTTATCTCAACCCATGAGTTTTTCATCACTTTTACTCTTCTGATTCTCTCCCCCATCCCTTCAGGAGCGGAGTGGGGTGATTGAAGGGGTGTGAGCGAGCGGCTCTGCGGCACCTAGTTGCAGGCTGGGGTTAGACCACGACATAAGTAAATGGTCATTTCACATGTATAGCATGATAATAACACAATGAGTACTGGAAAGGTTTAGACCCTTCATTTTGTGCCAGAAAATTGCTGCGTATCTTTGACAATTTAGTGGCCTAGGAGAGATGTATTTTCCACAGTTGGCCAACATATCTACTATAAAATGTCAGTTCTTTAGAAAGTCCTGTTGCCTTTAGTAAACATAAAATATCCTTCTGACAGGACTTCATCTGATTTTTCACTGAATTGGAGCTGATATGTCTCATTGTCTGTAAACCATTGAGCATTTAATGATAGACATAAATGCATCTGTCCTGATTTTCTTTTATAACAATTACGTAGGGAGACTTCCTGAAAGTCGATTAAAAGGGACCAGTATAAATCTGGAACATCAGCATCTCCCTGCATAAAATTACAAGCACTGATTCCAAAAGGTTAACAACATGGCAGATGGATATCACAATGTGTGAATTCAGAAAAGCCAAGAATTCAAAGTTTGATTCCAAAAGCAGTTAAAAGTCTGAGCATTTCCCCAGCCCTCTTGAGCAGGTTTCCTTGACTGACGTAAACCACCTGCTGCTTCAGTTCAAGCCAAAAATAGTCCAAGAATAGTACTTATGTGTGTTTTGCATTACTTCTGCTTTTCATTTCATTGAGAAGCTGAAAGCATGGAAGTAGAGGCAAAAACGCACAAGTATGAGCTGCCCCATTTAAACAAATAAATGTCAGCATCTAGAAGAAGTTAGTCTAGTGTCCAATTCTGGGTTAAGGTCAAATGTTTTCAGTGCTCATTTTATGCTGAGATTCTTCCACTTGGAGAAGCATTTTTGCAATACCAGGAAAAATGTATTTTCTATCCTATCTGTGCAAAAGCTATTCCTGCATCCTTATGCATCTGATTTCACACTGTGCAACTTTTCTTCCTGCAGGTGCCCTCCTTTCATAAGGACAGCCTGAAGCAAATGCAGGGAAGTGGAAAAACCTTAAACTAAAAAAAAATATACATTTTTTTTCATATTTATGTCCTTTTCATGTACTATATTGCTGTGTCTTTATTTACTCATCAGTAAGAGAAAGAATGAGCTTCCATGACCTGGCTAAGTAACTACTGAAAATATGACTACACAGCATAAAGTAGAGGTATGCAGATGCTAAGCTAGGTCCGAATGAATGGAAATGAATGGTGTAACTATAACCTGAGCCTCCATCTATCTTGGTCTCTAGTGGTGCGTGAAACTGAGCAAGATTAGCACCTCAGGCCCCACACAGAAGTGAAGTCTCCCTGGGAAAAAGAGCTAACCCTTCTCGGGCAGATTCACCTCCTGTACAGAATAGGTTTGCCAATACATGTAAGGTTTTCTACTCCAAGCAAGCCTAACATCTTACTCCTCCTCCTCAGCATGGTGCTGTGTCTCCCTCTGATGGCATCTGGCCCACACTTCCAGGCTGATGAACATGCTAAAGCCTTGCATAACAGAGGATGTCTTTTTAGCACAGATAATAGATATATTTAGATTAGAGGTCCTAGGTTTAAAAGCTACTATTCCATCAAAATGCGATTTACTTTCTAGCCCTCTAGTGAATCAAGTCATAGGGACAAATTTTCAGAAAGGACTGGTTCTCAGCCACAACTGAATTCAATTCATGTTTGCAACCCCACAAGGATAGTGGCACAAGGGGAGATATATCAATCAGTACTTGATAGAAAAGCTGCAAGGACTTTAGACATTTAAAAGTGAACTCTACCAGGCTACTCGGAATATCCAGTTTATCTCAAGACTGTAAAACAGCTACAAGAATCGATAATTTCCAGAAGTCCCTCAGAACTTGAGGTTTGAAAGGCTTCCTAGTCACCTACAGCTTCTGACTGGCACCCTGAGGACCCCAAGGAAGGTTTGCAGCCACCGTGTGCTGCTTTACTGTCCTTCACACACTGCATGCTACTGAGTGACTTGGCTTTGAACTGCCTTTTCATCACAAATGGTTGCAAAAGATTTTTCCCACACTAGCAGTTACAGAAACCCACTAACAATAATCTCAAGACTGTTACTTGGATTAAATTGCAAGCATTTACACTCTCTCTCTTTGTTCAGCCAAACCTGGTGAAGGACTGCTGAATCAGGTAAGTTTATTAAGAAAAATGGACTATGTGGTGACTGGAAGACTTCACCATAAAGTGTCAGACATTAGAAGAAGGGTCACCTTAAGGTCCACTTGAATATTCTTCTATAATTAATACTTCTAAACAGGACATAATAGGAAATTCCCACTAGTCACTCAGTTCTCCCTAGTAACTCAATTGGTTTGTCTATGCTGAAAACCAAAGGTATGCTGAGGACCAGATTCCTTTCTTCCACTTTGTTGTGGTTTAACTCCAGCCAGCAGCTAGGACCATGCAGCTGCTTGTGCAGTTCTCCCCTTTCCCCCTAGAAAAGCAGGGAGAAGAGGGAGAAAAGATGGAGAAAGGGAAAGGAAAAAACCTCGTGGGTTGAGAAAAAGACAATTTAATAGAAAAATAACAGAAAAGGAAAATAACAGCAATAACAGCAGCAACAACAACAACAACAATAATAATAATGATGACGATGACGACAACAGAAGTCACTCTCACCACACGGTGAATTGGTACCTTCCCAAGCAGTGATCACGGGTTCCCCTTACTGGCCAGATGCCATTTATATACTGAGCATGATGTCTATGGTACAGGATATTCCATTGGCCATTCCGTTATTCTGTCTCTGCTCCTTCTCAGCTTCTATGGGAAGCTGAAAAGAGTCCTTGAAAAGTATAACCATTGCTTAGCAACAACTAAAACAATATGCATTATTGACATGCTTTTCACAGCAATGACTAGAAAGAAAATTAACTCTTTTCCAGCTGAAACCATGACACACACAAGCAACAACTATCTGTTTATATGGGGTTAAAAATATTGTCTTCTTATTGTATTGCAGACAGCACTTAGCAAAATGTCTTAACGCATTAAAAAAATAATTATAATAATCCTTCTGTAATGAAAATGCTCAGTAATCTAGGTTCTGGCAATAAGGAGGAAGCAAACATTTCTTTTTACAGGTCTCAACATCTGTACGTCCTGGAAAAATGATTTTAAAAAAAACCACAAAACCCATCTCAAAAACATGTGATTAAAATCAGCAGCACTGCCACTGATTTCAGTAAAGTCACTCTGTTTTTTAACATTTTAGGGTGTACCACTGAGCTTCAGAAAGAACAGTAACATCTTAGACCTGCTGCCTCTAGGTCTAAAACCTTTCCATCATATCTGAATCCATTTTACTTCTCAGAAACAAAACAACCAAAAAATTATAACACAAAAGACTGATTTTAGTAAGAGGGGATTGGAATGCTAGCAATGTCTCTGCAGGAGCCAAGACTAGTGCCCTTTGATTCTGCTGGGGGCATTGATATAGAAATTCACAGGAAACTGTCTAATCAGAAGTAAATGCTCTTTCTGCAGAGCATTCTTTTTGTTTCTCTAAGCCATGTGTTCATGGAAGGGTGACTGCCTGGTGCTAATGATTAAACCCAGGGGGATTCAACTTCTTCATTTCTGTGCCCATACAAATTTCTCAGAGAAGGCGGAGACTCCTTTAGAAAGTTCACATACAGAGATTGCTGCAAGCATATGTGAATTTTTACACAGACCCCATAAATTAGCTCATTGATCGCTTTATTGAAAAAGACTCAAGTGGGGAAAGGTGTCATATTTTTCAGGTGACATAAGCTTGTTTTGCCCCTGCAACGAGGGAAGGGAACTCCCTTGCCCTATATGTGAACCTGGCTGGCAGCTCTGTGACTGCGGTGAGTGCAGAGCCGAGCAGCAGCTAGCAAGCCCTGGTAGGTATCTGTGGATCCAGGATGTGCCTAGCACTGTGTTCAGAAGTGGGGTCCTGGCCGATTCAAAGTGTGGGCAGACCAAGCCAATGTCTGCCTGCAGAATAGCACGGTCATCCATTTCCTTCCTCACCCCCTTCACTATCTGCTTTCCGGTTTGTCTTCAGCTAGTACTTTTTTCACCTGCCTGTCAGCTGAGTCCTGCAATTAGATGTTCACAGCAGGCTGACCACCACTGTGTTCCTGGCACGTGGCACTGGTCTCTGCACAACATCGGAGGCATCTTCAGATGGACATTTGTTCCAACTGAGGTAAGATTTATCTTTTGGCTTGAGATCTCCCTCAACAAGACTATGGGTTCTTAGTGGGAGAAACTGTTTTCTTGGCAAGGGTTAGCGAATTGGGTCCTCAACTTAAGACAATGTTTTTTAGTGCTCTAGGGATAGTAACCAAGACCTGGATTCCCTCCCTGCCTGGGCCATCAATTTGGATGCTTCTCTAGAGATGTCTGAGACTCAGCTAATGATGGCAGCATTTCTCCTGCAGAGTTTGGATTATTTAGATAAAAGTCCATCTGTATTTTCCCCTCCCTAAATTAAATAAGATTCATTTTATCTTCTGTAGGACTGGGACTGGCAGGTTTAACTTGTGAAAGATTTTGTGGTGATCAAATACTGATATTGGGAATGGAGGACATAGAAATGATGACAGACACATGTAATGACCTTGTGCTGGCAGGGGGATAATAACATTCATTTATGTCTTCCAGTCATTTGCTCTGAAAAAGAAAAAAAAAATACAGGAGCCTTGTGCAGGATATGGTTTAGGATTTTTTTTTTTTCATATTAGCGTTAGCCAGGCTACCAATCCGTATCTGGTTAACATACTGCATTGAAGTGATAGAAGGCCAAAGTATGCATAGCAATGAAAAGAAATATTACAAGAAGCTGAGCACCTTGGCAATTGAGATGAGCCAGTTTAGTTTGCTCAGACTACAGGAAAGGTTCTGGAAGTGCTGCCGTGGGTAGCTTGTGGGTCAAAATACAGCTAAGCAGAAGGGACTTGTCAGGACCAAATTATATGACCAAATTATAAAATGGATCCTTTTGGGCCAAATTCCAACAAACACTGTCAGACAGGGAGACACAGGAAATTAAGATGCCAAACTGGAGCTCGGCTTCTGTGCTTACAGCATGCCAATATCCTCTGATTTTTAGTGGGAACGGCTTACACAGACACCTGAGGAGAATACGTGTCACCATTGGAAACTGCAGGAGTTCACCCTTCCCTCAGTGCACTGACAAATGTAAATTCATCCTGTGGCTTTCCCTGCTCTCTTTTTCATACACACACACACGCACAAATACAATTTAAATAATGCACATAATTACCTCAGCTTTTGGAAATAAACTGTATGATAACACAGGGTAGAAATGGCTTCTGATGAAGGCTGTCTTTAACAGCACAGCTGGTAAGAGTAAAGAATTGCTCTGTGCTCAGGGGCCATTATAGCCACAGGAAGGTGTCCATATGAGTGGAACTGGGCAGACTTACACATTTGGAAAGAGAAATGTGCGCAGGCTGGCTTAAAGGGAAAAGAAAAGAAAGCATGCCCTGGAAATATAATGTGAAAACTTCCTATTGGTCCTTCAGGCTGCATAGCCCAGGAGACCATGGTTGCTATAGCATAAGATGGCATTGCCGCTTTTGCAGGTAACGATTTAGATGAGCTCCAATCTAGATATGAACCCTTGAGTTACTGTGCATTGTCACAGCGTCTGCGCCTTAACCAGTCCTCCCACTCAGGCTTTATAGATTGCACAAGAACAGGACTGTATCGGTCTGTTTCAAACCCCTGAACAGTTAATCTAACTGAGGTTTTTAAGGTTTTAGCAGGTCCTTCTAATAGCTGCCGTGGTAGTGTGCAGTTAACCTTTATTGCCGTGAGGGCCCTATTAAGAATGAGTTATGTTCATCCCCTTTAAGGAAGGAAGGATTATGCTTCCAGATGTGTTGATACACTTGACATATGCCCTGTGATTGCAGGGACTCTCAGGCACCAAAAGAGCGCTGTTTTCACAAAGCTGTAATTTTTGTTTATGCAATATATACACATGCTTGTAATGGTAATTTGTGCATGGCACTCAGAAACTGAGCTATGAAACTACATAGCGAGAGATTGAGTGAGGCAGTAAGACTGCACTGTACATAACACTGCATACTGAAAACCCATCCTCACAAGCACAGCCTATGTAAAACCGGTTTCCTTTTGCTTGTTCCAATTAGAATATCCATAAACATTTTCAGTTGTTGCTATCATCACATCAGTTTGAACACACAGAATAGCTTGATTTGTAAGTATACGCAATTATATTTGTGAATGAAAGCATCGAATTTGGTTCATTTAGACTAGTAGATGCACATTGTGTCTTGCTGTTCACCATTCAGAAAGCAGCAAGGCAATTGTGTGACTGTTGATGTTGCAGTTGTTACCACTAATAATTACTCATCCAGAAATCCATACCCAAGCCAAGGGATTTTTACTCTGCTCTTTCTTAAAACTTTCCCATCCTCTGCTCTGTGAGCAGATGAAATATAACGCCTACATCTACATTGGTAGGCTGAGTCTGGGAGTGACGTTAACCCCAGGGTCCTGACAGCTCATTTCCATTTTTCTTATAAAAACTGGGCACATGAACAAAATAGTCTAAGAGGATCTACCTAAAATACTATTTTCACTTTTCCACTTTACATCCCATCTACCAACCCTACCATTCTTGTCTCACTGCATCACTTGGGAGTATATTCACTTGTCAATACAAAATCTGTGGTTGTAGCATAGGGCAAAAATCCACTACCTCACTGTGCCTAAGCTGACAGCCCCCAACAGGCAAACTGGAAAAGGCCAAATAACATAATTCTCAGACAGCAAGTTCTGACTATTGTATGGACAGAAAAGATGGCTCAAAATTGACACAAGTCTCATAAACATAAAGTCTCTGACTTGTATGAGGAATAGCTACTCATACGATATGAGAATGAACTCAAGAAAGAAAGTACCATCCAGCGCAGGTGTCAAGTCAACAAGCGGAATCCAAAGCTATTTAATAATTGAAATCATTTTCTGAAGCCAATGCAAAAAACCCTTCTGGTTCATTTGATTTCAAAGTAGCTCAAACCTGAGGATTACAGCAGTTCTGTCATCTTCCCAGCATACAGGGGCATGTCTCAGGGGTATGTACCTCTGCCTACCAGCAGACATTACACTCAGAGGCACGTAACACTGGATCTCATTCCAGCAGGGGGCTGGACTACTTTGAAGAGTCCAAGGAAATATTCAGTCAAAAAGTCAATCAAGGGTAAATGATTCTGTAAGAAATCAATGGCAAGTCATAGGCATTTGACCATTTTATGAATGATTAATCAATGGATTACATATAATGTATTGATTAATACATTAATCAATGGATTACATATAATGGATCACAAATGGTCTAAGGAATCTCTCTGCTGATTAAAAGACAGCTCCAAATGATGTAGAGAAGTATTAGAGAGCATGAGCTCGCAAATGCGATTTTTGCTTCTGCTCTACGGCTCCACTTGGCATGACAACACTGACTCATGTCCTTTGCTTTATTTCAAACCTTGTGACATTTGTGTGCTTTTCCTTGTAGCCCGATGTATGGAGGACAAGATCTGCATAAATAAAAACTAAAGCAGTCAGATTCTTAATATGTTGTTAAACACAAAGACACCTTGTTTGCTCAAGAAGTCCCTGAGACAATGAAGCTGTGACCCTGCTCTACATTTACCCTTTTCTACATCTGTCCTACCTGAAAGTGCCTGCTGATGTAGATATTTAGTTAAAGAGACCTTTGGTCTGACCAAACTCTAGGTGCTGGTGGGTTGGTTTTTTTTTGGTCCGTTTCTCTGACAACCTCGAAGCACATTTAAGTCTTGCTGAACAGATTTTGGATCTTAATTTTAAACACCAACTTTTCAGAATCTGCCCATTCTGATCTGTAGCACCACCACTGTTCCTCCCTGAACTCTGTTCATGTGTCCTACTTCTTCCATGTTGCCTTCCTGTGAGAACAGGTTAAGGTGCATGCTGATAAAAAACTTGTTCTAAAACACACAGGCATATATGTATTCTTCACATTTGTCCCTAGCTGTTCCTTTTTTACTGCTTGCTTTTTGTTTTAAGTCCTGGGACAAAGATCAACTGTCCTACATACTTGCAGTGTGTGTAGCTGAACACACTACCTACACATTGGTGACCTAATCCTGAGTGACCACCCTGAAAAAAACTATAACATAGATATCAAATAAACATGAACATTAATAATTTGATTAAATGCAAGTCCTATCATCTCTCATTCTTCAGCAAGCTCTGAAGTGTCAAATGCTAGAATGAGCCATTTGCTGAACAGAAATGCATTTAAAGCATATATCTTAATGTACTGACAAGTAATGGCCACCACAGGTATTCCAGATTAGAGCATTAATTTAAAGGATAACCCTCAGAGTTTTAACTTGAATATACTACAAATACCTTTTTCACTTCAGTGCAAAATATTTTATTTTGTATTTGGGTAAATGTCTCTTTCTAATAATTTTTATTTAATTCAGACTTTTGTTCAAAATGGAAGATGGCATCCAAAGCAAAAAGGAAAAAAAAATTATTTAGAAAATGACAAGTGTCTTAACATTTCTGTACTTGCTTTTTAATCACTAAATTTGACCCAAATCAGCAAAGCATTTTGGTTTCCCTGAAATCTGTCTGATTATTTTGGCAAATTTACTATACAACAAAGCGTTTCAAGTGCTCTTTTTATGATTCATTGTATTTGTTCTTCTTGAACATTAACACAAGAACACTTGAAAAAGAAAGCTAGAGTGTCATAAGAATGTATTACTTATGTGGGAGCCGCCATCATGTACGTTGCTTGGGACTGAAACAAGTCACGTGAAGTAAAAATGCAATGTGACTGCAGTGATCAGTCACCAAACAGGGACTAGCTGGTGAGAAATATGCTGCTGAAACACCTGCACACCAGCCATTGATTTGATCATTTCAAACAATATGAAAAGCCCATCTGTAAACACACACTAAAAAGAGTGCCTAATCCATTAAATAAATTGCTTTTTGCAGATGGTCCCCCCAGCTCTATCTATAGGAGTGCAAATAAAAACAGATGACCACATAAACATGGCACGGAGACCATGGAGACCTATTGGGTTGTCTTGTCTACCAGTTTATCTCCAGTCAGGGAGCCCCAGAATCCACAAGTGAGCCAGAAGTGCTTATAGACATACGATTGTTTCTGGAGAGGTTTAACTTTTATCTATTCTGCAGGAGTTTTTCTTATCCTGAGGGGTCTAGTACTTACTTGCAGCCTCAGGATCTGCAGCACGAAATGATAAAGAGCCCGGAAAAGTAAAAGGAATGTTTTTTAAGATTGTGGTTTCAAAGAAACCAAACAAACAAACAAAAAAAGGCAGGCTCTGGAAGTGACAGTATATCACTTGCTGACACCGAACCATCAAACAATACCGTCTGGTGCTAATCATAAGAGACAGAGAGCTAAAGAATCCACGCCAAAGAGCCACTTCAGGAAGCCATTACATGTTGTGCTTCAGGTTGCCTGTGAACACAAACCCCATGGAGCCAGGAACAGAATATAAACCTTGCAATAAACCTTACAAGGTCTTTTGTGCTAATCCACTTGCAATTTTGTGCACCTCCTCATACTGAAGTCAAATGGAAGGTGAACAAAGAAGGTGAAAAAGAAAGGAATAAGGAATATGGTGGAAAGGTTTAAAAGCTGATTGGTTTTGTGCTGTTACCATCTGTGCATCATCATGGTTGGTACTGAATTCAGCATCTCAGGGCCCCACTTTATTACCTATGCTGTGAACACCCAGAAGCCGCCAAGGAAATGGCTACAGACATCAAAAATTTTAGATCCAGGCTCACTATGCACAAGCAGCAAAGCCCAAGGCCCTCACTGAAGAGCAATAGACATAGCCAGAGGGTGCTCCGGCCCACCTAAGGTGTGAAGCACATGCCGGAGGTTCCCTTGTTTCTCTGTATATAGTCCAGCAAAGCAACGAGGTTACCAGTTGAGGCATGCCCGTGAGGAAAAATGCTGCACGTGGCTTGAAACAGACTAATTAATCTGGGGGGATCAGCCTCACTGGCTCCAGAGCACAAGGCACTCGCTGCTTTGCTGGCATGGGAAGAGGGGCTCCAGATAGGCTGTCTGTGACTGACTGGATGCAAAAGACTTGCAGGGAACCAGGCGGTGCAACATTTCTGCTAGTGAAACAAGTATACAGGATGGGGACACTGTTCAAGCCAGGGCCTGGTCCTCAGTGCCAAGCAGCCATCCTGAACAGGGGCTCCTGTTTCCATCTACACCCAGCATAATGCAGGCACATTTCCCTGCCTGATGTGACCAAGTCACTATTACCCAGGACAGAGGATTAGGTTACTTTAATGCTCTCTCCACGCAGCTACACCTCCGAAATATTCAGCCTGAAGCCAGCGCAGCATGCTGCAGCCTGACAGGCTGCACACTGGGAGCAATTTAGACCTTGCTCCGTACATTTATCTGACCTCTACTAAGCTCCCAGGTGGAATTCAAGGTGATGGTTTTAACCTACAAAGCCATCACTGCTTTGAGACCGTTTTAGCTTAGAAATCCCTCCCTCCCTCTCTCCTTATCAGATGCTGATGCTGTCTCTCAGGGGACTTGTACCCACGTGGTGTGTCAGACCCCTGTTTTTGTTATCATTCTGTGCAAACCATCAATTTTCTTCTTTCTCTACAGCTACACTGAGCAGCAGTGGATCTGTTCACAGGTACACCCCTTATTTAGCCTGTGACTTGTAACTGATTGTTAAGGTGCCTGAGGCACAGAATGAGTACCTACAAGTACATTCTAAAAAGCGCAAAAAATGAATAAAAGAACAGTTGTCTTCTGCGTTTGCAGTTAATTATCCACAAGCTTGCTTTCCTCTCCCCCTCGCCAGCACCTACTCGAGGACTGAGCTCACATGTCAGACACCAGGCATTTGTGCACAGTGTGGCCCTGAGGAGGTTCAGCAACACGTGTTCACCACTTGACTGTACTCCTTTCATCTACCACTCATCATACTCAAAAATTTGCCATTAAGCATCTAATGAGGCAGAGAGACATTGGCTCCTTCAACCATCTTCTTAAATATCCCCCAGCATGCCCTTTCTGATCATCTGCACTCTGTATGATTTTCTGTCACTTACGAAACTAGATCCCTCCTCAGCACTTGCTCAGAGGTCTCCTATGGGCCATACCACTTCCTTTTTTCTGCCCGAGAGGTTTCCAGTGCCTCTGCCCCTAGCCTGCCCCCACTGTCCCTCAGTGTGAGCAAAATGACAGCACGCACGCAAAATTATTTGCACGCACCTTGATTTGTAGTGCTGTGCCAGGACCAGAAGCTTCATTGTTACATGAAGTGATGCCTTTTGAAAGAATAAGGAGTGGATTTAGGCCAGCAATTTAAATACTAAACTGAAAGGTGCTTTAGAAATGAGCTAGAGAGTGAATGTTCTCTTTTATAGCTGTTGTAAAGCCCAGCTCTCTGGATATTTTGGATTCATAAGAATGACATGTTGATAGCTCCCTTTCCATGCATTCAGAAGTGCGGGCAAAGCTGGCAGATGCCTTGCCTGTACATTAGGATACAGTGCACTGACTTTCCTGTAGATCTTACCAGAGCAATCAGTAGCCTGGAGACCTCCAACCAGCTGGTTATACAGCTGTCTAATAACTGTCATATGGCTTCCTGCTAGAGGAGAAAGGGAGCTGAGGAAGATGGAGTGAGACTAATTAAAAAGGAAAACTTTGAATATGTTGCTTTTATCTTCCCTCAGCCTGATAATTCGACTTCCTAAATTAGCAGAAGATAATGAAAAATCCAGAAACTGACTGGGGGCAATCAGTGAAATGGCATCAGAAATCTACCCACTGTCCATCTCTTCCGTATCTTTCATTACAGTTATAAACATTATTATGTTATTTTCAATCCTTCGTGAAGTCATTTCTCCAAAAATAGGTAAGTGGCAGTGAAAGAAATAAACAGAAAGAGCTGCTGTCCTCTCAAAGGTCCCCAAAACGCTACACACAGTAGAGAGGAAGATTACATTAGAGTGGAGAGTGCATTGGAGTGAAGAGAGGAGCACTTTATTACCACTTCAAGGGTAATAGGGGAGGAATTACATTTAAGGATGTGTGGAGGTGCCAAGTTTTGGTGTGTGGCTGAAATACAAAACATTTAATGGCAACCACATTCTTTTTTTGAAGGTTGAAATTATGAGCACATTTGGGGTTCAATCATACATTGAATGTGTTTGATTAAACAGAGGAGTAGATTCAGAAAGTGAATGAAAAGGAGGGAGTGCAGTACAGCATGGCTGCTGTGCCACTGCACTTGATTGGGGTCAAGGGCTCCTCTAACAATGTTCAAACCAAGGATTTTAACCAAAGACTCCTACTCATAGTAGCTTGTTTTAACCACTGAACCGAACAATAGTTGAAGACACGCCTATCTCACCCTTGTCTTTTGAAGCTGATGTAGCAGTTCTTTAAATATTCACTGTCACAGAGACCAGGAACCATATGAATAACTCTAACCTTCTGGCTAGAGTCAGTTTTTCACTTTGTGTCTGTGAATATTTAAGGCAGTGGTTGTACTTTGAGCTTCAAAAGGACAGCTCAATTCAGAATACACAATAGCTAGCAGTTGGGCCACTCTCCTGAGGGACAGAAGACTTACTTAAAGTCCATACATTCTCAGAGGAGAGAGCAGTGTGAACAACTCTTAAAACCTCAACAGTCTACCCAGATATCTTGTAAAAGGACAAAAGAACAGTTCCTCCTACCTTACTTGTGTGAATGACACCTAAATCCACAAAATGTTTATTTACCAGAAGTTATATGATGAAAACTGCCTGGATTTTTTAATAATTTTAAATAGAACTAAATGGTTTTTGGTTTTTTGTTTTTTAAATAGAGCCTCTTTGTGTGTATGTTTGTGTGTGTTTGTGTGTATGCACCCACTCACCATTATCCACCTACAATTACATTGAAATCCCCAGAACCAAATTAGATCAGATATAGATTACATTCAAAAGTGGAAAAGCCAATTCAGGCATAATTAAATGTCAGGATAATATCTGCTCCCAGGAGATTTCAGACCGTAAGAACCAGACACTTATAAACTCTAGCAATAAGCACAGCAAAAAGCCAGAAAGGCAGAGGAGAGAAAGAAAGTGCAATTAACTTCTTTCAAAATCAGTTGATTTCAGGAAACATCTTGCAAACCCACTGCTTGTGAAAATTCAGCAGACTAAAATCCATCCCAAACCCTTGGTCTACTGCAGTCTCAGACTCCATTTCGAGCAGAAACGTCAGTCACAGCTGAACTCTCTGTGTAAATCCTCTTCCACACAAGAGACCAGGGCATGCAGGCAGCTTGCTAGGTCTTCGCATTAAGACAGCTCATTTGCCAGTTATTTGACAAGTGGAACCAAGGGCCAGAGAGAAAATATGGAGTGTAGAGAGATGACAAATAGCCATGTTTCCTTTTGAAAAGTTAAAATGACTGTGCAGTGTATTAATGCATTTTGTGACAAAGTGAGAGGCACTGAATTAGCTTATCTATGGTCAAGCCTACACATAAAATATCATGAGTTTGGCATTTTCCTCATTCTCATGTCCTTTAAAGTAACTTGCTTTACCAGCCACCGGTCCCTCTACTTCAATGTCAATAGCACTGAGCAAACCCATTGCAAAGCTGCTCAGAACCATAGGCTCCACAAAGGTCTGTACTCAAAACCAGAGCAGAACATAAAGTAGAGGGAGATGAAAAAGAGATTTGTCACCTGTGCTGGAAGGGTGAAGGGAAGACCTCCCTTTCTGTGATTCTGGGGTCTTAGAATCGTAGAAACATAGAATCACAGAATGTGTTGGGTTGGAAGGGACCTTTAAAGGTCATCTAGTTCCAACCCCCCTGCCATGGGCAGGGACACCTCCCACTAGACCAGGCTGCTCAAAGCCCCATCCAACCTGGCCTTGAACACTTCCAGGGATGAGGCATCCACAGCTTCTCTGGGCAACCTGTTCCAGTGTCTCATCACCCTTACAGTAAACAATTTCTTCCTAATAGCTAATGTAAATCTACCCTCTTTCAGTTTAAAACCATTACCCCTTGTCCTACCACTACATACCCTTGTAAAAAGTCCCTCCCCATCTTTCCTGTAGGCCCCTTTTAGGTACTGGAAGGCTGCTATAAGGTCTCCCTGGAGCCTTCTCTTCTCCAGGCTGAAGAACCCCAGCTCTCTCGGCCTGCCCCCATAGGAGAGGTGCTCCAGCCCTCTGATCATCTTCATGGCCCTCCTCTGGACCTGCTCCAACACATCCATGTCCTTCTTGTGCTAAGGGTTCCAGAGCTGGATAAAGTACTCCAGGTGGAGTCTCATGAGAGCAGAGTAGAAGAGGAGAATCGCCTCTCTTGATCTGCTGGTCTTCAGGGATGGCAGGAGGAAGAAGGGTGTCACAAAATCACAGAATCACAGAATCATAGGGTTGGAAGGGACCTCTGGAGATCATCTAGTCCAACCCCCCTGCCAGAGCAGGGTCACCTAGAGCAGGTTGCACAGGAATGCGTCCAGGCGGGTTTTGAATGTCTCCAGAGACGGAGACTCAACCACCTCTCTGGGCAGCCTCTTCCAGTAGTCGGACACCCTCAGGGTAAAGAAGTTCCTCCTCATGTTTAAGTGGAACTTCCTATACTCAAGTTTGTGCCCATTACCTCTTGTCCTGTTGCTGGGCACCACTGAAAAGAGCCTGGCCCCATCCTCCTGACACCCACCCTTTAAGTATTTATAAGTGTTGATAAGATCCCCGCTCAGTTGTCTTTTTTTCCAGACTGAAGAGATCCAAATCCCTCAGCCTTTCTTCCTAAGAGAGGTGTTACAGTCCCCTAATCATCTTCATAGCCCTTTGCTGCACCCTCTCCAGCAGTTCCCTGTCCTTCTTGAACCGGATGTTCTGGAGAAAGGATGCAGGAGCAAGAGAAGTGAACTGGCTTGGCTGAAGCCATCTTTTCTTACACTCTTCTTCTCAGGACTCTGCAGATGAAAATAATTCCAGGACTTGAGGTATAGGAGTTAATGCTACTTGGAGCCTCAGAAAGCAGGGGTTTAAATGCCTGGCAATATTTCAGCCGGGACCAGTCAGGCATCAGGAGTCAGGACACAGAAAAGCAATAAGTTCTTAAGTATTTTTTAAAATAGTCTTTTTTCCTGATTTTTTACCCTACCTTTGGGACATACAAACTTGGATTGCATTTTCCAGATTTCCTCTAAAAATGTGAACTCTAAGGAGTCATTTATTGAGTTATTTATTCTTAACTGAAGACTGATATTCATGCAGCAGCCCCACATCCACTCCCTGCCCCCCTCTCCATTACTATACCACCAAATATCATGACTTTAAGATTTGCTTTTAATTTTCCAGGAGAGCATTCATCCTTCCTCTACATCAAGCCAGGGGCATTTGTTCTTCTCTGTGGGTTCACCTCAAACTGTCCCAGCTGCCTTTCCTATATACAATTGACTTCCTATTGCCTCCATTACTTCAAAGACTAAATCATGACACCAGGGTTAGGAGCGTGACTATTAATAGAAAATAAAAAGAATCCCACAAAAAAATAGCACTTCTTGGACTATTATTTTTCTTGCTGAGCAAGAGGTTAGTGGGATTTTTTTTTCTGCTGGTATAAATACAAAACACAACTACTGAGAAGGAATAAGAATGAAAGACTGGTCCCTGGATGCCTGCAAACCTTTCTTAAATTAGATCACCAAGGTCCAAATTCACCTTCACAGTAGATCAACATAGCATGAATCTGCTGGTGCAACATGCATTTACACTAGCTTTGAATCCAGCTGTATAACAATATAGACAGGATGGTCAGGCAAAGAACCACATATGGGGCATCTGAGTACAAAACTGATGATGGGGAGTGTAAATTGTCCAAACCCTCTGTTCTGCAAATTTTCTTCCCTACTACTAGTAGCTGTAACACCTGATTTCAGGCTTGGAGATGAAAGGAAGGTTCCTTTGTGGCTCCTGTTCTTCCTCCTTGCTGTTGTTTTATTTATTCCTCACCTTCTCCTGTCGCAGAAATTTGCTGCTGCTTTCAGGACACATGGCATGGAAAGAACTCCATGAAATCTGATGCAAGAGGACCTCAGGAGAAACGGGAATGGAAAAAAACAGCCAATGCAGAATGATCAGTATACTCCTGGGTATTGAATATTTGATGAGGCTGCCTGTTCAAACAAAGAATCAGCTTTTCTTAGTTCAGCCCATAAAAGTATTTTAATGGGTAGAGAATAATTTGTGCTGAGATCCTCACTCTGTGATAATGTACTACTGGGAAGAGAATCTGCATTTTTTCTCTCTTCTTGCCCGCCCCCTCACACACATATACCTGTATAACGTCTGCCATTCCTACTAGAGTACTTCTGGATTACTTCATTACATGGATTTTTAGAGCAGAGATAATAATGTAAAAGATGTTAAAAAAATGCAAGGGGTGATGGCACTATTTGTCTTCTATAGAATAAGGAAATACTCACTGTATACTTTCTTCTTGAAAGTGAGACAGTGACCCTCATTAATCCTATCATTGTTGGCTTCTCCAGATCTCTGTTTTTCCTAAAGTTGCCAGCATGTAAAAATACCCATTGCATGTTCATGAGCAAGACCTAGTGGGGAATGCATGGTATTTGTTTGCATCTAACTGATAGATGTAACATTATTGGGGGAACAGCAGGTAAGGGTACAAAAAAACCCAGGTTTTCGTCTCTATGTTAACTATAAGTTTCAGTTAAATATGTTTTGTTGTAAGTACTATGAAAGAGAATTCAGGGCTGAGGGGAATTTTCACGTGTAATGTTCTCATCGCTTTTCTACAAGTGTTATGCCTAATGAAACTTTTTTTTTTCCCAGTTGGAAATATTTGTGCATGTTCATTATCTCAGTGAATCTCACTGTAAAAGGAAACTCCAGTTGCTTTACCATCTTGTCTGGTGGTGTTCTTGAAAATTTCTGTCTGAAGAAAACCCTAATAGACTTCTCCTTAGAAATTTTGTGACATGATTCAAAGATAAAGAAAGAATGTGTCCTGAAAAAGATGGAAAGCTGAGTTCCCAGTGGTTTACAGTCATATCCTAAATCTTGTCAGTGACAAATTTCACTTACTTTTTCCTCCCAGTAGCTCAAAACCAATCCATATATGAGAGAAAGAACTGAAAACTACCTGACTCCTGTACCATCAGCAGAATTATTACCCAAGATTCAGTTGCAATGCCAAATTCCACCCAAAGTCAGACCTGAGAAAATGAGCAGTGCTAGGGGACAGGGCAGAAATTCATGCTGGGGAGTTAACACAAAACAGAATTTTTCTTGTACAATTCACATTACTAGTGAGGAAAGTGAGCAGGAAAGTGCTTCTTCAGCTGTGAAGCAGGCAGCTTTGGGGTGGGTATGTCTCCAGGAAGCTGACCGGAGAACCTCTGAATATTTCAAATAGGTTGAAACTTAAATCAAGCATCTGCTTTTCCATTCTCAGTGGGGAATAAATGCATCAACACTGTGATCTAATTGGACTCTTTTGCCAGGAATATCAGCGAGTACGTTGGGTGATCCTTTCATTAGTTCAGATGTCTCAGATTTCCAGGAAACAAATAACAAAAAAACAACAGAACATACGTCCTACTTCATATTTCTCCTACTCAGAATAATTCTGTCTGTCTGCTCATTAACTGGAATAGCAATAGTTGTACAGTACTTATTACCGTTGAAATAGTAGTTTAATAGCTTCTCATTGTACTTTCTTTAAACGGGAAATTGCTGAAAAGAGGACAAATTTGACAACACAAATTTGAAGAGAGGCTCAGTCAGATAGATTGCTACTGGAATTAGGAGAGAATTAATGGGACTTTAGTGCATTTCTATACATATTGCCTCCATACATTATTTGTCCCTGTCAGTATACAGGTAAGATCCTCTAAGCTGATTTCTCAGTGGCAGATATTTAGATTGATCTGAAAGACCCTGACTGATGCCAACAGCAGTGACAGTTGGCCAAAGGGAATAGGATCATACCAGCTTTGGGAGTGCTGCCAAACACGAAGAGTCAAAACACATCAGTTTGCCATAAAAAATTCTTTTGCTCAGAAAAAGACACCACTTGGGCCATTAAGCCTTTAGGAGAAAAGACAGTGAGTATGACTTGAGGAGTCTCAGAGGAGCTGTTGAGAGGGGAGCAGCTGAAAGCAGAAAGTTGGTCAGCACAGCTCCTGCTTTGAAAGAACTATGTGATGCTGAGGAACAAATTCAATGGTGAGGCCCTGTAGGGAAGCACCTGGTCCTCAAGTAGATGCAGGTATGCAAGAAATGAGGTGCATCAGCCAGGGCTGTGAAAGAATAGACTGTGCAATATTTGTCAGCCCAGCAGTAAGATCATATGCAGCTACTTTATAAACAGAGGAAACCATTAAAAATTATACCTTCCCATGAGAATTGTCCTGACTCTTGTCTCCACCATATGGTACCTTCTGTTTTGTGGCTTGTATCCCGGGCTTAACGAAGAAATCACCCTTGCATAAGATACTACTTAACCAGTCAATATAGGCAGTATAGTAATGAGAGTAATTAAAACACCTTATGGTACAAAGGCGTTTGGTACAATTGTTTGTCTTGAACAAAAAGCCATGGCTGAGATACGGAGGCTGCTGGTGGAACAGAGGAACAAATCTGCCTCTTTGAGAAATGGATCTGATGGAGAATGGCACGTAGAGATAAAAAGAGCTCTGATAAACTCATCTCATTATGTTATGCACCAAGAAAGCGTGAGACTGCCAATACTACATGCTGCTACCACAACCCATAGTGACACTCAGTGAGACACACTCCTCAGACTTGGTGGCCTGCCATTCTAACCAATGGCATTCTTATTTTGTGTACCTTGATTTCACATTTAAGCATGTTGCTATTTGTCTCTTACACATATTTGGCTGAGATGATTATTTATGTGTCTCATCTTTGTTGACAGGAACTTTCTTCTCCCCTTTTTTCTTCCAGATGGATTTATGGGACCACTATAGCTGGCTGCCCAGCCTGGCCAGGAAGTTTGGCAAGCAAGACAGCACTCATAAAAAATGCCACCACTTCCTGAACCCACCACAAAAAAAAAAAAAAAGAAAAAAGAAAAAAAATACTACTGACAGGCCCTCTAGATCTAGACTCAATCCAATTAAAAGAAGATCAGCTAGGAACTGGGAAGCATATGGACTGGGTAATGGCTTACAGAATCTTCTTCTGTGGGGGGTTGGGTTAAAGGAGTAAGAGCATGATTCACCCTGGTTTCTACTTAAAGTCACATGCAGAAGTCACAAGTAGAGCTCAGGATGGAAAATAGCTATGGCATATGCAGCTGTTTTTCTCAGTAGCAGCACAGCAGGGAATTAAAAGACACCAACCAACCCTGAAGTTTGAAAAACCATGATTATTTCCTAGACTTTAACTCCAGCATTGGCAGCCAAGTAGGGATACAAAGGGTGAATAAACTAAAGAAAACAAAATGCAAGAACATTGTGGGTTGTGCTACAAGGTTACAAGGTGAGTAGATGCAAATCTTCCCTCTAGGACATAGAAAAGGCTGCTGATAAACCTTGCTGCCTGTGTCCAATACAGGGGGATTGAATAAAAGAGGTATCTCAGAACTCATGCCATCCCTGAGAAATGTCAGTTTAGGTTGCCCAAACAGGATCCAGTGGAAAGGGTGACAAATCAGATCCTCCTCACTGGAAGATGCCTGAAGGCATTACACAAGTCAGGACTGCCTATTTGTTTCTTGGAGAGTGGTTTTCTTTGTCTTTTATATTTACAATGCACAGAGATGTTCCCTGGACAACGACAGTTAAGGCAGCCTTTCTTCACTTTGAAGGACTGCTCACTGGATGTCAGACACCGTGCAGATTCAGCACTCAACAAAAACTACACCAACTCTGAGGTAGCTGGTGGGAAAGTGGGACGCAAATGTACTTCTCACTGCTGTAACCCAAAAAGCAAGCAACTATGGATTTTGCCTGAACAAAATGATAAACATTTCCTGAAGACCATATTACCTCCAGGACCTCAGGTGTAATCAGAGGACAGCAGGACACAGTATGCTGAAGCTCCTAAGGGGCAGGGAACTCCTTCTCCTGCATTGTTAAGCTCACAAAACATTAATATGTTAAGCTTACAAAACATATTAAACTTAAATATTTAAACTCACTACAGACAACTCAGGAGAAGCAGTTTTCTATGCTACAAGTGTGCAATTCACATGTGTGCACATTTAAGTACTTTACCAAGGGCAAGACATATTGATTATTTTTTTAAAAATGGTATGAAAAATATTTTTGATATCATACCACTGAATAAAATATCATCCTGCATGAAGTTGTAATTCATACACTTCCATCATTTAAGGTAAATGTGTTTTAATGATGGGCTAGAGATCAGAGTGCTGAGCACCACGTAAAAACAATCCAGTAATTATTTTTCATCTATTGAATACATTTTGCCTTTCAGTTTGGTAAATAAGAAGAAAAGACAGTGTTTGGGGAACACCGCAGTAGGTAAGTGAATGTTTGAGACACTGAAAAAATGCACTCACTATGGCAATGATCATTCATGTGAGTGTGCTGAGCAAGGAATAATTATCTATACACAGTACAAATAACTTTACTGGTCTACACACCGCAAAATGGAAGACAGTAATAAAAGCAGAGGAAAAGTTCTAAAAGCCCCTAACTATGCAGCAGCTTTTAGAAGCATATTGCTGCATAGCACAGTCAGCAGATGAAGTTTCACCTTCCCTGTCAGAGTGCTTTACCCGACTTGGGTAGTAGGAAGGAATAAGCTCTTTGATGTCAAAGCTTTAAAAAAAGGTTTTGGCAAGTTTAAGCCTTTGTTGTTGTTGTTGTTGTTGTGAACTATCATGGGACTCTGATACAAGCATTATTCAGAATGATTCTACCAACACTTTCTGTAGAAATAATTCATCATATGGGTTGTGTGAGTGTTACCCTCTGTAACCACTGCTTAAAGACAAACACTATAATGAAATCATTACTCAGGTTGGGTGAACAATTGTCTGCAGTGTGTGCCATTGTTTCTGACCTCCAGCTGGACAACACATGTCAATGAAGAGATGGAAAGCTTTAATAAATCATATCTGAGATGCATGTTAACCAAGTACAAAAATACTTATTGTATCTAACTCAAATATTCATAGATTCATAGAGATTAAGGCCAGAAAGGAGCAATAACTCAGCTTGCCTGATCTCCTGCATATCACAGGCCACTCAATTTCACCCAGTTACCCCTCTGTTAAACCCAATAACTCATGCTTGACTGAAGCATATCTTTCAGGAAGGCATCAAGTCTTGATCTGAATATATTGCTAGAAAAGGAACACATCTCTCCTTTTGTTATTTTTTTCCGCTGATTAATTCCCCATACTTTCATATTTTTCCCTAATTTCTCATTTGAATTTGCTTGGTTTCTGTTTCCAGCCATTGGTTCTTGTAATACTTTTCTCTTCTAAGCTAAGTGCCCTCTCAGACCCAGACTTCTCCCCACAATGACATAGCCTTTAATAGCCTCACCTCCCTTTCTGCTTCTTAACAAGCTAAACAGATCCCGCTCTTCCCCTGCAGCCTTTTCTTCAACCCTCAAGTAGCATTTGCAGCTCATTATAAGCCCTACAAAATATGCTCGTTGTGCCCGTGATTCTATCATCCATCTCATCAGGGTCACATTTGGGAGTTAATCCTCCCCCTGCTCTCCCATTCACACACCAAAGATAGCACTCCTCCTCCTCTCCCCAGCACCGTGTCGGACCTGCCGTTCAGCACCGCTGACAGCTCCCTCCCAGGGTGGCCGTTGTCCAAGGTGCTGCTCCCCATTCCGCCCGGAGAGGCATCGATGCCTCTTCCTATGTATGTCTGACCCTGTCTTGGGCTGGGAACGTTCCCACTCGATCCAATGGGAGCTGATTGCCCTGTGTGGCTACCACGTCATCATTTTTGCTACTTTTTTTTTTTTTTTAATTATTGTTATTTACTGTCACACAATTGATGAAAATGTTGAATAGAACTGGGTTTAATGTTGATCCTTCTTCTAACCCAATTAGAAACATCCTCATTCAATGATGATTCCCTGCTGACAGCTACCATTTGAAATTGTTAGATAGCCAGCTTTTATCTATTCAAGGTTAGCTTTACGATATTGCATAGCATTTTTTATTAAAATAATTTCATGGTCAAATGCCATACAAAAGTCAATTATGTCTGTGCAGTTTCTCTCATCGACTAAACTTATAATCTCATCAAAGAATGAAATTAGGTTTTTTTGACAAGATCTATTTTCCATGAAAAAAAAATTGACTAGTATTAATTCTATTACCACATTTAATCTTGCATCAACTGATTCCTGTATCAATTTCTTCATTTTTATTTTTGCCAAGGAACCTTATCAGGCTAATTGTACTATGCTTATCTTAGTTATCGCACTTGCCCTTTCCAAACACTGGGATGGTGTTAACAAAGGTCCACATTTTGTTAATTGTAGTGACATCCTTATATTCAGAAAAAAGAAGAGCCAGAAAACTCTTTAGCCAGTTCCTCCAGGATTCTTTGGTATAAGTTATCACCATTGCTGATTCTGAAGTTACTCTTATACATACAGTTTTCACCCTTCCTTAGATATCCACACAAGTAGATGTGAAAAGCTGCATTACAGTGATAGCCTGACTCACTCTCAGTAGCACCCCTTATTGCAAGCTGACCCCACATAATCAGCGTGGCTATTTAATAAAGTGCAGTAAGAAGAGTGTACGGTGTTTCCATGACTCATATAGTGGCATGCTCAGAAACACCAGCAACAGAAACCTGTGGGACTCCTCACCATTACACTGGTAGCCAGACTGGCAGAATGAGGCCTGTACTTAGCGGGAACCAAAAAAGACCATGAATTGTTACCCCTTTCCCTGTAAGGACTTTTTTTGTCCAAGTTTGACAGCAAGCAAACAGACAGGGTTGCAAACATCACCTAGGATAATATGGGGTGATTGCTTAACCAAAATTCCACTCAGTCATAAGTGTATGTCAGTACTCACCTCTCTCTTGCCTTACCCCCTTTGTCAATAACTTTCTGAGAAGTGGTACAAACCCTCCTGGAACTGCAGAGAGAGGATAGATTAACAGAAGAGATGTTTCCTAACCAACAGTGGTGGGGTTTTTTTGTCTGTTTGTTTGTTTGTTTGTTTGTTTTATTAACAGTCAGTAGATGGAGCCAAGCTGATTCCAAGAAGTCTTTCCTCTGGGCAGAAACTGAAGTTGTCTTCACCAAGACCCCAGTCCCAGCCATGATACCTCCTGGGGAACTCAGTGCAGAGGCATACAATACTGACTTTCTTCCCCTGCTTTTTTTTTATAGTAGCTGCAGGTGTTGGGACTGAAATAATATCAGATAGAAGCTGGTGTGGTAATCCCTGTCTATCACCTGGAGGAGCAGGGTTCTGCATCCCCAGCTTCTCCCCTTGTGATCCAGCATCCACAAGCAGCCTGTGACATGCCCAGAGAGTGCTCTGCACAGGCCACACTCACAGCTTCAGGGATACTGCTCTCTGCAAACTCTGTTCATCTTTGGATTCATAGATCCTATGACACCTGAATTCATTAAGATATCAAGTTCCTGGGTGTCTGGACAAATTAAATTGTGTTGTCAATTATCTCTGTTCCTGAACTTGTGCAGGAAGATGGAGTTCCAACTGAAATCTAAGTTACAGAACATTAACACAGAAGCCCATAGAAATGACATACATAACGCTTTCTAAACCAAATAACAAACATCCTGTCTATGCAAGTAATTTCCGTCACTCCAGAACTGCACAAAGTCATTGAAGTCCTCATTAAGATGAGGAATAACTAGGAAGTTTATTTTACAGATAAGGAAATGAAGTGTAGAAAGTATTTGTGATTTGTATGATGTCACATAAGAAATTTTCTTCAGAGTTCAGATTTTGATTTCCTCACCTGTGGAACACAGGACTGATAAGCTCTTGTCTTTGTCCTCCTGCAGATCCTCCGCAGGCTAGGGAAGCTGTGACAATGCATCCATGCAATGGATCAGTATATCAAGCCTTTCCCAGATCAGAAGTGCTTAGCTGCAGTGATCAGATTTAAGCCTTTCTGAAGAGAGGAATTCCCATTTAATTCAGGTCTGGATCCAACCTGGAATTTCTATTTTCAAGTGTGTATCTGCCTGAGTGTTTAGAGCACAAATAACTCACACCATACGATGAGACAACTGTGTCTTCACTGTAACAAAACACAACCATAACTGAAAAGAAAGGTTGCAACTGAAAAGAAGGCTGACTTATATTTGTTCATAAAACTTGCAGTGGACCCAATTTCTTCTCCTCTAGCATGACAGCAGAACTGAATGTCTGACTGATCAGGAAGAGATGTATTTTTTTTCTTCCCCTATTCTCTCAGGCTGCCAGAAAACAGCAGGCTCAGGATGGAAGTAAGTTGGGTTTTACCTACAATCTTACAACTAGGTCACGTTGAGCACTAAACAAACCTGAAAGCATTTATTTGTCGCTCGGTTTTAGCCTTTTCTTATGACCAGCACCTGCATGTTCTTCAGTTCAGTAACTTCCTTTTCTGCCTTTGTGACTCAAGCAAGACATCACTGTATTATAAAAGGTTGTGGGTTTTTTAGAAGTGAGTTAAAGATGACATAATGCCATTTTCTGCTGCAAAATTCTCTGCGGGCAACTAGGGAGAAAAGGTTTATTGCAGCTTTATTAAAATATATTAAATAAATTGAAGACATGCTATCCAGCCACCTGATTGAGGCAGAGACTCCCTGTAGATATTTTGGTTGTGCATTAAGAAAGTTGTCACAAGTAATTTGGACTGGCGCATAGAGCTATAGACTGCCAAATGTTGATTAATTAAGCCCATGTTTGGATTAGTTCTGCTAGATTGTTTCATTAGGGAAAATGACTGAAAATATGGAATAAAGCAACCAGGGGGAATCCAGGAAGAATTTACATGTAAGTGAGACCTCCAGCAAAGAGCAGAGGCTAGGACTGAACTGTATGTGCCTCATGATGTTGTATGGTGTTCCTTGCTCCTCCCTGCCTGGCGGAGAAATAGGCACCAGAAGATCTAACTTATGGTTTTGTGTCAGTGACTGTTTTCACTAGAGTCATTCTCGACAGCCGAGGAATGGAGCTCTTTCCTTGTTGTGTGATGTTTCTACTTTAAGGCAAATGCCATCTTATTTTACACACATAATATCAGCCTAAAGGTGAGAAAGACTATATGACCGTAAAAGTAATGATTGCACAATTATTGTTTATTTTAATTCCAGATTGTTCTCCGTATGGTTTTCTCCTATAGTGCTGTGGAAGAACATGTCTCCATGAGGAGATGTCCTGCACTGGGAAACCCCTTTCTTACTTTATTAGTTATTGGCCTGTAAATGCACTGCCATGAGACTTCACTGAATTTAGCTGCATTCCAAAAATAGTGAGATAGTAGATTAAAAAAACCACCTCTGTGAGTTTCAGAGCTGAACCAAACTGTTACCTATCTGAAATAAATAAAGCCTCACTTTCTGAGCAGCCCATTAAGAGAAAAGCATCTTCCTCCAACCCATTCATCTTTAAGTATAGGGAGACAGAGAAGTGGGGACCTGCATTGTCCCAGGTAGAAGTCTGGCCCAACTTGACAACCCTCGGGTGGGCAGAAAGAGCACCTGCCAAAGGACAGAGAGCAAACTCAAATTTCAGGGAAGAGGAAAAGCAAGTGAGGCAGTAGTTGAATATAAGTGTGTCTCAGCTGGAGAAGGCAACACTGCAGGTGCCCAGAACACTGCCTACAGAGCTGTAAGATCTTGAAATAGAGCATCACATCGTTGAGCCTCCGGCACCGTAGTAGGAAACTGGTGCTTGTACTGCATAAGTGATGTTATAATACAGAAAGTGAACTCATCACGCTTGTCATGATTCATAACATAAATCATTCTGCCTGTTTCTAAATACATTTCACAGCAGTTGTACTCCTGCTCAGCCATGAGAGACACAGACACAGCTGAAAGGAGGGTGTTGGGTAAACTCCAGTATCACCACCAAGCAACCAAAGAAGGTAGGACACCCAAATCCTGACTGGCCCCATAGCATTGTCTACAAGCCTCATTGCTGGGTGGGATACATCAGAGGTTCTCAAAAGTTTTAACCTTGTGAGAAAGTAAGACAAAATAAGTAACAAAAAATAGCTATTTGTCTATTTTCATTAAAATGAAGGAAAAGAAGACTTGTAAGCTATTCACTCTCTGAAAAAAAAAAACCCCAGCTTTTTTCAGGTAGTCAGTTCAGACAGCCAAAGTCCTTAGTTACTCTGGAGAATATAGATCCAATTTCTCTTCCTTCCAAGCTTGTTTTTGCTGCAGTTTAGAAGATATGGACACTGAAAAATTAAAATATGTTTTTGACCCTAGTCTTACATAGTGTCATCTGTATATATCAAACTCCCCACTTAGACTACAGTAGGCTAATAGGACTTTCGCCTCATTAAGTCCATTGCCAGGTGCATTGTCATCCATCAGTCTTGCATGGAGAAGAATCACATGAAGCTCAGGACTGTTCACAGAGGTTGGAAAAGGAAAAAAAAAACCACCTGCATCCTCACCTCTGAAAAGAGAAATGTGAGACTAAACCCAGCAAAACAAACCAGCAGACCGTTACTCTTTTTCTTGGCTAACGAAAATTCCTTCCATTTAGCAGATGTGGAAAATCAAAGTGAATGGACAGAGAAATTTTTCGATACGCTCATTTGCTCTGCTCACATATGTCACGCTGCTCCTATGCTGGGCATAACCCTCTGATGTTATTCTTGTATAAATTTGTCACAAAGATCCATATTTATCTCTGAGGTAACTCCAGGAGAACTACCTCTAGTCAGTAAAATTATACTAGCAATTAACTGGGCTAATTCAGCTCAGCCCCTCGGTGGAAAAAAATGTTAATGTTTCAGAAGTAACAAAAAGTGTCGCATGTCTCTCTATTAATTGCTCATCCCCCTCGTCACATCCGTCTCTGTGATTTCCCACTTCTCTGAGTATCCCTGCTCCTATCTCCCCTTCTCCCAACTTTCTGCCTTAGGCCACCCCATCTCCTCCACCTCCCTCCAGACTGTGCTCTTCTCAGTTACTTTTCACTGTGTCAAGTCAGCAGAAGTGGGTTATGGACTGTTACGGGAGGTGGTCTAACATGTCAGATGATGTAACTGCTCAACCTTTCTGATTTCATTTAGCACCAGGCAGCAACGTAGAGGCCTTTCTACAATTTCATTATTGTATTACTAAAAACTCATCTTACTTTACTTTAAGTCTCATCTTTTTCCTTAAATTGTATCTTCTTACCTATGCGAGTTTAGATTTGCTGTACCTGGTATCATAAATCCTTCGTCTCTATTTTTCCTCCCTCCCTAAAGTCCTTTTGTGCCATGCACAGTAAGGATGCTATTTATACAGCTAAACTATACTGTATTTACCCATCTTTTAAATAATAATAATAAAAAGCTAGTGAAAATTGCCAAATTTCTGTATTTGTAGAATATCACTAATTTTTTTTTTGCTTAATAGGTGCTGTCACAGGTAAAATCATCTGCACAGTTACATACTTACAAACTGACAGTTTCCTATAAATACTGAAATTCTGTAATTATCACTCATGCTACTCATCAGAATTTGAAAATAGATAAAACAATGGAAAAGAGCAAGAACTTAATATTTAATCCTACCCACCTCAAAATATCCATCAACCACTGTTCTTACAATGCACGCAACCACTCCGTAAGATGACTTGATGACACAAAACTGCTATATTTGTGCCCAACAACAGAAACATACTAGGAAGCAGGTTATTTTTAGTCAAAAACATAACCTGACAGCGGGCAACTTATCCTGAATCCAAACCATCAGCTATATATCAGAAAAATTGAATTATTCCGAACCATTTTTAAAGATCTGTCCAAACAGTTAATACACCTTCTGTTAACTTGTATAACATATCATATTGTCTAACATATCATAAATTTGGCCTCCTTGTCTCCTTCCTGGTCAAATTGGATCTACAGCAGCACACATAATCTCTGAGAAAAGAGGCAGAAAGTGTGAAGGGCATAGCAAGGACAAACTGCCACTGACTGCAAAAGAGAGAACTTCACTTTCCAAGTGACTTGCCTTCTCCTTTCACAAAGAATGGCATACCCACACCCTGAACATATGCTTTTGGGTATGGAAAATTGCAATTTACTTTTGAAATTATGGGTCACTTCTCATCAGGGGTGGATTCAGCAAAGTTTTTAAACATGGTCAGTACAGCTACTTTTACAGCTAATATTAGCCAAAGGTCTTCTGCTGACCAATTTTCTATTGCATTTACATCATCCATTCAACCTCAGGAATTCTGAGGTCCCAAATAATCTTATATATAGACACAGTCAGTTTTGAGGAGGAGGACAGTTATCAGCTAATCTTGTTTCTAGGCTGTTCCTAGTCAAGACAACAGTACAGATCTCCAGACTCATCGGTAAAACCCAAAACAGTCACATGAAAAAAAATAATCTCAATAGATGACCTATTTATCTAGTGTATGGGTGGAAAAACAGTGGAAATAATTGCCTGAAATCCTGGGAAATGCCAGACCATCATATCAGAATTTACCCATTCTTTTCAGGCAATAGCAAAAAGCAATGTGAAATCACAACCTTACACTGGACCTCAGGACCAATTAGCATTATTACCTCAGTTTGAGCCAAAAGTTTGACACTGTGAAATGTCCAGGACTCAGCTGATACAGAGCTTGGCTGACCTACATGGGACTGGAAAAAGGTGGTCAGTAATTTCCTTACAGCTACTGATCCAGGAATCTCAAAAGGCCTAGCTTCTTTGTTCATACAGAAAGCTGTTCAGTTCCCCTTTTCAAGGCACTTACAAGAACTCAAAAGAGATGTGGATCCTAAAAGAGCGTGAGCCTTGCACGTCTGCAGCCTCTTTATCTCTTCTTTTGCCCATGATAATGTTTTATTAGCTGCAGTGATAAAATTGCCAACAAGGAGAGAAGCACTCCTGGACCTGGTATTGACAAACACAGAGGGACTGGTGGAGGACATTAAAGTTGGGGGCACCCTAGGTTGTAGTGATCATGAAATGATAGAGTTCAAGATCATGGGTACTACGCACAAAACAACAAGAAGTAAAATTACAACCTTGGATTTCAGGAGGGCTAACTTTGACCTCTTCAAGAAACTGCTTGGAGAGATACCGTGGGCTAGGGCTCTGGAAGGCAAAGGGGCTCAAGAACGCTGGTTGGTATTTAAAGACCACTTCCTCCAAGCTCAGGATCGGTGCATCCCTAAGAGCAAGAAATCAGCCAAGGGACGCAGGAGACCTGCATGGTTGAGCAGGGAGCTTCTGAAAAAGCTCAGATGGAACAAGGAAGTTTACAGTAAGTGGAAGAATGGACTCACCCCTAGGGAATATTACAACTATGCTGCCAGAGTGTGCAGGGATGAAACAAGGAAAGCCAAGGCCGCCTTGGAATTAAATCTTGCTAGGGATGTCAAGCTCAACAGGAAGGGCTTCTACAAATATATTGGAAGCAAAAGGAAGACCAGAGAAGTTGTGGGCCCACTGTTGAATGAGACAGGAGCCATGGTGACGGAGGATGCAGAGAAGGCGGAGTTACTGAATGCCTTCTTTTCTTTGGTCTTTACTGCTCGGCCCAGCCCTCAGGAGTCCCAGGCTTTGAGCAAAGTAAAGGGGAAAGAAGAAGACTTCCCCTGGGTTGAGGAGGATCGAGTGAGGGATCAATTAGATCAATTAGATATTCACAAGTCCATGGGCCCCAATGGGATGCACCCGAGAGTGCTGAGGGAGCTGGCAGAAGTCATTGCTGGGCCGCTCTCCATCATCTTTGAAAAGCCCTGGAGAACAGGCGAGGTGCCTGAGGACTGGAGGAAAGCCAATGTCACTCCAGTCTTCAAAAAAGGCAAGAAGGAGGAGCCGGGGAACTACAGGCTGGTCAGCCTCACCTCCATCCCTGGAAAGATGATGGAAAAGCTCATTCTGGGCATCATCTCAAGGTATATGGAGAAAAAGAAAGCTATCAGAAGTACTCAACATGGCTTCACCAAGGGGAAATCATGTCTGACTAATCTGATAGCCTTCTATGATGGCATGACTGGACAGATAGATGAGGGGAGGGCGGTAGATGTGATCTACCTTGACTAAAGCAAGATGTTCGACACGGTCTCCCACAGCATCCTCATAGGGAAGCTTAGGAAAAGTGGGTTAGATGAATGGACAGTAAGGTGGGTAGATAACTGGTTGAAAGACAGAGCTCAGAGGGTCGTGATTAGGGGCACAGAGTCTAGTTGGAGGTCAGTGACGAGTGGTGTTCCCCAGGGGTCAGTACTGGGTCCAGTCCTCTTCAATATATTCATCAATGACCTGGATGAAGGGACAGAGTGCATCCTCAGCAAGTTTGCCGATGACACAAAGCTGGGGGGTGTGTGTGGCTGACACACCGGGAGGCTGTGCCGCCATACAGAGAGACCTAGACAGATTGAGCATAGGAATTTCCACCTAAACATGAGGAGGAACTTCTTAACTTTGAGAGTGGCAGAGCACTGGAAGAGGCTGCCCAGAGAGATGGTGGAGTCTCCATCTCTGGAGACATTCAAAACCCGCCTGGATGCGTTCCTGTGCAACCTGCTCTAGGTGACCCTGCTGTGGCAGGGGGGTTGGGCTAGATGATCTCCAGAGGTCCCTTCCAACCCTATGATTCTATGATTCTATGAAGGATAAAGAATGGTCATAAACATCTCTCCCTCCCTGCCTCACAGTGTTACCTTGGGGACCCACTCCAGCGGTGCTTCAGCAGTGACATTGCCGTGTAATGATGGAGAGTGAGGGGAGGGGGGGGAAGGCTAAAAGGAAGCATCAAAAGAGGCAGGAATTTCTTCTAGTGCTTGTAATGTACAGGAATGAGTACAGGGAAACTGGACCTGGACATCTGTGCATGTTTCCTAATGGGGAGCAGTGATAGCTCACGTGCCTGGTGCTATTCAGGAGAAGTCATCTGCAGGGGCTTGCAGTCTCTTGCAGTGCAAGCAGCCCATTAAAATGTCTGGGTTGGAATTGGCTCTGAGGGAGAGTAATGGAAGACCCATTACTGGGATCTTTAAAAACAGAATGAATGAAACACTGAAAACAATACCATGGGGTTCCTCTCCCGCTCCAGCCCAGGGCAAAGCAGAATCAAAGAAATCTCAGGGGATCTTTTTTATTCTCTCTCTAGATTTCAAACAAGAACAATGATACATAAGCATAAATTTACATTCTTTCCACATTCAAGAGCTGTGTAACCATGAGCAGTGTGTTGCAGCTGTGTTTCTATGGATTTGGAAGTATCCTGCCCCTGAAACAAGTGCTGGCAGCAGTGAAAGACAATGTTAGAGAATGTTAGTATTAGTAAGAGACAAAGCCAAAATATGGCATGTAACCACAGCAAAACAAACTATTGAGGGTGAAGCCTGAAGTGACGAAATGATAAATAATTTATGCTTTTAGCTAGAATAAATTTTTCTTCATCTTATTTCAGCATGTAGCTGGGGGTTGCTAGAGGGGAATTAGCAGCTTTTTGTCAATCACAAGATTATCCTTCCCAAATAAGTACAGTCGAGAGGTGCTTTATATGAGAAATGAGTAAGAAGCAGGGAGGGACATGGGAGAGTTTCTTCCACTCAGATTAACTTTTATTACAAATAACTTAAGGTTTCACAGTTGGGTTGTTCACTCACTTAGTGCCATGGACTCATAGTATCCCAAAAGTCTGTGATGGAAATATCATGCAGAAAAAATGCATATGCCATCTAGTCATAACGGTTGATTTCTGATACTGTTGTGCAGATTCTTGCTTTTTCCTGTTTTCTGTAAGTCACAAAACATCAGGGAAATTGCTTTGCTAAGTCTGAGACACGCGTTCATTTTTCCATTGAACGACCTGAAAAGATGATCTAAGAAACTCATTTAAGGCTGAACCAAGTCAATATTTTAATTTGTTTTAGAGATTGTTTCAAACATTTAAGGTAAAAGGTAGAAAAGAATATTAACAGTCATTATAAATGTAAATATTGGAAAGCTTAATTTTTAAAATGTCAAAACAAATATCAAACATTTTGATTTTTTCAGGGAGGATAAGCAAGTGTTCCTATTGATACAGCAAAAATTAAGTAAAACAAATAGGGAAAAACTTGCTTTAAATTAAATATATTTGATTAGAAAAAAAAAAAAACAACCAAACACCATTCCCAGCAAAAAATGTCACCTAGCATCAATTTGATTCTCTAGTAACTGTCAAGACTCAAAATCACAGAAATCCTGTTCATTCAGACTGCCTCATTTTTTCCCCAAAACTGCAAATCCTATTGCCAAAGGTAGACTAAATGTCAGACTGGCACCCTCTGCCTCTGAAACCTGAGGACAAGGTACTTCAAACTTACAAGGACAAACCCGTGCTCCATTACTCTGTGCTCTCAGTGTTTATGAAACAAGTAACGAACTAGGTCTGGTAAAGTTTGAGCAGTAGGAAGAGGAAAGCTATGCGGTTACAGTCATTTTGCCCAAAACAATCTAATTGATATTATCACTATTACAAAATGTGCCTTGTGTCGAGGATATAGATATGTGTAATTTGGGCTGCCTTGGATGTCATTTCCAGGGTTCAGAAACTCATAAATGGCATTCCTGCCCAGTCTTGCCCTCACATGTTTAAGGTCACCACTTGCATTATCAAACTCATTTCAAAGGGCTGAATTCAGCTCAGCAGACGGCAAAGCACTCTGCTGCCTAATGTGCTGCGGTGTTGAGCCGGCGGACGCGGGGGCACACCGGAGGCCATGCCCTCAGACTTGTGGCTTGTGTGGGGAGGGGAACAGCAGTCGAATCGACCCCTGAGGGCTGCAGGGATGTCCCTGGATGTAGGCTGTTGCCTCACTGCCCAAACCTTCCCATCTGCGCCTGGGAAAGGCTTGGCTCTCTCCTTCCTTACTAATGACAGACATTTTGGCTGACTGCTGCACGCTCACATCAATAAACCCCAGAGGGGCAGTAGGCTTTGGCCTGGAGGATTATCGAGGTGAAAAATCCTCCCAGATGGGGTTACAGTGGTGCATTTGCTACTGCTGTTCTCCTGCCTCAGCAAAAATTACAGCGATATGTGTCTGAGACTCTGGCTTCTTTTTCCCAAAGAATTAACTATTCTTTGCGGCTCTGTCTGCAACCATCTTCATTTTGGCATAATTACCTTCTAGCCCCCTGAATTCCCATGTGCTTTCAATAGAAGTTATTCTTTTCTCCCTATAACAGTTTTGTTGCTTCATTATGCCCCAGAGATGAGGATATGTCACTGGTGGCTGAGTGATTCCATTATAGACAATCTGCAAAGAGCTTAGGGTCCCTTCAAGATGAAAGATGCCATCTGAATCTAAGTTATATATTTTAGTAATATGCACTAAAGTGTAAATTTTGCTTCGCAAGAAGCACTTAAGGTCTCCAGGAAGCTACATGGAGTTAATAAATTGACAGTCAGCCTTGGCAATCTCATACCATGCTTATTTCGGAGCCTCCAACTTCTCCCAGGAAACTGCACTTTATCAGGCAAAAAGCTTTGCTTGCTGCAGTGCCTCACTGTTATTGTAGTGCTATTGACATCTTGCCTCTCCTGTTGCACTCAAACCTTATTATCAGCAGCGTAGTCTTAACATCCCCCAACTGCAGCAGGGAAAACTAGCCCTTGTTTGCGAATCGATCATTCCTTCAGAGGTGGACACCACCACTGCCACCACGCTGGCCTGTGGGAAAGAGGTTGGCAAGCAGAAGTCTTCACAATATATTTAACTACTTGCAGTAATCCAAACAGCGAGTTTTTGTTTCTTTGCTTCGTAGGCTCTTTCTCAGTATTTGGAAGCAAAAGGCCTCCTGACCTGACGAGGTACCCAGGGGGTTTGTGCTAATAATCCTGTGGTGAGGCAGTGGCTCTGGAGGATCCCTGAGCTGGCTCATTCTCCCTCTCCGCCCACCTCTCTTTTCTCAGCGTCTTACCCTTGCCCTTCCATTCAGAGACCTGGGCTCCTTCCAAAGCCTGTTTAGAAGTATGGTCCACACCAGTGGGATAAAAGCTGGCTGCTGCCAGTCCCTGGGTAGTAAAACTCAAAGCTGGAGGAAAACAAAACCACTTCATCCTCCCAAGCCAGATGGCTGCTTGGTCAGCATACATGGAGGTGGTTTCTTGGCTGAGCAGCAAACTTAACATCTCAGTTGCCAAGCATTATAGAGCAGAAGAAATCCCAATGCCGACCGTAGCAAGGGAGATCTGTTCTAATCCCATGGTGTGATCTGGAGGTGGCCATTAGTGCCTGATTTAGTGGCCAGGCAAAGGCACCAGCCAGATGGTGAGTTCATTTCAGGCAAATGAGTAGTTTGCTGGAGATCTATCTATATGTGCAGCTGTTCTCTGCACCTGGGAATAGCAGAGGGTTAGGGCAATATTTGGGGTTTTTAATGCATTCATTATTATTACTGAACTTAAGTGTAAGGTATTTAATCCTCACCTGACAATCACACTTTCCTAAATGTGTCTCGTATCAGACTACACTTTTTGATGATTTTTTTAATTTTTTAACAGGGATTTTCAGAGCACAGGGAGAAGACAGCTCATTTTGCTTTCTTTGCATGTATTTTAACACATACTTCTCAACACAACAGCAAACTGGCTGCTCCCTGCCGTAAGTACGCACAGACCGTGTAACTGCACATCAGTTTCTGTGTAAATTTGGGCTGAAATGTAGCCACCGGAGGTACAGAAGACTTTTTTTTTTTTTGCCAACCAGCCCTAAGGGGAGTGTAACATGTGTAGCTGAGCAGCTCCGCTTCCTCAAACAGGGACAATGGATCCTTGCACCACAGCACTAATAAACACTCTCCATTGCCCTGGGGATCTTTGGCTGCAAAACAACACAGACGGCAAGCCAAATGAAACCTTTCTAGTACAGACAGCTAACGGTCAGTTTTTAGATTAAGGGTACCCTTAGCCAAAACGTATGTCTTACCTGAAACTCCTCCAGCAGCACAGTGACTGCTGAACGTGCTTTGCTGGGCTGCTGAGGAGCCGATCAAAAGCCCACTGAATTTAGTGTTGGTGACTTCACTGGTTTCAGTGCCTTCGGACTAAGCCCTTGCTTGATACTGACTCACGCACTGGGCGGCTCAGTGAGCCTCACACTGCATCAATACCACCAAACCCTATGTATGACTATCCTAATTGCTTTGTGGGAATTGCCTCTGGAAAGATCCATAATTAGCCTGAGAAGGGAAGCAGGGTACATGGTAGGGCAGCTTTCTCCAGCTGAGACAGTCTTGAAACTGTGACTGTTTGCCATCTTGTGGTGAACGATTTCTCAGCTCTCATTTAGTTTTCCCCTGCAATGCCGCACTGGTATTGAAGTATCAAGCAAGTTTTCCTCATATCCTCCTCCTCCTTCTTTTATGAAATCCCCACCTGTTCTCATGTCTTTGTTCTAAGGCTTTTTTGGGGCCTTTGTTCTAGAGCCTCAGTGATTTAATAACGTCCTTTAACTCTTCCCCAAGCCCAAGCTTAATGAGACAGTCCTTCTGTTCATTCACCAGGGTGAGCTAAAAGGCCTTTCACCCAAGTGCATGGTCAGCAGTATGAAGCGTGGTGGTGCATCTATTATTGCCTCAGCTTAGGCTTATTTGTACTGCTCCCAAAATAATTTTCCTCCCCAAATCTAATTTTCCCCTTGCACAAGCACAACTAAGGGCAATTATGCAAGGGTACTAAGGGTACCTGCCTCGATTTACACGACTGAATGTGTAAAGAAAAAAAAAAATCAAGGCCTCTCTCCTGAGTGAAGGAATTCCTATAATATTTTGCTGAACTGCTTTCCTTTAATTGCTCCTCCGAACCTTTGCTTTTTACATTGCTAGACCACCCTTGGTCTTCTAACAGCAGCATAACAGAGATGTTTGCAATCACAAGCTGACGCTTTTATCATTACAGGCTTTTTAGCAAGCTCCTGCCTAACTGTCAAGCCCAGACCCAGAGGTACATTGAAAGGGTATTGCGTGCAGCCGGAGAGAATATGGATGCATGTGTATAAGCGTGTGTGTACTGGTGTTTCCTTCATCTCTGAGCTGATGGAGTCGTGCAACTGACTGAGTATTTCTGAAATAAATTAGAGACTAACCTTTCTTCTGCATGGGCATGAATAATCAGCAGATAAAAGTATCATCATAACCCAGCTGTCATATATCAGAAGAATCAGAAGAAAATCACAATCAGAAGAAAAGGAAGTTAACCTTCCTCTTGTATTTCCAAAGTTTGGACCACAATTTAAGGCAGTGGGTATGTCCATACTGCTAAATAAAGCAGTTCTGAGGCCGAATAACATAGACTGGCTGTGTGTATGTGCCGCACTTCATGGCACTTGGCCTTGGGTCTGCTAAAACCACAGAGCACCACGTGGGACCCATAAGACACAATTATTGCTTAATTTCTTTTTTTTTTTTTTCCAGTTCAAAGTGTCTAAGATACAGGGAAGTTTGTGTTGCAGCCCATCCAAAGAATCGAGTATAAAGATATTTCTTACAGTAGAAAATAAGAGGTATGTTTTGAATGCCCAGGTGGTGGCATGAGGGCACGTACAGGGGTTTGAAGGTGGAGAGCCTCTTGGGATTGGATCGGAGGCCTGCGGAGGGTGGAAAAATCCAAAGCTGACAGTGTCGTGGTCACACTGTTGACATGGCTCTTGGCACAGCCAGTCCCAGCAAACTGGGCCTGGGCGTTACTGTGAAGACTGCAAGTCGGCACAAGCCAAAACTGACAGAGCATGTATTAGCAGTGAAACAATCCGGACAATCCACATGTCCGGCACTCAAGCACTCCTTGCTGAAAAAAAAAAAAAAAAGTGCCTGAGAATACTAATGAATAAACATATTAAGAATCCCCAGCATGGTTTCCGCACTTGTATGCACAGATAGCCTAACCACATGGTCATGGTCACTGTCTCACCTGTTTACTACCCAGTGGCTGTGGCTAACAAAAGATGAAGATAATACTTTTCTGCAGCTTGACTTGCCTTTGCCTGAAAATATCCATCCGGCACTCCAGGCAAATGGACCTTGAGGGACCACAAGTGACCGGACTCACTCAGGGGAGCCACCACTGTTTTAAAGTCTTCAGAGTCTTTTCCATTTAGAAGAAAAAGTAGTAAGAAAATGAATTCCCATCCTACCACATTTCACCTGTGTTTGGTTTTTGTGCTGCTCTTCTCTGCCCTGTTTCCATCTGTTCCTTATAGAATTTGTATTATGCCTCCCCTTCTACTTCTCCCTGTCCTAATTCTTCACTCTTTGGCAAATACAGTCTAAGACCAATTATTTCAGCTGATCCTTCAGCTGAAGACTGTTCAACAGGGTTTGCAGTTAAGTGGTGAAAAAACTTGCCCAGCATTAATTACTAATCAAATGCAGAAATAAACAGCTAGAGTGGAGTTCATTCAACACACTTGAAACAAAGTTACACAAGTAGGAGTGGAATAAAGCTGTGTAAAAAAAGCAATAAAGCTGGAGGACTGATATGAAGAGAGATAAAAATATATAATCAGAGAAGGAATTCAAAGCACTCTTCTAGAGACTACAACACTAAACAATCCCATTTCAAAGCGTGGAACATGAAGCAAGATATCACTGATGGAGGCTGCAATTTTTATGCAATTCAAGAAGATCAGTGTTCTATTCAAAGATGATGAAATTTATGAAAAAGAAAGACATGCACCTCCAAAAATAAGAAGTTTGGCTATACATTAGAAGAATCTGTTACTTCATATTAAAGGAAATGCAAACTGTCTGGTCACTTGTGGGCACCTAGCCAACTTCTCCGATGAAGTTACACTAATTTTAAGTACTTTGCAAAGCATTTAATCCTATCTTTTCAAAAGGAAGATAGGATTAAAGGAGAGGAGAGAGGTGAAATCTTCAGCTAACTGAAATTTGCGTCACTTCTTTGCAATCTGTGGTGCTGTGGTGATCTATACCATCTGAAAATTTGGCATAAATGAATCTCCTTAGATCGTTAGTTATTTTTTTTTAAATAAATTCAATATACATATTAAAAAGAAATGAACAAAAAAACCCAACAACAACAAAATCAGCTGTCAGCATCCTGATACTGCAACTGACAACAGCGATTTATTTTGTTCACTAAGATCGATTACTGTCCCTGATGTATAAGCATCCAAGGGCAGAGACCATCTCTTTTTGCATAGTGGAAAGCCATCCACTGCGACAAAGTCCCGGTTTGCTCTCATTTTAACGATATCCCTTGCAGGTTTGCATACAGAAAAGCAACCAGAAAAGACAGGGAGCTGCTAGGTTTTCTAGGTAAAAAGTCTAGGTAACCGAGGCCGAAAAGACCAACTGACAGAAACTGCAGTAAAAAAAAAAACAAAAAACAAACATTCTGCCTTCATTCCTTTAACTCCCAGGTTAATTAAACAGCATAATAGTTGCTTGGGGCGGGGGGGGGGGGGGGGGGGGGGTTGGTTTGTTTGGGGTTTTTTTTGTGGATTTTTTTCCTTTCTTTCTAAGGGACACAATGAGTGCTCCAAAATTTGAAGTCTTAAAAATGAGTTTTTATGTATTTCTTGAGAAAAACCAATCATTTAAACATGGGTTATCGTTTTTTTCTTCATTTAAACTGTATAACCTATGTTCAACATGCCAGTCAGAATATTAGACAGATCTCTTTCTGGCCCTCAAATGCATGGATTTATAAGTTCAGCAAGATGGCCTGAAAAGCATTGTCAGTATCCACCTGGCTACCTGATGTGCACTAAAGAACAGCCCTAAATCTGCTTAATGAAAGGGAAAATCTCTGCCTAGCACCATTAGGATGAAAGGCTGCTGGTTCTGAAGGCGTTAACATGCTATTCATATCTTCCTTTGCTCCAATAACATTAAACAGTTAATCATGGTTCAAGGTTTGCGTGATGGGACACAGGTCTGCTTTTACCATAGCAACCACGTTACAAAAATCCTTTCTGATATTATTAAGCATAGATGAAAAGAAAGCAAAACAGAAACATTAAAATACTTGGAATTCAAAAGTGATTTTTTTTTTTTCCAGTTTGGAAAAGCTCCTTTTTCTTTCATTTGCATCCAGTAAAGTCCTTCAGAGAGAATAATGCTTAAAAGTCTCTGCATGGTACCAGAAGTTTTTCTTGTTAAAATTAAAATAACACATTCTTATTACAAGGAAACCTTTTTACGCTGCTTCATAAGCAGAGGAGGCCTTCGTAAGGCCCAAAATGCCTGAAGTCCATTTTAAGGCCCAATTAAATTACTTCAGGTTCTCAAGTCTTTTAATGTACCTACATTTCAGGTGCAAAGAGTTTTTTAATTTTTGGATTTTGGCTCAGGTATAACGTTCAATAAGGTAATTCTTGTTCTTGAAACAAACACAACAAAATACACGTAAGGGAAAGTGCGATGGGTCCTGTCTCGCTGGGATGATCAGGACATGCCATTGGCATGCACAGACATAAACCAGTGACAAATGAGGTTCCCCCTTTCACTCCCCCTTGTGCTTTTTCAACTTGAGATGATGCTTTCTGACTATGAGTGCACAACCACCCTAGGTGCTTATCCTCCCAGGGCAAAGCCTCAGACCACCCTGGGGCCTCGCTGCACACTGCTTATGGAGCTCAGCTGACTCCAAACTTACCTCTTCTCCCAGTCCACAACACAAACCAACAGAGAGACTTGGAAAGAAGGAGCTCACAGATTCAGTCTGTTTAAAATCTGAAAGGTGGTTATTGATTGGCTTATTGAGAGGGAATCAACTTGCTGCTCCCCTGAGTACGTTTGTACCTTCAGCATTCAGCAGAAGATCCTTCCATCAGACAAGGTGGAAGCACATTAAGGAAGACTAAGGGCTCTAAGACCCTGAGACTTATGCTTCTTTTCCTAAAAAGTTACAGAAGGTTTATAATTCCCTGTGATCTTCCCATTAACCTAATCCTAAAAAAAACCCAAACAAACCAACAAACAAAAAAAAAAATCAACCACAACCAGAAATAAGCATTTCTTTCTGTTCCATTCAATGCTAAGTCTCCATTTATGACAATCTCTGACCTGAGAAGGTTCTGGGAACAACATTTTGGACTAAATGAAGTCAGTATATTTAGCCCCTATGACTGCAGTTTCATAGTCCAGATTTAAAGACTGAAATGATTCTGTATGTCTGACTTATGCAAGCGATAAAATTTCATCAAGTGGTTCCTCTACAGAGCCTATACCTTTTTTTAAGTTACATATATTTTAGAAAGTTTTTCAGGTAAAGACTTCAGGAGATACTGATTACATCACAGACCTGTATAAATTCTTTCAGTGGTTAATTAACCTCCCTGCAAAAAATAAAAAAATAATAAAATATAAAATAAATCTGTATATGTACATTAATTTTATCTTAGGTGTTTAATATCCATATACCTCCCTACGTTAGATTAAAATAATCCTCTACTTTTCTGTACAGTTCACCCTCTAAACTTATCTTAACCTCCTTAATGCCACAAAGGGTAGTAAAACCAAGGCCTCGCTTCAGTTTTCTGTATTTTACTACCTATGGATAGATTACATTTGATTTTTTTACCCACTAGCAAATTACCCAGCTAGCCACTTGCTATGATGCCCTTTTCTAAATCAGTGTGTTATCAATCAATCAATCAGTGTTTGATTTTTTGTATGGGCAAAGCTAAATCTTGTTATGTGTTTTAAGATTCTTACTTTTCACTCATATGACAAGCCAACAGGTCAAGGTATATGAGGTAAAAAGCATCTTTTTTTCCATTTTGTTTTTCTGGAAGAAAATAGTAACAACAATGGTAACACAGGGCCCTTTCTAAACTACTGCTAAGATTTTAAGCATAAATTTTCCAATTCTTCCCTACCCAAAAAGAAAACAGACTGGGGAGAGAGTAATACAGATTGCTAGCAGAACTGCTCACCACATACAGTCTGTTCTTAGCGCTTGATGAATTGCAAAACTTGTCAGTCATTAGCATAAACTAAGCCCAGGAGCTTATGGGCCAGCGGATGAGAATATCAATCAATTTAAAAATAAATATACAAGTGGCCATGTAAAGCTGAGAAATACCTCACCAAGAGACCTTTGTCTTCTTTAACTGTCCAATTGCAGCTTGATAGATGCAAAGCTTAAAGTAGGAGACCTGCTCCTGATGAAACCAGATAGGGAAAATATAGGGCAATCGAATCTCTTGCTACTAAATAAAGCTCAATACACCTACACCACTTAGAGACTGCATGCTTCTCAGGAAAATCAGGTAGCGATGATGTTCCTGGAAGTTTTATGTTGTAGTTACTTAAATGGCTTAAGCCAGTCACTGATGCTGAAAAAGATAGTCCTCAGCTGATGCAACTGAAAACATGCTTTGGTGCCATTATTTTCCTGTGGGACCTGTGAGCTGGCTTGGCGGCTCCCTCAGCTGCACAAGTCCAGGGTATTGGCACAAGGGTTATAAGAGCAGCATAAGCAGGCCGTGAAGAGGAGGCCATAAGCCTCCATAGAGGACGAAGATAATCTTGTGAACAGAGGGAAGAGGACTCTGGAGTCTTACGTGGATAAGCCAAGAAAATCTGTCTTCCAAACTAGAAGGAACAGGAGTTGCAAGGAAGAAGTGTTTTTCATGGACCCTTAAATTCCTTCTGTTCTTTCAGATTGTTTACAAGGAAGGAAAGGAAATTATGTGAAGGTACATATACTGAATGTTCATGGAGCAAGAAAATACTGCCTTAGCCAGTAGTCCAAGAGCTACAGAGAAAGTAAGCAAATTAGCTTTAAGGCTAACGCTATTTTCCTTGCTCTAACTAGAGTCCTTGCTGGACACAAGATGAGTGCCTTTCTGTGATGTGTACAGGGCCTTTTTCAATTTCAGAAAGATTGAGTAGGAAGCTGCATTTTTGTACAGAGTAGAGAGAAGGTGTATTCTGAGAGAAGATACTGAATATATATGAGCAACTGCTGTAGAAACCCCTGATAAATTGACCGGGGACTCTTTCACCACTTACGCTTTCTGTGGCCATCACCCTAAATAGATGCATTGTTTATTCCTGAATCAATTGCATTTCAGCTCCATTTCATTCTAATCAGATAGTCAATAACCCCTGGATAGTATTTAGTATTTGACAGCTGGGAAACCACTAGCTCTCTATTTTTGTCTTCTTAATTGCTGTTTGGAAACTTGTATGTTTGGATTTCCTTAGTACAGCTCTGCAGATTTTTTTTTTTCCCCCTCCTTCTTTTCTTCTAATGCGGAATGCAATTGCCACATCAATTGCAGGAGAGAGGGTTCATACAATGGTTTTATTTTTTAATCTTCCTAGAATTTGTGTAAATTGTAAAATCTGCTAGTCTGAAATCCTTTAATGTTTACTGTAACAAGAACAGAGCCAGACAAAGTACCACAGGGATCTAGGTCCTGCAAGCTATCTTCTGTGATGACAGACAGCCATTTAGGAAGGATGGCTGTAAATTTATTTCAAGTGCTGCTGCTGGGCATGTGCATTGACAAATGGCAAAAGCTGAAACTAGGGATGTTGAAGGAATGATCCGGTAAAACACAGTCTATGGGAAAAGCCAAAATTATTTATCTCCAGATTTCAGCTCTTATGGTCCACTTTTGGCTTTAATTCACAGAAAGGCCCTTAAAGAATTAGGGACAACTTTATTACCATTGCTCACATGAACGGTACTTACTCAAACAAGTAACCACAACGATGCTTGAGAGTCAACTCCTCTTATGCTGTCCCAGCAGCAGAGAAGTCTTAGAGAGCTGGTATCACTGAACAGATGGAGGCTGCATTCATGGAGGGAAATCCCTGCAGAGCACACTGACAATTCCCTGCTTTTGAGAGAAAAGGTAAGGGAAAGACTCCACAGACAGCTGCCTACATCCCAGATTTGTAAGGCCAACGGCTACACGTCCACACAATGCCAGATACCTAAACAACATTTTCAGATCCTTATTAACCCTTCCTATAAAACGAAAATGTCCTTATTTTCATTTAAGGACCGGGCTGGTCATCTCAGTGCAACCAAGTGGATTTCAGCAGAGTTATACCTCACTAACACAAGGGACAGGAGAATAAGCCCATGAGGACTGTTATTTTCCACAGAAAAGTTGAATGATATTCAATGGCCTACCCATTGGAGTAGGGAACGGGGCAGCCAAAGGCAAGTTGGAGCAGCAAAGAGATCAATGCTGAGAGGAAGTTTCTGGTGTGGACCAGAGGTGGGGATCTTTCTTAGTCTCAGCCTGGGCCAGAAATTAGGGTTAGGGTGGAGCAGAAGACAGAACCTAGCAAAGCAATAACTGCTCCAGGGGGATGGGCAGTTGTGCATCTCAGCTGCCCAAGGTCTGCTCTCTCCATCCTAGGCAATTGCGTCTGCCCCTTTTACAACCAAGCCAAAGACAGACACTTTAATCTCCCTTCAGCTTAATGTTAAAGTCACACATGCTGCGCAGCCTCTGAGAGGTGTCCATCTTTCCCCTCAGACCACCAGGAAGGCTTAATGCCTAAAGTTTGTTGACATGGGGGAGAGGAGACTTGAAACTGATGAAAACCTTTGAGCAGAAAGCAGTCCAAGACCCAGACTTTCACCATCATTTGGGACACGGCAAGATTTTCGTTTACTAAGTAACAGTCTGGAAATCCGAACAGATGAAAAACTGTCACAGATCCCAGTCCAGCAGAGCAAACGTTCGGATACACAAAGCTAAATGCATCCGACCCAGAATTCAGGGGTGTTTGCTTGCAGGGTCTGCGTTATTATCATGAGGACAAGGTTGTCAACTGTCACTTCACAGTCAAGGCTGAGCACAGTTTTTCATGTTAACAGAGGTTCAGCATCTGTGCCCTGTACCCTGCCCCGAAGTGTAGCACTTGCACTTGGAATTTAAACTCAATAGAGGCAGAGCCCAGCTGTCAAATTAGTATCTTGCCTCAGCTTGTGTTGGAACATAAAACTCGTCTAATTTCCTGTTACCACTCACTTAATAAATTTCAAAAGACACTTGTAAAAAAAAAATAACAATGAAGCCATCTAATCAGAGTGTACCCCAAAACAGAGTTATATCGGAAGAGATCACTGAAGGGGGAAAACAAGACTAAGGGCTCCACAAACAGCGATGAGCTCATCTCCCTGCCCTCCACACCAAAGCCATCCCTGCAGGGTGTAATTTCCCCACACCTTGGACATTCCCACTGGATCTTGTTCCCCTCAGCAGCCGGGCACGGTAGGCTGGGGTGTACAGACTCCCTTTTGCAGCGATGACACAAGAGTTGCATATGAGCAATTTCATATATTGGTACCACTTATTACTCAGCAGCAGGTGAGAGCCCTTTACCCCACCACTTCCCTCTCCATTTAGTATCACAGCCTCAGATCCCACTGGAAGAACAGCACTAACGCTACCTCATTACACCTTCCTTGAAGTGCCACTGGTCCGGCGATGAAGTGATTATAATGACACGCTCATTTTGTAGTTTTACAAACATCAGCTATAAAGTCTGTCAACTTACTTCTCATCGTAAAATGTCTGTCTTCATACAGGATAGCCAGTAAAACTTGGCATCTGATGTTGCAAGACGAGTGCCTGTGAAAAAGAACGAACAGACAGACAGAGGTGTTTTACTATCCCAACCCTTTCCCAGAGATACCAGTATCTTACTCACATGCTGAAAGCTTGATTTTTATTTCAGGAATTTGCCTGTTCAAACACTGTTTTTTTTTTCTTTTCTTCCTTTGTGCAATATATATCCATAACATGTACATTTACATGCTATGGAGATATTTACATGCTCTTTTATTTAGCCAGCCTAAACAGCATGAAATAATCTATATTGGAAGACTAGATGTGTACTGGTATCTATTCCCCAGATACACTTAGACTTCATCGATTTCAATTTTAAATTAAGCTATATTTTCTTTGAAAGTAAAATTCTGGAGCTGTTTCAAAAAATTACTTTGGATATAATAAAAAAAGCATCATCACATTAGGTGTTGCAGATTAATCTTCATGCTGTCTAAAGCCCACCTGCCCACAGAGACTATATAGGAGTCTCTGAGTCGTTTTACTTTCTGGCAGATTTCACTAAATGGAGAACCTCCTCCAGGGCACACATTTAGAAATCGACTAAACACTTCCAATTTGAATTCTCATTTTTCAGCTGGGTGAATAATAGTCTAAGTATGAACTTGCATCTTGCAAAGAAGTATGCAGCAGTCTGCAAAATGTCACACGGAAGAAAAAAGTTCTTTTTGGACAGGAAAGGAGTCCAGAGTCAGCTGTGGTGCATGAGTTGACCAATGGAGTGGGGAAGAGAGAGAGAATTTTCTCACAGTCCAGATGAAATGAAAAGTTGTTGAAGGCTCTTAACATACTGCAACCCATTCACATGAAGCGGTCAGGTGATTTGTTCAGTCTTTCCTAGAAAAGCTGTTTGTTCCACTACAAAGCATCTCAGAGTGGGGCCAAGATTTGTCTGAGGTATGGAAACAGATTGGCAGAAACTGCTCATCCCGTTATCCCTTGAGCTGTGCTTGCTCTATCAGCATTCCTGGTATCTTATCTCCAGAGCTGTGTTACTGTGGGGCCCTGAAATCACATGTCCCCATCCACTACCATTTTTCTCTAAAAAGAACAAAATGGAAATGACAACTTCCGATATCTCCATGGCTAAAGTCAACCCAGCAATGTGTTACATGCTATTTTTAAACAGGAAAACAGAATCATCTGTACCTATTATATCCAGGTTTAAATCCGAGATGGACAAGCATGTCAGTGGTACAACTGAGCTAATGAAGTATCCCAAAGCCATGGTGTTGATTCATCTCTTGAGATGGGAGATTGGCCAGGAACGTTACAGCAACTTGTTCTTTCAATGAATTCTGGGTACTTCTTGAACTTTCATTTGTCAAAAATGCCTAATCTTGCATTTTCTTCTTGGTGTTTCCAACTGGATGAAATTAGGAAGAAGCTTGCTTCAAAACAAAGGAAACTTAAATTGAGTTTTAGGACTTTAGAAGCATTTCAGAATTGCCTAGAGAAAGGGCCAAATTGCTGTTTATTGTGTCTCAAACTGTCTACATCTCCCTGTGGCAATTAATCTTAAAAGACATGAATATTTCAAGTTACCAGGAGACATTGATCAATATGCAAAAGGCCAGACCAGCATTATCATTTGTCTGGCTAGAAATAAAGCTACAGACACGAGGAACTTTCAGTCTTGTGCCTCCCTGCAGAGCACAGGTACAATCATCCTGCATCTCTCTGGGGTCTCATCCAGCACCAGAGCTCTGCCCTTCCTACTGGCCAACAGAGACGAACACTCAGGAGATGGTAAGCTACCCCATTTCCTAGTAAGGCTACCACCAGGCAAGGCAATCACATGTCCTTTCACATCCGTTCCCCTTTGCCTTCTACTCTGCCAGACCACTTTCACTTGTGCAGAGTGGGCTTAAAACACTGCCAATCAACTTTGCTACATGCCCTGTACAAATATTAGCTTCCACCATCAACAGCCCAACTTGACTGTGAAATGCACATGTAGTTCGCTGTAGAAATCAGACCGTCCTCACTCCACATGGACTGAGAGTCCAGCATTCAGCGCAAGTCCTAGACCTGCTTCCTGTGAGCATCTCTCCCTACGCCACCCACCTGTTCTCGCAGAGGAACGATAGAGGGCTTATGGGCCAAATTGAGTTCCCAGAAAATTGTGCTGAATCAGCCCAAGAGGGTATTACTGCTTTGTGGTGCACAGGGTGCACACTAGTCACAAGGTGTCTGGTTTGGGATACTTGACAACTGAGAAACGGAATATGGCACTATTTCAGATGCATCACCTCTTTCTGATTCAGGTCACCTCCTGTTTCTCTTTCTAGCCACGTGGTTATGGAAAAGACCATTTGTTTATTCCCATGGCTTCTACCAGGTAACACAAGGCAAGTCAAGCAACAGCCAAGGGCTGCAAGCTTCCATCGTCTTACAAGATGGTAAAAATAACTGCAAAGTTGTTACAGCATGAGTCGATCTGGCATAATACATCACAGACAGCAGGTGTCTGAAATATGTGGCACAGTATCTAAAATGCATGATAATGTTATAAAATATAAAAGGATATTACAAAATTGTACAGTTTAAATGACAGATAAAATATATGATTTGACACACCATATATTTTCATCTTTCCTCTCTAAGAAAATTGTAATCTGAATGCATTACTTGTAAGAGGTAGTTGAAATACTCTGCTGAAGAGTCATACAGTCTAGGGACAGCAAGGGGAGGGGAAGGGACAGGAAAAAAAAAAGAAAAAAACAAAGGCAGGATTTTGGGTTCACAAGTGAGAAAGTTTTATTGCAACAAACTAAGTTACTTCATTTTTTTCACTCCAATTAATGAGAGCTATATCTGGCCCATGTATCTTTCTAACTGTTTATCAGATCCTTTGCACACTGTTGGTACAATATAGGAGTGCAGCTATTAAGAGCACAGGTAACTGCAGTTTTTGTGGCGCATGAACACACAAAACTCAGAGAAGCCCAGGCTCTGGAGTACGAAGGACTAGAAGCATAGGAAGCTGGGTGGACTATGAACCCCATTTTGTTCTTAACCTCTCAGCTGATACTATCTGACCAATAAACTAAACAAATAAATTATTACTATTTTAGTATTTAGACCCTAAGCCTGAAAGTACTTGGGAAGCCACATCAGGAATATCTGTTAGAGAATGTGTAAAGGACTGGAAATCCAAAATCTTGTATTTGCCGAAAGAGCCACATCAATACATACTCCAATAAATAAACCTTGTCACTCTTCCAAGATCCTTTAAAAGAACAAGTCTTCCATGATACAGCACTGAGAGGGATCTTGCTCTGTGCTGGAAACCCAGGCTTTGAAGAGGAGTTTGCATACAGTTCAAGGATTAGAAACACAGACAGTAAGAGACTGCAGTGCATCATTCTTAAACATTTTCAGTTTCTGCCTCCACTTCTATCCCACACTGAAGTGACAAGCCTCTGAAAAGAGTGGCAGGGTCCTGTGACACATTTAAGTCACCTAAAGTCTCAGAGGGGCATCAGACATGACAGAATAGTACCTCTGGGAAGTCAGAGCCATCACTTCAAGCAGTTTACTATTCTCTCAAAGCTTGATTGCAAAACCAAAACGAATGCAATAACATTTCCAAAAATCTTCCTGAAAGAAATGCATGAGGCATATCCGTGAACTCATGTAAGGTCATACCGAGTCCCTAAGACCCAGCCCAACTTGAAGGACAGCACAAAGTTCCCTCATCCCAGAAACAGTGATGGGATAAAACAAGAGCTCAAGAGTACTACTTACCTTCTCTGTTTACTGGTGCTTACATTGGTTACCTCCTCATTAGATTGGCTTAGCTCTTCTGATAGATGTCTTTAGGAGTCATACACTCTTCATCAAGCACCTACTCTGGGCAGGGCACAGGTATTTGTCCTTCCTAAGCACTGACTATGCCTATGGGGACAAAAAAAAAAGAAAGAGCTATTAAGACTTCCCTTTGGAGGCAAAAGCATGATAATCACCCAACAGGATGCTGTGAGAGTGCACCACCACCCCAAAAAATTATGGGTGATGAATGCCAGGTAAAGACAGAACCTACTCAGCTGGGACGCACCCCAGCTAATGTGCAGTGAGGATAGTCTATGGGATCCCTCCCTCTGTCTGCAGCCACTAGAGAGAGAGTGACAGAGTTTTCATGGAGTGACCTACACCTTAGTTGCATTGAATCTTCTCTGGAGATCCTTCTATTTCGCTTTGACTCTTGAGGGAGTTTTGGGCAAGGAAACTCCCAAAGGACATGCCTTGGATAAGTCCTTATAGTTAGGTGAAATGCCTCTTCACTGCACCTTTCTGCTTCAGAGGGGCATCTGTCTTTGCTGAAATGTCTTTGCCTAATGGCTTAACTGTTACCATGGAAATGAAGTGTTACTTATTAACACTCATTAAGCACCTGCCTTCCTTTTTTCTACCATGGGTGAACGGGCAGAACACGTTTTTTTCACACAGTTTTCAAAGGCTCAGGAGCAGGGAAGATCGATTTGATTCAAAAGTAAAGCTCTCTCTGGGAAGCACCAGCACAGCAAGAGTCAGAGGTTTCCCTATGGCATGCTGCAATAGCACGTGTGTGAGTGTGTTTCCTGAGGTGCCAACATGCAACTTTGCTCCTCTGTTATTTTCTTCTCCACTTATACCAGAGAGGTATTTGTATCTTAATAATCTGGGTGTTGTGATAGAATTCAACATTTAGAAGATGTTTTTTGGCTCCTTGTGAGGGGAGTGTAAGTGTTTGCATACCAAATGAGGAATTGTTGGCAAGGCTGCAAGAGAAAACGACCAGCGGAGCCTAAAAAGGCAGTCAAGGCAGGGCAATAGATGCAGCGGAAGTGACCTACAGCAGGCAAGGTTAGAAGCAGTAAAGACAGAGAAGGCAAAGGGCGCTTAGAAAAGGGAGGAAGAATAATGTCTCTTCTAAGCACTTCCCCATCCTGCCAGTGAAGTAGATTAGCTCCTAATGAGGGGGTCATGGAAGGCCTTTGAGTGTGGCCATTCAAGGGAATTTATCCATTTGTGTGTTTGATTGCCCTCATAGTTGCAGTATGAATCTTTACGGGTGCTTGCTTCCCAAGCACATACGAATCATCCCTATACTCATGCTACATAAACTGAACGGTGCCAAAAGAAATCCTAAATCCCAAGTTAGTTTTCCAGTTAAACATTATGTATGAAAATGTAGATGCCAGATACAGGCAGCCATGTCAAAATGCAGGGTTCCTGTGTGACAACGATATTGCCTTTCCTTTCTTTAAAAAATCCCCTTTTAAAAGATATTTTATTTCAGTTCCCCAATAAGCAGAAGGCTGATGGAGGCCAAAGAAAACAACATGTCCTCTTGTGAGATGAGCAGGCAAGGTCTCAAATGCAAACACCTTGAGCTGTTGGCAGAGAGCAGGCACTTTCTCTGCCTTCTGCCAGGTGAGCTACAGCACAGGCTCCTAAGACTGCAGAAACAGAGCATGGAGCCTGCTCCAACATGCCCCTGTGCTCTCTCACTGCCCATGCAGCACTCGGACCCAGACAGTCCCCAGGCCAGGCTCTGTTTTGGCAACAGGACTGGCAGAATCAGGTAACATTGACCTGGGCCAGCAGCTTGCAGCTGAGCATCAGCCCTTTCAGCTCAACATGCATCACCATCTGCAGCGGGTTTCGGCATGGGCTGGTTAATAACATTATTGAGGCCATGTTTTCTTTCAAGCTCTGTCAAACCCACAAGCATGACCTACTCCAACTGCCAGGTTCTTTTTATATCTAGGTTTTTTAAATTATTTTTGTTTCCCCAGACCTTTCTTTTGTCATAGAAGGTAGACAGAGCACTTCGAGACACATTCTGTTATTGCAGCTGGGTCATACACACACATGGACAGCCCTTACCTATTACTTCTCTGCTTGCCATGGCTTCTCTCATCCCAGCTCCACAGGACACTCCAACACTCACCCTTTGTATGCAACACCCACCTCCTACCTCCCTCCTTTACTGTCTCCACTCCTTACACTTTGCACCCTCTTCCTTCACCCGTGAATGTTCTTCATTCACACACAGCTCCCTTCCTTCCTACAGGACCCTTCATTCTCAGCTATCCTTTATACATTCTTCTTTCCTTAAAAAAACCCTGTTTTAATACATCCCTACTTTCTTCTGCTGATGTGCCTTTATTCTCCCCTCCACCCCCGTTGGATTCTCCGGTGTCACTTTTGCATTGCCTTCCCTTAGCCTAGACAATTGTGTATGCTTCCCTTTTTGCTCTTAACATGAGTTGCTGGGGGCATGAGGGAGAAGAATCCGATACCTTCAGGAGGAAAACTATGGGGAAAACAAGTCTTCCCAAGAGCACATGCTTTGCAGTTCCTTACAGCTCTCTGTGGGGAGTACTGAGAGGTGGAGGTGTCCTGCCTAGCAGGACATCCAGCCATCTGCAAGGCAGAGAGGTCCAGGGAGAGCCAGACTTGTTATGTTGCCATGCTCTGGCTAGCAGTTCTGCTGCCTAAGGACAGACACTGAGACACAATGCTGTCCTGTGCCTTCCCAGCCAGCCTCAGCTGTGTTATCTGGGAAAGACCTGCAGACTGTGTAACACAGGCTAGCCCTTTGCATTTTCTTCCTGCACTTTCGTAGCTACCAATAATGACCTGGAAATTCCAGCAATGAGCAGTTAAGCCACAGGTTTCCCAAAGAAGAACTGAATGTCTTTCTCTCCATGTCTTTCATTATAGCTATTCAGCACAGCAATTGTTAATATGGGCCAGGACAAACATGTTTGCTAAGCAGAGCAAGAGGAAAACATAGAAATATCCATAAAGCACACACAGCAGGCAGTTGGCTGGCAGGAGGGATATGAAGGAGATGGGTATTTGCAGACAATACAAAAGTTATTGTGACAGCTGCAGATTGCAAGCCTTCTGTGGTAAACTCAGAGCCCAGCCGAGAGCTCAGGAAATGGAGAGGAAAGGAAAGCCTTAGAAGAACTCCGCCAGGCCCAAAATAATCCTCTACTGAAAGTGCTGCAGAATATTTATGGTGCAGCTATAATGAGCTTAAAAACACAGTGGCTTAATGGACATTGGCATGCAGATACAGATAATTTCTACTTGCGCCCTGTTTCAGTCAAAGAACAGCACTGGGATAAGACCAACATTTCCTTTTCCTGCCTCATAAGTCTTTCCTAATGGGAGAACTGAACTTCCCCAGGTGTTGTGGTTTAACCCCAGTCAGCAACTGATCACCACACAGCCACTCGCTTGCTCCCCCATATGGGATGGGGGAGAGAATCAGAAGAGTAAAAGTGAGAAAACTCGTGGGTTGAGATATAGACAGTATAATAGGTAAAGCAAAAGCTGCGTGCACAAGCAAAACAAAACACGGAATTAATTCACCACTTCTCATGGGCAGGCAGGTGTTCAGCCATCTCCAGGAATGCAAGGCTCCATCACGCGTAATGGTTACTTGGGAATACAGATGCCACCACTCCAAACATGTCATTTCCCCCCTGCCCTCCCTTCTTCCCCCAACTTTATATGCTGAGCATGACATCACATTGTGTAGAATATCCCTTTGGCCAGTTGGGATCAGCTGTCCCGGCTGTGTCCCCTCCCAAATTCTTGTGCACCTCCAGCCTACTCACTGGTGGGGCACTATGAGAAGCAGAAAAGGCCTTGACTCTGTGCAAGCACTGCTCAGCAGTAACAAACACATCCCTGTATTATCAGCACTGTTTCCAGCAGAAACCCAAAACATAGCTCCATCATAGCTATCGTGAAGAAATTAACTCTATCACAGCCAAACCCAGCATATCACAGGAGGGACTTTCCCATTCCACGTGTAAGCAGGGCACCGAGCAGAGAACTAATGAAGATATTCCCAGCTGGGTCACAGCTGACAGTGGCTACCAACACAGAGGGTATTGCACAACTCAGGGGATATGGGGCACAGAGACTTCAGGGATTGTAACTTTTTTCTTTATTTCAACTGTTAATTTTACAAATGTTGTGGGACTGCATGACCAGCAGATCGAGGGAGGTAATTCTGCCCCTTTTCTCTGCTCTCGTGAGACCCCACCTGGAGTACTGTGTCCTACTCTGGGACCTTCAATGTAAGAATGACATGGACCTGTTGGATCGAGTCCAGAGGAGGGCCACAAAGATGATCAGAGGGCTGGAGCACTTCTCCTATGGGGGCAGGCCGAGAGAGTTGGGGTTCTTCAGCCTGGAGAAGAGAAGGATCCAGGGAGATCATTATCAGCCTTCCAGTACCTAAAGGGGGCTTACAGGAAAGATGGGGAGGAACTTTTTACAAGGGTATGTAGTGATAGGACAAGGGGTAAGAGTTTTAAACTGAAAGAGGGTAGATTTACATTAGCCATTAGGAAGAAATTGTTTACTGTAAGGGTGATGAGACACTGGAACAGGTTGCCCAAAGAAGTTGTAGATGCCCCATCCCTGGAAGTGTTCAAGGCCAGGCTGGATGGGGCTTTGAGCAGCCTGGTCTAGTGGGAGGTGTCCCTGTCCATGGCAGGGGGGTTGGAACTAGATGACCTTTGAAGGTCCTTCCAACCCAAACCATTCCATGATTCTATGCCTTCTGACTGCAAACTCTTCACCAGCTTCACCAGCAAGAGCTCCCAAGGCTGTACACAGATCATAATTCAAATAGCACAGAGGAGTCCTCTCCCCCTCCAATATATCTGCTAGATATACTGAATTAACAGTTGCAATGATTCAGCTTTAATAGTAAAATAATATTCAGAGCAGATGCACTGAGTTTTAACACATCTCTGGAAACAGTCCCACTTCACCACAGCAGTTTCAAGTCCTTGTAAGTGCATGGAAAACTCACCAGTGACAATCTTTTTTCCACCTGATGGCTTTATTTAGGCACCATCACAACTGCATTTATATCAACATCTTCACCTTACAGTAGACAACCCATGGATGGCTACAAACACTCAGCTTGGAAGCAGCCACACTTCTCAGTCACACACAGCCATGATCTGGAAATGAAGCAGAACCCTGTTGCCCCCAGGAGCACCAATCAGCAGCCATGCATTAATCAGCTGCATTTCCAAAGTGCCTACAGGAGAGCATTTAGTTGGTCAGCAGGATATTCCTTATAATAATTAATAAGTATAATATCAACTTAGTCTTGGGAACTAACAGGCTGCAAGAACTCTTTCAGGTGACAATGATGTCCAGTCACCAGTGGCAGACGATTGCCCCTGTCCATTTTTTGTTTTGGTGTGTACCTTTTATGATGCTCACTGCTCAAACAAGGACCCTCTGAAATGTTCTCAGGCTCCAAAAAGAAATACTAACAAGCACACGGATGCGGTGCAGCAGGAAGCTGGCACTCGCTGCAGATCGTCAGGCTGGCTCTAATGATCAGGGAAGCGCATGCGGACCAGCATCTTCTCTGACCCGACAAATTCATGCTCAGCGCCCCAGGCAACCTGTAGCTCCAGAAGGGAGGAAGGAAACACCACAGAAACCTGAAAACCTCTGGAACAGCAGCAGTTGTTTGCTGGGAGCATCCTGTCTCATTGTGCTTGTTAAGGGACAAGTGTAATATAATGTAGATGACAAAACTCAAATCCACTCCCAGTGCATAAAGTTTTGTTTTCAGAGATTCCTGCTCTCCGGTCGTGATTCCTTATGCCCCTGAGCACTGTGTTTGCATGTCTCTGAGAAGTCAGTGAGAGAACAGCCTTGCTATTTCTCTTAACTAACTTGATTCCCTCCTCTCACTGCAAATCACCACTGACAACTTCCCTTTTGTTCTTTACTACAACCTCTTCATTGTTCTCTCCCTTCCAATACCATTTTTTCCTTTAATTCTGCCAGTACTTTGAGGGAGGAGTGTCTGGGCAAACAATGTTCTATAAGATGAATCTCTGTTAGGTCATATTTTTTGTAACAAACAGTTCTCTGCACACAGAGTGCCGTGATCCATATGCTAGTTAGAGAAGAAGAGTGGGAGAAGATCCGGGAGTGGTTTTTCTCTCTTCTGGTTTTATTTTCAGTTTCTAAGGAAGCACATATATTGTTCTGTAACTAAGGTGTCAGTGTCAGCTGCAGGATATCTGAATGCCATTCCTTGCTTTCTCAGGGTTTTTTCTGCAGATGTTTTAGCTGTTTGTGAGCCTTGGACTGGAAATAGCAAACAAATATGACAGCCTTCCTCTTTTTGCAGTGTAAGTTCATTAGTCCCATTCTAATCAGGGAGATCAGAGCTGGGACTGTCATCCAAAATAAGTATATACCTCATCTGCTGCAGACAAAGACTACTTTTGGGACTTTAAGGTCTATACAGGTGCTACTACTAATTACTTCAAAGTAAAGATTTCTAACCAAATCCTATGGTTAAGGATTTCTGAAGTGAGGAGAAGGTGCAAGAAATGGCAGTACACAGGGATAAATTAAATCATAAAATGAAAGCTCTTGTTATGCTGAACTCCATTTTCTGAGAACATCATTTCTCGGTAAATCTGGATGAATAATTGCTAGTAAATAACTTGCCTGATGGTCTTCTCTCTATGCTTTGTAGAGACAGCCACTAGCAGATTGTGATTGCTTCAGAAGAGTTTGTTATTCAAAATCATTTGATGACATTTTTCCAAGACTGCTTTTATCGGCAGCTCGCTATTCACAAGAGAGCCATGCAGTTACACCATGATTAGTGGTAGTATTTCTATTCCCCAGTTGCAGAAGTGTAAGCCTTAGTTATCCAATACAAATACTTCCAGAAGGTGAATTTAAAATTCACTTTCCCCAGGTGCAAGAGCACAGAAGCTTCAAACCTCTTTTAAGTGAGTGAATATACAATTAAAACTCTACCTTATTGCTCTTTGCTGACAATAATCCTGAAAGGGTTGTGCATGCAACCTATATCAATTCATTTAGGAAGTAAAAAAACCCCACAGATAATTGCTGTTGGTGGCATTGAAACAGCTCTAGTGTCTGCTATTCGCACCCTTCTCTATACAGAGGGACCCCAGTTACAATAGTAGAAAAACATTGCTCTGTTCAGACTCCAGTGCTGTCATAAATTATCATCGTTATTATTATTAAGGACCATGCTATGTTACAGGAGGAAGCGGAGACACCAAGAGGTTAGGTGACCAAGAGCGCACAAAGTCTATGACAGAACCAATAATACAGCAGAGTTCTCTGAATGAGCACTGAACTTGGCTGAGAGCAGCTCCCTGCTCTTTGTTGCTCTCCCTTTTGGGGATGTTCAGCTCTGTAGGGCTGTTTCTGCCTCTTACTGTGTCTCTGCTCTCATCTTCAGTAATAATCCTGTGTTCAGAAGGAAGGAACATAAACTGAGATACATTCCAGGCTCTCTGATGTGATGAATGAGTCATGGTGGGGATGAGGGAAAAGGAGATCAGCTGTGTGTGCTACATGGTTGAGAATAATCCCAGCAGGGAAGTGTTGTGTTCTTGAACTTCAAAAGGGTTATTATAGATAGTCAGAGGTAAGAAAAAGAAATTAAAATCTATAGAAAACACTTGACAGCAGCTCTTTTAACATCACTGTTGATGCCTTCCAACCCTGCTAGAGTTCACTAATCTTGGAGACTTATGACCACCCAATCTGGAATAAAAAAATGTTCTCCCACAAACAGACTTTGGGTATATAATTTGGCTTTAGCTTTCCTTTTCAAGGCAGCTCTATTTTCACATATTGAAATTATGCAGCTCTGAAGTCATTAATTTCAATTCCAAGAGCTCTTTCCTATGAACACTGTAATGTTACCAAATTATATTATCAATCACTTTTTTTTTTTTTCTTTTGGACCATTCTTCTTCCTCTCTGTCTTCCTCTTGCTTTCATTTTCAGTTCCCAACTTTTATGCTACACCATATTCATCTGTCAGGATACAGAAAAAGGAGGGACTGTCAGGCACAACACAGGCTATTCTTTGTGTGAAGATTTGCATTGTTCTCCAGGTGATTTTCTCCTGAGTTTTTAGTATTTTCATTGTCAGCCTGAAGGGTAACAAATCTGTGTACCACAAGTATATGCGTATGAAATAAAGCTGGGGGTGAAGGGTAAAACAGACTCATTCCTTTGTTGTTACTGACAGCAGAATGCAGACAGATATACATATGACTGTATATTTATTTTTTCTAGTTATACAGGGCAGTAACACAGTCTGATGGAGTTACCATTGACCTAAAGTTGCTGCAGCATCAGTGTGCATAGCTTTTCACCTTTCTCTTTCCCCGTCATCAATACAGTTAATGACCTTTAGCCATCCAATAAAAAGTGTTTTGTGACCTATACTATGCTGATGCATAATAGAAAGTTTCAGGTTCCAGTAAGGCTGATTCATTCCTCCCATCTGAGTAAAGGCTGGGTGTTATACAAGTAAAGGTTGAATGTGATGAAACTGTTCGATTAAGCATGTCCTAGTCCTTTGAATGGAAAACATAACACTGAAGCAGGCCCTTAGGAGAGATTTCTCTCCCCAGATTTGAGCTATCTGAACATTATACATCTCATCTAATCTCAAAGTTTTCCCTATAGTCAACAGATAATGATGGGTACCTCCAAATGGGCATCCATCTTCATAAAACATTTAACAGAGAGAGGATGACTTGTGGTTGGTTAACTTCTCCCTCTCTGGGAGCCTAAAGATTACCTTAAGCAAGTTACCTAGGATTCAGAGGATGGAAGATAAGTAAAATGAATCCCACCTGAACTAGGAGTTTGCTCCCAGTGGTGTTTGCTCTGAAATACTCCATTCCCTTCCCCTCCCCAAGTCCCGCTCACCAAGTAATGAGATTCAGGAACTTTTGACCCCTTTAGGCTTGCCAAGCACGAACAGCCACAGGAGAGGAAACCAGGTTTCAATGTGCTAAATAAATTGTCAACAGAACCTTACTGAAGATCCGCTCCGTCCCAGAACCTATTACCTACAATGTTGTGCAAGGTGCTGCTATTGCACAAGTTGTATTTTGGAATCCCTTTGACCATGAAATGGGTCAAACATAGAGTTTAACATTTGGGGCATGGATGCTAACTGTCAGAGTTAAATTTTTCACTGCTCAAGAATGTAGTGTCTCACTTTACCAGGGTACACATTAACCATTTTTGAAACACTGGAATGAGAGTGGTAAGAACCCTTGAAGAGAGAGAAACAGTAAATTCGTTCTTCAGATTTGACCAGCACGTGGTAACTGAAAGGCTTATCTTACCCATTGAGCCATGAGGGGAGGGGAAGGGAAGGTATTGACTAGTAGCTCAGCAAGAAAACAATGACTGCCCTGCACACTGGCTAAACCAGGGTCTTGGAAAGAAAAAAAGACTCTATAATGTATATTCACATGCAGGGCAAATTAAGATTGTATAAGCATTTCTGATGCTGACATTTTCTGATTTCTCAGTGCTTGACATCATAACTTTCCTATTGTTTCTTAATCATAGTTCTATATTTACTTCTCTCTGTCTACATATAAGGATGTTTCATGATCATAAAGTCCCTCATCTCTCCTTTCCCCACTTGGGAGTACAGAGAGAGAGAGAAGGAGAGAAGGTCCAATTCTTGTTCTGCAGATGGATGGTGGTAATGGTGGTACATGCAGACTGGGTGTCCAGCTCATACCTGTGAAGGCAGGTGGGACAGAACTGAACTGTTGCACCATGGATATCAGGCCAGTGCATTGAATGAGATGGACATTAAAGGGTAAAGTAACGATGCTGCAGATGTAACAAGTGCAATGACTGCAAAGTCCAAACAGGATGTCAGCTGTCAAGTGCCCTTAATCTCACCTCAGTGACAGTTACCTCCAGCATGGAGCACAGAGACTGACAAGGAAAGCATCACGTGGATGCACCTTTTCATTTCTTTTTCCCTTTATCATTGATATTCCTCACAGATGGGTTCTGCATGACATGTTTCCAGCAGAGACCGGTGACTGGTTGTACGGATAAAGGTCTTCTCAGTACCAGAAACCAGATGCGGTTTCCTCATAGAACCTATTCCTGTCAGGATGAAGGACTCCAAATACGCCAAAGAGAGATGCAGGCAACTGGCTCAGACCATTAACCCTATTTCTGTCTCTTTGCACTGCATGAAAAGGACTTTTCCTTCATGGATATACAGGGGCTTTCCTCGTATTCACAGGGCTGCATGACACCTCCATCATCAGAACTGTTGTGTTCACCTCAACTCTTTCATTTAAAGGCCATGCCACTGAAGGTAGGGACAGAGTGAAGGAGGGAAATAGCCTGTCACAAACTGTGAGTGTGGTCATGGGACCACAGAAGTCATGCCTTCGCTGTACTCCCCAACTTGAATGTCAGTTTGGACAGGTACAAATTGTCTTTCAGCCACATTTGTCTTGTTTCCCTGAGCTGTTCTAAGCTCAAAAGATGGCAAAACTAAGGATCCAGGTAGACAAGCACACCATGAAATATGAATTCTTGCCTACTGCTGATCATAGATAATTCTGTGTCACATCTTCAAGTTTAGGGACATTAAAATGAACATGATACAGTAACAGAAGCATATACAGTCTTTTTTTTCCCAGATAGCTTGTCTTCTGCTCTGCTTCCCGTATTCCCTCTAATATAGAAAAATAAAACTCCATGAGGATCTCTTATGGGCACAAGTGATGATTTCTTAGCTTTGCACTTCACTGAGCATGAGCAACACAGGCAGTTTTGCAGCTCCTAACACTATGCTGTATACTTGTTTTATTAAAATCACGGGAATATGTGAAAATCCAGCCTTTTGTTGAGCTTGCAATTACACTTTCAAAACCAGCTACTAGTTAACTACTAATCTAGCCATCCACTTATCTGCAGGCAGAACTCTCAGCTAGCTAGAGATTTGAAGTCCCTCTGTTCCATACAAAAACACACCAAGCCAGTAAATTAGAGAAGAAAATGCCTCTAAAGAATGGTTACCTTTTGAATCTGGACCATTTTCTATTGTGGTGCCAAGTTCCCATCTTGGCTCCAACATGGCAGGATTATGCCACAGTACAAAGAATTTCTACAGGTCAATTTTAAAATTGACCTGTAGAAATTATCAGACCTCCAACCTGTGTGACATGCCAGGGATCATACCAACATCACTCCTCTTTTCTCCACCTGCAGACACCTCTGTTATGATGCAACTTTGTTGACCCATGTTGAAGAATTTCATACACCAGAGTATGAGGTATGAAGCCCTTTGCATTAGTGCCAGGTTTATACGCCACCTATTCCTAAGAAAGATCACTCTTTGACCTCAAGATCAGGCTCTGAGTTTTTATTCCTTCCTCAGTTTGTTCCCCAAGTATCAGCCATTGTAGTAGCATGACAACAGCTATATGAATAAGAAATTGATGGCACCACAACAAATTGAGGGCAGAGAGGCTATGATCTCTATTTGTCAGGATGGAAGTAAAGGCTTAGTTATTCCCTGCAAACACAGGAAGTAAAGCACAACAAAAGTTTTCCTGGACAGAATGTGGAGACAGGATGACACTACACGGGGAAAAAAAAAAAAAAAAGAAATGAGACAAAAGCAAACCAGAATTAGAATAAAATAGTGGTCAACACAAATACTCTTATGTTCTTCCCCTGGTGAAAAAAATGCTCATGAGAGAACAATTCCAAAATCTTCTAAGCCACTGTGCAGTCTAAATCCATATTTCAGAAGAGACCTAGCTCTGAGAAGCCTGTGTTTTCTTTACTTTCTGTACTACCTATTTTCCTAACTGATTTAGACATCACCAATGGTGAATACAGTCACTCTGGTAGTTACAGGTCTTATACATTGGTAAAGCTAGACTGGCTCAGGAATCAGCTCACCATCACTGAAGCTGACCTGAGTTCATCAAAGTCCAGGTAAAGCTCTGTGCTGGTCTGCTTAGGCTGGGGAAAATAACCAACTGCTAGCTCAGGTGTGTGTTTCCAACATCCCTTTTGAGCAGGACTTCAGCTTGCAAACCTCTCAGATCAGGGAGGGAGGGATTCCTGAAACACAACCATCTGAGAAGCTGTCTGCATAATGCAGCATATGGCAGGTCAGGTCCTGAAAGCAGCCTGGTCACACTGGTGAACTGCTGCCAGTTCGCTCATAAACCTGGCTTCCCATCGCCTTAGCAATTCAGCAGAGATACATGCCACCAAATCAGGAATCCCTGTGCCCTTCTGTGATAGAGATGTGACCTTCTGCATCTTTAGGAGGCTCTGTCCATTCACATTACACCACCGTTGTGGTCACTGAATGCACCTTTGGTACTCCTTGGCACAGGGGCAGGCATGTTTGGTTCCTATAAAAGGTCACATCTCCACCTACTTCATCTAAGCTGTGACTTTTCAGTAGGTCTCAAAGCAGCAAGCTTTCCTTTGCTACTGCAAACTCTGGAGCAGAGCAAACCTGCAATGTTGTCCCACAGAGATGCAATTTCAGTTGCATTTGCTGAGCTTTTAAATTATGTGTATGAATTCCCTGGCAGCTGGTTTAGGGGAAAGTTACTGCTTTCAAAAGGTTCCTTATTGTCTATGTTTTCTTATCTAGGTAAAGATTTTCCAGTTTTAGTCCTACTGTGTGTTCTCCAGTTTCTAAGGAGATAACAGGCTTTGTAATCCATTAGGTAACTGCATTGACAAATTTCTTAGTGGTGGTGGCTTAGTGTATTCAGGAAACTCCTTTCCTTTTTTATGAAATCAGTGTCTTTTTCAGTTTGTCTCCGTGAAGTGGCTTCACTAATTAAATTCAGTGCTCTCCCTTCCATCTGCAGCCATTTAATACCTGTAGAATGTGACCGCATTCTGTCCTTTACTCCATGTTTGTTGGCAATGAGTGGAGAGATTCATGTTTATCTGGCTTTTAGGCCATTTAAGAAAATATTCAGACTAATGTATATCAGCCTATGGTCTGATCTTCTCTCACGAGAATGTCAGGATCTTCTCTCACCAGCCAAATCCTCTAAGTCTCATTTCTATATCTATTTCCCACTTTGCCTCTCTTCTTTCTTCCAGAACTGAGTTTTCCCTCCTGAAGAGCCACATCTGCTTCTCAAGTTAAGTTTTCTATAACTTTTTGAGTTCAGCTGGTTTTCTCCCTAAACTGTTGCTAGGCAAAGACAGAAAAGGAGGAAGGTGTCTTGACAGAAAAGGAGGAAGGTGTCTCGGCAGAAAACTCCACATATCTGACTTATATGGATTAGGAAGAAACTGATGCCTTGCATTCAACATCTGCAAAGGGTGAAATGAGGTGAATATGAGATATGTAATCCTTGTAATTCCTTTTGAAGGGTTTAGTGTGTGGATCTGCTGTTCAATTACCTATGGGCCAGCAAGAAGATTATAAAGGGAAAGAATTTCCTCTGTGACATACAAAAGGACTTAAACCTGAAGTGCAAGTGAGAAGATTTTGCAGGCTGAGCACTATGCCTTTTCTTAAAGGAGGAAAGATGGACTTTTCCCCTACAGGGATCCACAGGCTTTATTTTAATTCAGTCCCCTACATTTTCAAAGTCTTATATGAAGTGGGAAGTGGCCATCTCATTCCTACCCTCTCTCCTCTTTCATGTGAATCATGCAGCATAAACTTCTGTACATCCACTGCAAAGACAGATGTGTTATTATTATTTGCTCAGGGCTTGAACTCGGAAGGAGCTGGACTGGAATAGGAGACCAAATTCTTTTTCTCATTCTTAAGGAATGTCACCATCTCAGAGGAATATTGTGATCTCCCATCAGAGCAGGAGAAGTTTCAGGATTTGCTAGATCCAGTCAAAATCTTGGTCCCTTTATGGGACACGAACATAGGCCTTTCCTGCTTCATGTAGGAAGTACACTATTTGTGACACCCACAAATGGATAACCAGGATCACCAACCTGCCCCTTCCACAAACAATAGTTGTTCTGGTGGTGCAAGACCTCACTAAATCTGGAATATCCTCACTCTCCTCCCTGCATATGCGGGGGTAGCAGGGAGCATGGGCACATGTGAGCGCTGCAAGGGACTACAACACTTGTCTGCTTGCATACCTGAATATAGTACTTTCAGCGTAAAATTCATCCTTATGAAGTATGGAGTAAACCAGAGGAGGACCTCAGCTTAGCTATAATAAGACTTTGCGCGTAAGAAAATTGTTTTTATCCAGAGTGATAATAGGTAATCATGCCTCTGTGTCACAAGCCATTGTAGGGTGGTGACATGCTGTAATAGGGACGACATGTTTCCTTTTGTGGCAGAATCGTATTTTTACTTTTTACGCTTGTACTACTGCAGCAGTCAAAGGGGCCAAGCTGTGGGACAAGACTCTAGTGACACCCTAAATACAATTTAATGTTGAGATTATAAGCAGCATTCCCTGGTCTTCAAAGAGCTCTTTGCCCTTCTGTCATGGTTTAACCCCAGGTGGCATCTAGAACCATGCAGCCGCTTGCTCACTCTCCCCAGTTGGGATAGTAGAGAAAATGAGAAAGGTAAAAGTGAGAAAACTCATGGGTTGAGATAAAGATAGTTTAATAAGTAAAGCAAAGACTGTGTATGCAAACAAAACGAAATAAGAATTTTATTCACCACTTCCCATTGGCAGGCAGGTGTTCAGGCATCTCCAGGAAAGCAGGGCTCCATCACGTGTAACGGTCACTTTGGAACACAAACGCAATCACTCCGCACACTCCTTCCTTCCTTCTTCTTCCCTCAACTTTACATGCTGAGCATGACATCATGTGGTCAGCTGTCCTGGCTGCATCTCCTCTCTGCTTCTTGTGGACTCCCAGCCTACTTGTTGGTGGGGCAGTATGGGAAGCAGGAAAGACCTTGAGCGCTTGGCAACAACCAAAAACACCAGAGCACTACCAACACTATTTTCCATCCCAAATCCAAAACACAGCGCTACACCAGCTGCTAGTGAGTAAGTTAACACTATCCCAACTGAAACCGTGACACCTTTCCAGAGCCTGCAGGCATTAGCCTGGTCTGCCAGAGCAGCATCCACAGCTGCGCCGCACACCGGCGCTGGGAGGAGGAAGGCAGTGCTCCAGCCCTGTCTCTTCAGCCGACTCCAGCTCCTTTACGCTTGGCTGCCTCTGGGTTTGTTTTAATAACTCAGCTGTTTGAGCATCATTAAAATGGCTCTGACTGGTGCCTGCAATAAGATAGAAATCAGCATATGAAGCAAAGTGACTCACTCCACAAATAACATTTGCCTGTACTGTTATGAGAATAATGAAGCTGCTACTGTAAGGCTCCCAGGAGCCGGGTGACAAGGAGAGGGATGAGGGAGAGGAATTGATTGTGAGTCTTCCTAGAAAGGTGGATGGAAAGGGCCTTTGCCAGACTTGTAGTTTATTATAGTAGCTTTCCTCTTGGGCAGTTTGGGTCCTGATACACGTTGCATGCTTCAAGCAAATGTAGCACGGGTTGTAATTCCCTCAAAGGAAAGTCAAAACCAGCATATGTTGGCACTGGCAGTGGGTGTGTCTGAGCTTTGTTGAAGCTTCTGATGTACACAAACATGCACAGTGAATCACCATATTTTATATGACGTTCTCAAAAGACTCTGGATCTTGGCATAGCAGAGGGTCTGCGTTTTGGAAGACAAGATGCAGACAGCACATGGCTCCGGTTTAAGGATGTTTCTTTAGCAAGACAAAACCTTTCCTATTCACAAATTCTCCAACATTCCTGACTTTCTGTATTTCCAAATAACGTGGCACATAGAGGGACTAATTGTAGCTTGCTTTGAACTGAAAATACTGTTGCTGACCCGGGGTACAATTCAACTGGATGGACACAGTGGGCAGGTCATATCAGCATATGCCTATGCAGAGCAGGGCTGAAACGCCAGGGCAGGGCTCCATGGGCCAAGCTGGCCCGGCATTTGCCTGTACTGATTCTGGCTCTACTCGTTGCTCCTTTTCATGAATATCAAATATAAATGTAAGAGAAGAGATCAAATAGCAGAGGCTTGCATTCCTGCTCTGCCTGCAAAGGGATGTCTCAGAACATCTTCATTTGAACTATGCAGATATAATTAGTCAATCAGTGATAGGAAGTGAAATCTTCCTTGTTTATAACCTGCAATGTGCCAGCAGAAGCTCTCTCAGGTTCCTAAGAAACCATTTCTAATCTTGCCATGAACTGCAATGAAACTAGGGGTGTTTCCTTCCTTCTGACAGTCTCCTACCTCCTCCCAGCACACTCTTAATTGATCCTAATCAATTGCTCAGGAGTTTCATAGGCAGAGTTCAGAAAAATATTATCCTGGCAGAATTTCCCAATAGAAAACCCACTTTTTACTTGTATAGATTTTTTTTTACGTAGTCCTCCCCCACCCTTCTCAATCTCCTACCCCGCCATGATGATTATTGTTTCTAAGTTTCTCTGTAGACAAGTATTTGAATGTGTGGACGTTTCCTGACAACCGCCAGTACTGATGCTGCTGAGTCTGTGCCTGCTGATCGTGGATGTTTTAGTATTTTGGATGGGGTCCTCAGCCGTCTCTGGCTCCTTTGTCTTTTCTCAGCATCATGGTGCCAGGGGCACTGGTTCTGCAAGGTTCTTGCTTTTAACTGAGGGGGGCAGTTACCTTTTGCACATTTCTGCCTCCAAGAGAGAATTAACGTCAGCTACATACCTTCTTTCCTCCTCTTCCTTTCTCTACCAAAAATTTTAGTCCCTCTGTGCCTGCTCTTGCCACCGGCTTCAGTTCATTCTGCCTCCTTGCTCCTTCTTACCTAGGAAAGGAGCTGCAGCAATAGCATCAAAAATATTCCGCAGATACTCATGGGTAAGCAACTGGGCTGCAGCTCAGGATATGTAGAACCAGTTCCCTTTTCCTTGTGTGACCTTGGATAAATTAATTCTGCTCAGATGTAGAAAGAAAGCTGAGCACTTAAAGTGGGACATAAGAAGATTCTGCAATGCGCAAAACTGCCGCTTGTCTAATGCTTCATGTTGAGACGTTCCTCAGTTTTCAGTATTTAAATCCTCTTCTCACTCCAAGTCCTGCTTCTGACCATGGCCAGAGGTGACACGGTCTTGACAGGGCTTATGCTGATGCCCCACCAGGATCCAAAAGCTCAGCTGTCTTCTATATGCCTGGCCAAAGCAGTTGAATGCAAAGATGCACTGTGAAAACGTTTACCGGAAGAGTCTTTGCAAAAGGAAAAGCAATTCACTTCCTTCCAGACGACAGCAGGGAAGTTCTGCAGTGAACACGCACCCAGCAAGGGGAGTCTCTGTGATTTTCGTCAAAGCCACTTCTCCCCAGCTCTAGGGCAATACCCAAAACACAGACAGCATGAATATATGAAATACTCACTCAGACTGAAAAGTAAGTAGCAAGGAAGTTCCCTTTCCAGCTCATGGTTATCATGGGAGAAAAGAATCCTGTCCCTCTTCCAAGGACAGTTTCTGCATTTCTGGTTGTGACAAACCCATAGAACTAGTACGAAGTGCAGCTGAGACATTCCTCCATAAGCATCCTGACAACTAGGCTATGAGCTCCACAAAGGAGAGGACAATTAAGGTGCTTCCCTGTTCTCCATGTTTCTTTATCGGTGGCCTCACTTGTGTCCTTGTTGAGGCTGTCGGTTGTCTACAGTCTTGTCCAGGGACTTTGTGCTCCTCTGTGGAGGGTTAACCTTGAGCAGCAGCCAGACACCTGTCCAGATGCTCTCTCACTCCTCCTCTCCACAGGCTGCGTGAAAATACCTGCTCCACCATGGTCCTCACCCTGGTTTGCAGGGGAATCTCTGCTCCGGCACCTGGAGCACCGAAGTCTCCAACAGCCCCAGCCTGGTGGAGCCACCAACGCCTTCACACAGAGCCAACAAGCGTGGTGTGGGCACAGCTTGTGGACCCCACACTTACTTTAAAACAGGAATTAAAATTCTCCTCTCTATTTAGTGGTACCACTTTAAATAACTTAAGTTACTCCATGCAAAGTGTTTTGGTAGGAATTGCCTCCTACTATGTGCATGGATAATATCTAGCTTTGTGAATCCGTGAATTAGGTTGGAGTCCTAAAGTGCACTGTAATATAAATAGTAAGAATGACTAAGTGAATTCACCTCATTTTTTTCCCCACCTGTTGTTCACAAGCAAATTCGGAGACAAGATCACTGGAGCAAAGAAAGAAATGTGCATGCATGTCAGAGAAGCGTGGTATAGCAATGGATGACATCTGCCCAACTAAAAGCAGTATTTAGTTGAAATTTTGCATATTCTCAGCAAACTGATCAGAGAATGATGCAGATTAAGGATTATTTACAGAAATTATTCATCAGCAAACAAACCAAGAAAAAAAATGCTGTCTGTGGGCAGTTCAGGAACAGGAAAAGACAAAAAAAAAATCAAATCCTAGATGCTGTTCATCTAATGAATTATTCACATGCATTAACTAAACACCGGTTTGTATTTATACAGCATTTAGTAACACAAAGTGATGTGCCAGCATTATCTTTGTCTACAAAAAAGCTGGATGGGTTAAATTAAATCAGAGCTCAGAGATATGAACAAAAGGCATCAGCTGACCCACATAAAATTGTAATTGTTTCTAAAGAAATACAATTTTTTTATTTTTCATTTTAAACCTGGATGCTGAACGCTTCTGAAAATCACATCAATATACCGTTTTCTTGCCCATCTCCAGATGTAAAGGGAAGTTATTGATGCAGAGTTTATGCATCCTTTGTAGGCTGTTATTAGAGTTCCCTCTGCTGCTGACTATGCAGCTCTACTTGTACTGCTCAGGTGCTGGGTACTAACAGAGGCAGGTTCAACGGTACATATTACTGAAGTGAATAATACCTCAATTACAGGCTGCTGGTCTCCTGAGATAGCACAGGAGCAGCAGGAATAAAAATCCTGAGACTCTGCTCCTGGACTTGTGGGTCACAGTTCTGATGTTTCAAGTGAAAAAGAAATATGATTAATGGCACATTATCATTTATCATATTTGCTCATCTAATAGTCATGTAGTTTTATTCCCCAGACATTGCCCTCAGAAATTCTTTTGCAGCCACTAGGCACATTCTTGAAAGTACAGTACGACACTTGCCAGCACCTTGGCAAAGCAGTTACAGTACGCAGCTGCGAGATGAGAGTAACCATTATGCAAGCAACCATATTTTGCTGTGTATGCCAGAGCCTGTACCTCATTTATTGTTTTAAGGAGCTAGGAGTTAGAAAATACTAGAAGCAGAAATGTCCTCTCCCTTTTCTTTTAAGCTCCAAGGTGAGGTAGAGGATGCTTCTCAGGTCTATTTCTCTCTTGCTTCGCCTTACTGAATTTTCTAACAGATCCTGACACTGTCTCAAGGTGGTGGCTGACCTCTACGCCACCATGCTCATCAGCGTGGCACCCATGGTGGGCTGGAAACAACCAGGGGGACCAGTAGGATCTTCTGTTCCTGCAAGTTTGTGTCTCACCCTGATGTCAGCAAAAACTTGAGTACCTGCTCTGTCTAGCACCATCAGGACTCCATGGTCTCTGCCCAAAAAAACGAAGGCAAAGCAAACTCTGTCCACCAGCACTTATAAATGAATCATGTAAGAGAGGGAAAGTAAGAGAAAAGGGAGGTAACTTACTGATGAGAAAACAGAAGTTGATCCCAAAGTAACTCTCTCAAGTCCTTCTGTGACATGCTGGCCCCAAAGGAGTCCTTTTAACTTGTGATCAAGCTAGAAAGTTCTCCCAGGAAAGAGAATCTGACTGACTGATCCTCCAGACTGTTTTTAAAGTTGAGTTATTTCACTTTTACCAGCATCCAGGGGAAAAAAAAAAAAAAAAAAAAGGAGATGGAGAAATGACCCTGCATGAAAGCAACAATATTGTCTTGCGCAATTTCATGGGAAAAAAAAAAAAAAAAAAAAAGGAGATGGAGAAATGACCCTGAATGAAAGCAACAATATTGTCTTGCGCAATTTCATGGGAAAAAAAAATGTCCTTCCTACTTCCATGCAATCCCAGCTAGCTAAAATTCAGCCAGCTCCTGAATGCAGGGAAATACTTTCCAATCCAACTGTCTGTCACTCCTCATTCTTCAGCATTTTCTTGGTCTCATCCTTAGTTGCCCCTGAGATGTTACATTTGTCTGATTTTTGTAATCACTAACTTCTACTCACAGTCTCAGAGTATGAGAAGTCCTTGATTACATCTGACTGCAAATGAGGCATGGGCACAGACTGAGCCTATCCCAGGAGAAAAAGGATGAACTAGGAGCAGAAATTCAGAGCTGAAAGCCTCAGCTGCCACTAGTCTGGAGGCACTGTATTGAACCTCTGGAGGACATAAGTCAGCTCATGCTTTTTGCTAGGTGTACAGCTGAACAGAGGATCAGATGATGGTGTCCACCTGAACAAATGGAGGCCTCTTAGGCTGAGCCAACAATCAAAAACAGGTGCTTCCAGAGTGCCGTCCTTCTCAGCCTAAAGAAGGAATATGAGATAATCTTTAAAGTCCCTTCCAACTCGAACCATTCTATGATTCTATACATCAGGTGAAGCAGGGCTAAAAGTGTCTAGTTCTCTGCGTTGGCACTATAACACAGCCACTCATCCAGATGTAGGTTTCTACGCAGCAGAGCTAGTAAGATAAATCCAGCCCCTAGGCTTTGATGGCACCAGGGCGAGGCATCCATCTTCATTAGGCACCTGGACCAGGCAGTACAAATACTGCTCCCTCTCCATCCCTGGGAAGCTGCTGCTCAGTGAGACTATGAAAGTGTTCCTGGATGGTGATCCAGTGGTGGAGAGAAGGTGGGATGAAGCATTTGGTTTTGCCCTGAACTTGGGGGGGCATAGGAAGCACCTAAACACCTGCTTTGGTGAAATAAGTGACCTGAGTTTGGTCGTGGGGGAATTTGTTCAGGTTATATAGGAAGCCCTTGGCAGAGACAGATAAAACTTCCTCCAGTACCACAGAATAATTATTTCCCATTAGTCAACATGGAGGAAAAAATATTTCTTTCCTGCCGTTGCTTGGTCTGTCCATGTAGACACTGAACATTTGGGGATAAAGTGTTATAAATATGTTCAGTACTCAGTACAGGTAAACAGGTAGAGGAAGAAGAGTAAATTCCAGGCAGGGTCAGTTGGTGCTTTGGTACTAAGTAATTGTAGAAATGGATCAAATTAAGTATCTAAATCTGCATGCCACAGAAATCTTTGAAAGGTGGATATACATCTTGCCATTTGAGTATCACAGGACAACACAGACATCTAAAGGGCTACTGATAGCAGCCACTGGAGATAGTCCATGACAAACAACAGAGACTGACAGCCCATTGGCATTATGACTTTCATTGAGTTAATCGGATTCCTCACAATGAGAAAAATGCCAGTGCATCCACAAAGAGGAACATTGCTGTCCTGCAGGCAGCTTTAAGGAGGATTTGGTTATGTGTTTCAATGAGACATTTAAAATTACACTCATCAGTTTTCAGAAATCTCACTCATTTAAATTGTCACAGCTCAGTAGCCCTGGGATTTAAGAGTAGAAAAGGGTAAGAGTCATCAGCAAAAGCTCTTTACTAATTTATCAGAGAACAGAAAGAGAGCAAATTTTTAGTGAAAGAAATAAAAAAGAGGAACCTGACTATCCTTCCTGTCCTAGCTACTGGATGCCAAGCAGAGACACATTGGTGTGGCTGCTGCTAACCTTGGCAGGCTGACGGTAAGAATCCAGATTATCTGCTGTTGGCTTTTTGTGCTGGTGAAAGCAGGGGAAGACAGGGATAGGGAAAAGGGGTAGCTCGAAGGAGAAACAGTCAAACTGACCATAAACCAGGTTGCTCTAGTCAGCTGTAGCCCAGCTCCTGCACTGGAGCTCTTCCGAAGGGTGAATGGTGGCTTTGGGAGCAAATCCATCTAAACAACCTACTGTATAGACATTTTTTCTTGACTCTGTGGCTTCAACCCTGTACTAAGAGACAAATAGCCCCGTGGATGTTGCTTTCTCTGGCAGGCGAGCAGTTGTACATCTCCCCAGCTCCCTGCAGACTGGGTCTCCCTCCTACACTAGCTGTCAGCCCTTTCTCAGGCAGCTGCACTCCACCTTGTCCATCCTATCTTAAAGCCCTTCTCACGTTATTTTTTCCAGATACATAGATCCGGTAAACATCACTAGCACAGCCCAACGCCAGGCTCTGCTATATGAACATGTTTCTCAAGTGATAAGACTCAAATTATAGTCTTATTAGAAACTTCAGGAATATGTCATCTTGGGAATCATTTTCTTCGTACTTTCCTTTGTCTGTAAGGTAATGGGAGGTGACAAGAAAGAGCTGTCTCTTCTGTGGATGGAAGGCAGGAGGGAAGAGAAGTGAGATGAATGAGAAAAAAAAAAATCCCTGCTGCAAGTGTTTTAAGAATTCAGCAGGAGAAGGACAATCCTATAGTGCAGAGTGTGAGATTACTTGTGCCCAAACCTCTGGGACATATCACAAATACGTACAAAGAGAGAAAAGGCTCTTTCCCATACTCATGGAATTGCCATTGCATCCCTGACCACAGTCATCAGGGGTAGAGGCCCAAAGGGCAGCGAATGAAAGCTGACAGAGCCATCTCTGTCTAGTTTCCAGTAGGCAGGAGTTAGTTACTACCTGGAAACAGGCACCTTTTTGTCAGCATAAGGAGCAGGTGAGTTAGCCTTGCCAGAGCAGGCTGTAGAGAGCAGATTAGCAGGTGTCAGGGCAGGAATTGATACTGCTGCAGCCCTTCTACACCAGCCCCATGGATAAATGGGAGCAGTCTTCAGGTTTTCTCAGACGAGACAATCTAAGACCTTGTAAAAGTGTTAAATGCACTTACAAGGAGGAGGGCTAGGAGCAGAATGCAAATGCCTGATGCCGGTGAGACGGGTGAGTACCAAGCTTCAGGAGTGCCTCTCGGCTGTGCGTGGCTCCTGGTCAGCACCCACCCCACGAGCACTGGCAGAAATTACCCTTATCCCTGCTGCTGGGAAGGATTGACAAAGAAGGGATGCGTATGAATAGCAGGACACCTTCTGTCTCTGGCATTCATATTCTCATTCTTCTGGATCTGTTGTGCTGCTATGTACAACTTGAAATGGGGACCCATAAATGGGACCCAGTGGTGAGACATCTCCAGGTTCCTGCCTCTCACACTTCTGCCAGTCCCACAGATCATGAGAAAACACAGACCTTTCTAAAGAGGGTGGTCCTTTAATTCCAGCTTGAAGAGGTTGGGGTTTTTTTTTTGTGCTCTGAAAGCCTCTGATTTAGTTTCCAGCCACTAGCATTTTTAGAAATGAAGAACAAGTTATGGTGTCTCTGCCAAGCTCCCTCACAGTGGTTCACAGGTTTTGTACCCTGCTGTTCACTGGTTTACATGCTGTTGACCATCCCCTGAATATGCTACCTCACAGGTAGACTGACTGTCTGGACTGAGCATGGCCAACATAATCTGTGAGAAAGAATGGTTTCATGGTGGCACAGCCTTAACCATAAAGATGTTTAAAATTCATATAAGCCTTTATAACTTTGCCAGAAAAAAACAAGGCGAGATATCTACAGGGGAAGAGAAATAATCAAGTAGGTATTAGCAAGAATGTGTAAGGGACTAAAAAAGGGAGGAAAGGGCACGTCTCCAAGACTTGGGAAATACCTGCCATCGTAGTGTTCTTTTCCAGCTTTTCTCAGCTGCAAGCAGTAAGACTTTCCTTCTGTGTCACGTGCCTGTTAAGCAACAAGCTAATATCCTTCATAAGTGAATACAAAAATAAAGAAAGAAAAAGCAAGGCCACCTGCATTCATGACTAAGCCTTCTTATTTAAATTCAAACTCCTTTTCCCTTTGTGTGAAGTGAAAACTCAGCGATCCCGATTCACGACTTCATTACTTCGGACATGTGGCTGTGGCTGTACTGCACAACACGAAGGCAGGTGATAATTGCTTCACTCTGAGCCAGGATGATTTGGGTATTCAAGTTTCCCTGGCTATTTCTAACCAGCCCTGCAGCCTGGGTAGCGTTACTGCAACAGCAGTAACATCAGTGAGTCTGATTCTCTGCTGATTATTCCAAGCCATATCTATTGGTATCAGGAGTGGAGTTCAGCCACTGAGATGTTACTGAAGTTACTGTACAGTGCAGTAAAATGTATGATGGTTCACCTGTTTAAAACTGCAGTAACGTATTAGTGTAACAGACTCCAGGTATTCTTTTGCCATCTTTATGTTTTTCTGATATTACCAAATGTGGCAGGTAAAATGATGTACCAATGTATTGGGTTTGTGTGACATGCAAAAGTTTACTCACACCACCCCCCATTATATTTGATGGCAAACTATTTACTGGTCTTGTACCTACTTCTGATTTTTTCTTTGATCATGAATAACCCAAATTTTACAAATTTAAGCATGAATTATTATTACTATTACTAAAAATTGCTGGCAGTATTTTCACTCATAACTGAGATTTAATATTTAGTCTGGAATGCAGAGTTGAGAGTTGAATTGTCTGGGTAATTGCAAATCCCCTGCATTGTCTTCGAGTGCCTCTTTCCCCAGCTGTAAAATGGAGGTCTGCCTTATCTCACATAGAGACTTTGAGGCTAAATGCTCAGTAAAGATTGTGAGGTGTTCTCAAAGATTCCAGAACTAGGGTCTGGATGATTAACTAAACCAGATAGACGAGTGTCTCACTGGCTGCAACATATTTGCGTGAATAATTCAATACTTTAAGAAAAACTGATACTGTCAGGATTTTTTCATGAACAATTCATGCACAGGGAAAAAAGGCTAAATTAAACAGTTTATTCACATGTAACAACTGATTCAAAAAGCTTTAGTAACTTCTCTGAGCCTTTACCAATGAAGAAACCAGGGGTGAAGAAAGCTGCTGAGAGCTGCAACAGGAATCAACAGTGTAGACAGTAAGAGAATTGAGAAACCCCTGGCTTGCAGTCCAGCAGACAGATCATCTAGATATCTGGGTTTTGGTTTTGAGGCTCCAACATTCAATTTATAAAATAAGTCAAAGTTTTCCCAAAAGTATCAAATCTGCAAAATGAGGCTTCACCAGTTTTTCCCCAATCCTACCTCTGACTCACAAGTAATCACAACAATAGCTCTTCTGAAATACAGTTATAAACATTTCCCCGGGCCATGGTACGAAATTAGCTTCTCAGCTAAACACTGGAAGTCCCAGGGTTTGGCTGCCTGCATGGTGCCTTGACAGCAAGTGCAAGCTCTTAACTGGGAGCTTAGGAGTTTATATATTAATTTTATTGTCTTTTGGCTCTCAAAAGCAGATGAAGAAGTTTTCCGAAAAGGAAAAAAGCCAAGGTCATTATAGTGGCTCGGTAATGCAAGCAAGGTAGAGAAACTTAGAGAAGACACTGTGTGTTGCAGCGGACCAGCTCCACCCAAAACTGAGAAGAGCTCTGGTTCTGCCATTTGCAAAGCAAACTCAGTCCCTGAGTTTATGCTGAAGTAATGTTTTTGAGCACCTTTCTAACCTTCTGCAGATGTTCCCACGGACCATGGAAATGTCTCCATTCAGATGAGATTCTGTAAGATCATTTCTTTTTGTGCAGCATAAGTTGTTTAGCAGTTTTTTCATCTGTTTTTTTTTCAAAGTCGCTTGTCTTTTCCCTGTCCTCATAAACAACTTCCTCAGTGTCCTCTCATCAGACTTAATCTCCTATAAGCAGACTTTTTTCCTCTCAGATTCACAGTTATTGAGGGGCACGGATCTACCGTGTCCCAGGCAAGACACTTGGGGACCGACTTTCGTTTACAGAAAGACTCATTTTTATCCTGTTTTGATAAGCAAAAAAGGACAGGTGTTTCAGGGTAAGGAGACGTTATTAGCAGCAAGATGCAGGTTCTCAGTTGAAATGAAATGGACCCTGTTAAATTATTTTCACTACAAGACTGTGTAGAGGGCTCAATCAGAGACTGCGGCAGTGTTCACACAGGTAATGAAAAGATTTTACAAGTCTATGGTCTTGTAATTGGACTCTTATGGCTGGATGTTTATGTCTGCACTGAATCACAGTGAGGTAAGGTAAAAACACCCACCCACCCAGCCCTAGTGATTAAACCAAAGTTAAAGTTGAGAATGAGTTAAAAAATGCCATTTGAAAGAATAAACGGGCGCAGAGGATCTGGGAAAGCAACAGAGAAGCATCAGGAGAAGAGTATTTTCAAATTGTATTCAGATCTGAACATTACTATCTAAATTGAGTAAAAATCCTCCAATAGCCCTGCATATTAGCCAAGCAAATATTTTTAAAGTTATATAAGAAAAAAGGATTTGTTTGACTAGGCTATTGAAGTATGGTTTGGATTTATGAATTAAATATTCTTTGTAATAATATCGATATTTCAAGAAAGGCAAGGAAATCATCAGCAGGGATCAACATGATTGTTAGACATTGAGGCAGAAACATAAAGACATCCACCGAAGGAATAGCTAGTATTTGTTAATTTGTCTTTAATTAGTGCTGCTGAGCTATCTTTTTTTCTTGTCCTTGGTGTGTTGCAGTCATGTTTAAATGGGGTTTTGACAATGTAAAATCTTCTGTGGTGATTAGAAAGAAACCCTCATTCGCTAAAGTGCTGTGACAAAAGATCACCTTTTTTACCAATTCCAGAAAGCTGTATAGATCCTTTTGTGAAAATATCTCAGCACCTGAAGGTTTCCAGTGCATTACCCCCATAATATCTTTGCAAGTCAGGAAAGCACTGTAATTTCCATTTCACAGGCGAAGACAGAGAAGTGAAAACAGGACTCGTGGCCAGCTGGTCTCTCCCTCATGTGAAATGAGATACAGCAGAGGCAGATTACCAGACCTGAGAATTAAAACAGAGCTGCCTAGAGTGAAGGCCAGATGTAGACCATATGCAGTCAGTGCAAGTGAAGAGATCTAGAGAACTTTCCTTGGGAACAAAATCAGATATTTAGGTGATGAGTTCAAACAAGTGACGCAAAACACTGTACACCAGTCTAACCCTGGAAATAACCTACACAATATCCACTTTTGGGACTACAAAAGGAATCTTTAGAGTAACTAATGTATCGAGAAAGAAATTCGTCCTCTATGTACCTACAGGCCAGTTACAACAGCAAGCCCTGGGAAGCAGGTTATATGTGGGTTCATATCCCATGATGATACCAGACCCAGTTGCCCCACGTTCTGCCAGCACCTAGACTGGTGAGCAGAGGCAGCTGTTCAGGAAGGATGGGATTGCTCAGAGGAATGTGAGCAATTCATCCAAAGGAATACCCCTCATGCAGCTCTTCACCCCAGGAAGAAATTCAACAGGCCTTGTGCCCAGCATTTCATACTGACTAAGTGCAGATTATGCGCTACCTGAGTCTCCTCAGAGGATGTCTATGCGTGTAAATGCCCCTCATCATCTTCAGTCTTCCAGGAACTTGCCCAGGATTATAAAGGAGTTCCATAAAAGACCATAGGCTGAAAGTTGAGTTATCCAAGCCCCAAACCACCCTCCTTCATACATAAGACCTGCCTTTTGCTACATATATAAAGAAGTTACAAATATCAGAGACATAACGAGTTTGGGCTAAAGTATTTTTAAGCCCAATAGAGACTTATCTAGTTCACATCAATTTTCATGGAAATCACGTGCCTGAATGCACCATGACTTCAGAAAATTTTGCCCTGATTTTTCTCTAGTGTTAGACTGTCCATTCTTGATTGCAGCTGGAAAAAAAAAACAAACAACAAAATGAACAAATTATTCTAACCTGGAGTTCTCAAGCTGATATATACATGTTAAGATCTCATACATCTTTCTTCTTCTCTGTGACATATTTCTTTTCCTCTCCTTCCCTCTCCATTTTTAAATATACCTACTTCGTTCATAGTTTGGGCTAGCTGGTGGACTTTTAAGACAATAAGAATGAGAAACCTGATAATGCCTTGAGTAACTGATTTTTTTGCTGAAATGGAAGTGGATTTGTTAGTGGAATTTGAGATCGATATTGTATTTATTTATTCATTTCTGTCTTTGCTTGAGTGTAATCTTACAGTCCTTGTCACTTAGACGTAGACCATTTGTTAAGAAGGCTGTTAAAGATGTTACAGTGGGATTTATTATACATTTTTACAGATTTATTTCCTGTTAGATAATTAATTTGGTGGATGTTTCATGTACTGCATACTGGATAATAATATAAAAGGACACCATGCTTGTAAAATTGAACGGAGTCTTTATTAGTAGAATGATTTACAGGCACAGTGCAGCCACAGTTGGCAATCTCACCCTGCATATCCTCACTGACTTCCCAACAACTTTTCAAAACTGTCCTCCTGGCTCTGTCTTCCACATTTCATGCATTGACCACTCACCCCTTCCTCCTGTATGTACTAATCATTGGTTTCCCGGGGACAAGAGAAACCACTGCTTATATCACTGTCCAAGGTTGTGAGTGATGTGGACTGATAACGAGTAGTACATGGAACACAGGGACAGTGAGGTAATTAAAGGTAGAGGGCCAGATGGAGTCAGATACAGTGCTCTCACACCCCAGCACAAATCAAAAGATGCACAGAAACAACACAAGCTTATGGCAGCGGAAAAAATAGATGCAGCAGCAGCACTCCTTTCAGCTGGACTTACTCCTTCGCCTACTCCCCCCGGCCCCTCTCGCCTCCTCCTTTCTGAGGGTATGTATGTGGCAGCTGGAGCTGAAGGCAGCACAGCTGTGTCTGCCAGCTGTCTGCTGACAGAGTGATGGTAAAAAGGTAAAAGGGTAATATCCAGTCAGTGGAAAGTCACCTTGCTCTGCTCAGAGGGGAACTCTGGAGGTCCACTGTCTCCTCCTTGTAACTTCAACACCGATCACGACTGATTACAAGCCAGTACCAGCAATGCCAACAAGAGCATATGAAGGTCAGCACCACAGCTGAGAACAAGTCTGGCACATCTTAGAAGTACATTTAGGGCAAAGAGTAGATGACTTCGGTACAGGATGAATGCTGTTCTCCAGACCCCAAGTGCAAGTAGCAACACAGAGTCGGTCAAATTGTTCTTTCCCCTGCCTGACACAGTTTCAGAAAGAGTAAGGGTGTAGGTAAGAGGCTCCGCTTACGAGCTGCTGGCAGTATATTCTTGCTTTGCCACTTCTGAATGACGACACAGTGCATAAAGCAGAGGGATGCCAATGATGTGAGCCACCAAGCTATGTGGGGGATTCTCCCAAGCCCTTCCCAGGTCCCTGGGTCTTTCTTCCAGCGCTATTTGCTTGGCAGCACAAAGGAGAGCAGAAATGGCCAAATGACTTGGAGTCATCATCCACACTGTGTTTATTGCTAAGCATATTGCCAGAGGCTTTGGAGCAAGCCCTAATTAGCTTCAAAATGCAGCACGCTTCTTCTCTTATACGACTTCAGTGCAGCATACAGTCTTAAGCCAGATTTGAGTGGTCGAGCAGTGCTCCCAGGAGCAGTCTTAGCACCAAAGCACAGCAGAAAGGGTGGCCTTCCCAGGAGAGTCCAGGCTGGCAGTCAGACCCTTTACCGATATCAAACTCCTTGGAGTCCAGTGAATTTTTTAACTCAGTGAGGTTCTGGTAGTAGACTTTTAGATAACTGTGGTGTATTGGACTACCGCCTCTAAAATTGCAACCCAAGTCTGACCCTTCCATATATCAGTATGGCCTGGATTTTTCAGTGATGTCTAGTTCATCTCACAGAACATGGAGAGCGTGAGATGTGCTTTTACTGAGAGAAGAGCACAAATGGGGAAGGGGCATGTGCTTAATGAAGCCTGTAAAGTGCCCACTGGGGAAGTGCGGTATATCCAAGGAGCACATCGGTGTTGGAAAGAGCCCACTGGTGTGCCCAGAGAGTGCCTGCCCACGTCCGTGTCTCTTCTGGGTCCTCCTCTGTGAAAGTGAGCAAACAGCAAGCTGCCCCCAACAAGAGGAGCTGAGGCTCACTTGGCAGACCTACTAGCAGAGGCCCTGAGGACCCACAGCTGCAACAAGCAGCACATGTGAGGGAAACTTGGGTGCTCAAGTGGATAGAGGAGGGAGCAGTGTCCGCAGGGGAAATCTGCAGTGACTGTGAAGGAGTGACCTCTTAGTCCTACCTGCCAGACTATTTGCCTCCATGGATACAACCTGCCTGCAGTCTAAATTCGGCATATTTCAGAGCATCAGGAAAAATTCCCTGTCTTGTCCATTCACGTCTCTCTTCTTTTCCTAGATGTCTCATCACTGTAGCTGAAGTTACAGCTGAAGGGTTAGTATTGCTTTATCCTGGACAACCCAGCTTCTCCCCAAGCCTTACTGAGCTCCCAGTATTGCTTCATTGCAATGGGCTTCATCCTGGGCAGTGTGGAGCTACTGCTGCTCTCCACAGCAACAGTATTTGGCAGGATCTGGTCCTGCACTGCTTTCATCAGAGCGCAAATTGCTTACCACTTTCCTTCAGTAATTCTTCAGACTTTCTCTCCCCCCTCCACAGTGTGGATCTTTTCTTTTTCCTGGCATACATACAGCGAGGTAGGCACACAATAGATAAAGCAAAAGCTAATTGCAAAGCATGTAAAACACAATAGATGTGCTGGGAATCTATATATCAATACCGATGGGCATCCTTATGTGCGCTGCATAGCTAAGCACCTCTGATAAGAGGCTGGACTGGGAATACATCGCACAGACAATAATGGATTACTAGCTACAACCCCCAAACTAACTAAATAAAGGAGGCAGGCTTCTGGGTTTGTTCATTATTCTTATAATCCTAAATTAACAAAAACTCAGGGCTGTGGTGGGGATAAGACATTCTCTCACTGTCTCCTCCCACCTCCCAATTACAGTTTTGGATTAGTGCAATGAGCTGCCTGGGGTGGTTTGGACAGGACCCAGACTCCAAAGTCGCTCATCCCTGACAACTGCTGAAGTCTGAACTGCAGCAGCTGGGAAATCTTGGAGCTGGGCTGGCAGCCTGCCTGGAGAGCAAGGCAGTTTCTATGTCTATATCCTGCTCCTATGAGAGTTGAGGGCTCTGCCTTCTTCTGTCCTCCCCCACTGCCATGTGCCAACAAGCAAGGGAAACAAGAAGGACTGAGGGAAAACAATAGATTAAACAAGTGACTCCATGGAAAGCCACCATGGAGAGTGGTAAGATACCTGCATTCCAATAGCTACAGCCCTGCAGTAGCGTCCAACACTATATGGACACAGAAAGACACAGACTGAACACCCTCTCAATATTCAGTCAAGAGGAAACCTGGAAAACAAGAAGGAAAAAACCAAGAATCTTTCAGGAAGAGCACAGTGTGTGCATGTGTGTTTGTCTCTGTGCTGTAATTGCAGCTAAACGTAAGGTGGCGGCTACTCTTACAGACAATCCAGACTTTACATTCAGATATTGTTGGAACAGCTGCATCACTCAAAGGTATTACCTCTTACAACCCCGCACTCTTCTACAAAGTTGGCGAAGGTTTTTTAATTATATTTGCTCCCTATGCTCAGCAAGAGAGTTTCCAGGGCAGGGAGGGAGAAGACAGTAATTAGGAGGAGAAGATGAAAAATGGATATTTATCAGATTGTTTGGCCGTGATGATGGTATCCCCCAGCACCTCCCCAGCAGGAAGGAAACTCAGCTCACCTGCGGCTGGCAGACCCAGCGCAGGCACTGCTCCTGGCCAGAGCTCCCAACCCATTCAGCATGGTCACTGACACTTCGGTTAGCAGCTCTTCCCCATTTTGATTGACTGGTATTCTCTCGAGCTCAGACAGTCTGGTTTCTGCCATACAGTGGCTTGAAATGTACTTTAATGATGGAAGAGATACTTCTCCTTAATGGACTGCTGAGTAGCCCTTTCAGAAAGTCCCAGCTTTACAGACAGGAAAAAACAGTGACACCGTTGAAAAGGGACTGTTACCTGGTTTGATTACTTTCTTTTTATTGTCTAGTCCTGTCACTCTTGATGTGATCCATCAGCTAATTGATGTGCCGGTAATGAAGAAAGTTTCTCTCATACAGAGTGCAGACAGGTCAGACAGGAAAATAATGCCCATCTTTTCAGGCCTATACACGGTGCCCTTTGCATTAAAACAAACAGAAAATGCTCTGAGTGTGTTTGCAAGATAAATGCTTGGACAAACAACTCAGTGATACAGAAGCCAAATATAATGATCCAAACTGACCTCAGCTCTATCTACTCTATCTTTATTGTGAAATATAGGTGCTCTGCATCTCAAACAGTCACATCTTGAGCACCTAGCATTTTGGTAATCATGTTAGGAGCTTAAATCAAATCAGAACGGTAGCGTAAATATATCTCCGTGATAGTGTGGGCACCATAACCATCCTGGAAAAGTTTCTTTTTATAATCTGACAGCATATTGACTGAATAATTGTGGAGCAGAACTTGTTAACAGGGAAGGGGCTTATCCTAATTACACAGCTTATGTGTTTCTTCTTATAGGCCCTTTATTGCCGTACTCTTTGTTAGGCTCACAATCACAATTTTTTTTCTACCTTTGCAGCAAAACTGCTGTGAAACAAGGATGTCTTATTCTACACAAGGGCTGAGGCTGGGATGGAGGCGGATTCCAGACTCCTCTGTAGTCCCTGTAGCAAGGGACTGAGGTGTCCTGCCTGCAGATGGGCCAGCACCCACTGCAGTCTCAAACACATGGTGAAAGAACGCCCTGAGGGGACTTCCTCCTCCACTCCAGGCAAAGTTTTGTTGTGAGTAGAAATGTTCCAGTGGTGATTGGTATATAACATTTTTCCATCAAATAGCTTTATCAGGAAATCCAAAATGGCCAGCCATTTTTCTTTTCTCTGTAGATGTGATAATATACACAGGTAATGCTAACTCCCTGGGCTTTGTTTTCTCCTCTCCTGCCACATGGCACAGCTTTTATTTGTCACGCAAAGATCTGATATCTCCATGGCTCTCTCCAAGCAGAACTTTCCTTCCATAGTAACTGGAGCTGCAGCCAGACCTTACTTATCCATTTCCATTGAGATGTGCACTGAGCTGTCGCTCTGGAGGACCACAATCATTCTTTCTGGCTTATTTCATAGGAGGGAACACATTCCCCTTTTCTTTCCCTTCACATGCAAATTGGCAGCACTTAAGGAAACCAAAAAAGACAGATTGTACCAGTGGAGGGCATCTGGCTTTGAAATCCTAGCTCCCTTTACTACTTGCAGCAATCATTGATTAGCTTGGTAGTCTCAGTCACATCATTCCTGGACATAACAACGCCACCACACCACAGAAGCAGAAGACAGTCACTGCTTCTGGAAATATGGCCACTAATTTCTTCAGACCTGAGTTTCACCATCAGATAATGAGAATAACACCCACAGGTCACACAAGGGAGCAGCAAGACTTAATCAGCACTTGTAACTGCACTTGGAAGAGCCCTGGATGAAAGGGGCTACAGCAGCCGTACGCTTACCCAGGAACAAGGAGAGTGAGGAAGAGGGGAAGGCAACTCAGAAATATCTGTTGCTATTATAATGCCAAACCAAAAAAATAATCTCCATGAGTGGAGTGTACCAGGGGCTTCTATCTGACAAGCCAAATGAAATATGAGAAGCTTCGAAGCAGGATGGCAAGCTTTATCGGGGAGGAAATGAGCAGAGCGTATATCTGGCTGTCACCAGGAGAGGAAGAAGGTGCCAAGCCCATATCTGCTCCCAGCACAAGGAGCCGATGAGCTGCCCTGAATGACAATAGCTCTCATCAGAGAAGGATACAAAGTGCCTGAGAAGTGATAAAAAAGCAGCCAAGCTTTTCATTTTCCTAAGTGCATCCCCTCATTATATTTTCTTTTAAAAAAATCTTTTGACCAATTTTAATGCAGATGAGAAGTTGCCAGATTGACAGCCCTGGAGACTAAAGGCCTTCCTCATTATCTGTAGCCTAGACAAGGGCAATAAAGCATTCCTCAAGCTTTCTCTGCTCTGGCAATGTGCCTTCTGGCCAGCAGGATACGGAGTGGAGGGAACGGAGCTCTTTCCAAACACACACTCAGCTCTTGACCCCTGCGTGGCGCTATCAGCTACCCAGCTCGGATTGCAGCCTATGAGATGTGTGGAACAGGAACGTAGAGAGGATAATATTTTAATTTTATATGACAATAATATAAGTCCTCAAGCAACCTGCAGTACGTGGTGGACTGCATTTCACAAACACAGTGCCAAGAGTATAAGTGCTGTGTCTCACACAACGAGAGGTATTCTTACCATCAGACAAAATATAGGGGGAAAACTAGATCCCTTCCCTGGCCCAGAGGTAACACATTGTCAAGCAGCTGGTGGGTGACATCTTGACTCCAAACTGAGCAGGACCTGCAGGCCTTGGGGCAGACTGTAGCCAAGGCAAAGATTTTTCCCTTTGCAGAAACGGAGTGGTACCTTTCTTTTGAGGCACTGCCTTACCTTCCTCTAGCCCTTGCTCAGTTTCGAACTGGCACAGAAACGAGACACAGCTTGCCCATTTTCATTCAGCAGGGGAATCCAGCAAGAGCTGGCAAGTGGTGCTTGGTACCAAGACGCCTCCCATCAGCCCTGATCAGAGAGGTCACACCATCATGCCAGGCAGCAACTCCCAGCTCTCGTTGAGTTAGGAACCATACTCCCCGTGCAACAGTGCTTCTGTCTCACATCAAGTGCTGAAAAAGACCTTTTTTTTTTTTCCCCTTCTTTCTATTAATATAATAATCAAGTTTCTGGTTCAAAGACCTGCATATTCAAGTTGGAACAATCAGGGAGCTGACTTCAATGGGCCTTTTCTGCTAAAAAATTACACTGCTTTCGCAGGACTTACTTGGGGAGAGGAGGGGTAGGGAAGATTCCTTGCATTAGAATCACTAAGCCACCACTTTTTTGCAGCAGTAATGGGTATAATTATTATATTTGTTGCCCTAGACATTATTAATGCCATTACAATAGCAGTTACTATTATAGTTAATATAATAGTATTATAGTAATGCTGTTATATAGTATGGTAGTATTAAAGTAATAATTAATATTATAATAGAAGCAACTGCTGATGTCCTAGTCATCTTTGCTCATCATAGCTGGCTGTATCTGCACCTGTGTATTCAGAGAGAATCCCTAGCTCAAAAAGTAAACTCTTTTAAAAATAATAAAGAATGGTTGGAGTAGGCTTAAAGTACTGTCTACTTCCTCACATGACAGTGAATTGAAAAAAAACTTCAAAATGAGTGCAAGATGGAGACAGTGATGTAAATCAGATCATAAGATGCTCTTTACATCACCTCCCCTCTAAATGCTGTACAAACACCTGGTCTGGTTGTGAAACTTGCTTCAACATGACTTGGAGAGCTTGTTCTTCGGAGAGAGGCTGTGATCTCAATGGAATAGCACAATCCCTTCTTCCCTTGTAGGAGTTTTATCTTGCCTGCTCTGAGCCTCTTACTGCAAGTCCCAGAAGGTCTGATGCATATTTAACATCTGCCTCCAAGAGTGTCGAGTAAAGGGTTAGCCAGGAATTTTCTCTGGGAATAGGTTTTCAACAGGAGGGGCAGCTTCCACCGACTGAATTATTTTCCTGGTTATCATTCTTTTTATGGTCATCTGCTACCGGTTTATGAACAAAATGTGTTTCCCCAGATCAGGAGATATTTCGCAAGTTTTTCAGTTCAGTGAATTTACATAAAATGTTTTGTCTGCTTCAACTCAGCGCTAAAGTACGTTCTGTCTATCATCCCAAATACCTCTTTGCTTTCTCTCCTTTCCTGGCTCAGCCAGGTGGCAAGTGTAATGGATTTAATGATGTTCAGCTGAAGGCTCAGGTGCAGATAGTTGAACAGCTGCAGCTTTCTTCATGCTTACATGTGCAAGGCAGACTCCTCTGTAGTAGGACTATGTTGGAAGCTGGTATTACTGCAGACCATAATTTAGGTACACTTATCCTCGAATTCTTCTTTTCCATTCCAAGCATATAAACAATTACTTGGAAGTGTTACAGGTTATTTTAAAAGCTAATATTCTGGAGTATGAAGATCTGATACGGGTCATCAAGTCTTACGTACATAACCTACTGCTGGGTAAGCTGTTTTAACCCCAGCATCCATGGCTAAGAGATGCTGAGCTCTGCAGCAGTGCTTCCAGGTATGACTCAACCAGCTTTGCATCTGGCCCGGGGCACCAGAGGAGGCTCCAGTGACTCCCACGGCTCTCAGGAGCTGTTGGAGCAGCAGCCAGGGAGCACCGAGATGCACAGCTCCCTCCACCCATCACACTTTCTGACTTTACACAAATGTACAAAGATTGGTGGTTTTTTTTTTTTAATTTGTCTAGTTAGGCATTTTTGGACCCTGTCTGTAACCTGTGAATGTTGTGAGAAAGGAAAAATAGTAAAGGTTTAAAAGACTGTGACAGGAACTAAGGATCCTACCTGAACTCTGAAGTTTAGCTTTGCCGCTGCTTGATTCTCTGTACTTTGTGCTTATCACATTTTTCTTTGCACCTTCAAAGCTAGCTCTCAGTCCTTCCATATGCAGAAAAAATGTAATTATTCTCTTTGGGAGAAGACACAGATGGGATCTCAACATTTTTTTGGTAGTGTTGGTACTCCTTTGACTCAGCAAACCAGATTTCACTTCTATTTAAACTGCTTTAAATCTAGTTTTCAAGCAGTATAAATTAGAGCGAGTTGTCTGTGTCTGCATCCAGAAGCTACATAATTGCTTTTATGTTCAGCACAAACCGCTCAAAAAGCGACATTCTGAAGGAAAAGTTTCTCTGACAAATTCTTGTTACACCATCAAGAACTCGTAAAAGGAGCCGCTTTCAAGGCAGTGAATGTTTCTAGGAAAAATAGCTCCTAAGGTATAGGGGCTTTCAGGGTGATACCTGATATTCTTTTTTTTCCTCTCCAGCCACAAACTATTACCAAATCTTCAAACTTCTGCATAATGTGTTTTGTCCCCTGGTGGTACAAGGGGCATTTTTGATGAGGGATGGAGGGTGTTTTGGTTTTTAATATTCTGCACTTTTATACAAATCAGGCCCCCCAGCTACCTTTTTTTTCCACAAATAAATGTCTCCTTATTAGTTTTTCAGCCCACGAATACTTTGTATGCTATGCCATATAGTTGCATTTTATAAGATTGCAAGAAAGGTGTTATTTTCTGATGTGGAGGTAGTCTATCTCCCTTGCTAGTTGTCATGGTGTTTTTAAAAGTTCTAACAAAACATTTGGCTTCCTCATGACACCTGAGAGGGCTGGGGCAACATTAAACAGGTTATATTTCATTAACCTGTTGAAATGTTACTGAATTTTATGGGTATGCACTGGTGTATTACCAGATATTAATTCTTTACAGAAAGCAAAAATGAAGCATAAAATCTTCATGGCACCACTAGTATTAACCTAGGATGAGTATATAACTTCTGGTCATTTTGTCTGGGTTTCTATGTCTCACCTGGAGCCTTTGAGCCTGAAGGCTGCATCCTGAGAGGCAGAATAAGCCCTGGGTTGTGCAAACACATAAAATTTAGTTAGGGAATGGTTACTTAATTGTCATCCCAGAGCAAGCCTTCCGAGAACCTCTGAAAAACTGTAATCCTTGTTAGCATCTCATTATCCACCATCTTGCTTTTATCCATTTTGCTTTGCCATGGCTTTAAAACAAACCATGACAGGAGGCATTTTGGGAGGGCTATTTAAAGCTTGCCGGGGATGTCCAGGCACTGAGTCAGACCCTCAGCTGGTATGCTATGGTGTGCCTCCATCAGCTTGGCAGGAGAAAACTCATTCACACAGAGCAAAGGCACTGGTCCTGTAAATGGACCAGTGTGATTTATGGTCTGTCCTTTGACAGACCAGAGTGTGATTTCTGTCTGTCCTTTGAAATTCTGTGGCTTCGCTGCCTCTTTTTTTGTCTCTTCTAGCAACCTCTTGCTCTGTTCTGAGTCACCTCCTTCATCAGTCTCTCTTGCTCTCCTTTATTGACTCCATTTGCTTGTACTCATGATTTTCCTTTTTAAACCTCTTCTCTAAGGAGCTTATGTTAACGCAACGTCCAAGCTGCTTTCTTTGCTATCTGACCAATTACATGTGCTCAGACTTTTGGGATTTATGGCATTTTGTGTGTTTATAATGGCGGATGCCAAGTGACCCTTTTCATTTACTGCAATGAAAACATCATTGTTTTAAACTTCTCTTCTGAACTGGCTGCACGTTTTCAACTCATTGCTTGTTTTGAGACATTCTGTATTTGATAGCTCTGTTCTTAGCCTTACTCAGTCCAAGGTCTGCTTTTGCAAGCTGCTCCTTTTGTGAATTATGTATGAATAGGTCACAGACACAAATCTGTCCTATCGAGCCATCTCTAACAACTGTCAGGATTGGAAACACACTCTCATTTTTCTTAGCAAAGCTAAAGAAGAGTATCCCTGAGATATTTTTTTCTCTCTCTGTCCCAATTAAAAGGAAACATTTCCAGTTCATTTATCAGCTGTTGTAAATCAACATCGCTGAACTCAGTGGGGTTGTACTGATTTATGCTCATTGGGAATTTGGCACATGAGCCAAGCTTAGAAGCTTCTCCATCAAATGCTCTTTCATTGTAACTATCTCTAGCTGTGGCCTTCTTGATGATAGAAAATTTGGACCTACTATTGCTCTAACAACAGAACAGCATCATCTTTTTTCTGTGCTTTGTGTCTAGTGTCACCATTTAGCTCAGTAAAAAATATCACTGTCAAATAATCTCACACTTCAGTCCGACAGCTTTTTATGTTGTCTTTGCAATGGTATAACTCATCTTACAAGTTGCAAGGTTATGGAAAATAAGGTGTCCAAGGCCAGAGTCTCCTAGACTCATCCTTCTTGCAGTGTCCCTGTGGTGCAAACACCTGGGGATTTGGCTGCCACAGGAAAATGTTCTTCTCCCCCTGTACATAAAGTTTACACTGGGGCAGAATCAGTCTGATCTTGGCACTGGGCACACTGGTGAACGACAAAGATTCAGGTTTGCAGATGATCACCAATTTATACTGTCTTCAAAACATGAAAAGTCCTTCTAGCTTCTGGCTCCAGGGACACCTTGTCTGAGTCCTGTCTCTGTTCTAGGGCATATGCATGGTTCCCTCCAGGGCATATATATGGTCTGATAAAGCAAACATTTGAATTCAAGACCAGTGGCAGGAAAGTTCTGGATGGGAAAGGTGAGAGAAAGCAGTTTTGAGCAGTCTTAACTAACTCCTACAGATCCCTTCTTGGCTGGAGACTTGGCCTTGCTTTGCCCACACAGACAGACAAAATCCTGCTGTTCTGACTCGCAGCTATGTTACTGTAGCTTTATGACAGTATAATTCAAATCTGATTCCTTTTTCGCCTGCTTTTCTGACATTACTCACAGAAAGTGCCTCAGTTCACTTTCCCCATCCCACATCATCCTAATCTTTCCGTATTATCTCTTTCCACAAATGCTGTCATTTTCCCTTGTGAGAAGTAGCAACTAAAATACTTCTCTACTTCTTCTTCTTTGCTATTTAGTAGACACTCAGCTAGGCTGTTTCCTTGAAGTATTTCTTTCTTAGGCAACAGAAAGCAGTCATTTATTGACTTACTTATCCAAGCTGTTCAAAGTTTTCTTTTCTTCCTCTCCCCTCTCTCCAGTCTGAGTTTTTAGCTGAGGAAGCAGTGATCATAGCAAGGCAATGTCTCTGCCTCTCCAAAGATTTCTGTTAAGTTTGTCATAACAAACTCGCCTTCTACCCCTTGCTTGCTGGCCTGTTTATTGTCCCCTGACTGTATGAAAAGGCACTGAGAGCCCATTTCTGTCTACAAATTCCCTAGGGCTGACACCTGTATTTTTGCAGGTTTCAGAGGGCTGTAAGCTGTACCCATCTTCCCAGACCAGATTCTAGCCCCGAGATGCGTAACTGTTGTGCACATAGACCAAAAAAGCAGTCCCTGGCCTAAACAGCTTCCAAAATCAACACAAGACAAGAAAGAGAAGAAGAGAGAGAAGTGGACCAGAAGCGTAAATTGCTACAGATAGCAGCAAGACTCAGAAAACCTCTCTGGGTTTCAAATTTTTTCTAGGTTTCAGAGCAAGGGAAGCTTGCAGGAATGCTGTGATGGAGAGACAGAAGAAAGAATAGCTGTGGAGGGTTATGTCTTCTCACACACGTGGGGAGCAGCAGGGCAAAAATATAAAGGTGTTCAGTGGAGCAATTAAAAGACAGGCACTGAGAGCTGCCACTCTGGGCCAGCTGGATGTATGCGAATTTTTATGTTGTATCTCTTCTGCAGGTGGAAGCTTCTACTAGCCAGGAGCCTGCTGGTCACTTTTCCCTGTCACTTCTGCCAGTTGCATACCTTTTGCTTTGATCTAGAAAGGAGGTGAAAATTTTACTGCAGGTTAAAGGTCTGGAATGACATTTTGCTACCTGCTGTATGTTCTTAGCAATCATATTTACTTTTTTTTTGAACTTGAAACATTGCGCAATGAGAAATCACAGAGAGCCACCGCTATTGCTGTTGCCTGAGTTGTGGTACAGTAGTGCTCTCTAACAGACAAGATCTGTTGCCAGGGCATGCTAGTTAGGCCTGCTTAGAGATTTGTTTGGGCATCTGCTGCAAATTTTGTAGGGCCACAGTGATCCTTCATTCCTGGTCCATGTGCAAACTAATGATCTGTGCTGCAGTTTGTCTTTTAATTAACTTCAAGAGGGGCTGCTCACTGAGATGCAGATTATAAACTGAATTACTCACAAAGGCAGAGAATTAAGGAGGTGCATGCTTACCTCCAGTGGCAGGATTCAGTGAGCACTGTGCCACTGAGTTTCAGAAATTGGAAAGATATTACACGGATCATCTTACAAACAGGGTGAAGCTTGCCAACCATTACTCTACCCACTGCTATCAAGTGCCAGAAGCCATGCAGACATCAGTGGGAAAGCATTACTTTGGACTTTCTTGTGTAGCCTGTTATGCGGGCACTGCTGTCTATCATTACGGACAGGGTACAAGGCTATGTGGACTGAGTTGTACCACTCTCAAAATGATCTCCTTTTCCTAGATATTCAAGGTGTTGAGCATTTAGAGAGAACTACAAATTATGTACTTAGGAAGTAGGCACTGTCCGTGTGCATAAAGGCGTGCTGTGACTGAGGGGCATGCAAAGGCCAGCAGGCAGTATGTGGATGGGCAGTCTGCCTGTTGCCAAGTTACAAACAGACCCTAGGTCTGTAAGCATCTCCCCAGAAAGAAAAACACTTGAAGCAGATCGGTCCAGAAACTTCTCAGAATTATGCCACATCAGCATATTCCTCTTGGACCCAGTGGTAACCCAACGCAGGTTTGGAAGAGTGCGTGCACGTGTGGTTGGATAGCCACTCTGGATGCAGCTCGGGCTCTTCACTGCAGCTCAGTTTTTCTGCGGCTTTGGGAAAACTGCCAGGCTGCTCTGACCTTGCTTGTGCCCATAGCCCCTTAGGCTGCCAATTCCAATGAGATCACTTCCCAACAGGTCCCCTCCTATTCACCAGATACATCTGACAGATCGTATTTCTAACTAATAGGCACGCCCTTCCTGGAGGGAGCATGGCCATGTCTTTCCTTGTGACACAGCATGGCTGAGGTAAGGAGAACAGTACCAGTCAGGATGAGCTAACGGAGCCCCAAAAATCAATTCAGTTATAGAATAAATGCCACTCAACTTTCACGAAGCAGACATGTGATTTACTGACTTCAAATAGGAAGGATCCAGGAGCTACCACTACCGCTGTCCTGATCCTGGTACTGTGCTGATGGGAGCAGAAATATGCAGAAAGAATTTTGTCTCTGGGAAACCACCACCCTTACCTGAGAACTTTACTGCTCCATCTTTGCTGTTGAGGATCCCAGGATGGGCTCTGTGGGTGGGCTTCATCTCACTTTAACCACCTGAGTGTAATATATGTAGGCTGACATAGGTCTATGGTTGTCCCTGTACTGCCAAGATGGTAGGGAGATGGTAGCATTTCCAAAGAGGAGCTTACCTGGGACTAGAGTGGGAGGAGTCGTTCTCTGAAGGTACCCATCTCTCTCTATTGACTGTGGAGGAAGCCTAGACCCCCACCATTGACAGAGCTCCTCACTGAAGCTAGGCAAGATGAAACTCTATCTCAGATCAGTAGTTTCCACAAAGAAGTGAAAAATATGTGTTCCTCAGTGTATTTTTAGTTTCCTAAATTACTTACTCACTTCACTAGAAGGAGGTGTCAATCTGAGCTTCATATTAAAAACAGGGATGCTTGTGAAGTCTTAAGCCCATCATAGCTTTTTAGCCTCCTACCAGCTACCCATTGGACAGGACATTGGCTGCTCCCCAACTTTTCTTCCCTGCAGCATGCCACCTATCATCAAATGAAGGTGCTCCTAAATTTTAACAGAGTAATTGGAGCAGAAGGTAGACCTGAGTTAGAGAAAGAGCAGACGAGAAAGGAGAGGAAAGGCAAAAAGGAAAAGCAGAAAAAGAGGATACAAGAAGTGACAGATGGGAGAATGGGGTGCAACAGCACTTGGGGGATATTTCGGATTCTGGGGAAAGTATACGGTCCTGCATTTTGGGGGAAAGACTTCTCACTGGTGAAACAACAAGGCCAGGAGAAAGAAGGGCCTTCAGAAGACAAGATAGTGTTTTTCAAATGTATCCTGGAACATGAGTAGCCCCGGGCTGCTGGTTAAACCTGAAGTGAGCAATTCTGGACTTCTGCTGCTGCAAATACTCTTCATTAGCAAGACACTATATTTAGATCTCTCCTGACAGGTGAAAGCACCAGAGATTGGCAAACAGGTTGCAGTGAAATGACTAAACTTTTCTTGTCGCACGAGGTGAAATTAAGCTCAGCTTTTTAGGGAATTCAAGAAATTTATTGCCTTATTTTTTTTTTTTAGCTTTTCATGCAGTCTTAATGAAAAAGATAGTGCTGTGAGTGATGACGCAGTTTTAAAATATGCACGCAAAACAGCATAAGCTTCTGTCGCTTTACTTGGGAACCAAATCACATTAGTAGCAGTTCTTACCGTTACATCCTCAGAGCATCAGGGACAGAGCAGGACCTTAACACATACAAGCCATTGCTTTCAGTAACTTTTGCTCTTCTTTCACCAGAATAGGAAATGATAATTTAGAAAAGGCAAAAATCTCCTAGGCTTACCCAGAACTTTGAACTTCTGTATGTGATATAGAAGATTTAGTCCTGTCAGCTGAATACTACTCAGATCCCTAGGAAAAAGAAGCCTTTTATTTCCTTTAACCCTCTGCCAGATTGCTACTACACACCTGCTTGTTTGTTTGGGGTATTTTTAGTTTATGAGGTAAGCTAGAATTTAAACAGTAGAAATCAAACTTATCTTGAGCTACCAAGTCAATTTAGAAGATATGACTATGTTGTCTGGGACCGTGAGAAAGCCTGGTGTTACTTACAATGATGCCCCACAGATGCTTTAAAACAGTTTTAAAAGAGACAAAAGGATATTTTTCTCAAAGTGTGTGGTGCGACTGTGGAACTCATTGCCACAGAATTCTTATGGAGGTTGAAGGTATGAAAGGGATGGAAAAAGGATAAACGAATACATAGAAGGTTGATACCCCAAACAGCTATTAAACTTAATGCTCCAGGTGCTCTCAGTCTGCAGCACAGGAGATGAAAGTCTATCCTAAAGACTAAAGACTTTATGCTTGCCTTTTTTCTCCCCCCCACCCCCACCTCTTTTTCTGAGCATCCACTTTATTGATTTCTGCCAGAGGCAGGATGTGGGTCTTGACGGTTCTTTGGTCAGTGTTTGGACAGCTATTCTTGTGCTTTTGTACTTTTGCCTATGTCAGCAGAGCAATACTCCTGTCCACCCAACTAATGTTATTTAAGGAGGTGATAGGGCTACACAAAAATAGTTATAGAAACAGGCATAGTATGGTTAGACCCTTAGAAAAGGTTACTCTGTATTCATGGGAAAAAGCCTTCTTCCTTGATGCTACAATTGAAAAGAATAATGAGTTAGGTTTTTTATGCAGTTTCAGGTAATAGGCATCGTGAGACTTATGAGAAGGTACAGTAGTTGCAAATTCAATACTTCATAACATAAACAAATCAAATCCCAGGTGAAAGGCATCGGCTGGTTTTTAACTCCTGGGAGCAAAGAAGAAAGTGTTTATGAATGAGAGGTACGTGTGGTTCTTCACACTTAGGAAATATGCATTAAATTTGCAAAGAACCAAGGTAATGCCAAACACCTTGATTAATCCGATCATGCATTGCTTGAATGCAAACTTCATTATAAAATGGAAGCGGAAAGTATTTTTCTTTCTTTTCTGACCCATGCTGAATGGATATAGGGTTTGCTGTTCAAAACCGGCATGGATCCTATATGATTCTTAGGAAACTCATGAATTGTTTTTTCCCAGCCTTTAAATGGAATAGGATGAGTTGAATTTTAGCTGCAGATGAACGAAAAGAGAACTCCGATTTACATATATATATATATATTAATTTTATGGACAGTTTAACTCACTCAAGGTTGAGCTCATCAACAGATACTCAAGAGTGCTTGCCGCTCTAGACAATGGAGTGCAGTCATTGAGGCAAATACCTAGGGGAGCTCTGGATTTTCTGCTTGAGTCAGGGTGACACACGATGGCCTTCACCTTACAGACTAATGAGGCAGAGACAAGATGATTATTTGCTTTTCAGGCTCTGCGGTTTGCCTGAGAGAGGGCATTCCTAAGCAAATATTTCCAGATGGGATTATTTCCAATATCATTAGAAATAATGCTCCTGGATATACTATGAAAACCCATAGAATATATCAGGTTTACAGAATGAAGATCTCATCCCCCTGAGCTTAAATGATGTAAGCAGGAGGTCATAGACTAGGTCATAGGCTTTATGCTGAATCCCTGCCTAAGGGTGAGTTTCACCCATTGCTACACAGATATTGTTAGTCTGTTCAAAATTTGCCAGAAATGTTTTTCGGTAGTTGCTGAGCCTTGATTGTGAGGGTAAAGGGAGAAGATGTCCTTGCTGACCTTTTCCATTTCTTCTTTCTACCATTCTGTGAACAAAATTGCTTATTTTGCTCTACTAACTTAGGTAAAAAGCTATGTCTTGACTTTTTTTTAATGTCCTTAGCAATTAACATCATTTATTTTCTTTCTTCTTCTGCCTAGAATTAAATCAGTTTGATAAGAAAACCACAGGCCAGTGGTACCGAACACATAGATTTTAATAGGAGATCCCGCTGGGCAAATATTCCGTATTTATTGAATTTAGAAACGAGTACCTTTAAAATAAAAGAATGCCTTAAAACCTTGGCAGTTCAAAAGACAAAGGCAAACAAATCAATAAGGAGACATAGTTTGTATATTGTTTTGGAATATCTTTTCTTGCAACAGAAGGTATAAAAACAAATATTGATTTACCCTGGTTGAATTTTGATGGCTACGAGGAGTCATCAAGGAACTATCAAAAGTCTGAAAGTCACGTATCACATGAGTAGTAATTAACTACTGGGTTAGAAAACATGCTGCCTGCACACACACACACACAAAAAAAAAAAAGAAAGAAAAAGAAAAGAAAGAAGCCAAATAATGGAGAAAATATATAGTCTGCTGTCCTCACTTTAGTCTGAAGCATCATCAGACCTCACATGTGGAATTTATCCCTAAAAACAAGACCCAGCTCTTTCCTCCTGACAGGCAGACTTGCTAAATTCCATTCTTTGCCTAGTCACCAAGCAGGGGCACTGATCTGGCATTAGGACACACCTTCTGTCTTGCTAGAGACAGCATCTCGTGTGGTAATGCAAAACCAAAGTCCTGACTACTTATTTCATTCCCATTGCACCTTTAAGCAACCTGCCTCACATGTTTGAGTGCACATGGAAATACTGTTTAACCGATGAATACACAACAAAGTAGCACCCACTTCTGAACTGAACATCTTTCCATTCTCTTCATTCTCTTCTTGAATACATCAGACTCGAGTCTGGCCCCAGGCAGGCTTTTGACCCCACAAGGAGAAGAAGTGACAGACTGCTTCTCATTAGAAACGTCACTCCTGCCACTGATTTTAGATGGAAGGCTTACTGCATAGGACAGCGATGGGATGGCAGATGGCTACATAGAGACTACGACATCCATTTTAGACAGGGTTTCCCAGCCACATTCCAGGATGCTTCATCACTTCGTCTGCAGTCTCAGCTAAATTTCGTAGGCTATTTCTTTGGCTTCCCTAAACAGTCATGCAGTTCACCTTCAGCAAGGAGGAGTAGCCCAAAAGTGAGTTACAAGCTTCCAACTCCGAGGTTAACACTGATGACATGAGTCAAGAAGTACATTTATGAGTGAAGAAATATATTTAACTACAAATCACAAGTGTAGACTGAATCATAACCACAAAAATATCCCTCCAAATTCCCAGCATTTGGGCATTATTTTTATTTCTCTTTCACAGATGCAAATTTTAGGATCTGGTATTTCCAAGCTTATAGCAGCTTGGAATGCTGCTAAAATATTTATATACATAGCTAAAATACTATCTCAAAATGAAAGGTAAGGAAATAAGAAAATAATGTGATTCTGGCTGCTTGAGATCTGAGGAGGACAGCCGATCACAAAATGGAAATGAGCACACTGGACTTAACCCCATAGTTAAAAATCAGTGTAGCCCCATTCAAACCAAAGATATTTCACCATTGCAGAATCAGTCAGACATCTGGCTAGTTATTGTTAATAATAATAAAGTTAGGTGCATCCAAACCTGTCCTATCAAGACCTGTTTTGTCTCCTGTGTATTTCCACTAGGTCTGCAATTTACTCTACTGAGTGACCCAACCACCTCCTACCAAGTGAGGACTCACACCAAGCCTGACTCCATTGGAGGCACTTCTGTATGTACTGCTGAAAGTAGAACAGTTACATATAACTGAGCTTAGGTTTTTTGTTTTGATTTGGGTTTTTTTTCCACATTTCATCATATAACTGCTAAATGAAAGGAATGCATTGTCCTTTTGTTGTAAAATAAGAGCTGAGCAGAAATATGAGCATATGCAAACACCGAGATGAGAGGGACTCAGCAGGTGCTGCCCTGCCATTGTGTAATGGGCATGGGGCACCTTAAGAGCCATCCCATATGCAAGGTTGGCTCCGGCATGTGCAATCCTGTCTCATGCTACAGCATTTCACCTCCTTCTGCTTTACACAAAAGGAAACCAGTCTGCAACATAGCAGGGAGGCTGCTATGGGTACAGGTCTGCAAGGGCAGGAGTTGACAGACACAGCACCACCCTTGCTCAGAGAGATTCATGGTAGATGAATGCTTTCTCCCCCTGCCCCTCAATGGGTTAACTCACATCTTGACAGTGATGTGACTTCTTTCAACTCACATTCTGTGCCAAAAGATCAGCAGATCATAGAAAGCACCCAGGCATGGGACCTTCCCTTCTCTACTGCACATAGCTGCTAGGGGACTCACTGCCACCTTCCTAGGGTAGGTTGGCACAATTGACTTGTCCTTGCTTTTGCCAAGCCCTGCTACCACCTACATCCATCATCTCCCATGCTGACTCAGACACAGTTTACAACTTTTGCTGCCCTGAAGCTGCCTCCCTGCCCCTTTGGTTACCTTTGTGCTGCTTGCCCTGTCAACCATTCCCTGCTCCCCGTCATGCTCCTCTACCTGCTCATTAAGTGCTACCACCACTTCCACCCTCTAGCCTTTCCTGATCTCCCAATCTGCCCCTGCTTTGGATCAGCCTGGAAGGGAGCAAATATGACTCTGAAGGACGAGCTGTTGGTCCTCTGAGTAAACTCTGTTTACCTCACTGTTATATTTCATGTCATTTAAGGTAACAAATACATATGTGCCCCACATGGAACAAGGTTGGGAAGAAAAGAGATGGTGACAGCTGTAGGAGTGTTCCTACATTAAGTCAAAGTACATGCCAAAGTCCAGCACCTTCAAGGAACAAGACATGAAGATAACAGGCCATCTCTCAAGCCTGCTGGCTCTACAAGACCCTGCATACTGACAGACTCCTTTGGCTCATGAACTTGAGACAATATGACACGATAATTGCGAAGGGAGTAGACACATGTCACACTGAATTAACCAAATGACTACTATTTTTCCAACACGGCAGAGTACTTTTAAGGAAAAACTTCCCTGATTCTCGACAGTGACGGCTCAAGCACAACAACAAATACAGCTTGCTTTGGTCTTCTCTCACACTCATTGCTGCTCTAGAGAAGTGGGGAGCAGAGATAAGGCAAATGATTTTTCAACTATTTTAGTGGGTCATTCTAAAGTATCAAGCGGTAATAAAAAGCCTCATATTTACACCTCAATACACCTTCTGCACAAAATGACTGCCTTTTAACTGCTGGGAAAAACCTTTCTTTGGCTGAGGGGTCGAACTGAGGATCCTATCACAGATCATTCAGGATGTTTTATTGCTGCAGAAGGGTTCATACAACCTTCCTTTTGTCCTTAGCCAGAATTCTGGTTTGAACACTCTTTGACTACCTGCTTACTCCCATCCCTAGCTCAGATAAAGTATCGCCCTTTGATTCCTGCCTTAAAATTCAACATAATGTCGCAGGGTCCTGCCACGTTACTGTTGCACGACCTGCCAGAGCTGGTCGCAACCAGCAGTGGAAAAGTGGGAACTATCAAAACACAGTGCTCTTGGCTCAGGAAGCCTAGAACAGCTCCCAGCCATGAGGATGTCCCAGAAAGAAATCTTTTGCCTGTGCATGGTTCCTGTGCAGGTTCCCCACGTACCCAATACCATGCTGGCGTCAACAAAGTAGGACTGAAGGACTTTGCTGTGATTCTGGGGAGGCATTTTAAGTTTGCAGCTGCCTTCCCCCCAGGAAAAAACACCTGCCTTCTCTTGCCCAATGGGCTATTTAATTCCTTCTGTTCCCCAAAAGCATTGCACCAAAATCACATGAAAATTCAACGATGCAGTATGTTTCATAAGGGGGACGTTTTCTTGAAAAAGTTCATTTGGAGAGAAACCAAGCACGATTGTTATAAAAACATCCTGTGTCAGCTCCTTGTGTGCCTGGAGGCCAGCTCCCACCTGGACATCAGTGGAGGTGGAGGCGTGGGGCTCGCGCCAGGACTGACAGGCAGAGCCAGGCAGCCACCGGCTGTCAGACTTCCCCAACTCCATCAGAGCAACAATCCTTGACAAAAAGGAAAACGGTCTCTCCAAAAGAACATGTACATTTATGACTGAACCATCTCCCTGTATCCGTGGAGATTAGTGCAAGCTCTTTGGCGTGCTGTTCCTCACCTCTGAACTTTAAACTTTGCCCCTTTGGTGATGTTTTTTGGAGGTGCTGTGACCCCTGTGTGTTAATTACAACTACTGGCTGCCGGAGTGGTTCCACTTGGCTCCAGAATTACAGGGCGGGGGAGGTGGGAGGCAGGCTATGCAGGGGTGAGCTAATTGAGAAAGGCAGGACAAAGAGCCACGTGTTGCTGTGTGGCATTGCTGCTTGCCACCTATGAGTGTGACAACAGGTAAGAGCTGGGTCCCGCCGGCAAGCCCAGTCTTCTCTGGCTGCTGGTGGCAGAAATCCACTGCATCCTCCCACGTCTCCATAGAAACTTCCCTGCCGTCTGCAAGAGGTCTGCAAAGAGCTTTATTTCTCTGCAGCAGTCCCTTAGCATAATGTATAAAGAAAAAAAAAAAAAGGTGAGGAAATCAGCAGGACTTTCATGCAGCAGTGTTCCATGAGGTCATGGCAGTGGTGGTGAGGCAAAAGCAGCTTCAGCCTGATATTCAAGCTGGGATGCTTCTCTACGTCTCTTGGCTGCAAGTTTCAAATCCACTTAAGGGACTTGAAGACTCAGCTCCCATTAATTTTCAATGGAAAGGGACCACCTAAGTCCTCCAGGCAGCTGTGGAGTTATAGCACTTGAAAAACCAAGGCATGGGCTACAGGTCTTCTGAGGATAAAATTCGTCTTGAGATTTGTGGCATCTTGGGTGAGGCTGGAAATTGTAAAATATAGAACCAGTGTCCTTCTGGACAGAAAGTCAAAGGCTAAAAAAAGACAAAAAGTGATTTAAAAAAAAAAAGATTTTTTCAAACACTTTTCTGAACTTATGTAAGCTTTCTCAAGCTTGAGGTGGGAGGACAAGTCAATCTGCTTTTTAGTCCAAGCCAGTTCTCAAACATATAGCAGAACTAATTAGAATTTTTGCAAAGGCAAAAGTTTTTCATTGCTAGATGGCTTTCTTATACTGAAAAGTAAATATTATATTACAGTGTCTATTTCTTATGAAGTGTTGCATGGCATTCTTAAGCACCCTCTCAGAATTATTACTGAAATGATAATTGACAATTTTAATTTTTTAGGTCTTTCATAATCCTTGCTAGATTATTTTTTTTTTAATTTTTGGTAAATGCAACAGAAAGAATTTCTAGCACATATAATATAAATTGCAGTGCGCAAAAAATAACAAAAACAAATCCAAAGCTCTGTAAAATGGAAACAGTTTGCAAGTCTCCACATAATATATATTTCTCAATTACTAATTTCTATCACCAGCCTTCTCAAATAAAAGTTTTCTTATGTTTGGGAACATTTTACCATAATACTGTGAAATAAATAGTAGTACCATTATAGCAACAGCTGACTGCCATTTGTTCAGTTCACACATTTCTATATTCCTAATGCACCCACTACTGTGACATCTAGGCTGATGCTGTGGGAGATACTAAGCTCAATGGAAAGGTCTGGGCTCAGCTTTTCTCTGTAGTCTGTCCTCGACGTCATCTACCTAAAGACTTATAACCTGTGAAAGACTTATAACCTTGTGCAGAGAAACATGAAAGCCGAGGTAATGAAGGGAGGAAGAAATATCCATACCCAAAATGTGATGAGAGAGCGAGGGCAAAGAATATTTCATAGGGATATTAATATTTCCACTTACACTGTTCTGTGTGTGGCACCCAGATAACAGGGGGAGAAATACTTACAATAGACAGAAAGGTAAGACAGATTGGCCAGAATGGAAATAGTTTTAAAAATTTACTGCTCCAAGGTTTCAGTGGGTAACAAGAATTTACCATCCCTGCCAACCTCAGCTTCCTTCAGAGACCCAAACACACAACATTGCTCGTCTCTAGCCAAACTGCTTCAGACGAAGAGTTGGGGCTTTTATAAAGATATTGTTCTCAGAGGTGATTAAAACTTATATCAGATCTCACTGGGGAGCAAAGAGGTATTGAAAGCAAATGGAGGAAAAAATAATAATATTAAAAGAAGCTCTTGCCTCATCTTCAATTAGCCATGCTGTCTCCGGCAAGTTAACTGCATGGTTCATTACTGATGAATAACTACCATTAAGGTAATGGACTCAAACCGGTGAGACAGGGATCACTCATCTGGGGAGTGTTTAGTACCAGACCATTTGGCAGAAGCTTTCCCAATAGACAACGAAGGGGTGAGAGAGATCGGGCTCTCCCCAGAGTGGGTACCGCCTGCACAGAGCCTGACTGCACTCAGCCCATTCTCATAAAACTTCTCCTCACAAGAAAGCACCATAAAAAAATATAGCTGGCTTTCTGTTTCGTTTAAAAAAAAAAAAAGAAAAAAAAGTGTAATAGTGAAAACAGATCCTTCAAACAAAAAAAAAAGCTTTGTACTGTTCTCCCTCGTTCCAACTGAAATCCTGGGAAGGCTCAGCAGGATACAAGGGCCGGATTCAGTTCAGTTTTACACCACATTCATTTGCTCCATTTTTAAGCCTCTGAATCTGGGAGGCTGGAATCTGCTTTCAGTAACAGAGGAGCAAATCTGCTGAAGAAACAGAGTGAGTTTTGCTCTTCGTTAACCTCACATATGTCTAGATGCGTTCCATAAGTTCAGTGATCTGTAGCTACAGCCTGAACCTCCTCTCCGTTGCTCCAGCTCCCAGATGGTGTGATCTCTGCCAGCCATCCAAAGTGGCTCAGGCTAGAGCTTTCCCACACACAGAACAAGGAGGTTGGCAGTGCTCTGCAGGTCTGTTCCAGGAGACAGGAGTTTTATTGAAAACATCATCCAAGACGCAGAAGGTTCATTTAAAACATTGTGAAAGACCTTCCAGCAATAGATCCTGGGAGTCCTTGCAGAATCACACATATCCTTGGCATGTAAAAGCAATGGGAGCCAGGTCCAATCATTAGCTGATCTCCTACACCATCTCCCCAGCATAAAGAGAGATTATGCCTTGTGAACTGGGCAATTGGAGACAAAAGAGGCCACAGTAGCAATACAGACAGTTTCTTTATGAGGATATACTTCTATTTATGGATTAACCACACAAATGGATTTGGAATGGATCCACAGCTAGGATAAATCAGCTAAAGTCTCTTGACTTCACTAGAGACCAGGAGACAGGAATCAGCCCATTGTTTTTTTATGCAAAAGTTTTTACTGAACAGGATGAAAAGGAATTTTGAGCATGGGCCTGTGCCTCTCTGCCTGCTGTAACACAAACATCTCCTCCTTCAGGAAACCCCATGCCCAGGTTTGTTCTGCTGAGAGGATATGAGAAGTCGTCTGTTGGAGTGTGGGGCAAGGGCTTTCTTTTTGCGCTCCACAGAAGAGAAACAGCTGGTAACAGGCAATCAGCACTGAAGGAGATTCAGTACGGTGTCCGATGGGCAACAGGGAGACAGTATCATGACAACAGTTGCTGCCTGAGAACTGCCTGATATTTGTCATTATGGTCCCCTGAAGCCCTGGGCAGAGGGTGGGGGGTGACAGAGGAAGCAGCAGGGTCAGAAGAGTCCCTGGAAGCTCAGCCCTTGGCCTCATGAGCTCAGGAAAACAGGAATAGGACTGCACCGCACAGACGGCCCATCTGTCTCCATCCAGCAGCAGGTAGCGATGTGCCTGCTCTGCTGTGGCGCAGCATTTTCAGTGCCTTTCCTGAGCATATATTTTAGCACTCTCTATACAGAGCTGTCTGTAGCATTTTTCAGAAACACTTTTATTCCAGAAACAATATGATTTCTTTAAGATGTTTGCCCTGCCACTGTCTGGCACTTTTTATTCTGCCAGGAGCTAAGCCTTGACACTTCTGCTGAATTTTAAGAGAAAAATCTTTCTTCCTGTTTCACCTGAATGGGAAGGCTGTGACAGAAAGTCTGCAAGAAGGGAATGGGCTTGCTGTGAAAGAAGGGGGAGTGGGAAGTGGATCAACTAATTTAAGCATTGGCTTTCTCATGCTCTTCCCAACACTTTAGGGCTTGTCTGCACTCCTACCATCCCAAACCCTTTTTTCCCAGTACCCTAAGTACCAGCACATCCAGAGACCCTCTCCTACCTCCTCCTAAAGCTGTTCTGATTTTCCTGCTCCCCTGTCCCCAGTTCTGCCCCGATCCACAGCTCCCCAGAACCTGCCCCTCTGAGTACGGGGTTGGAGAAGTGGAAGGAGCAGCAGATGCTAGCATTAGCCCATGCCACATTGCCATCTGGTTCAGCAGAGCTGACCTGAACTTCCCATGGTATAAAGAAGTCAAAATCTCCAACAGCAGCTGCAAAGCAAGTAACCACACTAATACCATCGGTACTACATTCTGGAGCTACTTGTAGTAGTATATTAAAGAAGCCTTCTTAGTCTGCCTGCTTTCATTGACTATATTAACATTAAAGTGAGATATTGGAACAAAGCCAGCATAAGACCAAGCCTGGGGAAGAGGGTCTTTGGGGGAAAATGACTCTCTTAGCCTCTCCTATCCAGCTCTGGACTAAGCAGCTCTCTGTCTTGATCTTCCCTTTTCAATCAGCTGCTCAGAATCGTCAGGCCATTTCAGTGAGAGATGTCATGTTGTTCCCTTGCTTCCCTGGAAGTTTCAGTGCAGAAGCCTTGATTCAGCAGATAACTTTGGCTGTCGGCAAGGAGTTAGAGACCATCGTGAAATTTATGGAGCAAGAACAGCAAAGTCTTTAACACAGGGACACAGGATGAATGGGAATGAAGCTTGGTACTGTTGCCTCCCACCTTCCTGAATAAAAGAATGATACAGCTGAAAACATAAGGTTTTCTTATACAGCTCAGGATCAGCCGTCCCTCACAGAATCACAGAATCACAGAATCAAAGAATCACAGAATGGTAGGGGTTGGAATGGACCTCTGGAGAACATCTAGTCCCAGCCCTCAGACATGGCTCACGCCATCCTGCTAAGCAGCTCCCATGATCCAGCATCTCTCTGCCATGAGCAAGACCCCCGGACCACAATTCACTCCTCCCATGGTGATTACCCCATTTCAACTGCCCCACACAACCTCAAATTCAGTCTTTATTCTCTGCCAGAGCCCCATGGCCCTGCCACATGTGCCTTGGTCCAGCTGCTCTCACGGACTGCCCTCCAGACACCATGCTCACACCCACAGTCCCTACAAACTGCCCTGGGATCTCTATCCCACACTTTCAAGTGTTCTTGACTTGCTCCATAAATAATGCTCCATAAAACCCACTGCTTTTGCCCTGTTTTCCCAAAGACCACATCCCAAAGAGTTGTCCAGGTCATACTATCCCATTCCTAAGTCCTCACCCTCATACCCCCAGACTCCTGTGCCATGATCTCCATCCTCCCTCAGCTCCTCAGCAGCATCACTGCCACCCCCTGCACCGCTCTGGGATGACTGCTCATCAGGCAGCATCCCTTCCACACATCTGCCATAGTAAACAATCTCCACTGCCCCAGAGAGCCTGTTTTCCCATCAGCAGGGCTATTTTATCATCCACCCAAATTATTAACTCTACTTCATCTGAGATCACCGTGCCTGTAACATGTAAATAACATTATTTCATGTTCCTCACATACATGCGCACACACACAGAGGACTTCCCAGCGTTAGCCCAGATCAGAGCTCCCCATGCCGTGGGGCTCAGCTGCTCACCGTCCTCCCCTCCACGGAAAGTGTGCTTTTGAACAAGAGGGGCATGTTATTCTTGATATCACAGTCACAAATCTCCAAGTGCTGACACTCGAAACAGCCTCCATCTGCTTCATTAAAGAACAGAGCTGTGGGTCAGGCTGTTTATTAGGTACTAAAATTTAAATTGAAGCAGTTTTTGAAGAGCAAACTTTCCCAACGTGGCATAAAAGTGCTTAGATATCCGAAAAGCGCTGCATGGACAGATTTAGAACCCATCTCAGGTTTTGTTTGATTATTTATTTATGGTATTGTTCTTTTTAAGACAGGAGCAGTTTATCTTGAGTGTTAGCTCCAGTTGGCTGGAAGGATAGAGACCTGCCTACAAGCACATTCACCAGCCTCTGAAACAGCAAAGGTCCTTGTACCTCTCCAAAGGGACAGTGCATTAAAACCTACGTGCAAAAGTCACGCCACCACCAATGCTTAAGATGGCCTAACACTTTTCGTTGAAGAGCAGCTTTTTCCTAGATGCATGTCACCTGCTTAAACTGTAACTGTCTGGACAAAAAATGTCCATGGCAGAATCACAGCATCAGGCTGACAGGGGCCAAAAGAGGACTACGCATGGTTCACTGCCATTGGTACAGCCACTGAATGACTGAAACCAAAGCAGGATGGATGGAAGCAGTGGGCTTGGCAGGGTCAGTTTATAAGCCCCTTCTATTTCTGTTTATTTTGATTTTGGCACTTTTCTCTGTTTACAGAGTAACAGATTGTAGTCTTTATTTTAATGAATGTTTTTTAGGGTTTGTTTTTGTGTGTGGCTTTTTTAAATTTTTTTTTAATTTAAAGCTTTTTGATCTGCTTTGTGGAAATTGTAAAACAAATATCTCCATCTCAAAGCCCTGATTGAGTCAGGGTCATAGGAAATCTTGATCATGCTATCACCGCTTTCTAACAAGCTGCATCCATTTCATGTTCTGCAGTATAGATGCAAAACTTAGCAGGGACTCCCATCAGGGCCACAGAGGCGCCAGCTCCCCACATTGGCCAAGTCATGAATGTACCCCAGTGTGGCAGAACAGACTGACGCCTCTGGGCTTAGAGATTCCCATCAGGTGGTTCTTAGTGCCATGCCGTGTAGGGTGTCACCTTTGAGGGGTCTGGGAACTGCCCTGTGCTTCTGGGACCTATGTTGGCTCCCCCAGGTTCATGGCTTAACCCAAATGTGTGGGACAGGCCCATGCTAAACAACGCATCACAGCACTGCACCTCTGCTATTTGGCTCTGCTGAAGAAACGGGGTTTATTACCTCAAGTGTAGAACCCAGCTGCCGCAGCTGGACTGCATACAGATCGCAGCTTGGACATACGTATTGCTGAGAGCTCTCCCCGGCATGCCCCATCTCCGGGAACTGACATGACGTATCTCTCCCCACAGACTGCACAGTGAACACAGACACCTGCCTTCAGGGTTTAAATGCCATTAAGGGCTAAATGCTTAAAAGTTAAATATTCACGGCCACAGGTAATGTTTAAGTTCTCAGCTGAAGGCTTCTCTAGTACCAATTCTCCTTGGAAAACTTGTCTCTGTATTGCAAGAACCAAGTTCTCAGTCAGCACCCAAAATCTTACGATAAAAAGAACTCCTAGGTATTTAAATTACTTTCCCAAGATTTTGTATGGTTTTTGAAGTCACAATCATCTGCCACAGACATGGAAGCTAGCAACTGATCTTCTTTATTTCAAACAAAATGGGAGATCATTCAAAATCACATGAGCACGAGCAATAAAGCTTTATAATACAGCAATACAATAGAGCAAGCATCACCAGAATAGACATTATTCAACACTGAAAATGCTAAAACCCATATACTTTAGGAGTCAATTTCTCCTCAGTGTTTTTAAGGTCTGTTTTCCACATTATTTTCCATTTTCAGGGACCAGCTCAGACCTAAGATTCCTAAGCAGAAAGTGCCTGTTTATCTTCTTTTTTTTTTCCTACAATATTCCTAACCTGGGTGTTGGAGGCTGGAAGCTGTTATACATATCCCATGCTTTGTCCATACTTTGTTTTTTCATTCTAACCTACAGCACAATTTCTCTGTTTTCTGTCAGCCCCTATATTCTCAAGTTTAAGGTTTCTTTCCTGGGTGACCCAAAGGTAGGAATTCTGCTCACAGACAGCCACTTGAGGATTATTCCCACTCTAAAGCTTTCCTTCTCCCCCAAGACCCACTTTCAGCTGCATGTGAGGAGTAAAACCCAGAGTGGCAGAAGGCTGGGTCTCAACAGACTCCTCGGAGAGCCCTGTTGGGCAAATTCACTCTTTTTTTGAGATGAGTCCTTTTCCTAGTCAGCAGAACAAGCAGCTGTCTTCACGGAAGTTCACCCCAGCTTGAGACAGAGCTCTGTGCAGCCAAGGGTCACTCAGGGGTTTTCTTGATGTGTGTCCAGCCACCCAGTGCTCCTGCCTCCTGCTCCTGCCCAGAAAAAGCAGCTTCTGCTCGAAAGGGCTTCCCAGGGCTTGCTTTGAGTAACAAGCAACAGACGTGAACATCAGCTCAAGCCTGACCAGTTTTGGCAGCCAACATTAACTTGCAAAGACACCTGCAGAGATGAAGGAATTCAGAGTCGGGTATTAGAACCTTTTCAAAGACATTTAATTAGTCCGACAATGGCTCGGTTTCGCAAAGTGTTTCTTTTTACGTCGTACCCGTTGGAAACCCTCAATCATTCATAGCATTATAATTTATGGTTACGGTTTTGTGTCCTGGTGAATAATTTAAGCTGCATGGGCTGTGAAACTTTTATTACTAGGTTAACTCTTCATGTTTTTTCTATGGCAGTTCTTTGAAACGCAAGCCACTGATGCTGTTACTGGTGACTCACCATCTTAGCCAGTATTTTTGATGTAAAAAAAAATCAATTATTAAATGGAACATTTTTCTCGTCAGAAACGAGTCCTTTTAACTGTTTCCTATGCAAAGCAGGCACGAAGCTATTTATGGAAAGGGATTACATTCCCTGAATCTGCTGGTATTGTTAAGCACCTGGGTTTAGTGAACCTGAGCCTCAGTTAAAAAACTGTTGTAGTGAGGCCCTTCAGCCAATGAAATATTTTTTCAAGCCGATGAAGTCAGCGGAAATGCTTGACCCTTCTGAGATGGAACCAAACAAGGTTGTAGATCTGGTTCTTGCAAATTTTCATAAAGACTTTAGCAGTATCACTTTCTTCAGTGTTGGCAGCAACAGAAACAAGAGGATTTGCATACCGAAGCATGAGGAGGCATTTAGCATTCCTATATTAGTGTGTCACTATTTGATATAAACCTTTTTCCATAGTATACCACTTATATTCTGTGCTGGTATAGCATGGCCTGTATGCCAGTAATGAGAGAGTTCACACATCTAGGAAAACCCTGACAGTAGATAATTTAAAATAATTCTCTAAACTAAAAATCCTACCAGAAGCTTGCTTTCCTCCATCCCTCTTCAACCTGGTGTATTTGTCATTAAGGCTTTAATTACATCCTTTCAGAGTGCAATCATCTTCTCTTCCCCCTGCCTTAGGGCCCTTTATTGGATTAAGCAGGATTTCTGGTGCACATGATTGCTGTGAGATATGTACAGGGCTGAACTGCTCTCCTCCAAGGAGCAACTGAAATCCATAACCAAGGATTGGATAGCTGTAGGGACTGGAAAACGGGGTCATTTCTTCTCCGGAGCAGTAATTTGAGTCAAACCTAGGGAAAGCTGACAGGAGACAAATTATAGGCTGATACCAGCATTCGTGGTGGCTCCACTTGTTTCAGTGGATCTGAGCCAGCATACGCTCTCCCGGAGTCTGGCTCCCTTGACTTCAGTGGTGTTACACCAGCTGGGGAGTCAGACCAAGGCAGACACTGACATTTAGCACCCTTCTTCCTGGGGGTGAGCAGGATGCCCAAGGGTGTCCAGCGAGCATCTATGCCAGTACCTTCCTCTGCCAGTGCCAGCCAAACTAGCACACACCATGTTGCATGTACCACATCTTAAGAGCACATACAGGGACACCATGACCAGGCATCAGCTGGCACGCAATTAGGTCTTGCTGTAATGAAGTTTCTGAGGGCATCTGAGCCCCCGTAGAGCTCAGGCTTTCCCTCCATACCTCCAAAGGGAAAAAATTAATGAGGCACTGGGGTCCCTGTGTCACTCAACCTGTCATTACAAGATTGGACCTTCTATACAGGATCTGTCTGGTCAGAGGCTCCTAAGGCTCAAAACCTCCATCCCGTGAATCCATCCCTGTAACATTGTTAAAATGTAGGAGATGATACCTTACCTTGGTGAGGACAAGGTATGAGTAGGACAGTTAGTGATGATTTTTTTCAGTAACGTGACCCACTGGTTCCTGTAGAAAGACAGTACGACAGATCCTGTTGGGATTTTATTGTGTTAAGGCAAGCAGCCAAGCATGTAAACCAGCAATGAGCTTTATTTGCAGTACAACAGGAAAAAAAGAAACTTCTTTTTTATCATGCTAATCCTTATCCATTTTATATCTTTGCTCAAGGACTGCTTGTAGTATACTACACATGAATCCTTCTCTGGGGAAGGGCTTATGAGAGCCCACCCTGAGCACGCAAAAGACATAAACTCCTCAAGTGCTCAGACCTGTAGAGGGAAAACAAACAGGACCACGACAGCTGAGGAGCCTGTGTGTATTTTTGGATTTCACTGAAGCGAAGACTCTCTGGGATATAGATTAAGTTCTCTTATTCGTTGTTCCAGCTGTCTCGAAGCGGAGAAGACAAAGTCTCTCATAAACAGATTGAAAGGTCATTTGATTTTACTGTTGCTTTATTTGAGTACTTCTGTGTCCTTTGCTGAAATGTTATTGTGTGCCTTCTTCAGAGATAGTTCTCAGTGATTACCAATTACAACACATGAGGTGTACATGGAGCATTAGAGATCACAGGACAACATCTGTTCTTAATTATAGTGGCATAAATTTAATAATCCCACTGACTTCAGCACAGACACTAATGGTTTACAGAAATATAAATGAAAACAGGATTTGGCCTTTACAGTCTAGACCTTATATTAAGGCACATCTCTATCTTCTCCTGAAAATTAAGAGTATCAGGAACAATGGAAATACTGTTAACTCGGTAAGAAAGAGTACTGTTTCCAAGTCACTATCATGATACTTGTTTTCTTAGAGTATACCAAATGCTGGTGGGTGTTAAAGGTTAACTGCTCATTTGTCAGCAGAATGTTCCCCCACTCCCGCCATCCCCCCAAAAATCCCTGTTTGTCATAATTCAAACTTTTGATAAGGATAGAGTGCTTATTTTGTCATTTTGATTGTTTTTCATTTCAATTTTTTAGTTATTTATTTATCCCATCATAATTCAAGGGTAAAAAACTTCAAAGTTATAAAACATTTTTATTTTCTCCAGCCTAAAGCACTAATTGGTCTAGAATTCACTTCAGCACTTTGGATTGTTTCTCATCAAGTTCTAACACCAACAATCAGAAGTGTTAAGATTTCCTATGGAAAAAGCAGGGGGGAGGTCTGCAATTTTTAGGGAATGTCTTTATCTAAATATTGTTAACCTAAGGATTTTTCTTAGAAGTCAGTCATATTTCTATTATTTGCTAAAGAGATAATTATATAGATTGGTATTTCCACAAATTGCCCTTTTAAACAGAATTTCTTCCTCTCGTATTTTTATATATTAATGAAGTGGGGTGCAGGGGAAAAGACATAAGCAACGGGAGGCAGCATATTTGTCCAAATGAGAGGAAAAGCAGTAGATGAGAAGAAACGAGAGATCCATAACATCATGGAAGCCCATAAGGCTAACAGACTAGTATAACCTGCCAGCAAAAAGACGCAGAACGGAAGGAAGAAGAAAGAACACAAACTTACTGGTTCCCGTTGCATGACTTCCCCCTCAAAAATCAGCCTTTCCTCACTCACCAAAGACATCACCTTAGCAAGACTCTCCTCCTAATCTAAACACTGGAGATGCATCTGTAGCAGTAGGTGGTAGGAGGTCCTGTGCAGCTCTTGTAGACTTGAGATCATTGGGTGAGCCACCACCAAGGCCTCCCCAGCTGCACTCCCAACGGGGCAGGATGGCTCACAGCATGGGGTAAAGGATAAGAGAGGAGTGAGTCAGCACCAGCATTTACCTTATTGGCTGGTGTAGGACAGATAGATAGATGCATCCCTCAAGAAGCTATAGACCACAAATTTCTGCTGTGCTTTCAAAGGAAGGTAGGTATTAGCAGGAGGGTTTTGATACTGCAAACTGTGAACACCCAAGGGCATTTTTGAGGAATATATTTGGAGGGCTCAAATGCACCGCGGAAAAGGTCTGAGATGCTGCTCAGTCAGTCTCTAAAGACTCTTGTTCGGTCTCTGAAGAGCATGAAGAACAGGTCCTACAAGTTGAGGTTCAAGTATAAAATCAATTTAGAACAAAAATTAGAGGCATTATAGAACCTATGTGAATGGAAAAGGACTGAAGGCAGATGTCAGGTTGAAGCTTTTCACTTGGGTACAAATAACATAAAGAATGGGAGGAAGTCATGCCAAAGAACTTACAGCTTCCCAGTATTTGCTGAAAGTCACTATACTATTCTAAATGCTGTTCACTGTGTTTCATTTGAGGGGTAAATTTTAGGTATTTTATGATCCTTCCTCCTGTAAACTTGACTGGAAATATTACTGTCTTTGATTTTAGTTACAACTGTGATTTCTATAGGTCCTGAAAAAACATAACTCTTCTCTGTACTTTACAGAGTTAAAATGAATACAGGGGAAAAGAAAGTGCGAGAGAATTTTGCCTGATGATGCTTAGCATCTCCTTCCTTTTTATTCAAACATAGAATTAAAAAAACACCATGACAAATCTTTTCTGAGCCAGAAGGAGTTTGTTTGGTACAAGCTAGGGAAGAGATTTAGATCATTCCTTATTATTTCCATAATTTGTTCTACCTATTTATCTGCCTATCTAAATGCCCCTCATTACCTGAGCACTTAATATTTGAGGATCTATTCTGAGTCCTTGTTGCAGATGAACAATAACAGAGAGTTTATCTATGCTGCAGGTTTGTTTACAGGTGGTTATTTATTACCATTGCTGCTTGCTATCTTGTGATGCCCAAACCCAAGGATAATCTGTTACGTTCATCCTAAGTAAAAAAAAAAATAAAAAATTATATACAGGGATTGTGGAGAGAGATAATTATAGAAAGAGCACCATCTATTGTCAGGTAGAAAAATATTAATGCTATTTACAGGCATAGAGCTTCAATGATGTGGAGACAGCTGTGGGATTTGGACCCATGCCAGAAGCTAAGTGAAAAGTACTCTGAGTGCTTTTGGCCCCAAGATTAAATGGTCTGGGCGATGTGAACGTCTCGTGTTATGTCTCATAAAACATGAGACACTGTAGCTTACATAGGGTTGGGAGATTTTTATGCCAGTTTCTTTATAGGGGTCTGTTAGAAGAAGTGGGTTATGAATGAAAACTGAGTGATAGCTTGGTGAATGGGGACAGTTGTGGTGTTTAATGGGATATTTGGATGACATGTTGGGGGGGAAACAAGGCATGAGAAGCCCCAGCTAGCTGCAGGACAGCGCTCAACTCTGTAGCACAGTGCAGTGTGGCTCATGCCCAAACACAGTAGCTGCACAACACTTTGACAGAGGCTGTGGGTCCCATCTCTCCACCGGACTCAGCAGCTTGGGAGCAGCCTTCATCCAACATGGACAGGGTACTGCCGGGCAGCCAAGGCCAGAGCTGACTCTCTGTGCCATCCTCCATCACCTGGTGCAGACAAGCTCAGACGTCCTACTCTTACTCTGCCTCTCAGCAGATGCTGATAAAGCCCCTGGACTGGTTTGAGGTTTTGCCAGATTTATATTTGGAGACAGGAAGAAAGGAAGGAGATAATTCCTCGGTGGCTATTTGGAAAGACTGACTCATTCCAGGCAGCACAAGTTGTTATGCCAAGTACTTCATAAATCATTTATTCAGCGCTCTGTGTTTTCAGCAGGCAGACTTATTATTGGTTTAGTGTCTTAATAAAAGTGAAGAGCAATGACTTTCCAGACCAGCTTGTGTGGCCTTTTCTGTTGCAAACAACAGAAAGGAGAGGAGGTGCCAAAGGAAGCCAATGGGAATGAATGATAACTTCTTTCCCTCTCCTTCATAAGCTTTCCCATGTAACTGATCCTACCTTGGGACTTTACACACACACACACAAAAGAACAAAAGGCTGCAGAGACACCTCAAACCATCAGAAAGAGTATTTCATCAACTGCATGCAAGCTAATGACTCAGCTGCTCGACACGTGCAGTTGTGTCCCTTGGAAGAGCACTTATCAATATGCAGAAAATTCAGCAATACAGGGGCTAAAGTAGGGCAATATATTTGTCCTCCAAATAGATGCATTTAGAGAACATGCCTCTACCTGGAGGCCTGTGCATGAGGATTGGAACGAGGAATAAAGCAAAATGCAGATATTGGTCCAAACCATGAGAGAGAAGTCCACTGTTTATAGCAGGGGTGAGGGAAAGCGGGCCCTGTGTGGGCCAGGCAGCCAAGGGGCCACTAACACCTACCAACTAGTCTGCAGGTAGACAAGCACCAGATGGGTATGAGCAGGGAACAGATGAGGGATGTGGAGACGAGGGAAAGCAGGCAGCTGTCAGCAGAAGCTACAAGCTTGCTTCTCTGGTTCTCTGATGAGTTAAAGCCCCTCTGATCCTCACAGTGACTGACTGTGAAGGAGGTTGTGCTGGGTTACTGATGCAGAGGAAAGGGGAAAAGCATGTTGATGTGGGCACAGGGGGGCTGACCACTTTGTCCTAATACTCAAAACTACCATTTCCTGCTTTATAATAACTGGAATCGGAGCTAGGAGATTGCTACTGTGCAGAAGATACTCTCAGGGATAACACCACCAAAAACAACAGCGGGGAATATCACTTTTCTTGGCTGCCTGGCTAGTTTTGACTAGCCATGCAGCAGGTCCTTGCTGACCTCTTCTTTTGCTACTACTAGAGGCTCGCTGCCAGCAAAGGATGGGGCCAGCCAAGTGCATCACATGAAAGGCAGTGCTGTCTCTGGGGGAGGGCACTTCCCAGCGCTGGAGATGGTCAGAGACCTGTCAGAAAAAAACCCCTCCAGCTTGGGTTGGGCTGGGAAAGAAGTGGGCAGAGGTGACGAACTTTTGTATGCTTCTCCCAACCCTAGAAGTGCACAACAGCCTATTTGAGGCAAGGCACAAAGTGGGATCCTGCTCTCCTTTCCGCTTCCATCCCCAATCCCCACTCAGTTGTCTGTCCCCTGTGAGGAGCACTTTGAGCACAATTGATGCAACAGAGAGCAAAAGCATTTCCTTCAGCAAATTATGAGCAAACCCCAGGCTGTGAGTCAAAAGGAACCTTTCTACCCTTCAGGTCTCCTGTCTGCAAATGCAATTGGAGTGAATGAACAAATGAATGAATGAGGAAATATCTTATGAGGCACACAAGAGCATTTGTTTCCTTCTAAGGTCTTTCACATTCATTGTTATTAATTGACTCAAAGGGCAAACCACTGTTTGTATGGTCAGGCATGAGAGAAGGAAGAGAGAGCTATTCTGCTTGATGATTACTAAATTTTCCACAAGGGATTTAAAAAATATTATTCTCAATTTAATGGATTTTGCACTGGTGAAAGGAATAGTGGACATGGTGTTTCACATGTACACCTTCCTTGAAAGAAGCAGAGAAGTCCATTTGAATAGAAATTCATCTCTCTTCAGTCTGTTGGTGCCAAACCACAGTGCCTTGTATCTCTCTCTTCTGAGCCCACGCCTCAGATTTATGTAACTTCAGTAACTGCACTCACAGACTCTTCTTTTCCCCTCAGTGGTACTGTTTTTGGAGGAAAGAAATACGAGTGCAAATCAAGGCAAGACAAGCTGAGACTGAAAATGTATGTATGTGCTCTGGCTTCAGTATCTAAACCAGGTCAAGTACAAGAACCAAGCAAACTGCCATTTTAAGCAGTGAAAAGTGATTTTTTAACCATTACACCAGTGTACATAATCCAAAGAAGGATACTGCAGCAGAAAGAATTTTTTTTAATTATTATTTATATGCATGCAGGCTGCATGATGTCAGATCTTACAATTCCCTCAAAACATATTGAATCTGAGGTAGAGTGGGATTAATCTGCTTCATCTCCTCTGTAATCTAGTGCAACTTCTTTCTCTTTCACTCTCATCTTCTTTCCTCCTTCTTGATTGCACAATAGTCTTATACACCTTTTTCATCAGTAGCTAGTAAAGTGCTCAACAGTGATGAAGGGTGTTATATATAGCCTGTATTTATTGATGAGCGAACTAAGATAAAATTGCTGAAACCACTCAGCAGCAGAGCTGGGACTAATAGCCAGCCTTCCAGTTCCTTATTGGAGCCCCTCAACTACACCAGCTAGTATAATAGGTTGCAAAAGCAATACCATAGAAGCACTCTCATTTCCTGCCTGTTGTATGTTTCACTTGCATTTGCATTATATAAACCTGATAAAGGGAACAGCAAAATACAAGTACTAATACTAATACTAATACTAATACTAATAAATACCAAACTCTACAGTGGGAAGAAAAGGAAAAAGTAAGAGCAAGGTACAACTCTACCAGAAATATCCTGGGAATTCATAAATACTGGAAGGAATACAGAGAAGAAACCAAAACTTTCTCCCCTGTCAAGCGGAGCAAGGTCCAGCTGTACAATATTCATTTTGTTATCTGAGGTTTATAAGGAAAGGTTTTTTAAGCCTCAAGCATATGTGTGATAAAGAGTGAATTTTCAGAGTTGATTATTTGTTTGTTCGTTTAGGTTTTCTTGTTTGTTTTGGGTTGTTTTGGGTTTTTGTTTGTTTGTCTGTGTTTCTAGACAACGTTAAGTAAAGCTTTCTTTCTGATGGAACTCCAGTCAGGATTCAGGGGGAATTGTGGAGAAATGGGGAAATTATAGCTGAATTCTCAGACTTACGCAGTGCCAAGTGCAGCAGTCCTGGATATGTGATTGGCTTGACCGCTATGGAAGGAAATGCTAAGTAGGTGACCTCACATATTTAAATGAGAAGAACTAAGGAAGCTATGGCTGAAAAGGGAAAATGAGTTTCATCTTTAGTATCTGCATTAATCTCAGCAGCAACATGTTTACTAAATACCTATCTTGTGAAATTCTAAGTGATATCTAACTTTGATAACAAAAGATGGTGAAAGCCCTTCCCAGATGACATCCACCTAGTGACTTATGAGATACGCATTGAGTGTATATCACATCCAGCCTCACAAGAATTTTTAATCTTTAAAATTAGTGCAATACGAAAACCAAAAATCTTTTTACGCCCTTTTTCCATTTAAAAAAAAATCACTTAAAATGATTGTAAGTGTAAGAAACAAAGCTATTTTCCACAAGGATAACTAGTCCCACATGGAGTTTGAATCAGTATTTCCAGATGAAAAATACTTTAAAGCTTCCTAGATGTTCCACTTACTGAACTGAGCTGCATAAGAGATGGCACCACAAAGAGCTCTATCCATACAGTTGTGGAGGTCTTCGCAATGACAGCTAGAAATCAGGGGATCTAGACTGTTATCTAGCTTCAAGAGGTGTTGCAAAAGACAGGGAAAGACAAAGCTGTTATGCACAGATACAGATGGGAAAAAGTGTGCTACATTAGTCCTCAGAAGACTTGTATTCACCTGCTGGTACTCCCCTAACTTTTTCTGATAGTATTTCTGTAGAGAAGTGTCTTAAGACTTCTCCTTCTCCCTGTATTCATTATTAGGAGCGTGATCCCATCCAGGCAGGACTGTCTGTCACTAGCTATCTGCTAGAGAGAGCTAACATCCAGCGGAGGGAGGCCCTGACCTTGCCAGCTCATTACTGCAGTGTAAACAATAAAGACCAAGAGCGCATTACCAAACGGGCTTCTTTTTCCAGAGCTGCCAATTCAGAACCGTTTCCCAGCACTGATTTTGTCTAAAAAGATGAGTACCAAGGTAATGACGGCATGAGCCATCAGACCCCCTGGAAGCACAGGTGAGCATGGACCAGACCCCAGTAGGGAAGGCGGCTAGTGACAAGTCCTCCAGGAAAATGTGACCACCACTGGGCTCGGCTGGTGTGAAATGCGAGCTGTGCATGACATCCCAGCAGACCAGAGAGACTGTGCCATTCCAGAGGCAAGTGACACTGTCCCAGTCCTCAGAGGGACCACAGAAAAGCTCACCCCTTCTCTAAAGTTCAGGGCCATGTGCCTTCCTCTGTTGTGAGGCACAATACAACATGGTACGAGCCAAGTAACTTGAGGAGACATCTGGTTCTCAGAACTTGATAGATATTGCTTCCAGTGTCTAGATGCAGCAGAACTTCTTCAGTTGCTGGAGGGCCTCTGTCAGGTAGAGCTTCTGCTAGCACAGTTGCCCTCTGCTCAGGTGGGCAAAATGCAGTCAGCCCCTTCTGAAGATCCAAGTTCTCAGCTTTCCAACAGCTCTGCAGCCTGGAGTGAGTCGTCGTCTAGTCAGGGGCAATTTCTTCTTAACCCTTCTTCAGTTCATCCTTCTTTAGCAAGGAAGTTTCTGGGTTTTTTGTTCTTGCGAGCGCCTTTGCTGTTCATGGGCATGTGAAATCACCCCCCTTCATGGCAGGGGGAGGTGTGACCCATTACACAATGCCATTACATTTGGCATTCCCAATCAGGAAGGAGAATGGACAGAAAGGATATTTCACTAATTTCCAAGTCTTCTGTGTTTCCTGTGGTTATCCAGTACCCAGCACACTCGATGGCCACTGGTAGGAGCAAAGTGTCATGTTTACAGTCTTGCAGTCTTTCCTAAAGCAAGGCACCACGCAGCACAGCAGTCAACAGGCCTTGACCACCTCTGGGGGGTGAATGTGTCAGCCATCTCAGTAGTAGCAGCAATAAAGGCAAATGTTTTAGCAGAGTAATAACTCTCACACCCTTGTTTCCGCGTGCTTCTCTAACCTATCCCAATTGCTCTCTGTGGGATATCTTTTAAACACAAATGTGCTTTCACAGTGGAGCCAGTTACTCAGGAGCAACAGCAACAAGCTCACAGAAAGGAAGGAGATCTTAGAAACAAAATCAAGTCAAGCTGATACTTAAGCTCAGGACAGAGGCACTTTCCCCTGCTGGTGACTTGTTGAACTAGGAGGTAAGGAAGCCAAGGGCACCATCTGTAAAGGGAAGATGCAATTTCCCAGTAGTCAAAGCAGCTGCAGCCCATGTTCTTTGAGACCACAGTATCAGCAGAGTATCAATGAGGTCTGCTTGCCCTCTGCTGCTTGAATTCCTGCCCTCACCTTCTGAAGAAAGCTTCCCAGTCTTTCAGGACTTTACCCATAGATAAATGAAGGACAAAATCTTAGTCATCAAGGTCTGGCCTCTGGACTAGTGTCCTGCTCCCATAAAATGGGAATTACAGGGAACATTTTGGAGTTGAAAAGTTTTACGTTTCTCTTCCCTTTATTTTTTTATTATTTTTTTTCCTTTCCTTGAAATATATCTCTCATTTTGAAGCCTGATGGAGGTATAGAAGATGGGAGGGGAAGAGAAAGAGAGGGAGCTGCAACTAAGCTGAAAATGAATGGAAGGTTATGGACAAGGTGATGAGAATAAATTGTATGTCCAGGACTGGAGGAATTACGGCATCTCTGCACGTCTTCGGGCCTTGAGGGACTACACATTTTCTAAAGGAATTCTAAAGAGATTGGAGGCTCAAATGGGAGGGGAATGAGAGCTTTGCAGTGTGAGGGCTCGAGCGTGCATGACTGTGTGCGTCTGGCATGAAAATAATTGAGTCTTTCTCCCTCTGAAAAAGACGAAGAGGAGAGCAGCCCAGGCCATGCCTTTGGGGAAATCAGCATATGCACAGAGCAGCAACTGTGGTATCTTGGGCATCTGCTGTTTCCAGCAGGGAACCAGCTTATTCCTTTGGAGCTGCCTGGTAATTTTCTTTTTCAGACCAAAGCCTTCTGAGAGGAGGGGGATTTGGCAGGGCAAAAGAGCGCTCTACGAAGATTTGTTTTCTCAAAACTTGGATCTGACATTCACCCACCACCTAATGTGTTCAAATACTTCTCTCACCTCCCATAAGGAATGCACACACATATAATACTTTTGCTACTCCCTTTTCCAGTATTACTGTTTATATGAGGATTGCAAGGCTCTTTACAAAGAAAGGCTGGTATCAACATGAGGAAAGGCTAGAATCCAGGATAGAAGCTGTTCTTTCAAAGACATACAGCTTTAGTGCAGCAAGATCAAAACTTGATACCAAATTTCCAGGTTCTCTAAGCCTGTTCCAGTACATCGTTGTGTGTGCAACTTGCAGCTGCAGCCTACTTCGAATTAGGAATGAGCCAGCACCAAACACCCTCTGGTAAACATTTGGAAATTCTGTTCATGATTAAGTGGTTTGAACTGACCTGGCTTTAATATTCTCTTCAGCATTTTCACAGATTTCAATTTTATTTTCAAAGATTATTGTGACACAAAAAAACTGGTTTCATTTCTTTTTTATGGGAGAACCAAGGTTTTCTTATGCACTTAAAGAAGATAGGCTCATACCTGCAGAACCAAAGGACCCAGAACAACATGTTTGAAACTTCTTGCAAATAACTGTGCAAGCAACCCAGTGCTCTTTGTCACATAGGCATGGTCTCAAGAGCTGCAAAAAATAACCAACAGCCCAAAGGCCTGGGCTGAGCTCCCTCCTAGTTTCAAGACAATTTCCTAGAGTGCAAATGTTGACATCAAGGCAAACTGTCTAAAAATTAACCTTTTTCTTGTCAGAAACAAAGACACTTCATTCTTTGCTTGCCACCCAAAGACTATGTAACTCCTCTGGCTTTCACTTCATATGTCTCTGACAGCGCATCCAAGGGCCATGCTCTGCTCGGGGATTGCCCTTCAGGGATCAGGGACGGAGACCCACCATGGCTATGGCTGAAGGGGAGCAGCCTGCTGCAGGCTCCTTGCTGCAGTCAGGTTCCTGTGGCTAGATGGGGATTTTAGTAGCATTTTGCTTTTTTAAGGTGCCTTGGCAATGGATAGTTTGGAATTAAGTTGTTGTTAGTTTTCTCTTCCACCCTTTCAATTTCTCCTTTATAGATGCTAAAAAGCCATCCAGTGAGAAACTGCACCTGTATGTCACAGATGCCTGAGTTTCCAGCACACACCCAACAGCTTTCATCCAGACCTGCATTCCAGTGAGGAGAAAGATCCACCCATGTATTACTTGTCAGGTTAGGGGGCCCTAGATTTAGGTGGGTGATTTCCAATGTCTCTGAAAACATGTGCCAGGTGTAGATGCACATGAGAGAGGCTGTGAAGCACCCCCAGCACACACTCAGATAGGAAAAGAAGTTCAGCTGTCTTCTCTAGGGTTTCTTGAACCTCCCTGTGCCTCAGTGTGTGTAGAGGGATTCACCTGGGGAGCAAGTAACCTGCATTTGTCCATGAAGGAGTGAGAAATAGTTTCCATCTGTAAGACTGAATCCTACTGTGATGGTTTCCTTTGTGATATACAGCATTTAACTAGACCCCAACAGCAGGGAATTGTTTGGAATTGCTGGAGCATAATGCTGAGTCTCAGCTGGACATGAGTACCACCAGCAGAAAAGTGATCGTGAACACTCACTTAAAGCCCCAAGCAACTGCTCATAGCCCTTTGCTGCTCCTGCTCTTTGTCTCTGTGTCTATTTTTACCCTAAGATTTGTTACGGTAAAGGTTTTTCTCTTTGCCCAGAAGTCTTGGAAACTGCTGCTTCTTCAGAACAAACAGAAATATGTGGAATGGAGCAAGGTTTTGATGAAAAACTTTCTTACCCCAGATGTCAAGAGAAGGAGAAGAAAACTCATTGGTAAAGTGATGAATAGAAAAACAAGAAAGCGGGCTTATTTGGAGAAGCAGTGACAAACTTGCAGCATCGCTCAAACTTAGGAGTAAGCCCCCACAGACGGCTCATGCTCCCTGCTGCTGGAAGGGCTCCAGAGCCCAAAGAAAATGCCTGCTATCCTACAAGGAGTATGAACACAGCTGGGCAGCTCAGGATTTTACCACCAGAGCAACTGGGTGGAAGAAGCTCGAAGATCTCCATCCCACTCTTGAAGAGCCCACGCTTGTTTTCAGCCTGCATTGAGGCACACCTCTGTTTTTGCAATTCACTAACCTGAATTGACCTGAGTTCTCTTAGAATTGTAGCTTTATTTCATAAGCCCCTTTCTGAGCAGTCACTGGAAAGTGCCTTTCTTCCTCTAAGTGTACGTGCCCTGTAGAGCCATGTTGGGACAGGGAATGTTCAACCAAGTCATGCAGAAACAGAACAGCTTGCACCGGAGGGACAGAGAGCTCCGTTGCAGAAAACCTTGGCATCTGCAGGCTCAAGCATTGTTTTATGGTCTTGGAGAGTGGGATCCAGTTCCGTCCTCTGCCAGGGAAGGTCTGTGTTTGTTCCCGGCCTCCAGCACGACTGCTCTGATGATCAGCCTAGAGCAAGCTATAGGGAGCAAAGGATTCCCAAATTCCGGCCAAGCAGTGGCTCCGCTCACATCCTCTGATGAACCCAGCTGGCATCAGTTTGCAGGAACAAACCTTCTTCCTTGCAGAAGCAATTTCTTTACCGAGAAATTATCTCACCTTCTCCTTAGCGTACACAGTGAATTTCCAGTACTGGTATTAAAAGATGTTTCACTATCAATCCGTACCAGGAAATCATGGCCCTAGCTGCTAATCAGTGCCCTTACTGTCATTGCAGTGAAGTAGGTATAACTCTCTGTTGGTGCAAAATTGCAACTCCAGTGCCAGGGGGGCCCAAATTGGATCAACTGTCTATACTTTGTCTTCCCTTTTACTTTACAGAAAAACAGGATTTAATGCTCTACTGCACAAATCAGGCTCTTCAGGTCTGCAAAGCTCTCCAAAACAGAAATTAATGATAACACTTTTCATCCTTAGATATCAAAGTGCTCTGTGCAGGTGGGTGATTGCATCTTTTCCTCCATTTTAGCAATGGGGTAACTCTTAAATATATGTGTCTCTGATCTGTTGAAAACCAGACATCAGGTAAATGGCAGAAGAGCTAAATCTCCTAATTCCTAGCCTGTTCTCTGTTGACTGACGTTGGAAAAGCTGGGGGAGGGAGAGGTAAGGAGAGCTGAGACTGCATCTCAGGCATTTAAATCAGAGTCTCCAAACACTCAGGAAAATATACTATGCCAGTGTGCCCACAAGTGCTAAATGGCAGCTGAGTGCTTTCAGGGAGCCTGACAAACATGGGCAAAGCCATCATTTATTGGCAATTAAAACCAGAAATGTGGTGTGCAAGTGAACTGCCTGCCACTTTGTAATCAAAAAGCACTTTGGAGTATTTATCAGTTCTATGACCAAGAACACATGAATTTTTTAATAATTGCTCCATTCACATCCTCACCACCACATACTGAACTCGGCCCATTTAAAAGCCATTAATTAATCATTTATTACTGATTACAGTTCACAATGGCATCCCAGATTGCTCCTCTGGTGGTGGTAGTAAACATGTCGTGGCAGTCCCTTGCTTCACATTCAAGAGGCCAGCACATCAGCTGTCTCTAATAGCTCATTACTCACCCAGAAGTGCTCCTGTGCCGCTTTTTTACAGCAGCAGCTCTGGCGCTCAGGGTACCATAAGCTCATCCACGGTATAACCCTGTTCCTCAGGATGTGTAATACGGCTGTGAAACCCTCAGCCAAGGCTGCAGAGTGTGATAGAGCAGGGCTGCTGGGAACTTTCTCAGGACCAGATGAAAATGTGACCTCCTCCAGGACCGGAGAAGCAGCATGATACTTTCCTCTGTGGCCTTGCCTAGAGACATATGAAGAATTGAATCCCCTACTCATGCTAAGGTTTTGTTCCAAAGGCTATTTTGTTTCAAAATTTACTGGACTTGAACCACTAAGTAGACTATTTCCACCCCAGTCACAAATTGTCCGTTCTACCAGTATGGGTCTGTTTCTGGTCCAGAAATTTCTTTTTAAGCCATCTGAAATAGTTTCCTGAGTCTGCCTTTTCCACTAACTTTTCAGATCTCCTGTGAAAACTTCTTTTCCCCTTTGTTTTTTGCTCCAGCACTGGTCCCTCTTTCCTCTGTTCAGGTCTTTGTGAATTATTCACCATCCAACATCCTTCACACCACCATACCCTGTAATTTATAGTGTCTACTATGTTGTATTATTTAACACTGAAAAGTATTTCAGGATCCATCTTGAGATGTGTCAGGGAAGATGTAATGAATTGTGTTGTGCTGTATAAAACCTTAGCCAATAAAATGGAAAACTATTGATAGCTTAAAGGTTGTTGTCTTGCTAATGTCTCGGTCTTTTGTGTTTGTAGCAAACTTGTCACGTTTATTCCACTGCAAAGAGGGCAGGAGCTTTTAAACTTGTTTGCCTCCTCTCAGGGAAATTGCTTTTTTCTTTTCAGATAACACCACATGCTTGTTAATGGAGTACTAATAATATCCATGTGATAAGCATCTTCCGTCAGACAGTGAAGTCCGCTAAATAATTTCCAGCAAAGTCTTAATTCTAGATCATAAGTGCAGAAGGCAAGGCCACAGCTGCTGGCAGTTTATTCAGCTTTCATCATAATGTCGTATCAGAGTAAATTATTGAAGATGACTGGCAATTTACATATCTCCTCTCTAAGTCAAACAAGTTAGAGTTCCCTTCACTGTGTTACATCTCACTGCATTTATAAATCTAGACTAGCAATCCAACTTGTTTGCATATTATGTAGTGAGATGAGTGTAAAATAAAGTTTTATTTGGCAGCTGCGGAAGGACAGAAGCGTGTTCCAGGCAGAAAGCATAAAGACTAGGTCAGCACTTCTTGCCTGCTGAAGGACAAGCTGTCCACAGCCTTTTGATTTCAATGACCATATGACTGACAGTACAGGAATTTGCCCAACATTGTGGGATTCATTTTGTTGGGCTACTCTGTCTTTATACCAGAGTAACAAAAAGGAGAATTAAATTCATTGCTTTCTATAGAAAGGAGCAAACAAGAGTATAAATCCATACTAATTTCTATCTTGAGTAAAACCTTTTCTTTGTATTAATGGTACTATGAAATTTACACTGGTTATCTTTTAAATGCATGAAGCTCAAACGCCTTCTGGAGCTAGATCACATGTCCTCTGTGCTACAGCTTTGAAAGTTGATTGTTACTGACTTCTGTTTTACATTCACATTCCAAAATTACTAATTTAAAGACCAGGATAAAAACAAATGTATTATTCAGAACTGAGTACTAGCTTTCACCAGACACAGTGACGACTGGATAGGATACGTGGGTTTTTTACATGCCGTGTAAACATTTGATACAACTGCAGGTCTTCAGTAAAAAACTTTACTGAGTGGAAAATAACAGAATTTCAAAATGAACTTCCTAATGAAGATATCTACATGCAGAACCTACATCCCTAGGTAGGCATCCACATTAAGTGGTTCATTTTTCAGAAAAGCAGGTCACACTGGATCTGATTTTGTCTCGTAGCTTCTGAAATCAGCCTGCTTCTGACATGCCTTGAAAAGATGTTTTATGGTTTTATTCAGCTATTCACTATTCTCATTGGGAGCAGTTCGCATCACTATTTTTAAATAACTTACTCTTAAAGGGCAAATCTAACCAACCTAGTTTGAAAACCTCACCCTTTTTGTATAACTGTTTATTGTGAACATGAGCTCAGGTTTTGGTCTCTCTGTAACAGTAATAGTCATTCCACAGGGAAGTTATGATCTTTAATTCCTTAATAATAACACGCATCTGGTTTTGCATGTTTTGAACTACAGTGAATTCCTTTTCACTCCCTTGATAATATGTCAGCCTTGTGTTTACCATTCCAATTGTATGTCAGCTTGGTTAGCTAAATTCGGTTAACACATGAAAGACTACTTGTTATAATAAGAGCACATCACTTAATATTTGCCTTACCTTGATGTTACTGTTATTTATTTTGTTAAAGCCACAGGGTATAAAATGTAATTAACTGATCAGATTCTTATTCAGAAAGAGTCTTGCAAAAAACATTGTAAATGTATTAAAATGTCTTAAATTTATTAAAACAGGGTTAGGAATGGGAAAAGAAATGACAAGAGAACAATATAAATTACTGCTTTCCAAAGGGATCTCAAAATTCGTCATCAGGTAAAATATCACACCTGAGCCCTACCTTCAAAAAACCGAGATAAATGGACACAAGAATAAAGTGCGTAAGAAAAAAACAACTAAAGTCCGGCACGTGATTACACCAGCAATGTGCATTAGAAAACTGATAATTTATTACTGTTAAAGCTTTGCTTACCAAATTATAAGAACCAGGGACAGATTAATCCAGTGTTATCCCCAGTAGAGCAGTAAGTAAGGAAATTACGAGATAATGAAATCCACAGTAAACAACAAGAGCCCAGATGATAGGTACATTGCCTGCACTTTTTGTCTGTGGGACTGCAGGATAGCATTGATTACATGGTACTAGGCTGGGAAAATGAAGTGAGGCAGCAAATTGCAGAATCAGTTGGTAGCTACCCTGAGTAGCCCAAGCCCTCTTACTGAAAGACATCACAGTAGGAGGTTTTCCCTAGGTCGTTTCTTCTCTTTATGAAGGTGGTAGTTCTCCAGACTTATAAAGCAAAATTCTCAGGCAAATGCTGAATGGAAAAGTGCCAAGGCATAATGGTTTATGCAGCCGTTTGTTTGGGCAGTTGGTTTAGGGTTGATTAAAACCTGACAGTTTATCCATTTTTCCTAAGTAAACAGGCCAGCCTAATAAAAGCTATTACCTGTCTTACCATCATGGCCTCTTTTGTACCTGCACACCATCCATTACCATCCCTCTGATGTGCGTTACTGTCCCTTCCACTGTGATGCATGCCATGGATGAACTGGACATATCCCTGCTGCTGGTAGAAGCAGGACAGGACTGCCAGAGGGCAGGAACTTGTGTGCTTTACCCGGCCTGTAACTACCTCCTCGCCTTCCTGATGTGCTCCGAAGAATAGGGACACAAGGAAGCATCCTCCTCATGCATTTGGTGTAGCAGAGAGATATTAAGGAGTTTCTCCTTGATCAGAGCATGTGTCCTCCCCTGGTGGCCCTCTCTGCCTCCTCTGCCTTGGAAGCCACCACAATCCCCATGTCCTGTACAGAAAAAAAAAATCCTGGAGATTTCTAGAAAAGCCAAGGGTTGGATAAACCATCTTGTCTTCTCAGATAAACTTACCCAACTCCTTCACAGGCAGCGCACAAAGAGTCTTTACCAGCTCAAACACAAATGCAGATTTCACTCAAACAGGTTATAAAGCAAAATCATAAACAGTGAGGAGTGCCACGGTACCAGGGGTTAAACTTTTACAACTTTGCTTATGCCATGTCTGTGAGGTCGGGAAATAAAGAATATTTCTACCATAAATAGTATGTGTGTCCAGTTGCTCAACATAAGTCTGGGAAGATGCTCAGTCTTTAGAAAATGCGGTCTGTTTGTTCCTATTTTGAAAGGCAATAAGGGAGGGGGTAGAGAAAGGCTTCCAAAATGTTGCCCTTGATCTTATAAGCAGGTCCAGATAGAAGCCATTGTGAAGAGAAACGAGACACAGTGAACGCATCTCAACCATTAAACATACAGAGAAATGCTGGGAATCAGCTATTCAATCTACTTTAAGTTATTACACTCAGAAAGTGAAGTGATACTTTAGTCCACAGAGAATCACCACTTTATGATATGTGCCACTTTATGATGATGACCCTCAGTGTGAAAGTTGCTTATATCAACAATTTTCTTATATGTGTCCATCTATCATTTTACGTTGTTTTCATTTCTATCAGTGAAATGAGCCTAGAAATGAGTACAAATAGAAAGGAACATCCTAATGCATGAGATTCAAGGAACCCAAACGGCAAAAATTTCACTGCGTTATCTTAGGTTCTCCAGTCCAGCTGCAGAAGGAAAAAAATGAAGCAAATGCCAACATAGTGGCATCTAGGGTGCTTCCTGGGTGAAAAGGAAGGAATCATAGAATCATAGAATTACAGAATCTGTTGGGTTGGAAGGGACCTTTAAAGGTCATCTAATCCAAGCCCCCTGCAGTAAGCGGGGACTTCTTCAACTAGATCAGGTTGCTTAGAGCCTCATCAAGCCTGTCCTTGCATGTCTCCAGGGATGGGGCCTCCACCTCTGGGCAACCTGTTCCAGTGTTTCACCACCCTCATTGTAAAGAACTTCTTCCTAATGTCTAATCTAAACCTACTCTGCTCTAGTTTAAAACCATTGCCCCTCGTCCTATCGCTACATGCCCTTGCAAAGAAGACCGATATAGTTTAAAAGCAGCTCTATTGCAGCTGGCTAGAGCAACAAAATCATCATGACAAGAACTGGTGCTTCCACTGGGATCTGGCTGGGGGCTGGCAGGTTTTCAAGGAGGTATCTAGTTCAAGGCCATATGTTACAAGCTGTCCTTAGAGAAGTATTATAGGTGGAGGAGATCTCAAGAAAACTGAAGGGCTTGTCAACCTGTATCCAGAGGGGACCTTAGGCACTGTGCAGCAAGCACTCTGATGCCACCTGAGGTAATGCACGCTTACTCGGTTGATGCCAGTGAAAGATATCGGTAAAGATGTCAGCCCATGGATCCAACTATATGATTACCGCACCAACGTACCCAGAGCAGGCAGACAGATTTAGCTGTACCTTGTCTATAAGAAGTCCTCAATGACTTATAGCAACGGCCATTTCGTAAAGGAAGAATTGCTCCTTAACACCTGAAATATCTAACATGCTTTTAGCGATCGTGCCAAAGATTTCCAAGATCATGCTAGTTCTTGACAATATAGGCAGCTTTCTGCAAAAATCTGGATACCAGGGAGTTAAGTAGACAGTATTTAATCATCAGCATCAAGCTATTTAGTTTATTTTTATGAAAACATAGCATTACTTGCTATTTCTAGGTAATGTGAAAAGTCCTTGACAAGCTACATGAAGTAGAAAAGAGCACAGCAACATATTAATTTAAAAAATGGTAGTGGAAAGGAAGTTGCTAGAAGCTGGTAATGCAATCTGCTTTTCCTTTCAGTCAGACACTTGAAGAAGTATCTGTTCCTCTTCTGCACTGAAACGGCAGCCTGCAGAAGTCAAGCGGTCATCTTCCCCAGCCAGCAGCCTCCAATGCTGCTCCTCCCTGAAATAAGAGAGCCTCATCACCTTCCTGAATAGAGGAGTAGCCTTGGATTGAGTGTGGTGGGAAGCAACACTTGCCTTACTGCATTTTTTTAACTTTTTTAGCTTCCTTCTCTCCTCCATGAAGAAAGAAAAAAAAAAAGAAAATGTAAAATATGCCACTGCAGGTCAATTCTGGGCGAAATCTTTAGGATTTTCTGACAGATAGCATTGCCAAAACCGCCTCTTTGTATATCAGTAATGCCTAGTGATACATTGATTTATTTACCTGGAAGAATAGCCCTGTACCTTAGGCATGAGCTCAGGGCACTGAAATTCAATTACCCCCTTTTGCTACAGCTTTCTTACTGTGACCTTGATCAAGGCACTGAAGTTCTCTGTGCTTCATTTCCCCATTCATAAGTGATGGCTCCCCCATATCACCAAAGGATGTTCTTCTGAGGCTAAAAATCCTTTCATCTGACCAGCTTGTCTGCCAGAGAGGAAACAGAAAAAAAAAAATGGGAAAAGGTGGTACCAAATAAATACTAAATAGAACATCAAGAGAGTATATATGGGCCAAAATAATATCACATGATAAAGAAAAATCTAGAAAAAAAAAAAGAAACTCGAACTCCAGTGATGATTCAGGTCTCCCAGATACAAGTCTAAACCCAGACTTAATTTTCCAAAGACGTTAGTGTGGGGATAAGGGTAGGCTTGCACAGCCGTGAATCAGTATCTGCATGGGGAAGGGAGCTAGGGAGATGTGGAAATGACTATACATGTTACAAGAGACTTACAGGAAACTGGCAAGACAATGATGAAAAATGTTGATGATATAAGTGAGGACACAGAAGGGCCAGTAGTCGTGGAAGAAAACAGGAGCTACAAGAGAGAGAAAGGTGAGATCAGATCAAATGAGAAAAAGCAGGAACAGTCACAATAATACCAAAAAGATGTTGTCACCGGGCTCCCTGACAGGTAGTACACGAAGTTCCAAAATAATAAATTCAATGTTGCAGGTGGAAGTTGTTCTCATTTGGAGGGGGTGGGAGGAAGAGGAGTGTTTTTGATGAAAACCCAGGTGTTTAGATAGCATAGTGCTGCCAGGGAGCCTAACAAAGGCTCTAATTGAGGCACCATATCATCTCGTCTCCTATCAATCCTGATGTCTGGTTACTATATCTCTCCTGCTGCACTCCAAACTCTCCTCCTGGCAGAGGGAGGTAGCGTATTGCAAATCTCCTTCAGACAGGCTTCCAGCAGGAGTTGGAGTCTGGCTATGGAGCATATGCCATATACGAGAATGAGACAATGAGTCAGCTGAACTGTAGTTCCCTTGGGACACTTTGTGGCTTACCCAACTAGAGATTTCTTTGTAGAAAAACTTCAGCCTGGTCCTTTTTTTTTTTTTTCAACAAAAATACAGTTTTCTGTGGAAGACAACACTTCTGGTTTGGGTGGAAAAGCATGGGCTTATTAATCTAATTTTCTGATGAAAAAATGTATTTTAATAGTATCAACCTCAGCTCTTGATTTCTTTTATGTTCTTAATTTTCCATCTCCTTATCTTTCCTTGTCAGAGTTCCTATAGTGTCTGCATTGTGTCATTAGCCATTGATGTTGCAGCTCAGGAAATGCGGTGGCTTTACACAGGGACAAATCGAGCATAGTGCTGCAGAGTTCAGTGAAGGTGCTTCCACTGGCACAAAGGTTTTCCCCTTGCATCTGCTTTTCATCATGTTCTTTCAGAGAAAGAACCTCTGCTTGGTAGATACACCAATAGATAGGCTTGAGCTAAAAAAAGGTCTTTGAACGGAGTCACCAGTCCCTGTCCCAGCCTGAACACACTGTGACTCTGTAATAAGCTGGTATGGAAAAAACAGCAGCAACTAGGTCCCACTTCTGTCCCAGCTGTGACACTCCTGATGAGGCAGAGACTCAGCTTTCAGGGCAATGTTTTCATCCCATTATTTCATCACAACTATTTAGATAGAACCATATACAATGCCTGTCTTAAAGACCTACTGTTAAGTTTAACCCTCAGACTCTCGCCAGGTCTGAAGTCAGTCTAATCCCACTTTTCTTCTTGAGACTGTTTCTCTGTTTTGCCCATGCTTTGTCTGCCTTTCCCTCGCAGAATGTCTCAACATTCAAATTTCTTTTGAGGAATCCATCTACACCTCCAGCAAAAAGTCACACCCATTAAGGGTGGGAATCATCTCTCTTAACTGCAACCATTTACAAGTTAGACAACTCCCTAAATAACCTGTCTGAGACAGAAAAAAAGCACTTCAGGAAGCAAATTAATAGATTCTGTATTAGGTTGTTCCCTCTATTCACCCTCTACACAAGCTTAGATGATGACCTCGGACTAATTTTTAAATGGCTGATATTAAGAAAGATGAATCCTACCCATTAAAGGATGATAGGAAAAAAGACTAAAGCTCCACTTCCGAGGTCCTACAAATTTTTCCCATCTCAGGGTTGCCCAAGTCTAAGTGCTGAGTCCTCCACTTGAGTCACAACAATCCCATGCAACACTACAGGTTTGGGGAAGAGTAGCTGGAAAGCTGCCTGATGGAAAAGGACCCAGGGATGTTGGTCAACAGCTGACTGAATACGAGCCAGCAGGGTGACCAGGTGGCCAAGAAGACCAGTAGCATCCTGGGTTGTATCAGAAATAGCGTGGCCAGCAAGACTAGGGAAGTGATTGTTCCCCAGTACTCATCACTGGTGAGGCCACAACCTCTACTACTGTCTTCAGTTTTGGGCCCCTCACTACATGAGGGACATGAGGTGCTGGACCATGTTCAGAGAAGGGCAACAAAGGTGGTGAAGGGCCTAGAGCACATGTCTTATGAAGAGAAGTTGAGGGAACTGAGGTTGTTTAGTCTGGAGAAAAGGAGGCTCAGAGGAAACCTTATTACTCTCTACAACTACCTGAAAAAAGGTTGTAGCGAGGCGGTGATTGGGATATTTCTCCCAAGTAACAGGCAATAGGACAAGAAGAAACAGCCTCAAGTTGCACCAGGGAAGGATTAGACTGGATATTAGGAAAAATCTCTTCACCAAAAGGGTTGTCAAGCATTGGAACAGGCTGCCCAGGGAAGTGGTTGAGTCACCATCTCTAGAGGTATTTAGAAGATATGGTGCTTAGGGACATGGTTTACTGGTAGACTTGGCAGTGCTAGGTGAATGCTTGGACTTGATGATCTTAAAGGCCTTTTCCAACCTGGATGATTCTATGCTTCTATGATTCTGTATACAGGCTGTTGTTGGGACCGTTGATGCCTGTCCTTTCTCTCTGCTATATTCAGGGACCTACCATCACCTGCATATTCTTCTCTCCCTTTTTTCCCTTCTTAACCCTGAGGTGTCCCATATTGCCCCAGAAGAAGGCACCAAGCATTCCTCTGGGTGCCTGCTTCCATGCAGGTCATATCTATCTCTTTCAACTCTTTTGAGGTGTTCTAGATTGAAAGCTATCATGTGTTTGTAATAAGTTTGACTTCAAGTTTTCTTTAGGTTAATAGACAATAGAAAGGCACAACTCTTAGCAGTTTCAGTCTGTCTCTGGGATGGTATTACTGGTTTGTATCACAGTTCTCACTTAAGTATTAGCTTAATCAAGTGGCTTTTCTCCTGTAAATATCTAATATCAAATGCACTAAGACTCATTCTCCATTCCACTGTGCTGCAATAACTCTGCAGAGTAAATATAGCACAAAACCAATACAAAAGAATGGTGCAAAAGGCTCAGTGATCTGGATTCTGGTCCTGTGGCTCCCTGTGTGCACTGAATCTGAGATTTATTTTGCCTTAGTTGCGATCAGGTCTGTTCCGGTTCGTGGTGTGAATGTTTCAGCAAACTACTGAATAAATATCAAATATATTTTTCTCATATTTATTTTTTTCCCTTCACAGAAATCCTTATAACTATTCATAGGCCTGCTAGCAGCTCACATGTCAGGTTATTCACTTCCTTGTTAGTTAATGACTAACTAAGCTGAAAACTTTTCACTTTGGGGTCCTGTCAATGACTGTGTGACAGGCCAGTGCATTCTCGTCTCTTCCCTATTTCTGTTTGTCTTTCATGCTCAGAGGCTTCAGCACGAAAGCTTTCCACGCTCTGCATTAGCAGTCCACAGGTTGCTTTGAAAGCTGCTGGCAATTCCGCCATCATCTTTTAGCTTTTCTTTTTTGCATTCCTCAGCAGTGGTGATCTGTAACAGTGACTGTAATTAGAAACCACTCTTGGGCAGTGGGAGGTTGCCCGGTTTTGTTCTTTTGTTTTTCTGCTCTGAAAAACTCATGTGTGCTGGTTTCAATAAAAGAAGCGCACCTACTTCACTGCAGGAGAACAGAATTATATAAAAATTGAGTTCGTATATATTATGATATATATGTGTACATAAAGATATGTAATGCACATTTATATGCATATAAGTAATAATTATTTGAATGTGTGTCTGTCACTCTGTATCTTCAGCCATACAATGCCCACAGTTCTATTTGTGGGTATTTAAGACAGCAGCAGGCAGACCGGGTGCTGTGATTTTGGGCCAGTTCAATGAACTTATTTTGAAACTGAGGGTGATTTCCTTCTGCATTTGGCTTCCTTTTTCACACCCCAGGTTGGTCTTGAGCCAGCTTGTTCTTGCCAGTTTGGGTGAAATATGGCAGTTGGTTTTCCCAAGAGCAGCAACAAGAAAAGGTGGGGGACTCCAGCACTAGCCTGCAGGACCCAAAAGCATATGGATGTGAACCCTCCCATGCGCTGAAAAAGGAGCAGCGTCTCACACTGCCAACTACCACCACTGAGGAAACACATAGGCCGATGCCATCCCTAAGCTACACGCTTTGCTTTTCATGGGGTATGCCGAGCAGGGAGCACCATCAGGCTACAACACTTGAGGCTGTGATTTGTCTCTGCAGCCATAGATGGATGTCTTGCTTTAAAGATGTGATCTAATCGTGCTGGTCTGTTTCATAGAATCATAGAATGGTTTGGGTTGGAAGGGACCTTAAAGATCATCTTGTTCCAAACCCCCTGCCAAGGGCAGGGACACCTCCCACTATACCAGGTTACTTAGAGCCCCATCCAGCCTGGCCTTGAACACGTCGAGGGATGGGGCATCCACAGCTTCTCTGGGCAACCTGTTCCAGTGCCTCCCCACCCTCACAGTAAAGAATTTCTTCTTAATATCTAATCTAAATCTACCCTCTTTCAGTTTAAAATCATTACCCCTTGTTCTATTGCTCCACTCCCTGATAGAGAGTTCTTCCCCATCCTTCCTGTAGGCCCCCTTTAGGTACTGGAAGGCTGCTATGAGATCACCTCCTCATTTTCCATGTGCCTTAGTGTAGTTTCCAGGAGGATCTGCTCCATGATCTTGCCAGGCACGAAGGTGAGACTGATGGGCTTGTAGTGCCCCAGGTCTTCCTTTTTTCCCTTCTTAAAAATGGGGGTTATGTTTCCCCGTTTCCAGTCAGTGTGAATTTCACCGGACTGCCATGACTTCTCAAATATGATGTATAGTGGCTTAGCAACTTCATCTGCCAGTTCCCTCAGGACCTATGGATGTACCTCATCAGGTCCCATGGATCTGTACACCTTTAGGTTCCTCAGGTGGTCTTGAACATGACCTTCTCCTACAGTGGGTGGTACCTCATTCTCCCAGTCGCTGACTGAGGAGGCCAAAATCTGCTCTCCTGAAGTCCGGAGTAGTGAGCTTGCTGTGTACCCTCCTCACTGCCCTAACGATCTTAAACTCGACTGCAGCCTTGGCTGCAGTGACTGCAGCCAAAGCTGCCCTTGAGCTTCACATTCCCCACCAGCCCCTCCTTGTTGATGAGAACACGGTCCAGCCCATCACCTCTCTTCGTTGTCTCCTCTGTCACTTGGAGAAGGCAGTTATCATCAACATATCCCAGGAACCTCCCAGATTGCTTATGCCCTGTTGTTTGTCCCTCCAACAGATATCAGGGGTGGTTGAAGTCCCCCATAAGGACCAGGGCTTGTGAACTTGAGACTTCTCCTGTCTGTCTACAGAGGGCCTCATTCACTTGGTGTTCCTGGTCAGGTGGCCTGTAGCAGGCCCCCACTGTATTGTCACCTGTCCCCGCCCTCCCTTTGATCCTGACCCATAAGCTCTCAGTCAGCTCCCCATCCATCCCCAGGTGGAACTCCATGCACTCCAGCTGGTCATTGACATAGAGGGTGACACCCGCTCCTCGTCTCCCCTGCCTGTCCTTCCTAAAGAGCCTGTATCCTTCCATTCCAACAATTCAGTCATAGGAGCCATCCCACCATGTCTACGTGATGCCAGTAAGATCACAGCCCTGCAGGCATGCAAACGTCTCTGACTCCTCCTGTTTATTCCCCATGCTACTTGCGTTTGCCGAGAGGCATTTAAGTTGGGCCCCTGATGCAGGTGACTTTCTGGCTGGGGTGACTGGAGTTCCTTTGTGCTGCACTGCAGGTGTTCTCCTGCTGACCTATGATCCTTCTCCAGGCTCTGGGCATCTATTGCTGGCACTGGCAACAGGTGCTGTTTCTGGACTCAGGGCCCAGGCAGAAGAGTTAAAGGGCATTTGCAACAACAGTAGAGGCATTAAGTTCTGTACAAAGTAGTTGGGCTTGAAAGGTGCTGGATGTCTCCTTCCAGAAATGCATTTTCCCTTCACACAGAAACATTGTGCAGACTCCACTTAGAGCCTGCCACTCTCCAGCTGCACACCAGTGCATTGTATTGAGGGACCTGTATTTTCCAAAAATTTAATTTCCACAGGTGAAGATAGATGTCTCCAGTGCCCTTTCGAGGACATCCTGAAGGAAATGGCAGAGGCAATTTATCTCTGAAGTCCACAAGTGAGACACAAAAGGGAGTGGAAGCTACAACCTAGAAGCCTAGGATCTGCCTTGTTCAGAAAAGGACTCTTGTCTGAAGTTGGCTCCAACTGTGCCACCATACTGCAGGAAAAGCAGCAAGTACAAGGGGGCACATTGCATGAAAGCTGAGTGCCGGAAGAAGAGATTGCAACTCGACACACAGTGTACGATGAAAGTATTTCACTAAGGACAAACGCTGCAGAGATGCAAACAGACTGAAGCTATCAAAACAAACTGTGGCATTGACCATAGCTGGATGTTACATGTGAAACTTCTGGAGATGGAGACTGGAAGGAGAGAGGTCTGCAGCAGGTGAGGACACCATAGTGCTTCACTCCACATGTGAACAATACCAGGATTGCCATCTTGTGAAGAAGAAATGGTGAGCTGAGAATTTAATGATTCCCCAAAACGGACTTCATCCCTGCTCACAGGGCTGAAATCACACTCTGAAATGGATACAACCACGAATGAGTTTACTTTGAACACATGGCTCTTGGCAGATGTCCTGTCGTCCTTAACTCATGAGGAGCTTCCTTTAGGGATCTGTGAGTACATTTGATGGGAGGGTATCAACTTGAGTTGTGGATGATTCAGCCTCTTCGCACATGCAGGTGTTTGCTGACGGCTGCTGGAAGGGGCTACAGGTTTCATGGTTCGAGGTGTTCAGCTCTACCTGGTGGCTCTAAACTAGCACAATGCAACTGATTTTGTTTGACTTCATTCCTTCCCGGCTGGTCTCAAAACATCTGCTCTCTGTGCTCGCATCTGTAGCGCTGTCTGAAACAACACCTTTTGGGATTTGTGTGCTGTCATTTTCCGTTGGTTTCTTGCAAAATATCTGCTAATCACAATGGCTAAGTTTCTCTTGGTGTGTTTCTGTTTGCTTGTTTTCACTGGGCAGGGTTGAAGACACAGAAGGTGCTCTGGGACTGTGAACAAATCCCCACTTTGATGCACAAACTCTGTTTAGATCCAGGTTTTTGGCTCAGCTGCCTACTTCAAATCCATGTAGGTTTCTCACATGCAAGGTGATGTTCTGCTTTAACCAAATTAAAGAGACAGGGCAGACCATAAAATGCAAGTGCAAATTCCCAGCCTCCTCACCTGGCCCCAGTTCTCATGAATACTAGAACCAGAGGTTTTTCTGTAGCTCCTTCCCTAGACACCAGGCTTGGATACAGACTGAGCCCTGAAGTGGCAATGAAGTGCACTATGGAAAGACCTGTCACCTGGAGCATCCCAAAATCCTGACTTAGAGCTGGGTGCTTTCTGAAGTGCTTAGAGCGGCTCCTGCTTCTCAGTCACTCCTGGGAGCTTCAAGATTCCTGATGTCTCTGGGGGAAGTCTGGTTCCCTACTATGTCAGGAGGCAGCAAGAGTGAGTCCGCCCACTTTGTTCACCATCTGAAGGGTTACTCAAGCAGCCCTGGCTTGTGTGAGCCCTCCACAGTATCAGCACCTCCGTAGGTATTACCTCTGAGCCAGGAACAAAATCCTAGGCAGATTTGAGGCAATACCTCTTCATATGAGTTTAGACTATAAAGCAATTGTTTGAAGTAGTCAAGCAGTGATTGAGTCATCCCTCTCCATACTGCATCTACCATCCCAGTGTTAAATTAATTCCATTTACTACTGAGGGCGTACAAGATTCAGGGACCATCACGCTATCCATAGCACCGAAGAAGAAATCTGCCTTTGAAGAGAAGCTATTGTGTAGACAAGTCAGGGAATGTTCCAAGCATTGTCTAAGGATAGGTGAGTCTTGATGTAATGCTTGCTGTACACAAAGCAGAGGAAGAGAGGTTGGGAGCTCTATGGAAACAGGTTTTTATCTGTAATCATGGGTGATTACTTTCACTTTATCTTGTGCAGCTCAAGTAGTCACAGAGCATCTGTCCTTTATCAATGTCTGACCTAGCCTGGGTGGCTTTCTGCAACAGAGTCCCACTGGACAGACGTATGCTGCCAAGATATATAGTTGCATTTGGATTTTTGTCTTCCTTTAATTTCTCTCAGCCACTAATTGTACTTATGTTACTGACTAGTGTTGAACAGGCTAGTAGAATACCCCCTACTTTGTGTAAAATCAAATACATAACAGGGGACTACTAACCTTATGTGTAATCCTTTGAATTACTTGCAATGGCAGTCTGGATCAATGGACTTCTGCACGCAAATGAAAGGAGATGTAACATTTTTTGCTCATCCCAAAAGGCTATTAATCTTCTCCAAAAGAAGCAGGCAGCATTTTCCAAAACATGTAGTGATTTAGGGAAGCAGTATTTTTGGTACCCTCCTTTAAGAGGAGCCTAGTTTTCAGGGAGCGCTCAACACCTGGCAGCTAATAATTCATTCTCTTTTATGGGATGGCCTATATTAGACCCCAAAACAGAGATCTTCTAAGACCTCTAATTATTTGGAAATTTTGATTAGAGGATTCAACAAACTAAAGACATCAATGTTTGATCCTATGTTGATCACCGTCTGAAAAATCAGGAAGTAGCTTCCCTTCAGGAAAAAGTGTTTGTGGGCATTACTTTCTTCCTTGCCTCTTAAACAAGTGCCATTGATATTTTTGGGAGCAGCACAATAACAGACTAGATGGATCATTAGGTAAGGCAATCGCTTGGTCAGTAGGTAAACAGGCAAATGTTTGTGGAGAGTCTGTGAAATGTAACTCTGTAATGGTTTCTCATAATATCTGTACAGCCCATTCACTTGCAGTCTCCTTTTTAGTTTTGCAAATACAAGATCGTGTTTAAAATGGCTTTTTAAAGCCTCAAGAAATATTTTCTTATGCACCTCACAGCACTGCCTTTGCAAATGCAAAGTACTGTATGCCATGCTACATTTATGCACTTCAGGTTTGATAGATGAGGGATGCTAATGGAATATAAACTATCAAATTAAAAATTTTCATATTAGGGATTCCAACAGTGTTTGCTCTACCTAGGAATGTGAGATGGTGCTTGCAGTTTTTCTCTGCCTTTTAATATGATGCAATATGCACATTCTTATATGTCACTTTTAAAAAAAAAAGACAAATGTACAATTTTAATGAGGAGGCGTTCCAGAATCACAAGAAACTGCATTATTTTTACATTGGGCAGGTTCATTATGCAGCCTGCAGAAATTGCCAGATGATTATCCTTTGCAGACAAACCTTAAGCCTGATTCTCCTCTTCCCACCTGTGTCAACTTTGCTCTACTCGCATATCATTCATTTCAGTAGAGATACCCTGCCCTTGTCCTGCAACAGGATAGAGCATGGCTGGGGAGCTGGAACCACCTCTCAAGTCCAGTGCTGTCTCTCCCGTACATGACAGGCACTGCAGAGGAGTCAGGGAATGACAAGGTGTGCTGAATGGTTCTGAGCCGGAGCCTCAACCCACAAAAACCAGCACAGCACCCAGCACCTCTCAGATGAACCCGGGCAATCTCATCCCTGCTGGTGGGGAAGCTTGGCAGAAGGAGGCTGGGATAAGAAATGGGCTGGGAGACAGGGCCTGTGACTGACATCTCAAAGCTGTGATCCAAGACGGCACTGATTTGCATCCTGTTTGGAAGGAGATAGCCACGGAGCAGGGGTAGATGTGGAGCTGGATCCCCTCTGCCTGGACCATTTGCCTGCATTCCCCCTCTCCTGCTTTCATGCTCTGCACAGTTTGCTAATCATATTGCAGCCTGCTTGCTCTTTTCTTGCCCACTGGAAGGCGAAGGAAGGGAAGTAATAAGAGGGGATCTCTTTCAATAAGCAATTTGCAAAGGATGTTGAGGACAGAGCAGTCTCCAGTGCAGGGTGTTGGCTCTGTAAAAGGTTCCCCAGATTAGATTACCAGGGACTGTGAAGTGGGAAGGGAGGGTAAACATGTTAGCGGTGCGGTTGGGCACTTGTTCCTCCAGCTGTCACTGGGAAGGGTAATGCAGTTTGGTGCAGCTAACTGCAAGATTAATGGAACTGTTCAAATATTTAATCCTATAAAGGTATTACACGAAATGCTCACTGTAGCCTGCATGTTTTTTCAGCTTGCCAACAACGTGCATGTATGTGTGTGTGTGCGTGCTTCAAAATGGACTCAGGGCAGGGAAAGAAAAGAATACATCCCACACAGTTACTGATGAATAAACATGGTCACGGCTTCATATTTCTTAAATAGGGCTGGGGAGCCCCGCAAGGTTTTGGCAGCACAAGGAAGGCAGTAGGTCAGACCTGGGTTCTCTTACTGGGTTTTGAAAGAGGTATTGGCTGACCATAGGGCTGTTTGTCTGTCTTGCATGAGTCAGAACAAGGAGAGATCAGCTGTCAGTCTAAGCTGTGGGAAGGGTGGGAAGAGAGCAAGACATATCTATCCCTCTCTGTGACTCCCTGAATTATTAAATTTCTGATGTGGAAATATGCCCTTTGTCCAAAAAGATTTTGGTCAGTGCAGGAGACAGGTACATGCACAAATGCTCCATCATTAACGCAGGTCACATTTCCACACTCCTCACCCCATCACAAACCTGCTTTCTTGTCCAAAGCACTCTCAGCAAACTGAATAATTTCTTATCTCAGACTCCTGCCTGTGGTGGCCTGAAAAGACTCTCCTCGCCCGCTAGCTACAGCAGGCTGTGCCTATGCAACAGTCCCAGCCATGTGTTGATGAGCCGGTCCCAGGCAGCGTGGCCACGGTGTGCACCGAGGGGGCTCAGCATGGACTGCAGACACCACCTGGTTACACCGGCAATGCCTCAGCAGTGCTCCACAAGGCCGTTGCCACCCTGCCAGCAGCATTCATGCTTGCTTATGGCCACCGCAGGTACCAACCAAAAGCCAGGACTCTCCTGCACTGACACAGCCGGAGAGGGGCTCATTTGCAGGAGGCTGAGAAGCAAGCCCAGCCTGCCTGCGAGAAAAGAGCAGGGTTTTTTTAATGAGATGATGTTTTTCATTCTTTTTTGGCAGCTGTGTGATGTCGCTTTAGGTGGAGGCTGGCTGGAGGATGTGGGAGGGACGTGGCTCCCTCTGGGGCAATTACCCGAGTGCCTGCAAGGGGATGGGAGATGTGAGCCTGCAAGAAAAGGGAGATGCTGGAAGGGGGGACCTGGGACCTAGTGGTGGGTTTGGAGCTACAGTTTGAGCAAGGCCAAGAGGAGTAGAGGGCCAAAGACACAGGAATCAGGGAACACATCTTTCTAAAGCCCTTTATTTCTCTTTTGCCTTATCTGAGTTTTCTCTGACTCTGAGAAATTTAATTGCTTTAGTCAGCATCCTAAAACAACCTGTTTTTTTGAGCTTAACAACCTGACTTTTTGGAGGAGCTTATTATAAGTATAAGGCATAGGCATGGACAGATCAACCTCCACTCAGTCTGTCTTGAGATCTTGGCGGAGTGGAGAAGCGGGAGAATGTCTTCTAAGGAAATAGATTTGCTTGCAGACTTTGACTGAGGGGGAAATGATTGTTAATCCCATTGACACTGAATGAAATACTGCCACTAACTCTGCTTGCAATGTGGTAAGAAATAATGAACAAGTTTACTTACTACACTTGTGCCAGTCTCATACCAGTGCCAAGATAGCCCAGGTCACTTCCAACAATTCATTTTCATCTAGATGCGTTTGAAGCACCTGAAGGCAGGAAATAGAGGCTGCCGAGTCTGCCTCCATGCACACTGGTTGTAGCCCTTTTGCACCTAAGACATGCCTCTGGCAAGGGACTGGACCAAACCCTGCAGCCCATTTCACATGAGGGGACGGACTGGCCACCAGACTGCTGTGGCTTTCTGATCACTACTGACTATCAGCTGTGGACTAGCTATTTGCAAAGCGGCCTGCTCTTGTTTTGGACTCTGCTTCATTGCTTTTCCCATTACTGACACACCGCAATTTATTGCATTTATTCTAACTTATCATGAGCGACAAAGCAGAGATTTAGGATGGCACCGCTCAGCCGTCCTAGGCCATCACTTACATGCTGTGTACAGCAAAGGCCTCCGAGAGACGGGAAATTGTTTCTGGTGGTTAGAAGTAGCTAGGACATAAGGGAAAGTGTTTTCATCCTGAATGACTCTGGGGAGCATTTCAGTTCTCCTAATGGCTCCATTTAATAGATAAAGCCACAGACAAACACAGAGACAGCAAAAGACAGTGATTTATTAAAAAAATAAATCCCCTCCTCTCCCCCTGAACTCAGAGCTGGGAGAACTTCCTCACAACAAGTTTGTTTGACCTGTTGCTTTTTTTTCCCACAACTTGCTTGGCTTTAGCTCAGCCCGGCACAGGCAGTCAAGTTTGCACAGGACTTCTGAAAATGCAAGGCACAGCTCAATTTCTCTTTTTCCCTACAGAAAAAAAATTCTGTCCAAATGGAAAAGATAGTCAGTTCAGGTAATGTTGATTGGGAGAGGGAATTATATTCCCCCTCCTCCACAGATCTCCTTTCCCATCAATCTTTTACAGTGGGTAGCAACAAGAAAGAGAGCTGGGCAAGGCTCCCCTCCTCTCCCCAGCGCTTTCCCGGGAGACAGGGACAGAGGGCAGAATCACAGAATAAGTCAGGTTGCAAGGGACTGCAGGATGCTCTCTGCTCCAACCCCTGCTCTTAGCAGGGCAACTTCAGAGCTACAGCAGGATGCTCAGGGCCTTGACTACTTGGATTTTGAATTTCCCCGGAGGGTGATGGAGATCCACAGACTCTCTGGACCCTGTTTCAGTGCTCCACCATCTTCCCAGGGAATTTATTTTTCTTTATGAAGAAGAACTTTTCCTGCTGCAACTTGTATCCTTTGCTTCCTGTCCTGACATAGTGCACTTCTGAGAAGAGCCTGGCTTCATCTTCCTTATAACCTGCTTTAGCCAGGTGAAAAGACCAGTAAAATCCCCCTTTGCCTTCTCTTCTCCAGGCTGAAAAAATCCAGTCTCTCAGTCTTTTCTCTTACATCCTGCGCTCCAGCTCCCTGACCATCTTGGTGGTCATCCACCAAGAGGACCTTGTTCCATTTGCTGATATCTTTCTTGTACTGGGGGGATAAAACTGGACACGGTGATTCCAGACACAGTCTCCCAGCTGTTGCCAAGGAGAGATGCTGGTGAGGTTGGAGCTCTGCAGCCACACATGGAAAGAAGTTCAGTAATCAAAATAGTATCTGAAACCACAACCCTTTGCACTGGTACGCAAGCAAAGCTTCCTGAAGATACTGGAGACACCCCTGAAGCCCAAGAGAAACAAGGCGATTCAGGGTGGATATGGGAAAGAAAATAACACCCAAGGGCTCATGCAGAACAAAGAGGGGGATTACAGTTGGGTGTGGAATTACCATTTGGAAAACACATTAGTCATCCTATTTATGTAAGTACAATAAATCAGGGTAAAGCCAAACAGCCAGGCAATCAGAAAGCTGCAGAGACCTCAGCGGAGGGCAGAGCAATGACAGCCGATAGCTCTTTAAATAATAATAGTGTTTTTCCTATGGGACTCTTGGTTCATATCATTGCTGTGCGCAGCATGCAAAGATAAAGCTCCCTGTGCCCCACAGATGGCTCCAGTTTCCCAAATAATTGATAGCTGGAGCTTTCCTTGGAGGATCAGGTAAAGGAATGAAAAAGAAGCGTCATAATGGCCGCATTTTTCATTCAGCACAAACCAGGTTTGGTTTGCATCCGGGTGCAGGCTGGCAGTGGCTGCACCGAAGCAACTGCCCTGAGAAGGAAAGCGGGGACTGACAGCTCAATTGGGTCCTGAATCTCACAGCAAACAGCCCAGGCCTGCACCGAGGAAAGGCTACATGAATAGCTCAGGCAAAATGACTGCAAAGTAACGAAAATCTTGATTTACTTCCAGGGAAGTAATGTATGAACTCCCCACACTGTATTTCACACCCGCAGTCAAGCTGTCTTTAAAAGGAATGAGAGGAGATGAGGAAGGAGGCGTGGGGTAAAAACAGGCTTAACACTAATATACGAGAAGACCTTTTTTTCTCCAGCATTAAAGAAATGCAGCAGATTTCATATAATAGACAAAAAAAACCCCAAAAAACAAAGAGAGAGAGCAAATCCCACTATCTTCTCTCCAACCTTCCCTATAGATTATGACGGCCTTGGCAGGGGGTGAGTGAGGGGCAGGGGAAAGCATACCCATCTTGGAACTACAAATCTAAACAGCGTGTAATGACAAAACCCATTCACAGAAGCGGGATATCTTTGGTTTGCTGTTGCAGAAGTGTGGGGTCAGCACTGTGTTGCATGAGGCGGTGCATACTGTGATAACCAGGATAATTCTTTGCTCCAACAACTGACAAACTCAAGCAGAGATATGCATTGTTGTTTCTTGTTTTCTTTTGTGGCACACTCCCTTTTTTTCCAGTGAAAGTGGAAAATACGGTAGATGGATCCCTCACAATCCTTGTGCCAGAGTCCTTGCTTTTTTTTAATTGCCCAGGCATCTTAGTAGCGGTCCTCAGGGGTGCACAGGCACATTGATGCAGATTGGTGAGGCGGGCAACAGGATGGAGGAAAACAGCTTGGGGCCAGACTCTCCTGGAGTTCAGGTGATTTGCCCAAGGCCATCTGGACATCTGTGTCGGAGCTGGAGCCAGAGGGCAGGAGCCCTCAGCTCGCAGTTGGTTCCTTAATCACAAGACCCAGCTTCTTCTTAAGCTAATAAGCTAAGCAGATGGTTTCTCCTTTTCCCAGCCTGCATGTAACAAGTGATAGATGGGGTCGCATCCTCCCTGGGATGGTGTCGCAGGGTGGGAAAAGGGAGGAGCCTGCCCTGCCACCCTCTGCCCATGCCAGGTGTCAGCCTCTCAAGCGGGCGACGTGATCAAGAAGGAGCAAGATTACGAGTCTGTGGGCGAATGTCTCAGATGCAGGCTGGGGAATGTGAAGAGGGGGCTGCTTGGATTGCAGATCTGGTGTGTGAGACGTGACAGCTTGGCCTTCAAAGCAGATACAGAGCCCGACTGGCAAGGCTGTCACTGCAGTTCAGACAGCTTGCAGGGGTTCACTGCGTCACACTTTGAAAGGAGGCAAAAGCTGCAGGACTTGTTTGCCTGAATATTTAACATTGCAACTGTGCATGTAATTAAACACACAGTATCTGAGTAACTGAGTAACAGATATCTGAGAAATCCTGGGCTCAAGCAGTCATGCCTGCACATTTAAACATGTGAACAAGTACGGGTCTCTGCAATGGTGGTGCAAGGAGAAGAAAGCTAATTGATTTTAGCAGCACCAGGAATAGGGTGAAAAGCTATTCCAAATTCCCTTTCACAGTCTCCAACATTTCCAATTGCCTGTTGTCCAATTCAACAGTTGATAAACCTATATCTTGGACAAACTGGGCTGTTCTAGTCTATTTTTGTGCTGCAGAGGCAAGGTATGTAGGGACAAAACGTCATACCTTTTATTAGATCATATTATTCTTCTCTTCCGCTCCCCCAAAAGGAAAGAGAGTGCTTTATGATGAATTGTCATTTGCTGCTCTCTTCAGATCTCACACACTTCAGAGCCTTTCTTGCTCAATGAATCCCTGGAAAACATCACCTTCCTTCCAGCTACAATAGCACTATTGTTACAGTGACAATGTAGCAGCTGGGTGCTGAGGTTGAGATCATGATACCTCGCTTCTGGAAGGAGTGGGTGTTTGTTAACCAGCCTGAGGAGGAACTTGCACATGCAGCAGGTTACACCAGCAGCAGGTCTTGTACCACCGCTGGGGACAAAGGTTGGCAGGCAGCATCAGCCCGCATTCACGCTTGTGTATGTTATAAAACACCCAGCAGAGTGACCTCGATTTCCCGCAAAAAATAGCAATAAAATCTGATAGAGAGATTTCTGCAGAATTTGGAGGGACGATGAGAAGAAAGGCACGTTCTTCTGACCCCCTATGACCTTTACAGCTATAGTGCTGCTGTATCCGTTTTGTCCACTGAAAACTGAGAGGCTGATCTGCCTTCCACTCATTCACAAAAAAAAACAAAACCCAAGATTCACCCAAGGACTCTCCTGAGTTTCCTTTTCTCTGTTCTTTTCTGGAAACAGCAAAAATAGAAAGTGCTTTATTTGTTTGTTTGTTGAAACCATTTGCACAACATTATTTTCATGGCTAGAACCGTTGTAGAGCATCTTCAAAGTGTCCGGGGGAAGGCAACAGAAGCCGAGCAGTGCCGCACCACACAGAGCAACTGCGATGCACGCCACACGTGAGGCTGCAGGGCACAGAGAGAGGCAGCAAAGTTACAGGAGGAAGCCAGGGAGTGGGAGCAAAGCCTGTTGTGACTGTTGCTCTGATGAGCAGGGGGACAGACATGCTGAAGACCAAAAAAGGCAGGAAAAATCTTCTGACAGAGTGGTAAGAGAGAGGCTTCAGCTGAGAAGAGGAATGGATGTGATTAGGTTGGAGGGAGGCTGTCATGGTTTAGCCCCAGACAGTAACTAGGACAACGCAGCAGCTCCCTCACTTCCCTGGTTGGGATGGGGAAGAAGAATCAAAAGAGTAAAAATGAGGAGAAACTCATGGGTTGAGGTAAAGACAGTTTAATAGGTAAAGCAAAAGCTGTGCATGCAAGGAAAGCAAAACAGGGAATTCATTCACTGCTTCCCATGGGCAGGCAGGTGTCCAGCACTATGAACAGTATTTCTCATCCCAAATCCAAAACATGACACTACACCAATTGCTATCAAGAAAGTTAACTCCATCCTAGCTGAAACCATGGCAGAGGTGAAGGAGAGATGCAACAGGACTCAGAACGATGGAGACCTCATGTAGGTCACTACAGGAATTTGGTGCAGTAGCTGGAAAAAAGCTTTCTCCTTGGGTGTAAACTGAGGCTGAATTTGTGCCACAGAATGAGCAATGCGACAGGGGACTGATGAGGCTGCTGTTAATACAGGCTTTCTAGATGTCCTGGCCCTGTTCGGGACTTTTCATCTACCACCAGCCCCCAAAAGAATTTATTCTAAATATCCACTTTCTTGTAAATGTGGGAAATTAACTACAGGAAAGGAGGATCCTAGACTGATTTCTGTCTATAACAGCTCGTGGAAAAGTATCACAAAGAAGGTTTGGGGTTTTTTTTAAACTTGGGTTTTCTTTTTATTTTGGCTCTGTGTTAGAGGGAATGTCTTTGTTGCCCTTTATCCAGCAAGCCAAGGCTGGCTTGTCCATCCACACAGAGTGGCACTGTTGGCTGCAGCTCCATTCACAGCATCCCAGCTTCAGCCCTGACTCACTGGCTGGCCAGCAGCTACACAAAGGTGTTGATCCTCTTTTCCAAAATGTCTCTGCAGGTCAGGCACTCCAAGCAGGCAGTGAGAAGTACATGCCAATAGCAGAAGACAGTGCTTTTCAGGGCTCTGGAGGGAACAGGGCACTGATAATATTGTCTGCATGCTTAATCCCTCCAAAATCCCCTGGTTGAAAGACAGCCAAGGCAGGTGTGTGCGCATGGGTAAGGGAGAACTGCAGAGCACTTAGAGCAAAAATTCTTGAGAAAAAAGCAAGGGAAAGAGTAGATCTGGAGTAAGGAAGAGAAGAGACATCTTCAAACAGACTTATTCGGTGGTTTTGCATGGCATAATTAGAAGGAAAATCAGCCAATGGCCCTGTCAGTCTTCCCCATGAGATATTGCACCCAGAAAGAGGGTAGGCTGAGGCCAGCGTGTAGAGACATGGGTTCATGTCCAAACGATTTTAGCCCTGATCAAAACCGGGGTCCTTTGACAGCTGCTCGGGAGCTGCCTGGAGCGAGGGGCAGCACAGGCTCAGCCTTGTTGCCCCAGAAAATGCAGCCACGTCATCAACCCGTTTCAACAGGATTTAACAGGCTTGCCACTCACTCCTGGCCACCCCAGGACTGAGGGACTGGCAGCTTTCCAGCGCTGCCCTGCCACCCTGCTGGCCTCCTGGGGAGCGTACAGGTGGTGCTCGGGAGGGCACCAAGACCAGACTTTTCCCTCGGTGCTTCACAGTTGCAACCCACCTAGGGGTGCCTGGGTTGCAACAGAGATGGGGACAGAGAAGCAGAGCTGGGAGATTACATTGTCTGCCCTGGTCTGAAACATCCCAAAAGCAAAGGCTTTCCTTGCAGTATGCAACAGAAATCCCCTTGGTGTGTTTTTGCATCTAGGCGATAGCAAAGCTGCTACAAAGTTAAGGAGGTGGGAAAGAATTCCTGCAGCCTCTGGCAGGCTGAAAACCTTCAAAATGTTTCCTTCCTGCTGCTGGAACTGCAGGGAAAAAGGCTGGGTCTGCAGCAGGGAACCAAAAGGCCAATAATCCAGAGGGGAGTCCCCACCTGAGGCACGTGCCTCCGGGGCACTGGAATCATCTCCCGCTCTGACATGTATGTCCTTGCTGGTTGCCCAAATGTCCTTTTGTAGAGGGCTTTTTTATGCCGAGGCAAGAGCGGTGAGTGGCTGGGTAGACAGAAGAAGGACAAGGAAATGATGTTGATCCTTAGTCCAGGAGTTCACCACCATGACACTGTCCTGCTCTGCGGTCATAGGAAAATACACTGCATTCTCTAAAGCAAAAGCCTTGTTAGCAGCTCTGCTGGGGAGGAGGTGTCTGGATGCTCCAGATCACAAAACTTTAGCTGGAGACATCAGTGCTGTGCACCACTGTGGAATAATTACTAAATTGGCCAAGAATACAAAAATACAGCATTGTTCACACATTAAGGAAAGTCATAAAATTAAGAGGCTTCTGAGGTAGAATACAGCCGCAGCTAGCACACGAAGAATGCAACATCTGTGATTCCCTGTACAAGGTTGTTTGCGAAACTACACGAGGGATGGAACGGAACACGCTTGTTCCGTGGCCTTCCCTTGTGACGAATAGCAGATATGGGGACGAGATGGTACTACGGAACTGATAAGCGGCCTACACGCTACCCGAGCCAACATTTCGTCAAATGTTGATGAAATGCTGTCCTTTTGTGCGAACTTTGCTCACCACAATGTACCAAAACACACCTCCATCCCGGAGGCTATCCGCCCCCGAGGGGTGAACACTCCTCCTTGAATACATTAATCATAATAAAAGTACGTATGACTAAAGTCACTCAAACTCCACTTTGAAGATAAAAAAATAATATAAAAATAGCCCAAGAGAGGGGGGATGTCAGGGAAGACACCATCGCGAAGAATTCCACCGCTGATTTCCGGGATCAGTCGACGGGCTGAGCCTCTCTTCCCCCCCATAGGGACGCCTTTGGGTAAGACTTCAATTACACCGAGCGCTTTCTCGGGGACTTAGAAATTTCTCTAGAGAATCTCTACCCTACATTTATAGCCAGGCTGTATCATTTATAATTTGTCGCGCGTTTGTATACTTAGCAATATCTTTATTTGCACGTGCTTTGCAGACAGTGTATTTATCACCGGCAATCCTAAAGAACCTGTATATCTGTTGTTTAAATAAACTGCACTGTTTAAGTAGCTAGTCGTTTCGCTTTCTCACTGAACGCGACCAAAACTACAGAGAGGCCGTGCTAGTTCAGGAGCACGACTAGACTGAAGGTGCAGTCCACTATTAGTGTATCCAAATCGTAGTAGTTTAATACATATTAAACGCGATTGGACTGATAGTGCTGAATTGGGCATCACTCAGAATTTAAACCTAGCCGCACCTAGCCTCCCACCTCGGTGAGGAGTGTTAGAACGCAAGGGGGTTTATCTTCTGCCAAAACCACTTGGCCCCATTTCACGCAACAACCACAAAAACCAGACCCGTAAATTCTCTACACCTCAGTGTCCCCATGCATAAACAGGGACAGCAGCATCTCCCACAGTGGAAGAGCACTCAGACATCACTTGATGAGAAAGATTATTTATTACAACTATATCAACAATCATTAAAAAGAACAGGGTATGAAAGAGCTCTTCAAATTCAACACGCTATAGACTGAAACAGAGCCATTTTCTTTGTTTTCCGAGAGCTGAGAAGTTAAAGTAGTGGAAAACTATTTGACCATTTATAGGACTGTTCATTCATGTAGTTTGCAGGGATAGTCCCCAGAGAGCCTTGTCATGTCACCTTGGATTATGAAGGATATGAGCTTAGCTCCGCTGGATCAACAAGCAGGGCAAGAAATGGAAGTCTCAATCAGGCTTGCTGAAGGAGGGAAAAAAAATCCTGCTCTCCGTTACATGCTGCTCCTTGAGTGGAGGCACAGGAGCAGGAAGAAATAATAGGACAGGGGAGGAAAGCAGGACAGTGAACAGCAAAAAGAAATTCAAATCACTGAAAGAGATACTCCTCTGGGGCAGGCTGACTCGGGGGAAACGTGTTTTCTTACAGCGCATCGCTGAAGCTAACACAGGTTTTGTGATTTATTCCCCGGTGGATCTGGGCTGCAATGCCAGCCAGCGGGAGGAGAATGCTCACTGCTGGCATAATGACAGCTTAAGAATATAAGTAGCTTGGTGGAAAATATTCTTTCTATAATGCTAATGAAAAGCACTGTATGTGTACAGCCGGCCAGAATATTTTTGGTTAAGCATTTTTATTGAAGTGCAGTGTTTTGCAAAAGGTGAAACATTTCATGGAAACATTAGCTATAACTAAGGGTCTCTTTCATCAGGAAGATCTCTGAGAGGCAGGTTGGACCCTCCCATCAGACCAGGAAATAGATTCTAGCAGAAAGAAATAAAAATAAAAATACCTCTGTAAGCTTTTCCAAACTGAAAAGAAACGTTCCTAAACAGGTCTGTTATGGCGGAAAAAGTATTCACACAGCTTCGTTTTCTCTCAAAAATAAGGAACTTTATTTTTGAGACAGTGAAGGTGACCTCAGAAGAGCATTTTCCATCTCCAGCTGCCTTTACATACAGGTCCATATGTATTTTGAACCCAGTGCCTCATAATCCTACGACAGGCCATAGAGCATCAGCAAAGCTCCAGCTCTCAATAACTGCAATGCCGGTGGGGATAACTGAGTTGTATTAAATGATGGGAATAAGAACCACACATATGAGAGAGTAACAATTCCCAAAGACAGAAAACATACAGGACACATAAGAAACTCAAATTTGGGGCTGAACTTGAGGAAAACCTTTGTCCACAGCTGCCAACTGTTTACAGCGTTAACAATGAAGCCCAGCCACCAGGTCTCGGAAAGCCTATTGCAGGGGAGTCCCGAGGCAGTGCTTGCTGTCTCTCTTCTCCTCCTGGCCTTTGCACAGGCTCTCCTGCAATTCCTCAGCCCCATCTTCTGAGACAGCTGCATATCCCCCTTCATCCTGACTGTTTCTCCTTTTCCGTGACTGTTTGCTATGGGGTCCTCCTTTTTGCTCTGTATCCCTTCATTTCCCCTGAGTTTACCACAAAGATTTGGAACAACACTGAGGAACCACTGCAGCAAATAGACAGGATGAGATTCATCACAGGGAAAGTATAATACTAGAGATGTGTTATACTCTCATTTTTTCCCCATAACAAGACTGAAACAAACATTGCTTTTCTTAGAAAGTCTGGACAATTCACAGCATTGCAGGTTTTATTTCAGGGTGAACATTTAAGTTGACTTTGGAGTGGAAAACACTTTTTTCCTTATTTTATCATGAAATACTCTTAATTATCACAAGGATCAAAGAATCATGAAGGCTGTATGAGCACATGGTGTATAGAGATCACATGCATAAGTACATAGAGGTTTCCTTGCTGGTAACTACTCCTAAAACTCTCCTTTTAATGGATGGACCCTGAGTCCAACAGGTATGAATAAAATGAGTCCAACTTTTGCCAGTATTGCATTTTGTTTAGGAGATGGGATTTGCTTCTTCTTCTATCATCCAATCCTATGCAATTCCTGCAACATATGAGCACTGCAGGGTCAAAAGGTTGCAGTCATGGCAATGCCTCTGTCAGACTGGTCTTTACTTGGAAATCACCTCCCTTACACATGAAAAAGAGGTTTAAACCATGGTAAATAAGTGCTGCTAGAGGACTGGGACCTAGATCATAGAATCATAGAATGTGTTGGCTAGGAAGAGACCTAAAGGTCATCTAGTCTTCTAGCATCTAGATGCCCTGAAGGACTGTCAAAGCCTACTTAGTAATGCCAGCAGCACAATTCTAGTCAAGATAAGTATATGAGGAGGAGAAAAGACACTGCTCAGTAACTGAAGTCAAGTTGCATCCTGAGTATATTGTCATGGGTTTTGCTCCCAGATTTTCCTGTAGTGTATTTTTCTTCAAAAGGTGTCAATAACCTCTTGCTTGCTACTAGGCCAAGGCTGCCATCATTATATGCTCAAGTATCATAAATGCCCAAATATCTCTCTGGAATAAAGGATGGCAGTAACTGCAAACACTCATGTTTGAAAATACAGTCACTGGTATCTGCTGAAATACCACTCACAGAGATGCAGCTTCCAGCAGAAAGATATTAACGGGCCATATAAAGAGGGAATGGCACCCCCAAAACCTAGAGGGGCATCCCTGGCAAGGGGAGGTTGCCCTGTGCTTCAGACACAGCCTCACCACCAAGTGTGCCATGGGAGAAGTCCTCAGGAGATGCCCAGCACCAGTAGTCCCCACTGTGCCGCAGGGCTCGTTGCTCGACTGGCTCTTCTGCGCTCTCTCTCTGCAGAGCAGAAGTCACAGGCTGATAAACCACAATCTGCTCACAGCCACTGCGCTATTCCTATCTCAACTATTTAGTTTAATTTTTTTGGTTTTAATCCTCTTAACTGTGTTCACTAATTCAGCTTTTAATCATAAGCCTATTTGTGTAGACACATTTTTTTCATCAGCATCCCCCCCGCTAATCTATCCAAGTTCTCTAAAATACCTTCTTATTCTACTTAAATAACTCTCTTCATTCTTAATGACTTCTATCTCATCTGCTTTGGTTCTGTAACATTATTATTATTAGCTCCAAGACTCTCTTGCCAGTTCCTTTCTAACAGCATTTCTGCTGTGAGCACCCCTGTAGGCTGAGCCCTTCACCTTGAGAGAGGCTGTTGAAGACACTTATACATGGGATCCAAATTGCTTTCAGCCCAGGCAGCCCATTAAAAATATTATTGTTATTTATGTGTACGGTAGCAGGGCCAATGCTGAGGATAGACAACCCCCAGAAGAGCACTGACAACCACACCGAGATGGGCAGGAGCAGGAGAGCACCTGGGGGTGCCTGAGGAAGCAGGGAGGCAACAGCCTGAGCCTGATGATCAGCGTTCTCCCCTCACCCATAGCTAGTTTTGCTCAAAAATCAGGGCAGAGAAATGTTAAAGGAGAGTTTGATGGGCTATAGCAGTAGGCCCCATCTAGGGAGCGCCTCCCGTCCATGGTCAGCCCCTGTACGTGATGGCAGGTCTGGGCAGTGCCACGACAAGGGTGAGAAAGAAGCAATGCTCATTCACAGAGAGGAGTGAAAGAGTGGAGGTACTTCCACGGCAATGCAATGAATGAGTGATGAGGGAAGCATCCCAGCACAGCAGAGGTGGGAGAACATAAAAGGTGATGGACAGAGGAGGGAGGATCATGGAAAGTGACCTAAAAAGACTCATAGTTCGCTTTACCCTGTGGGGGACAATATTTGTATATATCCTCAGTAAAGCCAGACAGAAATAGAACACATTCCTGGAGACATCTTTTGAAGGAAAGAATCGAAATTCATTTTTAGAAAACAGTCTCCAGCACAATTTCTGTTCCTCAAATAGTACTTTTCATTTAGAGTGAAATGTGTAATTTTACTCACATCATAAGAAAAGTAATTTGCTTCAACACCTCTACTATTATTTTCTTTTGCACTGTTTTATCAAACTAATAATGAAAGGAAAAATGAAAATGAAGGAGGGGACATAATTAGCCACAAGCCCCCAAACAGTACATCTCGTTAGATCGCAAGACTCCCCGTCAGGGAAACTCTATCTGCATTCGCTGCAAAAGCCTCAAGATCCCATGAAAGTCTGACCCAAGACTTTAGCCTCCAGAGGCCACCATGCCCCCATTGCCATCTGTGGAAGGAGGCTAACCTGCTGTCACAGAGATGTGCCCTCCAGCAGCAGACCTCTGTGTGCCATGACCGTGTCGTGTTCGTGCCCTGAGCATCAAAGCTGTAACCACAGAAATGTCAGCGGTTGCCCCCAAATCACCACCCATAATGCTCAGCTCAAGGAAGCTGTCTGAAAACCACCCCTGGATCCCAGCCCCATGGCCCAGGTCACCGCCTGATGCCAAGTAACCCCTCTGTGGTGCAGCGAGCGGCAGGACATGATGCGCAGTGGTGGTGCCTGAAAACTGTGGGAGCTGCAAACGCCCAGCAGCACATCTGGCAACTGCTTCGGAGCCAGGCTGCGTGGAGGAAGCTGGCACAGCAGCTTCTGTTTCAGAAACGCTGCAGGGCTTCTGCTGCTGGAAAATGCCGGGATATCAAAAGGTAATTGTGCAGAATTTCCCTGAGGAGACTATCAACGCTGGGACTTTTTATCCGAGACAGGATTTTATTTCTTTAAATAAAATTAATTTGACCAGTTGGCTGTGCTAATTATTACACAATTCAGCTTAGCCTCTTCTGCTGAGAGAGGCCAGAATATTTCCCAGGAAAATAAACATACTGACATGGGAAGGGGTTCAGGTGAAAAAGTAAATAAGCGTGTTACTACCAGAGTCTATACCGAAGCATCACCCCAGTGCATCATTACAGACCGGGGTCCACCGTTGGCACGGAGGTATTTCAAATGAGACACAAATTCGAGTTTTCTTAACTATCTATTATCACTAAAGGTCCCTTGGCACTTTTCCATGAAAAAGGATATTATCTACACCAGCTCCCCACACAGGGAGTTGCACTCTGACAAGCTTCGCTCCCCAGCCAGTTCACTGGATAGTCTGTTCTTTGCTTGGACAACTGAGCAGCATTTGCTACTCAATTGCTACTCAATTATTCAATTTGCAATTGTATCTGATTTGGGTTAATTGTGCAGCACCTGCAGGACAGGATGCTAGGAAGGACACTGTATACACAACTTGTAGTTACTATTCATAGCCAAAGAGGTGCCTGGTGGGATTTCTGTCTGGGTAGGTATACAGTTTCTAGGGGGAGCTTCAGGGAATGAAAGAAACTGCTGAAATGGGAGATATTTATTATTCTCTGAACGCGCTTTGTGTGTATTTGTATAGCTAACAAGATCAGAGCCTGTTTTGTTTGCTGAATTGATCCTTCATATTCTCCCAGTACAATTTAAGCTACCATTTGTTTCACTTATGCACCACAAGCACTCATAAATATTAGTGCAAACAAACTCTAAACCTCCAGACCAATTTGTTATGATATCTACTTTCAAACAGAAATCACATCCAAGAGCAAGAAAACCACAAGGCTTCTCTTTTAATTCGGGTAGGAGCAAACACAGTTAAGGCTTAAGCCCTGGTGCTGAATCCCCATCACCCCTGGACTGAATGTGACGATGTCCACCCCTATAAGAGGACAAGAAGAGCTACTGGGGAAGTCCCATCTCCTTTCCAAGGCCAGATTGCTAATGCTGCTTGGTACAACAGTGTTAAACTACAAGACCAGAGGGATCCCTTGTGGTTCCAACCACTATCTTTTCCCATCCCTGGAGCCCAAGAGAGACCCCCAAATAGTATGCTTCTTTCCCAAAGGAGCATAGAGCAGTGAGGTGGGAATCCCATCTCACTTTCTCTCCCAAAGGACCGCATTATTAAATTCTGGCCGTACAATGCCATTGCTACAGGCTGGTTTCCAACCAGCCTTTAGTTTTATTGTCAGCTTGCTGGTTGTTGTGGAATTGATTGAATCTGTCAAGGTTTTCTTGAGATGGGAGGGCAGGACTTACTGGAAAAGCACAGATCAATTTTCACATGCTTATCCCCTCTTACAGGAGAAATGCTGGTTGCTTGTGCGTGTATTTTGAAATGGAATTGCAGAGGGACGGCACCTCCAATGCACCCTGGAGTAAGTAGTTGCAGCGCTTGTCAAAGGTGTCAGGGCCCCTGTACACGTGCAAGTCAGTGTTCACATGGGCAGTATGCCTGATACACCTCGAGCCCATAGGTATCCTAGGTATGGAACACCTATTTTGTATGCTTCAATCTACAGTCCAAGGTTTTAATAAAGTTTATCAAAAAATTAAGTTTATACTGCAACTGCCCACACCAGCTTCTCACAGGTAGGTGCTGTCATGCAATAAAATTCGTATGAAAACAGGCTCTGCAAACCCCAGAAGTTTGAGACTTAGAATTCTCTATCCTGAGAGGGTATTAGACCACCCTGTGCATAGATGGCTTTGATGCACACCCAGTGACTGCCAACCACCCTCTCTCTGTGGCTGCTTAAAACTTCCACTGGGTTTTGTAGGCAGCATCAGCCTACAAAAGTGAGATGGGCAGCAAGGCCCCCAAGGAGGCACATCTCTCTCTCTGGTAACAAGACCCCCAGCCCTTGTAAAGATTTGTTTTGTGGTTTCTCTTCGTTTCTCCACTTCTCAGGCAGTGTTTAATGGAAACTACAACAAAAAAATGATCTGCTTCGTTGCTTTTCAATTAGATAAAAACTCCCATTAGTGATGCAATTAAGGCGCCGTTTTCAAGACTGTTGTTTAACAGCCTCCTTGACATTTCACAGAGCTCATTTGTTTTGCTTTGTTTTTTCCTTTTCACAAAAACAGATGCAAAAAAAATGATTCATTTGCAGAAACGCAGACAAAGCAGAAAGACTCAAAAGAGTGGGAGCAGGGTGAGGCGGGTATGCTACAAGACCGAAGAAGGAAGAAAGAGAGTAAAAAATAAATGCTTATGCTATACCGTAGAGTTGATCCTAGCCAGGAGGAATAGGGCAAAGCAAAGGAAAAGACCAAATTTCCTCCGTGATCCTACAGAGTTGTTTGTTGTTGGGAAAGAGTACATGTGCAGAACAGGCAAAATAAATAAAAGAATAGGTCAGGATGCTCAGGAAAACTGTATTTTCATTGCACATCTTAATTAGAATGAAAAGTTTAAACTTTAAAATGTGTCAAAATATTTCATATTTTCCTTTAAATATTAGAAAACCTCAACAACCACAATCTAAATTGGAGATAGCCTTTTAGAAAAAATGAAGCATTTGTCTTCACAGTTAAATAAACATCTTTAACCATGAAATATCAAATTTTATGAAGAACATTTGCAAACTAAATTGAATCCCAGGCTTGAAAAATGACATGTCTCAGAAGACACTTACAAATCGCTTTCCACTGAGCTGCAGAGGTGGAACTGGAGGGCAGGACCTGTCTGAGCAGCAGTGCCAAAGAGGAGAAGGGAGAAACAAGCACATTTGTCTATAACATACAGCGCTTGTGGCAACACGACTCATAAAGCGTGCTCCTTTCTTTGCAGGTCTACCCAGACATTTCACGTGTTTATGCTGTCCTTGCCCTCCCTGTCTTTCTGATTGTCATCACCTTCTGTTTTTCTTCTTCATGCAGATGTTTGAAAAGTGTTTATTGTTGTCATTCAGAAAGAATCACTTTGCATAAACTCTGACAGCTGACACTTGCATCCCTCTGGGGAAAAAAAAGAGCCAGGGTTCAGCACCTGCTGCCTTTGAGCTTCTCTGGCATTATAACAGCAAACACAAAAATACTATTATGAAAACATTTTTAGAGTCTGAGACCAGGGTTGCCAGAGCAGTTAGTGCATGCAATACACAGCCACACAGACATGAACGTGTTAAAAGGATGACCAAATCTCATCACTTTCTGGCTCATTATGCACGGGCTACTAGGAAACACTTATTTCTGTGTGAGAAAAAGCATTCCCCTCTTGGTTTTGTCACTCATTCCCTGCTGCTTCTATGCCCAAGGTTCCTTCCCCCAGAATGCTAATATTTTCTGCCTTCAAATTCCTTCCTAAAAATATTCACGTTTTTGCAAATCCTAAATGGACTCAGACCCATCTCCAATATGTCACGGGGGGCTGAGATCTCAGTTGAGATCTCAGTGCAGCTTAGACTTATCTCTTGCTCTGGTAAATATTTCAGCGCAACACAGCCATTGAATCTTAGCTAAACTGTATGTTGCAAACTAGATAAGAAGCTCAAGGAAGCAAACACACTGTTGTAAAAGCCTACGTGCTCTGTTCATTGCCTTATTCATTGTCGATCACTGCCATAGCCACATTCAGATAGTACTTCAGAGATGCTGGCTTTAGTTCCTTGAGTAGTGTATAACAGACCTACATCTTTCCCTTTCTCTTCCTTCTCCAATAATGCACATTATGATACCCTTTTTCGATTACCAGAAATAGCTATTTACAGAAAAGGGTCCCAGTTAAAATCATCTGGTGATAGGAGTGGGTGAGGAGCCGAGCACCAGGAAGCATCTTTCTGTTAATTTTTTGTGCAGTTCTTGACTGTCAGTGCTAGGAATGCTACAGATGAAACAAGAAAAGCAGTCCTGCTCAAGTCACCACTCCCAGATCCTCCCTGTATGGTTCTCCCAAACCAAAAAGCCCACCCTGCACCAAAACTGGACCCTTTGCAAATGCGTTTCCTCTCAGAGAGGGGCGGAGGCAATTCAAAGTCCCCAGTGAAGCACCTGCAGCCTGCTCCTCTAATTTCATCCCACCTCTTCTCCCCACCAACCCTGAGGTCTTGCCCCCTCCTTTGTGCTGACACACAAAGCTTTAACCAGCAGCTACCACCGTCCTCCTCCTTTATCCCAGGAGAGAGGCTGAGGGGAGCTGTGGGAGAGGCGACTGGAAGCATTTCCACCTTGTGACTCTTTTATACCTGTGTAAAGGGGAGAGGACTGATGGACTTCTTAAGTGCAGTACAGTAAATTTGTTGAATGCTTTGCCTGAGGGGTCTTGCCAAGCTTCACTCTATCTGGATGACTAAAACCAGATTAAAGATGCATGGCTCTGCCAACTGCTGCTTTTCAATTTAGATGTTCGCACTTTATGCTTATTTATTTATTTATTTTTAGAATATTGATTTTGTCAGAAGGCAAAGCTAAGGTTGTAGGAAAAAGTGATAAGTCCAAAAAGTCAGCAGCACTAGACTTTTAAGGGGCTAAAGAGATTTGTTTCTGAAATAAAATACGTGGCAAATGCACCAGTTTATCTAGGCTACAAAATCTCGAGTTTGTTGTCATTCAAGGTCAACGACAAAGTATCGTTGACTTTGTTGGGAGCAAGTCTGGGGCATGATGCAGCTGCCAGGGAGTGATAACCTGGTAGATATGGGAATGGGTTATCAGAGTACCTGGCTGTGAGCTGCATTTCCAGCATACCTTCAAACAACAGCAGCACCAGTATGGTGTCCCATTTTATCTTCTCTGAAGCGAAAAATCAGTGTAGTTACCACAGATTTGTACCTGGTGCTGCTGGGATGTAGCCCCATAGGCACCCACGACTGCAGTCATGCTAGCACTTCTTTAAAGGCATACCTAGCAGATGCAATATGTTGTCAGGATGACTCTAGCCACAGAGCATGAGCTGGATTGGACCCAGTTCATTTTTGAGGGGTCCCGCGTCGATATGACAAGGAGTGATTCAAGTATGCTTGAATCAAGCATATACCTTGACAGTCAAGAATGCTATGAGAGCTCAGAAATCAAGTATAGTGATGATGGGGTTGAGAGTGTTTGGATTAGGTTAAGGGCCAATAAAGCTGATATCGCTGTGGGAGTCTGCTATAGACCTCCCAAACAAAGCAGTGAGGCGGATGAAGCTTTCTATAAGCAGCTGGGGGAAATCTCACAGTCACTTGCCGTTGTTCTTGTGGGGGACTTTATCCTCCTGGATATCTGCTGGGAATACAACACAGCAGAGAGGGAACAATCCAGGAGGTTCCTGGAATGTGTGGAGGGTAACTTCCTCACACAGCTGGTAAGTGAGCCGACCAGGGAAGGTGCGCTCCTGGACCTGCTTCTTGTGAAGAGGGAAGAACTTGTGGGGGAAGTAACGGTTGGTGGCTGTCTAGGACACAGTGATCATGAGATGATCGAATTTCTGATTCTTGGAGAAACAAGGAGAGGGGTTAGTAAAACTGCCACCTTAGACTTCCGGAGGGCAAACTTTGACCTGTTCAGAAGACTGCTGGACAAAATCCCTTGGGAGGCTGCCCTGAAGGATATAGGAGCCCAGGAAGGCTGGACATACTTCAAGAGAGAAGTCTTAAAGGCACAGGAGGAGAATGTCCCCGTGTGCCGAAAAACAAGCAGGCGGGGAAGGAGACCGGCCTGGGTAAACAGGGACCTTTGGCTGGACCTCAAGTACAAAAGGAGAGTCTATGACCTTTGGAAGAGGGGGCAGGTCTCTCATGAAGACTATAAGGATATAGCGAAGCTATGCAGGGAGAAAATTAGGAGAGCCAAAGCACAGCTAGAGCTCAACCTAGCTACAGCTGTTAAGGATAACAAAAAGTATTTCTATAAATTCATTAACAACAAAAGGAGGATTAGGGAAAATCTCCCTCCCTTATTGGATGCAGAGGGAAACATAGTCACAAAGGATGAGGAAAAGGCTGAGGTGCTCAATGCCTACTTTGCCTCAGTCTTTGGCAGTGGAACTAGCTGTTCCCTGGGCACCCAGACTCGTGAGCTGGGAGACAGGGAGGGGAAGCTGAACGAGGTCATCACAATTAAAGAGGAAGTGATCAGTGACCTGCTACACCGCTTGGATGTGCACAAGTCTATGGGACCGCATGGGTTACATCCAAGAGTGCTGAAAGAGTTGTCAGACGTGCTCGCCAAGCCACATTCCTTTACCTGAAGTCATGGCTAACTGGGGAGGTCCCAATGGACTGGAGGGTAGCAAATGTAGCACCCGTCTACAAAAAAGGCAGAAAGGAGGATCCAGGAAACTATAGGCCTGTCAGTCTCACCTCAGTAGCCGGGAAGGTCATGGAGCAGATCATCTTGAGTGCCATTAAAAGTCATATAATGGACAAGCAGGGGATCAGGCCTAGTCAGCATGGGTTTATGAAAGGCAGGTCCTGCCTGACGAACCTGATCTTCTAAGACAAGATGACCCGATTATTGGATGAGGGAAAGGCTGTGGACATTGTCTACCTAGACTTTCGAAAAGCATTTGACACTGTCCCCCGTAGAATTCTAATGGAAAAACTGGTGGCTCATGACCTGGATGAGCACTCAATCTGCTGGATCAAGCACTGGCTGGATGGGCGTTCCCAAAGAGTGGTGGTCAATGGAGTTAAATCCAGCTGGCGGCTGGTCACAAATGGTGTCCCTCAGGGTTCAGTGTTGGGACCATTTCTGTTTAATGTCTTTATTGATAATCTTGATAAGGACATAGAGTGTATCACCAGCAAGTTTGCAGATGACACCAAGTTAAGCAGGAGTGTTGATCTGCATGAGGATAGGGAGGCTCTACAGAGACACTTGGACAGATTGGATCAATAGGCCAACACTAACAGCATGAGCTTCAACAAGGCCAAGTGCCAGGTCCTGCACTTGGGCCACAACAACCCCATGCATCGCTACAGGCTTGGGGAAGTGTGGCTGGAGAGCTGCCTGGCAGAAAAGGACCTGGAGGTTCTAATTGACAAGCGGCTGAACGTGAGCCAGCAGTGTGCCCAGGTAGCCAAGAAAGCCAATGGCATCCTGGCTTGTATTAGAAACAGTGTGACCAGCAGAAGTAGGGAGGTGATTGTCCCCCTGTACTCAGCACTGGTGAGGCCACACCTTGAGTATTGTGTCCAGTTCTGGGCACCTCAACAGGAGAGAGATATCGAGGTGCTGGAGCAAGTGCAGAGGAGGGCAATGAAGCTGGTGAAGGGCCTGGAGAATAAATCTTACAAGGAGCGATTGAGGGAGCTGGGACTATTTAGTTTGAGGAAGAGGAGGCTGAGGGGAGACCTCATCACTCTCTACAACTACTTGAAAGGACATTGTAGAGAGGTTGGTGCTGGTCTCTTCTCACAGGTAATTAGTGATAGAACAAGAGGGAATGGCTTTAAGCTGCAATAGGGTAGGTTTAGGCTGGACATTAGGAAAAAATTTTTCACAGAACGAGTGGTCAGACATTGGAATAGGCTGCCCAGGGAGTTGGTGGAGTCACCATCCCTGGATGTGTTTAAGAGTCATTTAAATGCCATGTTAGGGGATATGGTGTAGGGGAGAAATTTGTAGAGTGGGGTTGATGGTTGGACTCGATGATCCCAAGGGTCTTTTCCAACCTAAATGATTCTATGGTTCTATGAAGTAAAGTAGCCCAGTTCTCTTGACACATCTTTCAGGATAAGAAGACAAAGAGCAAAGAGCATCATTTTAACAATCCCACCAAGCATCACCATTTTACCTACACCTTTTCTAGCACTAATTGTACAATTACTTCATTAATCTATCAGGAGAACAAAATAGTATTTACACTTAGATAGTTTGAATCAAGAGTTGGTGGTTGCTTGGGTGTTTTTTTCCTTTTAAACCTTTAAAACTATATTTGCTTGAAGTACTTCAAATGTTTTATTGCTCGTACTACAGTACATAACAAAGTAATTGTGTAATTAAGAGATAATGTCAATGCAATAGACCATTGTTGACAAGATAATAGTCTCCTGCTGCTATAGAAATGCCAAGGCAAATCTAAAGAATATACAGGAAAAACATACATGCAGAAAATTAGATAGGATTGTTTGTTTTTAAACTGAACTGGCAAATTCTGATTGTCTAGCTGTAATTTAGCATAGGTTGGATTCCCTCCACAGCAAAGAAGTAGTTTATGCAAAACGGGGCTCAGATCTTGTGCAGCAAGACTTGTGCATACGGCAGGGAAGGGGGGTGAGAGGAAAAAATCCACCATTGCTAATTCCAGGTCTGGTCTCCCAGGAAGAGCTATAGCAGAAGCGCTAATGCAGAAAAAATACCTGAAGCCCCCGGCAGGTAAGATGCTCAGTTTGCTGTCCTGTTGAGGCTCTCTGAGGCTAGGACACAACCGGCTGATTTGACCTCACATTTTTCACACAGCTGAGCGAAGGAAGCCAGAACAGAAGACACCTAAGCTTCAGCTGGATTGCATCCTAGTCTCATTTAGCCTTGGGATGAATGGTGAACCCCAGGGTTAGAAGTTTACTGGCTCATGTTTGCTATTTCATCACTAGGCCAGACCATGCTTCAGAGAAGCCTGGGCTACTCTGAGTTACTTGCCTGGGACTTTCCACCAGCAACACCAGCTCAGTCCCTGTCTACCGTCTACCCTGTGCTAAAACTGTGGGGAGGTAGTGCTGCCACCACCTCCTGGGTGACTGTACCTTTCCAAGCTGGGAAGTGCTTGCCCCAGGCTTCCTGAGACATTCGAGTTGAGCCAGAAAGCATAGTCCAGTGTTTTAATGCTGCTGGGAACTGCAGGATTCGTGTTCACGCTAAATTGAATCTGAACTGCCAACAGTGAAGGGAAAGTCGGGGTACCTTTTTTGCCCCCAGATTCTGAAGCAGCCAAGATGGAGGGGAAAACTGGATTTTCAGTCCTTCCTCAACAACCCAGCAGATGGCTCAGTGATGGCTTGTTGCCCAGGGATACAGGATACCAGGATAATCCCGTGGGTACCTGGGGCTGGGATTTGGTGGCGATGCTACACAACATGACCCAAGAACATTATATTAGTACTCCTAAATGGGGGCCATGTCCCCCATAGTATTCATGACAAGGCTGCGATTTCCATGTGATTTCCAGCATTTGTCATGGTTATTTATGTAAGAGGGTTATTTTCTTCTTTTATAAATGTACTTTGTGTACCCAGACACAAATAAATTACCTCTTTGAGTTGTGGCTGTGTCTTGGTACATGAAGTACATAAAAAAACCCTCACATTAAACGAATTAAAAGATTGAAAACTTGCATACTCAAAGATAACAATAAAAAGAGGTCTGTGCAAGCTTGCTTCAGTCCTGTGTGGGCAAAGCGCGTGTCGTGGTCTTTAATTTCATGCCCACATACTCCACCTCTGAGCACCCTCACCGCCTGGAGTGCACAGTGGATCTGCTCCCCCTAGAAGCAGCTGCTCAGTATTTCATTTTATCTTCATTTTTCTATGTACAGCCCCAGGCCTTATTTATATACACTGTGAAGACCTAATCTGAAGACAACATTAATCATAAATTCTTTAAAGCATTCATCATTTCAGTGTTTGAGTGGTTTGCAAAAACTAATTAATTGATATACACAACAAATCTTGAGAAACGATGTGGTATTGTTACTTCCCATGGAGATGGGGAACTGAGACGGTGACATATTACATCTGAAAAGTCCAGCAGTGCTGGTTGTTTCATTTGAAAGTCCTGATTTGGTAGGGCACACAAGTTTTTGTGGCACTTTTATTGCTTTGAGTCCAGTTGCTTTCTCTCCTCTGTTTTACAAAGCAGGGTCCACAGCTCACATCATGCACAGGCAGGATACAGAAAACACATAGTATCTCTCTGCCCGGCATCACACACAATCCCTGTGGCTGCAGCACAGACAGAATCCATTTTTCCAGGCAGCATCGCACTGGTTCAACCATGATGACCCTGTCTACCGTCTTCTCCAGGTCCCTACTGCATTTGCTGTGAGCATTTCCTCCCAATATCCACAGCAGAGAAAGACGGAGGTCATGTAAGCTGTGCTTTTGCTTACCCGCGGAGGCACTCAAACCCCCTATTTCCCTGATGATTATCCAGACAAGGCACTTTTTTGGAGAACACAGTGGTTTCCTTCTTTGTTGTGTGCCAGGATTTCCTTACTGGGGAAATCAGGGCATAAGGAAGGGTCAATACACATGCAAGTCTCTCCCTAACCTGCACTCTGGGCACAAGGCTTGCACCCAGACTGACAAACTCAGAGGCCAGCTGAGGACTGGAATATAGCCAAGGGGACTCCCCAGAGCAGGACTAATCACACTCACTGAATAAGACAGAAATCCTGTTGAAAAGCGTAGCAGGCCATCCCACAATTAAAGAATCAATCATCATGCACAGAGGGACCTAATGAGGACTGTAAATCATAGCAATCCTGAATCATTAGGGTATTTCAGCCACAGCCACCTAGTCTTCATAGGATCTGCGGGAATAACCCAGACTCAGGGAGAATAATTCCTGGGAGTTAGTTAGAGCCAGAAAACATCTACCAACTTAGGGAAGCAAGCACAGCTCTGTGGGCCAGTGGAGATCAGTAGTCAGTAAGACATGCAGGAGTTTATTGAAGGGACCGGTGATGCCAGCTCTCACCAGTGCCACACAAGGACATCTAGCTGTTTTGAACACAAGTTACTCCTGCATGCAGACCAGGCCCAGCAATGACAATCTGCAGCAAAATGCAGCTCTTTGCAAACCAGTAATCAGTAGATAATGAAGTGAGGCGCAGTAACAGTGTCCTCTCTCCCTGCCTGAGTCCCGTGCTGGCTACCAGACCTTGTCCGGGGAGAGGAACAGGTGGCTCAACACACTGCAAGTAGTATTGCCTGCCACTGGGATGCACTCGTGGAAGTGTAAAGATATATGTCAAGCTCTCCTTCTTCCACCTTCTACTGCAGACCAGCGTCTCTGCAGTCCTCCATGGGAAACGCCTCTTTTATTTACTATCTATCTGCCTGGTTTTAAGCTCCTTGACTTTATAGCACCTCTGCTGCCTATGTCATAAGCTGTATGCGTCTAGATAACCTGTCTTCAAAGACCGCATTGACTTCTTATCAGTATGGTGCAAGAGGTTCATTCATCTTACTTTCTCCTCGGCACTCACTGACTCCTGAAATTTGGCTCCTGCTTAAAGAGAAACAGTGCTTTTCACTCCAGCAAATGACTGAACCTTTCACTCACGTCAGTTCACAGAAAAGGGGGGCTGATATCTGTGACCAGGGCAAGTTTGGCAGAGCCCTTGTGTGATCACAAAAACACATAAAAATAAACTTATAATAGAGCAAACAAGTGCTTTTAACTTTTTTCCCATTCCCCTTTTCTTCTTTTTTTTTAAACAATTGTCAAAATTATATTGTCTTTCTGATTGCTGAAGTGCACCAGGTCTTCCAGAGGAAAAAGAAACTGTAAATAAAGCAGGACTGGCTTTTCTGCCAAATTCTGCCACATGAAACACTCACATGTTCAAACTCTAAAAGGATCACCATAAAGCCTGTCCAGACTTCAAAGGTGATTTCTTTTTTTTTTTCTTTTCTTTTCTTTAAGAAACGTATTACTGTAAATCAGCAGTTCTCAAGCTTCTTAGCTCAAGTCTTCCTACATTAGCTCTGTAATCGGGTTCCCCATTTTCCAGCTTGAAAATAGATAAACTGGGCAGCTGTCTGACACTCGTTTTGTCCCATTCAACTTTTCGGACCAAAAGCAAAGCCCAAGCACAGAGACATCACAAACGCAGCCACAGAGAGCTAGCAGCAGGAGGCGGAGGGCAGGACGGAAACTCCACAGTAACTGGGGAGAAGCAGGGGATGTTGGTGAGACCAGCCACATCCCTGCTTGTGGGTCAGATGTCCCCCTGCGCATCCCCCCAGCTGGTACTCAAGTGCTGCAATTGCTGCCAGGGTCCTGTACGGCTCCGGGTGGGATGTCCAAAGGCTGGTAGGTACTGTACCTCTACTGCCACCCCCTTCTTCACAGCCAAAATGGTACAGGAGGCCGAGAAATTCCATGTCAAAGACGCTACAGCCAGTGCTCCCACAGGGCAGCCAAGATGCAGCCTGGATTAACCAAAAAGAAAAAACTATTCTAAAGTAGATGGTGCTCAAGACTAACTCTGTTAATAAATGTCATCATTCCGGTGTTATGGATGACACTTCCTGCTTCATTATTTCATATTTAGATAGGATTTGTAGAGGGCCTATTAAAGCTGTAATCAATTAAGTGCCACTTCAGCTAAACTCTTAAGAGTGGGCTTTAGTAGGATTTAATCATATATTTAAGGGCGTTATTAAGTAGGGATGTCCATAACTGCACATCTAAGTGAGTGTTGAATCAGGAACATAACCACATTTTTTAAGGATGTAACTATTATTACCTTAGAAGCAGAAAAGACTTTCAGATTATAAGTTAACCAGCCTTGGAAATGATAGATTCCTCGCCCTGCCTTCATATCTGTTTACAGATTTTTCACTTTGTGCATGTCTGTCAGAATGCATACTTAAAAAGAAGTTCATTTTAGGGAAAGAAAGTTCCTCCTGGAGAAACCTTCTGAACAAGGACAATTGTGCCGAGTGCAGCAACGTGCAGTGGACAGTGAGGAGATGAAGTGCCAACACTGGCTCGCAGAGGAGGTGAGCTTGCGAGAGGAGCTTTTGATTCGTCTGGCAGTGGCTCACAGACATGCAGTTACACCGGCTGCGTGTCTGCCAGTCTTTGCAAAAGCTGAGAGCAGACATTAGATCCGCAGGTTGCATTGGGCTTCTTGGATGGCTTGGAGCCATTCTTCTCCAGCTATTCAAAGCTCTTGTTCCACTGAAAACTGTGATGGAAGTTCACTGGCAGCTGGTTCAGACTCCATCTCAAAGACCTCAACCATGTGCGTTCATCTTGCTTGTTGACCCACTTCTCATAGCCAACTAGACCACTTTGTAACCTACAATCAGAAATACACTCAGCGAGAGCTATCCTCAAATGTATCCCGAGCTTCCAAGAATGATAATATCATATATTTCTGTAGTTTCCAGTTATGCAGTGTAATTTAAAAGCAAGGCAGGAGGGGGAATATCCAGTGGCTGGGCATTACTTCCCCTCCTGCATCAGCTCCCATTTTATGGTGCGTGAGTGTTTCTCCGTGGCTGACAGACACACGCCAAAGCGAGTTTTTCAGTATCTTACGCCTGTGCTATTACTCAAGCCACGCGTCATGACCAGCATAATTGTATTTGCTTGATAAATTTGAGGAATAAGTGCAATGGTCTCCATCAGCTCCAAACAAGTCAAGTCCTTTGGTTAGTTTAGTAATTAACCTCGGGAATTGTTCCAGTCACTCAAATATACACAGTACGGCGTGAGTAGATGCATAGCCAACACTGGCTAAATATGTAAACAGGGATCTTTTGAAGCGTATAATTTACTCAGTTATAACATTATACTTCGGTGCATGCTTTAGAGTTATTTAACTGTGTCTTATTAACCCCTCTGGACCTCTCTGTCTTCCTTTATGAAGAGGGTGCCACAAGAGACCCTGACCATCAGCTTTCAGTTTCTCACACACACTCCTCCTTCTGTTTCTGAAGCTTTCCAAGGCAAACTACAGCAGCAATGCATGCAGATGCCCAGTCAATAAACCACATGAAGGCCGTTTGCATGGGGAGGCAGAGAGCCTGCAGAGATGCCCAGGGTCCTGGGGCCCATGGGAAGGGTGAGGGTGTCTGCCCACATTTCCCTGCCCAAGGGCTCCCGCGCTTGGCTGTGTAATATTCGTGTTTTGCTCATTTGCACCTACTGAATCTGAAGGCACAGGTGAAGCGCGGGAACTTGTTGTGAATCCAAGAGGAATGATTCTTCCAATAGCACGTGGTCTGACCTTCAAAGCCTGGTTAAGCAGGTTAGTGCTTAGAGCAGATGTCTCATACAAACCGATGCCTGGAGCTGCCCTTTTCTTTCAATCAAATCTGTTGCCTTTCTGCCTGATTGAACTAAGCCGCTGATCCTGCTACTCTTTGTAACCAGTTACATTCGTATAGGAGCTTGCATAGCACAGGGTTGTGCTTATATCAATAACAGTGAAAGAATTAACAAAATTTTTAGCATCCATCTGTTATTATCCCATAGCTCCAATCTTCTTATTCTTAAAATTGGATCCTCCCACAAGGTGATCTATATTCTATAGGCAAGTACTGCCTTATGCAATAAGCCATCACAGCTTTTACGGGTTATTTCATTCTGCTCAAACCAAGGCCCACATTAACACTACTTTCTGATTGCCTGGCCCTTTCTTTCAATGAAAATGGGAGGAATAGAAAAGCTATCATTAACAAACACAGAGTAATTCTTCACGTGAATTAAGTATGAGTTTAGTTTGCGCATCTGAATGCCTCTCTCAGTTTGTACTTCTGCCACAACAATATCTGTATTTTGATCAGTATCACCTCTTGACACTGAAGTCACTGAAAAATCTGTCGTTTATTTTATTCAAACCAACAGGGTGTTCAGTCTTTTCATTTATTCACAAACCGTTGAGCCAGTTAGATCTCTTTGCTCACTTTTCTTGCAAACTAATACACGCTGATATGTATATTTTACTTTCAATGCTCTCTGAATTACATCTTCTGCTGTTTCATTATGGGGACCTTGATGTGATAAACAAGCTGATTGCCATGGCAACCCTGCCAGCCTGGATCTGCCTGAGGCCGCTTCCAGAACCCTTCCACTCTCCTCTCAGATCTGACATGTCAAAGCCCAGGCTAATGTTCCCTTTCCATTTCAGAAGATTATTTCCCCATTATAGGTGGCATCTTTAGGCAGCTGAGCATCTGTTACCTAAAAGCGTTACACTTTTCAAGCCAAAACAAGGCAGGGGGCCAGGGAGGACCTGGGATCATCTGCAGTCATAGGTTAAAAAAGAAGAGTGAAATTTTTTTACAAGAACACACTGGAAACAGAGAAGAAAATGCTATATGAGGCCAGTCTCCAGAGAAAGAATAGGAATGGTTTTTGCCAGCTCTCATAAAATCAATGCTTTACTTGATGCTGCAGCTTCTGAAGTTCAGAGATGGCAGGGGGATCTTTTTGTTGTTGTTGTTGTTGTTATTGTTGTTGTTCTGGTCTTTCTAGTTCTCGTAGTTGCTAAGACATGTGAAAATATGGGGTACACAAACTGCTCAATAACCAGAGCCAAAAATATCAAATATCCCTATAAGTTTGAAGATTTGTGACTGTAAACCAAAATCAGGATTTCAGGCACAATTGCTTTTTTAAAACTTTAGAGCTAACAGCACTTAGCTAACAGCTAAGCCACCCTAGAGAGCTCGAGCTGACAGTCCTCACGCGGTATTCGGTAGCTGAAAAGGCAAGAGAGGGTCTATAGACTGAGCTGACAGCTGGGCTACGCAGGGTCAGGTTGAGTTTTGACAGCACAGTGCTGGGTGTCCACAGGACTTTAAATAAAGGTTTCTTGCGGGGCTGCTGCAGGATCCCGACAGCATACATTTTACTTCTTTCCAGCCATATTGGAGAAATGCTTCAGGAAAAATGTCAGTCGTGATTCCACTCCACCCCTAGGTGTTCACCTCAGGTTTCACTGGAGGCTTTAAAATTCACAGGATCCCAAAGGGAATCTTAGAACTGTTCGGTGTGATTTCCTGCAAGACAGTACACAGGCACAGGCTGTATTTGATGAAGGAATTGCTGGGTACCAGTAATTTCTGCTTGAGAAAGATCTTTTTTAAGAAATCTCTTCTGTCTTCTTTCACCTTTGTTTTTCTTTTGCTTTTCTGCTTCTGGGATCACACAGAGACTGGAAACACTAAAATGCCACAAGAAAAGCTGTTCTTCTTGTATCTTCTGGCCAGATTTGAAAAAGGAAGCTCTGGATATCACATGAGAAAGTCTGCTTGGGTCCTACTGTTGTTGGCTTCGTGTTATAGACACAGGAGCAGAGCCAAGTAAACACTTCACAACAAATAAATCATACAATGAATGTTGCCATTTCTGTACTTATGAATTGTCCAGGGGCAGATTGGAAAACTCTCAAATGTATCTGTTATTCACGATCATCCATGAACTTTTTGAGTAAATAATTAGCAGTTGGCAGTTCATTCCGGTTGTGAGTGGTGCACTGTTAAATTCACATTTTGCAACTCATCCCCTAACTTCTATAATCCCATACAAAAGGGGATGAGAGGGTGAACAGGAGGAGATGCTAAGAAGGAGCAAGCATGTTTTGAAACTGATTTAATGAAGTTTATAAAGCACTTTGGAGGTATGCAGTAAAAAGCCTTTGGGAAGCATAAGGAAATATCATTGTGAGAAATAACAATTTTTGTAAACAAAGTAAAATTCATGTTGCCTGCATGGATGCATTGATCTCTCTGGAGGTGCAATCTTAGTGTCTGATGCCAGGGCCTCCAACACTAATCCAAGACCCATGACCCTCTCAAATAAAGGATTCATTCCACTTTTATTAAGATAGAAATGCTCACAGTGGGTTTTTTCCTGACATCAAGTCACTCAGAGTGCAAAGACGTATGTGACCAAGGTAAGCTCATCTCCAAGCATGGCGCCAGTAGTGTCTAAATTCAACTGCAAACCTGCTCCACGGTAGGGAGATGGGTTTACTAACTAGTTCATCCAGTCCTCATCCCCTCTGTCCTAGGAGTCACAACTACACCATCCTTCACACTTTATTTCACACTCATAGTCTGTTGACACCTTCTTTTCCCAAGTTACCTGGAAAGCAGTATGGGGAAGGCACAGCAGTTACCCCCCTCTCCCTTTCTTCCCTTTGCTGCTAATAAGAATAAGTGAATTGATCCAATCATCCAGCAGTCTGGTTTTGATTCTCTGATTAATGGAATGATTAGCTGATGCTTAATCAGCAATAAACTGCTTTATCGCCCTTTCCTCCTCGTTCCTAAAGGTCCATTTTACTGTGTGCGCTTTATTTGGTCTTCCCTCCTCATTTAACATCTAGCCACATCACCGATCTGAGACAGTATCTAAATACCTAGCTTTTCCTCCTAATCTTCAGTGGTTTCTTGACTGCCCAATGAGCCCAGCAGGTACGTATAAATTAGTTTAAAGATGGTGAGGAGTCCTTGTATTTCCTCAGGGACAATCTCTTATTTCATGAACACATCTTCACAGGTTTTGCAAGTGCATAAGAAACCAGAGTTTGCACATGCCCGTTCCAGTCACATCTTCTTGGCAGTCATAATGCAATCTTTCAAGAAAATAGAGTCAGCACAAGCAGCACCAGTGAAATTATCTCCTCCTTATCCACTGCACAACGTATTGCCATTTTAATAGCAATCAGAGGCAGTAAGACGTTCGGCTCTCTTCAATGATCCAGGCACTGTATGAATGCAGGAAACAGTTTCTGTCACAGAAATCTTACAAAGGAATGCAAATCCAGAAAGAGACACAGCAATGAAGGGAAACAGGAAATACCCATGCCAAAAAAGTGATAAAAGCTTGTGGACTCTCTATGCACATAACTTCACGTGCCACAACACATGCAGCACGGCAGAAGCACTTCTCAGTGACACCCAATTGCTTCTCAGTCTTCGCAGCAGGCCTGTCACTAGGACTCATGTTCGGGCAATACTTACATGACCCAGTTAAGCTAATCAGTCCATTTAGCCTCCCTAAAGAGACCACATAGAGAGAGACTTCTCCTACAGGCATTGCAGAGCCTTCTAACACAATTGGTCTCTGGGGAGATTAGCAAACAAATTAAGCCCTTATACTAGACACCCCTAGAGATGCGAGTATTCTCCCTCTCGCGCCCAATGTATATTTTTGTGGTGCAATTTGCTGCCTGAGTTTCTGTCCACCATGCTTGTCCCTTAAGTTCTGAGAAGCAAAGAGGTTGTTGTCACTGCCAGACTGGGCGAAATCTGAATGGTGACCTTCAAGGTGAAAGCCTTTGTTCACTACTATTAATCAGGCCCTTGAACCATCCACTGTTATGGACAATGATCTTTTTCCATGGTCATGGCTTACAAACCGTCATTTACAAAATGACTCTCACAAAGAGCCTGCCGGAAGGTTCAATAAAGAAATCTGTCACAGCCTGGCTTCTGGGCCACGGCACATGGAATACAAAATCAGATTCATTAGTTCCCAAGCCTTTGCCAGGTTCCCCACTACTCCCTTTAACGGAAAAATTATGACACTATTATGTAAAAAATGTTTTAAAAATCAATGTTGATTAATAAAAGTAATTTCAAGAAGCCGTACCAAAGAGTATTCAATTTTAAATTCATTTCCCCTGCTTAATTGTCTGAGAATATCTGAGTGATGGTATGCGAATATGAATGCATTGCCCATTCAGTTCTCGATGAGCCTATCTTCTTTGATGACAAAAGCCCCTCACCCGTCACCAACCCTCCTCCAGTTTACAGCTGCTCAAGGGCATCTAACAGGAACAATAAGAATTTTGTTGCTCCTATTCTGCCAGCGGGCAGTGTTAGAACTCACTTTTGAGGTGAAGCTCTAGATGCAGGTATAGTTCTAAAACAGCACATGAGAAACAAATGAATAAACACATCTGATAACCTCAGAAATTGTATTCTGTTCACAGTAGTCATGAGACCTGTACAACCAAAAGCAACAAGAAATGTGTGCGGTCCATTTGATCACAAAGAGACCATTGTAGCAGTTTCCTATTAAAAAAACAAACAAACAAAAAAAAAACAAACCACAAACATACAAAAAAGCCACCAAAACAAAACCAAACCCCCAAAACCCCCCCCTTGTCCAGCTTTTTCCCTACTGTTGTTGCAGATCCTTGCACATGCCACTTCTGAGTGACACTAATGGCTTTTGTATTGTCCAAATCACACAGAGCCTTCCAGCACTGCCAAGGACCACTCTGCCAGCTACAGCAATTATTTCCACAGGAAAGTAACTATCTGGAAATACTCACTGTGTTGCTTAGCTTTTCTGGATATTAAACAACAGCTCCCAAAAAAGAAGAGATAGTGCTGGATACTCTGTGGACATTAACTGTATCAAAAGGATCCTCTGCATTGAAACCATCTGGAAAGGCACTCCAAATGCAGACACTGAAGCCAAACACCAGAGTTTTGGAGTTCTTGACCAAAGATTCAGCTGCCTTTTTATTCTAGTGCATTATAACTATAGTGACATTTGGGCTTAGAAGTACCTTCAAAGTCAAGGTCATTTTGGCACGCTCCTATCTCCAGAAATAACTTCAGGAACATCTTCTTTTTTTTCCAGGAAAAGCCTCAAAATGCTCTATAGACTGAAATACAGGGACAATTTGACCACCTGAGTTATATCCCTCAGGGAAGGAATACATTAGCTGTTTAATAGTGCATCAGAACAGTGTACAAGAATATAAGATAGGAAGTGAAAATTCAGGGAGGAAGCAGAGAGAAAAAATAAGGGTGCATTTTAGGGGAGAAAAGATATATAACAAAAGGCCTGAACTCCAGTCTACAGTTAACCTTGAGTTTGCCATTTTCCTCTTTTGTGCCACAGTTTTTATCTGTAAAACATAAATGATGGCATTATTGGCTCACATTTGCACAATAATGTGAGATCTACTGATGAAATGTGACTGTAAGTGTAAAGCGTAAGATCAAAATCAACTAAAATTGTGACGTTGAAATTGCACCTTTTAGCCAAATGTATTTTAAAGGGCATATGAGCCCAGTGCACATGGTACCATTTCCTTGGTATAAATTTTTTTACTAATATTTGCCATCTTTTTCTAAATAGAAATTAAACTGAGATAGCACATCTAGCAAGTTAGACACATTTCCAGCAGAGTGTTCATGATCACAGATCTTCAGGAATGGGCCTTATTTCTCAAGTCTGCTCAGTGATGGGCAAAACTATATACCATATGCAAAAAAAAAAAAAAAAAAGTCGACAAAACAATTGACTGCAGCCCTTAAGTTTTCCCGGCAGTCGAGGGTTTCTTGTGTCATATGGGATCATGCCTGACTGCTTAGTCTGGTTACAGTGTGAAGCAGCATGTCTACAGACATAAGACCAATTCTCCTTTGCACGGCATGGCCCCTGGTGTGGCACTCCACCCACAAGCCACAGGTGATATGTTACTCTCAGCACGGGTGGGCAGTTTTTCCTCAGGTTGGAAAATAAAGATTGTCACCTACCAACTTTCTGCCATCTGCAACGTGGGTGTAGGCAAAGGACTTTCGCCATCAAGAGCTCTGCTGTACTCTGGTTATCTCTTCTCTTCAGATGAGAAATAACCTGAGCACTTCCCCTGGCTGCCATAAGATGAAATGGGGAGGATAGAACACCAGGAGTCAGTGAGATGCAGAGACCAGAGGAGAAGGAACAGGAGGGTTCAAGGCTTCATGTGACCGCCAGTGGCATTACAGGGAGTCATATTCGTGATGAAGGAGGTGACGTGATGAGGCAGAGAGCACACTGCAGCACACCAGCCGCGTTGTTATGATTGCCCGTGTGTGTGCACTCTTAATCCATGGTAAATGAGAGGCACCTTATTCCCCATGGTAAGAGGGACACACTCTTTCGAATGCACAAAGGGGAAAGAGGATACACAACAGCAGCTGCTGTGAAGTTGCTGACGTGCGGCAAGATGTAAGGTGTTTGTGTGCCCATACCCTTAATCTCCAGCATTCAAAACCAGCAGCAGTGTTTTGTTTTGCAATTTGTATCCTTTGGAAGGCTCCACAAAAGCCCCTTGAAAACTTCCGTATGGGAAACTGAAAGTCTAAGCCCTTTGGTTTTATCCAGCGTCCTTGACCCTCAGGACAACAAGATGCTCAACACAGAAACAAAAGCTGAGCAGGAGGAAAGGTGGGTTTGAAGGAGAGACGAAAGTGGCTGAGAGGGAGGAGGCTGCCCTCATGCTGAGTAGCACGTACCAGGGAGTTTTTCTCAGCTGTGGAGAAAGTCAAGGACAGAACAGGTAAAGCCATGGCCAGGATCACAGGATAAGGGGGAAGGATGATCAGAAATAGGTGGCGGTGTTTAAAGAGAGATAAAACTGAATTCAGGCAACGCAGCTGGGCCTCTACAGGAGTAATTATCTAATCAAAACTTATTCTGAAAAACAAACCAAGATTTGGAGGTTTTTAACTCCCACCAGTCAGTCTTACCCCCTCTTCTCTGTTAAAAAGCAGAGCACACTTCAAACTGTGCCACCCCAGCTGTGCGTGGGAGGCTGCCGCGGAGCTGACGTGATTAGAGCCTACTCCCAGACGACACCACTTATCTACAGCGCAACGCCATTTACGTGTTTACCGAAAGGCAGAAAGAGACAGCCGCGGAGCTAAACGTTGTGGAAAAAACGATCACTATTCTGACAATATTCAATAGGGACTATTTTCACAGGTTCTTGTGTTCTTTGTCTGAAGATGGTAAACAGTGAAGCAAAGAATGGCAGTTCTCTGGGACTTCTGCAAATGTGCATAAATCACAAAGCACTGAATTTATTATTGAGCAGCTTTCTCCCATTTCTATTCCAAGGGTCTGGTGGTACCAAGGTTCCCATGGATAACTGCACGCTTCAAACTGCTGGTCATTGTCTGTGGTGAACAGATTTAGTAATAATGATACCAACAACAACAATATGCCTGATGTGGCTTGACTTGCACCAGAGCAATAGTTCAGGTTTTCCTAAGATTCAGGTTTTAACAGGTGCAAATTAGTGATCTGCTTGCACCAGAATAAAACCCCAATAAAGATACCCTGCAGAGGTGCAGAAAGAAGCTTACACTGAGTATGGCTCACATGGTAATTTAATAGTCCAAGTTGACAGTGTTTACGCCCCATCGTATGCTAGTTTTGTTCATTCTTTCAAGGTGTTCCCCATGTTTAACACAAGGGGTATAAGAGAACTTAGCAGACAAAGGAGTTTGCCTCTTACAACTCCCTGTAAAGCTTAATCAGTACCAATACTAGGCTTGGGACAGTGAAAGATGTCCTGGTGGCTTAGATCCTGGCAAGAAATTACCTAAAGCCATCAGGTCTTTCAGTCGTTTATAATATTGAGAAGCTTTCCAATTAAGATTTCCAGGCCTGTTCTCTGCCTGTGGGTGGTAATCTTATTTTATTCTTCATTAAAACTCTTTGAATAAACTATTCATCAGCTTTTGAGATTGAAATAAAAATGGATAGTCCTTAGTACGTATTTGCAGAAAAGCCTGAACTGCAACACTAAAGCAAATGGTATTGAAAACTAGCCACCGGCATGGATCCCTCCTTTTGGGAACAAACCAATTTGGAATCCAAAAAGACTGTGAGCCTGAACTGTGGAGCATTTTGCAAACAGCAGAGCCAGAAAGAAAACACCCTGATGACCTAGTCCAGCCTTTCACATCACAGAGACATTAGGGCATTCCTGATTCATTTCTCTTCGGCCTGATTTCTAGAACACATCCAGTCTGGACCGCCACGTTTTGGTGATGGAGACACAGGCCTTTCCCATAGTCAAGTTGTGCCAGGGGAGGTTTAGACTGAAGATTAGGGAAAATTTTTACACTGAAAGTGTTATTAAGCATTGGAACAGGCTGCCCAGGGAAGTGGTTGAGTCACCGTCCCTGAAGGTATTTAAAAGATGGGTAGACACAGTGCTTAGAGATATGGTTTAGTGATGGTTTTTGTCAGAGTTAGGCTGATGGTTGGACTAGGTGATCTGAAAGGTCCCTTCCAACCTAGGCGATTCTATGATTCTACCTGCTGCCTGTGCTTAACAACCATTACAGATGGAAATGTTTGTGCTGTTTTCAGATCAAACCTTTGGAGGTCCCCACCTCAGTGCTGCTGGATGCCTCCTGCTGAAGACAGGGAGGAAACGCACCCGTATCTGCCATATCCTGACACCAGTGAGGGCAGGCAACAAGCATTAAAAGCTACAAACAGGCTCGTTTTGCTAAAGCTGAATTTACTTTCAGTAGCACCCAAGGCTCATCCTCACTATTGCAGTATCAGTGTTTTGCAACCTTGGACAAATGCCTGCAGAAACATTACAGAATCATTATATTTCATCTCCCTACATTTTCTGATGAAGATGAAGTAGCAAGTGATATTTTTGATGTACTTGCCAGCACACGTTAAGCTGTGCACTGTTAAACTGCCGCCTTGCGCTGGCACAGAGGTGGCTCTGTGCTCCCCGTACGCCCTGCACACAGTCTGCAAACCTCTCTGGAGTCCTCTGGGATAAAAGAGGCTTTCCTACGAAGTTTATTGCTTTTAATGATTGATTGTTTAAAAGATAAATAAAATATGACTCAAAAATCTAGTCACGTTATGCAACCTGAGCAAACAAAGCTGTGAATCTGAGTCTGACATGTTCAGAGCTGTGACAGGTTCTGATAAAAGGGCGTTGAATATTTGAGGTAATGCCTCCTCTTGGAGATGTGAAGTTAAGAAGAATCTCGTGCCTGGGTTTCCCCTGTTTCATTTAGAAAAGAAGAAACGTGAGACAATCCATTGAGCGACTGCTGGGGTACATTAGGACTTAATGTAGCTTCCCCCTGAGGCTCCAAGTGCCTGTGCCAGGTCTGAGATACTAAGCTAGATGTATCTTTGAAGGTAAATCATTTGTTGCTACCGGGTCCTCAAAAGACCAAGAGACTTTTCAGTACACACCTACCGCAAAGCCTTCAATATGCATATTTTAGGGCACCAAATGGGATTAGGAAAAATTCCCCTCCATGTATGTAGCATCTGGTTGTACAGCTACCCAGTGTGTTACAGGTGAGTTTGGCATCTTTGAATCCCACAGGAATTTTGCCACCAATTCCATGAGGTGGACGTTTCAACCCTATGTTTTTTCCCACTAGTATCTGATGCAAGTCCTAGAGAGAAGGTAGTGACTCTGACATCAGACTTTACTTTCTTGCCAAATGCACCACCTCCCTGGTAGAAATGTGGCCTTGCCCTACAACTCCCAGTCAAGTAAATCAGTGAAAACACTTATCAGTGCGGCTCATTTGTGGGACTGAGGGTCAGCCCATCATTTAGAGACAGTGAATCTAATAATGCCTTGCTTTGTCGTTCTGACTAATTTAGTCCCAGTAAGCACACTGAAAAGTTGCATTTACATTTGAAACACTTCTTAAGCAGGACTCCACACAAATCATAGAATAGCATTTAACAGTCCATTTTCCTGCCCTGTTTTCTTCCTCCACCCCTCCAGTCCAGTTTTATTTTTCCATAAACACATAAATCAGCATCATCTATATTCATTAGGTTACTCAACTTGTTCAGTGCAAAATTACCCGTTTTTTATGGTTTTTTCCCCTTCTGATTAATATAAATGACTTAAGTTAATTATGTTTCTCTTCATAGAAAAACATATTTGTCAAACTGTAAAAGCATCAATAAAAATAAGCATGTAGATTTTACAAGGGGACAGATGTGCAAACAAGATCCACATGGCTGCATACCATCCCCAAGTCTTATTTCAGAGTTGGCTACAATACCTTGTCTCTGCCAAGGAGGATGTACCCTCGTTTAGTTGTGAACACTGGTTTGACTTGAGATTGATGAGGTCAGCAGAAAATAATTAACCTACTCAGATCTACACCATTAGCCGTGAGAAAACATGAAGCCCTTTTCCCTGACTTGGATTAGATCTACAAGAGCTTTCACCCGGAAATCTCCCAAAATCCTCCATAGGTCTGAAGCATCTACAAGATCAACTTTATTTCTTTGCTCCTCATGGTCCGAGATCTGGAAGGCTTCTGAAGATGCCACTTATCTGGAGGTTTCCTCAGCTACAACTGCCTGCTCATTTTTTTCTCTCAGGGACACCCCATAGCACAAAAGAGAAAGCATTACAGCCAAACAGCATTTGAGGTTTCGTTTCCTTCCATTCCTTTTTTCTAGGCAGTTCTCATTCAGCTGTTCTTTCCCATCTTTCTGAGCCCTAAACTTCAAATAAAATAAAATAAAATAAAATAAAATAAAATAAAATAAAATAAAATAAAATAAATTCTGCAGAGGAGAAGCCTAAATATAAACTAAAAGGGGAAATTTTCCATTACAGACTGGGGAGTGGGGACTGTGACTTCTGCAGGAGCAAACCACCTGCATTCAAGTGTCCTTGTGTCAAGCCAAGGACAACTCCTCTCTCCTGAGTACAGGTGTCACAAGAGAGCTGGCAGTTCTGTAGCCTGCAAACATGACCCATCCTTCTCTCCAAATACCCATGAATTGCAACAAAGGGAGGAGAGAAATGCTGTTTGTGCTGCACAACATCTGTCCCTACGTCCTCAATCCCTGAGAAGGGAAGGAAATTAAGCAAATTGTTTGCAGGATAGTATGGACAGTTGCATGAAAATCCTTTTCCATATCCCATTCCCCAGAGGAACCTTCCCTTAGGCTGTAGGTGCATCCCAACAAGAGTTATGCCCCCAACACAGCAGCATTCAGTATAAGCTGGAGACTGCAGAACGAAGCCCAAAGCCACTTTCTTTTCATACCTTTTACAAGTGTGTGTGAAGCTGCATCCGGACCCCATCCTTGCACTGAGCAGCACGAAGTTGTGTGACTGGCTCATGAAACTGTTTCTCCAGCTTGGGGATCAGCGTTTCCATAAGTGGAACCATTATATCTGCCCACCTATGGCCTCATCTGGGACAGGAAACTTCTGAAGCACCTTTCAGGAGCGGGGACATGCAAAAGAGCATTTATTCATCTAAGCGTTCCTCTAGCCGCCAAACCCTGTCAAGCCAGGCTGATTATTAAGTCTGAGGATTGGGACAATTTCTATTTGTTCCAACTCAGTTCTCCCACCCTTGCTTTATTCCATCTGGCCAAAGTAGCTTTAAATCTGAGCAGGCCGATGTGCCTGACATTGGATTTACTCAGCCCGAAGCCAAAATAATTATTGAAATCTATTAAGGGAGAAAAAAAAATGTATTGGCGTCTGATTGACTTCATTCCCGTTCAAGTAAAAAGTCTGTTGACCTGTAATTGGAAATCAGTTTTGCCTTCCAGGGAAACAAGGCCTGGCATGAGTTGTCAGCTGGGGTCTTAGACAGAGGACTTTTGTTCAAGAAGCCCCTGTTGTGACCTTTAAGTGTCCCTGAAAAGCTAAACATGGAAGACAGCAAAACTCATACATCTGATAACAGATCTAGCATGACTGCTTCTAGCACAGACATAGGTTTTCCTTTCTTACCATGAAGGGACGCTTCTCCGTCTCTGAATAGCTATTCATCACAACCATTCAGTGTTTACTGCACACAGCTCTTTGCCTTGATAAAGCCAGCTGCACTAAAAATAACACTATAGAGCTGGTTTCTATTCTTTTCTTTTTTTTTTGTTTGCTCTAGTCCCATTTCTTTGTGTTCTCATAAGGAAATCCAGTGACGTGCTCTGCCATGATTATATTGCACATAAATCTATCAGTGCCACCACAGTTAAAAGTGGAGGTCAAACATGCCCAACAATGATTTCATTTCATCCACACGGCTCCAGTGACAGATGTACCAGACTCGCTGTACACATGACAGAAATCAGCTCTGTGTCTCCACAGCAATCAGCCTTCCTGGATTTCTGGATAGCTGCTATTGCAGAATGATACCCCAGTATGCTGGGGTATGATTTGTAGAAAAAGCATTCTGGTTTCCAAATCAGCATTCTCCAAAGCATGAGCTTAGAGTGAGAACTGTCCACCTGATAAGGGGAGAGTTTCTGGGTTGGAGCCATGAGATGACACGCTGAACTGAGACTCTACAAACAGGGATTTGAAACCAGATGTTACAGGTTTTTACCCCTAGTCCTTGAAGACACTTTTCTCTGCAGCTTCTAAAGCATGTTTTGAAGAAAGGATAATATTATTACAGCATTTTATAGTGGAGGAATTCTGGGGCACAGGAACGCAGGATATATTTTCAAAGGTACAACTGGGAATGATGCACCAAATTCTCCTTGACTTTCACCTGAAGAAACCTTCACAGGAGGGGCTTGTCCAGCAGCACAAAGAATATCAGCATCACAGCTGACAACAGGATCCAGCACTCACTGTTTACTGCCCAGAGATCCCTCCACAGGACCACACTCTTCCTCTGCCTGGCTTCTAACACAACCCAAACACTGTGTCTCTGCAGGTCTTAGCATCCCTCCAGCTTCAGATGTAATTGATATTAATCTCCCAGTCTGGTAGATATTTGCAATGCACCAGATGGGCCATTGTTTAATTAATAGTGCTGCTTTCATTCAGTCTGAGCTTGATTAAATGAAAACTCCATCTGCAGGGAACCAAAACCTGCAGGCAGGATGCAGAAGAGTGATGCTGCTATCAACTTTGATGATTTTGAGAGAAGAGGTTGTATGGGGTGAGGCTCTATCTCCAACCATTTTTGGGGAGGAATAAGGAATCTTCTGTCTCTATGTTGACATTAAAACCTTGGTGTTAAAATAGCCTAGTAAAGAAAGGGAAAAAGAGTGGGTGATCGGTATTGGGTAGAGAAAAAGAAGGCGGCAGGATGAGGAGGGAATCAGGAAGACATGCTCTGCCTGAAGGGATGCAACCATGGGAATACTGGGGGACAAATAAGGGCAGAAAATATATTTCTGCCTCCAACATTTGGAGCTGAGTGTTGGATGAACATGACCCTGAGAAAAACTTGTGGAGCCCATGTTCCCATCCAGCCTTGGTCATGCTTCTTACATCCACTGCAGACCTGCCCTGTGGTTAGGGTCAAATGGCCATGCAGCACACCCCGCCATCCATCATGGACACCCCTGTCCTTGGGAAGGAGCACAGTACGACCCTGTTTACTTCTGCACTCAGAAGATTAACCTGTGGCCACCACAGCTGCAGCAGGAGCAAAAACCCAGCAGAGGATGAGCACCAGTGATCAAGAGAGAGACCATGAAGGAAAAGGCCTGCCAGAGAAAGAGCTGACACTAGGTTGACCTGAAGCAGTTGACCTCAGAGCACCACAGCCGCTCCAGTGTCTGTCAGCTACTCCAGGGCTGGACTGGGGGAACATGGCATCTTTTTAAGGCCTAGGCACACTAGACGCTGTGCAGGGTGTGGAAATGGCTCAAACCTCCGTGCAGCACAGCCCTGTGCGGCTAGATGTGCCAGGAGCAAGTTAGTTGCCTGAACATAGTCTTCTAAATGCCTTCAGGTACTGGGGACATCCACACAATATACTTGCCAGTCCGTGTGAATGCCTTTAGTGCGCATCAAGCAGTTCTAGGGAAAATGAATTGCACCCATCTGTGGGTTTTGGGGATACCTTTCCCATACTGCGTAGCACACACAGCCTACATACCTCTCTTTCTGTTTCTAGCCTCCATCTTCTTTGCTGCAAACTGTTGTTACTCTTCTAAAACAAAAACAGGTGAGCTCTGAGGCTTGATTTCAGAAGCCCAGAAATAAATAACTTGTAAAGCGTATGTTGTTTCATCCTCTGGCAACTGATCTGCATTGCAAATCACAGCACACCACTGTTACCAGCCCTCAGAAAGACTCCTTTAGTTCAAATTACAGGGTTCTGCATATTGAGGCCGATAAAGGCTTGTGCCCAAGCCTTCCTGACAATCCAAGGTAGGGTTTGTTGTAACTACTGCCTTCAGCTCTTCCAGTTTCAGAAGCAGTATGGACCTCAGCGTATACAGGTGCACATCGTCCTCTTTCCTGGAGAAGTGAGACACAATCTCGGGACAATACGGACCCCAAAGTCATAAATAAGGACTGACTCAGATTGTTGCACCTGCAACACAGACTATCACCACAGCAGGTAAACCCTGAGCCTCCAGGATTGGTCCCATTCAGGTATGGCAAATTAAGCCATCACTAAAAAGGGATGGAAATCCCTGAACTCTTTGTCCATTCCCAGGCCACAGAGGAAGGCTTTTGATTTAAAGACCAGCAGAACATGTGGGTGGTGATCCTGCAAAAACTCAAAATCCTGCAAAACCTGAGATTATACTTCACTGGATTTGTTCACCACCTCTAGGCCCGGCTGTTAGAGAGGTTCTAGCAGCTCCAGACTTTCACCTAATAGAGAGTCACCAAAAAACATTGTATTAAAAAGACGTGTTACAATTTTAAAAATCAAATTAAATTTAAGGTGTATAAATAGGCTGGATATCAGACTGATTAGGGACAAACAAGCTAATGCACACACAGCGCGAACAATCAAGAGATCGGGACCAAGGAGCTAGGCTATTTGTCAGTGTAGCATTTACCAGACTGTGGTCTGTTTCTGTATCCCCAAAACCTTCTTTCATAAATGAACCAAACACTCTTGTTGGAAGACGATAAACATGGCAGATATCTATACTGAAGTGATTCTTTCCAGGTAAAACAGCCAACTTAAACTACAAACCTAAATGTTATACTGGGAACTTTCAAACCGGCTTTGGTCCTCCCCTAAGTGTGTGCATGGATTTCCAAACGATTTGAAATTTGTATGCTCCCAGAATTGTCCCCTGGGCTTCCCAGCTGGCATAATTCCCAACCCTCCCTCTGTTTGTTTTCTTCCCCCTCCTGTGGAATTTTATTTCAAAGAATTCATTACTGTCATCTTACATTATCCTTGACTCATTACTTCCAGATGGTTCTATTATTATTTTTTTCCCAGGTACACGTAGAAGTGTTGTGGCCATCACTGAAAGGGAGCTGGCAACAGCAGGGTAAACAGTCACACAGTTTTCCTCTGACTGACCTTATACACTCCAAGCGTCTGATTTCAGTTTCTTTTTTGCTTCACTTCTGAACTAAGAGATTTCCTCATAAGGTGGTCCCTGCTATTTGGTCTGACTACTCTTTTGCTTACTCTTAACATAGTCTTGTTCCTCTCTCTTCCCAAAAGGTGGGTAACTATCATTACCCTCATCATAAGGATGGGTTGGGGAATGAAGAGACGTTAAGCCAGCAAAGACAGGAGCAGATATCACAGCTCCTGTCCTCCAGTCACAATATTCAGACACAGATCTACCACCTCCCAACACCAGCCCAATTATTACAGCTGCAAAGTGCCATGCACGAACCATATCCCTCTAACAGTGGGCTCCTGCCTTACTTTCCCTGGCACCTGGGGCTATGTCTTGCCCTCTGCCTCACCACCCTGGCTGCTCTCCCATGCCACGGCCTCACACACCACTGACGTGCTTGGGGAGCACTCCATTTTGCATGGTCCCTTGTGGCAGATACATCCCCAACACCGGGCTCTATCTTGTAAGTTGGAAGAGAAGATGCATGAGATGTTTGTCTTATTTCTAGGTACACCTCTGCTCAGCTGTGAATGTAGGACATGTCCTGACCCCCCTTTATCCCCACCTCATCCCCAGTCCTCCTGGAGTACTGCTGTGGGTGAGGATTGAATTGCATGGAGAGATGGAGAGACTTTCCATCTTGCAGGCCTGATGTAGTTTCTGCAAGACCTGACTGAAAGAATACACCAGCATTAAAGTGCTTGTTTTATCCCAGACTAGAGTTCATGGGTTGCTCTACCTTCCCTCAAAATCTCCCGTGGCACCTCTACATTTTTCTGAAATTAATGAATGATATTATTTAGGCAAAGATGTGATACAACTGCATTGCAACAGAAATGTGTGAACAAAGCAACAGCCCTTGTAGTGCCACTCTGCAAAGCTCTCTGAGGAGAACAGGTTCGCAGTCCTGCTGCACAAGACCAATCTCCTTGCATGATCTGTCCTTCAGGGCATAAAAGTCACTACTAACCACTCATGGAAGGAAAAGGAATATTCAAAACTAAACTTTCCATGGGACTTTCAGCAACTGCACCTCCCTGGAAATTCCTCCATGCACCTTGAGTTCTGTTCTGTCTTAAGTAAAAAGAGGTTAAACAAAATCCATGAAAGCAAACATTTTCCCAGTTTTGCTCTCTGTGTGTGCTTGTGTTTATGAATCATTCATAAACTACTCAAAGCATTCAATATTCATAAGCAGGCATTGAAGACAGGAAAATCAAGAAGGAAAGACTCCCAAGCTCCACTCATCTTGCAGGCTCATCCTACTCATAAATTTCTGCTTGCTCCAGGTTTTCCTAGTCTTTCAAATGTGGCCATCTCCCATGCACCCCTTTTCTGCAGGCTTTCATAAAGACTGAAATACAAACGTTAATATTTCAGTCATCATCATTCTCAAGCTCATTAAGTTTCAGATACTGGGTTCAGCTGAGATGAATGAGGCAGTTCATGTGTCTTGCAGGGAACAGGTTATTTGTGGGCTCAGGAAGACATTACTGTATTGCTTATATCCTACTCATATTTTGAAAATTTTTCTCCCAGTGGCACAGGCAAGAGACTAAAATTTTATGTGTTTATATATCATGTATCTTAATAGAAAATGAGATTCTTGGACAGAAGAAGAAAGCATCAGGGAAAAGTACTGACTTGCTCCAAACATGCACAATTCAACTCATGTTTATAAATCTTTGCCAGTTAGTACAGATAAATAATTTCCAAAACGTAATTTGTTCACAAATGGCTCACTTTCGTTCCCAGTCACTCATGCTGTGTGAATAGTCATACGGCATAATTTTTTGTTCTTGGACTCAATGACTGAAACTTGTATGTGAGATATGCCTCCAACCAGGAGACCAGTGAATGACAAATAGCAAATAACTCATTTCCAGAATGTATTCTTGAAACATTTACAATTTGCAAACATTTTCATAAATTCCCAGCAGCCCCTGGGATATTGGTGAATAATGAGTTGCAGTGCCTCCGCAAATAGCCATGAATCTCATTCGGGAGGACAGAGTCATACAAGTTTTCTCATTATTCAACCAGCTGTACCACACAATAACTCTGGAGCTGATCCACTAAATTCCAGAGGCAGGTTGATTGTCGCTGGCAACGATGTGTAAAACAGTCTGGGTTACATTATCAGATGCTGGTTCAATTACAGAGGTTGAGCCCAGTTCCCTGTGTTTGGAAAATTAACTAGCAAAGCTAAAGTCAAACACTGCCAGATCAAGCTAAGATCATTTCACACTCACAAGAGAAAAGGAGGTAACAAGGCCCTTTTGAGTTCAGCCTGCACAAACTGGGTGTAGGAACCATTAGGAGTTGGGTTTGCAAGTCTTTTTCTGCATACATCTCCACTTACACGATGATAGAAGCCCATCATTTTTCAAAGACATTCTTTATCCTGTAGAAACACAGAATATATATTTTGCTTTTTAGCCCTCCTACATAGGCGGAAAGAGTCCTAATACACTCTCCTGCTGAGCAACATTAACACAGAAAATACAGACCCTTAGGAAATAAGAAAATTTGAACAGCAACAAAGACCAGATGTCCGATGGAAATTAAAAAAATATTAAAAAAAAAGAAAGAAAAAGAAAACTTTCACTTACAGAAATGATTGTAAAAATCTGAATGTGTTATTATAAAAACATACACGCAGCAAATCATACTCCCACATATATCCCACAAGAGGTAAAGGCAGCAGGATCCTCCAAGTGTTCGGTTAGCGCTTCCAGAAATTCACCAGAGGCTGATACAACAGCAGTGTTTATTTAATAACAGAAGCACTCAACCAACTGAGCTAGGCAGGGTAATTAGCAGAGAAACAGCTGCAGTCGCAAGGGGGAAGGTGGATTCATAGGAGAATGTAATGCTGTGGCTGTAGTGCTCTCCATGGGACCCCAGGAAGTGGCAAGATAAGAACTACAGCGTATGAATGTAGAAAAAAATGTGGCTGGGTCTTTATTAGTCAGTACCAGCGAGGAATACAGAGACTGAAGAACATCAAAGGTCACTTTCCTAAAGCAAATGGAGCAGGTGAGTGGACTAACATCACCATTCCACATTTTGGGGTACTAAAGAGAGGAATGGGATGGAGAAAATGTGCCGTTCCCCCAACCACTCCAGCTCAGCTTTGCTGTACAAATGGCACAGGAAAGGGAACACGATGCTGATAGTGACTTCTCTTAAGGAGATAAAATAGAGGGCGTGGGCTGTCTGTACAGGTGAAGGTGCAAGCAGGGAAACCCAGCGGGTAGCTCACACCAGCTGAATTAGACACCAGAGAATGCCCCTGCCTTTCCCAATATACTGCATAATTCTCTATCTGCTGAAGTGTTTCCACCAAGCTGGCCTTGTGGGAGTACACAGGTGATCTTGGAAATGCTCCAAGCTTTCGTCTGCTCCCATCACCACCAGCAAATGCAGCCTTCCTCCAGACCCATCTATCTTTGTAAGGGGAGAAGTAAGAGATACCCCGAGCCACCAAGCCATGTATGCACATTTTCCAAGCCAAAAGGGACTCATGAATTTTGTGTTACACCTTATAAACATTTTTATTGCAATTGTCTGAGATCACTCCAATGCCCAGTAACTGTGGTCTGCAAGTTCAAGAGGTGCTTGCCCTCTTGCAGGTTTAGCTGTAGTGCCTGAAGCACTGACAGACCAGCGGCAGCTTTCAGGCCAGATACCTGGTTGCTCTAAGTTGACATGGAGCTTTTTAAACCAATGGCACTCTCCAGTTTACACCAGGTGGGGATGCAACCCCATAACCTCATTAATTGTCTCTGTTTCATCCAGCAAAGACATCTATTATACTGGGATGCGGGAGTATTGAAAGCAGACGATGTAAAATGCCACTGCGTGGACTGATATTCTTCAGGTGCTGGTACAGCTGCAGCTCCCTTGTCTTTGTAAAAGCAAGCTGTTAATAAAGGTTTGACACTGCAACTAGTTCAGCTATTCAGTAGGATACATCCCAGGGAGGATCCCCTAGGGGTACTCATTCTTGCTGCTCTCACCCAAATAACTGTTTTCACCTCCTAGAGAGACAGCCATTCTCTCCACTTGGTAAAGACACAGTCGTTAAGTGACTGGCTGGTCATTAGTACAGCTGTGTATCCTGCCCACCCTCCTGCCACTTAGCTGACCTGCAAACAGCAGATTTCATATTAAACACCCAGATGTATACAAGCCCAGGGGATTATATAGTCCATACAGCGTGCAAGACTCAGACAACCTCAAGATTCGGGATAGACCCACCCACTGGGACCACAGGGCTTGCAGAGAGTGAGAGAGCAGGGTTAAAAAGTGGCACTTGTTTAGCTTAATCTTTGACATTTATTTAAGAGAAGATAAATTCTTTTACAAGCAAAACCATGGGAAACAGAGAAACAACCCGTGTTGCCATGCAAAGCATACTAGGTAATACAACAGCTACCTTTTCAGGTCTTTCCTTTAAGCTGTCAAGGTAAGGATGCTACCATAAAATCGTTTTAGTGCCTTCAGAAAGTAGCCTGCATTTCCAGGGGGGTGCAGATCTCTTTCATTTTGCATCAAAGCAAGAAAAAAGAGTGGAAAAGATTGTTGTAACTGAAGTCATCTTGCTTTGGGATTAATTTAGAAGTTATTATTTACCCCTACTTTGTGGTACTGCCTGTAGCTTCCTCTTGTGGTTCAGCAAAAGAAGGGACTGTGGAGAGAATAGGAACTTTATTATGGAAGATAAAGCAGTATAAAAGCAGAACAACCTGAGAACTCATCAAGGCTCATACTATGCTCTGCAACCAAATAAATAAAAAAAAAACAAGAAAAAGCTTTAAAAGGCTCAGAACAACACAAGAAAAGGAGATGATCTGCCTTGAAACAAGTGCGTGTCCATGTGATACACCACCAACTTGTGGGACACAATGCAGCGAGTGATGGGCATCCGGCCATGACAAAAGCCCCAAGCTCTGAGTATCCTTGTCACGCTCCCAGAAAGAATTCCCTCCCAGAGGACAACACCACCTAAACTGACTGGACGCAGAGGTGCACAGATACAAGCACAGGCTTGTGAAGGGGCTGGAAACACAGCAGAGGTGTCCAGCTCCAGTGATCACCTGCTGGACACCACTGCTACCCAGTAACTCTACAGAGGCTTGAATCTAGCTTTCAACTGAGGCCCCCAGTTTAATAATATCATCCTGAAACATACAACGACACACTTTGACGCCTCTAGTGTGGGCACGGTTAAAACCACTAAAAAGATGTTGAAAGCGGTTCAGAAACTGTGGGCAGAACAAGAACTGAATGGGCACGACACACAATTTTTTCTAAGAGGTGATCTGTCTGCATCAGGGAAAGGGCCTCTAGTAAGGCCGGGAGGAGCTGTTTATTATGGAATTATTATGGAATATGTTTATTATGTTTAAACTCTTATTGCTCATACTGTGGAGAACAGGGCTAGTTTTCCAAGATTTTCATGCTGCTGTCTCCCATCCTGGAAAGCTTTCTAAGATGTTCTTAAGCATTGGGTTTCTTAGAGACGAAGGGGAATACCGAGGGAAGGAATGGTGGCTGAAAAAATTTTGCTAAGATCCAATGAGCAAAGCAGCACTAGGAAAAAGCAGTGACAAAATCCCTCTGCCTTCTAGCTTCTTGCTTAGTACTTCTTATACATATTTACAGAGGGGAAAAAAGAAGTGCAAGGAAGATTAGACTGAGTTTTAACCATAAAATAGGTAAGGGGTTTTATTTTATTTTGCCCTAAAGAGAAAATGTGACTTGATGATTCAAAGAAACCCGAAACCAATCAACATGCTGAATCTGTTTTGGTCAGAAGAATAGAGAAGTGCTGCTGCAAACTTGAGCAAGGAGGATATTATTTGGGGCACCATAATAAAAACAGGCAACTTAATTAAAGCATTGCATGGAGAGCTACAGGCATCCATGCCTGTAGGTTGCCACCCAGAATTGTAACACGTGTCTGAATGTGCCATCTCCAAAGAGTTATTCTGCAATCCTTCCTCACTTAAGTTTTAATTTCCACACTCCTCAGTTTTACTTCACGAGGCTTTCATTCCTCTCTCCATTGTTATGTGTTGCGTGCTGCTTCGGAGATTGTCAAAGGGCACCTGGAGTTGCCATCGCCCTTGGCAGGAAGGCAAGAAGCACTACACTGCTGGTGCAGCTGAATTAGTTTGTTTTCTGCGGTGGTTTCTCTCCTCTTCCTTTGCACATCCCCAGCGTGGCCCGGCCCTGCTGTTTTCGGACAGTCCCCAGCAATGTGCCCCATACCTCAGTGCGATACCTCAAGTGCACGTGGTCCCTGGGGAGAGCTGAGGTGCATCTCCTCCTCTGAGCGAGTCGCAGGGGCAGGGGCAACATCAGGTTGGGCTCTGCTCCTTTTAGGCACCCATGCTGTCCACCTACCCTTTGTTACCCATCAACTACAGGATGCTCTGCCTGATGCTCCCTGTGCTTTGGTAGCCCGTAGAGCCTGGTAGCCCGTAACACGTACGTCATTGATCACTCTCTTCCTGGTGGAGAGCACAACTGGATAACTATATTCGTTTTTCTGTCCTAGGCTGACTTGTTTATTTTTTTCATAGGAACCACCTACACAGACTATTTGAATTCTGAACCTTGATGAGGGTATACACGGAATTCTCTTCCCAGTGATTGAAATGCAGGTGTTTATTCCACCTTGCAAGCATCAGCAAAGTCTTATAACTTGTGCTTAGAATACACAAGGCAATGGCCTTCATTTTTTCCTTTCTTTGTTATTAATGAGATCGCTTCCTCTCTGGGTATTGTGAGTGGCAGGAGGTAGAGACCTGCCAATCAAAATGTTAAAAGGACATTGTCAATGTCACACTTCATCCTCAGCTCTCCATCAGTTTCAACACAGAAACAACGTTCAAATTACAGCCCTGCTATTTGCAAGGTGAGAACACAAGGTCTGCCCCCTGCACACAGAAGCCTGAAAAAACTCAAGCTGCTGTTTTCATCCAAAAACATCAGAGAAGACAAACTATTTAAAGTCTTCTCATGACAGTTTATCTTTGTAAAAGCACCATCTCAAGCATCCTCAGCCATCAGCGGGCCACATCCTGCTCCTAGTTAAATCAGTGTTCAACTTCCCATCAGCTTCTTCAGCGGAAATGTTTACTAGTGGTATATGGCACCTTCTGAAGTTGTAAATATTTATTCCTAGGGAAAGAGCAAGGCAATCCCCATCACTACACATGTAATTCAATGGTCTTCGAGGCTTCTTACGCTCTCTAGATTAATGGTTAAACGGGTCATTTCCGTCACAGTAAGGCCATCCACATCCATTTTCGCAGCTTCATAGATCTGAACACATAGAGAGGAAAATAGTTATTCATGAAAAGAGGATCAAAAAGCCATATTCAGCGTAATGCTCTGGAAACATGGCTTGAGTTGCAGGCTCTGATTCTGGAGCAACCAATGCACTAAAAGACTTGGATTTCCTCCCAGGAGCAGAGACTTATGTTAGGGCCATGACATTACCGGCTACCTCACTCCCTCAAGGGGGTACCATTGAAAAAAGTAAAGAACAGAGCACAGCAAATAAAACAGGGGCCACAGGAGATGTGCATGCATTCTCCAAAAACAGCAGCATGTGATCACATGCAGGTTTTCACAAGTATGTTCAGAAGCAGCATTCCCCTTTCCCTCTTGATAGCGATTGCTGTCATCGCTACAAGATTGTGGCAAGAGGACTAGTGAGTCTCTGATGATTCCCAAGCAACCTGTCGGGTTAGATATAGCTCCCCAGAAGGAAACCTTGGGAGTTCCTGATTTAAGCACAGCTGAGAAGAACAACATTATCTGTGCAGTTTTTGTGCAGTAAGGTAGAAAAGATACAGCTTGACCATTATGTGCTCTGGATCAGTCATATAGATGCTCCTCTTTTTCAGGCTATGCTGAACAGTTACTTCTGTGTTGGCATTCAGGAAATAAAATTGTTCTTTTAATGAGTTCTGGCTTTACAAAGTTGAGATGCTGCCATGTTTTCAGTGTTCACTTTTCACCACAGCGTGGGTTTTGCAGCCAGTCCTGCTGTCCTCAGTAGCTTCCAACCCAGCTGCCAGCAGGCCCCACTCCTTCTTTGGGGACTTGCAGAGTTTCTCAACTGCCAGCCCAAGTTATCATATGCTATAGTGCAGACATGATTAACCTGTGATGGCTGGAGCGGCCTGTGAGGTAGCAGCTTTAGGATATGAAACATTATTAAAAGTAATGACATTTTTATTAGCATGTACGCATTGTGCATATCCTGTGAGTCTCAGAGAAGTGTAATCATGACCTTCTTCACATCTAAGTCAAGTCTTGTATGGGTCTTGAGAACCGATTGTGATTTCTAATGCAAACGCAGTCTTTTCCACCCTACTGCTGCACACCCAAGCCTGCACAGCTAATGCCCCCTGGGGGCATGGGCAATATCCGATCAGAATCACCCGTGTTCCTGTGGGGCTTTGTTTGTTTGCTTCCTGAAGAAGCAGCATGGGTTTTTTTTTAATCTTTATTCTATTTTTTTTTTAGAGTTCCCTCTTTAAAAAAGTGACTCGGCACATCACCATCCTCCAGTCATGAGTTGGCAAACTGTTCTTCTCTGCTTTGGCTCTGGGAAACTCTTCCTTTTTCTCCCTGACCCACACCTTCCCCTAAAGGGATTTTAGGCCGCTCTCTGTTCTCTTGTCAGCCAAAGGCGCTGCACAATGTGGTGCTGTTTACTGTCAAACAACATCTTCCCTCTATTCGATGAGGACCATGTCTGTTGTCTGTCCGAATTCGTATGATTTTTTTGTCTTTGGCAAATCACCAGCACAAAGCCCAAGCATCATTGTAAGTGAAAACTGGAAAGGATGTGAACAAGTCATTTGGGCTGCAGCAGAGGATACAGATCTTGAAAACAAGCATCTGACCAAACATCTATGGATTTTAACTGCTTTGTATCCTGCTTTCTGTCAGAGCCCAGACATGCTTCCTTAAAACCAAAAAAGGTGAACGAGAAAAATACAGCATCCTGACTTTTTGCAATGACAAACAGAACAAATGGCATTAGCAATTAAGTTAAATTGATCTCTAGGTCAAGAACTCTCATTTCCTGTGTAAATCATACCTCCTCCAACAGCAGAACAATGCTCCTCTGATCTCTACCGTGTTGTTATTATTACCGGTATTAACATTGTAGTTACTGATCAATCTCAGAGAATTTTCACTGCATCCAGTTCCTCTACAAAAAACCCTCCAAGCAAACACTGGCAGCTTATTTCCTGAGCCTTTGTGTTTTTAGGCATCAACTGCTAGCTTTTACAGTATCCTGATTGGTATGGCACAATTGTCCTTTCACTCACACCGTAAATGGGCACTATAAGAATTCAGACAGCGCGCACCCAGCCTGACCACTGTGGCTGGTGATTCCTGCCCCACACTACCCAGACAGCATTTCACAGAGGAAATAAAGCAGGAGTGATGAAGAAAATGCAAGGATTGGCTAGACTGGATATATCAGAGACAGAGAGAACTAGAATGCTCTGAGTTTCAGTTAAACTGCAATGGAGCAGGGAGTTCCTGCATTATTTCTTCGATGAAGTCACTAGTACTCACTGCTGGGCACTGAGAACACAAGTGCAAAAACGTACTATCTTACCTCTCCTGCTCCTGTGCCTGTCAACTTCCCGGATTCTCGAAGACAGAGACAAAAAGCAGTACAGCAGCCCTGCAAGGCACACAAAACAGAAAGGAGTGGTTTGCTCCAATACCGTGCATAGAGCACTGCGTTCATCGCACCGGGCTTTCGTGCTGTTTTTCACCTAGCACCACTTTGGGAGAGAGGGCCATGCAGAGGATGCATATAGATCCGAGCCTGAAGAGGATTATGGGTCAGTGAGTCAAGTTCATACTAGTTTCACTGGGCCAAGGTCTGATTCAGAGTTCCTGGCAGTTTTGGTTGTTCTATCAATTTATCTACGGTACCCATAAGCCTCTTCTTCTCACGCTTGCTATTTTCATCTCTGAATACCTCATGCTACAGCGTATTTCTCCTCAGCTCATAGGAAAGGACAATGAACACTACCCACTTCACAAAAAGGCAACAGAGGCACAGAGAGTAGGAGTTTTTCCTTTAAAGTTAGACATCTATGGGTTAAACATGGTATATACTTACATGTGGTCCAGACATCCCCATCTTCCTTTCTGGGGAAAAAAAAAAACAACAAAAAAAACAAACAAAGACAAGTGCTTTTAGGGCACTGTAGATCTCTAAAAGCTCAAAAGTTTGACCAATTTTTCCATTCTGTCAAATGGAGTAATGCATGATATTACCTTCTTCCTATAAATCCTGCCTCATTGTGTGGGTATCTGATAGATGTTTAACAGGTGAGACAGGGGTCCTCAGTGGAGCAGTGCCCCTAGTGATTTTCTAGTGCCACCAAATAGCCTTCGAGCAGCCTGGGAATAAACTGGTTCCTCTTGTTTTCCGCAACAGCTCCAGCAGAGCCATAGAGGCAAGAAGGACCTTGCATGCCTTCTAAACTTTCTGGTGTTAATTCTTCCTTGCTTGGCACCAGAGCTGGTATTTTTTCAGCAATATAAAATGACACGGCCCCACATACACTGTGTCTGTGATTCTGAGAGAAAGACAATCTTCCCCTGAGTTATAAAGGAAAAGGTTTGGGCCTGGAGAAAATCAAGGGTGAAAACACACCATACAGAATTGAGGAGTGGAGGTTGACAGGACTGTGTTCCCACTCATTTTATACACTGAGAAATAAAATGCAGAATGACTCATTGATCGGAATACCAGGAGTAACCAATGTGCACAATGATAAATTTTATTGTCTCCACTCTGACCAGTCACTTGTAAAGCTGTGGACTTGTTGTGAAAGAAGCATTAGATCAAGCTGCTAAAATATGAGACATTTTATGGACAATTCAGAGTCTATTTAGATGATGAATATTCATGATCTATCTGGACAATTTCACATTCATGCTTAGATAATGCAGATTTATGCTCACACACAACAATGATTTGTGAATATTTATAGGCAAACACCTGGACAGTATTTGACACAGCCGTGAATATTCATGATTACATCTGAAGGAAAGAGAAAGGCTCTACCTGAAGTTTGAACTACAGACACAGGAAGCTAATCCTCAATATCCATTGTGCCTTAATGACAATATATAACAGCCAAAATACCATAAAGAAAAGAATTAGAGGTAGGCTACTTATCACTCAAAGGATGACTAAAAAGCCAGGAAGCTTCTTTAAGCTGATAAAAAAGTTCCCTTTGGATTAGTCTTCTGACAGAAATTCAGTTTCTGGTGCAACACCTTTTCTAGATGAAGAATACCTGTGCTTTTGTGTTTGGGTTTGGTTCTGTTCTTTTTTTGTTTCTTTTTCTGCTTAAGACACTTTTTTTCAAACAAAAAGACTAAAATATTTGTCAGGGTTGGGGGAATTGTGTATGGGACTGGACGTGTGTACCCACACATGTGTGTGCATGTTTAAGGGGTCTTTATGCCAAGCTGTGCCTTCAAGGTTCATATTTAAATGCATGCTGCTCCAAGCCGGATCTACCGTGCTTGGTCCTCACGGAGAGGTTCTCAAAGCCAACAGAAATGAGAGCAGATCATTGCCTTAGGCATGTGTGAGTCCTAAGAGCCTTGGTGTAACTTGGGACAGGAGAATCAAAGGATAAGGATCAGGTTTTGTGATAAGGGGTTTTAAAGCCGGAGGTACAGATGGAGACTCCAGGAAAGAAAAGGTGATAGCAGGGAGGCTGAGGTCAGGGGAAAGACAGCTGCTAGATTCATATGTGCTTATTCACATGAATTGTCCAAGAGGAGAGGAGAGGAGGGGAGAGGAGGGGAGAGGAGGGGAGGCGAGGCACTGGAGCTCCCTCCAAGGGAAGGAAGAGCCTTTAGCTGAGGGTTTACCCAGGCAGGGGGAAGACTGAGATCTCTACCATCTACCAGGTGTGAGAGCAACCAGTAACTGTCTCTGCTGACAAGTGTCTTGTATAAATTCCCAGTCGTAATGCCAACTTCTAACTTCCTCTATATCCAAGCTTTAAAACTAATCATGATCTCCCCATTCATAAGATCACCAAAATCTTCCTCTCTGTGTTATTCCCACTGCTGTTTAGCTACTTCTGTGATAGCTCATTAATTCAGGGAGAGTTAAACTCTCTCCCCGTCTTCACTGTGAGCAAACAAAGCAGCAACGGCCAATTTCAGAGGCTCGCTAGCAGCCAGAGCACAGAGCTTGGGCTGCATCCAGACACATTTGGCCATGCTCTGCCACATTTTGTCCTGCCTTAGAGAAGGACTGTACACAAGATGTGGGGCAGCAGAAACACAACAAATGCCATCACCCTTACCTTGATGCTACCCAACAAGTGTTTTCTACAGCCTGATATTGTCTGGACCAAGCTGCATAGCAGACTCTTTGACCTAAATTCATTGAGACAGATGAAAATTATAGCAGTTAAAAATAAAAGCATCTCCAGGCCAGTAAATAGCCCACTTCTTCCCATTTCTTCAAATTATCTCAGCATGTGGCACTTTTCTGCTGAGATCACCTCCCTGTGAGAGGAGAATACAACTTCATCTCTGCTGGGACACTCAAATGGATGGCACGTGGCAGTCAGATGTTAATGTTGGATATTCATTTCTGTCCCAAGCAGAGGTGAGTTGCCTTGGCGCCCCTCTGCGCCTTCCTTTGGTTTCAACTCTCATGCTCCCTACTCACTCTGGCGTTATATCTGCTTGCAATGAAACCAGACAACCTGCAGAACTACCCCTTACAAGTATCTGCTCTCAGCTTGCGTTGAATAGCCTTTGTGAGACGTACTCTGATGGACAGTATTCCCGCGGTGGGCTGTGGCTAGCTCTGAAGGCTAAAAATGGACTGGTGAACAGCTCTGCCTTCCTCAGCTCCAAAATGAGGTCCTCCCAGCAGCAACTGGAAATGGAGCAGCTGTTGGGGCTCTCCAGCATTGGTAGGGCTGAGTCTCTCCCAGGGACACACCACAACCGTTCCCCATGCAGGGCACCGATATAGCGGGGGCTGTAAAGGAAAGCCAGGTCAGCTGCACCAGATTTTACTCAGCGGTGCAGGGTGTCAACCTTTAAAGGATTAAACAACTGAAAACAAATCAAGTGAACATTTATCATTTCAAAACCTCCTGATTTTTTAAAGGCAGTCTCATGATTACAGAGGGTTGGCCTCACAATGTCTGATTAATCAGCACTGGAAATAAAAGACAATTTGATGAATACTACCTTTTCTGCCCTGTTTCTCCAGTTTACACCTATGTTGTACTTTCTATCAACAGAAACATAAGAATTTCTGTATCAGACAACAGCGCCTTTTGCCCAGCCTCTAGCATCCACCACCTGAAACTTCAGAGGAGAAGTAACGTCCTTCCCCTGCTCCTTAATTTCTGAATACCCATTGAATGTTATTTGCCTATTCTCTTTCAGGAAAGTTTCTTCCCAAGCCCCTTTTTGCTCTTGAAAAAAAAAAAAAAGCACAAACAAAAATATAGAAAAGGTGGAACTAAAGTGACATTTGGTCACCAATACTCCCATCCCTTCTTTGAATTCGTATGTAGATTTTTAATACTTTAGAACTGGGACTGACTCTTTCCATGCATCAGTATAGCATCTGCTGCAGTGAAGCTCCAGATAAGGACAGAAGTTGATCATTGATAAATGATTAATAAACACTGGATGCTAGCTTTGACAGAGTTTAACTATAGACTAGCAAATAGACTATTTTTCACAGATGTCTCTACCCATCCTTGCCTAACTATTCCATGGCAGTTAATTCCATGGGCCTATTACATACTGTGGAATAAAACTATCTGCTTTTGATGCTTCAATAAGTGCTGCCCAGTTTCAGTGTGTGCTTTCACTGCTTCCTACCATGAAGTTTACAATGGAAGTCTTCATGTTGCTTCTATTGAGGCATTTTCTTCAACAAAGCCCTTCACCTGACACCTTGCAAATACTGTCTGCTGGTCCTCACTCGGGAGTGAAGTCCTCAGCTAGACATACAGTCCAAGGTTTGGTGGAAACCCTCTGTTGAGATGCTCTGTTCAATCGTGACATGCTGTGTACTAATCACATGTGTGTGAAATACAGCAAACACCAGCAAGCAATGAACGGTGCTATGCTTAAATGCTAAGAGTCTGCATGTGGCAGCTCTTTTTCATTTTTGCTGTTCTTCTGTGCACCTCAAATGTAAAGAATTAGCAACAACAGTGCAATAATCACAATGTCTTTAGAAATAAGTGCAAGGGAGAAGAAAGGTGAATTCTCATGCGTGAGCTTATCTTTCCAAGCCCACAACATACAAACCATGATAACATACAAGCTTGCACTGAGCTCTGGGGATTCCTGAGGACCAAAGGAAGAGCCAGTCATTGCCCATTACCTTCATCTTTAATAGGAAAGCCTGCAGAAATAAGTGTCAGCCTGCAACATTATTCTGTTCACAGCAGCTACCAGCTATCACAGTAGCAGCTGCCTTCACCTCTGGCAGATAAAGGCATGGAGAGACAGAACGACCCCTGCTCAAAGCAGGACGCACCATCCCTTCACAGCGTACGGTCCCTGCGCCCACTGCCTCCAAAAGCGGCAGCACATCCAGCACACGTTGGACCAAGGGTAGCAGTGACTATCAGCCACCTCCAGCTACTAAGCTCCTGCCTGGATCTCCGCAATCACATTTTGTCTCAACTCCGACACAGCCCTGCCGGAATAGTAACTGAGCACATCACCTGAAGCGGGAGAAACTTTAGAGCATTTATCTTCCTATGACACCTGAAACAAAGCAGGCTCAAAGGCATATATTAATGAATTTGTCCTCACTACAGCTGGTCTGGAAATGTTTCAGTGCAATCAGTTTTTCATTGGAAAACACTGATTTGTCAAAAGCACTATTTTTCTTGGGATAGGCTTGAATTCGACAAAGTATTGGGCTAGAAACATGTCTGAAATCTAGAATTAGAGTGTCTGGCAGGTGAAGAGGAGGAAGGATGGAGAAAGCACAATTATCATCCTATTGACTTCACAAGGCCTAGCCCATTCTGTGGGTAAACATCTTTGTCCCGGGATGATGATGGGGCTTATTAGAGGGACAGCAGCAGAGGGGGTGGTGGTATCATAACATCATGAAGAAACACATTCAGCCTCCAGCTCTGTCATCACGCTCTGCAAGCATTAAATGCATGCACACACCAGGAGGGAGATAAAGTACCACATTTACTCACAGACTCTTAATAAAAATGCCATTCAGGGTTTAATTAACATACTTTTTTTTACAAAATCACCCCACAGCTGCAGCAAAATCTGGTTTTCTACAGCCTTCCAGGGCCAAATTCTGCAGTAGGTTGCGCCCAGGTGCATCTGCAGGGTGGCTCATTCAGGCCAACCCAGTATTTACACCAGCATAAAGCAGAGCAGACTCTAACCCCATAACCCCTACCAGATATCCTTTCCTTTCCCTCCCACGGTTGGCTTTTTATTTTTAGCTTGTCAGCAGCAGAGGAAAACAATAAAAGCCTCATATTGCTCCAGCCAGATGGCAATTCGGTTTCCTCCTGTCTAGCTGGCTGCGTGGTGAGCAGTGCTTGTGCATGCATGCGTATGTCTATATCTGTGTCTCTTCTTCTCTTGCTTCTATCAATCATGCTTCTGCCTGCCCCGCACGCTCTAATACAGAGAAATGGTTTTGAAGAGGGGTTCTGGAGGCTGCAGGTACAATGGGGCCAAGGCTTTTGCCAGGGGCAAGATCCACTGGGAGCTCAGGAGGACCACAACCAGACATCTATTATTTTCAGGTTCTCTCTACTGAGATACCCAGCTGGGACAGATCTCAGCTTCTTCAGTGCCATGATCTTCTCTGCCTGGAGGAGCAACAGGAATCGAGGGAGGGGAAAAAGGGATGCTCAGAAGAAGAACTGAGATGCAGGTTGATAGTTTTATCCGCATTGTCTGGGTGCCATCGGAATACATTAACTCCTTCATTTATCACAGCACTATCATTAGAAATCTCAATTATTTCTGAATGCCACACTGACAAAATGTTTAATTAGCTACTTTGTTGCGTTAATCACTTCTTGGATACAAGGAAGAACTAGAAGCACCAGTGCGGGGCCCCATTATTTTTTATAGAAATGTGTGTGGAGGGTGAAGGGAGATGTAATAAATGTCCCCATCATTACGCAGAGATAAAGGTCAGACATTAACACGGCATTCATATATCTTAAGCCTTTCACGGGGAGCACATACCTGCCAGCTACAGCTTTCTGTACTAGTGACAGGAGAACAATGTGAGTTGCCTGGAGAGCAACGTGCGGAAACAGCTCACGGGTTTCCATCTCCCCTCAGAGGGTGATGCTCCTCTGGCGCACCGGGGGATAAGTAAGCTGAGCAGTTAAGTGGTTCGGATATTACCATCAGGAGCCCTTTACAGCTGGGTTCTCCCAGGCTTTTCATGAAATCTCACTGCAATGGCAGGTGCCATTTTACTTTACATTATAAAATCAATTGAGCATGGGCCTGACGATATTAGAAGCCAGAAGGGCTGGGTTTTCTTTTTGCCTTGAAGTCACTCAATCTACTACTGAAAAGCCGGCAACCATGGAGAAGCCTGACCAATATTCCTACGTGCTCCAGAACAGGCACACCAAGAAAAGCAGCGTGTGAATACCCCACCAGCTCCTGCACAATGGAGACAAGTTTGCTTCAAGTCCTCTAATTTCCAAAGCCTTTCCCCTCCTTTCCATCCAGAGGCAGCAGGCATTGCAAACAGCACCGATCTGTCTGTCCATTCATATTATACCTGTCTATCAAGAATAAGACACAGGTCACTTCTTATCATGGAAACACATGCCTCTGGATAGAGTGAGGATATCAATTCGTATAAATCACAGCCATTGAGTGACTTCAGATTACGACAGATTACCTCGGGGCAAGACCATCTGGCCTACAACCCAGTTTGGGTGGACATTTGTCATTGAAGACTCAGAGAGAAACGCAAACAGCTTTCTTTCCAACACTGAAAATCAATTAGCAATCTCATTTTGGATCACCAGAGCTTCCCAGTGGCCTAATTGCATGGATTCCCTGAGGTCCCCAGTCGAGGGCTAACAGGTACCCACTACCTGTTTGCATCCCCCAAGGGACTCAATCCATCAGGTGTCCTCCTCTCACGCCTTCACTTATGGAGGGCATCTGCACAAAGCACAGCAGTCACTGTGAAAAACAGGGGAGGAGGAGATGGTGGCAACAGTGGCCAAGTTTTTGGATCAAAGCTTTCTGACAAAACTCACTTCTAGTTCTCCTCACTCAGTCTAAGAGCTGCAAAACCACACCTCTCTTTTGCTTGGGCCTTGGCCTTGCCAGGTGTCTCCTCTGCTCTCACAGAGAGAAGGAGCCAGAGTCCACAGCCTGTTTCTGAGACAATTCTCTACAAAAAAAGAGTCCCAAGTGCCAGACCCTTCCCCAGTGCTGTACATGCATTCATCCAATGAGTTTTTAATTAAAAAATGAATGGGCCTAAGGTGATGGCCTTACAAATTCAGCAGTGGCTATTTTAGAACTGCCTAGCTTTTTTTCCAGCCCTGGTCACCCACACACATCTCTGAGGCATTTGTAAATGACTCACATTCATAGAACCATAGAATCATAGAATTGTTAGAGTTGGAAGGGACCATAAAGATCATCTAGTTCCAACCCCCCCTGCCATGGGCAGGGACATCTCCCACTAGATCAGGTTGCTCAGAGCCCCATCCAGCCTGGCCTTAAAAACTTCCAGGGATGGGGCTTCCACCACCTCTCTGGGAAACCTGTTCCAGTGTCTCACCACCCTCATGGTGAAGAGCTTCTTCCTAACGTCCAGTCTGAATCATCCCAGCTCTAGTTTTAATCCATTCCCTCTAGTCCTACCATTACCTGACATCCTAAAAAGTCCCTCACCAGCTTTCTTGTAGGCCCCCTTAAGATACTGGAAGGCTGCTATAAGGTCTCCTGGGAGCCTTCTTTTCTCCAGACTGAACAATCCCAACTCCCTCAGTTTGTCCTCATAGGAGAGGTGCTCCAGCCCTCTCATCATCCTCGTGGCCCTTCTCTGGACACGTTCCAGCACGTCCATATCTTTCTTGTAGCAGGGGCTCCAGAATTGGATGCAGTACTCCAGGTGGCGTCTCATGAGAGTGGAGTAGAGGGGGAGAGAATCACCTCCCTTGACCTGCTGGCCACACTTCTCCCGATGTGGCCCAGGATACGATTGGCTTTCTGGGCTGCTAGTGCACACTGACGGCTCATGTTGAGCCTCTCGTCTACCAGCACCCCCAAGTCCTTTTCTTCAGGGCTGCTCTCAAGCCAGTCACTGCCCAGCCTATATTGGTGCTTGCGATTGCCCTGACCCAGATGAAGGACCTTGCACTTGGTCTTGTTGAACTTCATGAGGTTGGCATGGGCCCACCTCTCCAGCCTGTCAAGGTCCCTCTGGATGGCACCCCTTCCCTCCAGCGTGTCAGCCACCCCACACAGCTCGGTGTCCTCAGCAAACTTGCTGAGGGTGCAATCTATGCCACTGTTCATGTCACTGACGAAGATGTTAAACAAGACCGGTCCCAGTACTGTTCCTTGAGGGACTCCACTTGTCACTGGCCTCCACTTGGACATGGACCCATTGACAGCCACTCTTTGGGTGTGGCCGTCAAGGCAGTTCTTTATCCACTGAATTGTCAGTCCATCAAAGCCATATTTTATCAGCTTGGAGACCAGGATGTCATGCAGGACAGCATCAAAATCTTTGCTCAGGTCCAGGTAAATGACGTCAGTTTCTCTCCCCTTGTCTCTTGACGTTGTAACCTTCTCATAGAAGGCCTCCAGGTTTGTCAGGCAAGATTTGCCCTTGGTGAAGCCGTGTTGATTGTATCCAATCACCTCTTCATTATTCTTCTGCCTCAGCAGTGCCTCCAGGAGGATCTGCTCCATAATCTTACCAGGCACGGAGGTGAAATTTACTGGCCTATAGTTCCCTGGTTCCTCCTTCTTTCCCTTTTTCAAAATGGGGATTATGTTTCCCCTTTTTCAGTCAGTGGGGACTTCACCAGACTGCCATGACTTTTGGAATATGATAGAGAGCGGTTTAGCAACCTCATCTGCCAGTTCCTTCAGTACCCATGGGTGTATCCCATCAGGTCTCATAGACTTGTTCACTTTCAGGTTCATCAGATGGTCACGAACCTGATCTTCACGTACGATGGGCAGTTCTGTCCAGCCCCTGCCATTGTCTTCTATGACTCCAGGAGTGTTGCTGGAGCCCTTGCCAGTGAAGACTGAGGAAAAGAAGTTGTTGAGAACCTCGGCCTTCTCCATATCACTTGCCACCAGCTCCCCTGTTTCCTTTCTGAGGGGGCCCACACCCTCCCTAGTCTTCTTCTTAGCATTAATGCACCTATAGAAATTTTTGCTGTTTCCTTTGATCTCCTTGGCTAGACTTAATTCTAACTGAGATTTAGCTTTTCTCACCAGGTCTCTTGCTGTTCGGACACCTTCCTTATATGTCCCCCATTCCAGCTGTCCTTTCTTCCACTCCTTATAAAGTTTCTTTTTGTGTGACGGTGTGTCCAGGAGCTCCCTGTTCATCCAGGCAGGTCTCCTAGCATTCTTTCCTTCCTTCCTCTTTGTCAGTATAGTTTGCTCCTGGACACGGAGAAGGTGATCCTTGAATACTGACCAGCTGTCCTGGGCCCCCCTTCCCTCTAGAGCTTTGTCCCACGGCACTTTGGCCAGCAGATCCCTGAAGCAGATCCCTGAAGTCTGCATGCCTAAAGTCCAGGGTCATAAGCTTGGAATATATCCTCCTAGTTGCCCTGAGGATCTTAAATTCTATTGTGGTCACTGCAGCCAAGGTTATCCCTGAGCCACATGTTGGTCACCAGCCCTTCCCTGTTGGTGAGAACAAGGTCCAGCATAGCACCTTTTCTTGTTGGTTTCTCTACCATTTGGAGGAGGAAGTTGTCATCTATGCATTCCAGGAACATCCTGGATTGCTGGTGCCTTGCTGTGTTTTCCCTCCAGCAGATGTCAGGGTGGTTGAAAACCCCCACAAGGACCAGGGCCTATGAACGCAAAGCCACTTCTATCTGCCGATGGAGGGCCTCATCTGCTTGGCTCTGCTGGTCAGGTGGCCTGTAGCAGACCCCTACTGTAACATCACCTTCCCCTATCTTCCATTTAATCCTGACCCATACACTCTCAACAAGCTCCTCGTCCTTCCCCATGTGGACCTCCATCGATTCTAGCTGGTCACTGATGTAGAGGGCAACACCTCCTCCCCTCCTACCCTACCTGTCCTTCCTAAAGAGTTTGTATCTGTCTATCCCTACATTCCAGTCATGGGAATCATCCCACCAAGTTTCAGTAATGGCCACTATGTCACGGCTTTCCAGCAGCATAGTGGCCCTTAATTCATCCTGTTTATTGCCCAAGCTGCGTGCACGTAGAGGCACTTCAGCTGCGCTGTCCGTGTCACCCTCTTGTGTGAATCCCCCTCGATTCCCTTGGGGTGTCCCGGTGCATCGTCTCCAGCTTGCCTTAGGGCAACAAGTTGAGAGTCCTAACTAGGACTCCATCCCTCTGCCCCTGATGTGCTGCCCCACTGTTTGTCACAAGCAAGCATGAAATTATTGACTCCTTCCCCCTTCAAATCTAGTTTAAAGCCCTATCAATGAGGCCTGCCTACTCCTGCCCCAGAATCCTTTTCCCCCTCTGGGATAAGTGCATCCCATTAGCTGCTCACAGCTCTGGTGCCTCATACCAAGCCGTGATTGTAAAACCCAAAGCCCTGTCTACAACACCAGTCCTGGAGCCATGAATTGATCTGTTGACTCCTATATATTCCCTCGTCCATCACTGAAGTCAGTGGGATGGAGGAGAACACAACCTGAACCCTGATCCCTTTACCAGTTGCCCTAAGGCCCTGAAATCTTTTTTAAATGATTGTGAGCCTCTCATTGCTACCTCATCACTTCCCACCTGAAAGACCAGAAGTGGGTAATAATCTGAAAGGCTCACAAGGGTGGGGAGCTTACCTACAATGTCCTCTACCTGGGTACCAGGGAGACAGCAGGTTCTGCAAGGGTGCTATAAGTGGTGCACTTCTTAAAGGAACCTTCTTGCTCTATTTCTTTCTTTTGTTCCGTCGGACAGAGACCTGTTCCCATTGACCCTGCTCATGCGGGTTACTACAGGACGGCTGGGGGGCTTGCTGGTGAAAGGATACGGAATCATGTTGTACCCAAAATCCTTCCTGGCACCAACAACTGTCTTTCCACTGAGGCACTAAGGCCTAACTAACTGGGAAAGGATTTCTGGATGGAAATGGTGTGTCCAGCTCAGAATGCTGCTGGGTATCTGAGGAGACATGTTCTGCAATGTGCTTCACTGCCAGTCTTCCTGGCTAATTGCTTTTACAAAGTCCTAAAGTCCATAGGTCTGAGTAATATATTCATTTCAGGAGTGGTCTTGTTTGCACACAGGGAAGAAGAGAGGTGAGGTGGTTTAGCTGAGGCCACACAAAAAGAAAGAAACATCTAACTCAATCATGGTTTCAGAAGGATAAAGTAATGCAAAAGAGAGAAAGAATATGCATGGGGGAAATGGGTTAAATTTTCACTTCTCAGTCATTTCTGCATCTTTTTCTTTAAAGCACTTTCCCCACACACAACCTCAGAGTAAAGCCATTGAAAGCAGCTGATTTCTGCAGCAGACATATTTAATGGAGGGAGATGTTCTGGCTCACAAACTCCAATTAGTTCTAATATTAGGCCTGCCCATAAAACCTACAGTCTCCCTTGTTTTCCACAACCACATCGATAAACATTATTGTACAGGGATATAAATATAACTCATTAGTTTGTTGACACTCAATGGCTTATCTATATATGTAATACCATCCTGCCATTATTGATGCTTTTTTAATGGCACAGTATCATTAAGCAGTAATGTTTTACTTCTATTAATATCATTTGGGCTGGTTCTTAATAACTATGCCAGAGTGACTGCAGCATCATCTGCAGGACGTAGATGAGTGCATAATATATTTCTCAGCACATCATCCATAATGTTCAGCATCCTCCATGACGAGAAAATCACAAAGTTGTTCTAACTCCAGCTGCTCACTTTAGGAGACTTGGAGCTCTGTAGATAAATGCCTGTTCATTTCCCAAAATCCACAACGTGAAAGTGTAATGGCAGATTACCCCATTCAGTGGTTTAGTGGTCCGCTCTACCATGGTCAGATACACGCAGGAACTAGCCGGGTGGCTGACAGGGTGCCACTGTACAGAGGATTTTCCCCCATGGTCTGGGAACAGGGCAGGTGTTCAGCCTTTCTCCAGGAGTATCTTGATTGCAACATTATGACTTTCTCGGTGGCCTTTGAAAAGTTTCCTTAATTTTTTCCTGACTCCTCTTTCCTGTTTGTCTCTTGAAAAGTTCACATTTTCTTTTGAAAAAACTCTCATTTAGCAAATCTGTGTTTTACTCCACGTTATTGTGTTACGCTCAACAAAAGCCAAAACCAGCGGACAGGCAACATACTTGGCCCCTGTCCTGTCACAAGTCAGAGTGCAGAGGACCAGCTTCTAAGGACAAGGCACCTTCCTGTCCGTAAGTGGCTCGACCCTTTGTTTTCGTGGCTCCAAACTCATTATTTGCCAGCTCAGTCAGAGGAAATTAAGATATTGCTCCAAAGACCTGAGAAAAAATACACTTTCTTGTAAGTCTTCCACTAAATGCAGGAAGAGAAGGAACTACACCTGGGTTTGAACTTGCAGGAGCAAATATTTGCACCTGGCTGCTGGCAAGGAGCTGGCTGTGGGCTGTGCAGGAGCCCTGGTGGGAGCTGGTGGACAGCATGGCCAGGAAGCCTACTCTGCTGAAAGCAGAGCATTCACTTGAGGATGTGTTTCTCAAGGTCTAGCAGGAAGACAAATTGAAAGGCTGAGAGAAGACGACAGTCTCCTCCACAATAACGCTTCAAATTACGGGAACACAAATTAAATGCAATCGCCTGCTAACCACTAGCTGTTTAATTACATGCTCTGGGCAGCGTACAAAGAGGTTGATTGCTGATATCGCTTACCCCACTGAGCCCAGTGAGTCATCCCTGACCTAGACCAGCCCAAATGAAAAGAGTTTCAGGCTTCTTTTGCTTTTTTCCAGGGGAAATACAGACACCAAAAAAGGAGAAAGTGCATTTTTGTGTACATGGGACTGATCAGAAAGCGCTCCAAGCAGCCTCTTCGCCCTGACCAAGAAATGCTGAGAGAGAGCCAGGCACCGGCCACCAGACAGTGCATGTGGGCGCTGTGGGGTTAATGGCCCGGACCCCGGCTACAAGTCTGACACTTTGATCTCTGCCTGGGAGCAAAGGCTACTTCATGGTCACTTTTAAACCCACCAGTTGTAATGGCTCTGCCAAATCTAACATGTTAACTGCAATTACTGCAGCTAGTAATTACATGGTGTTCTCCAGTAATCCCCTTGCAGCAGCTCTGTAGGTGAGTACTTTTGCATGGTGTTTGTGCTCAGCAGCTGAAAAACATTTAGGGCTACCATTTTTCAGTGCAGTGGAGGGGGAGCAATGGTAAAATAGCCTTTGTTTTTAAATAAAGCTTCCTTTTAATGGAAATGTTATAGCTTTGTATGCCATGTCATGTTTCTTTTAACCTGCATGGGAGATAATAGTCTGCTCGTGCTACCAGCTGAAGGAATTGCTCTTCAGCTCAAGCTGGAGAAAGCTGCGCTTTGGCATTACGGGTCCCTGTTTTAAAACCTGTTGCTCTGCAACGCAGCATGGGATGGCATTAAATAAGTCATTTTATGTGCCTGAAAGCCAGATATCCAAGCTGATGTAAAGTAAAAGCTACAAGAATTAAGTAAAATGGCCAAAAAGCCAAGCTGCTATTTTCAAAATTGGTGGCTTTTCCTATAGCAAAGACAGCGACAGGCTGTACACAACTGCAGGCTCAATGTAAGTCAGGAGTGAACCAGGAGACCCTGAAACAGCCCAGTCTGGCTGTGGAAAAAAGAGGCTGCACAAGGGTGGAGGGAGTGTTGTCATATGCCTCCTGCATAGTGTTCCTGCAGGAATTGGGAATGCTCCCTCCGCTGCCACTGGAGGTTTCTTCACACTAAGACAGTCTAATTTTGCTTGCCCCAGTTCTTCTGAAACCAGTCTGAAGCGCAACCCCCCCGACTCCAGGCAGGACAGATATTCCCGATCGTGGGAAAAACAGACTCTTGCCTCCTCTGTTTTATCTCTTTAAAGCCTTTTATATACATTAAGCAGGGAAAATAAACGGCCAAGTGATCCAACAAAAAGAGCAGTCGTTACCTTTGCAGTTGTTTGAGGTGGCACAGTCCTGCAAATGGTTGAATAGTTAACAACAGATCCAGCCTTATGTGGTTTTCACCTCACCAACGAATGCAATAGCAAGTGGCTTTGTAACACCCAAACAATCATTTGCATCCTCGCCTAAAGCAGAAGACTCAGGAGCTCCTTTTCCTTCAGCTGCCATTGCAGCCATCTGATTGGCACATCATATCATTTATTTACTTTACTGATAGAACCTAATTGGGTCTAATTGCTGAAGCATCTTAAATAATTCTAAATACAGGAATTGATTTGGGGATTAAATGGAATATGATAATTGCATAATTGAACAAAGTAGCTGGAGTCCTCACCGAGCTAAGTGGATTTTGTGATTGTGGCTGATTGCATCAGAATATAAATCAGCCTGATTTGCATGGCTGACATCAGCTCCCCCTCCTCCTCTCTAGAGCTGGCTTTAAGTAGGTCGCATCCAGAGGAGAGAGGGAGTAGAGACCTTGGAGAGAAGCCCCTTGGATTTGGTGCTAGATGATGGAGCGCTTCATGGCCTCTGCTCAGCAGGAACCAATGTTCCTCTGTGGGGTGGGTGCTTTTCCCAAGGGTTCTGGGTGTTCTGTCACCAGCCAGGAGCTCTTCAAGCCCTACCTGAGCCTGGGGGAATTTATGATACTGCTTTTTAAATTCTGAAATCTCTTGATACTTTGGGCTGTGGTTTCCTGGGAGATCTTTCTCAAGATCACTCTGTCAAGGTAATTTTTAACAGAAATGATTAAATTTAAACACCTTCACACTGAGGAAAATTGAGCAGTTAGTAAGGCACTTCGTGAAAGAGTCTCTGTCTCTCAGATACACTTCTCGTCCCAGCTGAATTAATCCACAGCTTGGATCTGCTGCCCTTCTTGTTTTGTTGGAGGACTCCAGTTTTCTAGGAGTTTGCCAAAAAAGCTGGTTGAGGCTGGAGTAGGGCTCTTCAGGAGGATTAGCGCTGTGGCCATATGCCAGTCTAATTAGGAAGGCTGTAGAGTGTGCAGTCCTTACAAGTGGCTCTACATGAGCTGCTGGTGCTCTGTGGATTTTTTTAAATTCAGGAAAAACACTCTTAGTTCTAGGACAGGAGCTTTACATTGTCAACATAATCATTTACATTTTATAAGTAATAACACGTGCACATAACATTAATTGCATTTGGAGAAGCAATATCATTTGCAACTCTTTTCTTTTTCATTTTCTCTTTGTGTGTGTAATTTAGGCTCCAGCTACTGGTTCACTACCTTTTCACGGCAGTTTATAACATTCCACATAAATGTTTATAATCACATTACTGTATGACTGCACTGGCTGTTAATCCTTTGTTAACATTATAAAATCAGGTATATCGGTTGTGTACCTGTACTAGAAGGATCGTGAGGAATAGAACGTGACCTCTATAAATAAGTTGTTTCTAATATTAAGAATGTCACTAAATTCTATTAACTTTATTAATTATGTGCATGCATACCACTTTGTTCTCAATTAAGCAAGACGACATTCAGAGGAAGATGGAAGCTTCTTCTGTTGGATCGATCATTCTGAACTTGTCATCATTCATTCCTAAGTCTTTTTGAAGGGAAAATTGTCTGTCTTTCCCCCCCGAACTGGCGTATTGATTGCTTCAGTGCAATGAAGACGTTAATCAAAAGAAATGAAAAGAAGTTTGAGGCTCTGAAGTACTCTGGGCTTTCTCTTTGAAACATTTCTGTGTTCGTACATTACTTCAGTCCTGCCCGTGCCAAAGTTGCACTAGCAGAAAGAGAACAACCTCCTGGGTCCATCAGACCTGGTTTCAGATGATAGGAAGGACGTGCTGCCCTTCATTCTGAGGGACCTTTGTCCTGGTTTCCCAGTGCCTGCCAGTGACATCTCCCTCTGAGCTTGATATGGTTTTGTATATATTTTTATATATTGTATCTATTTCATTGTTTCCTTTTTTGTTTTATTTTTAATATTTCATTAAAGTAGTTTAGTTTTTTTCTAAACTCATAAATCTCTTTTTCTCTCTTCTTCCTTTCCTTAGAGCGAGAGGTGAGGGAGAGCATCAGTCGTCTTCTCATCAGCCAACATGGCCCAAACCACAACAGCCTTTCTCTCCATAGGGCAGGATGTTAGGTCCGTAGGCTGTTCCCTGGCATTTGACGCTGGAAATTTGCAGAAGTGCAATAATATATTCCTGCAAAACCATTAGATTACAAAATCTCATCCAGGCCAAAAGCAAGGACAGGGGTAGGTATGCAAATTAAAAAAAAAAAAAAGCTTAAAGCCCATGTTGAAATCTGGGGAATGTTTCTTCCTGCTAGGCAGGCTGCCTCTCCATGTTTCTTAACATCTTGGAACACATCCATACATATGCATGCAATAGCGTGTAATGTTCCTATTGCAAATTTTTATTTACCTGCTGAATTCCACAGCTAACCTTTTTGACTAAAGGTCTTTCAAAACTATTTTTTTGGAGTACTTGTTTTGGGGGATGAAATTTATTTTCCTTCTCTCCGTTCAAAATTCATGTCAAGAAGGTCAGTATATTCAGTGAAGGCATCAGCTACCGAGATATCATTTTTAGGGTTAATTAAGGATGGGGGACTGGAGGAGGAGAGATAAGGGTAAATAAATCCCAAAACATAGGTTTATTGTCAGATTTTCTGTAGTATCTACTGTCATCCATCAAACATGATTAGTTACACATTTGATGTATTGTGGGACACTGTAGAGCAGCTATTATCACCTGTTTCATACTTTCAGCTCATAATGGTGTCAGTGCTCACACAAGGGGACAGAAACATAAGGTTTGAGGGATTCCAGATTTCTGTTTGTTAGCCTGTGGTACATATGATCATTGCTAGCAAGAGCTTAAGAATTACTGAATTTCAGCTGACTGTACTGATGCTGCTGTTATATAGAAGACTGTAGTGTAGAAACTAAGTCTATAGTTTGAAAATGAAAGGACAACTAACCTGGTTTATTGGTGGATCTTCTTGATTCCAGCAGACTAGGATGAACACTTGTATCTGAAAGGCCTAAGAGATACTTTGCAATTTTAGCACTTCCTCCAAAATTACAAGTCCTAGGCTAAGGTCTGGAGCTTTGAAAACTACAAAATGAGTAGTCCAGTTTCATGTTGCACCTTCTTCAGAACATGAAACAAGAATAAGGGATGACGTTTGCAAAGGCTAAAAGATTAAGCAGATTTTCGTCTTTCTGTTGTTCTCTGTCCTTAAGTAAACCTTAAATCTAATCTCCACCTTCACTTAAAATGTATTGATGGTCAGATGATCAATAAGGACAAACTAAAAATCCCTTGGTGGATGAAATGCCCTAAATTTCAGCCTGTTGGACCTGAAGATCCAGCAAGGAACTAACGGTTTTTAACTTTTTGCTTTCAAAGCCTTAGCACTAAGTCAAAACAGCATTTAGCAAAAAGAGCATTAGCAAAATGAAAATTAATGTAGGTCCCATCCTATCTGCTACCACATTGCTGGTCTTGCTGGAGCACTAATCAGTCCCTGTATTGCTCAGATAAAGGCTTTGCTAAGCCATTAAACACTATAGGCCTTACAGAAGCTTTAAAGATAGATGAACTGTTTATACCAGTTTAAATATCCTAATGATATAAAATGGAGTTTAAACACCCAAATCAGAAGGCAGGTAAAACACAGGATGCAGGATGACTGACGGTGCATACAGAAGGTTGTGCTAACTTTTTTGAATGACGTAACTTGCTTTGATCACTTTACGGAAAAAGTAAGAAATCACATAGCTTTGTGTTGATCCATGGGATGTAGTTTTGAGCTAACACCTTAATGCAGGCACACATGTATTGCCATCTCAAAAGAGCAAGCATACTCATATCATGCTAGCTGTCATTATTGAGGCTGTGAGGCTACAGCATGCATTCAGATTAAGGCTTTAGAAACCTGGAGCTAAAAATGCTTGTTTCTGAACACCGATCAGGTTATTTTTGCAATTAGAGTACTGAAAAGGAATGACTGAAGATGCATTATTGTTCCATCTGCAACTACTTTGGCAGCAGCTGAGAGCTAAATACATCCCAGAAATACGTGGCAACTTCTTTCATGCTTACAGATGTCTAGGGCAGCCCCAGACCGCTGTTTGAGCAATTTTTAGTCTCAGACAATGTTATAAGCAATTAATTTACAGTCCTGCAACAATGGGCACAATCTCTCATGCATGAAAGGTGGTATAGCAAGTCCTGAGAGCTCGAGCTGGAGGTTTCCAGGCACTGCACTTTGACAGTATTATTTCGCACACATGACTCCTGTTGGAAAGGTACCTGCTTTTTCCAAATAGAGGTGGGCATCACAGTTTTAAGAATTACTTTTGGCATCGGAAGCCATTGATGCTGAAGACATCACTGCCATCTTCAGTTAGTGATGACTAAAACCTGGTGTTTTCTAGGAATTATTTAACAATGTGTCTTCTCTGTCCACACAAACACTCAGGTAGACATTGTCTACGTGTAAATGAGGAAAACACTCATTCATGGCATTGTCCTTCTGCTTGATGGCTTCTGTATCACTTATTTATATCTTGCCCTAAGGAATATTTGGAGGCCACTGAACCTAGAATGGATGCCTCCCCTTCCCCACTCAGTACAAGCGTATCTCTAAGCTACAGCAGCGTCAAGAATTGGAAACACTCAGATTGCCACTGGTGGGAACGTGCTCATTCTGCATCTATGTCTTTTCACGTTACAACTCCCCTAAGTCTCAGGCTGAGAAGAGCACCTAATGGGAAGAGACCAGGCCTTGAAGATTTTGTGACAACTCATTTTCTGGACAAAGACAGCAACAAAAACTGAAAACGACACAGCCTTAATCTCTTCCTCTGACAACTTTAAGGCTGTAATGAGAGCAGACAACTGCAGAAAATGTTTCCCTTTGCTTCTGAAACTGAAGCCTTGTGTCCCTGCTATGGAGCACTGGTGGCAAGCAAGAAGAAGGACAATATTAGTAACAAAACCAGCACTGGCCAAGGCCCTTCATGAAGAGGCCACTGGAGCTTCTTCATTATGTATAGCCTCAAGCACAGATGTATTTCTCAGGTAGTAAATCTAGACTCCCTGCCTTCCGATGAAGGTTCCCCATTCTCTGCATCTCACGGAATCACGGAATCTTCAGAGTTGGAAGGGACCTCTAGAGATCATCTAGTCCAACTCTCCTGCTAGAGCAGGATTGCCTAAAGCACTTCCCTCAGGGCTGCATCCAGACGGGTCTTGAAAATCTCCAGAGAAGGGGACTCCACAACCTCCCTGGGCAGCCTGTTCCAGTGCTCTGTCACCCTCACTGTAAAGAAGTTTTTCCGTGTATTTGAACGGAACTTCCTATGTTCTAGCTTGTGCCCATTGCCCCTTGTCCTGTCACTGGGAACCATTGACATCTCACCTGATCCATGAATTTTTTTCTGCCAAGAGCACTTGCCAGGTCAGGGAAGAAGATGGAGCCAATATTGCTTGCATTATTGTGGCCTGAGGACATAAAATTAACAGAGAAAGAGGCCCACAAATAGCACACTAAAGTAGACAAATTAATTGTCTACAGCAGATGGTGTTAGACAGGATGATAAAAGCCCAAGAAGCTAAAATATTGGGTATAATATTTGGCAGATAGGCAGGTTCTGGGAGGAAAGAAGTGTGTGAATTAAAAGCTGGATTTGGAAGCGGATTTATTTAGCCCTGGAAAGGAGGGGAGGGTTCAAGAGAAAAGACTCGGTCTGGGAGGAGAAGGCTGAAGTGGTACACTGCAGTAGCACATGCACAAAGGAACTCAGGGTAACAAGAGCGTGTCTGGGATTTATCAGGGAGCAGTTTTGCACCAGGCTTTTTTTTTCTTTTTACACGTCTTCAGCATAAGACCATTTACACAACAGCATGAACAAAAAAGACTCTATATGTATATGCACAGCTGAATATATATTTAGATACATGTACACACACAGTATCTAATAAATAATTCAATACAGTATTCTGAAAGCTTCTTATGTGGAGAGTGGACATTTTTCTAAGCTATCCAAGACAGCAGACAACAGGTCAAGCCCAAGTGAACACAAGGAAATAATGAGGTAATACTGGTCAGTATGAGAGGCGGAAGACCTCTGAAAATCTGGCAACCTAACCTTTCTGTAAGCTGCACAAAGGGGAGCTGTAATGAGAGCCCTAGTAGAAGCTAATGAGGTATTTGTGCATGTTTACATGAAGTCCTCCCAAAATGCAAAGAATAACATGGGAAAAAGGGCTTGCTGAGCACCTTAACCAGCAACAGGAGAAGAGACTGTCTTTGAGGGCTGATCAGAGACAAGATGCAAATTCTCAGCTTGAAAGAGGAAACAAGCTTATGTTTGATGAAGAGGGAAGAGGGGTACCATTGCTGCCCCATCGTTCTCTGGCGATTTCCAGTGTCTGGACCCTGCTCTTTTCTCTTGTTTCACACCCAGAGTGAAACTTTTCTCAGGTTTGATCTTCACTTTTGCTGCTCATCAGTGCTCTGACCTGTGAGCAGGATTTCTTGCAGTTGATGATTTTAACTACTATTGCACATTTCCCCAGGTCAGATTCTGTGTTTCAGCCAACACACATACGTGATGCCATGCAGGAGGAAAACACGGAGAGACAATAAAACCCAGTGCATTCCCTCAAGCCTGTAGTTGCTGGAGCAGGACATGTCTCCCAGTATGCATGAGAATCTAATTCATGTCAGCTCCCAAAATACTGAAGAAAACAGTTTCCCAGTCCCATCCACTTTTCTCTGCAGACACATTCAGACAGTCCAGACTGCTGCATCATTTCTTACTAATGTTTGCTGACCTACATAGTTTTGGTGGTAAGACAGGTGAATTTGGGTGGTTACAGAGTTTCACTTTGTGGTTTGGGGTCTTTTCACACGAATTGACAGCACGAGGATTCATTTGGCCTGAAAGCTCCATCCAAATAATCTAAGCATCTTCAGATTCATTGTTCTTTGAAAAGATTCACCGCTGAAAGATAAACACCCTGCCTAGATTTTCCAGTCTGCAATGGAGCAGGATTCACCATATGCTTTTTACACCATTACGATTTTTGATTACTTTCATTGTAATAAACCTCCTTAATATTTCCAGTAGAAACCAGACCAGCTTTAATTCTCTGTCCTTGACTCTTTTTGTCTTGTGGACTGAACACCTGACTGAAGATGGACCAGACCACAGGTCTGCACCTGCTTGAGCCACTTTTATGGTCAGGATGAGAAATAGGCCCTCCTTCAGTGTGGTTCAGCTATGCTCAGAGATAGACATCTGTGTGGACATCTGAACTGCAGAGACCAAAAATTAAATGAATGCCATGATCAGACTGCTCGAGCCAAGCTTTAACCTTCTTTCTTGAAAAATGAAACAGCTTAAGTTTCCAGAGGGACTGTTTTCTCTAATCATCCCCTTAGGTCTTCTCAGAATCCTTTCCCGACTTTTATCCCTGTGTTATATGAATACCTTTCTTACAAAACACGTAGATCACAGAATGCACTCTCTCAAATTTCATGCAACCTGGTTCCTTTCCTTCTGGGCAATATAGATAAATAGCTGAGAGCCAGTTTTTAAAGTTAAGGTGAAAAAAAAAAATATTGCTGTAGCAAAGGCAATTGTGGCGAGAGTTCTTGGCATGGCTGAAGAAATAGCATGGGAGCCAGCAAGGAACCTGAGCCAGGCTCCATGTGCTCAGAGTAACTTATTGTTGTGTTGTACATGATACATTTGCAGCAACAGATTTTTACTCCATTTGAAAAAAAACAAGCAATCAGTGCTGTTAAGGTTAGAAAGGCATGTGAAGTATCATGAAATGACTTCTGGGTTTTTACAAGAAGGCAACTAAAGAGATCATCTCACCCTAAGATGTCCATAATGGGAAAAGCAGGGTTGCGATAGCACTTGCCCAGCTTTCCTTCCAACTGCCTCCTCTTCTGTCCTCCTTTCAGCCCGGTGGTCTGGCTGCAAATGAAAAAAAGCAAAGCAGTGAAGATCAAAGGGAAACAGACAGACTTCAAACATCTAGTTTTGCAGAGATAACAAAATCATTCTTTCATTTTAGAAAATAAAATCTCCCTTGCAAGAAAACACCATGCGCATCCCCCAGGGGCTCCCCATCTGCTCCATTGGAGGACCACGGCATCACTCCCTGTGCCGGCCTCAGCAGCAGGGGTGAAGGATGGAGCACCAGCCATCTGGAGCGCTCCCCTGGGATCTGGCTTGTATCAGGTAATTATAAGATGTAGCAGGTTTCCTTTTCAAAACACTTTACAAATATTCATTAATTAGCACACACTGCTCGCCCTTTAGGGACAGAACTGGTGCAGTCTCCGTATGTAGACAGGGGAGGAGCAGATGTAGATTAGGTGGCTTTCTCAAGACCTTCTGAGGAGTCAGTAACAGGGCACATGTTTGCTCCAGTCCTGTGTTTGCTTATGTTCCAAAAGTCCCTTCAACCTTACATGTTATTGTCTCTATTCTACAATAAAGGAGACAGGCAGGTTTTGCTCTGCTGCATCAACAGTATAGAAGATGTTGCAGTAATCCCGAATCTAACTTTGCACCGCAAACAGAGCAACGGCAACAAACCTGCGTGTGCAGTAGCATATGTACTTTTAGTTAACAGACCAGAAATTGAACCATTTGCTTCACAGAGAAGTAGAGATGAGAGAAGAGCCTTGAGTCCTGAAGGCATCTGTCAATATCTAGTATAGTGCTGTTTCCACACGAGCAGCACCACAGGTTGGGGTTACCAAAGGGTGGCTGGTGGACGTGGCTAGTGTATCAGAGCGAGAGCTCTCTGAAATGCCCTGGTTGGCAAGATGACTCTACGTCTTGTTTATATTCTACTAAGCAGTAACACAGTGGTGTCATTCACCTCCGAATGTCTCTCTGGCAAGGGAGCAGGATCTGCAGGAACCTGGGAAGACGTGAATTTTAATGAAGGGCTTGAAAAGAAAACCTGTTGGCCTGAAGTCTTCGGAGGCAATACAATGGCTGGAGACCAGAGTCCCAGGGAAGGTAAATCAGATTGCACCGGCTCATGCTGACTGACAGGCTGAATGTAGATGTGAGAGTTCTACATCTGCATAAAAATGCAGCTGCCTCGGCCAATTTGCTGTACAAAAAGCATTATGCACTGGCACGTTTTCAGAGGAAGAAGTAAGGATAACCATTTTGTTTGAAAACTATAGGTGAAATTTTAAGTAAGAGGAGAATATGATTAATCAGCTTGCAGCTTGAAAATAATCTGCGTTATGTACAATATTAATAAAAAGTGAAATCTGGTACTCGGCCAGTCACAACTTCATTTTGCTACCACACCTGTCGGATGGCAGCACCACTGCCACAGCAGTCTCTGGTTACCCCCTTTTCCTCTCCAAGAAGGCATCATCCTTGAAATCAGCCCTAAGCTCCACAGCCCCCCTTGGAGGGCTTTTATTCATGAACTCACCCTGCACCTCCTTAGGTTCCTTGCGCTGGTGGGATCACCGCTCTCATAGTGGTGCAACAAGAAGCAGAGGCATCTGTAATCTTGGCGGTGCCTCAGGAGGGCTCCGCTTCCAGGCAGGAGCACAAACAGCGGTAGGAGCAGAGGTCCTGGGAGCCTCCCCCTTCCTTCCTCTCTCCTCCAAGAGGAGCACCATGCCCACAGCTCTCTTGTTCTCAAGATTAACTGTAAAAATCTTTCTGTTATAAGGCTTGTCCTGTGTATTTATCACTACTACTGTTGCCGGGGATTTCCTCTTTTATGGCACCTTCAGTTTTAAATGAAATGTCATGGGTAATCTGAGGGGTAAAAGAAGCTGCGCTATCATCATAATGTTTCCAAAGCTGTGCCCGTCCTCTCAATTGACATCCCCCCACCTTGCCATGGATCATGAGCAATGAGGTTGTACCTCAAAGAGAAGATAAGGTATTTCCCTGACACATGAGACTCTACTGGGTGATCAGCTGTCTCTGAAACAATCAGACAAAATGACCCAGGTGTAATTCAGAAAAAAATGATGGTCTCACAGCTTCCCAAAATATTTTGAACTTACACTGCATGAATCACCTGTGGTAACTAGCAGAAGACTCATCAACTGAACTATCCATCAGGTTAAATTGATCGAATTATACAATAAAACAAGATTTATCCCTGCCATCCAGACTCCCATTTTGTTGCAGTAGTACTATTAGGAAGGGAAAATCAGAATTTCTTTGTCTCCTTTGCTCAGGCACAGTTGCAATCTAGTAGGTATTACAGATAGTCTCTAGATGTTAATAGTGTGTGTGTGTGCGCATTTAAAATTTTTTTTATTATACCATGTAGTTTTAAAGTCCACTCAAAATCTCTCCCCACACACCACGCTCTTCTGAGGCACCTGCAAATGCTGTCTTTCAAGAAGCATCCTAAAAGAAATGTCAGGCTCACTCAATTACTGCATTTGCAAACAAAAATATCAGTGTTTACCCGTCCAATAATGAAAGACTAACCTCGTGCATACACTGTTCAGGAACACACTTCTGATCTTAAAAAGAAAAACTCACACTCCAATGTTTTCCCTGAATCTGAATGACAAGGTCAGATCATAATATCCTACTCTGAAATATCAACGTCACCACAGAGAACGCCTAACTTGACTTGCTCCACAAACATGCTATACACACAAGAGAGTGAAAGGCAACTTCTTAGGCAATAAAGAGCAGCAGCCTGCAGATGAATTGCCCACTAGTAATCCGCTCAAATGCCTTGGAAGAAGGGAAGGAGGAGTCACCCCATGTTGGGATCTCTGAACTCTTTGAACAGCTGAAGTACCCCCTTCAAGGCAGTGTGTCTCTGCTTCCCCTTTTCCCTACACCACTGTCATGCCCTTGGTATTCAGATCATTGCAACAGTTAGTAAGTAAAAATTTCTGTATTCGAGTTAATGCTTTGCAGCTTACGGATCTTGATGTGATCCTCTAAAACATGAACACCCATCGACTCGCAGCCCCCACATTTTAGAGTTTGATTTCATTTCAAGAGAATGTTTTACACTTTATTTTACATTTTGCATTCAATTCTGTTTTCACTTCAGCTGACAGTTGTCTTTGCTTAATTTAGTAACAAGAATACTAAGTGGACACTTGACATTCTCCCCACCAGAACTTCCTCTACAGAGGAAGTTGGTATTCTCGTGCCTGTTCCAAAAATCCTTATCCCAATCATACATAAGGTCAGATTGTCTCCACAAAGGCATAAGTGTTTGAAGGGGCATCTTCAAATAAATACAAACACGTTGGCACAGGTTTCAGTGTTAGCCACTAAGTGGAATGGTTTATTTCCAGTCATAAAGAGTCCCAGTAAGGCTTCTGCTAAAGCAAAGCCATCTTTAGGGAGCTTCTTTGTGCCATTTCAGCCTCATACAGTTCATGCCCTCAATAAAATTACTCCCGGTTTATACCTATATAAGCTACAGTGGAATCAAGAGTAAGAGGCTTTGAATTGATGTTTATTGGGAAATCTTTGAAGTGTAAATCACTTCTACCTGTTTCTTTAGCCTTGACACTATACTCAGATTTCCTGCAATTAACTGCAAATGTTTGCACACAAAGCTGTCACCCTCATACAAGCTTTTGTAAAATCATAGTCAGTGTTTAACCTTGAAGTATGCCACTTTTGAAAATATATAGGTGCTGTTACTAGGTAGAAAAGCCAGCTTTTTTTGAAATATCAGGTTTAATAACCACTCCTTGTAATAGAATTTCTTTGCTTAGTGCAAGGGGGAAGAGTTGGACTGACTGCAGTGAGGGTCAAGAATACGTTTCTCGGCTGGCACAAATCAAATTATCACTCCTGATTTTGGTTTGAGCACGATCCAATTTGTACCAAAAGTGTCCTTTTTGTTCTTTTTTTTTTTTCTTTTCCCCCCCTACCCTGTAAATAGTTAGAACTTGCTGCCTTTGCAATGCAAATACAATCTTCCTGAAGCTCCTGGGTTAAACAGTATAAATGGATACCTTGTGGTTAAGACTTGGACCGAGATCTTCTATTCCTTTTTGCTTTGCCTAACGTCCTTTTGCACAGGACATTAGCAGCCTAGCTTGGAAAAACACCATGACCAAAGTGTTGAATGAATCTTGAGGGTGCCAGTTTGAGGAACTCAAAAATCAGAAGTCAAATACCCAAGAATCGCAAATGTAAAAGCAATGAGAGTTATGAAACAACATTGGTCTCTTTTTGTCGCCCTCCTGAACTGTGAGAATTAGCACATGGCTGTGTCAGATTTTCAGGATTACTGTTACAACCTGAGAATTTCAGACTTTAATTTTTGTTTTATTTTATTTTTAAGGAGAGCAGAGACTCTCATATAATGGCTTGTCTCCAGGAGCTGTGGCTTGGAGAGGCATCCTGCTGATGACAAGACTCCCAATAAGCTCACTAGTGATTTAAAAATTAATCCATGGAGCAATCCAGTTCCTGGAAAATTATCATTAATTAATTAGGCAGCGGGTGGTGAGTTCCAAGGGTTTTATTAGTATTAATTCAAACTGGAAATTAGAAATAAAAATGGCCAAAATAACTACAGATACAGAAGAGGGGTTTTCATTAATCCTTAAAGTTCAGTGCCACAGAAGATTAATGAGTCCTGCTCAAGCTGAGATAGGCATCCCATACAGAACTTCCCAAAATGTGTATTTCAGAGCTAGGCTGGGGAGGAACAGATAACAGAAAAAAGGGAAAAATCTCAACTCAAAGTAAAATTGAAAATGAGACCAATGCTGCTTCAAATGCGCACCTGTATTTTCATATGCATATCCAGTAACTATCATTAAAATCATAGAAAGAAGATTCTTCTCCCCATGATTCATCATCATTGTGGGTTATGTACATGTGGAGGAAACACTTGGGAAGTTTACCCCAAAGTTCACCCATAGCCTCTTCCCTTTTCTGTGATTTCTTGACCTCAGACTGTTTTATCGTGCCTTTTTTCAAAAGGTGCAATTCATCTGCAGATAAGGGTTACCTGAGGATTTATTTCAAGTACTAGTGTTTTAAAGAAGTGGAAGTTGACTGAAATATGTGTATGAAAATGCAGCATTTTCTTTCTTTACGTTTGATGTGTCCAGAGCAGCTCACTGTAATTTGTTAAGCAAACTCTTCTTTGTCAACAGTTCACCGGTTTTGTCAGGTCTAGGATACAGTAGGCAACTTCTGCAAAATCCACCTCTGCAAGACTCAGATTCGACGCGGTACAAACACATGAAACTTCATTCATACTAGAGATTCAAAAACTGGTGGTCTGAACCCAACGCAGCAGTACAGTGGCACTCAGAGAACCTCAGCTAGACACACAGAAAGCCGTGACTTCCCTGAGGTTACCTCACCACGTGCTTGAAGCCAGGGTAAGCTCGGTAGCCAGCTGTGGTTGTCAAGCTTGTTGTAAAGCACAAAGGAGGCTTTGGATGCTCTTTCTAACCAACCTTCAAAACTCTCTAGCTGAAAATGAGCAAACCTCACAATCCCATTGAGATTCAAGGTCTTCTGTTCTGTGGCATCGTATTCATTACTGGTGGCCCAGTAGTCCTCTTCTTCCCGCTTGTCCAGACTGCTTATAGAGCAACCAAAAGAGATGACTCCTTGTACAAGGCAAAGTCACTGCACGAAACACTAAATGGTTCCTGAAGACTTGTGGTGGCTCCCTTGAAAAAAATTTTCTTTGCAGTTTTGCTTTCCACAATAAGCATATCTCCAGAAAACAGAAGATACATAATCAGATTCACAAACGAGGAAATAATTTAAGTCTCAAACAGCTGAGACAGGGTGAAGATGGAGTAAACAGGAAGACAAACCTGGTGTGTTGCAATGGAGTCAGCTGTTCACAAGAAGAATTTAAGTGACCACAGGCAAAAAACCACCTGAGAACTCATCATACGACAGGAAGATGATTTATTTAATACCACACAGCAAACCTCTTGGCATCAAACAATGCTATCCTCATGTCTGTAGGCAACACAGTTTTCCATAATGAAGTCAAGATACAAACAAATAAAGAGCCCCTACTTGCATTTCTGCTTAAGCCTCCTGTCATGTACTGTCTCAGTCCCTTTCTCATTTATCATACTTCTCTTATTTGCAATGCCATCTCAGTGATTTGATCATGCACAGTCCTTGCAACCACCCCTTGTCCTTGTTTCCCCACCTTTGTGTGTATGTCCTCTAAGGAGCAGCCATCGTCTTGGTCAAATGTGCTTCTTCAGTGATACCTCCTGGAAGATAACCAGCACTCCTACAGGAGCCAGCAGGATGGTGCCATGAAGGACAATGTGACCAGAAAGTCCCACTGCTTGTGTCCTTGTCCTCCCTCACTTTTTCATGCTTCCTTCCATCTTTCCATCTCCATAACTACACTTTCAGCTCCAGTTGCCATTACTTCTGTAGAGAACTAAGTAGTCTCCAACCTGAGATGACAATAAAAAATAATAACTGAGTCACACAAAGGGGACAAGCAAAAGGAAGAAAAGTGATTCCAGAATTGTCCTCTGTGAGGCTTCTGCTTTTCCCTTGAAAATATCTAGCACCCATGAAAACCATGTAGTATACTAATAACATAGGCCTGACAAAGTCTGGCAACTTCTGTTTCACTTGATGAACAGATTAGACGATTTGAAAAGCTCACTCACGAACACTTCATTGTTGAATACTCCTGAATGTTTTCATCAAGATGCAGGGCCCGCTCCCCATTTCACTGGCAAGGACTGAAAAGCAGAACTGGAACCACAGGTTTTCAGACTCCCCTTGCATCATAACATGCGCTTCAGTGGATTCTCTAATTCACTGTCAAGTATAATCAAAAATAAGTAAAACAAAAAAACTTTTCAAATCAATTTTGCATATCAGCTTCATACAGTTTTTCTGAGGGGTCACTGTATTTTTTCCTGTGTGCATTTGATTATAACTAGTTCATGAATATATCAATCTACCCTGGGACTTCTTCTCTATATAAAACTAACATTCAAGCCTGCAACAATAAGTATTTAAATAAAATCTCCAGAACAGTATGTTTTTGACAAATATTCAGCAAGTCCCACACAGAGAATAAACAAGTTGAAATGACAGATCCCTTGCCACGTTCAGCTGCACTTAGAATTCCTGTTGAACACTCATGTATTTTCTCTCCTTCCTATTGGCTTTTTTTGGCTTTCTTTCCTTTTTCCTGCCAGAGCAGACAAAGCAGATGCAACAAATTCTGTCCTTCACTGGCAGAAGAGTTTGCATCCAGCAGAACACTCGACCTTGAGAACCCCAAAGAGGAGCCCATGCTCCCGACTGTCACTAGTCTTCTGTCGAGGGCAAGAATCTGTGAATAGATGTTGGCAAGCGAGTGTCTCTTCTCGCCCTACAGAGAATTAAAGCTGATGATGACAATCTTCTTCTGCTATCAGACAGTCCTTTAACTCAGGGGGCGGAGGTCCATGCTGTGCAACTGAAATGTTCAAAACCCTGTGATGGTTCATACCCAGTCCTGTATTGCTGTATGATGGAAATCTCGTTTTCAGATACTTTGTTTTAAATTTAGGAAATGGCACACATACGTTCAGGCACATGTGCACACCCACTTGCAAAGAACGTTCTTGTGGTTTCAAATTCAGCAAAAGCGTGCAAAAGACATAAATGTTTGGATATAAGATGACTATGCAAAGTTTTCATGCAATTACAATACAGTCCCTAGCTGACTAATTTAATTTGATTTTTTCAACTCCCGAAGGATTTTTTACAAGGTCTCGTATGCTATTTCATTCTTACTTTTTATCGTAGAGTTTTGCCTCTTTTTTTTTTTTTTTAAAGTTGAAATATTTGCAGAGAATGAGGACAGTGATTGCAAACACGAAAGGGTGTTGAACGTTGCACACTCAAAGTAATCTTTATTCATGTGTCTATTTTCTGGCTCCTTGATATGTTATCTGGGGGTCTGGTTGGCAGAAGCACACAAAAAGCAGCTGCAGACAACAGTGGTGCCGCACTGTGAACGCAGGTTTTCTCACATTATGAGGTTTTTCTCAATATCACATATGGGCATCCAAAACTAACAGCCCCTTTCAACTTTCTTCTTCCCTCAGCTCCCTTGCTCCAAAGACTGGAAAACAGCACCCCAGTTCAATGCACCACGTCATCTGAAGACAAATTAAAGGGGGAAGTGTTCAGATCCATCAGTGGCAAGCACTGCAGAAAAAAACAAGTGGAAATGATTCATGCTGTCCTCAGAGCCGGGTTTCATTAGCTCCCACTGATAAGGAAAGGGGATGTGTCCTCATCGGTGATGGTAAAACAAAATACTGAACAGCTGCTCATTAAATGGACGCTGTGTATCCTGAGCCCTGAAAGGAGGCATAAAACATACAAGATAATGTAATTAAAGACTACCAGAGCACAGGTGCACAAACCACTAAAGGAAGTTGCCTAGGCAGTGTTAATTCGGGCATTTCTTCCTTTTCGAATGCCTGCTTTTGTAACCCTGTTACTATTCTCCAACCATAGGTATGATTGCGTGTGCCTATGTAGCTTTTATCTACAAATGTAGCTGTAACGCTGTCTTCATGAGGTTCTTAATGACAGGTGAATGATGAGCATAGTTAAGAAACAATTTCATAGCTTCTACATCCAAATGGGGCGATTATGAACATTCGTCAAATAAAACAGACCAAAGAGTTTTACTCAAATGGATGTGATTATGTGCAATTACGGATATCACCTCTTGTCCTCGACTAGGGGCTTTGTGTTTTCATCGCCACAGTTTAGATGGCTGCTGGTTAAACCAGTTCACACACTGCTTGACCCCTTTCAAAGCACAGTCTCATGGGACAGGGCTCAGGCTTCAAACCCTCCACACACACACACTCCAGGATCACCTTTTCCAATGCCAAAATTCAGCTTCCCTGCCTGCTGCTACCTAACCAGCCTACCATTCCTCCAGACATTACATCAAATCATAAAGCGCTTCCCACTGCAGCACGAGGCTCACGCTGCTTCACTGTCACGGCTGCATAATGCAAACAATTTCCTCTTCTCCAGCTCACTGATCCCCATTGCAGGCAGGGAGAAATCGAGGCTGTCTGAATGTCAAAGCAAATGTACACGGCTGTAATACATAGCTGAGATCCATGATGCCTCTCAGGGTTGTTTCTCTAATTAGTTGGTGGAGAGATCAGAAGAAATGACTTGAAAGAAAGCACAGCAGTGAGGGCAGGTAAGGGGCTATGTCAGGAAAGGAGGGAAGATGATGCAAGGAGAAATGCAAATAAGGTTTTTTGGATGTCATGCTTCAGATAGATGCTAAATACACAATTGTAAGGCATTGGGCTATTTTATTAGGCAAGGCATTCTTATTTGACATTAGGGGAGCCCCAAACTTCAGTATAACAGGGAAAGTGTGTTCCCAAATAGCAGGTGAAAAGAGATCTCATTGCACAGAGTATCACAGGTTTGCAGTTATCCAGCTTGTACCCACAGATAGCCACTTTCCAAAGTGGTAAGGATTGTGGGGGCTAATGCCAGCCCTGCATTTTGCATACTTATTTAAGTCAGACAGCAAGCTACCTGCTCACAGCATCAGTTCCTGTTGCAAATCACTGCACAACACACTAAGTCATTCAACTAAATCATTCATTGAAGCCTAACTATCAAGTCCACAGGAAAACGAGGAACAGCTCATGTCTCTCAACTCTGCATTTCTCAGCCACAGAAAGATTTTGAGCTACCCTTGCTGAGAGTATGGTCCATGTTTCGAGATGTTAAAGCCAGTATGTTGGTGACAAAGCAGGTGAGATAAAAATTTACTCTGGCAGCTGGCTTACCAGCCCCAGAGCCCTCCTCTTCCCCTGCATGGCTTCTGCTGCTGCTCTTTCTGCCAAGAACTGAAGAATAGGTTAGGCTTGCACCCCATTTTTCAAGCCCCTCATCCTATCATCCAGGTTCCTGCCTTTCTGCTGTGGTTCTCTGGAGAAGCAGCAGTGTTATGAGTTATATACCTAGTACTGAATAGAGGCTGCCTTTGGGGACAAACAGTTGTCTGACCCGTGAAGTAGATCCCATGTTCCTTGGTCGACACATCAGTTTAAGTTGGCAAGACCAGAGGAGGAGGCAGCAGCCAGCAGTGTTGTAGGATTGTTTATTGACATTTCAATGCATCTGGCACACACCAGTAATGAGCCCGAGGAATGAGGCATGTTTAAACCCAAATCTTAAAACCAAAACCATAATGGCTATAAAAGGCAATTGGGAAAAGGAGAAATAGGGAGCAGTGCAGAGGAAAAAGGGTCAGGGGCACCTACTAAGTCAGCTTTCCCATCAGAGAAGTTGCAATGTGAACACCTACTCTGAGATGTTAACTCCTCTGGGTTGCACCAGTGAGAGGGACACCTGTAGAGTTAAAGGGTTGTTGGGACCAGCTGGGTTTCCCTCCTGCCACCCTGCAAGCAATGGCACATCTGGCCTCTTCCAACACCCCACTGTATTGCACGCTATCTCTCTGAGCCTCTCTTCCCCTGTCCTTGCTGCACTGTGGGGAGCGGCTCACCAGGAATACGAATGGTGAGTAGTGCCTCTCACTGAAATGAAATACAAAATGATCCCACGCAAGCCCAGCCCAGAGGTAATGAAAACACCTTGTGCTGATAGCAGCTGCTGCAGAGGGAAATGTCGACGGTACTACTCCTGCCAGCGATTTCTCTTAGCTGACGGCAACCCTGACCTTTGCTGTGCCCAGAGGCAATTTGTTTTCCTGGCTGCTGGAAAGCTGGAAAGTACCAAGAGACGTTACAAAAATGATGCACGCCCTGACCCTGTCTCATCATCATTTGCCATGAGATGGCTCTCTCCTGAAGGCTGCGGCTGCCAGCAGCTGTGGCACAGCTTCCCGCTGTCTCCATATGGTGACTTACGACGTGGCGTTTGGTGGGGGCTGCTTCTGTTGGACCATCTCACTGCTGAGCAAGGAACAGGGGGACTGCAGGCAGCAAGGTTCACAGATCTCTGCTGTTCCCTTGCTGTTCAGCTAAAGCAACTTTTCTTTAAACTCTGGGTAATAAACAGTGCAACATGACTCCTAAATGGCAGCTAGGAGACACTTGCACCAGACAAAGTTGGTGCCATAGGAAACAAATTTCAGTTCCCAAGAGAAATCTCTTCAAAATCAAACTGGATACCCATTCAGGTCACAGGTATGCAAGATATCCATTGCAAATATCCTTGCAGATGATCAAATCCAGATAGTTCAAGATGCAGGAGAATGCACGATCCAGAGAACAGCTTCTGAAGCCCTGTCACTCTGACTACTGAAATCTTCAGGTACCTAGAAGCCAAAGCATAAAAATACATGTAGACAAAAATCATCACCTGAACTGACCATCTGCATAGTCTGAGGAGCTCAGAGGGCTCTTGCCACCTGGGCAAAACAGCAAGACAAACACCTCCCTTCCGCTGTTCCCAGAGAGCTGGAAGCACGCCCACTGCAGTCACCCGGTGAGGAGATTATATAGGTGTGGGTCAGCGAGAATATCCTGCATACGAGGTAAAACGTGGCTCCTGGCAGACCAGATGAAGGGGCATGAGCCGGTGCTGTGACAGAGCAGAGGGAGAGGCCCTAGCCATCCCACATTGTTCACTCAGAGAGAGGCTCCCACCCATCCACCGCTCCAGCGACACTGGAAAGCCATGAATTAGTTGCAGTGAAACACAGGAAATTCTCCTAGCTAAGGAGCGTCATGGACTGAAACAACGGCTCCGTGGCTCCTGAAAAGGTGCAGAGCAGGGAGGACAATAGGAGTATGAGGAGACATAGGGGAACAGGGGCACCTGGCAGTGCCACTCGGCCCCATGGCTGTCCTCCACCATAGGACTCCAACATAGAAAAGGCTTCACCTCTTGGCTTTCCTGCCCTGACTGTACACCTTTCTCAGAAGACCTCTCACTGTTTGCCAGGAAGGATTATTATAACCAAGCCAGCTTATTGCTCACAGGCATTAAGTTTCCAGCATCACCATGCTACAGAGTGTTTCTGGAAAGCAGAGGCTCTCCCCTGACACAGTTGCCACCATCATCCCCAGTCTCATGTATAGGCACACACAGGATTGTGTGAGAACAGTCATGTTAGAAGTTCACCTAACAGAAAAAAATTAAGGAGAAAAGAGTGAAGTCAGTTTGACCAAGGTCAAATTCTTGTTCTATCTTCCCATGAAAGGTGCATAGGGTTTATTTACCATAAGTTCTACCTGGGCAGGCAGGAACACCAACAGCCATAACTGCAGTTGGAGAAATGTTTGATTAAACTTCACCTCTCCTAAAGGAATTTTGAGTCCCACAAGAGTCTTTTTAAAGTTTGGTTTTTTTTTCTTTTTCTGATACATCAGTTTTGATTGCAGGTATTGGATGGGCTGCTCAGCTGCCAGATCTATGTAAATCAGACCTTCCATGCTAAGTCAGCCTTCATCCCACTTACCAAGGAGAAATACAGTTCTGCTGGAATGACTTTAGTGTTTTTGCTTATGGAAGCAGGACTCCAGCAGTATATGAACAGCAAACCCTGCCAACACTTCCTTTCATCTCTGCTGATGCTCTTCAGCCCATGTTGTGCAGTGACCATTACTACATCTGAGTCTACTCAGCACCCTCCCCAACTCATGAGCTGCTTTCCCTGCTATGTTGGATCATATGCCTTTCCTGCACGACCAAGGTAGCTTTTGAAATGAGTTGTCCAGAGAAAAATATGTAGATCCTTCCCTTGCCACTCCCACATCATCTGTCCCGAACCTTTCCTTACAGGCCCTTGTCCCTGCAGCAACAGGGGAGATCGACACCACCTCCTTCCACGCACTTTCTCTGGCAGAGCTGAGGTAGACTTGCTGTTTCCCCCTTGGGATTAGGAGCTGGAAGTTCTCCAGGATGGTGTAGTCTTTTGTCATTAAACTGTCTCACTCATTGCACAGTAGATCCAGGCAGATCAAACACCCTTGTATTTACAGAGGGCATTGGCACACCTTTTATGTCTGCTATAAAAGCCTTTTTTTGCTTAGACATCTTCTGGGAAAGAGCATGTTTGCTTTAAACAAGGGAGCACGTAATGGGAAAGTGTTGCATCACTTTCTCTTGTTTATATTCTTTTACAGAAAAAAGGTGAAAGAGGTGGTTTTTTTGAGGGATGGGTGTGTCACATTTTCCTGGACCTTTACCAAATGTCAAGTAATTGGTGAGCTTTTAAAAAAAAACCCAGTCTACTGCCCCTTGCTGCTGATGGCCTCTTCACCCAGGGAGAGCAGTGCAGGCAGAACAGGCATCCATATTGATCCGCTCTGTGATTAAGTACTTGAGCGCTACAGAATACAGAAACAGAAGACGGGGCTGCTGTTTAATTGCTTCTAATAGTGGTGCCTGTTGGGACGAGGAACAGGCTAGGGAATGACAGGTGAGAAAAGATTTGTTAAATGAAAAAATAATGTCTGCAACATGGTGCACTTATGAACGTTGGACCTGAGCTGGAACCCACAGGACTTATATTCAAGCCCAACGAACTGAACTCCCGAGCTACTTCAGTAAGAAACATTTGTTACCTTCCCTACAGGGAGACTTTTTTGCATGCATCATACTCAAGGCCACCTTTTGCTTGCCAAGACCTGCCGTGGCCATGCTCCCCTTTCAAAGGATCCTGAGGGTCTCTCTGTGTCACAGTCTGCCCTGTGATGCGTGACCAAGACACAGTTCACTCTCCAACACCAAAGCAAAGAAATGACGCAGGGGAAGGGGATTTCTAAACTTCTATGCATGAATTGGGCCGCATATCTTTACAGAATAGCAGGGTCACAGCAGAACAGCGTCGTACCTCCTACAGCGAGCAAAGTAAGAGTGTGTGTCCCCAAGCCTCAGAAGAAGGAGGACATGTGCAGCCTCAGATACTCACCTAGCTACCTCACTGCATGGAAGTGCATCAGACTCCCACTGAAGCTAACAGAAGCCTGCTATCAATATCATTTTGTTTTTCACCAGTGGAGAGGAGTTTTAAAAGGGACCTAGAGGTCCCTTTTAAAAAAGAAATAATGAAATAGAGCCAAAAAAAAATAAGGCTTTTGCTACTCAAAGTTTGGCTTTCTCAGTACCGATTTCAGTGCAACCTACATGGGGAAAGAAGAACCTCCCTCATCTGACAGCCTAAGGGCCAGCGCTTCTGCACAAGCACTTTATTATTCCCTGGGAACAAGATTGTCGTGCAAACACAACTGCCTCCTGGAAGCTCCCAGAGCTGAGGGGGCATAAGTATTCAGCAAATAAGCACAAACCTATACATAACAAATCTGCATCTATTCAAGATGAAGCCGGGCTGCTGGCTATCCACATAATACAGCATTCATGCCTACGCAAACCACTGTCATATTGCTGGCACTTTTATGCGATGTCAGAGTCATGTACAACTAAATCTGTATAAAATCAGATAATCCGCTCCAAAGGAAAAGCATAGAAATTGAATGCAGCTTGGTGGGGGAAGGGAAAAGAAGGTTGCAGAAAAAAACGAACAGAAAACAAATGTAAGCATATTCAAAAGACTCTGGCATTCTTGTGGACTTGTAGCGGGAGAAAAAGGAAGAAATAACACCCATCCCACTTACAGTGTCTAGCCATCCGTGGTAACTTACGCTGCCTGTCACCAATTTCCCCCATTTCCTCTTGGTCAACTAAATGCTGCATCATTCCCCGTCAGACCTACATTAAAGTGGGACTGCTCTCGGTACTGATTTCTGCAATTCTTTGACCAGCTTGCTCCTGCCCACTTGTTTATCTTGCCCACTGCGCCCAGCAGCTCCCACCCAGGCAAGGGTGTTCCCACAGTGATCCAGTGCTTTGCTCCCACACAAGCAGCCACGACCGTGTGGATGCCTGCAGCTTAGTTTCTCATTTTCTCAGGGTCTGATTGATCTGCAAGTTGTAAGTTTATTTGGGAAAGGAACATGGGATACTTTAATTGGGCATCAGAGATTTATGTCTGATATATCATTTCCACCGAGAGTTTTAGACTGTCCTGAGCCAGCAGCAGGTGCAGAAAAGGCTATTCTAAGTCAGGCCAAAGATGAAACTGCTCCAGTGTCTTGTCTCTAATAACTGTCAATAACTAACACGGAGGTGAACAGCATAAGAAGAGGATTAAAATAGAGTGACCCTCTCCCACTTACACTCTCCTACCTTCTGGCAATCGGCTGTTCAGAAGTTTTCTGTGACGTTATCGCTCTGTGCTTAAAAAATAGCCTGTGACAATTTCTTCTATAACTTTTTCTAACTGCATTTGATCATTTGACTGCACACAGTGCATGCAGTTTAGTGGCAGCCTAGACAAAGAGTGGTAGAGACAGCGGGATGCTGTGTCTGTACTTGAGATTTTATTCTGCGTGAGACTGAGCAGTGCGTGACGCATGCTATGCTGGCATTGGGGAGGTGAGTGGATACCTGGCAACTTCTAACTGAGGTAAAAACTGAAATTCACATGAAGTACCCAGACTGCAGACGCATTCAATTAATTTCATTAGACAAGGGATCTCCCCCAGGCTAGAAGGCTTCAAAGTGGCGGAGGAGATAAATTATCCTTCCAATTCAGACTCATGGCCATCCGCCACCTGGGAGCCTGCTTGGATTATTATTAATTTTTTCCCCCTTGGTAGCAGCAGAAAATATCTGTAAATAGATTCAGGAAGAGGGGACATTTCCAGAATGTAAAGTCCGAGCTTTCCCTTGATTGCTTTCAAACTTGACTCTTGCAACATCCTCAATTTCCCCCTCCCTGTCCAAGCCTATCAGGTTTTTCTTGATGTTTCTGAGGACTTGTTTAAAAAGAGTGCCAGATATAATACTACCTCATCATTTCCTCCACTAGATGTATTACTTTTGGGGTCCAGAGTACAGTGGTTTTCACTGACCTTACAAAGAGACAGAGATAAATAGCCTTTAAGGGGAAAAGTTAGCGTTCTGTCATAAGATGACATCAAAGAGCTTGGTAAAGCACAAATTGATTTGAAGTTAGGAGGACAGCATAGATGTGGAATGACAATCAATAGCTGTAAGAAAGTATTGTTCCATTTTTCAAGACACAGAAAAATTCACCTGCACTGATGCACAAGGTATTTCTAAACATATTTCTTCTACAGATGGTTTAAGATCAAAACAGTGGGAAGGAAAAAAACAAGAGAGGGAGGTATTTTTTTCAGAAGCTTCATAAACATCTTCCCATGTATTTCAGGATGAGACAAATCCTGGGGGAAAAGAGAGTGAAATTCTCATCCTATTCTGGCCCACTCACATTAAAAGAATAGGCCAGGCTAGAGCTAAGTGGCCTGACATGTTCACATCTACTCCCAGCACTGCACAAGACAGCCGGAGAACGTTCCTTGTAAGAGAGATGCGAAGAGAGACCAGGAGATCAAGCGAAGGCTGTGTCCTTGGCCTCTGTAGGACTGTGATGACCCCAGCAAGTGCTGGAGCCCAGGAGACAGCCTGCGACAGCAGCTGCGTCTCACAAGTCTGCTGGTACTGCGCTGCAGAGGAGTTCTGCTCCCGCATCAGCAGAAGACAACAAGGCAAAATATAGACGTTAGGGTTCATACTGCAGCGTAGAAACGCCAGAGGTGCTGGCCAGGACTGGAATACCCTGGTGCTGCTCAGTATCACAGAAAGCACTGCATGGGAGAGTTTTGCTCTTAAACATCTTGCAAATTAGGCAGATACAAAGGAAAACAAGGGGGTCTGAATATAAACAAAGTGCTCTGGGGACAGCAGACATATTCCACCTTTTCTCCCTCTTGCTGGGATAAATCTAAATACATTAGACTCTCCAGATACTGGAGGGGCGAGAAGCGTGGACACACGGACACACACACTTCTGGTGTTTGCCTCAACAGGTGTTCAAAGACTTCAGTCAGTAAGAGGGCTTAGAGGCAGGGCTGCTGCAAGCTCTCTCCCTGCCTTAGATGAACAAAACCAAAGCAGCCATTCTCCCTTCTTCTCAGCACTGGTGGTACCCTACCGACCTGCTGGGCAGGAGCTGCCCCGTGCTGCTCTGCAGGAGGCGAGCAGGGCAGCTGCCTCTGGGGTGGCCAAGCCACCTGTCCCGGCACATTCAGTGCCTGAGAGGAGATTAATTATGTCCCTACATTCCCTGTGGGAACTGACACAAAACACAATTGTTGTGGTTTACGGTCCCCCTAATCCCATGTCCCACTTCCCCTCAAGGCTGCAAGTGTATGATCTCCAGGGAACCTTGAAATGGGGATCAGTTTTGCACTGGTTACATGTGTGTCATATCCATGTCTTCTACATTATGATAGCACTGCAAGAATTTTGTTTAATTTTTTAATCCTATGAGCTAAATGGCTGCTGAGGACATGGGAGAGTAAAGCAGTTCCACCCTCCATGATTTTGTCAGCCCTGTACCACTGCTTTAGACTGTGCCTGAGAGGAGGTCTAACACATAGGCAGGTTCCAGAAACCGAATCGTTTGGCTGCAGGCTAAAGTGCAAAGTCCAGGAGAGAACGAAGGGGAGCACAACTAAAGTGATGACGAACAATAGGAGGGACAGTTTCCCAAGTCACAGATAGACTACACAGTAGAGGAGGATGCTACGGTACCAGGCATCAGCATCTTGCCCATCAGACAACTTCCCTCCCACTTGTGCTCCCAGGACAGGCAGAGCCAGGTCTTCTCCTGCCAGACTGGCTGCCACTGTCGGTGTGGTCTCCCTGCAGGAGGCAGGGAGAGGTGGCAGCAGTGGCTGCTGCATTGTGCCAACAGATTTGTTGTCTCCGTCCCCACCTCCCACTGGGCATCCGCATACACCCGCACATATATGAGCGCACACACACATACAAATGACGAGGATAAGCTGCCATACATTAATAGCACTATTAGTAATATGTAATAGAATTGTCAAAGCCACCCAACGCTGGCATAATAGGTAATTCTTCATCATTAACAGAAACTGTCAGCAGAACAGCTACCCGCATCCAAATGTTTAATTTTCAGACTGAGGAAGCACAAAGCTCTCCATAGGCTGCTCGGCAGGGAGGCGACCCCGTGGCCAGTATCTCTCAGAGGCATTAAGGAAGTGTCATTGGCAGAGAAAATGGCAAGTTGATATCGACCAGATCAGAGCTAATCTCCAGACCCCAAAATGAGACTTTACTAACCTGTGAAGAAGTTACAACTGCAATAAAAATGAAAAATAATAAGCACTTTCGTTGTCAAATCCCCTCGTCCCAGTCAGGAGAGCAGCATGGCAGCACTGGGACAACTGCAGTGCCAGGTCAGCTGCCTTGAATTCTCCATGCACTTCCAGGCTGGAAAAGGATTCAGAGAGTCCATGCTCCTTGCAGTTATTAATATCGCAACTGCAACTCGGGGCCCCGGCCAAGGCCCCATTCTGTTCATGTCATGGACACCACCTCAGATAAAATGCTGGAGACTCAACCAGAAGCCTCAGCAACTCAAAACACAGGCTGCTTCTACCTGAGCTCACGCAAGCCCCAGGACCTGCTCCCAGGCTGCAGCCCCGCTGCCACTTCCTTGGCGTGCCTGGCATGCAGGATGGCTCTTGCAGTGTGTCCTGTGGCGAATGCTGTGGTGAAGGCTGGCAAAAGGACATCTGTTTGACCATCAGGCATGGGGTTTATCCCCACCGGAGACTGCCACCCAGGGGTGCAGTCAGAAGTGCAGTCGGGTAACAGGTGGCAGATGGGATCAGAGCAAAACAAGGAACCCTTAGCAAGATGGGCAGCAATCTTGGGGCGTGCAGGAATATGGCTCTGAAAATTGAGATCATCAGTCAACACAAATGGCTGGAGTCCCTTAGCTGCTCAGCAGACTGTCACAAAATTGTTCCCAGTGCCCAGCTGGTGCTGCGTCATCAATCCACCATGAGACAGCACAGGACAAGAGAGACAATCTCTTTCTTCTCTGAAAAACCTCTGGGAGTTACGTTATCCAGAGGCACGTAACAGACATCAGGATGCAGAGTTTTTCCCAGCGTTTCCCAATGAGCAGCAGTTCAGCACAGCAGCAGGACTCCCCTTGCTGCCCTGCCCTCCTCCAGCCCCTCTAGCAGCTGTACCACCACTGTAGACATTTGTTATGGGAAATCAGAAATCAGCTGAAGAGTGAGAGGGCGAAAACTCACCAGTTACAGTCTCGTGGGCTGTACTACATGAACTTTAAAAAGCAGTGTGTGACAGGGAGCAGGGCATGCCCCTGCCCCATGTTCAGTGGCCTTCCTCCCCTTTCAGAGCACCAGTGCGGCTCCCCCAGCCCTCCTGATGGGTACCGCTCTGCCTCCCTGTGCCATGCTGGGCTGCAGTCCCTGAGCCTCCCGTCCTCTCTTCCTGACTGCTTTCTGCCTGTGACTTTCTCAGATGCCTTCTCACCCTCAACCACGCAGTCCCGAGCCAAAGCACAAGGAAAGTGTTGTGTTTCCTCCAATGTTTTCTCCAGTCTTTTCTGACACCTGGGCAAGATCATTCCCTCTCTCTTTGGGGCTCCTCTTGAGACCTTACAGTGATTTTTTTTTCCTCATCCTATCCTTCTCTGCACTCTTTCTTCTCACTTTTAATAGTCGTTTCCTCTCCCCTCCCTTCACTTTGCTTTCTTTCCAGCTTTCTCTCCTCCTCATTTCCTTCCCTGCCTTCCCACTTTTCAGCTGGGTACACAGCAGATCTCCTTTGCTCTGTTGAAATCTCTCCTGGATATGTACCACGAAAACAGGAGACAATGAGAGGAGAAGGTAGTGCTCCTGTTTAGCTGGGGGGGGGTGGGGGGGCGGTATGGATTTTTATTTCTTCTTTTCTTAGTTTCTTCCTCCCACTCCCAGATAAAGAGAACTGCTCATATTAATGCAAGCGGGGATAAAATTAAACTGAGAATGAAAATGGCAAATATATTTACCTGACTTCTCGTAAATGCAGCTGATAGCATCACAGGATCTGCAGCATGGAATCCCAGCAGCTTCTGGGGAGGCTGGGGAGAGAAGATAAAGAAAAAGAAGAGGGGTAAGTTGTACTTAGAAATGAGAAATCACTAAATTATAGTTCCAGCTAAATACTTTCTATAAAAGCCATTTTACAGAAAAATAGATATTTGTCCAGAGAAATGTCCTTTTCTTTATGTTTTAAGGGTGTTATTGTAAAAAAAAAAATAAATCACAACCAACAAAAACAAAAAAATGCCCAAACTACTGGGCAATTTCCAGAAGAGGAGAAGGAAAAATAAAAAAAAAAAGAGAAAGTGGTTGTTTTGTAAACCAAAGCATTTTAAGCTTATTGGAAGACAATACATTTCATGGCAGACACTAAAATGCTGGGTCTTTTTTATGCTGTGTGTGAAAGATATTTAAGGGTTTTGACTCATATGCTGTCCTTTAGCTATCTACAGGACCCACTTTTGCTCTCAGGACCATGCAGGTGGCTGCAGGAAGGGTGCATCCATCGCGTTAGCAGCAAAAGCACGCTCCCGCACGCTCACCTGCCCAACTCTGGGTACCGCTGTCTTTTCCCTGAGTCGTTAAGAAATGGGATCAAAACCTACTGGCAAGGAAAAGGAAGAGGACCTGCTGCATGGAAGGTGTGAAATGTTGGACAAGGGAGGAGCGAGGGCAGCCTGCGGGGCAGGCGAGAGTCCTGTACACGCTCAGGGAGCATAAGAGATAGCAAGGAAGAATGGGAGCTCCCAGCAGGCACTCACACCACAGGTCACTGATGATGGGGTACCACCGGGATGTTGGGATGGGAAGGAACGGACTGCCCAGGAAAAGACTGGCAGAATGAAAACAGAGAGAGGACTACACATAACCTGACTCTGAAGTCCCCCCCCAAAAAATATATATGAAAGAAGCCAGTCTGTGAATTTCCTTAAGTGATGCAAAGACAAAACCAAGGCTGAGGTCATGAGAAAATGCTGCTGCACCCCATCTCGCCAAGGAGAAGCTGAAGCTTGGCTTTTTTGCGTTTACAAATTAACAGAGGCAGCAAAAGGGCAGAACTGTGGCTGGCAGCAGGCAACAATATTCATCTGGCATTAGAAACATTAGAAAAGGAGTGGAGCAGGAACAAACAGTAACCCAGGTTGTTCAAATGTTTGGGGGATTTGTTTCAAACAGTGAAGGAAGATGCTCATGGAGCCACTTTTCTGGGCTTGATTGCAATCAGCAGGTAGCTACTAGTTAAAAATCTCAGCTGGGAAGTCATCTGGGTGCAGTAATTCTGACATGCTGGCACCCTCAGTTCTTTGAAAGAGAAGCAGAACTAGCAGGAGCCCAAGGAAAATGCAGACTCTGCCTCCCAGACTCCAACAAACTCAGCAACATGGCAGATAAGGTCTCCTGAGAAGGGAATTTAAGCATAGAGGAGAGCAAGAAAATTGGCAGCTACTGAGAAAGACCACGTTAAAGCACAATGGCAACTTATCCTATTGTGATAGAAAGATAGGAAGCAGAATAAGAGACCATTATAGCTGTGTCAAGAGCTCTTTAGGGACCTGAAAATCAAAAAGAAATTACGGAAAAAGTGAAAACTAGACCACAAAGCTAAGGACCAGCATAAAAGAACAGCATAAAAATCAGAAATGCTAAAGCACAAAATTAATTACAATTAGTAACGGGCATAAAGCCACAAGTAAAAATGCTAGGGTATCAGCAAAGGCAGAAAAAGAGAACATACAGGCTATTATTTAATGGGAAAAGAGGAAACAATGGCTGATATAGAGAAGGATGAAGTAGCCTGATCCATCTCTGCTTCAGGCTTCAAAACATACTTCAAAATTTAATTTGAACAAGGGGAGAGAAATGCAAACCAGAAAGAAAAATAATCTTAAGATAAATGAGATATGGTCTAATTATCAGTGTCCTCTGAAATCCTCAAGCATTGAAGGTACCAGCTGTAGAAATCTCTGATCTGTTCAGAAATCATCCCTGAAATTCATGGTATAGGAAATATCCCAGAAGACACAGGAATGGCAAATACAATATCTTTATTTAAAATAAGGCAAAAGGAGAAGATGGAAAAATGTAGACTAGTCAGTCTCCCTGGAAAAACACTAGCATGGACTATTACCTGATCGATATAAAAAAAACCCAAAGGAAAACCACTTGATAAAAAACAGCTCAGCATAATGAGTTTATCAAGAAAAAAATCATTTCAGTTGTTCATTTCAATGAAAAGGATGTCAAATCAGTTGTTCATTCCAGAGAAAACTAAATTTCCTCTTTGACAAGGTAACTAGCTTCGTGGGTAAGGAAGAAGTAGTTGAAATATATGTTTTAGCAAAGCTCTCGATATTGTCCCTTACGGCCATAAGCAAACCAAGGAAGTACAGTCTACCTTAGCAGTACTTCAGTTTTTTGGACCTTTGAGCATAGCTGGCCATAAATTCCCTTGCAAACGCTGTCCGGCCTTAATTCCCTTGCAAACGCTGTCCGGCCTTACCATCAAACTTTTAATAGGAAAACATTCATAATGAAGAATGCTTCCTTGGGTTGACTGCAGACCGTGTGCTATGGCTTTTGCGGCTCATCAGCGATGCACAGGTGATGGCACGGGAGTCACTGGCCTAGATGAAATTGACTGTCAGTGCCACCAGGTAGGAAAAAAAACTCAAACAGACAAAGCGTCAGTGATTAACTACCAGTTTAAGATTTCATCTGGATCCCAAAAGAATCTGCCCCAGCCCTGGATCTGTTCCAGTTCCTCATCAGTAACTCGAACAAAGGAAGAGAGTGTGCCTTATAAAACCTGCAGATCACTCCAACGTAAGAGCACATTTGGAGAACAGGACCTGAATTCAAAATACTCTCAATAAATTGGAGAAATAGTCTGAAATCAACAAGCCACAATTTAATAAAGCCTTCAACAAGATATGAAACTAGGAAAAAAAGAAAGGAAATGCTGAGACATCAGCTAGGGAATAACTGATAAATTAGAAGCGTGTATTTGAGGATGCAGTGAAATGCAAACTCAAGGTGAATCCGGTCTCATTTTGGCAACTCTTACTCAGTGTCGCCTGCAAAAATCATGAGGAAATCTCTCTGTGCTAATCCACCCCAGTGAGGGGTGGGCTGGTGTCTGGTATCCAGGTCTGTGCACCAGACATGAAGATCAAAGCAGATGGAAACACAGAAGACAGCTGCAAGAAAGACAAAAGCTAAGGAAGCACGGCACCAGAGGAGATGGTGAAGGACACAGCATTGTTTGGCCTGGAAAACAGGAAAGGTACTTGTTAGAAAAAGTTGTTAGAAATAGGTTTCCAATGGAAATTGACCTCTTTTTTTCCCTTTGGGGGGTTTTGATGTTTAAAATATAAATTTAAAAAAAAATACATTCTTTCATCATATCTGTTTTAGAGCTTAGTGGAGGGTTGGATTCCTCCTCTATTATTTTCCCTCACCCTACTGAGGAAAAAATATGGGATGATGAAAATGAAAAGAGCAGGTGAACAGGAGAGAGAAAAGTCACAAAGTTAGAACTAAAAACTTGTTATCTTGTCAATTTTCAAAGGTGGCTGTTAAACAATAAAAGATAAAATCAAAATAATTGTTATTTCCTCTTAATTAAAAAAAAAAAACACATGAAAGAAATGGGAATACTTTCTATTATTTTCTATGAAGGCATAACTGGGTATTTTCCACCAACTCTGGATGCTTTAGCCCTTCAGCTGCCTCAAGAGCTAAGATTATCCACCTCTGCCACCAAAGAGAACTGCAGGTATGACAGGTCCCTCCCCATGACACTCTCCTCTCTGCTTCCTCCCAACGCAGGCTGAGACTATGTCGGCAGTACCACAGTAGGGATTTTTTTGTGTTGCTCTGTATTGACTCGGCCACCCTATTAGCAACAATATAGTTCCTCATCGGAGCTAATGCATCATCTTTGATCATCCTCCTAGTTTACATTTCTCATGTCTTTTATTCACATCTCACAACCCTCATTATTATACACATTTCCAAACTTTCATCTCCCAAAGGGCAGAGAGGGAATAACAGGGAAGCTGGAATTTAACAAGATTTGGCACTAAGCTTTGATTTATTGAATCAAAGACCAGGGGGAAGGAGCACAGAGAAAGGAAAGGGCAGGAGAGGAGTAGCGCACAACAATAATTTGCAAAGATCTTAGGTGCCAGCAAAACCGTGATTGTTAACAACCAGCTGCTTTCTGCAGTGCTGATGGTGAGGCGAAGTCCCTCCAGCCTCTCTGCCCCACAACTTCCCCTGGCACATGGAGGCAGGCAAGCAGCTGAGATGGAGCCCAGCCAGCAGCTCGAGGGCTGTCACCCTTCCTATGTGCAGATACGGACACCCCCTTGGAAGGTTTCCCCTGCCCAGGTTCAGGAAGGTTGGGCTATTTCTCGCCCCCTCCACCACGTCTCTCTGTGGGGTGACACTGCAGGCACAGCCTGGCTCGGTCTCCCTCTCATCCCACCTCCCTACTCAGCTGTGTGGGAAAACTACTGACCTCTTGCCCCTCCTGCCATGTCCCCCCTTTGCCTAAAAAAGCAGCTCCATTGGTCAACAAGAGCAAGGTCAGCCCAAGGGGAGGGAGCCCTGGTGCACCCCAACACCAGCTGCGCCACAGATGCACAAGGGGTGCTCAGATGGGACAAGAGAGGATAGCTGGTCTCCACTACCCTCCTCCCACTGCCCAGCAAGGTTGCTGCTGGCCCTGAACAGCTGAAGATGGTGGTTTTGACATAAGTCCGTCCTCCAGAAGCGTGCCAGAACAGCAACGTTTAAGGTCCTGTGCAAACCTCCTACTCCTCTCCTGATAGGAACTGTTGCTCCCCACAAAAGATTATCTCCAGCATCGCTGGCTTCGGTCACCCCTTCCACAGATGAAGGATGCCAAAACTGAGCTGCCCTTTGAAGTGCTGCCTGCTCCAGCTAAATGAACAACAAAACTGCCCAACAGTTTGCAGTTGTGAGGACAGAGGGGGCAGCTACTAGGCGCTCACTGAGGAGTCACGAAGGGACACAACCCTATTGCTCCCCGTTGCACAGCTATCTGCCATGAAAAAATAATAATGCCTCCTTCTGCAAGAGCCCTCTAGCTGTTGGCACCTGCAGATACACAAAATGCTTTGGAAAAGACAGACACATTTCCCAATTTACAAATTGTTACCGAGAGCATTGGAGGTGCAGGCAACCAGCCTGCACGGTCAAAGAAGGCAGAAGTCAGCATAAATTTATCAAAAGCTTTGAGACCCTCTGTGCAAATGTACTAACCATGTGCAAAACAGAAAGGATAGACTGAGCACGGGAAGAGATGGCATTACTGCTGCTTGTGTTGTATCTGTTTACTGGATAAACAAAGGACTCCTGTAGATAAACAAAAGATTTTGAGTCTAGCACTTTTCCCACTGCCAGATTTAGAGATAAACACACAGATGAAAAGGGTTTCTTAGAATAAGCTGGACTGTTTTGGCTTTTGGCACTGGAAATGAGAGAGATTTGTGTCAGTGGGGCTCCAGAGTACATTAATCCTTTATAAATGTTTTTTAAATAATACATGTGCCCTGAAAGAACATGTGAGGACTGCCTTATTAAACTGAGATCTAAATTTAAAGGCATATTTGGGGAAAGGCATCATTTATTAAACCGTTGCCAACACCTTCCAGTCGTGCAGGACGCCTGTAGCACAAACATCCCCTTCCTGCCCTGCTGGGTCCCTCGCCAGCCCCAGCGAAGCCTGCGCTACTCTGCTGAAGCAGAAGGGCAGGGAGCTGCATGGCCCCAGGCCACTGGGATGGTCTTCCCGTGGCCACTGCCAGGCCAGACCAGTGTCCCCAGCACAGGGAGCTCCTGCCAAGCCTCCCTGCCCAAGGGCTTGGTGAAGACCACAGCAGCAAGGGAGAGAGAGAGCAGCAACCTGTGAAGTCCTTGCTTCCCCCAACAGAAAGCCAGTATCTGACAAAGCGTCTATTAAGACATCCCTGTGACTTTTGCCATGACTTTTATAGACATCAGTTTTGGCTTCTGAACTTCTGAGCTAGCAAACTCTGTAAAACACGCTTGCTTTAAGCACCTGGACAATTTCCATGCTTAAGGCAAACTCACAGTAAGTGTTGTGCTCTGTCAGGGACCTGTTGACCTACCTTCAGAAGCAGAAACCTGTATGTCCAGAAGCTGGGGTCTCCGGACCGACCCTACCATCCATCGCAGGCCCCAGGCAGGTGCTGGGCTGATCTCTTGTAGGTGACTCCAAAACCAAAGTTTGGTCCTGACAGCACTGTTCTGCCCAGATGAGCTCATTGATGCCTGATTTCATCTTTTCCAGGGCACAGGTGTGTACACATGGGGCTGTGTCTGTGCACCTCAGGTCTGATCTGCAAATATGTCTGCTTTTCAGGTATGGAGTCTTCCTCTCCCTCACTGTGGTTGCGGGATGCTTTAGCAAAAGGGGATGAGGACTACCTGCAAATACCTTTAATACACTTGTGCTTTAAAGAAGCCCCAGAGCGGCAAAGGTTGATTAAGATCTGGTACCCTTGGGAATTAATCTAGATGGAGATGTGGATCTTCTAACCACTGCTAAGCCACGCTGGCCCTTCCCCTTTAGTTCTGGCATGACCATCAGGAACACCAGCCTCCTTTTCCTAGAGAAGAAGCCTCTGGGCAGAGGGTGCATTTGGGCTGCTCCAAGTGCTTAGGCTTCAACCTCACTGTACTGGAAGATGCACTATCCCTGTTTTATTCTCCAGAGGAGATCAGAGCAGTTAGCACCCGTCCTCCCTCCATGAGGCCATGGCAGGGTAGGGAGCAGAGCATCAGTGATGTGAGTTGCAGACCCGAACCCCTACCTCCTCCCCTTGGACCGCCACAGGGTCCATCTGGCCTGGGGCTTGCTGCCGGCACCAGGCATCCTGGTTTACCTGCTCAGCGACAACAGTTTTGACAGCCTTTATTATCAGGCAAACAACATCAAGGCCCAACAAAAGCATCAAAAAATAGAGACAGAAAAAGAGAAATTCCTGACATGGCCTAATTTGAGGTCTAACACCAAACAGGTCTGCAATAAATTGGAAATTTTCTTCACATCGCAGAGATCAATAAATGTAATTATTTGGACTTAAACCTCATGAATTCTGAAGAGCTTCTTGGATTACTTGGAGAATAAGTGCTATTTTATACGATGTCAAAGCTGATCAGAATAACAACGCTCACAGCAAAGACCCCATCAGTGGGAATGAAACCTTACAGTTCCTCACTATGCCTCGCTCTTCTTAAAGGAACATTGCCAGGGCAGAAATCACGTTAAAAGAATTGTTGCCTCCTCTCTGGAGCTGTTAACAAAGCGAGCTGGGCTTGTAAACCTCTCTTCGTTCCAGTATCCATCTCTGATCTTAAACCTAACACATTCTTCAAATTTCATTTGTTTTCCTCAGTGACACCGGCTGTTCAGGCTTATGCTTTCTTTAAGATGGATGGTGAAGTTAGACAGGACGGGCTGTCAGAGATGGGGCCCAAATCCAAAGCATATTTCCACGGACCTGCATTCTGGGATTTGAGAGAAAATAGGATCGGCATCCAAGTCACCCTTGATATTGGAGAATTAAAACGTGAGCAGCAAGCTAAGTCAGACACCAAACCCATCCCGATTTGCTCTGTTTCCAGGACTTTTACGTACACTGGTATGAATCAGGGGTAATTCCACTAAAGTCAAGTTACTGCTCAGCTGGAAAACTGGCATTAGAGGAGAATTTCTCAGGCCCTAGGGTTGAATCACTTCTACTTCCCATTAATTCTCCCCGGTTTTCTGGCAGTGCGCAATGTGGCTGCACTGAGCTCACAGCAGTACAGGACAAAGTCTGAAACAAATTCGTTCCCAGCGGCAGCCTACCAGCCCAGAATTCTATGCATTTTAACCAAGGCTGCATGCTGGAGCCAAAATGCCATCCTTAGCGATCACAGTTTTCAGGCTGCACTTGCCTCAGATGCAGTAAATGGAACTTTAACCAATTTAGATGGTGCATGACCTCGTCCGAGCAGAAAAAAACAGGTCAGGCTCTCCTGTGAACCCTGTGGCTGAGCAGCCCCTTCCTTACTGCCAAACCCATGTGTCCATCTCCGTGCACCACTCCTGGGTCATGGCACCCACAACCAGCCTGAGTACAACCCGATAGCCGCTGTTAGGGCTCTAATGTAGATTTATATATATTCTAGGTCAGCATTTGAAACACTGAAGCAGAGACAGACCCCAGACCCTGGATTTTACAGTTTCCGCAAGACAGGCTTCATGCCACACTGTGTGCAGAGAAGGCTGTTCTTTTCCATTTAACTAAAAGGTGGGGGGAAAGTGCATCCCAGTCCTTTGGCTAGAGCCTGAAGAAGCTGTCACTCCAGATGTCTGGAGGCTGCATGTGCAGTGAAAGGGGCTGGTCAGGATAGGCAGAGTTCTAATTATCCCAGTGAGCCTTCCTGCTAGAAATAGAGATTACCTTTGGTTTTGTCAGCCTGGTCCAGAGCAGTTTCCACACTAAAATAAGCGGCAAAGTCCACAAAAGAACTTTTTTAACTGGTAGAAACAATGTCATTGGCTTCATTCACCCACCCCACCTGGCTGCAAGGACAGAGCCAATAGGCAAAGAGCAGGTCCCCGTGAGGTGATGAAAAGGGAAGATAATGCCTGGAATTCCCCACGCTTCAGGAAACAAGCTGGAAAAACCTTCAAAGCAGGAATAAACTTCAAGGAGAAGTAAACTAAGCAGTGCCCTTCCTTTGCATTTCCAGACGCTACAGGACAGGCCACCTTACAAGGCTGCTTCTGGAGGTGGACCCATATTGTGATGTGGATCCTGCCTCTTCACAGTGCTACGGAGAGTTTTTACAGAGACGGGAAGAATGATTTTTCTTGGCAGGACCAAGCCAGGCAAAAGGAAAGGGAATTGATTTACTTCATGCCAGAGCCTTTATCTACCCCAAGAAGTCCAAAACAGATAAGATATTGGGGTAGCTGACGGTCGCCCTAGCTTCCCTTCCTTGGGGCTGGACATAGCTGTGTGGTTTACTTCTTGGAGCCAGCTCTCAAGACGTCACCCACTGCTTGTAAAGTACCAAGGCTGTGCCCAGGCTGCCAGTGAACAGAGAACTAGCTGGCAGCTCCCAGCAATGAGCTCTGTGAAGCACCCATTTTTCTCTGACACAGCTCTGGGACGCCTGGCGCTATATTCATTTCATCTCAGGTTTCTCATCCGAGAAGTGGAGCAGGGAATGCTTTATGGGGCTAACTGAAAGACTCCTGCTGCCCTTGTCCCTGGGCACAGTTAGAACACTGACACTCTCAGCGCAGGTAGAGGCAACTCCTCCATGGAGAGACACCAGGATCAAGGATTCTAGAAAAAAACAGATTCAAAAGAAATGTTAAGACAAGCTCAGGAAAGAACAGTGTCTAAGTAGATAACATTTCTCCATAAACCACTCCGGCAAAACCACTCTGTGCCTGGTGTCTCTGTTGGTTGCGCTAATTGCTCTTATAAGTCATCAGCTTATCACCTACAACTGCATCTGATAAGTCAAACAGCCTGTAACACTTACTTACAAAAACCCTCAGGAAGCAGGAAAACAAATAGGGTAAGGCTAAACTACTGGAGAGGAAAAGGATGCTGATTTTCTTTCAGTTTTTAAAATGGGAGCCCAAAAATGCCACAGGTAACCAACCGAGGAACTACCAACCTTCTGCACAGCACCAGTTTTACTGCATTGATCATATTCCCTCCAGACATGGGCAAATGTTTCTTGCAATCAGAGAAATGTGGAAGATGATCCATGAGCTGACTGAGCAAAGCAAACCGGGTTCTCTCCTTGGCAGCCCCAGGAGAGATGCGGAGCTAGGGCCTGACTTCGCTAGTGTCACTGAGACAGGAGGTAGGTCCAAGATGTGACAAAACCAGTAATATCAACATTCTGATAAAATTAAAATATGCCAGCTGCTACCTGTCATTAGGTGTTTTATATTGTTAGATACCCACAAGGATGTCCAGCTGCATGAAAGCGATCAGCTTTCCAAAAACCCTGGAGATGGTGAGAGGGAAGAAGAACATTCCCCCTCTCCACCCACACCGTTCTTTGTTTCTGGGGTTGGTTTGTTTGTTTTCTTCTTTTTTCATCCCCAGACAAGTAAATTGAGTATTTCAGCAAATCGTGACAGAGGATCATTGGGGGATAGACTTCAGGAACATCTCTGTATGTGTGTGTCACACTCTTATTTCTGGTATTCCTCTTCTACATCTTCTGTTTCAACCTGTCTGCATTACAGACAGATATTGCTTTCTGTTCTGTGGAGAGCATTACGGTTGTAATTGGAAACCTCAAGAAATTTTTCTTTCCTCATCCTCTCTCAAGAACAGCTGACAATAGAAACTTTGATGCCAGATTGTCATTCAGATTATGGGAAAGGAGATATAGCTATGGAAACAACATGGAATTTTTTTTCCCTTCCTCTCTTCCTTCAAGTACCGTTAAGAGCTGGTAAAGAGGCGGCATTAAAAGCCCTGAGTAACTGGGACTAGGGTGAGTGCAGAGATGGTAGGTAGAAACAGATACTGTCATTAAGTGTGGTTCAATTTTAAATCCAGACGATTTATATGCAGTTGATTTTCTCTTCCAATTCATTACAGGATGATTGTGCTCCAGGTCCCAGCTCAGAAGAGGAAATGTCCTTTCATAGGGCATTATCTCCTTCCAGCCATGCTGAAACCACACTGACCATATCTGCCTCATCATGCCACCCTTCTATGTGTTGTACCACATAGTATAAACTGAGATATTTTTTCATCTGGGACCAATAGCTATTTTACAGAACCATATCATATCATAGAATGGTTTATGTTGGAAGGGACCTTAAAGACCATCCAGTTCCAACCCCCTGCCATGGGCAGGGACACCTCCCACTAGACCAGGCTGCTCAAAGCCCCATCCAGCCTGGCCTTGAACACCTCCAGGGATGGGGCATCCACAGCTTCCCTGGGCAACCCGTTCATGTGTCTCACCACCCTCATAGTGAAAAAATTATTCCTGGTATCTAATCTAAATCTGCCTTCTTCCAGTTTGAAGCCATTACTCCTTGTCCTGTCCCTACACGCCCTTGTAAAATTTTGCCCTATGTCTCTGCAAAGCTTGGCCATCGTCACCACAGACAAGGCCACAGGCAGGGTCTCCTGGATGCTTTTGCTCTGTGAACAGGTGTATTTCATCATCCTGAGAAACTGCAGTAACCATTAATAATAGTGATGGATATTTGATATTCCTTCTTTCACTGGTTTCACCATCTTGTGCTAAAAGTCTCTGAGGCTGTGAGGGGCAAAACAGAGCAAGAGTGGAGCCTGGAGTGGATCCTAATGGAAAGGTCAGCCCAAGGGGAGGGATGGCGAATAAATTTTCCTGGGTAAAAAGAAGGAAAAGATGAAGTGGAAACAAAGGTATAGGAAGGATTACACTTCAATGAAAAAATAAATCCCCAATTTAATCACTGGGGCATAAATACCTTGTTGTATGCAAACTCCAACAAAAAAAAAAGGAGGCAAACAAGCTTTCTGTCTAGCTGTGGTGGACCTCTCTCTTATATAGCTGAAATGTAGCATAAAGATTGCACGGAGGCAATGAGGAAAGCACTATGTAATAATGGAGAATTTTCTAATGCCGGGCGGGAAAGATAATTTCATCATGAAAGAAGAGAGGGGAAGTGAGGAAATCTCCCTGCATCACTGGCCAGCTTAGACATTTTTTGCAGTACTTTTTGTACTGATAACTTCTCATTATAAGTTCTGTCCACTTGAAAGATAAGGAGCTCTGAGCTGGGCATCGTGTCCACTCTCTCTTCAAACCAGCTCAAAGCCCAAGCTGTAACCCATCATGCTGTACTTCTGTATCGCATGTTTACAACAGCCTGCCACGCGTGCTGAGCACTTTCCAAACACTGAAGAAGGGTGGAGCCAGACCTCAAGATCTCATAGTCTGAGAGAAGATGACAGAGGTTAAGAGAACAACAATTTGCAATTTAGGTTTAAGGCTCATTTTATACTCAGGCCAATTTTCATCACTTTGGCAATGTAAAGAGGACTTCATATAGTAAAAAATGCAATTTATTATTGTTTTATGGCTCCTTTACATTTTCAAGACAGCAAAAAGAACCTTTCTATAACCAAAAATCAATCTCCAATGTACAGATCTGTTCAGTTCAGAGTAAACAACTCAGCAGAAATGTGTCTCTAAAAGGATGCTAACAGTGGAACGGGAAATGCTACCATACATCCAATGTTTCCACACACCTTTGGCTTTTCCTGCCTTCAGGTGTGCCCTGGGCAGACTTTCTAGCCATTTAGCTGGGATTTCTGCTTTGCTGGCAAAGCTGAGACATGCCCTCTCTGCTCAGCATCTGCACTTGATGCTACTCTCTCTGGGATCGGCGCACGGAGAGCTCAAGCCCTGGGCTGGGGAACGATCTGCATTATGCACGCAGCCCGCTGTGGGCTTCCATGTGGATGATAGACTCACTCTGAGGACAAATGCACCCTAACGTGAGCACGCAGGATGATGTCTGCTTGTACACCCTGGGAGACAAGCGGCCAGCACCCAGAGCCGGCCGGAGGAGGCAGGTGTGCAGAGCCTCACCTGGGGCTGCTGGCAGGTTCACAGGGAGCTCATTCATTTTCCCATGGAAAACGTTGGGAAAACATTTCTCTGTTCAATTACCTGTGCAGATCTGGTGATTGGGAGTTGGTCTTTTCCATGATGATTGACAACCCTGGTCATCGCAGCCCCCGCTTTGTAACGCCACTCTCTCCAAAATCCTTCCCACACACCTTGCTCCATCCATCCCAGGACCAGACACACCACTGCCCTGTAGCCAACCCGTGATCTACCCCTGCAAAGATGGCACTTGCTTCACGGCTCAGCAAGCCGCGCAGAGTGAGGTTTATTACTGATTCATGAGACTGTCATGTTGCGGCCCAGATTCCCACCCCCCAGTTTGTAAATCTGCGTAGCCAAGCCCTGTCTCAGAGCATTTTTCCAGCATACGCTGCTGTAGTAGGTGCGGGTGTCAGCACGGGATCCTTGACAAGAAACAAAAGATTTTCGCTGGATTCTCTAATGCAGTGATTCATCTTTTTTTCAGGTTTCATCTATTATTAATTGTTATTATTATTTTTATAATTTGTTAAGCACTTACAGCATATTTCTCCACACACAAGTCTAAATTATGGTCCCGATCTCTGAGAGGCTGTATTTTAAGTAGACAGATTTTTCTCACAAACTGCTGTGAGCTCATCATAATTTCTGCAATATTTACAGTATGTCTTAAAGGCCTACCACCTAGGTCTTCAGCTTTCTTTTTAATTTTAGGGACATTTCTTCTCCATCTTTTTGCAACGAGATAAAGCAGACTTAGAAATCTAACAGGTCCTAATAAAACAAACAAACAAACAAACAAAAAACCCCCACCTTTAGTGTTTTCTTATTAGTCATGTGATTTCCCAGCCAATCTTATGAATCTTCAAGAACTACAGAAGACTCATGAGAAAACCGGTGAAAGCAAATAGTGGTAAAATTACACTCTTCAAGCACAGCAAAAAGAAATACCCCCTGTTTCATACAAGTGATTATGTTTCCCATACTGTGGCTTGTGCTACGTGAGGGTATACAGAAGAAATGCTCTTTGATCTCTTGTGGACCATGCACATAGCTCATGCATGCGCTGGGTAGTCTCTGATCTGGAAGTCTGGGCTTGGTGTGGTTCCTGCTCACCCTCTCCATCTGACCATGGCACCTCAAGGCACATGTAGTCCTTGTGCACTGCAAAGCGAAAAATGACCCAAGGACTGCGCTCACTAGGAGACCTTTTTTACTTATTGCCTTCACAGTCTTTGCACCAACCATTGGAGTTTCTGGTTCAGAGACTTCTTTTAGACATAATGAATAGAGGAAATTATTTCCATGGCCATGGACTGAGGCAGTGAGTGCTGGGAGCAGCTATGTTAAAATGGCCAGAGCAGAAAAAGCATCTTGCAGCAAGGAGTCATGATGGATGTGAAAGCTTAGGTCAAAGAACGGTATTGCAGCTGCTCCGTGCATCACCCTTGAAAAGCAGGATCTCTTTCCAGTGGCTGGAGGCAGAAGAAGAGTTCAGAGAGAGCCGTAGTGCCTGTTTCTGCTGGCCAAACAGCCCAGCACAGCACCTTTCGCTCTCCCAGCCAAGACCAATACTATAAATGAGGCAGGAGAGAGACCTGTGGTTATTTATCGTTTTAAAATGAACTGGGCATATTGATTATTTTTTTCCCTTTTCTTTCTGAAAACACGATTAAGTTGGTATAACAAACAGCTCCACTAATGGACTGTGTCAGTAACTGATGTCCATCCTGAGCTGAAATGAACTGCATCCTTCTCTTCTTGTTTCACGCTGGTGTTCCCTGCTCCAGCAGCAGTCCACATACTGACTTATGAAAGCCTTCTAGACCCACCACACCGGGCTCTCCTCTCAAAGCGAGTGTCACCATTTTTTTTTTCTGTGGGGCTGTGGTGTGTGCAATGAGCAGATGCAGTTCCCTCAGCTGGCAATGACTCCTTACCCAGTTTAAACAGCGCAGGGCAGCCGATCACCAGCCAGAAGGTCAAGACAGTGTTTCACGTCCACTCACAAGCTTTATGCTGGGGAAGCACAGGGAGGTGACAGCCCCCTCCTGCTACCTCTCCCACTCCCACACAGAAACATGCCGGGAGCGGGAGACGCCTCTCATGAAGGTAAATCGGAAAGAGGACAACTGAGGACATCCAGCCACCCAGCCATTGCCCCAGTCCCTGGCCCTCTGGGACCCATCCCAGAAACCAGCCCCCCTTTCCTGAGTCCAGAGATGAGACTGAATGAAGTGGGAACATCCTGGCAAAGCTGCTGCAGGCAAGGAGAGGCACTCTCCTTCCCTTGCTGCTGTCGGATTCTTCCAGGACCGCATCTCCAGGTTTCCACCACCAAAGCATCACGGTGCCATGACTTTACGCCTGCTTTGCGGCGCAACAGCTGTCAGGGTCATGGCAGGCCACAGGATGCCTTCTGTGCTTACAGCCCGCGGGTCTGAACAATGCTGTGGAATAATTACTAAATTGGCCAAGAATACAAAAATACAGCATTGTTCACACATTAAGGAAAGTCATAAAATCAAGAGGCTTCTGAGGTAGAATACAGCCGCAGCTAGCACGCGAAGAATGCCACATCTGCGATTCCCTGTACAAGGTTGTTTGCGAAACTACACGAGGGATGGAACAGAATGTGCTTGTTCCGTGGCCTTCCCTTGTGACGAATAGCAGATATGGGGACGAGATGGTACTACGGAACAGATAAGCGGCCTACACGCTACCCGAGCCAACATTTCGTCAAATGTTGATGAAATGCTGTCCTTTGTGCGAACTTTGCTCACCACAATGTACCAAAACACACCTCCATCCCGGAGGCTATCCGCCGCCGAGGTGCGAACACTACTCCTTGAGTACATTAATCATAATAAAAGTACGTATGACTAAAGTCACTCAAACTCCACTTTGAAGATAAAAAATAGTATAAAATAGCCCAAGAGAGAGGGGCTGTCAGGGAAGACACCATCACGAAGAATTCCATCGCTGATTTCCGGGATCAGTCAACGGGCTGAGCCTTTCTTCCCCCCCATAGGGACGCCTTTGGGTAAAACTTCGATTACACCGAGCGCTTTCTCGGGGACTTAGAAATTTCTCTAGAGAATCTCTACCCTACATTTATAGCCAGGCTGTATCATTTATAATTTGTCGCGCGTTTGTATACTTAACAATATCTTTATTTGCACGTGCTTTGCAGACCGTGTATTTATCACCGGCAATCCTAAAGAACCTGTATATCTGTTGTTTAAATAAACTGCACTGTTTAAGTAGCTAGTCGTTTCGCTTTCTCACTGAACACGACCAAAAACTTGAGAGAGGCCATGCTAGTTCAGGAGCACGACTAGACTGAAGGTGCAGTCCACTATTAGTGTATCCAAATCGTAATAGTTTAATACATATTAAACGCGATTGGACTGATAGTGCTGAATTGGGCATCACTCAGAATTTAAATCTAGACGCACCTAACCTCCCACCTCGGTGAGGAGTGTTAGAACGCAAGGGGGTTTATCTTCTGCCAAAACCGCTTGGCCCCTTTTCACGTAACAAATGCCCAGACAACAGCACTGGTGCGGACTGGCTTTGCATGGGGCCACGCACCATGTCTGCCCAAAGGTCTTCAGCTGGTCCATGATGGCGGTTTGGTGGAAGCAGCCATGTCCATGAACTGAACCACAAACTGGTGGGGCTGCTTGCATGCCTAAAATTCGGCATGCTATTCTAAGCGTCAGACATGAGGAGTGCGCCAGCTGAAAGCACACACCCCCCCAATGCCGTTTTGGGGGCTGGAAGCACCTTGTGCAGAGAAACAAGCACCAGGCTGAGCTGGCGGGGCCGAGGGTGTCAGTCATCTCTCTGAAAGGATTGCAGAGAGTGGCCTTGCATATAAATAACAGAAACGCACAACCCAGGACTTTCTGTCTCTGTCAGACAACCCTCGATAAGCAGTTGTGAGAAATACAGCAGCCACACGGTAATAAAAAACAAGCTTACATTTGTCACCTCATTGAATCCAAAACAACAAGTATAAAATATGATACATCTTTCTCCAGCAGACAATGTCTTCCGTATCACCTGCAGGACAGGTTCAGACCCACTGAGGCCCCTGAAGGAAGTCATAAATTACACGCACATGTAGGCACAGGGGTACTTCCACGAGCACCAAACACAGTGAATTCACCACCTGCCTGTAGGGGAAACCACCACGCAGAGGATTAAATAGCCTGTCCTGCCCCATCTCCGCCTGTTTCTTCCTACTGCCTTCAGGGAGAACCATGAACGCGTACTCAAAGGCATGTTGGCCTGCAAGTCTCCGCCTTACCTATCTAATGACACAAAAAAAATATATTTTCAAACAGGCTGATTGTCACAGGGCACTGCCTTCTCACCACACTAACAGCTCAGATACTAGCAGAGCTACTGGCGTGAATAAAACTATACTTGTACACAGTGACTTTGCCAAAAAAGCCACTCGGTGTTTCTGCGTAAACAAGGCACTGCCAGGGAAGATGCACTTGCTGGTAACGCTATGCTTTTCCAGATATTTTTCTAATAAATTATGTCAGGAATAGGGCAATTCTTCCAGATCCACAACAGGGCTGCAGAGCTGTGAGAGCACAGCTCAATACCCCCACACGCCCTATCACTGTAGCCACATAAGTAAAACCCTACAAATGCCAATATTTGTCAAGGAAGGCACAGTTTAGGTCCCAAATTTATAACTGTAGAACTGATGCTCAGGACCTAGAAAGCATGGATACTTTCCCCAGTTTGCCAAAAGAACATCTCTCCTCTGTGTCCTAGACTCTGTCAGCACTGGAAAAAAAAAGAATGGCTGTAATCATGCTTACTGGGTTGAGTTACGTGACTAGTTGATCTTCTTTACAGCAGGGCAGTGTGTCTCCCTCAGGGGACCGATCACCTCAGAATTATTAGAATTATTCTTGAGAACCTCCTGTGTGTATCTAAGGTTGGTTTCATACAGGTAATGCTTCATGCTGTTACCTCAATTTGATGCTAGGGCTTCCCTCAAACAAATACAACAGAGATCTGAAAGTGGTTTGCAGGGGACCGTGTTGCACTGCCCACCTTGTAAGTGGGTAGCAGCGTTCCAAAATCTGGAGCTGCACTCTTTGAATCCATCCAAAACAACTGTTACACTATGTAACTGGGGGGCTTTCCTCTTTTGTTATCTTTGTTTTCTTATTTCAAGGGCAAAAAGAAGATGGAGAGACAAGCAACCTAAGAATCAATCCACTTCCACTCGCAATCAGGGAGAAGTCCTCCATGTACTCCCAGCGTGAACAAAACCAAACCTTTTCACTTTCACCACCTTTTTCATAGAAAACAGATGGAATTCATCGATCATCTATTTTACCCATGTAGTTGGAAATGCAACAAAATTAGATGAAGTGGAGAGATAGGACTTAAAATTCTCTTTGAATAAAAATCCAAGGCTGTCCAAGAGTACCCTGAGACTGACACATGACTTCCATAGCGCTCGACACATGTTCCCCGCACTACCAGGACCCTGAAAGTCCACAGTGCTGCCATAAAGGGAGTGCATCCCCATTAGGGGACTGGAACACCTCTCTCATGAAGAAAGGCTGAGGGATTTGGGTGTTTTCAGTCTAGAAAAAAGACGACTCAGGGGGGACCTTATCAACACTTATAAATACTTAGAGGGTGGGTGTCACGAGGATGGGGCCAGGCTCTTTTCAGTGGTGCCCAGCAACAGGACAAGGGGTAACAGGCACAAACTTGAATGTAGGAAGTTCCATCTAAACATGAGGAGGAGCTTCTTTACTTTGAGGGTGGCAGAGCACTGGAAGAGGCTGCCCAGAGGGGTGGTGGAGTCTCCGTCTCTGGAGATGTTCAAAACCCAGCTGGACGCGTCCCTGTGCAACCTACTCTAGGTGACCCCGCTCTGGCAGGGGGGTTGGACTAGATGATCTCCAGAGGTCCCTTCCAACCCCTGCCATTCTATGATTCTGTGATTCTGTGTGATAGCCTATGATGGGGCCTGTGAGTCCTGTATCTGAGCCACGCGTCCTCCAAAGCGCCTGCTGGCGAACAAGAGAAAAGCAATACCATGGGGAAGAGGGGCACCAGCACAGGTCAAGGCCAGGAAGGCAGGTAGTGCCAGGCAGGTATTCCTAGAAATTGTTCTGAAAGTCCAGCTTTCGGTTTGAGCAAATATTTGTGTTGGCACCTAATCACAGCTGCCTTTCTCAAGTGCTCCCTGGTAATGCCTTCATTCATATTCCTCTGTACCATTCTGTGTTTGTGGTTAAGAGCCTCCACAGACTTCTCTGCACGTACCACTGAAATGGGGTTACTTCATGCTCTGGCAAATAGATGGGATTGTACTGTGTATATTTACATTTTTAAAAAAATGCATTTCAGTAATGATAATAATAATAATAAAAAAAAAAAGTCTTTCTAGCCATTACAGTAATGGCTTTGAGCTAATTGCTTGCATTTGCACTCAAATATGGTTCTCCCCTCTCTGACTCATTTCCATTTTTATGGAAATCATCTTGCTTGCTAGACTTTTAACTCACAGCTCTTGAGGACCAGCTGTTGCCTGACTTTCTCTCCCAGGTAGGAACTTACTCCACCGATTGCAGTAGGACCACTTACGGAGGAAGAAGCTACTTAGCACAGGTAAAATTGCCAAAACCCGGCTTACAGTCCATAGGCTGTGCTGGGAGATGCTGTGTGCTTTCAGTGCCTGAGGAGGTTCCCCTCTGGGGGCTGCAGGCAGTCAGAGCCATCTCCTCTGGGAATTAGCTTTCTTGCAGCTCTGCCTATTGCCCAATGACATTAGAAAATAAGTAGGGGAGCTCTTAGCAACTCTCATGTCATGGGCTGAACACACAGCTGCTACAGAAACACTTCACAGTGTGGCGGTCCCTGTCCCCTCAGCCTCCTGGCTGATCGCTGGCACAAGGTGCCTGGTGGCTATCTAATTTCTATGTTAATAGGCCACCATTCTCTACAAGGGTCTATGCTACGCTTGGCACAAGTGGGACCAAGGTTGCTCTGAATTCCTTTGAACCTCCCATTTGGCAAATTATTGGAGCCACAGGGAAAGATAAAGTTTGAAGTTGGAAAATTGCTTTAGCCAACTTACAGATAAGAAAGCCCATTCCACAAGGCCACAGTCCAGCAGGATCCACAGCAGCTGGCAGTCCTGCTGCAGAACTATGTAGGGGGTGACTTCATTTCTCTTGAGGACCCGGGCAAGAAAAATGTGGCCAAAAGACATGTATTTTGGAGTCACCTTCAAGCATTTACTGACAAATACAGTGACTGACTCTGGTCAAGGTTTGTTGCACTTTTCACACGGGAGCACAAAGCCTATCAGCAAGCGTCTGCTGCCTAAATGCTGCAAAGCTGCCTCTGCTCAGAGCACACTCGAACTAGCTTGGAAAAAAGGAAAACCACGACCAACAGACCCTGAACACGTGGGAGGAGAACTCCAGCTCTGAAACACGCGTTGGACACTGGTCTGCAAAGAAGGGGAAGATATTCCACTGCCTCCCTGCTGGTCACATACTCTTTTTCCACAGGCAATATGGCCGTGCAGAATCAGAAGGCAGGAAGGGAGAGCTGCCCAAAAAGGAGGTGTGCTGTTGTCTTTTCTTCGCCAGGGTGATTGGGAGAAGTAACACTTGCTGAGCACCTGTGTCGCATCTCTGTTTGGCCATCGTGAAGTCCTAGTAACTAGCCTGGGGAAAGGAGCTGTTCCTGAAATACCTGTTTGTGTTGCTGTCAGGCCCACATTTGGGCTTGAGTTCCCAGAGCTAAATGACTATATTCAGGTGCAACTCTAGCGTGACTTTGGTCACGTTGGGTGAATTTCCCTAGGTGCCTCTGCCAGAAGAGCAGGGGCTGATCTGGTCATCTTCCCTTTCCATTCAGCAGCTCAACCGGTTGGAGTACCACCAATATATTCCCTACCTCCCACTTTGCATAGGTCCACATACTCAACATGCTCCCCATCTCTTTGCATGTTATTTACCAGTACTTTCCTCCTTTTCAAGGTTTAGAAAAAGCCTTCAAGTCTGTCCCTAGGAACTTTGTCCAAAGGTTGCTGTGTCCGCTTCAATGCTGGACATAAATTATGTGACAGTACCCTTGAAAAGTGAATGAAGTTATTTTATTGCTGCGTCCTACTCCATAGATGTGACCCTTTTTTTCACTTGAACCAGCTGAGGGAGAAATTAAATGAGTATCTTATAGATCTACATTCCCAACACAGAGTTTGTTGCTCTATGTCCCTAAATCTGTCAGCTTCTATCACACATCAGGGCCCTTGCTGGAACAACGGCTCCAGCATTCTTAAATTAGCTTTCCTTGTTGGTGTTTAAATGAAAAGAGACATCTAATTTGTGAGTGAAAACGTTTGTCATTTCTTAGGGGGATCCAGACACACAAAATACAATTAACATCTCTGAAGAACATTGCGCAGAGGTTCAGCAGCAGCTGACAGGGAAAATAAAATGAAAACAAATAAAATCAGTTGTTCTAATACCATAACTCGAGTGGCAAGTGTAATCTTCTCCTTTTATCTGAGGTCGGAATTGCTTTCCTGCAGCAGCTTTCATTATGAAAATGTGGCACTTCTCAGCACCAGAATATTAAGACAACACATGCCCATAGGGGCCCAGATCATTTTAACGAGGAACAAACAATCCAGAATGCAGCTTTTATGGTTTTTTTCTGAACTAACACCTGCTTTGCAGCAAATGAACAATGGTAATGATAAGCACGACAACTCACACATATCTGGGCTGAGATATGCATCACTGGCATCTTTTTCTTCCTACCAGCTAAAGAAGGGCCCGGTGGCCAGTGTTACCTTTAGGACTGCCAAAGCCCTTGGCCACAGGCTGGGGACAAGGTCTGTGTTTCATGGAGCTGTTGAGCTTGTGGGATGGTCCTGAACTCCTCAGGAGATTCTAAAGGCAGCCAGTAATTTATTGAGGGCTGGATGGATCTTTACCACTATTTTACTACTGTGGCTCAAGACTCATGAGACATTTGCTTATAGTCACAGAGTGATTAATGACCCAGGCAGAGGCGAAACCAGAAGGCCTGACCCCTGCTTAGTGGCAGCTCCCCTGGGGGTCCCCAGCTGCATACTTTTTCCGCCCTGAAGTTGACAGTAGGAAGAGATGGACAAAGGAGGAAGCAGCATACCTACTTGTAGTTTTCTACACGTAGTTATTATTTCAGATGTCTTTCTTAAGGCCTGAGTGAATGACTTCGGCACCCAGAAAAAAAAAAACCCTTGTGAATTTACTAATTCTTAAATCCAGCTTTACTTATTCTCTGAATGAGTAGGTATCAGGTATGGGCATGAAACTTATATGCCAGAGCTCCTCAAAGGGGAATCTCCCATCCAGACCAGATTTTATATTTTGTGGCTGAACTCTGCCAAGTTTCCACTGTGGCATGTTTCCCACCTTCCCGGGAAGACCCTCTGCCAGTGTCTCTGTCCCTCAGAGAGCAGCTGCCGTGTGCTCTCCCAGTTCTGGCTGGTGAAGGCAGTGCGATGCCTGGCTGGCACAGCTGACCTGGAACCAGTGCGATGCCTCCTGCGGCGAGATGCAGCACACTTCAGGGAGAGATAAGCCACCTGGATGGAAGTGACCCAAGGGCTGATCCAGACTAGGAGTTGAGCCATACTGACCTCTGCAATAATTTAGGAATAGTAAAATGTAGCTTAGTGATTGAGACACAAGTGATATGACAGCTAGGGAAAATACTATTAATAATAAATATCTTTACTTCAAACAGGGATTTCCCAGAAAATGGCATCCTGGCACTTACTGGAAAAACAAAAAGCATAAGCTCTGAGAATCATATGACCTGCCTTCAGTTATTTGCCATCATTGTTTTTCCAAAACTGTTCTACATGTCTTGTCCTCAGTTTGCTTCTACCCAGCTTTTTCACTACAGATGGGATGACAGAAGAGAGATTATGCTTATTAAATGTATTAGCACTAAGCTGCAAGGGACTGCATGTACAATGAAGGACAGGTCAGGATTCAGAATGACCTTAACAGGATGTAGAAATGGTCTGGGGAAGGAAAAGGTTAGAGAAGGGGTATGCACGAGATTTTACACTGCAGCACCACTGATTTTACCAGCAGCACAGAAACAGGATGGAAAGGTATGGGTTGGACAGGAGTTTTACAGAAAATCAGCAACAGCCACTATGGTACCTTACCCTGCAGCAAGAAGCATACAGGCTGCTCATTAGAAAATACTTTTTAAAAAGTAAGGAAAGCAGCTTGGTCACATAGATTTCCTGGGAGTCTCCCATCTGGGGAGTCTCCCATCACTCAAGAGCTTCAAGGAGAGACTTGCACAAATGTCAGTCAGGGATGATTTGCGTACCAGTGATCCTACACGAGACAAGGCAATGGACTACAGGACCTTCTACATCTCTTCTAGCTCTTTATTTCTATGGAGCTATGAGCTAGACCTGTTGGAGGATGGCTCCGTTGCTGCACAGGGTATTCTGTCCGGGGCACGGGAGAAAGAGGACTAGCCAGTTCATCCAAGGCCCGGAGATGGCCAGAGGCTTGAGATCTGGGACAGCCAGGGGCACAAATAACCTTGTAACCATGACAGAATCATGACTGTAAAACAAGCCCAGTGAATTTGCCGGCAGCATCTGCAGAGAATCTAGGACCAACTTGACCTACGGATTATTTTTCCTCTAGTTTAGGACTGAATCACAGTTTCCGGTACAGGCAATAAGATGACTGCTGTCTCTTAGGCGGTGACTTGCACGGGATTTGCAATGCTGTAAAGCCCAGACACTTGGAAAGAGTTCATTTTCAGCGGAAACTCATGCAACTGAGCAGCCAGCCTGTGATCTAGCGCTCTCTCTGCATGTCCACTCCCTAGAGGTCCTTACAGGTCTCTTACAGACCTCCTACCTACAGCTCAGGTTATAAAGGGGGTCACGCTTTTAAGCTCTGGAAATTCCCCAGTTCTGTCCCAGCTGTTAGCCAGCATAGCAGTCACCCCAGGCACATTGCTGCTGCATTATTTTTGCTCTGTGGATGAAAAAGAGGATTAAAGTCTTCAAAACTGCCAATCCAGATGCTTTTGGTAGCAATCCACTCATTTATGCAAACAAAACCTGCAAAGCTGGGGGGAGACTGACACATAAGGTTTAGAGCAGAGTATGGAATAATGATGCTGCGTTTTGCCAAATAGCAAATCTATGGGGATCTCACTGGGAAACCAAGTGGAGACCTTAAAGAAGATGAAGGAGAGTAGAAAGGATGCCACAATTCACCCACACATATTGGAAGGAAAAGGACAGGAAGACCCTTGGGGCCTAGAACTGACAAGATAAAGAGAGAATGTAAATAGCTTCAACAGAGAGCAGGCTTTGAAAACATGTGAAATTATTTCTGTGCCTTCTGGTGAGCTCTGTTTCCCTTAGGGACTCCACTGTAGTTGGCGTGGCCGCATCGGAAGTGACAGAGGACAAAGAGCACTGTTTTTCTCTTGGCAGGACTCTGTTTTTCCTCCCTCATTTTCCTGGGAATGAAAACGTGACACTTACATTCTCCACAGCCTACCCCATTTCTCCTTTCTCAGAAGCAGATTTCAAGATTTCCTGCTTATATAAAATAAATAATGGAACCCAATTCAGATGTCAACTCCGCCTCTCCCCCTCTCCCTCTCTTGTCTTTATTAAGGTGAGAAGCTCATTGCTCGTTTTGGAAAAGGATAGAGAAATTTCTTTGCAAGAAAAAGGATGTATTTTTACTTAGTCCTCAAAGGATTATTGCTCAAAAATGAAGATCTGCTTCAGGATCACACACTGAACATCTACATGTAAAACAGAATTTCCAGGACAATTAGGGGTTTCTCAGAAGGGTCCTGAAAGAGAAGTTTTTTGTAAAAAGACCTACTCTTGCGTGAGCTTTGTTCAGTCTGCCAAAAAATTACTAGCTTTGTCTTATCTGTCATAAGATATGATACATCAGAGAGCATGACGCAGCTGAAGTGAAGGGTGGCATTTTGTAAAAGCGACTGACCTTGTGCCAACACCCATCTGCCTTCCCACTCCGCTCACGTCCCGCTTCTGTCTCCCTTGTTTACCAGGGGCTGGAGCCCGCCCAGAGCACCAGTGTTATGGTTTGAGAAAACCCATAACAATTTATTGTCGTTTAAACAATTATTCTATCACCCGATGACCCCCTCCCCACCCGGAAAGGGGAACTGGGGAAAGGAAAGAAACACAAGTGTTGAAATATAAGTAGATTTAATAGGATAAGACTAAATAATTAACAATAATACTAAAGAACCAGTATTAATCCCGATACTAATATACGATATAGAAGAATTATACTCCGCCAATTCTATCAGTAGAAAGCTGTGCACTCCTGGCAGTGGACATTAAATGTCGGACACTGCAAACGCAACAGCTTCGGGAGGAAGGGAAGGGCTCAGGGGTCCAGAACCGGGGCAAGGAGTTTCTCTGGACTGCCGCCATCAAGTGAGAGAGAAACTACACAGCAAACTTTCTAATTTATATAGAATGTGATGTTCACGGCATGAAATAATCCTGTTGGCCAGCCTGGGTCAAATGCCCAGGTCTTGCTCCTCCTCATCCCGGCACCTGGCAAGGCTTGAAAACACCGAGACCTTGAATACCACATGGTCTAGCTGGCTATAAAGTAAATATTTTCACAAATTCAGATGCTAGAGTCTTCGAAAAGTGGAGTTTTCCCCAGCATTAGAAGAGAAATTAGTCCTGTGCTGCTCAACCCAGGACAACCAGGGTGCAACACGCGGGCACCCACTGGCAGAAAAATATGACTGAACGCAAGCCGTTACTAGTGGCCAGTACGCTTTAACTTCTGCATGGGCAAACTCAGTCCTGGCAGAAAATGCCGAGAGTAGCAACCCTGGCTTTTGTAGCGAGACCAGGGAGCATAACGTGAAAGCACAAATTGTTATAAATTCACAGGTTGTCCCGGTGCCGTTCAGTGGGGAGATGGGCCTTCAGCTTCCATTCAGACTTTTCATGCTCCTCTGAGGGTACAGCAAGGGAGCCAATTAGCACTAACGATGGCAGAGGTGATTTAGTGGTATGGACACTTGTGTATAAGAAAATGACGGGTGCTGTCAGATTAGTGGAATAAAAAATCATTCCTGGAGCAGCCCAGTCAGCCCAGTTAGCTACAGGCATCAGGTGTCCAGAGAGATGAACTGCAGATCCTGACCTAAATTTAGCCTGATGAGCTTTTTTATTTTTTTTTTTTAAATTTTTTTTCATTACTCTGCTGTGCTGCTTTTATCCAGCAAAACATTGAGGTATACGCATAATTCAAAGCACGTCCACACCCTGCTGTTCATATACTTAAAATTACAGATGTGCTTATCTGAATTGCTAGATGAAAGACCAGGAGCATTACATGCTCATCTCGAACACCCAAAACTCGTCCGGTCACACAACCCACGAAGCCAAGATGCTGACAAAAGTAGCACGGGAACCTCTCACAATCCTTTGGAAACTGTACATGATATGATGGTAATTGCATAGCCACATATATAACTGTTCTGTACGTCCTGCATAGATAAAGGCATATACAAATACTAACTACATCAGTATGACCCAAATATGTGCCTACGTAGATTGCCCTCTCTGTTTCTTCAGCCTTTCCTAGGTCACTTTGAATCACTCAAATCTCACAGATGCAGCAGGATTCAGGGCAGAGGGAGAGGGAGGAATGAAGCCTTGTAATTTTTAACTTTTGCGTTTCCTAGAAGAATTTGTCTCACCTTTCTCTTTTCTACGCCTTTCTTTTCACTTTTAGATCCTTCACCCCTGTGCTAATTTTCAATAGATGCTGCAAGATGTCACGCTTTCCCTCCAGGTGAGGGAGGGAATCTGCTCCCAGATTTTCCACGCAGCCTGTCACTGTCTCTTCCATCTGCCTTCCCAAAAAAGAAACTTCAGTTCCTTCACAGTCCCACACTGGCGCTCACAGGTACACATCTACTTGCAGCCTGACTCTGCAAAATTACCTCTGTGCCTCATTAAAGCACCCTAGAAACTCCCACAAACAGCACCAGAGTCTGCGTCTGTAGGTTCTGAAACTGATTAAGACTCTGGAAGATGTCTGGAAGACTCATGAAGAATTTATGAAATAGAGCAAAGAGGGTCTATGCATAAGAGTCTGTGCCAGGCCAACAAGTAATCTCCTTTATGGGCCACAGCTGCAAGACCAGGCACCTTTAATCCCCACTTGCTCGAGGAGTACATAGTAGGACCAGGCCATTAGTTAGTACCTTTTCAAGGGGTGGTTCTAATTAGATGACTCATAAGGTATAAGGTATCTTCTTAGATGCCCTGTAAGGGGAAGTACATTCATTCATTATGGAAGTACATTTTGCACCTAACCCAAGAAGAAGACAGCATATCAAAACTGAGTGCGCAAACAGAATTGCAAGACACGGAGAGAAGAGAAAAAGAAATCAGTGCTGAAAGAGCTCCCACTGATCTGCTGTGCAAAGCTCATTTTTTAAAGACGGGAAATGAGTGCAGGAAGGTCTCTGAGCTTTAGGCTAGAGAATCTGAATACATGAAGGAGAATGTCTTTTCATTCATTTAATTTCTCTGCTTTCTTTGAAGTCGTGGTGGAAGATTTGGATATACTGAGATGTAACTGGTTTGCTCACTCTTTTCCACAGAAAAATTCATTCAGCAGACAAACAATTATATTTTATCCTACCTGCCTGTTTAAAAATACACTGCATTTTAGGGCAGCTGTAGTTAATAGGGCTGTGACATCTCAGCCATATTAGACAAATTTACTTCAGATACCACAATATAAATGCAACTACTTTACTTTCAATGTGACCATCAAAGAACCCGGGGAGTGGATGTGTGCCTTTGTTTCTTTAGAGAGTATGAGGGAGTCTCAGAAGATGGGTTTCGATACTAAAGCTTTTTAGATTAGAATTGTTTCATGTCATTTTCTTCAGGCATTAAGAGTTATCAGCAATTGGCTTCCTTGCTTCTTTTCTTTACTAGAGAAATACGGGACTGCTGTACAATAGAAGAGTTTATATTGACTGGAATAATAGCAAAATTATGGTATTACAGAAGTCAAGAGAATGACAATGGGGGAAGATGGAGCGTGTTAAACTGGTCTGGTTATATTCATTTAAGTCCATTCACTACTGGGCAGTGCAGATGAAAAAGAATATTTTTGCTAAACGTTCAGCATCGCTGTCTTCAAAGGAGCTGCAGCAGCAGCATCCACATCACGTTTAGCAGGCACACTACATTTCCTCCAGCAAGATCGGGGACACCAAACCCACATTGTGGCTCAGAAAATTTAATTAAAAGGAAAAAAAAAAAAAAGAAAAAAAGAAAAAAAAGACTGCATCTCATGTTTGTTTGTTTGTGTTAGTATTGGCAACCACTAACATTTTTCCAGCCTTTCGCAAAATACTCTAAAATTGATACCCAGAAAGGGTGATTTCCAAAATCTTTCATAGGGTTCCCTTTTAACAAATACCAGCTCTAGCAAAGCAGGGTGACACAAACCCCAGACCATGTTCCATGCCTGGCCCAGGCGGCCACAGTGACCCCCCTGCCTGGTCTTCTCCTACTTCTCCTAATGGTCTGAAGTTGCGGCAGGGGAGGTTTAGGTTAGATATTAGGAAGAATTACTTTACTGAAAGAGCGGTCAGGCACTGGAACAGCCTGCCCAGGGAGGTGGCTGGGTCACCATCCCTAGAGGTGTTTAAGAAACATCTAGATGTGACACTTCAGGGCATGCTCTAGTGGCAGAGATTGTAGGGGGTTTTTTGTGTGTGTATGGTTGGACTCGATGATCTCAAAGGCCCTTTCCAACCATGAAGATTCTACGGTTCTATGATTCTATACTGTGCAAGTCCTGCCTCTTCCTCTCGTTCAGCCTGTAGGCATCAGGGATGGAGGAGCTTTATGCCGGAGCTGGAATCCAGCACACTTTCCATGCTGGGCCACTAGTTTGTCCAGCAGCAACAAGATGGAGCAGCTGAGAAGAGCCATCAGCATTTACACCAGGGACAAGAGGTTCATTTCTCACCAACCTCCTCAGCTTCTCAGAGGAACATAAAGTCATTAGCACTCACGCTACACTAATAACAGCCCAGATTGTCTCAGCACATGACCTGGAAATCCAGTTACCCTACAATCCAGTATCCCACCTCTCCCTTCCCTCCCAGCCAGATGGACTCCATGGGCAAGGGGACAGATTAGCCCAGGGAACTGTATAACGCTCTTAACAAAAGAATAAAGCGTCACCTCCCCAAAGTCTCATCACAACCAAACTTGGCCTTTTTAGAGAGGCACCTTTCCTTCAAAGCATATTCAAGTTCCAATTTCTTTTCCTCCAGTAAAAAAAAAAAAGAGGAAAACTTTGGCAAAGACGAAGATAAATAATCTTCTTAGATTTTTTTTCACTTGGGAAAAAAAGTGTTTCCTAAGTCTGCTTTGCAATTCAAGACAGGCAGTGACAGTGTGCCACGAGAAGCTGGGCAGTGAGGGCACAAAAATGCCGACAGGAGCTCGAGAGGAGAATGAGCCAGGCGGGTCAAGGGAGGGATGGGGGCAAACCTAGGTGAAGAGCCAGGGGTGGCACAGGGCGAGCAGAGCAGTGGTACGCTTGGATGAGACACACCGCTGAGAGCAAGGCACAGCTATAGGGGCTCAGTTTGGCCTCAGAGATGGCAGCTGAGATTTGAGGGAAAAGCACACAGAGTGGACGCCAGGACCCTGACAGACACCAGAAGCAAAAAAGACCCCTCACAGCACCCAAGCCTTTCGTCCAGCTCACTGATAGGGCCCCTTTGCCTATTGCAGTGACACCCCCCCACCCCAGCGCAGGAGCGTGCATAGCCCGGGAGCAGAAGTGACTCCCAAGCCAATTCCCAAGGGGAAGGGGCTGGTCCAGGAGCAGGGGCTGTTCCTGGCCCGCTGAGCCCTGAGGGAAAGACCCAGGAGCTCTGCAAAGTGCAGAGCATCAGCGCAAAAGGGACGATGTCCCCACCACCCCCTGCCACCGATCCCCCAGCCCCGCTCTCCCTGCTGCGAGGGTGCTGGGCACCCAGCCCACCCCAACAGAGATTTCATCAGAACTCATAATGAGGTCGTCTTCTTTCACGCGAGCGTTTCCATAGCAACAAAGAGGCGATTCTAATCTCCAGTATAAAAAGACGCAGCGAAAATGACATGGTTTGAGGTTTGGGGGTTTTTTGGGGGGGGAGGGGAGAGGTTGTTTTTGCAGCTGCGAGCAGCCCTCCCTGGGCTGCATCATCCCCCCGGCCGGCAGTCCCCCCATCAGCGGCGTGCGGCCAGCACCACCACATGGCCATAGCCACCCCCAGCCCTGTGGACCACTGGCCACAGCCGCATTCGCAGCTGGACAAGGGGACAAGAGTCAGGGGAGAGCCCAGCAACTAGCGCAGGGAAGCGGGGTCCCCCCGCTGGGGTCCCCTCTGTCATTCAGGTTGCCGGAGCAGAGGGAAATAAAAGCGGGATGCAAGCGGGCTCGTGCTTTAATCTGGTGGGGTGCAATCCCACCGGGTGAGTGCTGTCCTCTTCCTCCAGGGCCTGCGAGGGAACTGGAAAGCACACAGAATCACAGAATCTTCATGGTTGGAAAGGACCCTTAAGATCATCGAGTCCAACCAAACAACCTACAATCTCTGCCACTCGAGCATGCCCTGAAGTGCCACATCTAGACGTTTCTTAAACACCTCTAGGGACGGTGACTCAACCACCTCCCTGGGCAGGCTGTTCCAGTGCCTGACCACTCTTTCAGTAAAGACACGCTCCAGCACTTCAATGTCCCTCTTGTACAGAGGGGCCCAGAACTGAACACAGCACTCGAGGTGAGGCCTCACCAGTGCCGAGCACAGAGGCACCATCACTTCCCTGCCCCTGCTGGCCACGCTATTCCTGATACAAGCCAGAATGCTGTTGGCCTTCTTGGCCACCTGGGCACACTGCTGGCTCATGTTAAGCTGGCTCCACCAGCACCCCCAGGTCCTTTTCTGCTGCGCAGCTTTCCAGCCACTCTTCCCCAAGCCTGTAGCGCTGCTTGGGGTTGTTGTGACCGAAATGCAGGACCCGGCACTTGGCCTTATTAAACGTCATACAGTTGGCCTTGGCCCATCGATCCAGCCTGTCCAGGTCCCTCTGTAGAGCCTTCCTACCCTCAAGCAGATCAACACTCCCACCTAGTTTGGTGTCGTCTGCAAACTTACTGAGGGTGCACTCAATCCCCTCATCCAGATCATCGATAAAGATATTAAACAAAACTGGCCCCAAAACTGAGCCCTGAGGGACACCACTGGTGACCGGCCGCCAAAAGGCTCAACCCCAGACTGGGAAATTAATTGTTGTCTAGGTTTCAGAGGACAGCAGTCCTGTGGACAGACTGCTCTCAGGTACAGGGGCGACGGGAGCCACTATGATTATTATTATTCCCCCTCTCCTGGCAAGCAGCACAGGCCTGTATCCTAATTCATGATGTGCTATTTGCAATTGCTTAAGCAGAGCTATCGAGCATCAAACACGCTCCCTCAGCTCCGCTATGACAGTCAGAGCAGAGGGGAAAACCCGCCGTGCTTCGTTCACTGCAGCCTAAAGCAGTCCCTGAGAAAAAGGCGGTATGTAGAACAAGTAGACCAGCACATAAACGAGCAAAGCACAAGGCACAGAGCAGGGCTGCTTCTTTGTCTGGTAATAGAATTAGTAGTAGTATATAAGTAGTCACTTCAGAAATAGCAAACTCTGTATGCTAAATGAATACCAATACTAGCGCTGTGGTACTAATATCATTTCTGGGGCTCACTAGCACCCGTGAAAGATAAGACTTCCATTTTCTCTGGCCACATCTCATAATAACATCTCTTGTCTCCCTTGTTGTGACATTAACACTGGTATCATCTCAGTACCTTATTCAGGCCTGCAAAAGGTCTACTCCAGATCCCATGTAAGGGCAGATGGAACCCCAAGACCGGGCTTGGCATTCACAGCACCGTTCTTCAAAACAAACAAAAAAATCCACACAACACCTTTAGGATTTTTGTTTCTGAATAATTTTTTTTATTTTATTTTCTTAGAAATTACAAAGAAACTCTCTCCAGGAGAGCAAGGAAAAAAAAAAAAACAAACAAAAAAACCAACCCTGAAATATTTCCAAGCAATTTTGCTCCATATAACCACAAGCAAAGTTACGTATTTCATTCACATGCATGTACAAAAACATTTTAAGTAAAACATCATTCACACGTAACATGTGCATTAGTCTCAGAATTGAGCACATAATCAGATTGGCCTCACCTACCCTACCTAATCTTATTTTCCTGTTTTCTTTTTAAATTGTAAATTTCTATGCAGGAAACATCTCTTTTTCTGCACAGCATTATGCATATTCAAATTAGTACGGCTGGTCTTGGAATTAAATCACTAGGTAGCACAGCCTGATATACAGCTGTATACTACAGTTGTTACACTGCTGTTTATACAGTGAGCTTTGTTGGATACCAGGCAAAACTCTTCAAAAGGAATAAAAAGGTATTGCTAGAGGGAAAAAGGAATACGATACACAGCACTCTCTCAACTACAATCTTGTATGATTCCCATGCAAAACACTTCAAAAGCCAAGTAATTCACAGATCTTGCTCTCCAAATTGATATCAAAGTTCCCACCAATTTCAATCATGGCAAAATAAATCACTAAAGACATCAGTGCTACTGGATATGGATGTGGTCAATACTCAATATTCCAATTTGCCATCCACCCACCTTTGGAAAGAAAAGGGAGAAAGATGAAAGAACCAACAAAACTGCAGACTAGTGAAGCGGGCGGGTCGGCAGAGCGCTTCACCAGCAACCAGCAAAAAAACGACAACTGCGAGAGCTGAGCTTCATTCCAACCCACTGCATAATCTAACTGTGCCTTGAAATTTGGGGATTACATGGTCAATGAACTCCTCCACTAGTCGCCCAAGGCTGCATTAACGCCTAGAAAAATCTTATTTGATTCATCAAAAGAGCATATTGTCTGCATCTGACTTTGTGGGCTAGATTTGAGATTTTACTATTTCATGCATGATGAACACCACCGTAAATCTAAGGACGGCAAACAGTCAGAGAGGAAGGGCTCACCCAGAAGGTAAAGCTTCCACATGCATAAAAGGAAACATCAAGCACACAAATGTCAGAGGCAACATTTAACATAACGGGGGAACAGGAGGTACAGATTTTACTCTGCCATCATTTTTAAGTGTACAAGCGATGCTGATGCATTTCTCATCTCTGCATAAACGTGCATCCTAAAGAGAATCAATAACACCTCTCTCTCACACTGCAACGACACAGCTGAATCAATGGAGGATGAATTTCCACCGTATTTAAATATACCTGAAGCACTCAGGCTTGGCTTGTTGCAGAGTGCGTGTTACAGGGTGAAATGGGTGTGGAAAAGGGATGTGAAATATAAAAATACAATAAAAAGTAAGACAGAATATCTGTACATGAGCAACACAAAGAAAGCACTGAAGATTGACACTTAGGAGATTTAACCAAAGCCCTGGAGAACAGCAGATTTTCATTTTTAGCCCACCTGAAATCTTGCAAATGAGCAAGCGATGCTGGCAGCAGCCACTCTGTCCTCTAGCTCCTGAAAACAGTGCAAGGGACTTAGGTGCCCCAGGCCTCAAGAATACTTTACTACGACAGTTTGGCAAAGCATCTACAGAGAAAGGCCCAATGACAGGTGTTCTAACATAGTATCAAAGACACAAGGGCCAAACCAAACCGAGCCTCGAGGCCCCAGCCTAGCACATTCTGTGTGTTGTGGAGAACACTGGGACTGCTGGTTTAGGTAAGTTGGGCAGTCTGCTTTTAGCCCAGTACTACCATTTCAATGGCAAGCTCTACAAAATGTGTAGAAGAAGAAAAGCACCAGCCCAGTGGCAGGAAACCTGCTCTGATTGCCAGACAGGAAGGGCTGAAGTCAGACACTGATGGTACGGATGTCTTCAGCTGAGGTAGTCAAGTTTAACTCACTTTATGGGCACCCAAAGGAGAAACAGACATCTCTCAAAATGCAATTTATCTGACCTGCTTTATACTTCTGCTTCACAGCCAGATGAACGGTGGCCTAAGAATGACTATTTCTCTTCAGCTGCAAATGGAGCCCAGAGGAACAAATTTAGCTGCAGGCATCTAAAGCTGAGTGAGAAGATACCACCCCAAATGCCTTCCTTGTACCCGGGCAGTTGAACAGCACAACTGTGCTGTATTTCTTCATAAGTGGCTTTGCTTAAAACCAGTATCATACAGTGATATATATTTTGGTGTCCATCTAAGCATTCTCCAGCCAGCAACAGTCCTACACAAATGGAAGAAAAGCTCACAACTCTCACAAAACTCTCAGAAGGATCATAGTGCCTTTTTTGAATAGTAACTAAATCTCAAACACACTTCTAAGAGGCAAATACTACTATTCTCTTTCTTACAGATGAGAAAACAGGGACACTGAAGCATGCCTAATGGTGACTCAGAGGGAATCAAAATAAAGATTTCCTGATACGCTGGTCCACTGTTCTACTACTGACTAGGCTTCAAATAGCTAGAATTCACCCCCCAGGAGAAACCTTTAAAACTGTGATGGGTAATTTTAACTCCAATGTCCATAAGAAAAGACTGTGGTCACACATTCTTATTAGACACTGAGGAATTTTATGTTTGGCTTCCACTTCTATAAAGTGGAAGAGAAATACAGTTAAGAAAAAAGAATTAAGGCTAGGCATGTTATACAGAAACAAAAATACTATGCCTGGAGCTCATTCTTTCAAAAGATAAACTTGCAATCGTAAGGACAAATGGGAGGTTTGGTAAATCTCCCTCAAACATCCCAATGGGTTCCAGGTATAAAGCCAGTTTAAGTGGCTGTTCATTCTTGATTCATGTTCATTCTAGCTTTTTTGAGAGATACACTCACTGAATCAACTTAAAGACTGAGTTGATCAACTGAGGATTGTGCAGAATAAAAAAAAATGCCATCAGTCAGCTGAGCCATAAAAGCAAGCAGCAAAATAGATTCTGTTTCAGACTAAGTTGTCAAGATAACAACTTTGAATAGGAAACCTCAGCCAGCCTGAAGTTGCTGCACTCAATCCAATGAGAGCAAAGGAAAAGTTTGCATTGCCAGTACTGGCCCACACCAACAGTAAAAGCTGCTTCATTCTCTCCAGAAAACCACATCAACTGCCCTGACCAGATGATCAAGAAATCAACTAGAGAAGAAGCTCTGCTGGACTTGTTACTAACAAGGAAGAATTGGTGGAGAATGGTGAAGGTCTTGGCTGCAGCAGACATGGAATTATGGCATCTAAAATCCTGAGAAACATGTACAAGACAAACCGAGTCCTGGACTTTTAGGACAACATATTTTGGTTTATTCAAGGAACGCCTTGGCAGGATCTCACAAGGGACTCCCCTGGCCTCCCAAGGGGGAACAAGAGTGCTGCCTGATCTCCAAAGACAGCTTTCTCAAAGTAGAACAGTCATTTCTGATGAGCAGAAAGTAAAGCAGGTATGACAGAAGGCCAGCACAGATGATCAAGGAACTCCTGACTGAGTTCAAACACACAGAAAAAAGTACATGGTGGTGGAAGTGAGGATGGGGTGACCAGCAGGGATATAGAGACACAGCCCAAGCATGCAGAGACAGTTAGGAAAATCAAAGCTCAGCTGGAGTTGAAACTGGTAAGAAATGTGAAGGGCTTTTTTAAGCACACGGGAAGCAAAAGAAAGGTTAAAGAAAACATGGTTTTACTGTTCAGTGATGCAGGCAACCTGGTGACAAAAGATGCACTTTGTACCTTGAGGCTGATGTATTCAACACCTTTTTTGCCTGTTTTCACTGATAAGGTCTGCCTTCAGGCCTACCAGGTCCTTGGGTCTACTAGCAGAGTGTTACCTACAGCCAAGGAAGATTGAGTTAGCAAGAACTTAAGCCCATTGGACATACCTAAGTCCATGGAACCAGACAGGATGCATCTGAAGGCACTGAAGGAGCTGGCTGATGGCACTGTGAGGCCACTCTACAGCATCTTTGAGAGGTCATTATCATCATCAGTGATGCATCCCCAACCAGTGAAATACCCCGACTATCTTGTTGTCCACAACAGTTGTCAAGAGCGCAGCCAGCACATTGAGGGAAATTACTATTTCTCTCTATTCAGCGCTTGTGAGACCACATCTGGAGGACTGCATCCACATTTGTGCTCCTCCATACAAGAAGGGCACTGCAGCAATTTCAGTGGAAGGCCACAAAGTTGGTTAGAAGGCTAGAGCACAGGACATACAAGGAGTGGCTGAGGGAGCCTGGTTTCCTCAGACTTAAGAGGAACAAAGGCTAAAAAAGATCTCATTGTATACAACCACTTAATGTGCAGGTTAGAGAAGACAGAGTTAGACCCTTCACAGAGATGAACAGTGATAGAATGAGAGGCAATGAACATGAGTCGGAACACGGGAAATTCCAACTAGATGCAAGAATATATTTTTTCTTACTATGAGGGTAGTCAAATATGAGAAAAAGTTGCCCATAGAGGTTTGGCATCACCACCTTTGGAGATACTCAAAACTGAACTGGACAAGACCCTGAGCAACACGCTCTAATTGGTTGTGCTTCAAGCAGGGGGCTGGACTAGAGACTAGAAACCTCAAGATGTCCCTTCAAACCAAATTATTCAATGATTCTATGACTCAGCAAATCTCACAACTACTTTCCACCGGTAACTTCCTCATTAATCTGCCAAAGCAAGCCATGACACCATCAAATGTACAGGACGATCTTCAATCTCATAAGTCAGGATGGAGCACAGAAGCCAGCAAAGAGGGCAGTTGAAGTGCACTACACATCAAACGTCTCATAATAATTTTATGCAAGGTCTCTCACACACCAGGGCCAGCCCTATTTATGAGTCATAGCCATCACAGTGCTCTCTGTTTCAAGTCTATTACATACCATCAGGATTAAATAAAAAGACTGTCTCTTTTCACATCTTCTTCATCTTTTTCTTGCAGCGCTGGTTGAAGACAGGTGAGGATCCCATCAGACTGTCAGCAGAATGAGAACCATAGCTGCTCTCAGAGCCATTAGGGCTCTGTGGCATCCCAGCTTCACTCATACCTGACATCGGTTCCTCAAAGACATCGCTGCCTAGGACCCCATGGCCATGTACGTTGGCCTCCTCATTTTCCTGTGGCTCCATTTTCACCTGTGCCAAGTTCCAGAGTGGGGAAGCGTTCACCTCAGCCCCTGGAGAAAGAAAAAGCACACAGTTGTAACCGAGTGAAAAGACAAATTACAAACAGCATGCAGATGTCAGGGACAGCAGCACTAGTAAAGAACAAGCAAAAACAAAGCTACAGCTGAACTAAACTTGGGAGGGGAGGCGGGGAACAAAACATACCGATCAGTGTGAAACCACAAATTAAAAAATCTGTTGGCTTTTTATTTTTTTAATAACCCAGTAATTGCCACTCTAAAATATACCATGCTATCATTTTACAGCAACCCTCCGTGTGGTTTTCTCCATGCGAAACAACAACTTTAAGAGCCCACATCACTCTCCAGAAGGAGTGTCTCAGCAGCAGTGAGTACACCAACAGCACATGGACTAGACCCTGCATAAGCAGGACTCGGAGGCAGTCCAGAAGCCATTCATGATGATGAGGTCCTTACAACATCAGCAACCTCCTTTAAGCTGTGAGACATACTAGAGTTCTGGTAGTTCTGCAGGGGCAGTGAAGCGAGAGGGCAAAGGACTCCGTCGACGAACAGTCTCAAATACCACTTCCAGCACTGAAACGCAGGGACATCAGAGCTGCAGTCAGCCACCCGACTGCCTGCCTCCTTGTACTCAACACCCACAGGTCTCATCCCATCCTTCAGCAGAATGGAAAGAAACTCTCTTGGCTCAACTTCACAGACACCCTGCTGGGAAATAGCGTTCCCCACCCTTTTTCTTTTTTTTTTTTTAACTTTTGGACTACTGTGCCATCTGAACAGATTGAGGATTTTCTGTACAAGATTACAAAACAATATTTCTTGATAACAGCAAATGTTTTTCTCCCCAAGAGCAGTAATTATAGATTGCGTTACTTCTGCTTATTTACAGTTTTGAGAGAGACAAAAATACTATTAAAAATACACTAATTGGGCCCCCAGCTGAGATGGGCATAAACAGCCCGGAACTGAACAAAGCCTGAATCTTCTCATTTTTAAATCTGGTCCCTCTTGTGTGGGGATAAATTCACGTGGAAAATAAAAAAAAAACAACTAGGAAACCAGTTTTAGTAGGTTTTCCAAACCTTGTTTCTCAAGGAGCTTGGCTACAGTTTGAAAGCACAACCAAACCTCTTGCACTGAGCCAAACCCCCTACTATTCCCTATTATCAATATACAACTAACAATAGTCCCCTATTAAAGAAATTACACGGAGACCAAATCTGCCACCACATGTTTGTACTGTGAATTGTCCTTTATGAAGAAATCCGGAATCTTTTCCAGAGCAGCTTAGCCCAAACTAAGGTTTAGGAGACCTTTGTGGTAACACAGCCTACATTAGCTCTGCAGTTATACAGCAAGCCAGAATGAAAGTGCTTGCTGCTGTCCAGTTGTCTTAATGGAAGGTCCTTTTTATGTTAATTGTAAGTAAATGTGTTCCTCTCAACAACAACGGACACATCATTAAAACGCCATCAGTTCCACAGAGTTGCAGCTCCAGTCTACACAATAATCAAAGGTACTCACTAAACTTATTGTGTCTTTCTTTCATCAATTGCTCAGCCTTATTCCTTTCAGCTCTATCACCTGCCATTGAGAGTGTCACTAATGACTGAAAATACTTAAGCATCCACACAGGACGTTTCATCTTCAAAGCACTTTAACTTCAAAGTACTTTACAAATGAGCTAATCCTCATGTTATCCTGCTGGGTGGAGGAACGAGGTCCCCAATTTTGCCTCCATTTCCCCAACCGCAATGAAATTAAGCAGCTAGACCACAACCGCAATGTCAGGCATAAGCAGAAACACCATCAGAACACAGAAGGCTGTAACAAGAGTTTTGCCCTCAGACACTTTGCCTTGCTGCTCTCTCTACGGGCCTCACACTTGTATTTTCAAGATGGTGGCATCCTAATTGCAGCAGCTTTTTCTCACTCCTTATGCTACTACGCTCTCCAGCCTGACCAGCTCTAGACTGGGACTTCTCACAGTGATGAGATTTCCAAAGGTCCTTGTGAAGTGAAGAGGGACTTTCAGGGAGGAACAGAGCACTTGTATTCTTAATTAGAAAACACCAATTTGGTATGAGAGAGGCAAGAGGCATTTAATATACAGCTAGCATGCCAACCTCTGGGTCTCAAGTGGCAGATGCTAATACAAAGCTTTCCAGATGAATCACTCGCAACCCCAGATGGGCCAGAGGAATCTGCTGTTCCCTCTCCCACAAAAATGTGAGCACTTCACATTTCAGAGGTACTATGGAAAACAGCATGAGCTTCCAGAAAAACATCAGACAGATTTGTGCTTTTCTAAAATTCAGCAGAACGTGCTATTTAAAAAAAAAAAATGGACTCAGAGGTATACTCTAACTTCACTATATAAGCTACTTAGTTTAGGAGGATAGGCTTCATTGTTTTTTAACCAGATTTTTAAGTGAAACAGTTATTATTGCAGGGATTTCCAGAGTTCAGAAGGTTCTACACAAAAATCAAAAAGAGCTTTGTTTGGGAGAAGAATGTCTTCTTCATTTTCCAGAAAATTTAGCACTACTAAACAGTGCACAGAATAAAACTTGTATATAGATATAGAAAAGGCACAGCAGTAACAGATTCTCCCATACTGGCCACCAGTGTGCTTCAATGCCAACGTCAAGGGATGACACCGAGGAAAAGACCGCAGTCTCCACAATCCCAGTACTTCACTCACCATTTCACTTTTCATTGCCTCAGATAATACAGCAGGCTTTGGGGTAAAGATGCTAGAATAGGAGAGACTCCCATGAGCCCATTTCACATAAGTCACTCATCAGCTTTCATAAAACAATGATTGTCACTACCAGCGTGACTTCTGAATATGGATGACTGCGTCACGTATCATTTGTATTTACGTCAGTGACTAAACTCTACAGGGTCTTGAATTTACTCCAGTCACAAGAAACACGGCCTTCAACTTTTCAGTAACATGAATCTCTGGACAAGAATCTAAAACTATTCAGAAAAAAAAAAAAGAAAAGGAAAAAAAATATATCTGGTACTCTCCTTACTAGCAATAAGGATAAAACTCTCTTAAACTAAAATATATACATATATTTATAAACCCAAAAGTTATTTTTGTCTTTGTTACGTCAGACTGGAAAAAAAAAAAAAGGTACTCACAGCAAATACCCTAGTTCACAAAACAACAATAAAGCCCTTGGGCCATCACTGTAGAAAAACAACCTACCCCACACCAATAACAATGAAAAGAGCTTTAACGATCCCCTAAAAATAAACACCATATAAAGCATTTTCTGTTCTACAAGGTCCACAAATGGAGTAAATATTTAACAAACCCTCGGAACTGATACTTTTGATTCTTTGGTTTTGTATTTAGGAAGCAAGCAAGGGTTTCTCTCCCATCCAAATCTTTTTATTAAAATCTAATAATTTTTTCTCCCTCTCTTTCCTCACATTGGGATCTGCTATTAAAAAATGGAAACAAGACCACATGGAAAAGCTGATAGACTGTTTCCGGCAGTAGCAAGAAACCCCCACCTGAAGTCTGTGGTGAAGCTTCTACTTCCAAGTTGGCAGAGAAGCGCTCGCTTTGAGCTCCGAGGACTCCAACGGGTAAAGACTGGTCACCGGAAGCCAGATCTCCTTCCAGCTCCTCACTTATGGGGAAAGTAATATCACTAACAGGTTCCTCCTTAATCTTCACAGGCTTTGTGTCTTCTGCTGCCTTTTCAGGGTTGACAATCTTCTCATACTCTTCAGAGAGCTGCTTGCTAACCTGCCAAAGATCAGTGGGGGTGAAAAAGAGGCCAAAAAGGTCAGAGTGACTTCAGAGACTCTGATAGCAATTAGATTGCAGTGCTCTCTGTTCCCAGAATATTATTAACATCTGACCTGAAAGAACAAGTAAATAGGTTATCAGCTACACAGGAAAGATTTTTTTTTCCCTTCAAAAACACCTTCTTTCTGTCCTGTAACAAGGGACTTTAATAAGAGGTTTAATCCATTAACGTATCTGCTTGATAAATATGAGCACCTTTATTTCACAGACTGTGATGATGAGACCCAGAAATTTAAACAGAGCACGAAACGAAAGCAAAGTGTCTCAGTCTCACTTTTCGGTTTTACCTATAAGACTATCCCCCATCTGCCAGTAACAACTTTACTCCAGCATTAAAAAACAGACAGCTCAGATACTCATCAGCTCTGTAGTCACCACTGGCCAAAGCCTGGGTACCTTCTGCCAGATTCACAGCAAAACACACAGAAGTTTTCTCCAGTCAAACAGATATAGGAATGAGATTTAGAACTACCCTGTACTTCTAGAAACTTCACAACTGTAAGCAATTAAATGAAAAATTTCAGATTGCATCTGCTTCTAACAAACACTTGTTTATACCATTGAATCCCAACAGTTAGTGAAATGTGCTCAGGAAAAGCCCAAGGCTTTTTAACAGCCGAAGCAAGAAGGAAAAAGAGTAACAAAGCCTATTTCCCCCTTCTAGATGTATTTCCAAATATGGAGGCTACTGTGGACCTCAACCTTGCATGAAGAATAGAAGAAGTAAGAGAATGACCAGCTGCAGGATGAGAGTGAACTACATCAGCAGAGTGATGCAGAAAACCCAAATTCCAAAAGGAGACATCTGAACAAAAACACTTGAACAAAAATGAACTGGTTTTTTGAACAAAAATGTTTTTAATGAAGACAGATCTTAATGATGTTATTTTTATGCACAAACCTCAGAGTCCATCACAATTTACATAGTACATGCACTTACAGCTGTCTCTAATTTATACTGCCTCTGTAAGGCACAAAGTGCCACCCCTGGGAAAAGAAGGAGCACAAGGTAGCTGCTCCAAGATGAGTCAACTGGCACTCAGATACTATGTGACAAAGAGGAAGGGATGGCCGCTTTTGACTTTGTTCACGGGCTACCTACTTGATTAAAATCTTGGGTTTTTATTAGTAGACTAAAATTCCCTCTTCAAATCCTTGCATTTCTCTAAGTCCACAACAGGCAGACAGTCGTATATCATTCAAATAAAATGCGTATGTTTAATTTCACAGAATACCCGAACCAAGACAAACCATACCTTTATTCTTACAACCTACGTTGATACGGCACCTCTTACTCCAAGGAATTTAACAATTCCTTTTCTTTCTCTACAGAAGCACAGTACCCTCTGAAGTGGAATGTAGCACCTGTGTGACAACTCAGATCAGCACAATACTTCCCTGTACTCTTAAAGCTTAAGCAAGTCATCCCTTGTTTAAGCGAACACAAGCCCCTGTACAGCCAGGTAATTTTTGTTCATCTGCTTAGTTGTTTTCTGAAATGGTAAGCTGCCAAATATCCCATTAAAGCAGAAAATTCAGTTAATCTGTCAGTACCGATTTTACCTCTACTTGATATTTTTGTCTGGGCCACTCAAGAGCTGGGGGTCTCCTCTTAAACCCAAACAAATCATCAGTAGAGCACCCTTAGACTCAGTAGGGTCCCAAGTAAGGGTCTCTGTCTTCCAGCCAAAAAAATCCTGTTTCTCTTTTCCTTGATGACTCCCCTCCACACCCAAGAGGTTTTATAATCGGATTTTACTTCAGTAAGACCTGGGACTTGCCATAGGATTAAGCAACTGTACTGGGAGTATGTTTATTGGTGCCATCAGGTCCCTACTGCTCTTCTCACCTGAAGCATGTAGCTGTGATAATCCTTAATGCGGTGTTGCCAGAACTTCTGCAGCGAGAGCACACTGCCAATGCCCACTTCGTGGAAGACCTGCTCCATGACATCAGGGAAGGGGGTGTGCCCAAGTCGAGCTTCTCGATCCACAGCAAAGCGCAGCAGTTTGGTGAACTTCAAGCAGTACTCGTGGGCAATGTCAGTCAGGGTCTCCAGGACACTCTCGTTGGCACACTCGAAGCCTGTGTGAGCCAGGATGGTGGCCATTGACTGGTAGAGAAGCTGCCGGCAGGAGGACCAACTCAGCTCAGTCACTGGCTCCCCTTTTCCTCTAAAAGCCAGAAAAGAGAAAAATAGCACACCTCTAAAAACTGAAAGGAATGTATCTGATGAAGAGATATTGTCAATAATACAGTGATGTACAAAGGGAAAGTAGACTGTTTGGGGTTCTCCACAGCTTCTCCATTACATATGAACACCACCTAGTAAGGGTTTATCTGCTTTCCCTTCTTCCCCTCCCTCCAAATCAGCACTGCCAATTCTCATTTTCTCTTCTAATGCTGTAAGATTCCTTGGGTGATGCATAAATGTGGGATGTAAATCTTCTGAACCCTTAAGCAACTCCCTTCCCACCCAAGAGCTTTTCTCATGAAGATGTGAATTAAAAGGGTCCTTGACACAAACAAAAAAAGGCATTTTAAATAACATGAATGCAAATAATTTCCCCTCACAGTTAATTACATTTCTCTTCATTATTATCTCTGATGTCACAAGCTTAATAGTCAGATACAAAGGCTTCTGGGATAGACAAGATCTGAATTTACAATGCAAAAGACACACATAAAAAGCAAGTAATGGCATATATATACATTTCATAAAGGTACACTATAGCCAAAAAGACCACTTCCCTGCCCTCACTTCCAGTAGTAACTAGGCATGACACTGAAAGAAGCATCCCCGTATGCAACCTAAGAAGTGAACACCAGGCCCTGGGAGGGGGCCTGGAGAGGTTCTTCTGTAGAGCATCATTCCCTGCCCTTGGCTTTGAGACCTCTCTTCTTAGTGTTGCTAAGCAGGAAGGAGTGACCATGCAGGACAGAAGAGATGGAGAGCAACTGACACAACCAATTCAAACATCATTCATTTACGGTCAGGCAAACAAATTTTTCATCCAGATGAGTTAACAAGTAGAAATTCCACATAGGAAAAAAAGAGAAGATGAGATAAGGCAAGGCCTCTGAGAGGTAAACATATTTCTACCAGATCTCTCAACTCACAATGAAATGCATGTGATATATTTGCCTGTATCTGTAACACGGTCTTCAAATGCTTATGTCAAAAAATCAAATTTCCTTTCTGTTAAGTATGGCATTTATACACTTTTTTTACACTTCATTCAGCACCAATGTCAGAATTAAGCTAACAATTTCACCCTTCATTTGTTTCTGATCAATTTCTCCCGCCACCTTCCGCAGCCCACCCTGAGATTCACCTCGCTCTCACCCTACGTTACTTGCATATCACCACACACACTTTCCAGTAACAAGACCTGATTAAACAGTACAAGACAGCACTGATGCCCTGGTAAAATTCTCACTACTCTTTTTTCTCTAACGAGTGCATCAGGTACCCTTCAGTCTTGCTGAGACGCTGGGTCACTGAGCCTCAGCTCCCCCTGATCCTCAGGACTGTCCCATAGAAAACCACTGAAACACAGCAGTAAAAAAGGGTAACGTTTCAGAGGAGTGAAAACGGAAGGTTAAACTTCACACTATCAGGAGCAAAATCATTCATTTTCAAGAACACCAGCTCAGCACTTTCTGATTATTCAAATAAAGGGGGAATGACACCATATTAAGAGCTGCAGATTATGATATTTCTAAGTGGATATTAAGAACAGCATGTGGATCTCAGGTCGTGGATTCATCCCAGTTATTAATTGCTGGTAAAATGACTCACATCCCAATTCCTACTCAATTATGTAACTACTCTGTAAAGAAAACAGCAGGCGCTCTGACAAAACGAATTAAAAGATCATCAGTTCCCTTATAAACCAAGTGTCACACATACTGATTTTACATCTCGCTCACTCCGCGCTCCACCTCCCATCGACAGATTTCTGAAGTTCACAAACAGCCATATGTCTTGTACAACACTGGGACCAGGGGGTTACAACAGAAAAAGCAACCATGAAACAAAACCAACCAGAAAATAACCATCAAAATTTATGCCTATAAAAAAGAATCTCATTTTATCACATATGGAGAACAAACCTAGCTGTCCAGCAGCCATCAGTCGAAAGCACCTTAAGCTACCAAAACCACCAAACACCTGACTACTACTAATACAGAGGAAAATAAAGAGCCTTTATTGACACTCTGCCATTCAATCAAAACACTACGGACAAACTGAAAACAGACAAAGAAATTGGCAAGCCCAGGCAGGATACTCAAGATACTCAGTCACTTGTAAAGTAGAGCACACCAACCATTTAGCAATGCATATCACTGCTCAGAGGCAGCAGAGAAAGTTGTATCTCTCTTAAACTCCTAGAGGAAAAGAAACTAATTGCCAGCATTAAAATGCAGCTAGGTCACTATGCTGAAAGGGATATAATCAACTTGAAATCTCATCAATTAAAGACAGAGACAAAAGAAATTTCAGGTACTGTACTCAAATCCAAATCTCCACCTCTTTTTCTTAGTAAGGTCAGTCAATTATGTTTTGTTTTTCTTATGTTTTCTTCTCTTGTTTTCCTGTTTCCCACAATAAACAATAAGATGAAGATGATTAAAAGTCTGATTAGACAGCAAAAATTGAAATATTGTTGTAGATGTTAATGGAAAACAACAAATGAGAAAATAACTTTTTTCTTCATCTCCTTTAACCTTCAGTTACTGTCTGATAGGAATGCACATAAAAACAACAGCCACATAGACACATTTAAAAGTTGAAAGCAGTTATCTAATGTCACGCCTTCCCAAAAAGGAGCAGCAAACTTCTTTTCCCTGATGATCACAGGTAAAGAGCCTTGGTCTTCAGTCTCATCCAGATACCTAGCACCTACAAAAGCACCCTTCCAGATACTACCATTATGCATAATGCCACCCTCTGCAGCGCTCACTGCTTTTGTGAAAGGCTCCTCATCCAGCCACCATCCAAAGCCAAGCCTATTTAACATATTACAAGGGTCAGACAGCCAGAAGTAAGCAAGAGCACTTTAATCCCTAAAATTCGGTCACCAGAGATTAACAAAACAGGCAATTAGGCCTGTGATTTGGAGGTGATCATCTCTAGGGAACATATAGTATGAAATTTATCACAAATACTGGCCAACTTGTCACTCTTCAATTTTGTATTTCCAATAGGATCTATATTTCTATAAATGGGTCGCCATCACTAGCTGATGTTCCAGACAGAAATCTACCTGCCAAGCCACAAATTAACCAGATCCAAAGCCCAGCCTTCTCCCAATCTGACAGCAAACCTGCAACATGCAGAACTCCACAACAGAAAAAAGTGTCTGTTTATACCAACCAGGCTTATTTTCAGTATTAATAAGGTTTCACAACTCACAAAAGGCCCATCTTCTGTGTCACCAAGACACCCCCAAAGGCACCACAATCTATTCAACCAAGCTACTCTCCTGTAAGGCTGTTTTTCTTAGAGGAAAGGAGATCTCATGGTTCATTTCCCGTGCAACTACATTCAGGGGAAAATGTCTGGGCTAAGTCAGTCCAAGGACTGACAGCCGAGGTTCACTCAACTGCAGTAACCGATTGAAGTGCTATGCTCCCTCCTAGGTGAGCATAAGCTAGCAGCAGATGGAGGGAGGGATTGTTTTTCCTATGAACACATCAATTTTATGAAACATTAGATTGTGGAGTTGAATTTCTACCAAATGAGGTGCAACAAGGTCGCTCCACAGCCGTTTCCCCCAAAACAGTAAAATAAAGGAGAACATCGGAAAAACAAGATTATACTAGTCAGCACATCGAAGAATACGGCGCACTAACTCAAACCAGAAAGTTTTTTCCTTTTGGAAAAGTGCCTCTTTCCACCTCATCCTGAGTAAGCCTCTTTTTAAATATCTCTGCTATGTCTACAGAAGGCCACACAGGTATAAAAAGAAGCTGCTCAACAGATAATGGCAAGAGGTAATAGATAACGTTTGGAAAATAAATTGGGTCCCAGTGGCCCAATCCAGAAGACCAGACAGTTTAGGGGCTAAGCCAAAGTGCTTAGCCCAGCGGGGGAAGTACGTTCTGCCTGCTCTAGTTTCCACTGCTCCAAGTCCTTCCCAACATTAAACCTGCTATCCCACCAACGCCTGCTTCCCTGCTTCTGAACAGACATGGCTTAACTACAAGCCCTTCTGCCATGAACTGCCTTCCCACTGCAAGCTCCCAATTTTGCTCACAGATTATCTTTCAATGCAAAGCACACATCCGATGTGGTCAGGAACACAAATGAGAGGCTGGCAGAGAAATCCGTTAAGAAACCAACCATGCACACACAAGAAAAAGCATCTGAAGAGGCACATAATGAGTAGGTTAGGTTGCTAATCGGAGGAAGCTGAACAGAGAAGAAGGAAAAGCTAGGAGCCGTATTATGATAAGATCCTCCTGTTCAAATGGTAGTTTCAAGTCTACAGTTCTTTACTCATTCTTCATTGATTATGCTTTCAGCTTACCTTATGTTTCCATACCAACCAAAAGCAAATGTTAATCCCTTATTGTGTATTCCAAGAACCGTAACATCAACAGTTGCAAATCACCAGGACCAGATCGTAATTCATCCAGGAATACTAAAGGAATTCAAGGATGAAATAGTTGAATAGCTGTGGTGAGTCACCTCTTACTTCAAACTGCCTTGGCCCATAAGGACCAGAAGACAGAAAACATGAAAACATTTTTTTCTAATAGCTTCAGAAAAGATGTGAAGAACTACAGGCTGGGACGCCTGATATATTCTGGTGCATCGGGGAAATTTAAAGAAATGATAAGAGCAGAATTAGAGGGAGAAATACGACACAGAGAGAAAGAGTCCAAATAGCTTTTGTAAATGGAAAACCTGCTTCACAAACCTACTAGAGTCCTCCAAATCCATCAACAAGCAAGTACATGAGAGATCTCCACTCTGGAGCTCAGGTTTTCCCTCAAGGGTCTGCGCCAGAACCAAGGTTTGTTTCAACATATTGATAAAAAGTTGGGAAAAATGGAGGAGAGGAATAGCGTTGTGATTAAAACTGATGGTGGTACAGATTTTGAGGGGTTGCAAAGACCAAAACAACTGAAAAATAGCAGTAAATGAGGCTCTGCCTCTTCCTCAGCTCAAAAGGGAAGAAGAGGTAGGGGTTACAGGCATGGGGCGGAGCAGAGGGGAAGAAAACCAAAATGAATCCAGGGAATAAGAAAATAAAAGACAAGGGTGTGAGGTCGAAGGATGAAAATGAGTAACAAGGAAACAGACGAGAACATGACTATAGTAAAGAAACTTGTGGTCTGATTCAGGATGGCTGCTCTTATCTTCCTTTCTTCTTATGTCTAAATATACCTATACATTGCTTCTCAGATCCAGGCTACCACCAAAGAAAATGGAATTAAAATACGTATTTAGTTGAATAATATAACTCTGACAATGGCACTTCAGAAGGCAGCATAAAATTAAGCACTACCAGGTTTTATCAAAGGGAAGAATGTTCTTCCTTAAATTGTTTTTACAAACTAAGAACAAGCATCAGCAAATCATATAACTTTATTTTTACTACTATAACAGCAGCTGCTATTCTTAATTCATGTAAACGTCTTAAAACAATTAACAAACGTGCAACAACAAACTCAAAGCTTTTCTCCTGGTAAAACATAAATGTGTTTGGTGTAGCAAGCACACAATTAAATTCTAGTCTACACTGCAGCTCATTTTAAATCCACTATCAGCCACAAAACATTTCATTTCAAAACCATCTATCCAGTTTTCACAATCTAGTCCTTAAACTCCCCCATGTGGTTGACTGCTAAATAACATGTCTTTACTTGGACGCCAGAAATTCGCAAGGGACAACAAAAAGACAAAGCAGCCCCCAAAACATGGACAGAGCCACAGAAAACTGAACTTAAAGCCGAAGCCACTGGGGGAGGACAGAGCAGAACACTGCTCAGTTCTACAGACCACAGGGCCAGAAAGAGCAGGACTCACAGGACCTTATCCTCAGAGGACTGGATTTCCCTTCACCCCTCTAGGCTAATTACTTTATTTCTTCTGAGAAGGATGATGGTATTCCTCCACAAACAGCACTAAAAAAATCGCTCTACTGTTCAAAGGGACTATGTTACCAAAAGCAGTATCTTTCAATAAAATGCACTTTACACAACCTCAGGCCATTAAAGAGCTGAGCTGCATTTAACTGATACGTTAGCTTTTATTGATGCACATTTTCCACATTTTAAAAACTAAAATCTATCATCCTCTCCCCCATCATGTTCATTGGTGCACAGTCTTTAATCTAAGAACAGAAAGTTACAGTAGTAAGGATTAAGCCCTGAATTTAAATGCACATAACTACAAAGTATCGTGAGATCCTGCAAGAAGTGCAAGACCTCCTTCTGAATTTAGTGCTTGTCAGAAGGGTAGACAGGGAGGTGATGGCAATATTATTTAATCAAAGACTGGCTGCAAAGGTAAAAGCAATGCAACCTTCCTTTACATTTTCTCCAGCCCTTGGCTGGTGGAGTCAGTCTCAGAGACAAGAACTCCCTTCACCCATACTCTTCACCACCTCTGCCCACAATAACACCAACAAACAAGGTGAACCATGATCGTTACTACGTCACAGGTCCTTGGCTGCTGAAATCTTACTACTATGTCATCAAATCATCTTTTCAGAAGCTACAACTAAACAGCCAAAACCCGGTCATGCACCTTCTGGATTTTCAGTTACAATAAGTCAAGTTTAGTTGTAAGTGACCTAAATACGAAACTTTATAGCCTGTAACTTGTCAAAATACATTGAAGACAGCAAAACCATTCACAAACATTTAATGCAGCACTAACAAGACAGAAATCAGCACCAGACATCCATGTTTTATAGACGGGAAACAAAGGCACATGTATTTTAAACAACATGCATGTTATCCACGCAGAAGAAACTTTTTTGAAGATTTTTTGAAGACTGTTTTATTCTTTACATACACCTGTCTGACCCTTCAGCCTAAGGGAATCAACGTAACTATACGTATATTTAAAAACACTCAGCTTTCCTGCAGCCAAGAACTAACCCAAAGAAATCCCAACGCACCTGTAGAAATCACTCTCTGGGTCACTGTGCCTCAGCTGAAATGGCATTTTGGGGGTCTTGCTATCCAGAGGAAGCAGGTCATCGGGGAGAGGCGGAGAGGCCGGACAAGATGGCAGTGGTTCGTTCTCTTCAGTTTTTATGCCTTCCGCTTGCTGCTGGTTTTGGGCCTGAGCCATGGCGATCAGGCTGCGCAGCCGCCGGTTGTGCTGGATGAGCTGAATGGTGTGAATCGTGAGGCTGCAGGGCTCCGAGGGGATGTCCAGCATGGTGGTGGGACGGGGTTTGTTGGCCGATGGCTGATGCAAAGGAGGATCTTGGACTTCCACGGTACGGAACTCACGCTGAAGCAGGTCAAAGGAGCTGCGGTTGGCCTGGCTGGATGAAACCGGAATCTCACCCCAATATCGCAGCATTTTTACACAGGTCACGTACTGTCCTCAGAGACCAAAGGTGGCTACCGAATAGTGCAGTAGAAAGGAGCCTTGTCGCAGGGAGAAGCGCTGGAGCTGGGATGAGGCGCTGAATACAGCGAATGACGAGTGTCAGGGGAGCTCTCGCCCGGCGCCTCACCGAGCGGCGCCGGCCCCACGATGGCAGCCGGACGCAGCGCAGGGATGTGACACATTACACTGCCGCTTCTCCTGGGGCGGGGGGCAAGAAGAAAGACACGCACCCGTGAGGCAAGAATTATTTCTGTTTGCAACGGGGGCCGGTGTGGCTCCAGCCGGGCCGGGCCGGGCCGGGCCACGCCGGTACCTCGCCCAGCGGAACCCACGGCGCGACCTGACCTGCGTGGAGAAGCTCCGGGAGCCGCACTCGGCTCACCCACCGCCCCCTCGCTCGCTCGCCCGCCCACCCGCCCGCCATCCCTCCCTGGGCCCGGCTCCCGGCCGGCGACCACCACCCGCCACGGTGGCGCCAAGCGCGCCGGTCCGCCCGGCGCGGAACCCCCGCGCCCACCCTACCCCGCCGCTCCGCTCCGGGCCGCCGCGCCGGAAGTCGGCCCCGGTCCGTCACCAGAAGCGGTTCCCCCACCACCCGCACACCTCCGCGCCGGGACGAGGGGAAGCGACCACCACCACAACCGCCGCCACCTCCCTCCCTCACCCTTTACCCTGCTCCGGGTGGCGGCTGAGGCGGCGGCGCCTCTCCCCGGCGCTGCGCCCCACCATCGGTACTACAGCCGCGACGGCGCTCGTCCCCGGGGGACTCTATTTAGAAACGGACCGGGGAAGATGGCGGAGGCCGCGGAGACGGAGGCGGCTGCCGAACCTGCCGGCTTCAAGCTCCCGAGCCGCCCGGTGCCCGCCACGCCACGCTCGGCGGAGGGAGGCGAGCCGGGGCCCAGCCCGTCGCCCCCCGCCCGCTCGGCGGCCGCTCCGGCGGCTCCGCGCTACGAGGAGCCGTCGTGGGGCAGCCGCCCGCCGGCCGGTGCCGGCTACGGGCTGGAGGTGCTGAAGGGCGGCGTGGCGCTGGGCTCGGTGCGGCTGGAGGGCGGCAGCTGGTTCCTGGTGGGGCGGCTGCCCGGCTGCGCCCTGTCCCTGGAGCACCCCTCGGTGTCGCGGCACCACGCCGTGCTGCAGTACCGCGGGGCGGGCGGCTCCACCGACGGCCCCGCTGCCGCCGACGCCGCCGGCTTCTACGTGTACGACCTGGGCAGCACCCACGGCACCTTCCTCAACAAGGCGCGGGTGCCGCCCCGCACCTACTGCCGGGTGCGGGTGGGCCACGCGCTCCGCTTCGGCGGCAGCTCCCGCCTCTTCCTCCTGCAGGTGAGTCGGGGCCCGGGCGCTGCCCCAGGGAGCCCGGGTGGGGTGACTCCTGTGGGAGAGGCTTCCCCGGCTCCCGCTCAGGGATATACCCGGCTACCTCTACATCTCGTCGGCGTCTTGGGAAGGGGCGGGGTGAAAGCCCGTTGGTTTGGATGCTTTGAAAGCAGCCCAGTGCTGTTGCGGTTGTTTTCCTGGGGAAAAGCTGTCAGCTGTTCGGTATCCGCTCTGCGGTGAGGTTTGGGGTTGAAGGATGGAGTGGGGCTGTGAGGTCCCCCCGCCCCGGCGTGCTGGGCAACAGAGAGAACGGGCATGGCAGCTTCTGCCTGACGTGTGGTGAGAGCGGCGGGCATTCCTCTCCCTCATCAGTGTGCAGTGAGAGCAGAGGGCATTTGTCTCCATCCGTGTGCAACAAGAGCAGAGGCCATTCCTCTCCCTCAGAGTGATGTATCAGGAAGGCCTCTGTGGCAGGATGATGCGTCAGGACAGTAAATGCACTAATGTTTCTTCGTGATCAAGGGGAGCTTTTAATGGTAGGAACTTAGAAAGTACTTGGAGCGCCCTACATGCACTTCAGAGGTTTTAGTTGCTTGTTCGTCAAATTCTCTCACGTGGCCCTGCTAAAAAAAATTGTTGCATTCTGCCTTCAAAATATGGTTATGTTTAAGATTGATCTCCCTACAAGTACACAGTAATGCTCGTTTCTTCCCCCCACACCTTTAACAAGGATATTAAAACTAATGTGTTTGGGGATGCAAACCATAACAAATGGTCTAATAATTCCACTTTTTGAAGAGCACTATAATGATTTGTTTATGTTATCGTATATAATCTGCATGTGTGTTGAAAATACTTCTGTGTTTTATTTTAAAAAACGCTTCTATAAAGTTATTATTTGCGACAGGGACCCGAAGAGGACCAGGAGTCTGAGTCGGAGCTGACTGTGACACAACTGAAGGCACTGCGTAAGCAGCAGCAAGCAAAATTAGAAAAGACAATGTTGGGAGAGGACTCTGATGAAGAAGAGGAAAAAGAGGAGAGAAGAAGCGAGAAGAGTCAGAACAGTGATATGAGCTGCTCATGGGGAATGGGTAAGTGATGATGCACAAATCGGCTGATACACCTTGGAAGGTCTTTAAGCCAGTTTTCAGTGAATGCTAGGGTTGCAATTCCAGCTGGACGCCAAGGGTCGCAATCCAGTAGAAGTTCTTGTGTACAAATTAATCCTTTTCCTTTTAAAAAGAAGAGTGCTGTGACAAGGCAAGCTTACAAGACAACTATTCTAGAGCTCCTTTTAAAAGGGAGAAAGTAATTTGCTTACTCCTATAAAAGGCCACGAAACTGAGAGTTAGGTTAATGCTGTGTTTTGTTCCTGTGATGATGTCCACACTTTGGCCTGAGAGGTGAAATCTGATTGCCTGAGACTCATACGTAGTATAGTTGTCTTTAAATTTAAATAGGAAGGCCACATCTTAAAGCTACCTAAATTGTAACTGAGCTTTTCAGTACAAAATGAGTTGGTTTTTTGAATGCAAATGTATAAGCACATCCCTTGAAAGTGATAAAACTGCCGTGACATTCATCTGCAAAACTGTATCTTATAATGGAATAACTAATAGCAAAAAAGAAGTAAGGTGGGTTGGTTGGGGTTTTTTTATTGGATGCAGAAATAATATTTAAGATAAGGGAAATAATTTTAGGATGATGTAGCTGATACTTCTTTCAAACTAGCAAAAGTTGAAATATACCGGTGTTCTCTTTCTCACATTTCGCCTTTTTTTTTTTTTTTTTTTTTTTTGCACTTTGTGTGCCCCCTTCTAGGGGAGGATGCTGAGGAGGATGATGTTGAAGAAAACCCTATTGCTATTGATTTTCAGGATGTACAAGATGCCTTCTATATGAAAGATCCTAGGAAGGCCTTACAGGGCTTTTTTGACAGAGAAGGTACTTTTTTTTTTTTAAATTAATTTTTTTTTTCATTAAATTTAATTTTTTCTATTTATCAAAGTGTGACGTTTGTGCTCATGTTTCTGTTTGGGAATTAAAATGCAGGAGCTAAACTCTTCTGTTGTAATGTGGGTAAGGTTTTTTGTTTGGTCGTGTTTGGGGGGGAAGGTTGGTGATGGTTTGGGTTTTTTTGTTTTGGTTTTTAGTATGTGGGGTTTTTTATTATTAAAACTTAGCTCACCATTGTATATCTGAGACCTAGTTACCAATTCCTAAACTGGTAGTTGCAGAAAGCACCTTGTATTCCTCTGGAGTGACACTCAAACTACACCCATGCTTTGAAAAATGCTGAAAAATCCAAACCTGTCAAATTCCAGACTGTTCTGTTTGGAGATGGTTATCATGGTAAGATAGAACTGGAAAGTATAAAACGACAATAATGAATTGGTCTAAACTGTCGATGGTTGCTAGCGAAACTTACAGATGACTCACTTATTTGCTAAAGTGAAAAATTAATCTTCAAGATAAACTATCTGCGAATCCAGATTGTAAACTGTCGTTACTTCAATGTTGTTTTCTTTAACCCATACAAAAGCAAGACTGTTTTTTCTTTGAACTACGTATTCCTGAACAGGCCACTTAGAGATGCTTTTTTTTGATCTAAAAAAGCCTTGATTGTGAAAAACAACCAAATGAGCATAATACCAACTGAAGATCCCATGGCTTAAAAAAAAAAAAAATAAAAAAAATGAGAGAGAGAGAGAGAAGGCAAATTCAGTCCTTTGATATGTAACAAGGCCATTTTATCTCTTTTGTTTAACCATAATATTCTTCTCTGCTGTAAAGATTATTCCTGCTTATTTCAATTTTGGTTACTACATCAACGTTCTTTTTTCTGTCTAGGAGAAGAGTTAGAATATGAATATGACGATCGTGGGCACAATAGCTGGCTATGCAGGATCAAGTATGTATATCTCCATCACTTTTGTACATAGGAGCTGACTTCATTGAATTCACAAATAAAAGCTGAACTTGTCTTGTCACACTCGGCAAGGAGGCCAGTGGAATTGGACCTGAGCCCTGATACTGAGACAGAAGTTCAAGGATCAGTGCCTACTTCAATGTCTGCGCTCCTTTCTGGGCCGGCAGCATTTGGTTTTCCTTGGAGATGAAAAACAGGAAAGCAAAAGTCTAGGTTCTTTCAATTCCCCTTGTTTTGAGAAATGTGAAATTGAAATAAGAGAGAAGAAACTGCGATGCAGTATCTTTCAATTCCTAATGTGAGAGAGGAAAAAAAAATAATAATTCATTCTACTGTGTACCAAATTTCAATTCTTTTATGGTATAAGGCAGGTTTTGATGGGTTCCTGCAAGAGGCCACTGATGTCATCCTTTTATAGGACAGGAGAAGGTGAGGTGGAAATTAAGTCAACAGAATAGGTCTCAAATGGATAGGTACAACATTGCAATGATTGTACTGCTTAAGAAACCTTTGCTTCAGCAGGGAAAATATTTGTTACGAGTGTTGCATGTACGCAAGATACTGGTGCTTAAAATGATTTGGGGATTGAAGTTTAACCTTTTAACTTCTTACATTCCCAGTGTAGTGAATAGTGAAACAAAAATTTACTTGCACGCTTTAGGAAATCCATGCTTGTGTTTTGATTGATAGTGTATGAAAATATTTAACCCACAAAAACAGACTAAAGTGAAATGGAAAGAACAATGCCAATGTGATAAATAAAATATCTGAGTAACATCTGTGAAAAGCTGTTTGTGTCTGAGCTGTTCTCTGATCCTTCAAACTGAACAGGTTGCCTGTGGATGATGCATCAGGGAAGCAGCTGGTGGCAGAGGTTCTCCATTCAGGAAAGAAGAAGGAAGCAATGATACAGTGCGCACTGGAAGCTTGCAGGCTACTCGATGCTCGAGGAGTACTGAGGCAAGAAGCAGGTGAATAACTCGTCAAACGCTGTGATCATTCTAAAAGCCCTGAATTGGAGATCTTAGATTGCTCTCTCGAATTTGTTCTATTGCTCAGTGGTATGCAAATCATTTTGTTTCTTGCCTTCTCCCTTATCTTTCCCAGTATCCCGAAAAAGAAAATCCAAGAACTGGGAAGATGAGGACTTTTATGACAGTGATGATGACACCTTCCTTGATCGAACTGGTGCTGTAGAAAAGAAACGACTGAACAGAATGAAAAAAGCTGGTAAAATAGAAGAAAAACCAGAGACTTATGACTCCCTGGTAAGAAGAGTTATTATGACATGCCAGGCTTATTCTCTCGTATAGGTATTATTACTAAGAAGGAAAATCAAAAACATCTTTCTGTGTTAGCTTGAACTCTGTAATCATTTCAGGCCTTTAGCTCTCAATTGGCAAAGTTAGAATAAAATAGTAGGTTTTTTTGATTTATGGAAAATATCTATAAATACCTGAAAATATTGCTTATTTCATTCCAGTGGAAGCACGCTACCTTGCTTTTGCCTGCATAGTATTGTGTTCTGCTTTGTGGATCACAGCAGTGGGTGAATGAAATACCAGAGCAGGATACTTTTAAAATAGTTTTAAAGCATCAGAAAATAATTGTAAGCTTTCAAGTGCACAGGGCACATTCCAAAGAAGTATCTCATTCTGCTTCAAAGAATAAGCAGCCTGGACTGACAGGCGTATGACAACTAAAAGCCCTACGCAGAAAATAGGATGTGGGGGAGCAGGGATAGGGAGGGTTTGAGGATCATAGTGGTGGTGTAACTCTGCTGCAGAAGTGTTATACATATTGTTGTGTTTCAGAAAGGACATTATTTGAACAGTATGTGAAGGGACTGATAAGTTATTTAGGAACAGTCTAGACTAGAACTTTTTCAGCCCAGAAACTCCTGGTCAAAGATCAGAAGTAGAAAAATGGAGATAATTTGGTAGGATACTTGACTAACTCTTAAAAGGGGATTTTAAGAAGATAACAAGATCTTCTAAGCACGTTGTTCTTTCATAGGTCACAAAGCTAAATGAAGCTGAAAATGAGCTTTCTGAGATAACAGAGAAGCTGAAGGCTTCAGGGAAAGGTAAGGCATGAAGTTTATTTGATCGTAGTGCTTTACATAAAGAACAGTAAAGAGATGAAAATGTGTCGTATGGATTTCTGTCTTAAGCACTTTTGGGTTTTAGCATCCACTTTTCACAAAGGGGTAGGAAGATTTGCAGGTCACTAAGGTAGCTGGAGAGAGGATACTTAATGCTTTTCATCCAATAGTTTATGTACTGTGTGTATATTGTCACGTGCTAATGTATGCAGCTTTTTGCAAAGCAAGCAACATCTAAGTTAAGGTAAGGAGGTGAGTGTACAAGCTCCTGGAGCTTAAGAGGGTGAGTGTTATTACTGTTTATCTGCTCATATTAGTGAAACTGACACAATTTGAGGAACACTTTTTTTCTACTCCTTCCAAAATCCTTCATAAGGGAAGAGCAAACAACTGACAGAAAAGACAGCATCTTTTATTTCACTTCTCTTATTGTAAATGCACCTTAAAAAGGAAAGATGGGAAAAGAGAAGTGTTGACGCTTAGCCCATGTCTTCGGTGAACCTGCTAGCTTATGAGGGTGCCATTCAGGTTCTGGGATTATGCCTTTGTGTACGAAGCCTTTCCAAAGTGCTGATTGTATCTGGCGGTGAGTTAGATTTGAAAGCATGCTATACAAATAGCTGCATTTTGCTTTCTGTTACTGCTGATGTCTTGTGGAATAAAAGGAAGGCATGAAGGAAATGTGTTTAGGCTGGTTCTTCATACCTTTTTATCAGAGTTAGCATTAATAAAGGTTGCAATGTCAGTTTGTCAGAAGAGTTTCTCTCCAAGAAGCCTAGCAGCAATCTGACAGCAGGGCGCTCTTTTGTGCATTATATGGGTATGTTTCTTTCTAGTTATTCAGTTCAACATCAAAACTCATTTGTATCAACGATTTGTTGGTGATTGGTAATACCAGATCACTGTTCAGAAAACAGTACTGTTCCACTGAGCATTCTAACTGATGGGTCAGTTTAGTGTGTTTGAAGGAATCGTTTTCAGCATGACTGTACTGATAAGTAGTTAACGATTGACTAGCAGGAGAAGCTAATGCTTTATATTGTCCGAGACATGTAATTCCAAACTTTTATATGTTATGATGTGTTTGTTTCTGCTGGTACTGTTTCTCAACAAGACTGTTAAATCATATTGTAGTAGAGGCTGGGAGAAGGAAGAATCAGTTCATTTATAGACTCCTACTAACAGCATATAATTCTGATATACGTTATCGTGGTTTGGTAAATTGTAACTGGTTACACAGCTAGTTTAGAGCCTTAGAAAAATTGCAGTCTCAGCACTTATTGCAATACAGAGTAATTCTCTATTGGGTGTGAATTTCCTAGAACTAGGGCAGGCTAAAACATAGCAAAGATTGCATCATCAGTTACTTTGTGTGTTTGTGTTCTAGATACTTGTCTTTTCTCTGATTTCTTTGGATGCTTCAGGTTCATCACAGGTGTTGAGTACAAGTGTAAGTCAGGAGCATGCATATTGATCGTGGGTGGTTCTTACCACTGTCATGAGCTGTCTGGCAAAGCTGCTGCATGACATACAGTTCTGAAACCTTAACGTGCTTTAGCTTGCTCTAAAGGATTATTTGTAGCCTAAGGGCAAGAGTGTAGAGACACCAAAGAGTGAATGACAGGCTAAATTTCAACACCTTTTACTAAGCACTCGGAGAAATTAAGTGGTTGTCTAAAGGATCGCAGCAGAAGTTCACAAATTCTTCTCTGGAGTTCTTCAGAACTAACTACTGATGGACTAACTTGGTATCTCTCATTCACTGATGCAGCTGACTGAAAATCAAGTACGTCAGTCTCATCTTTGGTCGCCTGTTCAGAAGCAAATTATCAATAAGTTGATGGTGCAGCAAATAGCCCTATAGCTTTTTTCACTGAAATATAACGCCGTGATTGATTCACCTCCTAGCAATGTCAAATTTTATTTCAATAGTGTAGAAAACTGCTGCAACAGATACCAAATGCTGACAGTAACCCTGTAAGCTGAACTACCTGATCTTAGGCACTGTGGGTAGAATCAAGCAGAGAGTCCTATTTGCAAGAAGGGTAATCTGACTTGCTAAAAATCACTCACTGACTGAAGCACTCTTACACTGCTCTGCAGCTAAAGAAGCGAGCTGTGGAACTGTACCTTTAATTGTTCTGAATTATCTGTCTAGACACTAAACCTGATCTTTGAAATTTGGTGTTTAAATCAAATTATCATTCTGCTTAGGTCCTGCCTGCTATGAGTTTCAGACTCTTTGTTATCGCTACCTTTTCATTGATGGTTTTTGTCTCAGCTCATACAAATAGTTAAGAGGAAAAAGAAATGTATTTCTATCTGAATTTCTTTTATGACGTGTTTTGTCACCATTTATATTTGTGTGGACGTGGATGCTACAACTGTTTCTTTTGCAGCCTTTTAATTCTGTATATCTTTGAACAGTTACCATTATGGCTTTCATATATTTGCAAATTGTAAAACTGTTTTGTTCTAGATAAGTAATATTCTTTTCAGTTGAGTCCACTTGAGTCTTACCAGACTTTTTTCCAAATATCTAAGTCACGTAAAACTGCTTGAATATGGACTCTTAACAATAACTTATATTATTTCATTTGTACACGTTTAAAATTTCAAGTGCTGCTTAATTAGCTGAAGCTGAACTGAAAATAACTCATTGATCACATAATTATTCCTGTGCATTTATACATAAATGCTTATAATGCAGCAAATAAATACCGGATTTTTCACTTTTTGTATATTAAAAGGCATAAGATTCCCTGTCAAAAGGCCTGCTAAAATTCTAGCAACTACATTTCTCTTTGTATGCCTCCAAGTTATTTCTGAACACAACACAAAAACTTCTGAAGCATTGTTCAAGACCAAGAAAGGAGTTTTCCTGGGGTTTTTTGTTTGGTTTTCTGAAATCCGCGTGTTAGAATTCTGTATTTAGTTTACTTGGTCATTAGAGCTTGACTTTTTCCTCCTTAGTTTTATTTTAATTAGTCAAATGTGCATAGAATAATTAATATTTGAAATCAGGTGGAGGAGAAGGACTGTTATTACTCTTTTTCAAGTACAGAGCAGTGTTTTCTTGTTAGAAAATGCAGTCAAAACAAAGGTAAATTTTGTGTGATTGGCTTAACGTATGAAACTATTCTTCTCTGCACTCAGTCATCCAGGAGACAGCATTGTGTTGATTCATTTCTAGCTTTGCAAATGTTATTACATAAATGTTCCAGGAAAGCTAAAATGGCATTCCCCATGCAGTGGTGTGGGATTCTTTGTAGCTGTGTTTATTTCAGTCTGTGACTACAAAAAAAAAAAAACCCTTAACCCATTATTTTAGGGACAGCAGTGAAAAGTGAGATGGACAACCTAGAGTAGAGACGCTAACTTGTAAAGAAACATTCCATTTTAAGAGAGGTTTTGTTATCTTAGTGGATTAAGGTTTACTGTTGGGCTTTTGTTAGGAGAAATGGTTTTATCTTTCCAGGGTTAACAACCTCCATTACTTCAGCGTTCAACAGCAACTTGCGGAAAGGCCAGTTGTTGCTATATACCTTATTCTCTAAAGGCAGGATTTGAGGGGTACAACTCTCATCTCTCCACCTCTAACAATATGTCTCTTCCCTTCATCTTGCATAGTCCAGTCACAGCCAGCAGCTCAAGATTCCTTGGACGAATTCATGACCGAAATAAAATCAGGATGCACCTTAGACAGCGTGGCACGAAAGAAGCTTCACTTGCGGTCCTTTGAACTGAAGAAAGAGCAACAGAGACTGAAAGGGTTAATAAAGCTTGTCAAGCCTGCAGAACTGCCAGAGCTGAAGCCCCAGTAAGTCTTGGCTAAAGTGTAAAATGATTGCTTTTACTGTTGTTATTGTCCATGGGCACTGTGTAAGCCCAGTAAGTAGACAGTTTTCCAAACACAAAAGCAGGTCGGCCTTCCAAACTGCCTGGCTCATCTCTTTAAAGAGCTGCTGTGCCTTTTGGCCCTTGCTGCATCGATGGTCGAGGCAGACGCCCCACAACAGTGGAGTAAGAGTAAGATAAGCCCACACAGGGGACAAGGGATTGAAGCATGGTGTCAGCTTCATTTTGTTTTGGGTTTGTTTTTTTGGTTTGTTTTTTTTTTTTTTTCCAACCTGCATCCCAAAGGAACTGAAAAATTTTACGGTTATTATGTAGAACATGAAAACCACTTTCACTCCACAGAATGTACCTGGAAGTCAAGTGTAGTGGCTGTTCAACTTCTGCCTGGCAACACTGCTGCAATTCAAGTGGGCGTGTGCTGGGTTCATCAGCTAGTGGCAGCTTGATTATAGAGGTTTAATTACTTAATTAATTTGCTTAAATTGAGGTTTGGCTTCCGAGTGTGTTTATATGTGTGTGTATATATATATACACATACATGTATATACATATGTAGGTATGTGTGTGCAATTGAATTTGAGGGAATCTGTCTGATAGAGATATTTTTTTCATACATTTTTTTTTTTTTTTAATTCCTGTATGGCAAGTGTGAATCCTACAGCATGTGTGTAGGACAGAGGAGTCACCTCCTGCAGCTTCCTCCTTGGGTGCTCCAAGTGAGAGGGAAATAAATGCATTTTTAGATATCTACTTCTAGTTTGCAGATTTTTTTGCATTTGTAAATATAATACATTTCATACTTTGTGCATTGTTTTCCTTTGTATCTAATTTTTATTAGGAGTGGGAGTTACAGCCTGGAAGCAGAGAGCAAGCCTAAAAAGGTTACCCTGCCTCTCTTTGGTGCAATGAAAGGGGGGAGCAAATTCAAGCTGAAAACTGGAAGCCTAGGGGTAAGTTGGACTCCTAAGTACTGCGAGTCAGAGGCTATTTCTCACACACCTTCTCAGGCTATGGAGACTGTCGGTGGCAACTGTGTCTTATGACATGTATGGAAACAGCACAGAGGCACAAGCCTGCGGCAGCGGAAGGTGCACAGGGCAGCAGGCAGTGGCTGTCCCCCACCGTTTGCTGTCAGGAGTTGCCATTCTGTGGCCTTCTACAGTCAGCCTGCAGACATTTTTCCTTAAAACGTAACTACTCTTCATCCTGAGAGCATTTCCTTACTAGCTGTCTCTATGACAGCAATATGTGTTCTTTCTCCTGTAATGCATATCTGTGACATCTACCTCCATATTATCTTAGCACTGATGCACAAGTCTTTCTCCTGCAGAAGTTGCCTGTTAAGCGTCCAGAGATCCCTGAAAGCTTGTTGAAAATGAAAGATGATGGACCAGAGGAGGAGGAAGAGGAAGAAGAGGAAGAAATGGAGCAGGAGCAAGAAGCAGATGCAATAAACAGCAGAGCATCAAACCTGGAAATGAAAATGACAACAGAGGAAGAAACAGGAAAAGAAACTAAGGATGCTGATGGTTCTCCTTGCAATAACAAGAATGAAGAATCCCTTCTGGATGGTAAACCATTGGTTTTGATTTTTCCAGTAATGAAGCAGCGTCTGTTACTGCTGAATTTTTCAGAACTATGTGAATCTCCCAAGGTTTGAGTCACAGGTTCTACAGCAGATTTCTTTTCCATAGATTTTTGCCATGAGTCCAGAGTCTGCGTACAAACAGATGAGTTTCACGTGGTTCTGGCTGAAACTGTGCTTGGCAGTCAGTTTTTCGTGCTTTTGGTAGAAACATCGTGGACTCAAGAAAGGTCCTATTTTGATAAGCCCTGCTTTTATTCGATTGAGTGTCCATATGATAAAAAATACAATATATTGTTGGCAGGGAAGGTGACTTAATGTCTGTGTAAAGCTTCAGAGCAGTTTGTAAGGAGGAAAAATAATTTTAAAAGTGGTAATGGAGGGGTATCTTCCTTGTAGTTGTGTGGTATCTCAAATCATAGAATAGTTTGGGTTGCAGGGATCCATCCTCTTTCTATATTGACTTGATGCATTTGAAAACTCAGTAATGATGTTTCTCAGTAAATGATCTATTTGATGACAGAAACCAAATTTTAACTTCTTGTCTTAATGCTGGACAGGTTGCGCTTGAAAAGTATGTTTTAACTGGTCACAATTTTTTCTTTAATATTGTATTGTGATGGACTTGGTGGGTGAAATAGTTTGGAGGGCTTTTAAGAGACTCTTCCCAAGACAAATGTAGCCAAAAGTTCCCTTTTGTACTTCGTCTCAGGGATGGTAGTGCTCGACTCATCACAGTTACTGCAGAGTGCTCACCTAGTGCTTTTTTTATTTTTTTTTTTTTTTTCCCAGGGGCTCATTTTCAGCCTGAGCCAAAGATACTAAGGAATAAATCTCATTTGGGACCCTCACAAGAGAAATCTCAAGGTGAGCCGTACAATTTAGACTCTATTGTACAGAAGCATGTGGGTTTAGAAACTGTCTAAAGGAGCTAGTGTTGTAGAAGGAAACTTAAGCCTAATCTAGAGTTTAAAGTAAGAATCTAGAATTCAAATGAAGTACTGGGTTTTGCTTGGGAAGTGGTAAGTGTATGGTGAAGACAGGTCACTTCAACTACATTAACTGCTTTGGGATCCTTTGCTTATTTTTTTTTTTTTTTAAAAATAGCCTGAGAAGAGAAAAAAAAAATATTTTAATTTAGGAGCCTAAACATAATGCTTTTTCCTCCCCTTATTTTCTTGCCGTAGCACTTAACACAACAGGAGGACAGAACTTTCCTTTTATAAAGTGACAAATACTACATAACATTAGCGAATAGCCTGTTAATGACCCAGATGACACCTCTATGTGTACACAAAAAAAATAGTCATATTCTCAAAGTGAAGACTGTTTCATGTACTGAATATTTGGAGGAGATCTGCATAAATTTTCTGTTTTTTCATAACTCAGACTCATAAAAATATGTCATCCTGTCCTCATCTTCTCATCCATAGATGTAATCCACAATAATCTATTTCACAGATTAAGTGGCAGAAAAACCAGGCATACTTCTATCTTTCTGTCTTCCTCTCGTCTATGGTACTGTGAAATTACTTTTTAAAAAAAAAAAAATTTAAAAAAAAAGCATGTTGGTCCTGCGCATTTCCTAGTGTTTCCTTTCAAATCAGTCCCTGCAGTGATTACATGTAGATCATGTCTTTTTAGAAAATAAATATCTGCCATTAACTAAAAGTGTGTTACAGAATCCCAAATGCAGGACCTTATTAAACTGCGTTCAGGTATTAAACATGAGTTATTTATGAAAAACAAAAATACGTTCAGCAGTCTTAAGTATGAATTTTGTTGCGGTGAGCTGTCTTGGATTTCCTTTTGGATGTATCCATTTTTATGTGAACTTCCCATGAGCTTATTTCTGATAGAACTGATCGTTCCTGATGTGTCATAAAACAAATCTTCTTTCTTGCCAGCATCTGCGGCAGTGTGTAAGGAAGCTGAAGAGGCATCTGAGAAAGTTAAGAAAAACAGTAGCTCAAGCAAGGTCAGTTATGATACCATGACTCCTGTAGCTTAAGAGTTTCAAGCAATGATTTAGTAGTCTCTTTATTAGTGAAATAGTAACAATTTGATTGAGTATGACTTGGTGATAGTAGTGCTTTTCTGCTGACTAAGACCCAAATGTAGAATCACACCCTAGCATTGAACACCGATTTTGGAGTCTCCAATAAGAAGGTAAAGCATAGCATGTCAAGCATGATAGAGGCTCTCAAGTCAATCACAAATTTATTTTTTCATCTTATCACTTAGCAATTAGCAGAGAATGCTTCTTCTGAATCACAAGTGTTGTAGAACATAGGTACTCTCTGGGCTTTAGGAATGGCATTGCAAAACTTTCCTTGGAGAGTGGCTTGGCAAGTGTGTATTGGCTGATGCAGAACATGCTGGACTAAAATTGTAGCTGGTCTGTGTTGCCATTACCAAACCTCATCCTTCCCTGTAGATGTGGAAATAGAGAAGTCTAAGAGATGTAAGAGTGTCTTGCAACCCAATTTTTACTGAATTTGAGTAAATGTATGAGACAACGTTGCTCCTATGCATAAGCCTTGCTCATTTTGGGACGCAGGCAATTGTTCCCTTCCTGGAGCTGGGAGGGAACTTCTGTGACAGCATGCTTTTAGCCTGATGATTATTGTGAGGCTCTTCCCTTTGGAGTGCATCCCACCCTTCTGCTGACTGCCATCAAAGAAGATTACTGTGCTTGGTGGGCCATGAGTTCTGACCGTTATGACAATTTCTTTGTGGTGGCCATCTAATTTTAGTCCTGCACCACTTAAAGAAACTTAACTCCCTGCGCCCTGTGTGTGCTAATTGCCACCTTGTTCGTCCTGCCAAAGGAACCAAGGACTGGGTAGGCACAGCCTTTGGAATTGTCTTTTGTTGCTAGCCTATAAAGCATGTTGATAAAGAAAGCAAGAGTATATTTATAGTGTTAAAGCCCAAGTTATACCATTTTCCACATGAATATGGGAGAAGGAGGCAGCTTCTCATGCTGAAGCAGTCAAGGCAGCACCTCTCGTCAGCACAGAGCTCACTCTAACACTGAGCATTCTCCAAATACCAGATGGCTTAGCTGTATTCTCTTTCCCATCACAAATCACTTTTTCCATATGCTGTCTCTGCCTTTGGGCTCAGATCTCGCATGGAAAATATCAAGCAGAAGTCAGCTTTGGGATTATTTTTTTTTTCCCTCTGTTAATATTTAAGGAATAACTTTGAATCATGTAAAACTGGAAAAACAATTTTAAAGTGACTTTTCACAAGCCATATTTAAAAAGCGTTCAACTCTGTAGTCTAATGTTTTGGAAAACATTAGTCTTCTAAAAGAACTGGTTTAGAGCTTAAGTTGGGGAAGGAAAGATTTTGAGGGAATGAAAAATTGCTCCAACTGCATAACTTAAGACTGTGTCATGATACTACAGAGTAAGGCAAATCAGTGCTGAGTAACTTGGCCACATTTTGAGCTCTTAAGTCTTGCACTCGACAGTTGTATGACTTTTTTTTCTTTTGATAGCTACCTGCAGTTGTTGAAAACAAAAGTTGTTGAGAAAATGATGCTGATGTGGCAAAACTTAAAAATCTAGGACCAAAAAGACAGCGCTGTGTCAATATTTGAATTGCAAGTGACATGTTTCAGTTTACTTTAAACATTTCATTGATGCCAGTGTGATGTGAAAAAATTGTGGTTTCTTTTCTTTTGAAAAACTGTTACCCTTCTATAACAGCTGAACTTTTACATACTCAAATTTGAAAGTCATCTTAAAGCCAAAGTTTTCAGTGGGATTGCGCATTCAAATCAGTAAAGCACTCTTGAAAATCCTACTCCAAAGCTTTTCCCTGCATAAAGAAATTCTGTGTCAAATGACACTACCAAACAGTAGCGCGACAAGGCTAAACTGTCCAGAAGTGGACAGTTGGCAATGGTCCTGTTTTGATGGGGAGATTGGACTGGATGACCTTCAGAGGTCCCATCTAACCAGCATTTCTATTGTTCTGTGACTCTATTGGAAATAAACTGGATCTGTTTGAGGGCTTGATATTTCTTCTTTCCTCTGTATTATTGATTTCACCCCTGACTCTTGTCAAAATAACCCTCACCTTTTAGTATTTGAGGATGAATTAATGAGAGATTTAGTGGCTGTAACACGTTGCTGGAGGGGTGCGGCACCTTAAAAATCTCTTCTCTTTTTGCAGGGCCAACAAACTTTTTTTTCCTCACAGTACCCAGATGATGACCCAGACTACTGCATATGGATTCCTCCTGCAGGTATCAACCACTTCCTCAGCATTTTTAGTCTTGTAACTCAAGAATCTATCTAATAAGTAGTCAGGGTGTCTTTGTAACTTCCTGAGAAAAAAGTAATTCAGGAATACTTTACCCAGAACCTGATGTTTTCCGGCGTGTTATGCCCCATATTTGTTGTATTGCCATGCAGGTATCACTGTGAAATACAGGCCATATCTGTAGCATCTTCATCTCAATGGGCAGATACACCTGAAGTTTGTTTTTCAATTTTGTAACACCCGAGAGAGCTAACTCCATTCACATATGGTGATACAGTGATCTAGCTGAAAGACAAGCTCAAGCCTTCACGAGGGATAAATGCTCCAGCAATCTTAGTGTTCTCAGTTTTCATAGAAGTCTCTGAAATCTGAAAATCTTCACTGCAGATTTTTGCAAAAATCATTGGAATACAAACTTTGGGTCATGTGTTCTGGAGAGAAGTCTTGGTAACGCATTGGTGAAGGCACGCATCCAATATATGTTAAAGTTGAACACACTTTTTACTTTAGTTCCAGACTGTTTTTACCTAAGTGAGGTTATTCTCAAACAGTGTAATGAATTTTAAGTTTCTCTAAAATGGGAAATTCATTTTCATGCATTGAGGTTTTTGTAGTAAGTTCAAAGCTTAGCTTTCATTTGGTAGATTCATTACTCTAATTTTTATAAGGCTGTTGCAGGCTTGTAATATAGATAGGCTCCAAAGGGAATAAGAAAAATGAGAATAAATTTTACTGAAGAAACCTATAATCTGGTGAATCATCCTTCAATGAAAAGACTGCACTTCTCTGACATATGAATCCACTGGAACAAAATACCTGATTCAGTAACTGGGAGGTCTGATCTGGGATCGCCAAGTGAAGCTGTGTCTATAAGAGGGAGCTCCTTTGTCTGTCTCTGCCTGCTAATAATCAGACTCCTCTTCTGTCTAAGCTGGCATAATGAGGACTCCGGGGGGGCGGGAAGAGTGGGGGGAAAAAAACCCACAAAACCCAGAAATATATGATGTAATACTGACGCTATTAGTAAGGTTAAGAGGAATTATAAGTATAAATCAAAAGACTACTTGAATTGCAATATCCAGTCTGACTTATCCTCTCTGTGCGTGTCGTACTGGTGCTGCTTAGAGACTATTTCTTACTTGGGTACAAATTTATCTTGGATGAGGGGGGAAAAAAAATAATGCAACTCTTCCTCTTTGTCCATTAGGTCAAAGCGGCGATGGCAAGACTCATCTCAATGAAAAATATGGCTACTAAGCTTCAAGCGCCCCAGAGTACATCTGCGGTTTGAAGGACTGCTCTATTTTGGACTCTTTCACCGCACATTAAGTGAGGGATAAAAGAGTTGGGTTTTCAGCCACTGTTCCAAATTCAAGGGCATCAGCGGGCACTCTGGCTGTTACCTCTCCTTGTGAGTCCTGATTGTCTGCCAGATAGTAAAAGCCCACACATTCTTCTGGCTCTTCTTCAACTTTTAGCTTTGTCCTTTTTATTTTGGTGTAAAACTGTAGGCTTATTTTTCCTTTTGTAAATAAAAATATACAAAAAAGTATAAAAAAAAATACACCTCTGTATACTTACAGGCTTGATAAAATTTATTCATGTTGGTTTTACACAATTAAAATGAGAAACACTTCTGGTTTGCTTCTGTGACTGCTGCTTGAAAATACTGTCATGGTAAACAAAACCTGAACTGTGAGGGTTTTTTTTCTTTCCTGTGAAAAAAAACCTTCTCTTTTGAAAAGAAAACTGGTTTTGCTCCTCCCTCGGGCAGTTGCTGGAATACGAGGTATGGAGTGGACTGGAAAGGGTAAGCTGTTGGCATCCCATCAATGATCACTTAGCCATCCCCCAAGTAGGTTCACACGTGATACTCGCAGCCATGCACCACATGACAGATTTGAATATTTTCCTTTTTGGCCAGGTATATACGTCATTGGTCAAATATCTCTTTCTCCTCCAATGATAGCCATAAACCAGTGTGTGGACATGCAAGTAGAGGCCACCATATTATACAGATGGGGATCTACACGGTGATAAACCTTCACCTTTTCATCGCTTTCTTTCTCACACACTGTGTGAGAGACCATCGCCATAATCTTATTTCTGTACGAACTGCAGGCCTCCCTCCAAATGTGCACATCTTGCTGGCAACAGTAACGCAGTTCTTACTGGAAATCAAAGATCTCCTGATGGTCTGTGTACATGTCAAGAATGGCTTTTTTTTTTCCTTAAGCACCACACTGTCCACCCTTTGTGGAAGAGGGCCTACATAACTCTGATTTTCAACGGTGTTGAAAAAAATGGAGGAAATAACATTGGCAGACCTCAATACCCAACACTTACGGAAGACTGCTTAGTTTCATGGGTAAAAACTTTAAAAGAGTCTATGAAAATGAAAACTCTAGTTGCATATCAGTTTAGCACCCTGGGTGATTAATTACACACCCCGTTTTTCTTTCAGCAGCTGGCTGATAGGGTCCTGCATACCCCGCTCCCAACAGCTTTTACTGTAGCTGGGTGGAAAGTCTGATCATGTCTTAGCTCTCTCTGACTTTGTACTGGCCCAGTCTGAAATTTTTTTCTGAATTCATAATGCTTAAATTAACAGTAGAGGACTCTAGTTGAAGCTGTGCGTGCAGACAGCTTCGAGACTGAGCTAAGAAAATTCACCAGGATCGAACATCTGGTGTAAGTCATCAGAAACTTTCTCCACACCCCAAAAAAGTGCTTGGTGAGCCTCATGCTGCAATACCTCATTCAAATTAACAAACCTGTGCTTTTCCCCGTACTGCCTAGCCCTGAACCTCTGGACAGGCCTTTTCCTCCGCCGTGTGCGCTCTGTGGAAGCCACGGTTTGAGCTGATGTCCTCTCCACCACCCCCATTACATTTGAGGGTGGGGGTAAAGACAGACTTTCAAATACACTTGGGAGGACAGCAGCTTCCACCATAAGCTGTCTAACAGGATGCCCTTGACTGCATGATGCGTTTTCTGCCTCTTCTTTGCTGCATTCACCAATGGATAAAAAAACATGTGGCAAAGGCCACATCTCAGGTGTAACTGTAAGGTGCCCCACCACCATGGGCAAATTGAGCTCATCCCACCACCCACCATTCTCTGCGTGACACCTCCACATTATCCAGCTCTTCTGGTTTGCAAGGTCATTTTTTTCCAGGTGCCCCTGGGGCTTGGTGATTCTGACCCAGCACTGCTGCATTTTCTCACCACTTCTTTCAAAACCTCAGATTAGAGCAAGCAACCTCCAGATGGAGCTCATGATGCACAGACCTCACCGTGCCGTAGGTCTCCTCCGACCGCAAGGAGGGAATCCCGGCTGTATCTGTGGGTATGGTCCCCTGAAGAATGCTTCCTCTTCCTTATCTAAGGAAAACTGAAGCTATATGTAGCACTCCACTTTCTGGAATGGGAAGGAGCATTCATAAGGTCCTTCAAAGCATTCAAAGGAGCACAGCACCTATTTGGTTACCTACTTGTCGAACCGGGTTTACAGCACCGTAAAAAGCTACAGGCCGCAGAGAGATGTCATTAACAAGTAGACCGTCCTGTAGCCAGCTCACGGGCCTTGCTCCAGCATTCAAAAAGGGATTGTTTAAAACTGCTATTTCCTGCACAGAGCACACGATTAGTTGGTATTTTCTTTGCAACATGTGTTTACCTCATTATCATACTTACTTTCCACTGCCACAAAACTTCCAGTTCTGTATTCACCTAATAAATACTCTTAAATTTATGGGGCATCAGTGCCCTAAGGGCCACGAGCACCTAATATTTGGGCAGCTGCCTGCAAGATATTTTGGTTTGCAGTTCTATGCATAAAGCAATATATATTTTGATACCTGCATAACAATACATTCTGCTGTTCTGGGGCACAGAATTATACACACACACTCAGCATAGCTGTAGACGTGATATGGAGGGGGTTTTAGGTTCATTTTTTTACATTCTGAAAATGAAGTGCTGTCTTAGGAGCTCTCAGTTTCATTTTCAAAGTGAATGTGAGGTAAGATGTGAAAAGCGTTCTTTATGTTAAAGGAAAGGTCTATATATCAGCCCGATTTGCTTAATTATGCTTTTAAATTGTGGAAGTGTTTTGTTGATTGCGCAGCTGTGTGGATGTATACGCAGGTGTATGCACACTTTCAACCATGAATATATTGCTTTGTTTCTCTGCTTTGACCTGTTAAACCACTTGAAACTCAAGTTTATGCTTTTGCTGGATGCAGTCTGCCGAAACTGCACTCTTAGGGCATTTCAAGCGACTCGCCTGTTTATGCTGAGGACCTGTTTCAAATCCAGTTTCTTGTAACACCCAGAAATGAGATGTGCAGGCTATTCTTAGCTAAGAATAGCCCGCGTGTGATATGAATCCAGCTGCAGGTGATTGCTCAAGGGAAGTCTAATTGAGATTAGGCTCATGGAACAGCAGATCAAAACTCACCTGTGCTGGCCCCAGTGATGAGAGCGCTTGGACGCACAGCAGACAGCTCACCAGCTCCTCCAGGCTCAAAGCAAAGGCACGGAGCCTCCCTTTTTTGTAGGGATCATGTTTATACCCCTGTATATAGAGATACACTTGCTGAAGCTTTGACCGTACGGTCAGTATACAATGTATGCAGTTGGTTTGAATGCAACACGTGGACTCTGACAAAAATTGGTGTTCGTGTGAACCGCAAAAATCTTCATACATAAGGAAATTTTTAAGACCTGGCGAATGTAATACCAGCAAAGCAGAGTCTGCTTCAAAAGGGCGGTTCCAAAGGGAAAGATTTACCCAGCGGCTTCTTACACTTTCTTCTGTTTGTCAATCGATTATTTTATTTTCATGCAGAAGCCAGCGACTAGCAGACACCTTTTGAAGCCGTCCCTTGACAATAGCTTCTCCTGATTTAATTTGATCTTGTTCTATTGTCCCACCAGACTTGGTTGGGTCTGTTTTGCCGCTGCTGGCCCTCCTCTGTTCTGCCGTTGCTTCTCCTGTATGCTGAGTCCAGTTCAAGCTTCATTGCTCCCCACGGGGCAGAACAATGTCATGCTGAGCATCTTCCTTTGTTCATCTTCATCCTGAAGCCCACCTCCACTTTACCCATACCCCCAAACATCCCCTTCATACTTTTGTCCCGCTCCTGAGTTGCACAAGTGGTTTTGCTGGGAGTTGAACCTAACCAGAAACCAGCCTGAACCATGATTTTCTCCCTCCTCCAAGCAGAAACTGAATCTGAATCTGTATTTCGAAGTTTTGCGTGGGGCCTTCAGTCCCGGTGGAACCTGAACCAAATATGTTTTTGTTGGGCGCCTGTCTCCCAGCCGCCCCTCTTCTTTGGGAGCCTTTTTTGGGGGTCCATCCAGTGCAGAACACCGTGGGCGGTATCTCTGGCTAAACCCGGCGTTGCCCGGTGTGGCTCCAGCCCCAGCCCGCGTCTGTTGGCTGTGCACTTACCTCTGCCAGGAGTCAACCAAAAGGGCTGGCTCCCAGCCTGACAGCTGTCCTGGGCAGGAGCTACGTTTGCCATTCGAGCAGAGCTGGGCAGGCTGCTGGGTTATGAGCTGGCAGCATGAAGCAGCACAACACTAGGCAGCCGGGCAGCCAAATCTCTCCCTTGTTGTCCTCCCTAATCAGAGCAGAGTCGGGGAAGGTCTGAGATTTGCTCTTATAAATTTCTTTTTTGGGGGGGAGGGGAATATCAGAGCTGTCAGCTCGTGATAGGGTGGGATGACATTTCTTTGCAAAAAGCCAGAGGAATATTGGTGTGAAATCTTGTAACTTACTCGTTTGTCTCCTTATTCCCCAACCACAAATAACCACCCCATTCCCTCTACACCTCTTCAAGAAACAGCAATCCAGACTGCTCCATAACAGCAAGGCAGTAACATCCTAATTGCTCTTACATGCTAGGGTAATTATAATGGGGTCTGTGGTGGGAAGATGATTTATTTTCCAGCGTTGAAAGCACAGCTGTAAGTACACAGACCTTCTCTGTGCTTCCTCCTGAAACAGCTCTCTTGGCTTCTCAGGTGTCTCACCGCAAAACAGATGAAACCGTTTTCTCTCTCCAAATCAGCAGATTTGCCTAAGAACTGTCATCGGCTCTTGTGAAGCAGTCAGACAAGGAGACATGCCGTGAAGTGCTGATGCTCTGCAGATTCTCTTCTGCGGCTCAAAACACACAGACAAGCACGCGACATTTTAAGCGCAGGCCCAAACAGAATCAACTACTGAGATTGCATCCTGACTCACTCCTGACCTCTGACTCTCCCGTGGCATTTACCTCTTGCTGCCCGATGTGCCCAGCAGTAAAATGTGTCTAATTTCACAGAAATGGAGCTGTACTCAATGAGTGAAAGCTGGATCTCTCTGAAGGACACTGGTACTAGGTCTAGGACTTTTGTAAAGAGCTTTGTTAGCCAGGATTGAAAAGTGCCATTAAGTGTCTCCTCCCCCTGAAGGAGGGAGAGAGCGGAGGGTGACAGGATCTCTCCTGTGGAGGAAAAGATAGAATTCAAGTTATGCTTGAAATGACTACAAAAAAGCATTCAAGACATTTGGATGGGCTGCTGAGAGATAGCAAATAGGCAGGAGATACAATTTTATTATGCCAAAAAAAATATCCTGCTTAGCTCTTGTGGCACCTGGGTAATTAAAACCCTGCCTCGGATTAGGCCCAGGTTGTTCCCCAAAGACAAATGTGAAGATGTGCTCTTTTTAGAGCATGGAGTAATGGTTAGAGGTTACAGCTCTGACCATATGATTGCTTTTATCTCATAAAATGAGAAAAGCATGAATGAAAAAACCCTCTAACATCCATTAGGAGAGAACTGGCTGGGTAGTCCACAGGTACAGACACTTTAATCTCTTTTATACTCTATCAGAAATAGATTCCGTGCCTGTGAACACTGGCCATATATTTCTCTCTAATCATCCTTTCACAGGCTAGATCACATCAGCATTGGTCTGTTCAGGGATGGAACAACTATGAAATCTGGAGTGGCTTCCCCACCAAGAGTATTGCTTCACAGTCCAGCAGCTTCCTCATTTTTGCCTCTGTGCTGGGATGTAATTGGTCTTCATTCTTCTTATGGGTGTTAGCCCAAGATATATGCAGCTGTGCCCAAGAAAGTCCTGTATCCAGCAGCATTTTACAATAGCTCTTCTCCAGTCCCATAGAGCTGATCTGTGGTGGCTAGAGAGAGAGAGATGCAGAGTATCTACAACCAGTATTGTCATCTTGCTTAAAACCAATATAAAATTGACAGCAAAACAGATTTCAATGTTGTACCCTGCCTCCCCTCTATTTGGAATTTGCTGAAATGTGTCATGACTGTAGGGTTAACCCAAACCAGTAAAACTCTTTTAATAATGACTTGTCTTTGTCTCTACTAGGAGCAAAGATTTGCTTAATGTTCTGTTGTCTTTTTTAACAAGCATCCAGTGTCAATGGGACTTCATTAGAAGAAGGTTTTTTTTAACTACAGTTCTTGCTCCAATTTGTATTTTGTAATAATCATGTTCAAAGAGGAAAGAAATGTCATGTCCCAAGCCGGGGCGGGGGGGGATGCATCGAAATAATACAAAGGAACTGGAGCTGTGCAACAGCAGGAGAAGGAAGAAAATGCCAGATCCTCTCTGCAGCCACTCGGAGTTTATTAGAAATAGGAATAGCTGCACTGGGCCGGACCAAGGCTCCCCTTAGCTTCTTATCTCTTGGATGCTCAGAGGAAGAAGCGTAAGAAACCATGTGTGTGTGTACACTTATATGCATATATATGTGCATATGTATATACACACACACACGTATATGTCAGACTGTCCTCAGAGGTGCACAGTGGTAGGACAGAGGCAACAGTCACAAGCTGCAGGAAGGAAAATTCCGATTAGATGTTAGGAAAAATTCTTCACCATTGGAGGGGCTCAGCACTCGACTGGACAAGGGCCTGAGCAATCTGAGCTAGGCTGGGCTGGCTTTCTGGGGATTAAACATGATCACCTCCAGAGGTGGTTTCCACCCTGAGCTATTCTAATTCATATATATAGACACACGTACACATGCACGTGCACATACACATATACGTTTTTAAAATATATGAAGCTACATACACATATGTATGTGGTACACTCCCTCTTTATATTCTGTATGGAAAAGGGTACAACCTGTTGTACTGTTGGCTAGTCTTTTCAGTGAAAAGAGAGAAGACCTTTTAGACACGCTCCTCCAGACACACTCATTCAGTGCCGTTGGTCATGCAAATTTCAATGAAGAGATCGTTCCTTCCGAATTGAGTAGGGTTTCTGGCACGGGCCACTCTCAGGAAAGGCTTTGCAAAATCTGAGTTAGAACTATAATTTAAGTCAAACTAGAGAAAGCACGCTACAAAACAGCTTTCCACGACCAGCTAAGCTGCTGGATCTTTCTTTTGTGAGCCTGAGTAAGTGTTGGGCCAATGGATGAGGATGGTTGTTGTGGAACTGGAAGGTCAGATATTGGGAAAAATTATGACCTTTCTTCTGTAAGGAATGACAGTGTGAAATGAGCACTGTGCATGAGGAGTGAACGGGCTGTTGTCTCTTAAACTCTGGGTTAAGTTCTTGCTTCGGATCCTGTTACCTTTTGCACAGAAACTTAGTTTATTTCTACATTCCCTTCAGCCTAAAGCAATTTATAGCTCTCGTTCTTCCCCTTGTGAGTGGGTGGGAAGCTCTTATTTCAGAATCCTTTAAATAACCAGACTCAATTTCACCCTCATAAATTTGATCTCCAACACACATCCCCTTACTAAATAAGCAAATATTTTTCCTAAAACCAGTTTGGCTTATTCCTAGGTTGACCTTTTGTCAACAAAACATGAAGATATTATCGTGATTGGAAACACTTCTCTCAGGCCTATAAACCAGGCAAACAAAAAAGGGGAGAGGGGAGGGGCGAAGGGCTAGGGCTTAAAAACCTCATTTTGGAAATGTCAACTGGGCAACCAAGCAGCATGAATCATAAAAAACAGTGAAAGAGGCAGAGAAACAATGTGTGAACAGTTATTGCAGTGCAAGAGCTGGTAATTCACTGTATACATAACAAATCTGTCCGTTAAGCTGGGAAACAATATTTCACTTTTAGTCCCATGGCACAGCCAGGGGTTTTCCGCGCAGTGGGCTGGGTTCAGATGGCACGGCCTCCTCGGGTGAGCGAGGGTGGGGAGAAGCTGCCAGGGTGCCTTGCAGAGGTCCTCAGCTCGTGCACCGCCACAGGCAGCTCGTGCTGGCTTTTCCAGGAGGGACACCAACGATGCAAGAGGGTCCCTCCTCCAACCCAGCTGTGATGGCCAGCCTGGTGGGCAATTTTCACATGCCACAGGTGAGGGAGCAGCTTCTCCAAGGTGCCCGTCACCTTCCTTTGCCAGTGAAATTAAAGGTAAGGGGTGTTTGCTCTTCATTACCCCAGTGGGAATTATCCTCACCAGGGATGCCAGTCCTGCTGCCTCCTCCAGAGGTCCTCCAGAGGTCCTCCAGACCTCTCCTGCCTCTGCTGGTCTCCAGAGTTCCAAGCACACGAGTTTGACCCATGCAGTGGCAGGATGCCCCAAAGCAGCCAAGTGTAGTTGGTGGGCACAAGCTGGTCGCTCTTTTTCCTCTTCCGGTCCAAGCCCAGGCAGGTGTCAAGTGAAGTGAGTGGTTAGGCATAGCCTGTTCAGGCAAGCTGCTTCGTAAACCTAAATAAAGATCTTTCCAGAAGTTAAGAAATGCGGTTCCCATGACTTTTGCGGTTTTAGTGTCATTGTGAGGAAAGGCCTGGGGTAAGCACAGAAGAAATGGTTCAGTAAACTCCAGAGTGGCATAATTCCCACTAGGGAAAGCTTGCTACTCATCATACAGGTCTTCAGTAGCAGCAGGACAGGGTGACCTATCTCAGTGACCTCTCTTGGACATGCCCCTTCCCAGCTGATTCAAACCCCTCTCATCACAGTGGCACTGCTGAGCCAAGAGGCAGCATGGACTGCCAAGTATGTGGTGTCAGAAAACTGGGAAGGGCATTACCCACCACCAAAAGGAGTCCCTTTTCAAGGGACTGGGAGGCAGCCTTTTCCTCACCAACCTTCTGGGTCAACCAGCAGCTACTGATCCCTCCTTTTCCCTGTGATACTGTAGTGGGTTGAGTAAACCAAACAAGGTTTGGTGAACAGGAGAGGCTAGTCCGGGCTGTGACCTCCTGGAGCAGTCTGGGTGTCACGTCTGTTCAGGTAGCCAGCCTCTCCTGACCTTTGCTTGTGACTTTTCCCCTCTCTTCTGTTGGCACATGCTTGCTCTGAAACACGCACAGGTGGGCATCATTGACCAGAGCAAGGCAAGTGAAGGAGAAGGAAGGTGCTGAAGTCTGTCGTGGAGTCAGGTTAGGTCTGCTTCACCAGCAGAAGCTGCTCGCTTGTAGCATGGCAAGGGAGAGGCCAGCTGGGCAGCCGCAGGGGCAGGCAGACCGGTGGCTGTTTGAGCTGACTGCTCATGTAGCGACTCCATCCTGCTCGCACCTTTTCATCCTTGCCTTAGACAAGCTGCATCCTGGGTTAGCCCCTGCGCATCGCCACCAGTGCCATCATCAACTCCAAAATGACACAGGAGTGTTGGTGGAAGAACTAAATGGCGAGTGTACAATGTTGCATTAGAGAGGCGAGATATCACAAAAAACATACCCAGCATCATGCCCAAGACAGATAATGGGCATTATCATGGTCAGCGGAGTGACAGGGGTCTGTCTCTGTTTTCATGTCCACATTACCACTTGCTATGCCTTTACTGGATGTCTCCCTGCCATCACAGAGGGCAGAGAGGAGCGGGAGATGAGAACACAGTTCTTAACAGATTTAGGGAAAGGCTGAAGCTGTAAATCAAGATCTTCAATGCATTTCATCTCCTTCCCTTTCAGTATTTAGCAAGAAAACAAATGCATACACAGGAAATAAGGAACAGATGCACAAGCGCATCTCGGGACAAATAAATTAACATTCAAGTAAGCAGGCAGGCGAGAGTAGCAATAAAGGGGAATTAGACCACACAGGCACCATCAACATGGGGCTGTATCTCCAAATATTGCCAACACCTGAGAAGGCCGTAGCAAAGTGAACTCTTCCATTTTTGGCTGTGGCGATCCCAGGCCAGGACTTTGGCTATCAGTACCTGATGCTTTGGTGACTGGGTGGGTAGTGATGCTCCCCAAGAATAAACAATCATTGAGGGATATGGAGAACAAGAGAGAACCCCCTGGTTCACTCCTTTTGGGGCAAATTCTCTCTTTCCACAACAACCCAGGCAGAACTTAGGGCAGGGACTGGAAAGCCATCATATCCCGTAGATGCTCTTGGGTTTGAGTGTGGCCAGTACCTTTCATCTCCCACCTTGTATACAGAAACCTGGTGTTTTTTCTACTGGATCTATGAGGTTGAGACATTCTTCCCTTGTCACCAGTGCTCCATAAATCTTCACCCAGCAGTGTGCCAGGGCACCAGCCTGCAGTTCTGTGTGGAACAAGGTCCTGCAGCACCCACAGAAATGCAATACAGCCTTGATGAACTCCTCAAAGGCCAAGAGCAGCCCATAGGCACTGTAGAGTCTTAGATGGCAGGGCAGGGTTTGTCTCTGAGCACCTGGATCGCCTCAGGCCCACATGCTTGCCATGCTCCCATCTTGCTCTCCTAGTTTCTGCCTTGTGTGCCTAAGACCAGCATCTCTTTATGTGTTTTAATCAAAGGTCTGCCCAGCCTTTTCTGATTAAACTGAATGGATCACATGGCACAATTACCACAGTGATTTGTACTTAGGCCCAAGTGAAAATTAAGCTCAGCTTTGAGCGTCTCTTTCTTTCTTTGCATTCCCCCCAGTTTTGATTGCACACGTGGGACTGCATCTGCAGAAAGGTTATGGTTTGTACTGTATTTTGCACCATTCACTGAGCACCTCTGGATGCCTTGAGAACCGCATGGACTGCAGGCAGGCAAATACTGTGCTGCATGAGAAGAGAGATGACTGCCCTGCCCTAAGGACATCTGAGGTGTTACAGCTGCCAGACAAAGGAAAAAGCAGGGACATGATCACAATAGTACCCGCGTGGCATTTCTGTGCCCAGCTTTTGGAAGGGCAGCTCTGCTTATCAAGTGCTGTGGGAGAGCTGACCCTCTTGGGTCAGCAGAGCCCACTGAGCCCACCACAGCTCCCAAAATGTCCTTGCTGCTCCACTGTCAGGCCGTGCCTTTCCCTCCACACGCAGCCCTCCAGGCAGCTCTTTTCCAGCTGTGCTCGAGGACTGAGATTGCATTTCTTTATCCAGGTCCATGTGCAAAGTTTCCCCAAGGTGGTGTTTCACTGGAGCTTTCACCCAAGGCCTGGGAGGTCCCCGCTCCTGCTCCCCAACCCTCACTGCAGTGCCTCTGGGGGTTCAGGGAGGCTGGACAGTGATGTCCCCTGAGCCCGGAGAATTAAAGAACTGGCAAAAAATACTAATGTCATCCCTGTGATCAGCCCACCTCCCACTGCAGAAGGGAAGGGGAGTTCTGCTCCTCCTGCGTCACTTGCTCCAGTTAAATGCACTCTGCTTTTCAGCTAGACCAAAGCATTTGGTTAATATCTGAGTTAATTCCTGTGTTCGTTCCCCAGATAGGGCAAAGGTCGGGCCCTTGGAATAAAATATCTGCACGAGGCCTGCCTCCCAAGTTATAAATGATAGCAGCATGCACTTTCTTTCTTTTACCCCTTCCCTCCAACCACAACACACATTGTTCCTCCTCTCTCTCCTCTATCTGTCATCTACCTCCCCTGGACCTTGCTTTTCAAGTCCTGGCTGCATTGTCTTTTCTCCTGAACCTCCCTCCTCTCCTCTCTCTCCATACATTGCACAGATCACTCAACCGTGCACTTGGCAGGAGCTGGGCTTCATTAGGTCTCTTTAGTTATCATGCTCTTTCGTTAGCTGCCCAGAGACATGCTGGAAGCACATTGCAGGCTGTCCTTCAGTGGTCAAGCGCTTTGGTGGGGTGATGGCATGAAGGTCTTTGCAAGTCAACAGGAGCACTCGGAAAGTATCACCGCATGCTGTCCATCTTAAGCACGCCGCAGTGTGCCAGCAGGAGGGAGGTGGTACTTTCCCTTGTCAGAAGGGCATTTCCTCCACGTCCTACAGCCTTTTGCTAGGGAAAATATTTATTTTTTCCTCCATGTCTCCAGATCAAAAGGACTACTGCCCCTTCCTGCCAAACAGACCATCTTAATGCGCATGCATGTGGCCTCACAAGTCATTTCCCCACAAAAACAACCATTAAAACTTTTTGCTGCTGCGTGGAGGATTCCCTGAGCAGCCTGCGCTGGTGAGTCTTGCTCTTTAATCACAGAGCAACGTGAATGGAAGGGACCTGCTTGGCTGTATCTAGTCCTTCACTATCCCAGGCAACTAGGTCACAAAATCCTTTGCAGAGACCGATTCTTAGATCCAGGGAGCTATTCCAGGAAATGTTTGGTTAGCAAGAGTAATATTTATGTTAAGCATGAACCAGAATCAAGCCTCAAGCGCAGGTTTCAGTTCTGGTTTGGCCTTTCCTGAGCCCAATCCCAACCCCAACAACATATGAAATCTCTAAACCTTCAGGTTTGCATTTCACGCTCTGTCTTACGTGTGTGTGTGCTTCCAACCAGGCTATCTTGGTATTCTACAGTGAAGAAATAACTAGCTCGCATTTAGCTGAAAGACCCTGCCCAGGACTCCCACGTATCACCCACTGAGCGGGTCCCAAAGTGCACGACAGGCTATGGAAAGGTTTCTAAAAACCACTTGGGGTCCTGCTGCGAAGCAGCCACCTCTGAACACATTGCAGCACTCACTGAATGGCTTCCAACAATGCGAGAGCTTCATTTGTGAGACTCCTAAGGAAATTGCATCCAGTTGTCATTGCAAAAGAGGGAATTTAAGGCATGCACAATGTAATTATTCCCACTGGGAACTGCCAAAAACAACAAGGGTGGCACCCCATTGCTGTGAAGAAAAAAAAAAATCTGTGGAATATCTACTGCTGTGTGTGGCCAGGACTTTGATGTCCCATCTCCTCCGAGCACAGCCCTTCCCCACGGTTCCCCCTCTGCCAGCCTCCCAGGCCCTCCAAGTGCCACAGGAGAGCACCAACCAGGCTGGAGGCAGAGGCAAGCCCTGCCAAGCAGCCACAAGCTACTTGACTGCCCGGTGTGGGAGCACAGAAAGGTTTGGAAGGTCAAAATTTCATTTATAACATGCTATCAGCAAATCATTTAGATCCAGGTAGGCATTTAGGTACCAAGTTCTCCTGGATTTAACTAGGAGTTTGATGTCTAAATACTTTTGAGTCTGTAAAATGAGGATAACAGCACCTCAAATTTTCACAGAGGTTTTGTGAGGAGACAGAAAGTCCACCTGGTGAGGTGGGCAGCACTGCCAGACACAGGAAGCCTTAGGGGCATTGTCCTTCTTCACCAGGATCTCCAGGCCAAGACCAAAGCAGGAGGCTCAGTGCCACCACGCTGCTGCTTCCCTGCCATCCACAGGATTTCCTGTTGGTATCCACAAGTCGCTAGGCTTCCCACCCGGGTAGCCCCCTGCTTTTGCAGAAGCTCTGCCGCAATTAGCCAAAGACAGCCATCACTGGTCTGTCAGGCTGGAAAGGCCAGGGAAATAACTCATCAGTAAGCTGTCCCAGGCTTCCCCACCAACCTCTGGCCTCTGCAAAATGTCTTCTGGTGTCACCAGAGTTTGAAAAGACCTGGGAAGGAACACCTGGATCAGATCTAGGCTTCATTAATCTGTAAAACATCCTCTTCTTTTTTCTCTAACCAAGCTCTTCTCCTCCCAGAGTACAAAGGAAAACACAGCAAAGAGCTCTGGGGGAGGCTGGGCCTGGAAGAGGCTCAAAAGAACCTAATCTCGTTCTTCTGTGTGTGTTTTTGCTTCGTATAGTCTTTTGTATATGCTTTTGCTCCAGATGTCAGCAGCAGAACTGAGCAGCCAAGCTGCAGGCAACAGAGCAGCCGGAGAGGCAGTAGGGGTGTCCCGAGCATGCTGACCAGGTGGGTGGACAACCCATGGAAAGGTGACATCTCTCTCACTCTCCCCCATGGCAGCACCTGGGCTTTGCTGGTGTTTGCAAGGCTATTCCCAGCTTTGACTCTGTCAGTATGAAAAACAGCCCGGCCCCTGGTTGTTAAGAGGAGCTATGTCTCATTTTGGTCTCCCATGAGGAGGACAGCTCAAGTGAAACCACTGGATGACCAATGGCTGGAGCTGGACCTCATGGGCACGGCTGCCAAAATGTAGGAAGCGTCCCACTGATAATCAGGTGTACAGTGGAGTGGCCAAAGCCCACATTGATTAATCTCCAGCATCAGGTCTAGATTGCAGTAGTTGTTTTGATCTGTGTGTTAAATAATACCAGTGCTTTATTGAAAATACATTTGCTGAGGTTTAACAGCAATTAAACTCATATGTATCTCTCGCATGGGAGCTCCGCTTCAGTGAATATGGTTTGAATAATCAAGTGGTATTTTGTTTACATGCCGTAATTATGATATTAAAACGTATACACAAACCTCACTGGAGACAACGATCTTTTAATACATGGCAGTCTTTGCAGCTGACAGCAGGATGTAAAAGGTGACAAGATGGATGTGGCGTGAGCACCAATAAGATTAACCAACACCACAAACACAGCTGACTGGGGTCCCTGGCATCTGGCAAGACAGGAACGGCTTCCAGCTCTTCAGCTGAAAGCTCCTAGATGGCTAGCTGAAACCCCTGAAAGATGAGCGCTAGCGGGAGACCAGTTTGGGACACTCTGCCATCCAACAGGGTCACAGCATGGATGAAGTATTTACCCTTGTAGCTGTGGTTGCAAGCTTCACACGGCGAGGGCTCACATTTAGCATGAAGATGGTGGTCCCCTCAAGCGACAGGATGTAAGATCCCGAATCTTAGTCCTTTAAAATTGCCTAGGGCTGCTAGAAAGGGCTCAGAATTGCACACAGGAATTTACCTTGTGGAGCAAAGGTTTTTGGAGAACCAGAGAGAATTTCAGAGGACTGACAAAGACCACATGATTCAGCACCGACTGCCGTAAATCAAGCACAAGTAGCTAAGTACCAGTTCTGGTTCAAAAGCCTTCAGCACCTCACTTTCCCTCTCAGGATTTGTATCTCCCACCTCGTGGCTGTCTTCACCTGCCATGGGAGATTTTGGAGAGAGAAGCTCTGTTGCTACTGAATGCTTCACCCAGAGATTTTGCCAAGCAAGTCATAGCCAGTGCCCCAGTGAGGACATAGCCAGCACATTTATCCTAGGAGATAATCAGTAAGAAGTGGTGAGGAGAAGTACCTTGAGATCTTTTGCTTCCCCTGAGTTCTGAATGTGGACAACCCTGTCTCGTTCCAGGGCAAAGTCAGATCACGAGGGCATGAACAAACCTCTTGTCCTTCCACTGGAACAGAGGGGAAAGAGCTCAGTGCAGGCAAGGAAAGGTGAAAAGAAGTCATATTTTCATGCTTTTCGTCTCTGCACCTCACAGCCCATGCTTTTCCCTGTCATCCCCATCATCACTCCAGCCGCACTGCAGAAAGGAGTGACTGAAGACTGCCCGGTTGGGGTGTCCTCCAGCCTCAACCCAGGGCTTTGGTGGGGAACGTCAGTGTACAAGGTCCAAGAGAGGGCTGAAGCTCTGGGCCAACCCCCTGCATGGACCCAGGCAGAGGGGTCTCCTCAGCAGTGTGGGTGCCTGCTGTGTCTGCCCGCAGGCACTGTCACTGCCAGTGCCTGGACACATCCTGCCGGGGACACACCAGCATCGCCATGCCGGTCAGCTGGACACCACTGCTCAGGCTCTCTGGGCTGCATTGCACGACCAGCTGAGCAGGACCCGAATGACTGCTCCTCTCTTTAAAATCTGTGGCCACAAATGAGAGTTAATTTCTTTATCGTGTGTTGAGTTGATGACTTTCTTCCAAGCAGAGGAGTTGTGGGGAGAGAAACAGTCAGGGGCCGAGATAAAACGGCACCTCCAGCAATAAAAGCGAAGCAGATTTGCCTGTAGTGAGTTTTCCTTTCCGAGAGCCATGCCTGGATAATCTCAGTTTCTACCTAAGAGATAGCAGAGCTGTCAGGACATACTCCATGTGGCCACACAAGAAAACACAGACATGACCCCTTGGCTCTTAGGAACGAATGTAAGGGGGAGGGGGAAAAAGCACTAGCAGGGGAAAAGAAAACAACAAAGCCCAAATTCATACAGCAAACAAATGTAAGCGCTCCTAATTTTACTCAGTAATTTACACGCCTGGCCCCCTTCCTATTTCTTCCATTTTTAATCTACAACAAGTATCTCTGAACTGTGCTGAGACAATAAATCTGGGCCCCTTTGAAGACCTTGGGCGGCAGTGCAACAACAATACACTTTATAAACTAAACATTTTTGAGATTTGTCTTCCCTTTGATCTGCAGCATGGTACCCCCACTGCATACGTATGCGCACACGGATGCACACACACATCCTGCTGAACCCACCATGGCTGCGCTCTGTTGTTCCCTTGCCACTGGCGATGGACATCAGAGAGGTCATCGCTGGACGTCATACGCGATATACACCCTCGCAGAGATGCACATGTGAGCAAAGCCTTTTTGGTAAAAGAACAACATAAAAGATGTGACCACTCCAAAACTGGTAAACAGTCGAAACTAAGGTCACAGTGGAAGAATTAATTGTTCAATGGTAAGGGCAGGAAGTGGTTGTAAGCAATTTTAGAGTTTGTTTATTTTTAAAGCACAGTGAGAGAAAAGGAAAGAAACTTTATTGCATGATATCTTTCTCGCACCCCCAGGGACCATCAGTGGGGTCACGTCCATGAGATCTACTATGCAGACTTCAGCCCCTGAACTAGCAGAGTAAGCACGGGCAACAGCTATTTGTCATCCTTTGTGTAAGCCCACTCTGGACACATTGGCTTTGGGTTTCACAGACAATTGTTGGCAGTGAAAAAATAAGGAGGCACCGATCAGTTCACCACTCTAGTAGCTGTACACATGAGTCTATGTGCCTTCCACAGCCATCGAGCTGAAGGGATGCAAAGCATTTATGAATGAGTAACTGCACGTTATTCACTGGTGCATCACCCAAATGCCCAATACCCACTGGTACTTCCCAAATACAGCTCCCCTGGGCCAGCAATATGGCTGTAGATTAGCAAGCAACCACCATCTCTAAACCCAGCAATCTGGGGCAAAACATTAAAAAATCCACAGCTCCAAGAAAGAGAGTGAAATGTGGTGTGAGAGGAATGCGTGGCCCACGCTCATATTTCCTGGTCACGGTGATGTGAAGTCCCCGTTTCATCAGATCGGTCTCCAGGAGTCAATATTCACAGAGTACTGCAGCAGTAGGCTGGGGTGATCGATCCTACTGAGCCAGAAAAGAGGCTGTCACATCTGGTGACATCTGGGCCTCTCCTCTGAGGACTGTCAACAAAGAGCTGACATGGATCTAACCTCTTTGACTTACATGAACTGACAGGATCACAGTAGGAGCGAGGAGGTCTGTGAGCATATCACCTAAGCTGCAAATAGATCAGCTACAGCACTTGCTGTGTGATGTGTATGTTGGAGATCAAAGCATGGTCTTAAATCCTGGGGAACAGACAGAAGGTCTCTCCCTCTCATTCTTACTCCTTTTCTTGATAATCCAGCCTCTCGCTATCCTTCCATTCTGCAAGCAACAATTCAAACTCCAGAACAACAAATTCTACTGAAGAGTTCAGCTGTCATGCCTATAGGAAAGCATACTTGAAGTGTGAGAAGAGGTTAATTAAAGCAATGGTGTCTTCCTGAGTCTGAAGACAACCTGAAACAACAGCTATGAGAGGTGGAAAAGCCTTTATTCTACATTAAGTTACTAATTCTTGGACAATTGATTTAAGTATCACTGTTTGACTTAGTAGCATTTTAGCGAAAATATCCAGCTTAGTTGCCCATACCAGGTCTTAAAACAGTCTCCTACACTTTCTCTGCTGCCATATTGCCCTTTGTTCAATTGCCTGCTCAATTGTCTTTTGCTCGGTAACAAGATCATCAGCTTCTTCCCTGCGATTTTTAATGGAGATACAGTTTGCCAGTGCATCAATCTGGTAGCGTGTCAAAACATGGACCCAGGCAAAGGAGTGAAGGGGGTCGGGGAAGAGAGAGACGGAAGGATGCCCAAACCTCTTTCCAGAACCAAGATGCTTTTTGGGCTCATTCCTGCCCACCTATGCTCAAAACAGTTGGGTCATCACTAGGAGTTTTCCCCTCACTTACTTGTTTCCCTCTTACTTATCATAGAAGCACAGAACGGTTTGGGTTGGAAGGGACCTTAAAGATCATGCAGTTCCAATCCCTCTGCCATGGGCAGGGACACCTCCCACTAGACCAGGTTACTCAAAGCCCCATCCAGCCTGGCCTTGAACTTTACTCACTTTTCCCCTCACTCACTTTCCCCTCACTTACTACCTGGGGAAGAGCTTCAACAGGCACATAGAGGTGTGGGGCCAGAGGAGCAGGGCAATAGCTGCAGCTTATTGAATCAACAGCATCCTCCAACCCCTGACCTCCAAAAAGCAAAGGAAGAAAAAAACCCAATCGTCTGACACAAATTAATTTCCCGGAAAGACTGCAGAGTGAGTTAAAAGCGCACACAAGTGCACACACGCAGAGCCCAAACCCTGAAATCTGACCCGGGGCAAGCTGCAGCGACCAGGCCTGCCATGGGGGGATCGGGAAAGCTCTCCGTCCCTGCGGGAGATGGATGCAAACCGTGCTGCCCCCTCCTTGGCTGGAGTCAGCAAGAGGAGGGAAGCGCTGGTGTTTGGACAGATGCGGGTCTGTGTCCCAGGCTGAGCAAAACGCTGCGTCCCCTGCTGCCCATTATGGGTCCCTCCATAATAATTTTCCAGACTCCTTTTAGCTGTTTCCAAAGGGCTCGGTCTCCAGCTGCTTCTCAGGTCCCCCTCATACTATCCCTGCCCTGGTGTAACACAGCAGATGCCAGCGAGGACACCCCTGATTTGCCAGGGCATTAGCAAAAAGTGATTCAAGGCCCCAGATTGCCCTCCGATCCTTTGAAAAGGAGCTACAGACAGCAGAGTCTTAAAGAAATACATCTCAGCCTTTTTCATCTTGCTTTCAGGGTCCAGAGAAGTGACAGTCTCCAGGGCCCAAACACTGAGTTTTGCAGCCCAGGTGTACCCCAGTAGTGAACTACCCCTGAGAAATTGCAGAGAAAGTCCAGACTGTGATCTAAGCCTTTTAATCATGAGGACTATCAGAGCCAAGCTTCAGGCAACTCTCCCAACCAAAATCCAAAGATCCTTCTTAAAATGTGAGATTTCTTTTAAAGAGTTGATTTCTTTGTTTTGCTTTCTTGCTTTGAAGGCTACACGCAAGCTTTCCTCTCCCCTCGGGAGCCCTGTTGTCGCTGCTTTTAGAACGTGAGAGATGAGAGCCACATGTAATTGCAAGGCTCCAAGAGCTGGAGCTTCAAGATTTTTCAAAGAGCAAACCCCAAGGGCTAGGAAAGGGGGGCAAGGTTGTCTCTGGTGTCTCAGGTCACATACAGTGCCTGGGAGTAGGTGGGGGTGGCCAGTATTTTCCCCCAAATAATTAATTTTACTTTCAGACAGTTCCCATGGAGAATAAATATGGGACTAAACACTGTCTACATCCTCTGGGCGCCACAGCATTTAGGGGGATGTCATTTTCGACCCTCCCTGCTCACAGTTTGTTCCCCAGATGCCACCCCAGCACATCAAGCCATTGTACAGCGGTGACTGGATGTCGAGCATCAAGGCTATGATGCCCATGAGCACAAAGCAGACATTGAAGTATGGTGGGCTGCTGCCACTGGGAACACCTAAGAGCATTCCCAGCTCCTGGCTGTCATTCTGTCTATTCAGGATCAGAGGAGCTCAGAAATTAGGGCTGGAAAAGACCTCAGGAGGTTGTTTAGTCCAACATCAGTCCCAAGACAGTATCAGCTATCCCTACACTGCTCCTGAAGTGTTTGTCCAACTTCTTCTTTAAGAAACCTCCACTAAAGGATTTTCACCACTCCTTTATGTGATCCGTTAGCAGGGATAATCTAGGACATGATGAACAGCTTGGGCAGGCAACAGAGAAAGTAAACGCTGGAGTGACTTTACTTTCCAGGCCAAGAGAAGAGGAGAAAGTCAAAGAGAAGTAAGGAGAAGGATGGGAAAGCGAGAGGAGCAGCAAAAAATCTGCAAAGATTTTGACCTGTGTCTCCTTCAAACCTCCAAGAGCCATGCTAAGCCCGATCCTTCTCTCGTCACATCTGGAGGTCCAAGAGGCTTCCAGATGGTCTACAAATAAAGAGTCAGAGCCATGTCAGCACTTCATGAGGTCACATCACCACTGGGAGGTGATGCGTGAGACCGTGACTGTAAAACCCCAGTCTCTGTCACAACCCAGCGCTGACCCCAGGAGTAAGATCGTGTTGGGGAAGACAGTCGCTGGCATGTGGCACTGCTCGCTCCCATTGAAACAGCCTCTTTGGGTTCTCAGATGTTGGTGGTGACAATGCCAGGGCCTTGACGCCGCAGCAGCTCTCTAGCAGTTGGCTTGTTTCAGTCCAATGTTTCCAAGCGGTTACAGTCCTGTAATAGCGGAGCAACTCTGCTCCTCTGCTCGGTACACTTCGACATTACCACTACTGTTGATCTTGGCGTATTATTTATCCATCTTCCCAGCCATAAATTTCCTTCCTGGATTCCGTGACTTGCTTTATAACCACACTCTTTGCGCTGAGACTGCAAAGCCCTGGGGGCGAGACCTTTGCCTCCACGCTTTCTATTTAGGGCTATGCAGCTTTATGGTACTAACAGAAAGAGTAACTTCCCAGATGACTTTGCAGCCAGCGCAGAAGTTTTTTTGAAATGCTACTTTTTGGCTACTTAAAAAGTCACTGATAAGAGCAGGGATAAATCTCAAGCCCGAGCTGCTACCACATGGGGAGGAGGAGATCCTGGTAGGTTGCTTGCAAATATGACCTACAACAGACCGTAAAGTCTTTCCCCTGTTTTCCAAAATGGCTCGGCATGAAAGTCCACCCCAGAGTCTCATTACTTGGCCTCTGTTTCCCAAGTTCAAAGCCTTGAAGGAGGTGAGCAGCCCCACCGCATTATCACCAGAGGCTCAGCTGCCTGCACAGATCTTTGCAGCAAGCTTTGGAAGCTCAAGCAAGACCAGGGTTTGCACCGCACGCATTAATGCCTGTCTCTCAGAGAGGCCCAGAGCTGGCCAGGCTCCTGCCTCACACCGACGACCTCAGAAGGGACAGCAATGACAGCGCGGGCCAGCATCAGTTGGCTCAGGCTCTGGTCCCCTGTCCTGAAGTCAATCCTTCCTACCAGCCTTCTTTGCTCTGCACTTCTGTGAGCAGTCTGCTGTGGGTCTCTTTTCACTGGGGAGAGTAAATTTGAACAATGCTTTCCATCCCAGCCTGCCTCGGCTCGGAGGGGTCCCTTGAGTGCGCCATGAAAGGAGAGGCACATCTGGGCTGGATTACAGGGTGGTGCAGTGGCTTTTATAGCTACAGATTCCTGCATATGTTTCTGAGCAGGACATATATACCCATACATCAAAATGCAGAGAGCCCCCAGGGTTGAGGGCCCTCATTTATATGAGTCGCTCTTGGTTGCCCCTTCTTTGGAGGGCTCAGCTATGGACATCTTGGCGGGCCAGGATCAGTGGGACGAGATGCTGTGGGCTGCTGATAACCAGGTCTCCCACCGGGCGTGGAGAATTGCTTTCTTTTGAGAACAGAGGCCAAACAGAGGGAGTCGTTTACACCATCGAGAAGTGGGTGTAACACTTGTGATTTACTGGCATTTTGCAGTCACATAGGCACTAACTTTGCATGGATAAGGACAACTGCGAAGAAAACAAGGGAGGAGGCAATGAGGCTCCACAGAGATCAATAATGTTACATCAGATTTACGCCGGTTAATAAACCAAAGGTTGCTCTCCACAGCATTGGTTTATCATGGCTCCAGATTTTACACCACGGTCACTGAAACAAGGATCTGTCCCCTGAGATTTTAGAAATAACCTTTCTCTCAAAAAAGCTCTTCTTTCGCTATCCGTGGGTTGAGAAAATGAGATAATGATGTGTGGATGGAAAAGCAACAAAAAAGAACTAAATTAAAATTAAAACGCAGCAAGGCTCCAAAGAATTTACAGATGTCTCTCCTCTCCTTTCCCCCCCTGCTTCTCCGTGGTCAGCTGTAAATATTTATCTGGCAGGCTGCAGTGAAAGGCATGGCCCAAAACACTTAATCACAATTTCAGTGTGGCTGCCCTCCAGAGCGCCCTGAACTTGGGGGACGGTGGGGTTTTTCCTGCAGCTTTGTTAGAGGAAGGTACCTCCGTCCTTATGCAGGGAAATGAGCGCTTTCAAAAGCAATTCATAACGTCTCCAATATGGGCTGCTGGATGCTTTATTTTTCTTCTCTTTAGATTTTTTTTTCTTTCTAAAGGGTCTGATTTTCTCTTTTAACCCCGAGTGAGGGAGGCTGGCAAGCCCTGCCACTCCACCACCAGCAGCCCAATGCCGATGGCCAGACAGAAGTGGTGAAGGGGGGAAATGTGAAGTTGGACTAGATCAGTCAGAAGCTTTGGGAAATCTTCCCCAGAAGCAAAGGAATTGTCATATTTCTGTAATTCACCCCAAAGTGTTTCACAAGTGTTGATGAGACATGACCCCATCTTCCCTGGCAAAGGTGGCTGTCTCTAGGGGGGAGCCTGGCAGCTTCTATGGGGCACTCAGCTCCACTCAGCAGAAATCTGGGACAAGTGGATGCACTGACAGAGGTTGGCAATTGTAGGGGCTTCAGTTTTGAGGATGCCCAGCAAGAAAAAACGTTGGAGGAACCAGGGGTTCGTGCACAGCAATATGCTGCCTGCAAAATCAGGAGCAAATCCCGTGGGACCGGGGACTTGCGAGCCTCGCTCCCTGGTTTTCAATCCTGCAGCGAGTCTGGCCGCCTGACTCTGACCTCCCCGCAAGGACATTGGGAAGAGTTCCTCTTCTTCAATTGCACCGTCCCTCCCCGCACATGGCAAACCAGTCTTTAGGGCTCTAAATCCTGTATATTTCTATTTCTCCGTTCTCCTGCTTATGTTATGTTCCTTGGCGATGGACCGCTGCAGAAATTTCCTTCCTGGTTGTTCGCTAGATGGATCCCGTGTCCCCCCAATCCCTCACATCCCCACCACACCACACTGCCAGCGGCCAAAGCTGAGGATTACTAAGCTTAGGGTTGTGTTTGGAAACAAAGTCAAAACACTTCCAGCACGTGCACTTAGCATGGCAAGAGCAGGTGCCTCCTCCGATGGTTGTGGTTAAGGAAACACATTTTGTGTTTAAAGGTGAAAAAAAATGAACAGCTTCCTTTGAAACTCTCAGCAAACACTTGCACACCTGGGCAGTGGGATGCAACCCCAGTGAAGACAGGGACCAGCTCGGCTGGAGTCCCCTACCTGAAAGACAAGCTGGACCTCCCTGGCTGGTGGTGTTTAGAGGTTCTGATGCAGGGTATGGATCATTGCCTTCAGCTAGCACCATTATGACATGCAGGCTGCTCCTATTTCATCCAGTTCAAAATATTCCTCCTTTTTTTCTTTTAACTTCTTCCTGCCCCTTCCTCTCCATTCAAATCCAGAGTGTTATCTAGGGCCCATAAATACCCAGCACAATGCAGCTGTCGACTTCCCTGAAAGGAGACATTGTGCTCAGCCTCTCCGGATGGCTCACTCTCCACTTTGATGTGGAGGAGCTGGGAGAGGAGAAGGGGAGGACAGGACCATAACACACAAAGCTGTGGCCCCTGTAGGACCAGCCTCAGCATCTCCCTCTAGGTTTGCTCCAGCCCCACAGCAGTTCAGAGGTTGGAGCACGTAAAGAGGCGGCCAACATTCACTTTGTGTCCCATACTCCAGCCTCCCTGATCAATGTCTGGCAGAGTCTTCCTTGGGAGAGGAACTGAGATGTCCAAGCAAAAGCTCTGTTTCTACTCCACCGTAATGATTATTGCCTCAGTCTCCAGCTGAAGCACAAATGTATTTTGTTTTTACAGTTCTTTGCAATTTTCTGCGGGGAGCGGCACACTTTGGCAAAGCAGCGCCATGCATGACATCATATTTTCTTCATTGCACTGCGATTGCCTCACCACTTGCTGCCAAGTAGTTGGTTCACCACCTGATTATTTATCAGTCTGCCTTTATGCCTTTCTGGGCAGTGATATTCACTTCCACTTTTTTCCTCCTTGCCAACGCTTCCAGTGGAAATGATGCTTTGCCGGCACATCTGCAAATGCGCAGAGTTCCTTGAAAAGGCAAGTCCACTTCTTGCAATGAGCTCGTTTAGAGTAGGTGATCAGTAACCATACACATAAATTGGTCTGAGTTTAATCTATTATCGTATCAGTAGCCCTTGCAATTTTTAACAGACTCTCAGAGCCTAGAGAACTGTTAAAGCCCCCTCCCCGTAAATGCAAACATATGAGAATCTCAGCTTCTTTCAAAAAATAAACAAGCCTGTAACTCCCTTCTCTGCAGTAATTATTGTGACCTTGCAATTGTGATGCGAAGGGAAGCTGAAAATGTGGCCCAGCTGTATCCAAAAGTTTTAAAAACCCAAACAGAGGATAAGTAATCAGACTCCAAACTCCACCATTTTTAATCTATTTTGTTAGCCACTGCTGTGAGTTTTGAGGCCTTATTTGGGATTTTTAAATCTCTGGGGCTGGTAATACTGTAGCGGTTAACTGTGTGCACCGATACCGACTACAGCGTTATCACCTGGGGGCCGTAGGATGCTCTGGGAGCAGCATCTCCTCTTAGGGCAGGCTTTTCCAAAAGGCTCTGTTTGCTTTAACCAACATGGGCTGCTGGCTTTTTATTACACATAAGGCCCTGTATCCTGAGAGATTTCCAGTCTCCCTAGTCCTGCCGCCCTCTGAGCCCACCCCAGTGACTGCCAAGCATCGCACCCCGAAATCCCTGAAAGCACCAGGTCCACCTTCTCCCCTCGTAATGTAGTAAATGGCAGCACACAGGGGCACGCGGGGAAAGGCTGCTTGTATGTTAGGGTGCCTGGTGCCTGGGAAGAGCCAGGGTGAAGGTGAGGGAAGGCTCTGCATTATCACCTCACTGGTGCAACGGGGACAGCCCCTGCAGTGCGAGGCACCACCTTCCATGGCAGAGATGGCGCTTTACATGCCCGTTTGGCTGGGACCCCGCTCGCACCCCACGGCCTTAACACAGTATTGAGTTTACCCAGCTGTAATTCCCATCATCTGCTCCATCCTGTGTAATTCCCATGTCTGTGTCCAGCCGGCAGGCGCTTGGGGTAGCTGGCTCACCCATCAGCCCCAGGTCCGTCGGGGTGGCCAGTTACTGCTGCCTTCATGCCGCTGAGGCAGACCATGGCAGGGATGGGGAGGGCATGTCAAGGAGGAGAAATATTTTTTACACTGCGACTGCCTCCGGGCTGAGAGCAGCCAGCCACAGCCGGGTTTTCCCACGGTCCCTTCACCTTCCCATCAGTGCCGGGGATGAGGTGCCAGTTTGGCCCCCGGCTGCTGGCTGGCTCTCAAGGGGTGGGGGGAGGCAGAAGGGGCTGCCCAGGCCCAGCTGGAGCTTCTCTGACCCAGACATCAAGCACGATGCTGTTTTGGCGATGCACTTTGTCCTCCTGCTTTGCAAGCCAAGAGTTTACAAACCCACAGGGAGAAGTGCCTCCTCTTCCTCTCGGCACCACCAGCCCTGCTTTCGGCCACAGGCGCCTCTGAGCTGCAGAGGGGTCTTTGCTGCTTTCTCTTCCCTCTTGTCTTATTAAAGAAAAAAAAGAAAAAAAGGAAAGAGAAATCAAGCAGCTCTTTGCTGCTTGCTTTTCCTCTCTGGGAACTGATCACACAGTGGGAACAGCAGATTGCCACCCTGGCCAGTGCCACCCTCCTGCCTTCCCTTTTTTGCCCCAGTCTCAGCAAAGTGGCTGCTCCAGGCCAAGTCCCTGAAGAGCAGGAGGCTCACGTTGCCTGTGGGCACCTCTGGGACCTGCCTGGGGGCAGCTCCACCTGCTCTGTACGCCGTCTTCAATGGACATCCTGGGTTCGAGGCCTCATCATCTCAAGCATGTCCCTATCTGCCTGTCTCAGGGTCTTTCTGCCCTTTGCAGACCCAGGAGCAAGTCCGCGCTGGCAGCTGTAGTGGGACTCCTGGATGCAGACAGCATCAAGGAGAGGGATGGGTCCTGTCCCTCTGTCCCCACCGTGGGCACTGCCACATGTCCCCAACAGCCTGGCTCAGCCAAGCTCATTACATGAAAGGGTGACTTGAGCTACACCCTATGTACTTCCATCCCTGCTCTTCCTGGCCCAAGCCCAGGAAGGCCAGATTATTTACCTGATATAGAGGGAGGTGATGGAGTGATTCAGAGATCAAGAGACTTTTCCTTTTTCAGAGGGAAGAAATACTGCCCCGCTCTTTTGTAGTACATAAACTGTCCAGCTGTGCCAGCACCACAAGAAAATGTTGTTATCTTGGGTTATGGAGGACCATCGAGGCCAGGCCACCAACGGGCTCCGGATACAGCACAGCCATCAGCTGGAGGCAATGCCTGCATCTCCAGAGCTTGATGGGGGCTTCCAACCTGTACGAGTCTTAAAACATTAATTTCTATGTGACTATTGTAAGGAAAGGATTTGCCTTGCTTTGCCAGGCAGCTGCAAGATGCCATAGGAAGGTGGGATGAGGAGTTACCCAGCCTGTGGTACCCAGCCTCTTGCAATTGCAAGCAACCACAAAGAAGGTGGCCCCAGCTGAGAAGACTGAAGTCTACGGCACGTGGGCAGAGCATTTCCCAGCATCCTGCAATGAGCCCAAGAGCCTCGGTCTGCCTCACCTCCACAGAGGAGCAACATCACTCACAGAGCAAAGGCCTGCTTGCACAAAAAGCCTTTGGCAGCATCCTCAGCTCAGCACCAGGAGGTGCCCTTGGTGGGCTACCCCAAAGTCCAGGGTCCCCTTGATTAGCGCAGATGAGAGGGGCTGTATGGAGCAGCTTTTGCTCCCTCCTAGCCTGTGTTTTCAGGTTTGCTCTCAACCATGAGAGGGGCTGGAGAGGTACAGAGGGACTCTCAGGTCTCATCCTGTGCACCCTGGACAGGGCTGGAGTCAAACCGGCGCTGGGCAAAGCCCTTCAACTGCCCCAGCTCCCCACTCTGCTGAAGAACAGCTATAACACACTTTGGCACACAAACTAAGCTCCTTGAAGGAGTGACGCAAAGTGTGAAGGCTGTCTAAATACCTTGCTCATGGTCATGCCCTCAGACAGCACTGCCTGTGGGCAGAGGCACAAAGATATTGGATTCCCATGGCCCACAAATTATAGGACATGTTCTTCTTTTAATCATAGAATCGTAGAATGGTTTGGGTTGGAAGGGACCTTACAGGTCATCTAGTTCCAACCCCCCTGCCATGGGCAGGGACACCTCCCACTAGACCAGGCTGCTCAAAGCCTCATCCAACCTGGCCTTGAACACTTCCAGGGATGGGGCATCCACAGTTTCTCTGGGCAACCTGTTCCAGTGCCTCACCACCCTCATAGTGAAAAATTTCATCCTGATGTCTAATCTAAATCTACCCTCTTCCATTTTGAAGCCATTACCCCTCATCCTATCCTTAACTGGCATTTCAGATGATCCCAGCTACCTGGGATCAATTTGGGCGGTTAATCACTCTGCGCTATCTACCTCAAACACCCCGGGTAGTGCAGACGTTTCAGCCACTCGCTTCCCTTTGCATTTCAGCCACAGCTGTAAAGCCCAAGTCAGCCCTGGGTGGAAACTGAGCCTGAAGATGTCAGCCTGGAATCTCCTGGGCTTGGCCCCCTGTGCCCCACATGCAGTCAGTATGGCGTCTCTTCAGGAAAAATTCCTTTCAGGAGAAAAATTATTTCCTTTCCAGCCATTCAAGAGCCTCGCTGCTGCACGTAGTCTGCAAGCAGCCCCGGTGAGCATGGGGCAGCATCCACCTCTGAAGGAAAGTGATGCTCCTGGGGTGGGCAAGTGACGCGAGTCCTGCCAGGCACCCGCTGCCAGTGCTCTGCAGGGACCTCCTGTCAAGGTGCTCTGCAGCGTGGGGAGGAGAGGTTCCTCAGCATTGCCCCAGCAGGGCAGCAGCTTGGTGACAATCAGGAGATGGCATGGAAACATGAGGGAGAGATGAGGCTCTGGGTAAAACCCATGCACGGTGTCAGACAGAGGTCGGCTGACATGTTGCTGCACCTGAGCTGCTGGCTGAGCTGCCCCACAGCCAAGCCTGGATGGTCAAAGCCTCCCTATCCCTGGCACCGAAGTAATCTGAAAGTTAGAAAATTTGGTAGCAAATACCTTGTTTATGGACAAACAACCTTGGGACTTAGGGAAGTGCACCCTGCACCTCAGAGGGAAGATGTTCCTTGCAGTGAGACCATCAAGACAGACCCCAGAGATGCAGGGCAAAGTCTTCATGCAGCCAACAGTTTCTCTAAGGACCCAAATGATTTGCTTGCTCTGCTCCGCATTTCAGCTCCAAAGTGAGGATGTTTCCTCTGTGGCAGTTCAAAAATAGGAAAATTCAGTATTTTGGTGTGCACAAGAAGTAAAATCCGATTTACCTCGAATATTGCGCTGTCTCCCAGAGGCAATCACAAGGCTACAGTTTGTAGAGCGCCACAGTAATGAAAGCCCCAGAAATACCACCAGAGATAGAAAGGTTAGGTGATTTAATATGAACCATACGTGCTGTTCAGTTTTCTGAGTAATCCAGCTTCTGCATGTCCTCGCTGCATTACAGAAATGATGCATCGTCTCCCCTTTTCTTGGCTTCGTTACGGGGAATGAATCTCCCCCGAGACCATAATTGCTTCAAATGCTCTCTGCTCTATTTATATTTGACTTTACCCAGTGGTTTCAAGCAATTCTGATCCTGAACGACTGTTGATCTAGGGCTGTACCCTGGCTAACATCTACTTTGAAGGAGTTGTGTGCAGGTCTGTTTGAATAACGTTACACAGGGCAGAGAGGACTTGGCTCTTCAATTAAAGGCTTTATAATGATCCAGTCAATACAGTGTTTTCCTTCACAGACACAGCCATGTGACCACAATGGTTTTCTTATCTGTGGGCACAATTTCAGGCTAATTTGTATCTTTCTGTTATCTTTGTGTTGGGTCCTTGCCTTAGCCGCTCTCTGCCTCAGTTTTCCTGTCGAAAACTGTCCATAGCTCCCCCAGGTTGGGCCAGAGTGGAGCCGAAGTCTCGACAACCCCCTGTGCCCTACCTAAAATGGAGTTTTTCCTTCCCTGCCTGGTGTAAGTATCTGCAGCAGGCACCACTGCTGGCAGCCCCGGCACGCAGAGGTCAGCAGAGAGGGGCAGCATCTCTTTGTGCTTCTGGGCAGAGCAGCGGGGGGGGAACATTTGTACCCTTCTCTAAACACACAGACACCCACTTTATGGCTGGGGTGAAGCGATGCCTTCTCTCTCTGCTGTCACAAGGACAGAGACACGGCTCGGTCTGCGTGGTGGCAGAGGGTGGGGGGCAGGAGGAGCACGTAAAGCAGACAGATGGCTACACAGCCAGCCCCGGTTATTACCGGAATAAATTGGGTAAATCACAGGCTAAGCAGTTGCTCTCCCTGTGGTAGAAGAGGATCTGACACCGTGATTGAAAATTAGCAGCATCTCAGAGGCAATCATGGCTGGGAAGCTTGCTGTGCTGGGAAGCTCCGTTCAACCGGGTGTTGAACTTGGACTATGTTATTACTGCACTTTAAACCACAAGAACAAAATGTTTGGGACATGCTAATGACACCAGGAGAAACAGAAGCATTTTGATTTGGTAGTAATTGTTGTAATTATTTGCTACCAGAGCAGACACAAATATAATATAATGGGTCTGATTATTTATCAGCGCATTCAACATAAGAAAGAAAACAATGCCGGTAAATAGCAGAGGGTTTATTTTGGGGAACTGTTTAAAGCCAGGAAAGGACAAAACATCTCTCTTCAAAACAGGGCCTGTGGAGGCTCTGCGCTGAAGATCTGACAAAGGCTTTCAGGATTCAAAAGAGCTGTGTATGATCGAGGTTTTGCCCTGATGTATTTGGCTGGGTCGCACCGCCAAGGCCAGGTTTGCCGCACAGCCTTCCGTTGGGCAAGACCCTCACCAGCATCTTGCCGAATGTCACCCATTGGCAATGAAATCATCCAGGGTGGAACACTCTGGCTACCTTTTTGGGGGGAAAATTTGGCAAAGATGCTTCAACCATGTCCAGGCGTGGCATGTAGTTTTGTCTACATTAAAACTTCCTTGCTGCTGAGGCTAAAGCCTGAAACAAGGTGGCCAAGGAAGGGAATGAGGACGAGAAAAATTGCGAGGGAAAAGAAATTGCACCAAGACCCCAGTGCCAAATCCTCTGGGCTGGCTTACTGCAGGGTCTTACAGGAAGAGGGGGTGAAGAAACAGGGGAGGACTGGAAAAAGACACGATCAGGTGGAGGAGAGATGTTCATGGAGGCCGGGGGAAAGAGGAGCAGGCCCAGGTGAACAAACGGGAGAGGTGCAGGCACAGAAGGACGGGTCTCACACCAGGAATACAGAGCACCGCACTCTCACCGTCCCTCAGTGGGGAGCAAACACCTGTGAGACTCACCGGTGTGGCGTGCCAGGGCGCTCCAAGGCCACGCAACGCCGAGGACAGATGCTGGCTGGCCCACCTCGGGGTGTCTGCAGGATGTGCCAGGGTGAGGAGAGCAGAGCTCCCAGGGGACCCTTTGGTAGAAAGCAACTTTCTGCATGTTGCAGATGGTGACTGCTTTCTTCATGAACGGGGGCTTTGTTGTCTCCGTTCGTCTCCCCACTTGGCACCCAGCTCTCATGGCACTTTCAGTTCCTCCACTCGCCTGACCTCGGAGCTACTATGCTGTGAACGTGTCAGACGGGAACATGCAATCGATGCTGGCCAACCCACTAACAGACCCAGCTATTATTACAGCAGGCACTGATGTGAGCAGCCACAAAAAGGAAAACAGATTTTTGGGCTCCTCATGTGTCCGGACCTATCTGCACATCCTGTCCCGGGTTAACTGAAAACATGTGGTCAAGTCCTGCCCGGCTGGCGTGCAGCTACAGCCAGAGCTAGCTCACAAAGCGTCTACATCTTCTATTTCCTCACCCTCTTTCTTGAATAAGCCCACTAAAATCCAGCTCAGGAAATGGTGAGATACCAACACGCTTGCATGTCCTCCTCGTCACTGATGTTACTCCTTCTGCAGAGCCTTGCTGTTTCAGCTGCGTCCTCTTTGGCTTGCTCACTCTCGTGTGAGGGTTACCAATTGCTGAAGGACACTTGTTCTTGCTTTCCTAACATGTTCCTACACCCCAAAAGTATATCACATGTATAACATACATGTCGCAAGCCTGAGACCGTGCTCAAACCAAACTCACTTTGTTACAATGACACATGGAGACTGGCCTGCCACCTGCTGCAGACCTGACCTGCTTTGGAAACCCTTGCAACCAGCCTCTGCACATAGCGACCAGCCTGGCTGTGGCAGGGAGCCTCAATGACCTGGGTGTCCTCCCAGCAGGGCCCCAGCATCCACATGCTGAGGGCAGAAGGGATCTCTAGGATGCCCATTTGCAACCATACAGATCAATCAGCAAGTGGCCCAGGTTTCAAGCTGCTCCCTGATGCCAGCAGCTCAGTAGATGCACCAGGTCATCCCCAACCTCACCATCAAAGACATGAGGGCCAAGTCACCACTGGGGCTTCGTGTCACCCCCTGGGAAGGCAATAGGGGTTTTGCCCCACGCTTCCATGGAAGTGGGATTAGGCTTTATCCAGACCACTTGTTATCAACCCATTATGTCTGAGAAAACAAAATACAGTTCAACTGCTTTTGTTAATACCAAGAAGAGTGCACTTTGTAACGAATCAGAGTGATCGTGTCTGTTTGGAGCCACCAGCCCACCTTGAACCCTGGCAGGAGCAGACTCTGCCCCAGAGAAGGGTGAGATGGGGCTGGCAGACAGTGACCTACCCAAGAAAACCCTCCCACCACCTCACCACCTTCCTCAGCCGGAGGTGGCGTTTGTGCATGGCGGTTGTGCATTCCTGGGGAGTATTTTTCTTCATTTTTTTCTTTCTTTTCAAGTCTGGAGCCATGTAAATATTGAGCAGCCACAGTGTCCTGTGGCACACGGTTCACCAGAGCAAGCCTGCACTCCATGCAGATCTGCCTCCGGTTGTTTGCTTTCAACTTGCCACCTGCTACTTTTATTTGATGTCCCTGAAGTTCTTGTCTGAGAAGGAACAATGTACAATCACTCTCTATTTCGTAATGAGGTCGCTTTGTTTTGAGTCACTGTTATCCAGGTGCCTGGTTCTTTTTCATTCAATGGCAAAAGTTCCCAAGTGCCTCAAGGACACAGGTCAGGCGTTTGTAATTTTTTTCTTCGCTTTTCCTAAACATTACTGGCGTGACGCATTGCAAAAGTCTGCCAGTTGTTACCACAAGTGGCTGAGACTGCAGAAACGGCACAGAAATCCTTCTCACCAGCCTTGCCTTGGCACATGTAACCTATTTGTACATCCTCCATGCTGCGGTGCTACCTGCAGACACCTGCAAAGACACGGCCTCGCTCATGCCCCTCTCCAGCACAAGCTCTTCTGCCTATGCCCCAGATGCACATCCACCCGCATCCACCATGCCAGGCCCATGCTTGCTTGCACAGCATGCCTCTTGCCTTTACTCCTCCAAGACTTCTTTCTCCTTAAAATATAAGCACCATGCTAGGAATATAAACGCCACACAACCATATAAATGCCACTGTAAATGCACTCTGTGTCGATACACCCACACTGCATCAGCACATGCCCCATCCAACCCCAACCTGATACACACCCTTGAACGTATTCTTCCACCCCACGCCTTGCCACAACACGCTATGCAGCTTCAGAAAGAGCAAGGGAAAGCCCTAGGTTGTTTGAAGGAGATGGTCTGTCCAGCTGGAAATTCTGCTTCTTGGTTTTTTCTGTGCCAAGCCATGCTTCAGTGGCCTCCATCGAAGCCCCGGGGTGAGGACCCTAGCCCCAGCGGCGCCGCGGATTTTGCTTGTTTTCCTAGTCAACCCGGTAGGTAGGCAGGCAGGTCACCACCCAGCACGCAGTGGGAAATGGGGTGGTAGGTGTGTTTTCCAAGCACCGTCCTGCTTTGTAGCAGGCAGATAGTGAGTGTGCCACAGGTGGGCTTCCCATCGAGCCCTGTCAAACAGAGACCCAGGTGAGCACAGGGCACCCTGCTTGTGGGTGACTGTAAGAGAACAGAGATTTCTGCACAAATTAAATATATAGAGACATAAATACATACATCATGTGTATGAATGCATGTACTTACATACATACGTATGTATAAGAAAATGATTGGACAGCACAAGAAGAGCTGATCTTGTGCGCTGGCTGCAGAGACTCACAAGTCTCAGGGTACACATATAACAACTCACTTTGCCGATGCAGTGGGCTTGGTTCCCCTCTGTTATTTTTATAAGGCCATAGCATTAACCTAATTAATTTACTTTAATTGGAGAACAGCATTAGCCGAAATGGTCCTACTTAAATCACAGAGAAGCCGTGGCCAAGCTTTTCAAACAGCCGCCTGTCCCCATTCACCCTCCTGCAGATGGTTACCACAGCTGAGTTCAGCACGCCTGGGCTGCACCTTGGCACAACAGCCCTCCTCTCTTTGCAGGGTTTGTTTTCTGCTCTGAAGGGAAACACCTGCATGTCTCCAAGCAAGAGCAAAGAAAAAATCTCAGCTTAGAAGTCACAGGCTCCCCCACCGAGCCATTACCCATACCTGGTGGGAGGACTCCCTCTGGAGCTGGGAGCTCCAGCAGAGCAGAGGTCCTGAGGGACCTACGCCAAGCTGACCAGGCTCACACCCTGCAGGCACCACTGCCCACTCCAGCAGCGGAGGAAGTGTTTGCACAAGGTGTTTCGGAAGCCACAGAGGTGAGCAGCCCCACACTGATGAATGCCAGAGGCAGCAACAGGGCACAGTGGCTACAGCTAGGAGCAGCTCTCAGAAGACCACAGCTCAGCTCTTGTTTCCCTGGTTTCTGCTTGTGGCTTCCACAGTGGTCTTTGGCAAACCCTTCTCCCATGCTAGGGTCTAGCATCCAAATGAGGCCAACATCCTCAGCCTCCTTTGGCAACTACACTGGTAACTACAACTGAAAAGTACCCCAATAAGATCTTAATGAATACCACTAGCCTGTTTCCTTTTAGCTTCAGAGTTGCCTCCGTATCAGGGTTTATCATCATGTTTTACCACAAAAACTTCCCTGTTTTGCCGTTAACTTGGAGGCCCAGCTTGCAGGGAGAGATGAGGGATGGGCACGACTCATCTTAACCCAAACACACGCCAGGGGCCCAGACAACAGCCCTGGGGGCAGCAGAAGCGGCTCTGTGCCCCAGCTCCCCCCAGCTGATTAGTTGACTGCACACTGCAAAGCTTTATGCCAGTTTTCTGATGTTCTGCCTCCTCTACTCTGGCTTCCGCATGATGTGTCCGTAACTATAGCCTGGCTCATACAAGGTCAATACGCCCCTCTCTATGCATTTATGTACTTAGAAACAAGCCTGACCTGGCAGAAGCCTACAGAGGGTTTGTGGAGCCACAGCAGCCACCGTGTCTTTGAAAGGCATCGAGGGCCTCAAAGGTGGGTGCGCTGAGCAATCTGGCTGTTTTGGAAGAAACATCACAGAGAAAGGCAATTCTGTACTGGAGGTACAAGACCAAAGGGCTTGGGGGAGCCAGCAAGTCCACCCTTGGAAAATGGGCCAAGGCCAATTAACAATGAGCTGCAGCTGACAGAGAAGGGAGGATTTCAAGATAAGAGAGATGGCAGGAAGCCTAGAGGAGATCAGAGCTTGGAGGGAAGAGCAGAAAAGGCCTCCTGGGAATGAGTCTAAATAGGACTGCTAAGGAAATTTAAACTAGTATCTCTCAGGAGGCCTTGGAAAAGGGGACATAGGTAATAGCCTTGTGAGATGCGGGTTAAGATACAGAGCTACAAGTGCAGGGGAGAGACAGGAATTAGCTCAAGGAGATTGGAAGGGGTGGGGAATGCACATTACAAGTACCTGATTGAGGAAAATCCAGAAAAAGGGATGAGCAAGAGTTATGCTACAGAGGAGCATAAGTGCTCTGGCTGTAAGCACAAGGGCTGCTGAAAGCCTTGGGATAGAGATGTAAGACTTCCTGAGGCTAAAATTATAAGTCAAAGACCATCTGTGCGGTCACCCACACTTCTGTTTTGAAGGGATGGAGACCTCCAGCCAGGTCCCATTCAACTCCCAAGCAACAGGCAAGTCACTCAAAAGCTGAAGCACCTTCTTGGTGAAGGAAGCACCAGTGAGGACCAATATACCATACCAGGGCTAGCCTCAAAGGAGCAGTTGCACAGGGAGCTCCTCTTACGTGCAAAGAACCTGGCTTTCGTTTTAGAAAAGCTCTTGCTCATTTGTTTTCAACTCCCTTCTCTTGCAGACATGGCTTGGGATTGGGGAGTGCTTGGGACTGGCAGCGCTGTGTTACAGGTCGCTCTACTCCATCCCTTCCTATACCCCTGCCCACAAACACTCAGAAGATGGCAAATGCATGAGACCCACCAGAAGTGTGAACATAGCAGCTGTTACACTTTATTTCATTGTTGTTTTTTTTTTTATTATTATTGTTTTTCCTTCAGATTGAAAAAGAAAAGACAGAAAAGTTACAAAAGTACTAAAAGGCAACGATATTGGCAGGACGCCCCTGTTCCCCGCTCCCACCCGGGGGAAGGCAGCCTGACGCACCCATGGGCTGGCAGAAACACATCTCTGTGGCCAAGCACCTCAGCAGCTCTCACTGAGCAAAGCCTGGGGGCGTGGGGCCACATGGGGGCTGCCACCCCAGCCATCTGCATGGGCAATGTGCCCCTTTTAAGGGGTACTGGGCTACGGCTGTCCCTTCTCCTGAGCACAGTGGGGCAACGCTTCCTGTCCTGCACTGGTCAGCTTGATCTGGCAGCAGTTACAAGGCTGAGGTGTGCCATCAAAATAAGATAAGCAGAGTCTCTATAGGGGCAGGAGGATTCAGCCTCTGTTGGAAGAGGGGACTTCTTGCAGGGAATCACGATGCTCTGCCAAAGGCACCTTGCCAGCAAGCCCAAGCAAACCCTTGGAGGTGGTGCTGCTGCAGGGGGTGGCCCAACCATGACAGCCTGGAACCAAAGAGCAGGCAGAGCTGGGGCAGCATCAGGACAGATGGCCCCTCACCACCTTGCCCAGCTTCTCTGCCTGCCTGAGTGAGAGGAGGTTGGGGAGGGAGGAAGGCAGGGGTGGGGGATTCAGGTCCGCAGGCCTAGATGGCCTTTGGGTTTTCCCCAAGGGTCTCAATGAAGGGCCCAGAAAGCACCCGTGAATGCTGGTTCACTGTGTGGCCTCCTACTGGTAGCTGGACTGACCACTGGTCTCATCCAAAGAGCAGCATCGAAGACCTCCACACTGGAGCAGATTTAAAACCAAAAATTATTTTATATTACTCACAGTTGCTCTCCTTGATCCAGACAAGAAGTAAACTACTCGCTCCCCCTTGCACCCACCCAGATACAGGCTCAAGGTGGGGAACACCTAGACAGAGAGCTTATTCTCTCCACCAGGCGCAGCAAGGGGAAAAAGTGTTCCTCTGCCGCACTGAGGGAGGCGAAAGCTTGTCCCATTAGCTGTTGCCTTGTAGCACAAAACACATACATGCCTCAAGGCCAGATCCCAGTCAAACTCCAGTGGTAGCTAGCTTAGCATAGTCCTGACTGTCTATGGAAAAAATGTCCCACAACTTCACACAAACTCCTCTCCTGTTTATTTCACCAACAGGTGGCCACAAAACAGAGACCTCTTTCTCCCACTCCATGCTACATCTGGGAATACTTGTTCCACAAGTACAAGGGAAGGTCTGTAAGAATTTAATGGCCAGCATAAGAGGGGAGTGGAAAGCTGCTGGAGACATTGGATTTGGTTGAGTTTGGTGATACCAATTACCTTCAGCGTCATGTTAAGGCAGCAGGCTATGGGGACAATGCTATGGAGAAGTGCTGCATATCCCAGAACACAGACAGCCTCAGCAGAGAGGAGACCCAAGAGTGCACAGTCAACCCCAAGTTCTTCTCTCTGATGATGCTGAGAGGACTGAGGGTGGGTGCTGCATTGTCTTGGATGGCTGAACATAGACCTACAATTCTAGAATTTTATTTTAACTGCCTATCTACAAGTGGGACGCTCATGCCTCCCATTTCAATCCCATTTTAGAAGATATCACTGAGTTGCCAGATGGAACACACAGCCAGATGTGCCAGTTACCCCTTCCTGCCTCCCTCTCCTACAGTCGTCCACTCAAGAGAGCTTGAAGTGAATACAATTACAACCATCTCAGAGAGGGATCTTCTTTCTTTCCAGGCAGCCCAGTACAGCCTCCGTCTCCAATCCTGAGCTCACTTCTGAGGGGGAGAAGGGAGTACTCTTGGGGAACTGACTGGACTTGGTTTCACACCCTGATCACTCATCTCTGCTACCATGTAGACCATACTAGCCACTGAACCCCTTTCAACTACCTCCATCCCTGTGTTTGACACTGCCTTGGTGGCTGCCCTTGCAGTTTGTGGACCTGACTGCCTTTTTTTTGCCCTGAAAGACAAAAAAATCTCTCCTTTTGCCATCATTCAGATATGTGATGGTAAGAAAACAGGCACTGCTGCAAAGCCATATGCTTCCTGCTACCAGAGAGGCTGTATTGCAAAGATGTGTCATTGTCCCCTTCTTCTCCCGCACATCCCCTTGGGTATCACCACCTCCCCTTCTCCCTGCCAGGCAGGTGGTTGGCTTGATAGTTCCTGAGGTTTTTGGAGAAACTCCTTCAGTAGGCACATGACGGTTCTTCCACTGGAGCTATTGGGCTCAGCGGCTTCAAGGTGCTGAGGGAACGGAAGGCAAAGGTGGATGGATCATACACAAAGTGGGGCGGTGGGCGGCCTCCATTGATGCTCTGCAGGGGAATAAGAAGAGGGACGAAGTCAGCACTCATATAAGCTGCAAACAGTGAAATTCTTGCTGCAAGTGTTTTGTCATATTTCTTTCTTGGTACACTTACACCTCCTTGAATGGGTGGTCATGCTTGTACTTGCAGCAAATGGCAGTAACATAATCAGTTAAATGCTCTGCTCATGCTCTTGCTCCTACCCCTCGAGAAAAAAGCATGCATGTTCCTCCTCCAGGACTGAGGTCCCCGAGATCCACGTGACCAGCACCCATGGCACCTCTAGTCACTAAGTGAAGTTAGAGGTTAGAAATGAAGTGCATTTAGAGTCCCAGAGCCAGAACAGCATCGCTGACAGAAGGTATCACATAGAAAAGCTAAATTCAGATTCACTTGGCCTTGAAGAAGGATCTACACATTTTTAGAGCAGGGAGATAAACCAAGTCATCTCCAAAGACTCATTCTTCAGTCTGATTTTTCAATAGCTCTCCAGTAAGGATTTACAAATCACCCTTTCTTAATCTATAAGCTCCCAGACATGCTGAAACTCTCCAGAGTTTTGGCTCCAGACTCCACAGTTCAACGAGGAACAGCCAAGAGATGCTTAGAGGAAAAGATCACACCTGAAGGCCTTACAGCTTGGTTTGTGCCATGGCCACCAAAGACATTCTCTCCCCTTTTGCTGCAAGTATTCAGAGCACAGTCAGAGTAAGGAGGCCAGAAACACCCGTGCTCTCCCTGCACTGCGTGACAGGACAGAAATACTGTTCCTCACTAGGCTCTGGTGGGACCTGTGGATCTCCAGAGGAATTACGGTGCCAAAGAAGTGATTCCACTAGGAAGTGGTTTACTTTTACTTACTGGGAACTTTGGGGTTTTTTTTCCTTTCCTTTTGCAAGCAGAAGCAGTGGGGCTGCTGCTTCACAGACACTCTTTGGCCAGGAGAGGAGGGCTCACTGCTTTATGGGCCAGCAGAGTATTTCATCACGATCCGGCAGAGTTCATTCCACAGGGACATGTGTGAGCTACTGAGTGCCACATGCTGGGAAGTTCAGCAGCTCAGAAACTCATGCAAGTGTGCCCTACCCTCTTCTCACTCTATCACTGGTGGGAAGGGCTTTACCCCTGTCCTCATGGAGGTTAGAAAAAAAAAAACACAGTGAGAGGAAATATGGCCTGGGCTCTGGTGTTATGTGCTGCCTCTTCTAGGCCTTTCCTAGCAAGACCCATGGTTTCCCTTCCTCAGTCTGCAGTAAGGGACTGTTCCTCAAAGAATTAGGCTTTTTAAGAACAATTACCAAGTCTGCTGTCTCCTCTAGACAAAAGTTCATTTTGGCACTTCAAAGTCTGTCTATAGGACAGCTGCAACCATATAATGGCACGGCAAGGTGATTCCACCTGCCTATATCCTGGCTGGGTTTTAACTTGTCATCACAGGACAAGCACACACAACTTTTTCCAGAAGAATGCTCAAATGGTCAGGCTTACCCAAACAGTCACACCAAATTAGAGAGCACTACGGAAGTGTTCAAGCCAGGCCCTGGGTGCTGCAGTCGCTGCAGCAGGATCTGGAAGCCTCTGCCTCCAGGATCTCAGTCACAGCTTGGCCCCCATATCAGAAAGGGCCTCTTTAAAAGCCAGTGTGGGCAGCATGTTCCTGCCTAGTTGGTACCTCCTCTGCAAATTAAGATGGGCACTTGAGAATGGAAAATGCCAACATGGTGCTTCGCATCAGCTGTGCCTGGAGTTTCAGCCAGCAAATCATGCCCTGCTACATCCCCCTGACACCTTGGCCAGCAGCATAAGAAACAAGAGAGGCAGATTTAAGGGCCTTTACTCAATAGCCACCTGCTGTGGGGTTATATATGGTGTGTGCTCTGGCAAGCCTCAGAGCTAGAGGGTAACATAGCAACCCCTATTCAAAGCTAAGGGGCAGAATAAATCAGCACATTTGTCCTTCTCCAGAGCAGAGAAGGTCCCCTGCCAGTGCCAAGAAGGAAAAGGAACAAAGAACCTGGCAATCCCCTCCATTTTGAAATGCCAGACAGGATTAGGGAGGGCAGCTGAATCAGTTCATTTCTGGCGGACGGCAGATGGAGAAGAGGCTGGGGAAAGATGGGTCCAGAGGACAGACAAAAGTCATCCACAAAACTCACCAGGCTTTGGGTGGGAAGGAGCCCTGGGGTTTCACTCTGGGCCTTCTTCTGGGGCCAATGTGTGGAGCAGAGAGCCTTCCCAGGACACCATGTGGGAGATGAGCACAGAACAAGGGCTGAGGTGAAGGACAGGGATGTAAGAAAACACAGGAGGATGCAGAGATTCACGGGTGGTCACGTAGCTGCAAGTAAGGCTCAAACTGAACTGAATCCTGTGTCTTCATCATGGCACCTCTCAAGCAGCCACAAGATGATGGCTGGCTTTCATCAGCACAGCCACCACAACAACAGGCAAGGGCAGGGTGAGAAGTGCCCTGTGTCCAACTGTAGGCACTAACAGGAGAGACAGTAATGCAACTGCCCTCATTCATGGCAACACCCTGACCGATCTGCAGTCATTTATAACCCTAAGCAGTACAGGCCTCTCTTGGACCTACCCCATAACTGACAAGGTAGCACCTCTGCTAGGGACCTTGCTGTAGGGAAGAACGAACACCACCACCGAATCACTCCATTCTCTCCTTGAAGTAAAGCATGTTTTCTTTGGAGCTCATATCCTGCTCTAGGGATGACCAGGCCTGATCTGGCTTAGTGCACGACACCATTTGGGATCACAGCATGTGGTGGTCTGGCTCTGATGAGTAGCACAAGGCAAAGCTCTGTTGATGTATTCCCAGAAAGAAGACGGATAGGGCTGGCTGCCAGAGAGGGCAACACATTCTTCCCACCCCGTCGCTTGGGCCAGCTGCCTCCCTGTAGTCTGGGCAAGTGTCCTAGCCAGCCTGTCCTTCCCCTTGGACACCCAGCACCAGCCTGTGATGCCTGGGGCACCACTTTGACTATGGAAGGCTGTAAAGAGTGGCTGCTGCTGCAGCAGGCCCCCAGGGAGCTTACCATAACCTGCCTGACAGCCCCTGCTGAGCAACCCCAGGCCAGCTCCTGCAGAGGCTCCTTGGAGCACAAACACTCCACACTTGACATTAAAGGCTGGTGCTTTCACTCTAATGGCATTCAGGCAGCTGGGTAACTCGCACAAAATGGAGCCTAATATGGGCCCTGTGCTAATGGCAATCATTAACCAGAGCCCTCAATTTGTTAAGCAATGTATTTACACAGCTGGAGAAGGGCCTGAGATACAAGCACTCACTACCAGCAGGAGGGCGCACACGCTCGGATGCGCACTGTCACACACCCCCATGCTCACTTGCACACGCTCACCTGTTCTCACACGCCTCAGGGTCTCCCCAGTACACATTTGCTTCCCTGGTCACTTGTTCACACCCCTCCGTGCACACACAGACCTCCTCCTGACTTGGAAATCCCAAAGAGAGCTGTCCCCACTCATACAAATCTTGTCCACTCACATTGTAACTCAACCCAAGCAGGGCCCAAACTCTACCAGCATTCAGGGGACAGTCCAAAGGGAGCACAGCTCATCGTTTGCTTGTACAACTGCCTGGAGCAGAAGGTAGTTTCAGTACCTGCAGACACCCATGCTGCCTCATTGCACGCCTCGTTTGAGTTAGATGAGCTCCTAAGGAAGCCAGCTTGTGTTACACACTTTTCAAGCAACTATGCGCAGACCACCTGGGTCATGTATGCTTGTCAGCACGCACCCAGACACACACTTCTTCCCTCATATACGCACACCTACATATACACTCTTATAAACTTGTACTGTAGTCACCAATTGCATTATCACCATTAAATACAGGTGGTAAATAAGCAACCAGGCTTGAAACATATCTGAAGCACATTATCAAAGAAGCACACCTAAAGATAGTACAGATAGCAACTGGATGCAGGTGCCTCAAAGAAGACCAGTGAGATTAAACACCACAGAAGAAATGCAGAATTTCAATCTTATTAGCAGCCCTCAGAAAACAGAGAAATGGGCAACCGCTCCATAAATCATAACATAGTTGTATGTTTCAGCAAGGAAAGAGTACATAGGAAGAAGATAAACAGGTAAAAGATAAATCTACTAATACAAACCCACATTCCTCCTAGAAACCCCTCCCTTACCCCTGTGAAGTCTGTGAAAATATCCCAAATGCAGATTGTGAAATAATTTTGGACTCATGATCCCACAGAAGCGCAGTTCTCTTCTTCAGACAAAGCAAAAGCAAGCACAGCTCCAAGCATGCTTTCAGCTGCGGGAATGACAATCCCCACAGGAGGGGGGAAATGAAGTTACCTAACACAACAACATCTCAGAAGGGAGTGGTGTGCTAGGGGTGATACAAAACTAAGCCCTGCTCGATACTCTTTGGTCCTCTTTCATAAGAGCTCTAGTATCCTGGTGGGATTCAAAATTGGATCAGCTTATGCACTCTGCCAACCCGTCCCCTACTCAGGGCCAATCCAGCACAGGAGTCCCTTCTTTCCTACCCTTGGGCCCCAGCAGCTGGGAAACGCTGCTGAGCTCCATTTAAGAGATGCTGCCTTCCAGTGGTGGACGCCTCTCAGTGGTGGCTGAATGATCCCTTTGCAGTCTGTAGAGTCACTTGTTAAAAGTCCTTTGGGATGAAAGGCACCATGTAATTGCAAGTTGTAAAGGCGCATCCGATTCCCACCACCACCCTGGGTGGAAAGGAATAAATCCCCAGAAGAGCCTTGGCAAAGACGGATGCCTGCCTGCGATGCTGCTTGTTTGTGAGAGGAGTGGACAGAGCCAGAGGTAGTACTGATATTCAGGCAGGCCACAGAGGGAGTAAAGGCTGTCAGACTCCACAGTGGAACATTGAGAGGTACATTGCTTTTAATTCCACTTTGTCCTTCTTCGCCTCACCCCTGCCAGGTGATTAGAAAAGAAACTGATGAGACTTCAATTTTGATGTGTGAAACCATCAGCTGTGAGCAAGGGAAGGTGACCCTCATGCCTGCTCCTAGCTACATCTGTAATTCCAGACACAGTCCTGACCGAGCCACTTCCCATCATGTGGGCCTCAGTTTCTCCTCTGCATAATACATACACCACAGTCAGGCAGCCAGGATGAACTAATTGACTTCTAGGTGTTGCAACCTTCTGATGAGAGGTGACTTCCTTTCAATTACAGTCTTGCTTCAGGCAGTCCTCAAGAAATGGTCACTGACAAGCAGGACCAGCTCCTCTAGTGGAGCAGCAATTCATATTTAACTGCTTCTTCATTAACTCCAATAAGGCCTCTGACAATTTATTCCAGTCACAGATCTGGAGCAGCTCAAAGAATAACTTTTCAAAGGCAAACCCCTTCCCTCATGGAAGTCTCCTCCACCCCCAGGTTCATACGCAGTTTAATTTCAGGGGATAGCTAAAAGACAGACCATGACAGAACTTCATTTTAAGACCACTCTTCTCCCTTCCCCTCCAAGAAAAGGAAAGGTCAACTCCAAACGCTGTTCTGACAAGAAAAATAAAACTTTGAAGTTAGCATTGTTTTTCTGTGTTCTCCTTTACCCTTCGCTAAAGGGATGAAAGCTCTGTCTTTCTCCACCAAAGCAAGGCTGCCTAAAACCTACTTCCTTCTATGCAACCACATTGCAGAGAGCAGTTCAAATACTTTACAAACACATCCCTGTTCCTCTTAGAAAGGAAAAAAAAAAAAATTTAAATCTATCAAACATTTGCGTGTGTGTGTGCAGTGTTGTCAGATGGCAACTACCAGACTTAGAGAAGTGCCACCAGACAGGCAACACTGAACTTTTTTTGGAAGGTACTTCAAAGGGCCTAGCAGATGCTTGCTGGTCACTTGCCCAAAAGCAGAAATAGGCCAGTTTCAGCTATGGGTCCTTGCTGGCACCAGCGTGATAAGCCCTTCTTCTCCTCTCTCACATGTCTTTGAGATGTGTCTTTGAGAAAGCTGACTGTAAGCTTTGATTTTGCCTGCCTGGCAATCTGAAGGAAGGAGGCTGCACGATGAAAAGGGAGAGATGATTCAGTCATTCAGAGGGGCAGGCTGTCAGTGCTCCCTGGTTAACTTGGGGAACTCACTGCTCCAGTGAAGATCATGCTCTGAAGGCCACACAAGTCTCCTAAGAACAAGTGAATGAACCCACATCCCCCTGTTAATGAGCTGTGTCTTGTTCCCCACTTTTTCTCCTTCTGATATGAAGTGGCCTATGCTTCCCTGCACACGCTACAGGGTCTGCGTGTGCCTGAGTGGGCGGAGGAGTGGGCACAAGAGGAGCTCCAAGCAAGCACAGACACAGGCAATACACGATTTGGCCCTAAATCTCTCAACTACATCCAAGTAGAGTCCTTAGCAGTTTTGGTCTGTACACAAGCAACACTACCATGTCCTCTCCTTTCTCCTCACCTTTCCCTTTCCAGCCCTCCTTGTGTGCAGCTGGCTGCCCTCAAAGTCCTCCCTTCGGGCCAGGAACCCCAGGTACCATGTACAGTACACAGATCCGGCACGTAGTGTGTACTTGGGCATGTGCAGCTTCCAGTTTGCATGATGCCAGGGCAACCCAATTCCCTCTGGCCAGGCAGGCTGGCACAGAGCAACAGGCTGCTTTCAACTTAAAGGGAACCCAAATTAAAACTGCAAAGTGAGTATTAATTACCCTGGCATGAGCAGGCTGCGAACGCATGCTGACACAGTGCGCTTGCCTCTGGACAAACCGCCCCAGCCGTGGAAGCCAAGTGCAGGAAGTGGGTGTATTATGGGAGAGGTGTGTGGGAAAAGAGGATTACAGCTCTGGGGACTGGGAGAGGGAACGGGTGCCAGGTTCCCACAGCCACGCAAACAAAGGGGAGCGGAGAGCAACTGTAGTGGGCCTGGATGCAGTGGTAAAAGACATGCCTGATCTGCCATCTTGGACTTGAAGCTCTGCCAGAAAACAGTGGCAGAGCCACTGTGACCCTCTGCCATCCCCAACCCCTCTCTCTCTGCTCCATCACTCAGGTGTGACCCAAAAGTCACTAAATCTGTCCCCTATTTGTGAAACATGCCTTGCCGCTTCCCAGCCCCTTGAAACACAGTGCCACCGGCCACAGCAACCAACAACACAAAGGACAGGCGGTCACTGGGCTGCACTTCAGTCCTAACCTCCTTTCTACACCTTCCAACCTTCCCACCCCCATTCTTAAGCCAGACCCACAAACCACATCAGAACAGAAAGCAAGGACAGCGCCGAAAACAGGATGTCAGACTCCTGACTCACCAGCCACTCACTACTTTCGGGGTGCTGTCTGGATTACAGACTCGTGGTTATTCCACAACGTCTATTCTACAAGCACTTACATGATTTAACGGGTGCAAGGGCATACATGGCAGGAATTTATGAAAAGCAGCGAGCAATAAAAATTCTTTTCTTTAAGGAAGCAGAAGAGAGAGACACAACAATCTGTCTTCTGGCTGCTATGGACAGGCTGAAGACTGGTTAGCCTTTGCCATGAGATCCAATAAAAGCAATGCTAAATAAAACAATGTCTGGAGCCAGATGCGTGGGATAGTTCTTATAAGACAGAGGCATTCACACCTTGGCTACACTGGATCCTTCCCCAGACTGAGGAAACTCTGGACAAAATCTTTTGTCAGGAATTATTCAGACCAAAGGCTGGGGTTCTCCAGGGCCAGCTATCACCACACAGAGACCTTCAGCAGGTGGCTCAGTGGCTGGGTTGGGAGAAGCATGGGGGGAGCTGGTTTCCCCAATAAGCAAATGGATATTCATGCTCTCACTTAGCAGAGGACCTTCTCCATTTTGCTCAGCAGAGGTGTGCCCATCAACAGGAAACAAGAGCTCATCTAGGGAACTGGAATGAGTGCTGAGATCTCCATGAGGGGCCCCAGCAAGTAACCCAAGGATGCAACTAGCCAGCGAGATGAGTCTCTCTTATTGTTTTTAAAGGGCAAGTTCAGGTTTAGGCACTCAGTCACATACTAAAGACAACCAGGAAGGTTTGTCAAAAGGTTAGCAAGCTGCAGTTTGGGATCTCGGCTGTCTGAGATGTCAGAGCTGTTTAGACTGCATGATATGGTATGAGTAAAGACACAGCTCAAGGAATGTGGTTTGAAGATCAAAGCCCAGACTTCACTTCTCACACTGTCTCTCTTTGGGCAATTCACATTCTCTGATGGTTTCTCAGTTTAACTTACTCTGAAATTGCAATCATAGCATCTCAGAGGCAGATAAATGCCATGTTTAGCAATGCTTGCAAAGCACCTTGGGAGCCTGTGATGGAAGGGGTAACATATGTGTGTGTATATATATATATATATGTATGTATGTGTACACATACAAAGAGTCTTCTGATTTTTCAGAAATCTTTACTTTGTGCTGTGCAGCCAGAACCAGAGGTTTGCACCAATACTGTTCTGTCACCTAGTATGCCTTGCATTTGTGAATAGCTAAGGCATTTGCCAAGAAGGCTCAGGCCAGCACATCTCCTGCTTAGCTCCAAGCTGAAAAGGTCCCTTGTTTTAGGAGAAGAAAACCCAGCATGTTTCTGCAGTGGCCTTTTAGGATGCAGACACAAGAGATAAGAGACAGGGAAGTCATTCCAGGGATCTGGCCCTTGTCCAAGCAGAAGGTGTTCTCAACATTGATAAGATCAAGGGAAGAGCACAAGAGGTTCATGTTCCAATTTAAAATTCTTATTTTTACATTGCAGAAAACATCTCTCTGATCAGCCAGGTTATCAGATTGGCCTTGAAATCCTTACTGCCTTCTCTGCCTGCCCCAACAAGAGTTCTTGAGATACCCAGGGACTTGCCAGTTGTGTCTTCTACCCACCTACTGCTGCTGAGATAAGCCCAGCTCCACCGATTCCATTCAGAGACTGCATGTAGGAGTTTGTGAAGGAAGAACAAGAACAGGACTAGATGACAGACTTGTAACCCTCATCCCAAGAGGGCCTGGAGAACTGAAGACTTCTGGTATTACAGAAAAACCTCTGGAAGATGGGTCTCTGCATTCAGAGCTGGCTACAGCTGACCAAGCCTGGTCCAGGGTACAGGCAGTTACAGCGTACAAGCATATGCGCGTATAGCCATCTTCCTTCCAGAGCTAAGGAAGTGTCTCCATGCACCACCCAACTGCACCATGCAAGCGTACTCTGGATGCCAAAATACCATGTACATGCATGTACGCCTCACCCACACCTACTGCCTTCCTTCCAGTTACAGACATTACACTGGCTGACACTTTGGGGCACCAGTGACCAGGTCTGCACACACACATTGCCCACCTCACTGTGCAATCCCCATGTAGGCCCATGCTTACCCCTCACCTTGCACTGACACATGCTATCCTACATGTATCTTATGTACAAATCCATACTTCATACACACACTGTCACCTCTAATTTATATCTGCTTGCCTGTCCACAGGGGCTGATTCTCCTGTTCCATTATTCTTTACTGGGGGGGAACAGAAGCAAGATTTTTTTAGTATTATTTTCACTGTAGGCCCTGACCTCTCACAGCTGTGATTCCTGAAAACATTTCAAACATGACTGAGCTGCTGCACGTTTGGCAAGTTTATTAATCTCTCCACCTTAATCTGTCTAGGTTCTTAAACTTGTCACATCACTGTCACATCATCCCGTTTAAGAACTCCTGAGCGAATGGAAAGGCTGTAGCCTAACACCACCTGAGCTGGCCCAGGAAGCTGAAGTACAGGGAACAATGACAAGGTGACACCTTAGTTTTAAAATGGCACGTGGAAAAGCAAAACCCAACATAGATCATCCATTTGAGAAAAACTCCCAAGGACCATGAACATTTCCAAGGGATGAAACTGTGTTTTAGTGTCGGAGGGTAAAGATGCTGCCCCTCCATCTCACCTTCCCATGGGAGACTCTTCCAGCAGAAGAGGGAGGAAGAGCAGAACTCAGATGATGCATGACAGCACAACAGCTTGCACCCTGACGTGCCAGTAAAGCCCCAAGATGTCAAGGCAACCAAAATATCAGCTGTCAGGAGGGTATTTTTAAAAGCACGGATTCTCACAACCACATGAGACACCATCCTCAGCCAGAACAGGATGAAAATGCTTCACTGGTGTTACTAACAGGTAACTATTGTCATTGTCCTCGCACAGGAAGGAATAAGCATAATCCTTTGTCCTTCAAGATATCCAGCATCAGGAGAACAGGGAAAAGAAAGCAGGGATCCTTGTTCAAATCCCTGGCATAAACCATTAGGTAGCCTGCCTGCTCCTCAGATCAGTTCACTCACTGCATCTCCATCCAGTTGTACGCTGTCTGGATGTCACTGCTTACCTCAGTTCAGGAGACTGCACGCTCTTTACCTGTGCTGAAACAGGAGCACTTGTGCATCAGGGCTTCTCAGGGCTACAGCAACACAAGCCAACTGGTTCACATGGTGATGTTTCCTGTTCAGACATGCAGACAGTTGCCTGGTTCCTCCCATAACAGCTCATCAACCCATTTGCTATGAAAGTTCTGACTTCATTTCTTACACCCTCACCACAATGGCAAAGTCCCAACACTGAACCTGTGCCAGCAGACCCTCAGCAACAAAGAATCAAACCTCTCACTTTGCTTCCTGCTATCATCCTTTACAAAAGGCTACATTCAGCAGGGCCTCAGAATAGCCCTCCCAAGTGAGCTAAGGTCCCTACCGTGCTCTGACTCCATTACTGAATGCTGCGCAAGCATTCAGTTGAAAGTCACAGAACAGTTGAAATTGGCAGGCATCTCTAGAGATAAAGGACTTCAACTCCCCCTCCTCAGAGCAGGGTCAGCAAGAGCACATTGCCCAAGACTGTGTCCTGGCATGCTTTGAATATCTCCACAGACAGACTCCACAGTTTCTCTGGGCAACGTGAATTTCCTCCATTTCAACTTGTGCCTGTTACCTCTTGTCCTGCTGCTGAGCAACACTGAGAAGGAACCCCATGCCAAGCATGTCTTACTGGCTGGACTGAGGTTTCCTGTTATATGATGAGACTACAGCATTATCCCTCAGAGGTATCAACCTCTCTCAGCTGCTTCCAGAGCTGAGGCACCTCAGCAAGGTATTCTTTGGGAACCCACTGTCTCCTTTCTAAGCTGGGTATGCAAAAGTGGGCACTCGTAACTACTTGAAAAATGGAAGCAAAAATGCTCCTTTGTATAACAGCTCTACCACAACAGACCAACAAGAGACTGAAGTATCAAATGCTATTGTCATGGAAACCACATGAGTGCCTCAGGTAGAGATGTGCTGTCCCAGCTTGGCAAGGTGGGCCAGAGAAGTGTGGATTCTGTGCCATCTGTCAGAATGGCGTGCTCTAAGTTTCTGCTATTTATTTTAGCATGAACTGACATGGACTCAGTAGGGAGCAAAGGGATAATTCTGCCTCTCAAATTCTCCACGGACACAAGAGTAAGCTGCAATAATGAGTTCAAGGTGTCAAGAAGAAACCACCCCACTGAGGTGTTGCTGAAACCCCAGGGACTGGCAGACTGACACCAAGCAGCACTGGAAAATAGCTACAGTCCAGGGACACCCAGAAAAAAAAACAAAAAACAAAAACAACAAAAGCACATGGGGCAGGAATAAAGGAAGGTGATAAACAAGTTGCACTAAAACATTGTGGCAAGATTAGGTTGTGCGTAGGTCTGAAGGACACACAGTGTGGGGAGAGCTCATGGGGCACAGGAAGAGACAGCTGCATTGAAACAATCCAGGTGGGAGCACAAGAGAATACATAACAGATCAGGATTAATCGTGCAATCAGAAGTATCAGGTCACTGGGGAGCTGCTGGAAGGCAGGACTGAAATGCCCTTGGCAGAAGGCATATGTGGAGCTGAAGAAATACCATCCAGCTCTCCACAAGGCTCTAGCCAGCCCTACCTGCTGCTCCTCCTCTCAAGTACCGAATTCACCCACAAAGCAGTGATGAGTAGGGGCACCCAACAGCATGCCCATAAACAGTAGTACTTCTAGGTACACAAAAGCATCTATCCCATTTCCTTCTGGGCAAGGTATAAACCCTGAGGATCCTGGTCTGCCATACATCCCTCTTGCAAGGCTACAATTATTGCAGTGAAAGCAGCAGTTTTACCACAAGTGATATCTGTTTTCTCCACCCTGACCTGTTTTTGCCTGGGTATTGCAAACATGTGGAGGATCATATGGGGCTCATGGGACTGAGGCACTTGCATTGGCTACAACGTGCAAGGTCACGAACACATCTCCTGCAGCACCATACAGCACTGACGAAAAGAGAGGGCCAAGGTACCCACAAAGGAGACAGGGGTTGGCTGAGGAGTCAGGGAATGGAGTACTAGAGACAAAGACTCCAAAACTACAAGCAGGAGAGTTGAGCAAACCTAGCCCTGGTAGGCATGTGTGCACTCAAGAACAGGAGATGATCAGACACTGCAGTGTCATCCCAGCTGCAAAGCCATCCAAGCAATCTAGCTCACCTGCCATCATCCGGTCCCACATCCCATACAGTTCTGCAGATGTCAGTGCACCATGCAGTTAGTCTCTTTTCTGCAGCTCTCTACCAATACCTCTCACCCTCGCCAACTACTTGTTACCTCAGATCAGCACTTCCCTTGGTCAAGAATGATCCAAATGACACCCTGTAGGACAGCTGTGCACAGCTGTATGAGCTCATAGCAGGGGATGTAGACTTCCAGTGCAAGGAAGCTTTGAACCCATAGTCTCCAAAATGGAAAAGCCAAGGTATTAGCAGCCTCATCTGCACTCGACCTAATTTGCAACTACGGTCTATATTCCAGACTAGCAACTTTTGTTATGCAGCTGATCAAGCCACAGGAAACCTGAAGAAATAATCTTCTGGGTGTAGATGTTCAAAGAGAACCACCACATTCAGATATATGTGGAAAGACAGAGAAACTGCACCAGAAAAGGATAACTTACATGAATTTTAATAACTCTAGTCTTCGCTCCACAATTCTTCTTGAGCAGCATCTTCTGAAAGAGAAGTAGAATCCAGGGATTAGTAGCAGTAGCACAAGGGAACAGAGAGAGGGAGGTCGTAGTGTGCCTCTTTTCATCAACATTTAATTAGCAAACAAGATGGATGGATGGATGGTTAAGTGAGATATGAAAGACTAAGAATTACCAGAGGTGGCCATCAAGTAATCAACTGAATACAAGACTGTCCCACCCAGCCTGCACAGAGTCCTTTGGCAGTGGCTGATACACCCCAGGTTTCAAAAGAAACTACAATAAATTCTACAGAGAAAGAGATAGAACAATTGCCTAAAAGGGAGTTTCTTCCTAATTTCTGTCAATTAGCAGTTAGACTCTGCCCTGAAGAACATGAATTTATCTTCCTTTTATGAAGAAACAAAAATAGTCTATTTAACATAGATGTGGATGCTCCCATTATTTAAGTTATTTTCATTATGTTTACATATTTAGAATTAAAAAAAGGTAAAAAGCACCTGCCTACAGTCCTAAGTCTCTTTGCCGTATACTTTAAGACCTATTAAAGTTGTCATAACATATGAACCACGCAACTTGGCAAACAGAATATACTAAATGCACCAATTACTCTGTGTAACTACAGAAAAACAGGTGAGTTGCCACTCTGTCCCAGTTCTGAGGCAGCACTTTGAAAGTTGGCAAATGAATAAAATCATTTTTTCCCCTCAAAAAAAACTTCCAAAAAACAACTCAAAACGGAAAAACAAGCCTTCAAGGGAGTTTTTCCATTAAAAAAAATACTTCAACTACTTTTTTCATAGTTAGTGGTGGAGATGTGTCAGAAAAACTTCTCCATCAGTTTTTGAAAGAAATAATAGATTTTCCTAGTTCCTGACTGTTTTCTACCCTTTTCCAGTTGGAAAGCTGTGTGAAAGATGATGAAACAGCTTGTTTTGGGCATCATCAAGGCATGTGGAGGAAAAGAAAGCTATCAGAAGTACTCAACATGGCTTCACCAAGGGGAAATCATGTCTGACTGATCTGAGACTAATCTGATAGCCTTCTGTGATGGCATGACTGGACGGATAGATGAGGGGAGGGCGATAGATGTGGTCTACCTTGACTAAAGCAAGACGTTCGACACTGTCTCCCACAGCATCCTCATAGGGAAGCTTAGGAAAAGTGGGTTAGATGAATGGACAGTAAGGTGGATAGATAACTGGTTGAAAGACAGAGCTCAGAGGGTCGTGATTAGAGGCACAGAGTCTAGTTGGAGGTCAGTGACAAGTGGTATTCCCCAGAGGTCAGTACTGGGTCCAGTCCTCTTCAATATATTCATCAATGACCTGGATGAGGGGACAGAGTGCACCCTCAGAAAGTTTGCCGATGACACAAAGCTGGGGGGGAGGGGGCGTGGCTGACACACCAGCAGGCTGTGCTGCCATACAGAGAGACCTAGACAGATTGGAGATTTGGGGAAAGAGGAACCTTATGAAATTCAACAAGGGCAAGTGTAGGGTGCTGCACCTGGGGAGGAATAACCCCATGCACCAGTACAGGCTGGGGGCTGACCTGCTGGAGAGCAGCTCGGTGCAAAGAGACCCGGGAGTCCTGGTGCACAACAGGATGACCATGAGCCAACAATGTGCCCTTGTGGCCAAGAAGGCCAGTGGCACCCTGGGATGCATAAAGAAGAGTGTGGCCAGCAGGTCAAGGGAGGTCATCCTCCCCCTCTACTCTGCCCTGGTGAGGCTGCACCTGGAGTACTGGGTCCAGTTCTGGGCTCCCCAGTTCAAGAGGGACAGGGAACTGCTGGAGAGGGTGCAGCAGAGAGCTACCAAGATGATTAGGGGACTGGAACACCTCTCTCATGAAGAAAGGCTGAGGGATTTGGGTCTCTTCAGTCTGGAAAAAAGACAACTGAGGGGGGATCTTATCAACACTTATAAATACTTAAAGGGTGGGTGTCAGGAGGATGGGGCCAGGCTCTTTTCAGTGGTGCCCAGCGACAGGACAAGGGCTAATGGGCATAAACTTGAGCATAGGAAGTTCCATCTAAGCACAAGGAGGAACTTCTTTACCCTGAGGGTGGCAGAGCACTGGAACAGGCTGCCAAGAGAGGTGGTGGAGTCTCTGTTTCTGGAGACATTCAAAACCCGCCTGGACGCATTTCTGTGCAACCTGCTCTAGGTGACCCTGCTCTGGCAGGGGGGTTGGACTAGATGATCTCCAGAGGTCCCTTCCAACCCTGTGATTCTATGATTCTAAGTGTGGGAAAATACTCCACACACACACATGCTTTAACAAAGCAACTGAAGTGTTTTTCAGATTAAGTTCTTAACACAGAAGACCTGTGGAAAGACCTCCCACCATCTCACCAATATGGATGGTAAATAGTGAGACCTTTCTACTTCCTCTCTCCTTTTGTTTGTATTCCTCCTGCTTTTTGCAGTAGAAGACAAGATAAAAGCCACACAGTAAAGGGAGCCTTGGAAACTCAAAAAGCTTAAGAAAAACACCAAACTAAATACACAAACAATGCAAAATACACTCAGAAGAAAAACAAACACCAAAACTGAAGACAGCGCTCAGGTCAAAGTATATTTTTCCAGTAGAAAGTACTGCTGGGGCATGGGGGGGAAGATGTCCCACTCCTCCACCACCTTCTGTCATTCTACACTCCATGAGCACATCCTTTCAGTGCCAATTCACACAGCTGCCCAAAACTCAGAGAGGGGGTTGGAGACCCACCCACCATTTCAATGCACACCCACCTCCTGGATCTAAAATCCAACCCTCAGCACACTCACAGCCCACTTACATGTCTGGAAAAGAGACAGGCACTGCAGCAAGTCTTGAAATTTGCACATGGGTAGTTCGGGGCCTGAAGAAAGTACACTGCGCTGTCCAAGCACACATGGGGGAGGAGGGGACGTGCCACAAGGATTTTGAGCTTTTTCTCTTAATCCTTTTGCAGGTGAACCCTAATGCTTCATTATTCATCAAAAGGCTCTGACCTGACAGCATAGGCTGCTGTGTCAGCACAGCACCAAGGTTTCTAACCTAAAAGGACCCAACAGGTCTTTGCACAAACTAAGCAGGACACAAAGGGAACTGCTGAACTGAACCAACCCAAGCCTGTACTGTCTGACTAAGCAAGTAATTCTCTGGGAATTTCTATAAAACAACATGGGGCTCCGTTCCCAGCCAGGCTGCAACACAGTTATTGTAAGGCTGGTATTTAGTGTGAGGTTACTGTCTTTCTTAAGACCCCCCACAACCACACAGGGAAAAAGACTGAGGAGGGAGAACTTGGTGGGGCTGACAAACCCCTGGAGTGCAGGGATGGGGAAAGTGAGGAGTTGTGAGGTCTTGTGAAGTTTTGGTCTCTCCATAAGTTTTTCTTCTAGACTGCTGTGAAACACTGCTGGTGGAGATGAGGAAGGGTAGCTCAAGGATAGCTCAAGCCACAAGCCCACTGGCGGAATGAAACATGTGAGACAAAGCAGGGTCAAGCAATGAAAGTGAGAACCAGGACTCTGGATTTCTAGACCCATCCTTTAGGGGAAGAGTGCTGTTACAGTGAGACATACCCTGCTGCATCCCATTATGACTACAAGCTGCAGGACTTTGGGCAAGACTCTCAGCTTCTCCATGCTGCTGTAAAGCTGAGCATTACAGTGGGACTCAGCTGAGCTCCTAAGGACGGAGCGAGGCTGTGACACCAAATTCCACAGTGTCTCAGTAGCACTACAGGACCTTCTGTTAAAAGGGGAAAACTATCTTTAACACAAGTGCATCAGCCAGGGAGCAAGTACAACACCTTCCAGTGCAGTCCAGTGGGGTTCAATGCCTAGTGAGGTCACATCCACAGATTCTCCCAATGACTCCATCAGGGTGCAAGAGAAGACATTCTTTCCCAACTACAAATTAGCAGAAGGCAGCAAGACCTTAAATTTACCCATCCTGGCCTTCTATTAAAATGCATAGGGAGAAACAACAGAGACAACAGTTAGAAGATGATGACAAAGGCTGACTGAAAAGTTTGAACTAGCCTGTGGGTGGATGGACAACCAGCCAGACTCTACCAAGAGGAATGCAAGTGCTCAGCGGTATCCCAAGTCCTACACTTCAAGCAGAACACAGAGGTGCTCTTTTAGCAATGCTACTGTGATGAGCTTCCATCATATGAGGATCTTACCACTAGTTGCACTATTGCTACGGTTCAAAGGGGTTGGTTGTATTGTGCAGCAGGAGCAGGATGCCCTACATAACAATTTAGTTAGTGATCTCCGGTGTGCCTCTTAATGGGCTTAGTAGTAAAATCAAAACATGATATCCCCTCATCTGCAGGCTGTAAAACTGGACCATACACCTCAGCAGAGGAAGCTCTCTGGAACTGCTGGGTTTTGCTGCTTCCACTTAGACTGGAAGTGGAGCAAGACAACTTGTGCTGCACTCTTCCAGCTTCACTGCAAGGATCCAAGATCATCATAAGAGACGAAGCAGAGGGAGGGATATAGAGCAAGCCAGCCACATGATCTGGCAGCTGGAAATGAATTAATAGAAGGCCAGTTATCAAATGTTACTCTATTTAATCAAATTGCTTCCACCTCACTTGCAGCCACATGCTCTCTGAGCCCAGCATAGTAAAGCCATGCTTTACAAATAGTGAGAGTCAAGCATCTTTGCATGGTTTTCCATTCCTCAGTTTCCCCTTGCCTCGCCAAACCTGAGTGCAGACTTTCAGACACGGAAGCTAAAATGCAGTGCTGCCTAGCAACAGCCAGGGACTTTCCACAGCAGCCTCTCCTCATCCTCCCTCTGGAGACCTCCACGTCACAAGCCAGCCATGAGATGCAGCAACTCATTAACTCCTATTTACACAGGCACAAGGCAGAGCTGAAATAACATTTATTTGGCTATATGACTTGCAGTAGCCTAAATCCAGGGGAGAAGTGGCCTATAAGAAAGGTAACATGTTCAGTTTAGTAACCCCGGGTTTATTCCTAACTAGTAGGCCAATCTGGAAGTGCAGTTTTATTTCCTCAAGTTACTTTTTGGGAGCTATGACAAGGAGAACAGCAGAGATTTGCCAGAGGTCATGGAGAATATTAGTAGCAGAGCTGAGAATAAACCATAGGGTTTGGTTTCTGAGACTCTTTCTTCCACCTGCAGAAAAGGAAATGGAAGAAAAAGAGGCAGCATCTGTGCTGAGCCTCCCTATTTTAATTAAAATGTCCCTCCTGTTGGTCTCTGATGGAACTGCCAGCAGCAGAGCTGAAACCTACAGCTTGGGAGCACTATTATTTGCACTAAGGAAAGTTTATTTTATGATCTGCTGTGGCTTCTACTTAAAAGGAGGAAATGGCATGACTAAAGAAATGTGGAAAGTCTTTTTGAGGGCACAACAGTTACGCCTAGCTCTAAAAATAATGCTGAATTGGAACACTTTAGGGTTAAACTCTCAGAAAACGGCAGAATCTGTTCAGCCTAAGAACCCTCCCTACCACTCTCCCCTCCTGTTACACAAATACTCTCTGCTCATAACCCAGCCACTCTCTCCATCCTGGATCTGGATTCGAAAGAAAGTTGGAGGGACTGGAAATGATCACTTAGAAGGTTACATGTTTACTGAATGACACACGGTAATGAACCCCTGAACTGGCACATGTGGCTTTGCTGCACATCACTGCCACATCAAAATACCACATGAACTGCAGAGATGAACCACCCGCCCTGCTTCTCTCGAAGCACAGCCCTTTAGCCCAGCCTTGCCTCAGGAGACATCTCCAGTCAAGCAGTAGTGCTTCAAGTCCTCTAACACTGACTTGAGCAGTTCTGAACTAACCTAGATGGTAAGTGGTGGCACACAAGCTACTGTAGCCAGAACTATTGTATATAAACTCATCATCCAGATGATTGTAATATCTATTAAGAAAATATAGGCATTCTTAATGCAAGGCCATTCTAGGAATAGTGAAATCCTCAAGAAGGACGAATTTATGTCACACTACTGCCGTTCAAAAATATTTCAAACTCTGGCAATGAACAGTTTAAAGGCAGGCATCACAACTTAATTTTCAAATATTTAAGAGTTTGAACAACACCTTACATCAGTGTACAATGCAAAATATCAGTTTGTATATTAATAAACACCTTTCATCTTACATCTGCTTTTTATATGCACATCTCTATTTTTAGAATGGTTTCATTTTCACTACCTCCATAGGACAAAGAAACAGTTCTTTTGTCAACTGGTGTATTTTTTTTAATTACTATTATTTTATTTAATTATCTGGCTGTAGGTTTAAACCTAGGGGCCTGTCTAGAGTTGGATGCAGTTTAACTACTACCATTTTTTTCAAATCAGTTTAGCCTATTTCGTGCAAGAGAGCACAGGAACTGTCGGTTCAGTTTAACTCATCATTCAATTTACAATAAATCAGCACACTTCATCAAATGCCACATACTGATATAGAATCAGCTTGTTACAACTTAAGAATTTTGCCAGGATTTTCACTTGTTTCATGAAAAAAAATTTCAACAATTTTAAAAAGTCTGTATTCAGTAACTGTGCCGTAACGTGATTCAAAGACCAGACTTTTAGAAGAACATCAAGCGGCCAGAAGTCTGCCTTTCACTAGTTTTGTTGAGGACCCTCCACAAAAGGGCTGGTGCACTTTGACTGAAGGTGTAGACATGTCTGTCACTTGTTGACATCTTAAAGCTCTTGACAGGATACAAAGATTTAAGTAGACCAAGTTTTAAGACAAAGTCTCCTCAGCTCCATAGCTCGTTTTACTTCTATGCTGTTAACCCTACCAACCAGTTTCCCAGTTACAGAATCACAGAATGACTGGGGTTGGAAGGGACCTCTGGAGATCATCTAGTCCAACCCCCCTGCCAGAGCAGGGTCACCTAGAGCAGGTTGCACAGGAACGTGTCCAGGCAGGTTTTGAATGTCTCCAGAGACAGAGACTCCACCACCCCTCTGGGCAGCCTGTTCCAGTGCTCTGCCACCCCCAAAGTAAAGAAGTTCCTCCTCGTGTTTAGATGGAACTTCCTATGTTCAAGTTTGTGCCCATTACCTCTTGTCCTGTCACTGGGCACCACTGAAAAAAGACTGGCCCCATCCAAGTTGTCCAGAGCCTTCCAGGAACAACACAGACCAAGCTTGAATGTCTATCACAAAAAATAAATATAGAAACAGACTGATGATGTTGCTTTGTTTGTTTGGAAAATGAACCAAAAGAGGAAACATTACAGTGTGAGGAGAACCTGCAACTGTAAGTCATAGCAGAAGGCTTATGTGAAGGGAGAAACTGTGCCCAGTGATGCAGTGTCCATAAAGAGAGAAAAAGTGACAGCAAGGCAGTGAAGCAGCTCCACGGGTCAACAAGCAGAGGGCTGAAGGGGCCTCAACAAGATGGTTCTTGTGACAGGAAGGTGAAGCAGATACCAGTGCAGAAGCAACGCTGATGTGTGAGCTCCAGCCCAACACCACTCCCACTGCACATGCTGAGCTGGCCAGGGGAGCACGGCCCCATGGTCCTTCTCTCCTAGGAAGGCATTTGAGAGGAGGGAGCCTGCCCCATCTCCTTCCCTACTGGCCCCCAGAGCCGGGTTTGGGCCAGGAGGAGCAACCTTCCCCACCAGCTGGCTGCCGAACAAAGCCTGTCCCCGGTCCCACCACTGTTCAGGCAGGGAGAACATGCAGAGGGTTAAGGCACAGGGCAGGGGCGCAGCTGCAGCGCAGTGGGCAGATGAGGTCAGGCCGCTGCACAAAGTGGCTATTGTGTGGCACACTGTGGCTGCAGGCTTCTGCTTGACCGAGTCCCACCTCCGTCCCACCGCGTGGCACGGGGCAGTCAGCCGGGGGGGCCACAGGGGCAGGAGGCCCACAGCTGCTAGCTACCAGAGAGCGGGGAGACACACATGCTGGCAAACCAACAGCAGCGTCATGCTACCAATGAAGCAGGGGATGTCAGCAGGGCCCTTTTTTACAGCACAGGCTGAGTTAAAGGAAGGGGATCGGTTACCCCCGAAGGCAGCACTTCCACAATCCAGGCAGGCCTGGGAGCTCCAGACAGAGCTCAGCAGCAAGGCTGAAGCTTTTGGTGCCTCCCTGACTTGACAGCTCCAGGCACCTCTGCACTAAATAACCACAGCCCAGTGCCCTCTCCTTTTGCAGACATCTCCCACCCAGGCAAGCGGTGCTCCATGCTCATACTGCAGGGCGTGAGGGAGCTGGGCCATGGCTCCTCTCCTGCCCTTTTGCCGACGGGTACTCTGCACAAGCAATGCTAGGTCTGCCCTCCTGATCCGTTTAGAAGGATAACAAGCAAAAAAACCTTTTAAAGTTATTTTGTAGGCTAATTTTGAACTGGGTTTTTAAATTCCTTGGCACTGAGCAGTTCTGCTATGGCATCAGCATCACCTCATAGCTTTGCAATACAAAAACTGTAAGGAAGAAGGATAGGTCATAGGCTCCTCCTTACTGCTGTAAAGCTGTAGCAGCTCCAACTGACCTTACCCCCCAGCCAGGCTCAGGCTCTCAGGCACACATGACTGTAATCAACAGATTAAACAAGGGGGGCAGGCCTTCCCAGCAATCACCTGAGGGTACTCTGCTTCGGCATCCTCCCTGTGCAGCCCTCAGCCAGGGATGCCCCATGTCAGGGGAGCACCACTGTCTGGGTCCAGGGGTGCAAGCTGCTACCCAGCATGTCCACATGCCAGACATGGACACGAGCTCCCTGCCCAGCCCTTGAAGCAGCAGAGCACCAGGAGGGCTGTATTCCAGCCACAGCCTTAAATCACAATTATCATCTGTCACAGTCTGCAGACTGCTCCAGCAGAAGTTAAACAGCCCCACAGCACTTTAAAATACAGGCTAATTCAAGTGGTTTGGCCAACAGTACCCTCCTACAAAAACAAACCCCAGCATCCAAAGACTGTAAACTGTGGCGATACTGTGGAATATCCTGAAAAGCCTCTGAACTCTTTAGAAAGTTATTTCTATTTCATATTCAGTTAAATTAGTCATTAACGCTTTTTTTTGCCACATTTATCCTCAATCTGTCTGAAACTCCTTCAAAACACCAACACATTTGGTCTCTCAACACTGTCATAAAGGCCCCCCATCTCTATTAGACAGGGGAGCCCCAGTTTTCCAAACAGCACCTCTGCCAGTACGTGCCACAAATCCACAGCCTCCATATAATGCAAACACTGACCACTTAATGCCTATGGACAGGGCAGCAGAGGAAATACCAATTAGTAAGTGATCATTGAGAAGAAATTCAAATTAAAATAGAAAGAAAAAACAGACAAGGCCTTACAAAATTGTGTACTGCAGGGACTCGCCCAGGATCACACACTCAGCAAATGGCGGTCCATGAACGCCACAACAAAATTTCTGTGGTCACCAGAGTCCCTTTTGACATGGTGTCATTAGTCAACTCATTTTGTGCACTACTGGGAGGGGCTTAGCTGTCACTGATGAAGAGAAATGGGTGAGAGCCTACAGCAAATACAAAACAGCCCAGAACCACAGTTGAGTCTTAACTGGCATAACAAGAAGTGAATCCCACAAGCGATTGCTCTCTAAATAAGCACAAGGCAGCTTCATCTCAATGCAGAGAGATGCACAGGTGATCACTGCAGAGTGGCACCAGGCTGATGGGCCTGGTTGATGCCTGCTACAGAAGAGTGTGAACCCAAGCCTGGCCAGCAAGGTCTGCCACCTGGCAGAGCATCTGAATTCCCACCACTCCCAAGGCCCAGAGAGTAGATAAAGTAATTCAAATTACAGGCTGCTTTTTGAAGTTTTCCCTGAATATCACACTAGAGCCACAGCTAATACAAACACAGCTACCTACTTACACAGTTATGGTCTAAGCAAACAGGCTCTCTCTCTCTTGACCTGTCTGTAGGTGACTGATTTTCTACTGCTGCTCTGTCACCTTTGTGGCATATGGTCTCCAGTTACGCTTTGGATCTGTACAGAAGCCCTGACCCCCTAGGCACAGATAAAATGGGCCAGATTTACCCTGGCACTTTTACCACCAGCCCTTTGATTTGAATTTGGGGATGGAGGAAGTGAACACTCTGTATGGAGCATCTCTGGCTCAGCAGCTGCTTCCCCTGCTGGTCTGGCAGAGTCTGAGTCTGCTGATCTGCAGGGTACATCAGATGGTTCATCTATTCACTCCTCGCCAACCCCAAATCCCTCGCTGAGTTTTCTTTGAGGCCTGTAAAAAATGCAAAGCTCCATTTGTGCAGGAAACAGACCTGACCAAAAACTCCAGCACCTGTGGAGTAACAAAAATATAAAGAAGGGGCAGGATTCATTAATTCCCTATCACTCATCTACACATGCCAAAGTTACCAAAGTTCAAATGCTGGGCTTGCCCCTCCTGCTCACTAGAGCCTGGGAAGGCAGGAGGGGTGTGAAGGGACAGGGGGTCTAGTTTCACAGCTGGCAGGCATGGTAGCGGCTCCGGAGGAAAAGCTTACAAGGCTTTTAATTCAGGGTTGCCAGCGTGACTGTTTCCTCCCTTCTTTCCTGGCCTTGGCTCCAAAGCTGTCCACAGGGAACATCCAGTCTAGTCTAACATATCATCTGATGTCTCTATAGTTTGTCTCACTTCTGCAGTCCCAGCTTGTGACTTAACTGAAGCCTTGGCTTGGACACGACTCCAAAGCCCCCCCTCCCTATGGACTTTTGCCATAGTCAGAGCTAGGGCAGAAGGCATGCTGCCTCCTGCGCCTTTGTCCTGTTCCCCTCAGCCCTGCTGCTGCAGCACATGGGAGATGGCAGTCCTGGAAGCTTGAAACAAGCAGCCCTAAATGCTTCTACCACTTGCTGTTTAAATACTGTCGCCAAGCACACCAAGAAGGGGTTAATACATTAGAGTAAGTCAGTCAAACTAAACAGAGTTTCCTCTACGCAGGGAGACAGAGAGAGCTCTGAAAGACACACAGCTGTATACCCTGTGAAAGAAAAAAATATATTAAAATCAGTGAAAGGTACAGACTTTTGTCAGGTGTGACATTACAGGGACACAAAGAGGAAGAGAATCCGCAGATGACTGCTCCAAACCCAAAAGACACAGGCATTACCGGAGTGTGTGCCAGATTACCTTTACACCATCCTCAGCTAACTGAAAAAACTACAAGACGCTCCAAAGGCTCTGTGCAAGCCACAGGGCCTCATGCATACCAGCTAGAAAGTGAACAGCCTAGGCATCTGGGATGCCAGATTTTCCAGAAGAGACTGCACGTTCACACAGGCTCTCCCCGGCAGAGGAAAGGATAGCTGTACACATGGAAGGCAAAAGAAAAAAAAAATAGCTCAAAATTGTGACAAGTCTAGATTTTTATGCCAATTTATTCATGGTTTTGAGCCAACCTGAATGTTTTAGATATTGCTATCAAGTATTTATGTTGAGAAGTATAAATTCTTTGCCCTGAATGCCTGTTTGTCAGCCCAAAAACCTGCCTTAAAGGGTATAGTTAGCTCAAGGGACTTTTCAGGAGGTATAAAACCCACACTGTATCTATCCAATCCATCACAGAAAGTGTCCAATGGAGATCAGTGGGTTTGTCTGGGGAGAGCCTGGAATATGTATGTTTCCAGCAGATTCTTAGCCAGAGGACTGGTCTTAGTGGAGCTTCTCAAAAATAGGGCAACATGGGGTATAGTCATTGCACTAAACGAGGAAAGGATTTTTCAGTGGCACGGAAGACAGGCATGGTCTGTTCTTTACAACAGAAAGCTCAAAAGGTGACTTTGAATTGCCTTCCACCCTCTCTCCAGCTGCATGAAGAGGACATTACCCCATGGGAACCCTTGCCTTGGGTTCAGCTGGTGCTGCTGGGAGCACTCACAAAGGCAACTTTAAGCAGAAAACACGTAAGGGCACATCTTCAGAAAAGAACTTGAATTTATGGACAGCGGAGAAACTTTGAAAAGGCCAAATGCAGGCTGACTGCGTAAACAGCTCTACAAAGCTAAAACAAGCCTGTCTCAAACAAACAAGCAAACATCCCAAGCCATGGGGCTTGCTTGGGCTCCACAGAGTCTGAACGCAGGGCACAGAGTCCCGCTCCTTCTCCTCCCAAGACACACACACACACATATCATGTCTGCACAGCCCTGCAGCATATTTCAGCATCTTCTCCTTTCACATGACTATGCCTGTTTGTGAGATCCCATTTGTTTGCATAAGCATATGAAAATAATTTTACATAAACAAGTACTGTATTAGAAAGTAACAGTCCAGATTAACAAACCAGAAAGAGCATTTTTTATCTTTAAACAGACATCCATTAAGCGGGAATAGTAGAACATTAATAACCAAAGAGAAATGATGACATAACCTAACTGTTCCCACATCCCCACCCTACCACCTACTTGTCCCCCTGCCCCACTCAACCCCACATACACCTTAGGAACCAGGCAACATGCTAGAGTGGCTAGCTAGCTAATATGATAAAGGCCTCTTACTCCAGGGACCTAATCCATTTATGCAGCACATAACCAACCACTGCGCTTGAAGAACATTCTCCCATGCCCACATGCAGCAGTACCTGCACACACCTGCCTTGCAGCACGATGCTACACAGCACATGGGGCCTGGGGTGGTGTTTGCAGGTTGAAGCTCAGAGCTTGTGATGGGGTTTGACCTACCAACTTTGAGAGGGCTGGCTTAGGCCTGTACCCACGTGAACAAGGATTTCAGAGGAGCCAGACAAGAGCACCCCCCTGGTGCTTTGTTCTTTCTCCTACATAAGCATATGGTTCCCTTCAGCACTGGTGATCAGCACTCATGGATTCTGATACCTTGTTGCACTCCTTTTGTTCATGTCCTCATGGCTGCACATGGCTCAAGATGGCACAGAAGCTGGTCCAGGGAAGCCTCCCTGATGCGAGAAGCAATATAACCAATTCAGCAAACAGTGCTTTTCCCTGGACACTTCAATGCGCTGAGCTTCAACATCTGCACTTGTCCATGGGTGCCAGCACAGGATACACATTATTCCTGCCAACTTTTTGAACCTCTCCTATGTGAGAGCAGTGATGTACCAGCTTAGAGCCAGAAGCAGGCCACTACCCTTCTGAACAGGTGTTAGCAAAACACAGCAACCCTTAGAGCTGCATCCAAAGAACTAGTTGGAGAACTACTGACCTCACGTATGCCACTCCATTGTTTGCATCAAGATCCACTTCCCAAATATTTGGAAATAAGCCTTCAACTCAATAGCCTGTAAGATCCACATCAGAGCCTGTGTAACACATGCCACTGCTCATAACACACATACTAATTTTAACACACAAATCATTTCAGTGGGGTTTTTTTCAGTTCAGGATTTTGAGCCATCTTATGCTTATGAAATGGTCATGTCCTAGGACCAAGAGGGCTCCTTCACCTACCACATTGGAGAAGGGCAAAAGTTCAGATCATCTCATTAACAGAAGAAAGAGCAGAGTACAAAGACAGACCTGAACGTCTTAAGGCCAAGTTCATTAAGATCCTCTGTGCAGAGAAAGGTTGCTAATAAAAGCAAAGATTTACACCACGTTTATACGAATAGTTTTGAGGGTGTTTGAGTGATTTGGACACTTGTATCTGGAAAGCAAATGAACCAGTGTCTTAACTCAGTACAGTTTTATATAGTGGACCAAGCAACATAGACAAGTCTCAGTTGCAGCAGTAGTCACTGCTGCTTTCTACTTCTAACCCTACCAGCAGCCACATCATGAGATAACAGTTTGATTTTTCAGCTTCTTGTGGTTTACTGTTTCATTCATCTCTAGGGTCTTTCCATAGGCTGTTTAGCATAACTGCCTATAGTAAAAGAGCCTGCAAAATGCAGACAGGAAGAATTAGCACACCAAAAATGCCTTTCACACTTCTTGTAGCAGTCAGACTTTAACGTTAGGTGTATGATGAAAGAAAACATACAAGAATACTAAAAAAAAATGTCGTATTAGAAGCCTCTCTGCTTAAAAAACACTTTCTAAGAGCAGCACTTCCACTGCCCATAATTACACTCATTCCTGTAACAACACTTAGAAACTAACGGAGCTGGCCGTGTTATTCAGAGGATGACAGAAAATTATATTAAGTTGAAAACAAGAGCTTGATTTGATAGCACACCAAATTCAGAACTACAACAAAAATAAACGTATTATGAACTCACTTTGCTATTTCAATCAGAGCTCTGAACAAAGCACCACAGCTTATGTTCCAAGACTTACATTAAGGTATGTTCAATATACAGTCTTATCTAGCCAGGTACACCACGTTCTTGTGTGAGGCTTGTCTTTCCTGCACGTACAGAAAACAATAGCAGTAACAGACTTTCCTGAACAAACCCAGGGCATTCCCTGATGGTATGGCGGTTTCCCTAGCTGCAAATAACATCGCCTGTAATGTAACAAGTAACAGGTTTACAGCAGTAAGAAAACCAGATATCTGACTGGCTCCATTTTAAGGATATTTCTACTGATACTAGGAACTGCACAGATCCACTTGCTTTGCAATTTGGAAAGTGATTTTTTTTTAAGCTGTTCCTTGTTTCTTAATCATATTATGCCCACATACTGTCACACCAGAGCCTACAGGGGTGTCTGATGAGCCTCTAAAGTGGTATGCAAGATAGGGAGTTCCTAAAGTCTCCACAGGCAGGCAAAAGACAATTCTATGCTGTCAAAAATGAGCATACTTACAATGAGATTGCCAAGTAACTTGTGAAGCGATTAAGGGTTTCATCTTTTGTACAACTGTTCAACCTATTTTTTCCATAATCAAACGCATGAAGGTGAAATTATAGCTTGCAAGGATATGCCAGGATTTTAAAACACAAGGACATTTTTTGAATTAAAAATATGTAGTTTGCCCTAGCATAGACATGACCACAGACTTCTCATTAAGTTCTTAACACAGTAGAGGATCCCCAGTTTTGCAAATTCATTCCTATGGAAATTGCTTTGCATGAGCAAGCAAAGTCCAACAGGAAATTGAAAAGATTATTTTCAGTAAGGAAAACCAGCAAACTTAATAGGGTTTCTCTTAAGTATCTTCATTTGTGCTTTTTTAATTTACCTGTGGCCATCAGGACACCTATGCTTTTGAAACCCTGAATTTAGAGAAAATGTAATTAAATATTTTTGGCCTGGAGAAGGAGCATTTGTCTCTGACTTATCAGTCATCGTTTCATCAAAATCAATCACAGCTCAACAAGAAGTGTGTATCCAGGAACACAGCTCTGGAGAAGGGCAAGGAGTTTTAGAAGTGAATCTGCTCTGGTTTAACTCACTCTCCATCTACATGAGAAGTACATGCCTCTATTGAGTGCATCCTCCTGTGATATGAGCTGTGGACCAATGCCCAAAACTCCCATTGGCATTAACAGGCTGAAAGAAAGCGCAAGCAGAGAGCCCAGCAGTGCGGTTCTCATGTAAGCCAACAATGGAGAGGCTATTCAGAGTTAAGGCAGAAAATCAGAGCTAAACCCCAGCCCACGCCAAGGACAGCTGTGTTGTTGACAGCCAGGCTAGCTATTCTACCATGCCAAAGCTTGTCTCAAAAACAGTATTTCCTAGTGTTTACTCCAGTCACAGGCTTGGCCTTAAAAGCTCAGCCAGCTTTTGCCCAGTGAACAGTAATGGCTCTGCGTTTTCAAGTCTCAGACATGGTCTGGGACGAGGTGCTTGCTTTCAGTCTGCAGTGGCAAAACTGGAGCACAAAAGCCCAGCATTAATAGTTAATCTGCACCATCACATGACCACCCTGTTTCTGCTGTTTCCAAACCCACACTACCAACTCTCTCCTTTCTCACTCACAGGCACTGCCCCACAGGGAGACTGCGGGGTGCAAAACACACCTGTGTCACCTCTCAAACACCATGCTGGATGAGGAAGGCGTCCTACTTCAGAGATATGGGGCTATGCAGTGCCAGCAGGAAGTAAAGGGAAAAACAAGCTCTTGCTTTCTATTCCTTGATGACTTCTGTGTAGTGCTTTGAACAAGTCTCTTACCATCTGATTTTTAAACAGTAGCAGCCCCGTTACCTTACGGATGCTGATTTCCAAGAGGCTGGTTGCTTGTGTAAGTGCTTAAGCTGGGAATTCAATGCTTAGTGGTGTCAGTCGGGTAGGAACAAAAGAAAAAAGCCTAACCTATCTCTTCTGCTCATTTCAGTTTCTTAATCTATATCATAAAGTCAGAAAAGCAAGCAGAAAACTGCCACCACCATCACACGCTCTCTGGACTACAAGAAGAATAACCAGCTTGATTCCAAATAGCCATTTACCCTTTGCAGTCTCCTCAAGCTCACCTCACTGATCCTCCAGAGAAGTAAACTCTAAGATTTTTCTCCTTTTCAGAGGTTGCTACCATAAGCAAGAGATGCAACTTATCATGCCTGAAGAGAGATCCATTCACCTGCAGACCAAATACAACATGGGCAGTGACAGCATATGGTAAAACCACCTGCATACTCCTTTTCTCCACAGGCAACGATGAGATATTTGTATCACATTCTGAGGGAGGAGTGGAAAGCAAGAGTTATCTGGCCAACTCAAGAGCCACTTTGGGACCCAACACAGGCAGCCCTTTTAGTCCAGAAACACCAAGGCCAGGAGCGATATGGACAATCCAGCCCTATTCCAGAGGAGAGCCCTGTAGAGAAGGTCCTGACCTTCACTTCCAAGCAACGTCTACTAACTGGTCTTGCTGGAAAGTATAAGCAGGTTGCAGCAAAACTTCTTAATCTGCCAGACCCGTGAGGCTACTTGGGCTGAATTCAGAGTAGGAAAGAGAACGTGCCAGCATTATCCTTCTGCACTGTACTGTGTCAAAACAAGAAACAAAAAATCCTTTGGAAAACCTTCCTCAAAAGAGACACACAACAGCCAACACACAATAGGCAGAACAGGGATATGCTGCAGGATGGCCACCCTTGGGTATCCAACCCAGCGCTCACTCTGTAACTGCCATTCATCCCACTTCACTTTTTAAATAGTTGTGTTGTTGCTGCAGTTAGGATCTCTGGGTTTTGCTGAGTGATGGTTTCTGTAGCCTGCTGGAAGCCCACCATAAACCACTGCCAGTAGATGTGGGAGATTGGGATTTTCCTTCTACTAGTTCAGTAAGAATTATTCTCTGTGGTGCTTTGAGAAAAATGCTAAAGAGGTCAAGAACCCAGCCTTGTCCATTCACGTGCAGAGATTCTGGCAGCCACTTCCAGGTGGGAGCACCTTTTTTTTTCCTTCAAAATTTGCTCCCTCCAGTCCTACCTACCCCTCAGAGTCACACCAAGAGTTCAAGCCTCACACAATATCACCAGCATCCCTCAGGACTTCCCCCTAATTCACATCCGAAGGACACATGCCAGTGGTGCCCATATGCCCATTTGATCTCCTCTCTCTGGTCTGCAGCCAAAGAATCAGCTTTAGTCTAATACCTTCTTACCAGGCTTTAGAGCTTAGAGAACAGACAGCAGGGATGGGAAGGTAGCCAGCAAGCCTGCCAATCTAAATGATAAGCCGTTGGCTTTAACCTCGGGCTCATAATTTACTGCCATTGGCGCCAGGTGCTATTATTGTCCCTTCGGGAGTCTTAATACAACAAAATGACTCTCTCTAGCTCTGTCTACACCCATTCTTACCCTTCCCATCCCACAGATCTCTCCTGCCTTCAAATACATTCTCCCAAATATCAGCCACATCTAATTTCCTTCCCTCATCTTTCTTTTCCTCAACCAAGCTCTCTGGTGCACTCCAAATCACCCTGACCAACCTAATCCCCACTCTTTTCATGATTCAAAGCAGTACCTCAAGGAACCAGGTTTCAGATGTTTCAACAGATGTTCTAGTTACTGGCTCGTGCCTGGAGACAGCCCAGACAATATTTAGGCCCCATGGTAGTCCAAATATCTATATTCACCAACATGCAAGCTCCCAGGAAAAGAAGGCAAAATTACGTGGCCAGATACCCAAGGAAAAAGAGATAAATCTTTCCAGACAAAAGCACTCATTGTGTCTCACTTGTCCATCTCCCCCTTGAACTGTTGCCCATTTGCATGTGTTACAAAACCAGACCAAAAATGCATTCAGGCAACACAAGGAAGGAAGGGATCATGGGAGAGGAACAGAAGTGTTTGGCCCTAGGAATGGACAAGCCAACACACTGTGCCAGGGCTGACACAATGGTGAACATACTGTCAACAGATGTCATAGGGCAGTTCAGAATTGGAGTGGACTTGCACAGAAACTAATTCTGTATTTCGACAGCATATAGAGAACATAGATCCTCATAGAGAAGCTGTTGAGGTTACGGGCTGGATGAGCAGACAGTGAGGTGAACTGAAAACTGGGTGAACAGCCAAGCTCAGAGGGTTGTGATAAATGGCACAAAGTCTAGTTGGAGGCCAGCAACTAGTTATGTGCCCCAGGGGTCAACATTGTATCCAGTCCTGTTCAACATCTTCATTAATGATCTATATGATGGGGCAGAGCATACCCTCACAGCAAGTTTACTGATGATACAAGTCTGGCAGGAGTGGCTAATACATCAGAGGGTTGTGCTGCCATCCAGAGAGACCTCGACAGGCTGGAGAAATGGGCTGACAAGAACCACATGAAGTTCAACAAGGGGAAATGCAAAGTCCACCTGGGGAGGAACAACCCCAAGCACAAGTACATGCTGGGCGCCACCCAGCTGGAAAGCAGCTTTGCAGAAAAAGATCTGGGGGTCCTGGTGGACACCAAATTGAACATAAGCCAACAGTGTGCCCTTGCTGAAGAGAAAGTGAATGGTGTCCTTGGCTGCATTAGGAGGAATATTGCCAGCTGGTTGAGGGAGGAGGGATCCTTCCTCTGTACTCCGCACTGGTGAGGCCACACCTGGAGTACTGTGTCCAGTTCTGGGGTCCCCAGTACAAGAGCAACACAGAGGTACTGGAGAGAATCCAACAGAAGGCTCCAAAGATGATTAAGGGACTGGAGCATCTCTCCTATCAGGAGAGGCTGAGAGAGCTGGGACTGCTTAGCCTGGAAAAGAGAAGGCTCAGGTGGAATCTAATCACTGTGTACAAATACCTGAAGGGAGGATGGAGCCTGGTGCTTTTCAGTGGTGCCCAGTGCTAGGACCAGGGGCAATGGGCACAAACAAACACAGGAGGATGTTCCCTCTGAACATCAGGAAACACTGTTACTATGACGATGACTAAACACTGGCACTTGTTTCCCAGGCAGGTTGCAGAGTTTCCATCCTTGCAGATATTCAAAAGCTGTCTGGACATGATCCTAGGCAACCAGTTCCAGGTGACCCTGCTTGAGCAGAAGGGTTGGACCAGATGACTTCCAGAAGTCCCTTCCAACCTCAACCGTTCCATGAGAATGCTCTAACGTCTGTCATGCTGATTGATGCTGAAAGCTTAGGAATAGGACTAGATTATAGTAGGACTAAGGTCTTTAGGAAGGACAGGCAAGGAAGATGAGGAAGGGGTGTCACCCTCTATGTCAATGACCAGATGGAGTGTATGGAGCTCCACCTGGGGACAGATGGGGAGCTCACTGAGAGCTTACAGGTCAGGATTAAAGGTAGGGCAGGGACAGGTGACAATACAGTGGGGGTCTGCTACAGGCCACCTGACCAGGAACACCAAGAGGATGAGGCCCTCTACAGACAGATAGGAGCAGCCTCATGTTCACAAGGCCTAGTCCTCACGGGGGACTTCAACCACCCCAATACCTGTTGGAAGGACAACATGGCAGGGCATAAGCAATCCAGGAGGTTTCTGGAATGAAGCGATGATAACTGCCTTCTCCAAGTGACAGAGGAGCCAATGAGAAGTGCTATGCTGGACTTTGCTCTCACCAACGAGGAGGGGCTGGTGGGGATTGTGAAGCTTAAGGGCAGCCTTGTCTGCAGTGATCATGAGATGATAGAGTTCATGGCCCTTAGGGCAGCGAGGAGAGTGCACAGCAAGCTCACTATCCTGGACTTCAGTAGAGCAGACTTTGGCCTCTTGAGGGATCTGCTTGGTAGAGTACCATGAAATAAAGCCACGGAGGGAAGAGGGACCCAAGAAAGCTGGCTAATATTCAAGAATCACCTCCTCCAAGCTCAGAAGCAATGCATCCCAACCAAGAGGAAGTCAGGCAAAAACATCAGGAGGCCTGCATGGATGAACAAGGAGCTCCTGGACAAACTCAAACAGAAAAAGGAATCCTACAGAGGGTAGAAGCAAGGACAGGTAGCCTGAGAGGAATACTGAGAAATTACAAGCAGCCAGGGGTCACATTAGGAAAGCTGAAGCCCAGATAGATTTAGATCTCACCAGGGCATCTCAAGGGTAACAAGAAAAGCTTCTTTAGGTATGTCGGTGACAAAAGACAGACTAGGGAAAATGTGGGCCCTCTCTAGAAGGAAACAGGAGACCTCGTCATCTGGCATACTGACACGGCTGAGGTACTCATTGACTTTTTTGCCTCGGTCTTCAACAGCAAGTGCTCTAGCCACACCATCCAAGTCAAAGAAGGCAAAGGCAGGGACTGGGAGAATGAAGAACAACCCACTGTAGGAGAAGACCAGGGTCAAGAGTACCTAAAGAACCTGAAGGTGCACAAGTCCATGGGACCTGATCAGATACGTCCATTGGTCCTGAGGGAACTGGCAGATGAAGTTGCTAAGCCACTATCCATCATATTTGAGAAGGCATAGCACTCTGGTGAAGTTCCCACTGACTGGAAAAAGGAAAACATAACCCTCATTTTTAAAAAGGGAAACAAAGGAAGACCCAGGGAACTACAGCCAATCAGTCTCACTTCTATGCCCAGCAAGATCATGGACCAGATCCTCCTGGAAACTATACTAAGGCACATGGAAAATAAGGAGGTGATCAGTGACAGCCAACATGGCTTCACTAAGGGCAAATCATGCCTGGCAAATTTGGTGGCCTTCTACAACAGCATTACAACCCTGGTGGATAAGGAAAGATCAACTGACATTATCTACCTGGACTTGTGCAAAGCATTTGACACTGTCTCGCATGACATCCTGGTCTCTAAACTGGAGAGACATGGATTTGACGGAGGGACCACTTGACGGATAAGGAATAGGCTGGATGGCCACACGGATAGAGTTGCAGTCAACAGCTCGATGTTCAAGCGGAGACCAATGACAAGTGGCATTTCTCGGGGGTTGGTATTGGGATTGGTGCTGTTTAACATGTTTGTCAGCAACATGGACAGTGGGATTGAGCGCACCCTCAGCAAGTTTGCCAGTGATACCAAGCTGTGTGGTGCAGTCGACATGCTGGAGGGAAGGGATGCCATCCAGAGGGACCTGGACAGGCTTGAGAGGTGGGCCTGTGCAAACCTCACAAAACTCAACCAGGCCAAGTGCAAGGTCCCGCACGCGGGTCAGGGCAATCCCAGGCACAAGTGCAGGCTGCGAGAAGAATGGATTGAGAGCAGTCCTGAGGAGAAGAACTTGGAGGCATTGGTTTATGAGAAGCTCAACATGAATTGGCAATGTGCGCTCACAGCCCAGAAAGCCAACTGCATCCTGGGCTGCATCAAAAGAAGTGTGGCCAGCAGACCAAGGGAGGTGATTCTGTCCCTCTACTCTGCTCTTGTGAGACCATACCTGGAGTACTGCATCCAGCTCTGGAGCCCCCAACAGAGAATGACATGGACCTGTTGGAGCAAGTCCAGAGGAGGGCCACAAAGATGATCAGAGGGCTGGAACACCTCTTCCATGAAGACAGGCTGAGAGAACTGGGGTTGTTCAGCCCGGAGAAGAGAAGGCTCTGGGGAGACCTTATAGCAGCCTTCTAGTACCTAAAGAGGGCCTACAGGAAAGATGGGGAGGGGCCCTTTGTCAAGGAGTGTAGTGATAGGACAAGGGGTAACAGTTTTAAACTGCAAGAGGGGAGATTTAGATGAGACATTAGGAAGACATTCTCTACTGTGAGGGTAGTGAGGTTGCCCATCCCAGAAGTGTTCAAGACCAGGCTGGATGGGGCTTTGAGCAACCTGGTCTCATGGAAGGTGTCCCTGCCCATGGCAGGGGAGTTGGAACTAGATGATCTTTAAGGTCCCTTCCAACTCTAACCGTTCTATGATTATCTTACCTGTCTTGCCCTTGGCATTTACTATGTGTCAGCAGGTGAGCCTTACTGTCAGTGAAATGAAGACATAGTCAACTCAATTGCCTCCTTGAGGAAGTCATTACCCTTTCTAGGAAGCAGTTAGGCCAAGTTCTACATGGGTTACTTCTCTCTCATGCTATGATTCATCCAGCCCTGGCAGCACACAGGCGCTTCCATTACAGCATGGTTTTGCATGGATTAGATAACCATCCAGGGAACACTAAAGGGACACAGAGAAATCTGCTGCCTGGCAGAGTCATAATCACCTCCTCAGGGCAGGGTGGGGTTCTTCATGCCTTCCCTCATTATTGAGTCTCTCTGTCTCTCTACCTCCCAGACAGCACCCTTCCTTCCCACCCTCACTCTCTCCACCACTGTCAGACTACAAATGCCTTAATCAGCAAACCAGACATCAGCTGGGTGGCACTGAGTCAAGGAGTCTTTATAACAGACATCAAACCAGAAGAGAACATCTCCTCAGCTCCTCCAAAGGCACAAAGAATGAGACACCTCTACCATGCCCCATCACCAACTCATGTGGTACATGTCTGGAGTTCCAGAGTCTCCTGCCACAGAACTATATCCTCACAGGCAAGTAGATCAGACAATCTAATCAATCATTTTCAGCCCCAAACTTTTGCATGCTAGGATTGCCTTGCAGCAGCCAGGCATGGCACTTCTTTTGCTGGCTACTTCAGTGCCAAATGCTGGCAGGGGCAAGAGAGACAGGGGCTTCTGTGCTGGAGGAACAGCTGCTGTAGAGTATTTCTGGGGGTGAAAAATAAAAGCAAAATTGCAGGAGGTTACCAGAAGCAGGATTTCTCATTCTGTAATGGCGCAATCGGTTTCTGCAACAGTTTCCGTATTATATTTCTTCAACAAGCATGCTACTGCACCCTGGGACAAAAAACTGGTGCGGCCCAATGTTTCACACCTGGGAGAGACAAGTTCTGGCCCTGGGCCCCTTAGGAAATAGTATAAGCCATTAAACTCAGCACAGGTCCCTGAACTCTGCTCAGTCACTCTGGAGAGCGAGGTCCAGGGCAGAGACAGAGATGAAACTACCACCAGCAGCGGGTTTTCCAGCACCCCCTCAGCACAGAGGCAAGCTCAGACAGGCAAACAGATGATAACAATTTTCAGGAACTGACAAGGCCTAGATTCAAATGGGAGGCTGAAGGGTGAAAAGGACTCACAAGCTCGCACATTCTCTATCTGGAAGCTATTTGTCAAGTCCTGGAGAGACACGCAAGGGCAAAGCCCAGCTGTGCTAAGGATATGGAAATCTCACCCTGGAGCCATTAGCAGCCCAAAACCAAGACTCCAGCATACCAGAGGTCACACACTGGTCTTTGGTCACATGTGGCGCGTACCATCCTGCAGTCTCTGTGCAACCAGTATCAGCCCAAAGAAAGCTTTCAGTGCCAATTGCCCTACCAGGCCCAGTACAACCAAAATGACAGTATTCAAATATTCAGCAGAAGGACTGTTGGGCTTGATATTACACAGCTGAGCATAGATCAGGGCTCACACTGTACCCAGGCCACTTTCAGGGTCAAGCCAAAACAAAGTTCCAATCACCTGTCGTGCACTGAAACTACTCAGACACCAAAGAGGCACAGTGTCTGTAGTGAGAATCCAAATGTTAGCACAGGATCTAGTTTTCTCTTCTGTGCTGGCCTTTTTCATCCTAGCATCTCAAAGTATTTTAAATAATGAATTAAGCCTACATAAGATAACAATATTGATATCTTCTACTCATACATGCAGGCGAACTATGGCAGAGGTTTGACAACTTGCTCAGAACTACCTAGTTACTTCGTAGTGTAACTGGAAATATACCCATGTACTCAAACTCTTTGCCTTGTATTTTGAAACAATGCTTTCCTTACCAGCTACCTACCCACACATAAATGAGGACAATTTGGATTGCTCATCATGCCAACCCAAAGCTGCTCTCCTCCAAGAGAGCGGTGTCTCCCTGCAAATGCTACACACTGACTTCTCAAGCTGCTGAAAGTAGATTTCAAAGGAGCTCCAGCCAGTCCCACTAAACAGCACAGAAGGACAGACCCTTTACTTCCTCTCTATCTATTTACACAACATGCCAAGACCAGTTAGTCTCATCCCCTGGGAAGAAGCTCAGCAACTCCAAGGAGTCTTTGTGACACCCTAGACTTCCTTACACCTCAGCCAACCCTTGCATCCCTTGGCGCCATCACCTCAAGCCATCAAAGGATATCTCTGCTGCTCTCCTTGACCTTGTGCTCTCAGCATTGCCAAAAAAAGCCAGATCTGATGAGGTTAATAGGGTATCAGCAGCCACAGTTTTTCTAGGACATGAACAGCCTTCATTAAATAGCAAGTGGCTGGCAGCAGGGCCTGCATGTAATGAGGTTGCTGTCCAAGGACCATGATCAAGAGGTGGCTGGGAGAGGGCATTCACTGCAGTAATGCGGGTGTCTGCACGAGCCAGGGCGTTTCTGCCCAATTAGAGGAAAGAAAGAAAGAAGTCTACTGAGCTAATTTTCTAGTCCTTTGGATGAGTGAAGAAAAGTATGCATTGAATTGCCCTTGCTCAGCCTTAATAGGGAAGAGGCTGGGTGGCCAGCTGACCAGCCAGACAGGGGCTAAATACACCCGCCAGCTCTCCAAACTCATGGCTGGGGCACAAAAGGGCAGAATCACACTGCCCTGTGAAGCTGAAAAGGCATTTAAACAGAACGGGACTTTTTAAACCTGCTTCTGTGCAGCCTTTCCTGCTGAGGGAGGCTGAACTCAAAAGGTCCAGATGATGGAGATTTCCATTTATCCACAGGCCAAGGCACAGCCATTCCCTAACCCCTTAAAATCACTGATTGCCCCCAATTCACTTGTTTCTCCCAAATTTGCTCCCCTTTCTTACCGAAAGGCACCAAATCAGTGGAACACAGAAGACATTTGGATACCACATGCCACTGATCCATGGCTTTCCTGCAAAAGCTGCCTTGTCTGTTCAACCCTAAGAATAGCTTAAGCATCCCAACACAGAGACACTCTGCACCACAACTCTTTGGACCAATTTTCCAACACCAGCCGATATAAACAGGATTTGATGCAAAGGCAAAAGCACTCAGCATCTCTTCATCCACCCTTGAGTAACCCATAACACATTATGCACCCAAAAGTGTTGTCTTGTCTCATAACACATTTGCTTCTGGCACAAATTAATCTTTCCTGGTACTCTTTGTCATCTGTCAGCTCCACAGAAGTGCAGGAATGGGAAGTAAGGCTCAGGGGCAATGGTGAAAACCACATCTGTGCTCAGAAAAGTTTCCATCTGATCAAGCTTTTCAGCTGTATTCTCATGGGCAACCACATGATAGTAAGGATAAGAATCACAAAGCAAGAATCACTTGATGTTCAGAGCCCAGATGAAGCCTTAGAGTAGCCAGTTTAGTATTATCATTCCTCACTCACATTGTTTACCTGACTGAAAAACACATGATGCCAAGTGCTGCCCAGGTGTTTATTAAGATGCATTTTTGTTGGAGAATGAGAACAGACCAAGAAACAAACACCCTGGTCCCATTTTACAGGTGGGTGATGCAGGTACTGAACAAGACTTGCCCAGCTTCATACAACGATTTTGTGGCAGATCTCAAAATGAAACCCAGATTTCAGCTCACTATCGTAAGAAATGAGATTGGTGATTTTAACTACGCTGATGGGAATACAAAGTCAGAAGACTGAGTCTACAAAACTATTGTTATTTCTACCACGATTTTTTGTAGCAGAAACAAGTACAAGTAGCAAGCAAAGTCATAGAGTGAACAAGACTTCCTAAATCAAGCAAGAAGTCATCATAAAGCTTCAAGATTTTACTGGATGAAAATTAACCAATTAAAACTGTAAAAATAATTCAAATGACCAAGCACTGTTAGAATATTAAGGCTGCATCTCACTTTGCATGTTTCCCTGCCTCCCCCAAAAAAGTACACTTTTAAATCAAAACCACTAGCTGAATATCCCTTCTTTAGAACAGGGATTCCACAACCTAGAAGTGTTAAACTAGAGTAAAAATGTTATTTAAAAAGTCAACCCCAGACTTCAAATTTTGCAAAAATCCTTGCCTCGATATAGAAGTGTCAAGAGCAGATAGGTCAGCAAGCAAATGGTTTTCACAAGGTTTCCCAGAAAGACCACAATAGTTTGGAAAGCTTATTAAATTAGCTTTTAACTTTCAACACCACACTCTCAAACACACTGCTAAAGGGAATTTAAGACAGAGCAGGTAGACGGAATGGCTAGGATACAAATCAGAGAAAGCACCTGGGCCGAAAGGAACATTTCTCCATTTAATCACACACACATTGAAAAAAAAAAAAAAAAAAAAAAAAGAAGGCTGGGCACAGGCTTACCAGCTTTTTTTCCTCCTCTCATTAGGATGTGAGACTAATTAAAGTCTGTCAGTATCAGCAGAAGATTTGAGTGATGTGAAATGCAACACTGGGCCTTTTGAATGCTCTGTGAGCAGAAACTTGGCGAGAAGGTTAAAGAGGGGGTGAGGAAAACTACTGAAACCACAAGTCTCTGCATTATGTATTCATGGGATGCATGCTGCCAGCAGGATTGAGAACAGGCAGCCATGTAATGGGGAAATGGAGAGGTCTCACTTTAATAGATCTTGGAAAACAAATATATAGTCCTTTTAGTGGGTGCATCTCAAACTTAAAGGGGGTGATGTTAGTGATGTTAAAATTAGTACATCCAACCAACCAGAGGCAGTGAAATTCCTCCCTAATGAGAGGAAATTCAGAACTGAAAATAACTGCCTTGAATTTACTGCAATTTACCAGGGTCAGCAGATGTCTGCAGATACTCTTTCAAACTGACACTACACCAGTGCAAGAAGAAAAACAAATAGCGAAGAGCACACTGAAATACTAACTCTACAGCAATGCCTTCTGAGAGGCGCCAGATGGGCACCACGCAGGGCAGCCCACCCCACCAGTCCCAGGCATGCCCCATTTCCCAGCCTCTGCAGAGTGAGGCAAACTCCTAGCGTTTATGCATCTCAATACCAGCCCCCTACAAAAGTGCTGCAAAATCAAGAATAACTGCATCTAGAGCAAACCACAAACAGTTTGTATCTGTAAAGTATTAAGAAGGTAAAAAGCACTGTCTTACATTGCTGTAAAACTCCTAAGAGGTATAAAGAGACCTGGGCCCAAGGAGGTCAACAAGTATGGAAATACCCATCATCATCAAGTCTACAACCGCTTTCATCAAAGGTATTCTTTATATGCCCTTAAGCAATTAATTTATTTTTGCATAAATGGTATGGGTTAGCTCATGGCAACAGAGGTAATTTGACAGAGATGAATGCCAGTAATTTTATTCCTGTGTCATCAATGAGCTGGACAGTATGGGTGCTGCCTTCCCAATGAGGATAGCAAGAGAATAGCCCAACTGTAGCAAAAGCCACTCAAGTAGCAGCAGCTTTACCTCTCAAGGGGTGATATCTACACTTATGTCTAGTTTATCTCAGACAGCCTCTGAAGACATGATCACAAGAAGCAACCCTATAAGTTTACTGAACCCTGCCTCAAAAACCCTTTTCTGTCATTGCTTACACCACCTTCTCTCACATTATGCTGCTTTCCTCATATGTAGTTCTGCCTTACCTGCTGCATTTTTTCCAGATCAAGGCTGGGCCTGCTGACCTTATCCCCATATCCTTGACGATGTCTCTTACAAGGCATGACTTGCTCAAGGCCTGCCCCGACGCTTGTGAAGATTAAAGGTCTGGAGGCTGGGCTCCGCACCAGGGGTTGAAGTCTTTTGGGAGGGGAGGCACTGAACAGCACGGGGCTTGGGCTGGCGTGCACACCATCAGCCTGCTCTGCCACAGGCCGGAATGACATTGTGCACAAGTTCTTCACTTCTTCGTCACTGGAGGAGGTGTTGTTGCTGTCGCTGCAGCAGGCAAACCTGCTGACCTGGGACCACTTTCGCTTCTCAGCAGCAAACTCTCGGTTGATGCGCTCCAGCTCCTCTTCCGAGCTGTGGCGGTCAAGACTGGCATGGAAGAGGGCTCGAACCTTGCAGCATTGGTTCTCCTGGTTCTGGAGCTGGTTGGTGGCCAGAGGGGTCAAGGTACAATTCCGTCTTCTCTCTGGTGGGAGAAGGAGATAGAGGAGTGGCAGAGAAGATCTGCACCCCACACCCTAATAAACTGGGTCTGCTTTCTCCTAGCCTTTTTTCTGTCACACCTTCCCAAGTAAACTTCTGAGCTGTTTTCTACCTTTTTTCCTCCAGAAGAAACACACCCTGGATGAATGCTTCCCTTTGGAAGTTTCCATAACTTTTAGACCAGACTGCTAGATCCCCTTGCAAACTGTCACCTGGAAGTCTAGTTGCAGAGTAAGAACACAGACCTGCTGCCCACTGCATCCCCTGAAAGTGGAGAAGACACAATCTTGCAAATGTGTTGTTAGGCACTTACCTCTAGCTGGAAACATTAAATTCTAGTGACCAGTTCTCAGGGCAGAGGAGGTAAGTTAGTTATGTTATTCTAAGCAGCACATCTGTGGTGCAAATAATAGAGACCTGGTTTCTGGAGGTAAAGGTCTTCTTTCTACTACAAGGCTGCCATTTAAGAGAGCCTGCCTTCAGCCATAAGCTGACCACGCTTTACCTATTCTGCTGAGCATTTTCTATGTTAAGCATGTGGAACGGGAATCTGAATTTCAACAGGACATGTCCTGTGGATCAAGAATTTAACTACTCCTGCCTTTGGATAAGAATAAACTTGAATTTGGCTAAGTTACAATAAAACACAGGGCATGCACAAATGGCAGAGACTTACCATAGCTCAAGAGATGCATTTACTACAGATTTCACCTACAGCTCTAAGCTGCTTGACACCAGGTCCAAAAACAATAGCAGAGCACTCGTCTCCTCTATGAAAGTTCCTCAGCTAGATTCAAAATCATAGAATTGTTAGAGTTGGAAGGGACCTTAAAGATCATCTAGTTCCAACTCCCCTGCCATGGGCAGGGACACTTCCCATTAGATCAGGTTGCTCAGAGCCCCATCCAGCCTGGCCTTAAAAACTTCCAGGGATGGGGCTTCCACCACCTCTCTGGGAAACCTGTTCCAGTGTCTCACCACCCTCATGGTGAAGAGCTTCTTCCTAACGTCCAGTCTGAATCGTCCCAACTCCAGTTTTAATCCATTCCCTCTAGTCCTACCATTACCCGACATCCTAAAAAGTCCCTCACCAGCTAACTTGTAGGCACCCTTTAGGTACTGGAAGGCCGCTATAAGGTCTCCTTGGAGCCTTTTCTCCAGACTGAACAATCCCAACTCTCTCAGTCTGTCCTCATAGGAGAGGTGCTCCAGCCCTCTCATCATCCTCGTGGCCCTTCTCTGGACACGTTCCAGCACGTCCATATCTTTCTTGTAGTAGGGGCTCCAGAATTGGATGCAGTACTCCAGGTGGGGTCTCATGAGAGTGGAGTAGAGGGGGAGAATCACCTCCCTTGACCTGCTGGCCACACTTCTCCCGATGTGGCCCAGGATACGATTGGCTTTCTGGGCTGCTAGTGCACACTGACGGCTCATGTTGAGCCTCTCGTCTACCAGCACCCCCAAGTCCTTTTCTTCAGGGCTGCTCTCAAGCCAGTCGCTGCCCAGCCTATATTGGTGCTTGGGATTGCCCCGACCCAGATGGAGGACCTTGCACTTGGTCTTGTTGAACTTCATGAGGTTGGCATATAGGGCTGCCCAATACCAACAGTACAGGGGGAATGGAGCAAGCTAATCAGACAAGTGAGTCCAGGGGAATGGGGAAAGGGAACATCAAAACTGGAAGTGACAAGGAAAAGGAAACCTAGAACAAAGATGACACAGGTGCACAAGCATGGAATAGAAGATAAATTTTTATTCCCAGCTCTGCTGATGGCCCAATTGTAGACCTTCTCTGCCACATGTCTGCACCACTGGGGCCTTAACATGTGGCTAACAATGTCTACCTAAGAAAAGTGTAACTGCAGCATCCGATAACACTAGCTTCTCCCTGTGAGGTCTCAAAGACTCCAAGGTGACTGACTTCATGTATCTGGTTGTAGTACATTGGGGACAGAGGAGGAGGCACTTCCAAGAGCACAAGTGAAAAGCAAAAAGGACATCAATGCAGCATCCCAGGACCCTCCATCTTGTCCCTTTACCTCTGTCGATCTGAGCAAGCTCCTGGTTCTCTCCCTCAGAGTCGTCGCTGTCCTCATCACTTGGGGGGTAGGAGATCTAGGGGGCAAAGAGAAAGAAGAGGCTTCATCATGAATATTGATCATTGCCCTGCTGCTACCCAAGCTACTTCCCACACCCTTCCTTCTCATATCCCGCAGTCGTCCACCCCACCTAACCGCACACACCCTCCATTGCACCTCCCTGTATACACATCCTTATCTCCCAACCTCAAACTCCCATCACATCCTCTTACTTGTAGCAACACAAAACACACAGCCTACCACTATTTCCACCTTACTGCACCACCAACTCTTTCCCAAGCACAACAAACATACCCTGCCCTTAGCTCCCCAGACACACAGCTTATAACCATCATGGCCTACCACATCCACATCACGTGGACAACTGAATCTCCAAAACTCGGCACCAGAATAAAGACACATCCTGTCAACAGCACTATCATCTTGCAAGGCAACCACAAATGGAAGTGGCATGTTAACTTTAGCTGTCCTATGTATCTACCCACACTTCCCCCTTGAAGGCACAGACACAAAAGCCACCAAAGAACAGAATCATCTTGCTTTCCTATAGGACAACTCTGAAGAATGTAATAGAAATAAAAGAAACAGGATTTCACAGAAATGCAAACAATAACATGCTGTCCCCACCAGCACAGAATCTTACATTACCACTGAATACCCTCAAATGCTCCAAGAGTAATGACAATTCACATATTTGGTCGATCAGAAATCTTCAGGGCCATTTGCTCTGGGTCAGCCAATGGACTTCACCTAACCACTTGCTGTATACCCAAATATCCATTTACTCAAAACATTCTAACACTGAACAAACTTGCTAGCTGCCATTTGAGAAGGGTCAAGAGATCTGAAACCAAGCTTTTGTAGGTCAGATAGATCCCACTGCTGCTGAGTTCCCTACATAGAGGAAACCCTACCTGCCTTGTTCCTAAAGTGACTTTTGTTCTGCTGCATAGAGCATACCTGGCAGTTATTAGATAAGACCTCTGAGCCATGCAGCTTAGTATGTGTCTGGCAATGGCCAAAACCAAATGAGTCAAAGGAAAATGCAATACTTCAAAAGAAACCTTTATAAAAGACAGTTCTGGAATAACATGATCACTGCAAGATGAGCTTTACTACTCCTTACACCTTTTTATTCAGAACAACAACAGACATTCACATCATTCTTAGCTGAGTCTCACAAGCCACTTGCCCACAACAGAATCCAGTGGCATAGGTTTTAAAAGGTTACACGCTGTGTTTCCATTTTAAAAGTGTCTGATGTGCTGTGCTTGACTTTTATAGAAGATGAGGCAGCGTGCAACCATTACACTGATACGGACCCATTTCAGCTCTACTGTTGTTCCTAAGGAAACGTCCTTGGAGTGTTTCAGCCTCACAGAGACCCAAAAGAGCAGCTACACTTAACTAGATGCCTATGAAAGACACATACAGCTGATGGAGAGAAATAGGAATAGTGGAGAAATTCTGACTGATACCAAATTTGACAGCTATTAAGTCAACATACCTATTTTGTAACCATCCTCCAGAATTATGTATGGGGGTTTCATTACCCCAAAAGCCTGTTGCCACCTTTTTTCTCCTCCTTTTTTAAAGCTACCTTTTACTTTTTTATATTTACATTGCCCTTTAAGAAATCAGAAAATATTTTCCTTCCTTGCCAGTCTTTAAACTACTTTCCCAACTGTCAAGTGATGAATGAGAAAAGTGTCATTTTTATCCCCATTGCTGATATTCTTGAAGTAAACGCAGGGGGTTATTTTTCCCACTACAACTAGAATTTTCTTGTATGTATTCACACACATGCATCATTTAATAAAGGCAGCTGGCACTGAGGAACACTGCCAAATTAACAGACTACTAGTTGTCCCCAGAACAGGTATAATACCTTGTTTGTGCCATGGTAGTTCACAGAGAGGACAGCTGACACTGAGGTGTCATTGTGCTAGCTGCTGTACAGACAGACAGTGGTTCTGTCTTTGTTACAAAAGCTAAGGCTCCAAGTCTAACTCGAGAGGTACTGACCTTAGTCTGTGTCTCATTCCCATATAAAAACCTTTCATTTGGACATGGCAGGGTTTTCAGTGAGGTTTAATGGCTCTGCGTGGGAAACCTATCAGCTCCAGTTTTTGTACTATGTAAATGTCAATAAATGTCATGGCATTGCTTCCAAAAAAAGAAAAAAAGGGCAATGACATCTAGCACATGCAGGCCAAAGAGCTACTGCACAATGTCACTGGCTTGAGATGCTTAAGATAGGAGTTGGATTTGAGTCAATGATTGACATTTTGAAGGTCTTTGTGTCTGCCAGTCCTGAGCTTCCAAAATATTCACTCCTCCCTGTACAAGTGCAATTTGCTAGCCCCTAGTCTTGTATGGATAACTCTCTGCTGCTAAATCCTCCACAGTCCCACAGGCAGCCTAAGACTAATCCCCTCTGAGTTGCCTCAAACACTTCTCTAGAAGCTTTGCTCAGAGCACCTATGAGAGAAGAGAAACCTCTTTCAAACAAGAGGATACCAAGTCTGTGGATTTGGTCCCATAGTATATACCAAAGAAATTAAAGGAGTAGGACAATATGAAAGGCTTCATGGAAAAAAAGCAGCTCCCAGTCTTGGTAATCATCCTCCTGATGCTAGCCACAAAAGAGTAAGCACCTGCTCTTCTAGAATCAACTATGAATTTTATGAGCAACATATCAAGTGCTTTTCAGAATCAAGGAAATTAGAGACACCTATTGAGTCACTCTTCCTGACACCTACCTTTTCATTTGGAAGAACATAACAGTAGCACATTTCTCCCAACATTCAGACTCTGTTTCTCCCATTACTCCCACTGGCTTATTACACCCTTGTTCTAGACAATACCCTCAGAAATTAGAATATTTTCATAATATATATCACAGGCTAACCATAAAAGAAAACTTAAAATGGAGCAATTGTGAATTTTTTTTTTGCATGAATGAAGTAAACAGACAATAAGACTCAGAAGTCACATTGCTTATGATGCCCCATGACCAGCACTGTCTTTCAGAAGTCGTCTCATCTTGGATTTTGTGTGGGTTACATACAAGCAAATACTCTCCTGCCTGGTCTTCACATCTTTATCAGAGACAAAGTTTTCCTCCCATTTGTCATTTAGTAAGGTCTGTTATTTTAATATTGTTACATTCTCTTTTTATTAGTAAATCCTTCCACAAATTATATGCTGGCTGTGGGAACCAAAGTCTCCCAAGCTCATATGAGACCCTAGCTCCCATGTTTCAGCATGGAGAGAACAAGCATTAATAGCAGACTAACCATTAATCTTGCAGAGTTCAAATTTTACACATGAAACTCCTTGTATAATATACCACTCAGGCAAAGATTAATGGAAGATCAAAAAAAGGACGGTCTATATGTATAATAAAAATTTCCAGAAACTACAATGATACAGGGAATCAAAGACTAATGCTCTGACTAGTTGGAGATAAGTGCTCCCTCCCTTAACTCTTCCCAGGCTTTAACAGTAACACTTTCCTCCCTTCGAAAGTGTTCCACTAAACACACAGTGGGCTTGTGTTCAGGCCTCCAGCCTCCCTTAGACAGTCCCTGGCTTGTATTAGCCACAGATTTACTTTTGTCTGAGGCTGCACAGCCTTGTTTGCCTCAAACTCAGAATTGTGGCACTGAGAGAACAGAAAACTTGATCTCCATGCCAAAAATCCCACTAGATCATGTGGGATCCATTCACAACATAGGAATCACTAAACTGTTTATGTTGGAAGACACCTCTTGGTATTATCTACCCAAGCCCCTGCTCAAGCTGAGTCAACTAGAACAGGTTGCCCAGGACTGTGCCCAGTACACTCTGTTTACAAGTTGACAAAACAAGCCAGAAAACGAAGGCTGGGAAGCCATCCACCCTGCAGTCTTTCTTTAGGAAATGCATCAGATGAAGTTCAAAGACAGCAGCCTCCTGTTGATGAGGATCTCAGTCTTGCACATGGATCCTTCAGTTCCAGCACCAGACATGTCTTCTGTCAGGACAAGGACTCCTACCATGCCATATGGAAACATGGACAAACTTCACCATGAGTTTGATTTTGCATCAATCTCCAGTCAGGAAAGATGGGTTTGTGAAGAATAACCAGATGGTATTTAAGGAGAACTGAGTGTAACTTTGAGGGAGACTTAACATGAAAGGAACTAGCAGATAGAACAAAAAGCTAGAGACAGAAAAAACCTTCACCTTTCTCATCACACTGCGACTTGTCAACTCAGTACTGATAACTAGATGCAGCCAGAACTGCCCTGGTCCTCAAGGGTCCAGTCACCCATAGAGTCTAAAGTCCTGAAATATACCAGAAAATAGAGAAAACCCACCCTGTTAAAGTGAAGCTCCTCTTGGTTTTGCTCACAGAAGATAAACTAACCTGCTGTAGATCAAAAGTAACTATGTTAAGAATCATCCGTAATCTTACAAAAGAGAAGCGAATCTCACTTCTAAGGCAGAACAAATCTCTCCCAACAGGCTTCACTTAATGGCTGTATTGTCCTAAAAAACTAAAACACCAACAGGGTAATTTGGTGCAGTGGAGGGTGTGTGCATGAGGAGCAGACAAGACAAAGATACAACTGACCAGAGGCAACCCCTTGTTCCCAGCTTCAATCAGGAACACACAGGCTGGAGGACATCATTCCCAGTCCTCTTCTGGGAGGGAGGGACTTCACCTCCAGGGAGGTGGCTTCCCAGGCAGAAGCCAATGCTGCCTGTGCGGCCACATATAAAGCTGTTTGTGACAGAGGCTCATTAACTCGAGCCCTGGCACTCCAATAGAGCCCCTTCCAAGTGCCCTGTAAAGAGGCTTTGCTGAGTCAGTCTCACTCACTGGTTCCTAGCACAAAAGCAGAAGGGGATGAGCAGCTCACCATGACTACCGATATCTCTGCTATGAGGAAACGATTTCCATTGCTCCAGACTGAAGTGAAACCCGTGTTCACTTACCTTCTCCCTGCCACACTGCCTACAGAGTCACTGCTAGAGACACAGGCATCTTACAGCACTGGGCTCTGCTGTTGGCTCTTCTCCTTCCCAACTGCTTGGCTTTAGTAAGAAAATGTTACCAAGTTTCCCCATTGTTATTTTTCCTGGTCAACAATTGCTGTAGTTGCCACAAGACACTGCACGATCTTGAATGAAGGAGATGCTATGCTCCCAACTATAAGAGACTTTGAATTAGAGAGAGTGGGAAAACACGGGAGATTATGAGACACTGAAAGGCAGTTTTGAGCCATGGAACAACACAACAAAGGAAGAAGTGAGTCAAATAGACCTTCAAATTAGCATCTAACTCCTCTCCCAAGTTGTTCTTTACATTTTATTTTAGAGATATTCAGCATTACAAGGACGATTTATGCTAGTAAGAGGCTGTAATGCTTGCTCTCTCCTCAAGAAAAGCAGTAGAGTTAGAGACTAGAGGAAAGGTTCAGTTCAGTCTTGAAACGTGTACAAATGAGATACAGCTGCCCAGGCTAGATCTGGGTTTTACAGCTGGGGTCCTTCAACAGCTAAACCTCCATCCAGAACAGCCCTAGTTTGCAAAAAACTTTCTGAAGTCTTTTTTTCCCCATGTTATTACTATTTTCCTTTTCAATGTTCATAATACCTCTGCCTCCAAATTCCTTTCCCCATTTCCTTGCAAATGGCTACAATTCAAACCCAGGGTTCATAACCCTTAAACACTGTCCTGCTTGACAGAGCAGCTGTCTGGCTGAGTCAGTGAAAGCAGTGATGGGACGGTGCACTCCTCAAGGCCCTTGTTTTCCCAGCCTACCCCATGCCAAAGATAGCAAAATTCCTATTTTTTGTAGGAATGCAGCACGTTTAGTCAGACACACCATCTTCTGCATGAGTCTTAAGTCCAGTTAACCATCAATGGTTTCACAGATTTGAGGGAGGCAGGGAGTTATTCTAGGTAGCCAAATTCACAATGTTTTAACAATACAGATGTTATTTTTGTTGAATGCTTACAGACACAGGCAAACATCATGACTGGCAACAATCAGGGTGCAAGTGGTGGGAGCTGACCATGGAAACTGAGCTTCTGTTCTGAGGAACAATGACTGAACTTGATCTCCAGAAGCGTAGGCTTAAATTGGGTTACCTAGATCTTGAAAACACTAGGCTTGCACAGAACAGTGAGGACATAAGTGGTGGGTGGGTGCGGGGAGGTGCATGTGCGGTCCTCTTATTATTTTAAATCCTCTCCCTCAACTTTCTGTAATTCCACAAATTAATACATGTGTTTTAAACATACTGTTCGCACAGCAAGATTACGTTTATCTACTCTCTGCATCTCCTGGAAAGAAGTTACAGCTGTGGCCAAACCTGACTAGAACTACAGAGATGACAGGGCACTGCCCTAGGTTTGGGGATTCTCATTTCCAAGTGGAGTGAATCAGAGGACTCCATGCAAAGACAAGTGCAGTGCAGCTGGGTTCAGCACTGGGAAGAGGCACAGAGATGGGTCAAAATATGCCAACCCCATAGAGCACAACTAGACTCTCTGCACACACATCGGTCCCACATCAGTTCTCTTGCAGCAGAGTCTGCATCAAACCTCCTTTTCTAAATCTCCCCCTGCTCTTCTCAGGGCTAAGCTGAGATGATTTTGCAGGGGAAGACTGAAGATAAAAACACCAGGGGCTTTCACAAAATAAAAAAACAGCAAGTCCCAATGCATTGCCATTCTTACAGAGAAATACAGTATACAGCACCAATAAGCCTATAGTGCATAAACACATGGGCTCCATAATCACCAGGAAGAGAAGATCCCAGGGAACCAAATACAGCTGATGCCTACAATTGAGCTCCACTTTTTTACATCACCTAGGGATCAGGTATCAGGTGAGCCACAGCAATAGCCTTTTCCATTGACTCCTATCCACTATGCGTCTGATCTCAAAAGCTCTGGGCAAATATTGTTAGAAGAACAAAACCAAGATCATCTTTTAAATTCCACTCAAGATAAACCTCCAAAAGGCAGTACTTGCAAAGAGACTAGAACCGACACAGTTCTACCCAGAAGGGACCAATGGTATAAGCACCCACAGACATGCATACACTCCTCCCACCAGCCATCAAAACTTGTGTGACAGAGGACACAAAGAATGCTACTAGCTTAAAAATGAGACCTTAAAAAGCCTCCTAGGCAGAAAACACCCAGAGTCTGGTCCTTAGCACCCAAAATACTACAAGTCTTAGAGAACTCCATTCAGTTTATTTATCCTCACAGCCACTATGAGAACCAGAATCTCTTTTTATAAACATAGCTTCAGTTGTGTTTGGGGCCATGATTTAACAGGTCACAATGTTAAAAGTTACAGATAGAAGAAAGTCACTACAGCTCCCACTCAGCAGGTGGATAGGGTCTGGTAACAAAGGTGTTACCACTGAAGTAGAGCCTTTAATCTTCCAATTTCCTCCTTGGCTTCCCAGACCACTATGTTTTATGAAATAAGACTGATTCTACAGTACAGGAGCCAGTGGAATGCTGCAGCTCCATGCTGTGATATGTATCATCCTTTCTTTTTACAAGATTCTCAAACTATCCCCATGTTGTTACTTTAAGAGGCTGGTTAAGGTCTATAGCTCTTACTATGGTGACAGAAACCACACACTCCAACTCCACTTATGCCTGCAAGTGAAGCTTGCAGATGTCTTTCCAATAAGTCTCCAGCAAGTCTCAGTTTCTGCTCAGTACAAACCCCCAGCATAGCCTGGCCTCAGCCAGCAGTCACCTGCATGGGATGGAGACACATAGTAAGTTTTCTGCCAGCTCTGTTACTCTACTCACAGCTTTGCTGATGTGATAAAGAGATTTATGGCTAATTCATATCCAAGTTTCAAGGATTCTGTTGGAAGACTAGCATTCACCTGTTACCCTTCCCACCCTATGCACGGAGGCAGCACTTTACATACATAATTCAGAAGGGAAATAGCAAAGAAAAGAATGGTAAAGTGTCAGGAAACACCCATCAGAAAAAAAGCAGTAACCTACAAAACAGTTGTGCTGCAAAGAGATCCCTCGGCAAAGGAAGTCAGCTCCTCTAACAGCTCACAGTATGGAGCCCAGGCATTCCCCTGGCTCACATCCCACAGAAGCAGTGTTATTCAGCAGTGTTGACACCAGAAAGCACAGCAGTCCAGAAAGACAAGAAGGAGCCTAAAGGATTAAAGACCTTCATTTCAGGGCCTCATCCACCCTATGTTAAGATACAGTGACTTAGCTCCATCTGTAATTTACAGACCATTTGCTGCTGAACCTCAGCTCCAAACACAGTCAGATTAAAAGCAACACTTCGTCACAGGCTGACAGCTCTCTCAGACATAAGGGGAAAGCAGTACAAGGGACACCTAGAACTGGAGGGACACCTATACAACATAGCTAGTCTTGTCTGTCATGCACATACTAAGAGAGGGGAGGATGGGAAATGGCTTCTCACGCCAGTGCCAATCACTTCTGCTTAGCCACAGGGATTTAAATACACTCCAACTGACTCACAACCCACTGGCCTAGCTCAGTTATTACACTCCTGTGATGAGAAGAGGTCCCTCTGCACAGACCAGCTTCTCTGACAGTTTACAGCAACTCCCCAGCACTGTATGTGTCCCCTCTACCAGGGAAGTACAGCCAACAGCAGCTGGCATAAACAACGTATCTGGTAACAGTTTTTCCATTCCTTCCTCAAAAGGCCTAGGGAGGACAACTGCCATTGCCCTCAGATACTTGATTAGCTGAGGAGAAGCTGCTTGTGTTGGGAGACCTCACTCGACACTCACCTCTGCTCAGCCATAAAGAACTACATTAGCCAGATTTGCAAACACAAGGAACAATGCCTTACAGTCAGGCTGGAAAATGCATTTGGAGCACATGAGACATTTCAGGCTTCTCCTCCTCTAAAAATCCTACATTAACCCTTCTGAGTGCAAGCAGACACAAGCTGTTTTATCTACATGGATTTATACCAAACTTCTTGGGTTTTATCATGGAGCAAGCCAGTAATATAGACTAATCCTTCAAGACCAGATCTTTGATCCATCTGGTAAGGTATCTTTAAAGAGCTAGAACCATGTGAAAACTTGCAATTCCTCTCACTGCAACAGATCCTTTGCTGGTAGGTATTGCATGATTTTAAGTGGTTCCTAGTTGGGAGAATCTCAAAGAGATGGTCTGTTCACACCACACATGGAGGGATGGGCAAGAGATGACTGGTACAAAGACAGAATTTGAATGTTTACTCTCTCTTCCAATATATGAGCCAGAAAGCAGGAAATTAAATTAGTAAGAGGCAGGTTCTAAACAAACAGCAGGTGATCCTTCATTAACAAAGGTGTGAAACTTTCTGCCACAGGACATTCTGGATGCAAGGACCCTACATAGATTTGGTGGGGAGAAGTGGACAGGTTAAGGTGAAAGTAGTCCACTGGGCTACTAATGCACAGACAGTAGTTCTGTCTCAAGAAGTCCTCGAGACCAAAGTATGTGCTGTTCTTAGACTCTCTTCTAGGTGCCCACCTCTGGGAGATACAGACAGATCTAACACAGGGTGGGTGCTTTTAAGCCCCGTTCATAGAAGCAGGCCACACAGCACATGCATTTACTTACAATGTCACAACACAAGGGAATGCACAGAACAAAATCCAACAGTATTCTTGCAGATCCAACTCACCTCACTCACCACAGACAGCTACTGACAGAGTGTCCAAGCATCACATATCATTTCAGGAGCAAGACAGGGGAAAAGCTGCATTGCACTGCAGCCCTCTGCAAAATAGGGTTTTCCCAAGAATGACTTGTTCTGTCCAAGAGAGAATAAAAGGGTTTCTATAAACAAAAATATATAGATGGAAGCTACTGATTTTTTAAGCCTTTAAGTTATGTCACTTCATATGCTCCACACCAAATACCACTGTTCTCTCCTGTTAATTAGCCTTTGGCCAAAGAATTTTTATTTCTTCAGAATAACCAACTCCTAGGAATAAAGAAAAAAAAAAAGAAACCCACACATAAAAACAGCCTGGCTGCAGACAACTGTCTGAAACAACCACTTGGCTTTGTGTGTAATAACTGGGTGACAGGATATGGAAGGATTATTTTATGTTTTCCCAGCTTACATCCAGACACACTCTCAGCAAACTGGAGGATCTAACTGTCTGTCTGGCACCTCTCCTCAAGATGGGAAATTCCCCATTCAACCAAAGGAAATTTTCTTCTCATCTTATGCCCATATAGAGCTTGGCTGATTGTGGCCTCAATGCCAAAAAGTAAGGACAGGAGTTAAATAAAAAATAGCCTCCATCATGGAAACAACATGACCCCGTTAGGAAGAAGCAAGATGAGACAGACTGCTGAACATAATGAACGCAAGGAGATAGATCTTTATGCCACTAGCAACATGAATTCTGTTATCTCCTTGAAATCAGTGGCTCAAAACCAGGTTTGTAGACCAGTCAAAACAATTATTCAGCTACCCAAGGTCAATCAATAGTCTATTGCCTAGAAATGTCAGAAACCAAGGTCCATCTACTCTCATTGTAGACATTGATGAATATTGAGGTATTTGGGAATACTTTATCCAGGCATCTCCCATCCTTTCATAAAGCTATGATATGTCCTTTTCATAAAGCTAAATTCAGATAAGGACCATTTACCTTGTAGCCAGGCAACAAACCTCAGGTCAACCCATCCCTGAAATGGGAGACATGACTAATAATAACCTCCTCAGGGTGCTTAGGCTCTGGCACTCGTTTCCTCTTTTCCTCAGAAGGTGTTTCCACCCCTGAACTCTTAGATCTCATACAGGCTGATGCTGGAACAAAGGCGGGGAGGTGATCCCAGGCAAAGTTATAAAGGGCTTCTCAGGTGTGTTTGCTGAGAACAATGACCAACCAACCCAGTCATGCCAGCCCCACACAACAGCAGCTCATTTGAGGAAGAGAATCCATAGCCTCACAATCTACCAAGCCTGAAGGACACCTCCTCAGGTTTCACCACATCTCCTCACTGACAACATTCATTTAGAAGGTGCATGCCAGTGAGGCACACGCATTGATCTCCATTCCCAGCACCACAGCTTAAGCCTTGATGAGCTGAAAGGGCTCTGCAGCAGGACTTTATTTCTACAGTGAGCCTGGATGGTGGGCTGGCTGTCTAGAAGTGCTGGGGGAAGAGAGGGCTGGAAACAAAGACTGGTCCACACGAGCTGCTTGCAAAGCTGACAGTCACTCACAGAACCTTCATTGGGCTTTTAGCCCCTGCCAGCCCCAGAAGGCATTCTGCCATGCTAACCCAGAACAACTAGGAAGGCTCAGGATTTGGATTATTGCACATGCAGCTATGTAGCAGCTTTGGTGCAGATCTTCCAAATAAGATACTTTCTTATATACAGGTCCACCAGGACATTTCTATAAGCGTCCACAGTATTTCACCCTCCATGAAGCTACCAAGACAGAGCTAGAGAGCCAACCATGTGAGCTCTTCACATGATGTACCCACACAAGGGTCCTCTGTTGTAGCATTCCCAGGCTGCCAGGGCCGTCTCAAAGAGAAAACAGCAGAAGTTCACCTGGCTGAGCACTTGGTATGCTGCAGGAATTATAGAGGAGGAAGAGAAACTACTCACCATGTAAGATCCACTCCCTCTGCCTCAGCCAGCTCCCGAGATGCCCCAGCCTAAAAATGCCTGCCCTACAGCAACTAAACAATTCAGTCTGATGTGTATACTGAGGTACACATGGAGGCCAGGTAAAAGTCCAAACAGATCAGCCCACAGCAAGGAGGAGGTTATACTGGGTCTGAAAAGCAAGAACATAGCAAGAGAGAGGAGAAATGCCCAGAGGCATCTTGAGCTGTCCACCCCCAAGGAGTGACCAAGCTGGTCCAGAAGAAACCAGACTTCTTTGAACAGTGCTTCACATGTGTGCCATGTCCCCACAGTGTGGGCAGGCCTGTGCCCAAATTGGCATGGAGACATCTCTGCATAGGTCACATTGGGCCATATGTCCTTTACATCAACTTTTAGGCTTGTGTCACAGGAGGTTTCGTACTGCACAGGGAATGCTTTCTGTGCAGATAAAGGTCACAACTAATTGGCTTTTCTCTAAATCCTTGCCTGGGTGTTCACGCTGAGCAGTTGCAGGTGGTGCTGGTGCCTATTCAAAAACAGCTTAGCTGGCTGACTCTGCTGGTCAACGGTGGCGAGAGGACAAACAGGCTCTGCCCACAGCCACATACAACAGTTACTGCTGTAGAAAACAGCCCTGAGCACACACATACCTGTGATGCTGGTTGCTAGGAAAAGTTGGGTCACCCAGAAATCCGAATCCCACTGAACAGGAAAACAGGGGCTACAGATAAATGCATGGGGGTAGGAGGGGTTGGTGCTGCCTACATGGAGGGTGGGAGTTGTATTTCCCACTGAAAAGCAAATACAGCCCTTGGTTCCCATATTGAGACATCCCGACAACATTTCTGTGAACCCAGGCATACTCCAGGAACTGCCAGAGAAGCTGGCCAGACTGGAATGCTAAAGAAGAGCAGTGCCCTGCCCACCCACCACTCCACAGAGATGTCCTACATGGATGCAAGCCTTGCTTTTTACTTTAAAAAAGGTGAACCCACTGTTTTGCAAGAGTTGTAATTAAAATAAATGATGACCTGGGTCTACTTTCTATTTTCACTTCAAATATAAGCTATTTTCCTGCTCAGGAAAACTTTCAGCATCCCAAACACTGCAACATAAATTCAGGAGCTGTAAGTCTGTGCATGACAGCAGGAAATGAAGTACAACTGCATTGTCCAGCAAAGCAAAATGGATTAATCTGTTTTCACTGAAATGCAAAAGTTAAATACGCAGTATTACATTTTCGGAATTCAATTTTTCATTCAAACAAAAATCAAGAATTGGTAAATACAAGGAAAAGTAATGAGATTTCTTTGTAATGCTGGGGGGTGGATTTTTTTTTTTAATCTATCCCATATTTTCATATCAGTCATAAGCAAGGCCAGCTGAGAGGATGTCTCTCTGAACGATCTCAATGTCAATAAACTCCCCATTGTGCTGTATTTGCAATATTAGCAATTTGTCTGAAGTCCCACTTTCTGGAATTCAGTCATTACAAGAGATTATCGGTGCTGGATGTCTGCACAGGAAAGATGACAACCCTTGAAGATTCAGACCTTAGAAGCCAAATCGAAAGAATTGTAAACCTATTCTTTTACAATGTCTCAGGCACAAGTCTCAAAAAATAAAGGTTTCTGAGTGGCTGGGATTGCCTGTTCTATACTTTGTCTTGGCTAAGTATCGATCACAGTGTTTCTTACCTACTAAAATAATTTTAGTCCAAATTATCACAAACCTAACTTTAGGCATATTCATAGATACTCCAGTAGCCAAAATTGTATTTACACAGTTATATTTGTGCAAGTGCTTGTCCCCTCCTGAGTGAGATTAATACAAACCAGAAGCATCTAATGCTACCAGGCTTTAATAGGAGGAAAAGGAAAGTTTCAATGTAAAACAGAGTCCTCCAGTCCTAGAAGAATGAACCTGTTTGGTGGTATGTGCTGAAAAATCTATGAAGGAGAGAAACCTTCATATACCACAGGAGACAGAGGAAGCTAAATTGACAAGCATGGACAACCCAAAGAAAGCATGAGCATTTACACAGATCTTTGAAGGCGTACCCACTATGCACCAATAATAGTGATGCTACTTCACTCTTTTTTGGTCTGAGGAGGAAAAGTTTAAACATGCTCCTGGCTCTGCAGAATAACCAGCTACCACCAGGACAGTGACTCAGAAGCCACTGCCTGCAAGCTTGCAGTTCACTTGGGACAGCCAGCTGAACCCCCTTCATATAAGAAGGATCAGGATCATTCCCAGTCGCTTGTCAGGGCTGGCCGCTCATATCAGAGTCTCACAGATGATTCCAGATGCAGATGCCAGCAGAAAATAACTGACTCAACTTGCTGGTCCCCAGCACTGTGTATGGACACATACAAGCTGCAGGGGTATGTGAAGAGAACTGATGTGGTGGCCTTGTTAGTGCCTACTCCACAGTTCCCTTGCAAGCATAAGGCTAAATTACATAGCAGAGAAATGCAGTTCTCTGTCACCAGAGCAGACTCACATATGAGTTCATTTCACTGATCAACATTAAGGAAATGACAAACATGTCTTAAGTACCTCTGCCCAGGACAAAAAGGAATATACTAAGTACATAAGTAATTTAACAATTTCTGTGGATTAGAACAGCAATTGTATCACCTCCAAAGTTGTTTGTGTCAACAGCAAAGCTGGAATGGAATTGCCACCCTTAAAGTGCTCAGTTTTCTTCAGCTACATGTTCCAGCCAGTTAATTTTTTTAAACACACCACAATTCAACTGTTTCATTCTGATAATACCTAGGGCCACTAATTAAGGGCTTAGTTTGACTGGCAATGCACAGACTTGTTCCAACCAGATGCTCCCTGCCCCAAGGAGCTTGCTCGCAAGCAAAGCTTAGAAAATAGACACCTACACTTTAGCCACTACACAAGCATGCAAGGGCACAAGAGTTGAAGAGAGATTTGGAAGAAGTGCATTTATGTGAGAAACACCTACCCCAAGTTGTGGGGATGAACAAGACATTTCACTTCTAGAGAGCTCAGTCAGTCAGTTGGAGAGTACTTCTAAGGGCTCAGTATCAGTATTCCATCACATAAACCCACATGCAACCCCAGGATATGCATTTTAAAAGCTTCTTGAACAATTTGATGTATAGTTCAGGAAGGGCTTCTCAGGGCTACTAGTCCAAAAGTATGAAAGAAAATAATAAAAAACTGTACTAGATTGTAACACTGGACAACAAAGGAAAAATTCAGGCCTCGAGTTACAGGCCTCTCTTACTTTCCTTATTTGAAACATTTCACTACAGTATGGGACAAGCCCCTGCTCTCACTTTTCTCCCCTGTCCCACAAAGTCTGCTCTGGAACAGACGCAGTTGCCAGCTGTTAACAAAGATGAGCCCTAACCTGTAGTCAGATCTGCTTTTGGCTCTCGATTTCTAACAGCCAGCCAAAACCTGGAGGTTTCTGAATCTGGCCTGATCTCTAGCAAATAACACCAGACCATTGAAGCAAGAGGTGGAACAACAGGCTGAGGCAGAAGGCTCCAATTCACAATCATTTCTTGGATTTAGCTACAGCAGCTGAAGGACTCTAAACCAATGGGCTGGACTATGAACCACAACAGCTCAGGAGTGGACATGCTGCCACTGTGCTGCACTGGCTACAGGGGCACGAGTGTCCAGTGGGAAGACAGCAAGGTCAGCAGGACCTGTCTTCAAAGGCAAAAGCAAATTTGAACCCTAACTACCACGCTTCACAGCCCAGCCACCCTACCAGAAACTGCTGGCAGTACACAGTAACCCAACAGCAGGTGAAGTGTCAGTCAGTCAATCCCCCCCTTCCCATTATGGTGACTTCTGGTGAAAGGGCAATAAAGGCACAGTAACTTCCTCAGCAACACCAGCATAAACCAGCAGACCTCTTGGGCCAAAGCCCTCTGAGCAGCCGCAGTTGTCAACTGCCTAAAGACCAACTTCAGTCGGAGGGAAAAAACAGAAAAGTTCATGACATCTTACAGGAGGCAGTGGCAGCCTCTCAGCTTCAATCGGAGGAAGGCTAGGAAGACCTATCACAGCCACACTAAACCAATTCAGGACACTTGGTAACAAAATAAGATCTTCACAGTGGGCAGAAATTTCATCCTGAAAAAGATTCCCAAAGCTTGGATGCCAATCCAAGGCTGCTCAAATCTCCCCAGCTTACAAAAATGAGTTGACAGTTTACCCAAGGAGTCTCCCAGGACTTTGCCTAATGGCAGTACTGTTGCAAACCAGAAACACAACAGCAGCTTGTTTTCCGTTGAATTTGGGAACTTCCAACAAAGGTCATAAAGTGCAAAAGCAAGTGGGTAATGAAGAAGAGCAGCTAAGCACACTGATTTTAAAGCTCAGAAAGCTCTTAATTTAGGTGGTGGATGCAGATCAGTTCTTATTCTATCCAGATTAGTTGCTCATTCTCCATTTACACTACTACAGACCTGATTTATGCTCATACCTATCTTTTCACTAGGTTTCAATGGCAGCAGGCTGGACCTTTTAAATAATGCACGTACCATACATGCCAGAATACATACAGACCTGCACAGACACAGACCAACGTGAGGAATTTGAGAAGGCAGAAATCCAGTCTGTGCCTGGCAGCCCCACATCATCTGAGGGCAGTAGAGGGAGATAGTACAGGACACTTGGCCTTGTCACAGGGTCCAGGCACAGTGCAGCCACAGGAAGCTCCCACACAGCTCACCGCTTGTGACACCTATCCCGTGTCAACACCTGCAAGGAGATCGGGCCCAACACTCAAGACAGAGCACTGCACACTCTGCTAAGCAATTAGTATGCTGGTACGAGGCTCAACCAAGACCAGGCAGCTGCACATGGTCCCCAAAGGCCTACAAAACATATATAAACTCAGAGTTTGAAAGTCTGGCTTTATGCCCATACACATGTATACCAGTCATTGTACCACTCCCCATGGCAGGCTGCAACGCTACCTCTGATGGTCTATGCATCAGCCTTCCAAGAAACAGTGCAAGCTTACATCTCTCTTCTCTACTGAGCCTGCAAAAATGCAGGCCACCTGTTTGCAGCACAAAACTTTGGCACTAATATGAACAAAATGGCTGCAGATACCCACTCCTGCGGGTTTTCCTGCACGCCTCCAAGCATCCTGAAGGCTGTATATAGCCCTGAGAGCTCCTTCCAAAGATTCTCATGGTTTCATAACCTGAGGCACCAAGAGACAAACAATAAAGCTAAAGGAAGCAATCACAGCCACAAGCCCCAGAAACAGAGCGTTCAAAAGAAATCCCCCACTGTCTCTGCAGAGATATTCTGCACTGAATCCACCCACCACAACCTAAAGCATTGCCCTTATTTTATTTCCAAAAATAAAATCTACTCCTGCCTCCCCCAAGAACCACAGAACTTGCATTCCCCACAGGAAGAAGTGCATGGACACAGCAAACTTTGAGGAAATATCAGCACTGTTTCTAACAAAGTTGCCATCAGCCTGTCTAGAGTGACTGCGCAGAAGTGCAGCCACACGGCAATCAGCCTCTGTGTAACACATACAAAAGACTCCAGTAGAGTCTGGTATACGGATCCCCAGCCCCCAACTTGGGCAACGAGGGCTGCTACTTTTCCCAGATCCATTCTTTGATTTGGGGCCAGGCGCTACATTTCCTGCAGTACTGATGCCGATCCAGAGTAACTCTGCTGATTTCAGGGGATATCCCTTGGTTCACAACAGTTCTGCCAAATCAGGATCTGGTAATTTTTTTTTTTTTATAAGTAACTCATCACGACTCCATTTTTATCCCATTGCATATGGCTCAGAAATTCCTCCTTGCATTTGGCCGGAAGGGCTTAGATATCCCTTATGCTGGATCTGTGATCCTTATTTTACTTTTGAGCACTAAGAAAGGATTTAAGCAGCGTTCAGAAAGCCATGGGTCAATTCAGCTCAGATTCCAGCCTTCAAGACCAGAAGGGAGAGAAATGCAAATAACGAGCTGAAAGGCATTTTAGGCAAATCATGTTTGTACAGTATCTAGCACAGGGGGATTCTAGCCTAGTAAGGGCTAGGAGATTACAGATTGCACGCATGCAAACGTAACTAGACAGGCAAATACTTATGTAGCTAAATATGAACCCCATTAAAAATAAATTCTTCTAGAGAACTTCTGCCTTTATCCACCTTTCTCTATTACCTAATGAATTGTGCAGGGTAACTCTGAGAGCAAAGGAACAGGATTTTAGTAACAGGAGTACAGCCTAGGCCAGTTCCTACTGAGCACACTGGCTGAGAGGAAACTGGCCCAGCATAATAAATACTACAAGTTACTAGCTTCTTAAGGCCCTGTTATTAGTTACCTGAAAGCTGCAAAAAAAGAACCGAGACAAAACCAGCTGTTCTTACCTTTAGCTGGAAAGGTTGAATTTCATTTAAACTCTGGTTCCTGAGCTTTTTGGTGAGGATCTTCAGCATGGTACAAATCCGAGGAGCCAAGAAAGGGTTAAGCATACACACACGCAGCATCTACATCTGCCGAGCCGCTGCTGCTACGCTTGGAGGAGCTCCGCAGAGCTTGCATCCAGCACCCTCAGGTACACGGCGGCGGGGGTGTGGGGAGCAAGGCTCCAGACAGCCAGCTCCCAGCTGTGCCCCTCTCTCCTCCGCCACCGCACTCCGTGCTACAGCCCTCCGCGGGGGGGAGAGGGAATCACTTTCCAAAGCCTAAAGAAAAAAATAAATACCAAACTTCCTTTGCTTTCCACCCCCCTCCCCGGTTACGCTTCAGAGAGAAGGGAGGTACCAGCTGGCAGCGTGCTGCAAGGGACAAGAGACATTCGGCGCAGTGTTTATTGCGGAACGGCGGAGCTCCCTAGCCGAGGCCCCGGGCTCCGTTCACGGCGGCACTCCCGCCTGCCCCGTCAGCCCCGACGCCGGCAGCCCCAGGCGGGCATCGCGCCCCGCCGCCACCGGGCTCCCGCGCCGCCCACGGCTCCCGCACCGCCGCGACCGCCCGCACCCTGCCCGCGACGGGAAACTTGTAACAAACGGCGCGGCAGCCGCGGCGCCCATTGGCCGGACAGGGTGGGACGGGGCGGCACGGGGCGGGACAGGGCGGGGCCTCCGCTTAAAGGGGCCCCGCCGGCGTAACCGCCGGTGCCTGCTCCTGCGGCCCGCAGCTGCTCCCGGGGCCGGGTTCCGGAGTCCGGGCCGGCGCAGGCCCGCCGCGGTGCCGGCCTGTCGCAGGCGGCGTTCCCTGGGTCCCCAGCCCAGGCGGACGCTGCTCGGGACGCAGCAGACTGATAACTGCCAGTGCTGTACCGCAGCCGGATCGCACCGGGAGGGTGAGGGGGTGCCCTGCCCTGCCCCCCGATTCCGAGCGCGGATCCGCAGGGAGGACTCCTGTAGCCCATCACGAGTCCCTCGAGCCACCCAGGGGGCTTGCAAAGGGCCTGCAGCCGCAGGGACACTCGCTACCGCCTTTTCTCGCAGCAAATGCAAGCGCGGGGCCGGGATGGCACCGGCCCCTGCTCCACCAGCTGCCCTCAGGCACCACCAGCAAGGTCCTCCAGCACCTCCCTGGCCACACAGCCGGGGCACTTGTCAGGGACTGGCCGACCGGCTCCCTGCCACTTCCAGCCCGCAGGAAGCCACCAGCACCGTTTGCCAGCAGTAACAACAAAGAGCTTTCACCCGCTGCCAGCGATAAACTCTCGGTGTCTGGGTGAAAGGTCCCTTTTGGACATTACCAGTCCCTTGGGGCCAGCAGCACCTTTTGTCCCAGCCTTCCTCTCAGGACAAGTTGGGAAGTGTTGAGGAGGTCTCCACTTGTGTACAAATTCCAAAGAAGCACAGGCTGGTTAACGTTATCAGTTCCCAGTTCTCAGATAAGGAAAGAGCGCTCATAAAATGCTGACTACGGAAAAGAAAGAGAACATCTTCGCTGCAGGGGAAAGGGACATGATTCAGGTCCAGTTGGCAAAGTATTTTTCTTGAAGGAGTACAACGGGCACGGAGTCAGCCAGAAAACAACATTTCTGCTTTTCAGATAGTGCCTTCTTAGAAGATGCCTGCAGTAGGAAACTCTCTCATCTATTAAACCATACTTGCTCTGTGAGCTCTGCATTCACACCGTGGACTTATTTTCACCTACTTCCCTCCCCCCAGTTCACACCAAATTGAAATCATCATCCAATCTTATGACTCTAAGCTACCATACGTTGTTATAGGTACTTCTGGTTTCCTTATTGCATGAACACAGGAAAACAGGGAATAGTGCACATTAGCAGATCATGAGTCTAGCATTCTGCCCCCAACAGAGAAAGTAAAATGCCAGACGAAAGCAGAAATCCTCCATATAGATATGCAATAATACACCTAATGTCAGGTAAGAATTACTCCTGATCCCTAACTGGTAATCAAGGTACATCCCAAAGCCTGACAACTGAGAATCTTTTATCATTTTCTTACCATAGTGTATGTCACTGAAGAAGATTCATTTTTTTTTCATATAAAGCCAAATTGCCCAGGTCTTTATTCATTCTTTATTCCGGCGCTGGAGCCGCTAGCTTTCCTCATCATGGTCTGTAGCAGATGACCCATAAACCACAGGCAGCTTAAACTACTGGGTATGATTGCTTTCCCATATTTGAGCTCTCTGGGTTCAAGCATTGGGACAGGCACATGCCAGGGTCCAGTTGTTTATCTCAGGACAGATTTAGCTGGAAAAGCTCCCTGAAACAGACAAGAGTAGATCTTCCCACCTCACCTGCAACCTCTCACAGCCTGAGCTCTCACTGCCCCACCAAGGTGCAAAACAGCAGCGGTGACCACAGCCTGGTGGTGGGTTGGTGCTGGGCTGCCTGACCTGCTCTGGGGCCAGTGCTATTGACAACAAGCAGCAAAAGCAAGTGCCAATGAGGCTGTGTCATGACACTTGTGATATGAGAGAAATTAATATTATAATTCTTTGTATTAACTGTGCTTCTGCAACCTTTGCCTACAGATTTTTCAGCAGATGCCTGCAGAGCAGCTATTTCTTTCTTGCTTTGTATTTCATGTAACCAGAATAGCCAGCAACACCAACATCAGGTACACTAAGGTCTTTTGGGGGTCAAGTTCTGCACACCTGCTCCCAGTGTTTTCTCGTATAAAGTGTCCATGAGCATCTCTGTGTTCCATCAGGCTCAGGAGACTCTCCAGCTAACCTTGCGCCTTGCACTGGTAAAGTACCGTGGCCCCTCTCTTGCTCCAAGACTGCAATGCCAGGAGCAACTGATTGACAGATCACAATCTCTCCATTGATCCACAGCAACCAGCATCTCCTCTGAATGAGGCACGGTGACACACTGCTGCAACCAGTGACAAGCAATTTTGCAGAGCCCCAGAGGAAAAGAAATCCTTGCAGAAAGCAGAGCTGCAACCTATTGCTACAGCTCTTCTGAGCTCTTTATGTGATCCCTGCCCTGAGGATGAGGCTTGACATGCTAGATGGGTTCCCAGTAAATGACAAGTCATGCTGCTGCATCACATACTGGAAAGAAAGCTTCTTGAGAGGTCTGGAGGTGTTGCTCCTCCACACACATACAGGTTTCAGAACATTACCAAGTAACTGCTATCCAAGGACAGCAAAATGTTTTTCAGGGATAAGTAACAGTATTATTCCCAAAGGAGAAAACTAAGACAGGGGGAGGGTTACTTGACTTTCTGAAGGTCACTGAGGAAAGCTGTAGAAGATCCAAGAATAGAAGTGGTATCTGCTGGCCCCTAGCCGTATGCTCCCAGACTGCCCCAGACTGTAATCTAGCCTGTTACTAGATCACACTGCTGGAGCTATGCAAAATTCAGCGGTTTCACTTCCCAAGCATCTCATGTGATCGCTTTGCTTTGGTTTTGGCTCCTGTGGGTTTTTCACCCCTGGAGTTTTGATCTGCCTACTGGGTTCAAACCAAATCCAAATCTCAAACCTAGTAAAAGAGGCCACGTTTCCTCTGGTCACATGATAAAAACATGAAAAATGCATTGCATAACATTTATGGTAAGCCCACACGCCTGCTCCAGCATTGCTTGAAGATCTTTTTAAAGTCCTCATGGCCACACCAGGAGCAGAATGGAGGCAAGTGGCAAGCTCCCCCTGCAAGAACACATGGCGTTGTGGTGACAGGGAGAGGGCAGGGGGCTGTGAGCTAAGCCGGGATCCTGGCTCACTTCCACAATACCCACATGTTCCTGCCTGCTGCTGCCATGGGGAAGACATCCCTGGAGAATTGCCTTAGTTCCTGGTGTGCCACATCTTATTTTCCCTCAGAGACATCCCTCTGTGGGAATTCTGGCCAAACACTACAACAGGGGAGACAGCCAGGAGAGGTGAAGACAATGCAGCAATAATTAGCTCAGGATTCGCTCTGAGCTGTGTTTCCTGTTGTGCCCGGAGGACAATCTAATACCTTCTGCAGCTTATCCTGCCCACGGTGTACCACCGACACTGCAAGATGTAAGAACAGGAATGCGTGTGGGTGCAGAAGGCCCCATTAGGCAGGCCTGGCCAAGCCTTCTCACAAGAAAAGAGATGCTATTTTCACACTTCGAAGTCACAGGGGGAATTGCTCGGCCCACCTTGCACACTGAAATGATCTTCAGCCTCCCTTTCCCAGACACTGTGCCATAGTAGGATCATGCTGCATCTGTGGGGATGCTGTTCTGAAACTCACAATGTTAAAGGCAAAAAAACCACCCAGGGAAGAAGTTCAAGTGCCATCTATTGGGGATCTCCTCTCATTACACCAAGGGATACAGAAGGATGCGCTGGAAAAAAACCCATCCATTCCCTCTCGCTTATGACCCTAAATGGGTGATGTCTGAGACAGACACTGGAGCTACAGCCAGTGCCAGGCACGGACAGACGATATGTCTGCCAAGGGCAATGCTAAAAGCACGGCAGAAGTAGGATGAAAGCTGAGCCTAGAGCTTGCTTGGAAGGAGATGTGGGCCCAAAGCCAGGGACATTGTGAATGGTGCTACAGAGCAGGGCCATCCACCAGTTGTCTCAGCCACAGACCAATGCATGTAGGTAAAAAGCAGGGGAGAAGGACAGTCCACAAAAATAATGATAATTGTTCCCAGAAGAGCACGACTGACAAAAGAGGCAACTACAGCATTCAGCATGGCAAAGGGCACCGAGCTCTACCCCTGAGCCAGCCACCAACCATTTATGGCAGGTACCACAGAGCATTTGTCCTCCCAGTGTGTGAATTGCTGAGCCAGTAGGCTCTCCCAGAAAGGATCATCTCTGATTTTGCCTCTGTATGATGTTTGCCCTGACACAGGCCGACCTAAGCTGAGTCCCACACACACAAACCGTAAACACCCTGTGACCCAGCTGCAGGGATGAAGCTGCAGTGCACACAAGTGGTCTTTGAGCTCTGACCATGTGGGTTTTATACCAGAAGCATGGGGCAGGCAGTTGGGAAACATCCCACATATGGTCACAAAGCACCCCTTCTCTAAGGCTACAGGCACCCAAAGGTGGGAATTGGCCACAGTTACCTTAACGGCTACCAGCTGTCCCAGAACTGAGCCATCTGCTGTCATGCAAAGGCTTCAGGGAGTATCAGGAAGGGCTGGTAGGAGATGTCTGAGACTGACAGCTATCTATGCTGTTTTAGATACATCTGTTTTGGGCACATATGAGCAATGACCTACCTAAGATTCATGTTCTTGCAGATGCAAGTTTTTGACTGGCACAAAAAGAAGAAAAGAAGCAGAAGAGAAATTGTAAAGTGTTCAGAAATTACTGATCCCTGCTATTTGATAGATAAAAAATGACCGAGCCAGCACAGGCCATGTGACAGCAGTAAGGAAAAGAGATCCTGTTAACCGCACCGCTGTGCAGCCCCATCTCTGTTATAACTCCCTTGCTGCTCATTCTCTCCCTGCAAATTGCTAAGGCCAATTGGAAAGTCAGTATGTGGCTAATATGCCAAGAACCAGGGAGAACGGGATTACCACAGCTGTTTCCACCATGCTTCTCTAGCTGGTACTCCAGATATTTGTTCCTCTGCAAATGGTCCTGGAAGCGGCCCCACAACACCCACTTGGTAATGGACTACTTGGACAGCACTGACAGGGCCAGCAGTTTAGCTTGGCCAGACAGTAGCTCCAGGGTAGCAGGGCAGCCTGGCTCCTCAGAAACTCAAGCAAAGATAAATGACGATTTCTGGTTTAGATAGCTTCTCCCTCTAACCCCTGGAGAAGAGGAATTACATCATCTGGCTAAAGGATCTCGGACCTTCTTTCCTTCAAATACAGTCACTGCAACTCACTCATGCCTCTTCAAATGCCTTCACGATAACAGTCCTCAGCTGGGATCACACGGTGGTTCTGAGCCCTGCCATGTAGCTAGCCAGGAACAGCAGCCAGTCCAAAGATGAAAGAAACATCCAGTCTATACATCCTACCCGCACAGAGAGGGCTAATCAACTCACCAGCTGCCTCGGACTTGAGGTCTTTAGGTCAAAGAGAAGAAACTTCAAACTACAGTGCTTAGAAGGTCAGCATCGGAGCAAAAGGGCCTAGGTTCCTGTAAAAGCAGGAAACTTCTTAAGCAAAAGTGCTAGCAAATTAGCACACTTAGACTCTGCAGAGGACGGGAGAAAATATTATTGTGGTTGCTAGTTTGATGGGGGGAAGTTCCATTCTGGAACTTTCTGGCCGCCCAGACACCCCCTGGGCTTATCCCAAGTGCATAAATAAAATACAGCTTTCAACATCAAAGAGGTTTCCCAGTTCCTCTTGTTGGGCACCCCATCTAGATCTGTATTTGTGAACAGTTTCAGTGCTTCTGAAGTTAGTATCACCAGGGAAAGAAATTCCAGGAAGAATTTCCAGGAGGTGCAAGTTTGAACTTGCCGCCTTGAAGCTCATCCCTGCTGGGAATGGTGCATGGATGAGGAGAGCAAGAGCTAGGCTGCACCCACGCTGTACCCTGGCTGGGCCAGCCTGGGGGACTCCTGGCCACAGTGCCTCACTGTGAGCCTGGACAGACCTCTCAAATTGCCACCAGATCATCAGAAAACATCAGTCAGGCCCTGGTGATGTTTCACAGAACTGCTAGTACTCCGCTCAGCCTGCCTGCACCCCACTGCCAACTGCTGCCTGCCTCCAGTTCATCAGTCAGGAGGGAAGACAGTCAGGGCATAAACCTGTGCTACTGAGATGTTCTTAGCATGGCAGGGAAGGTTGGGGAGAGGAGCACGAGTACTGCCTGAGGTCTCTGCAGGAGTGACAACATAGCAGAATAACCACAGAAAGGCTCGGAAGTAAAATATACAGCCCTTAAAATAACTGTAGATCTGGAATGTGCTCTAATAACTGAGGATTTGTGGCCACAAATCTTGGAAGCCAAGCAAAGGGGTCCAAGCATCCAGTAAGACTGGACTTTGAGGAACAGAACAAGTCAACCTGTCTTCACAAGCCACTGTCTCAAAAGCCCAGATTGCTAGACTGGCCAAGGAAGGAGCAACCTTAGAAGATTTTATAATGAGAATAAATCACAAGCATTTATTCCTTGCTTTCTGAACTCTCTGAATGCATGTTGCACCTCTAGACACCCCCCCCACCCCACCCCCCCCGTGGCTCTTCTAGTGGCCAAGGCCAAATGCTGAAACCTTTATCAGTTTCTCACAACTAAGGACAGTTATTTGCAAGCTATCCACCAGAAATCCCGGTTGGAATAGCTCTCTCGGCAGCATGGCTGTATAAACAAGGATGAAAATGGCCTTGGGAGAGAGGAAATGAGTTTGGCATCAGAAACTGTAAGTTCTGCATGCAGGCACGCTAGCACTAAAAATGGTCAGAAAAGGGGCCAAGAGAAGATGAGCTAAGACAAAGAGCAGATAAAGGGTGGAGGTAGGATATTTTTCTGGAAATCTTATCATACATCACTTCCTTGTGTCTCTTTGTTTCCCGGATAAAACCTTTCAGCTTACAGGTGCTGTCAGAACAGAAGCAGGATCTGGCAGAACCATGGAGACGACAGCCATGGCCTGCTCCTGTCCTACAAACCTCCCCTACGGGGAGAGCCGGGAGGGGGTGGGAGCTGGCTAAAAGAAACTTTGTGAAAGGCCCTATATTGCATCTGACGCTTTCTGTTGCCTGTATTATATACCAGCCGTCCCCAGGGGGCACAAGAGACCACCACTTTGCCTCCGCACAGGCTCATCCTTTCCAATCAAGCACTGCCAGGAGAAAGGAGAGTGGTCTGGAGGGGTTCTTGGGTTTTCCTAGCTCTGCCTCTGTGTTCTTCCACACAGAACCGGGATTACTATGTGGTAACCGGGATTACCACATAGCAGCAACGAGCTGCTTTAAGTTGACGAGCACACGCAGGAGCAGGAAGTTGCACTTTGTTATCCAAAGGTCTGGGTGTCTCATGCACAGCCAGCTTCAGCCCCAGGACAGTGCAAAAGGCTGGTGTGAAAGGATCAGGCCTCCAAATCTCACTCTAGGATGACCTTGCCTTGTCTGAGTGCATGAGAGGTGGACACTAGAGCCTGACACAAGTTAGACCCTGCCACTAGTCTCCTAGCCCTCAAAGGAGAACAAAAGTACAGCCCGCACAACCTGACTGCGTTCAGATGAGGCAATGCAGAAACAAATTCTCTTGGTCCTAGTTTCCACACCACAGCCAGCATTCCTAGAGGTATTAGAGAGTAATTTTCTGGAGAGTGTTTTTGAAAAATCTCTCCTTTTTTGTCAGCCAAATTCACTCAGCTGTATTCTGGCTCCCCTTTAGATGCGTATTAGGCCCAGGTACATAGCACCAAATTCCCCAAATTAACCTGCTCACACATCACGAAGAAGCGCATATAGCAGGTGCATGGGATTCAGTCTCTGGGAGACATGCGTAGCTGTGTAGAACATTGCAAGAAAAATAGGACAGACAGATTCAATCTAAAGGAACAGATGTTAACCTCATCACTCCCCAGCCCTCCCCTCTTCTCTCTTGTAAACCAAAGAAGGACTTCAGAAGATCCAGACAAGTTTGCTGTATATATGGCAGACACCCATCATACCTGCAAATAAACCAGCTTTCAATATATTTCTGCCCAGTTCCTTGCTGCTGTCATCCTGTATCATCACCACAGTATCAGACCTGTCCCAACACATATTTTCATATTGAGCAGGCTATGGGTGGGATGGTTGGATACTCGAGTCACATATTGCATAATAGTGTCAGTCCCACCAGCTCGACCAGACTCGCACTCGTTATATCAGTGTTCATCTCAGCCCTGGACAATGTACTCTGATGCTAATGTGATGGCTGCATTGACAGAAATGAAGCTCGAGTTATGGTAAGAGTCCAATTAAGCGCATAACGGCCAGAAAGATTTAGGAGAAAGAGCTATCATTAGACAAAACAGATGGGTCAGGAAAAGTATGTGACTTGGAGCACTGTAATTAGCATCCTGACCAAAGGAGTTTTGTTCCTTCATATCAATGCATATAGTTTGCTGCTATCAGTCAGACACCTTTCTCTGCCATTCTTCAGCAGACATAGAAAAGCTAGAATCTCAGGTATGTTCACATAGTGGAAACTCAATAGCACAATTCCCAAGAGATGTTATACCACAAGGATCAGTATAACTGAATACACTTGCAGGGGTATTCCCTTGCAAAATCTAGTTGGTCCCTCCATAATTTCATACAGCAAGATTAGCGTAATCTTAAAATCTCCAGGTTTTACCTGAAGGCAAAGGAAGCTATTTTCTACAAAGCCTGATGAAAATTAGCCAGGCTTTGAAAAATTACTGTTTCGTATGTTTTTATTTTTTCCTCTTATGTTTTGCATGACTTTCTTCCTAAAAGTATAAAAAATGTTGATTAAACAGAGTTCACTGTTATATGCCACTGTCATGAAAGCAGCAATAATAAAACATTGTAATTACAACCCACTTTACCTTCCACGGGGTGTCTGCTATTTAGGGAAAACACTAAAGGGTCATTAACACAAGAACGCAAGGCTTTTTAGCTAAGGTGATGGAAGATTGAAAGGATCAAGGCCCATGTCCACAAAAAAAACAAGGCCCCATAAAATGGATCTTGGGGGAAATCAAGTATCTAAGTCCAGGCATGCAACCCTTAAAACCCTGCCTAATCCCTTGGGCTCCTAGACTATGTCTATACCAGTAAATTAAACGTGCCCAGGACTGTTCTCTGGCACTGAGGTCCCTGGCACAGGATGGTTTGCACCCATAACATTAAACACTTTTATCCTTCCAGCAAGGCATTTGGATCCAAGTGGTTGTTGGGAACGGCCCCTGGCCCACACTAACTCCCTCAGCCATGCTTGGGAATCGTTTGGAAGAGTGTTAACTGGCACAGGCCAAAACCATGGCAATAATAACTTAACAGGAATCAGCTATTAATTTCATAGATGATGGAGTTGTAGTGCCCCACAACATTTGCTGATACAGACATAACCCTAAAATCCTATCATGTGCACATATAGTATCTATATATACTTATATACTATCTATATATTTATGTAGAATATTATGCACTTATACCGTATACTTACAAGTATCAACTTTGGTCTGCTTAGGAAGGATTTCTTGGCAAAAGTGTGGTGGATAGCTCTTTATGTTGCTGGTTGACTAGCCATTAGCAGTCCTTACTTTCAAGTGTCTTCATTCCTTCTTTCCAGGTTAACCTTGAATTTCTACCCTCTCAGCTACTGCAATTTTATTCTGAATAACTGAAAACATTTGGGGGTAATTTTCACATTCATTTTCACAACTGGAGTGTGTATTTGTCCAAGCTTAGAAGTGTTTGTCCGCAGATTGCCTTTGCTTTTGAGGTTTGCTGTGAATCTCCAACACTGTCTCGTGTATGGTCCACGTGATCTAGCAGATCCCAGGAACATTGTGAAGCCCTGGACTCCCTTGTGACTGAGGCATCTCGTGTCCACCTTGCCTGAAGGGAGACTGAACCACCAGCTCTACGTTCTCCTCACAGTCAACAACACCAACAGCTCTTCAGAGCTGGAAGCCATTGCTCCGTCCTGTCTGCCTGACGTCAGTCACACAATGTCATTTTGCAGAGGCAAACAGGTCACACGGGGACGACGGGATTGGCACAGCAATTGTGAGGCCATTCCTGTAGTACATATAGGACTTCGAGTGTGTCCTAAATTACAAAGTACACTTTGTAATGTAAATGTAAAACAGCTATGTAAAACATAGCTGTTTTTTCTCTAAAACTACTCCAGGCAAGTCATGTGGAGGCATAGAGTATTTATTTACAGGCTTAGCCTTCAGACCACTCCTGTTTATCCATGGGTAGGACAGCATCTTCTGTCCACCCAGTCATCTTGCTTCAGCGGTGGAACATGAGCAGTAGCTGGTCTTGACTTTTACAGGAAAGAGCCTGAGCTACAAAGTCAAAATCCCATGCTGTAAAAAAAAAGAGAAAACTTTCATTCATAAAAACTTGTCCATATAAATTGTATCATGTACTTGTTCATATAAGACAATATATTGTGCACATCTTAGGTGCAGGGGACAGCCTTTAAACAGTCTGGAGAATATCTGGATTTAGGTCATGTTTCATTGTACCAGAGGCATCTGAATCAGCATGAGCTAAAACTCGCTGCCTTAAGACTTGACTCTGTGTGGTGTGCAATGCTGGGACACTCACAAATGCCTGTCGCTCTGTGCGGCAGATCTTCCATGCTAGCAGGGCAGTCTGAATTCAGAAAGCCTGCTCGGCGGCACCCTGAAGCTGACTTGCCTGGCCCATGAGCCATGCTGGCACCTTCAAATCAACAGGGGATATATAATGCCCACCAAGAAGGCTGGGGAACAGCACCCTGCCAGCTGCAGTTAGTGCCTGATGGGTGTGAAGGGGCCTTCACATCCAAAGCCCAAGGCTTGTTGCCAAGCTGTCCACAGCCCATGCGTGAGCGGGAGAGTATGTCTTTACATCTGAAGATCTGAGCCAAAAGCCAGAGCAATATACTCCATGACTGATGCTGCTGAGTCAAAAGGAAATGACCCACTCCTAGATAGCACTGCAGGAACTGCTGCAGGGATAGAGTCATACACAGGCACCGGCAGTCAAGGCACTCTGTAACTGAAAGCATCTGCAAACCCGCTCTGCAGCAGGGGCTCGGACAAGCCAAGAGGGCTCTAAGAGCCAAGGGGTCAGGAAGGAGGGCGCAGCCTGCCCTGACCGCCGGCCAGGGAAGCCTTGCTCAGCCTTTAACCTCGACAGGGAGACATTTCCCCCTGTCAAAATAAAAAAAAAAAAAAAATTAAAAAAAAAAAGAAGCCTTCCTGAGGCCCCTGGCCCGCCCTCCTCCGTCCCCGCAGGCCGGGGGCCACCACCCGGCCCGCCCGCCGGGCCCTTCCCCTCAGCGGGGCTCCCGAGGCGGCGCCGCCCCGTGCCCGGCAGGGGGCAGCAGCGGCGCGCGCACCAACGGCCGACCGGGCCCGCGCAACGGCCCTAACGGCCGGCGGGGCGCGGCCTCCCGCCCCGGCCCCTGCCCGCCCCGGGGCGCTGAGGCCGCCGCCGGGCACCCCGCGCCCCCGCGGGGAGCCGCTGTCTCGCTTGGTGGCGGGGCGACGGCGGCGTCGGCGGGGCGCGTCTCGGCGGGGCTGTGCCCTGCGGCGGCCCGGGGCAGAGGCTGCAGCCCAGCCGTCACGCGGGTGTCCGCAGGGGGCTCTGGAGCCTCCAGCCCTCACCCCCTGCTCAGCACCGTCACCTCCAAACGGGGCCGCCTGAAGGAACCCCGTGCTCGACTAGAACAACACTGGTGCCCCTTTTAGAGCCACCAAAAACATTTCGAACCCCTTCTCTGTCGGTGGGGAAGGGGTATCCCCAGGCTTCCTGTCACAACAGTAGGGTGGTAGCATTGAGCCTAGGGGGAGCGTGGGCTACGCTGTCTCCTCGCTCTTCCCCAAGGCCTCAGCCAAACACAGAGAGCCAGGGTTCTGGTTTTATGGTTGCCTTCACAGACCGTTCTCTGAGCTTTTCTCACTTTGGAGCGATCCCTTCTTGTAACAGTTGGGACATTGAGGCCAGTTTCAAGACTGTGCGTGCAAGCCCCTGCCAAGATTTTCCCATTGTCACAGCTCACTGAGTTCCTTCCCCTTCCTCCACCCACCAAATCCTGCTGGGTTACTGGAAACACTGCAGTCCTAGTGTACCAGTATCTTCAGACCACCAATGGCAGAAAGGGATTTTTCCAGGAAAGGCACTTAAGACAATCACAGTCATTCCCAACTTCTGTGCCACTTGCAACTGTTTCTTCTCCCTTATTGAAATGGGGTGATAAGGTATTTCGACAGCATAAGCTACTAGAGAGCGGAGAAAGAAAGAAAAAAAAAAAGTTAGGTGAATCTGTGTTCCCCAAACTCCAGGACACAGCCAAGCTGGCCAGCCTGGTCCATATAAAAACCAGTCCAGTCACCAACTCACTTCTGTGGTGACCAGCTAGCAGGTGTGCAGATTGCCTAGAGAGTGTCTCCTCCTCCCCCCAAACCTTAGGAAACTGGGGGCATGGAGGGGGAAGAGGGACCAATCGAAAAAAAAACCAACCAAAACCCCTAGGGAAACAATGTTGTCTAAGACTCAGAATGGGGCCATAAGAATTCAAAATTTCTCTATTACAGGGTGAGCTTTCATTTTCCAAATCCTTGGTCACATTTCTTAATCTCTCTGAGTCTCATAATTTTCAACAGAGCAGCATCCTACCCACCTGTACAGTGGCTGGAGCATTCTGGTGAAGATCTCTACCTAGGCAGGCACTTTAATTATATGTGTTTAACATGATAATTGGATCCTTTTATGATCATGACCTGAAGGAAAATCAAACTGCTGATTAACTAGAAGTGGAGAACACTCCATTAATGAAGGCACTGAAGGCAGGACTGTGAGGTTTTTGTTCTCTTTCTTACGGCCGGATTATTCTGTAGTTCTGCAAAAGTCAATCCACTTTTAAATGCCTTAGCCCCCCAAACTGCAAAATGGACAAAAATGCCTATTGCACAGGAGCAATGTGAGATTTATTTATGTAAATTACACTGGCGAGGTTCTTGGAAGTTGCCAGATAAAGCATGTCACATGAGAACAGAGAACAAAGTAAATATGGCCAATAGCTTTATCATGAAGGAAGTATCAAATATCTTCGTCTTTATGATGCTGAGAAATATAAGGAATTAACAGCCTCTTTTTACACTGTACCTTGCATTTGCCTGGTGAACGTTCCCTGCTAAAAATCTAATTTGCTACTGAGTAGAACTCAGGTGGTCTCACACGTTATTTTCTCAGCACATCAGACACGACCCTACAGAGAGTGAAATGCAAACAGAGAAACAACCAGAAGCTTCCATCTGAGAGGAAAGCACAAGTGAGTGGGAGGAAGACAATACAATAATACAAAAATAAAGCCCCTGGCCCATCTGGGCACGTTCAGATTAAAGGGCAGGGGCCAGCCAGACTGACAACTACCTTGGAGCTCTTCCCCAGGGAGCAAGGCGTTGGGTGCTTTTTGTATAGAATAAAAAGGCTTTAGGCACCTCTGTTCATGCCAGCTCCCTTTATTACTTGTTCCTCAACAAACTAGAGTCTTCCCCCCTATGATGGCTTTCCCCAGCAGCCTTACCTGAACTCTTCAGGCAAGTGCTGCTTTCTTCTGCCCACAACAGCAGCAAAAGACAACATCCACCACACATACACACACCCCAACCAGATACACCAAGGTACAAAATCTGCTAGAGCAACTTGCTAAAGCCTTCCTTGCTTTGGCCATTCTGAGGACAAAAGTCACAAGGTTTTAGTCACATCTCAGGTGCTCTCTTTACTCAGCAGACCCCCACTGACCTAGTGCATGAGAACCATGAAGTGATGCTGCCCAGCTGCATTGTGCCTTCACAGCCATAAGAGCACACAGCAAGCCAGCTGTGTATGGTACTGTAGTGGTGCAGACTGGAAAGGCAGCTACGAAATCCCGCTTGTCTCCATAACTCCACAAAGATAAACACATGGGAATAACCTGACATGCTTTTCAATGGCTTTTAAAACATTCAGTTCTTGCCCCTACTGCGCAAGCAGTGTAACACAGCCTGGCAAAACCTGGGCATGATGTAGGTGGACTCAAAGCCCCTACCCCAGTCTAAAACTTTCCTACAAGAATTGACCCTCACACAGTGGGGACTTATCACCCCTAAGTAAATAGTGCTCCAGTTTTGGCATCCTCCATGCACTGCTGGAACCTCAAGACTCTTCCTCGTCTGAGAAGACCTCCCAGTATAAGAGCAGGCCCTGTAGCTGCCCTTTTCTCTACTGTATTTGTGAGCTATGTAGAACTGGACTGGTGGGAGCCACTGGACACCACACTCTGATGGTTGGGAGAAGTACAGCAACCCAGGAAACGTGAGAAAAGCTGATAGCACTTCAGGCTTTTTGTTGCCTCCAGGTAGTTAGGGTGTGACCCAGCCCCATCCTGCTTGAAGAATCTCCAGCCAAACTGCCCACTGTTCTTTAATGAGGTGCACGAGGCAGAAAGGACACAGCCCGGTTTCCCCCACAAGCTTGTTTCGCCAGGCTGATGGCAGAATGTTTTTGGTGTAAAATGATGGTAAGAGCTTGAGTATCAGAGCTGCTGTTTCTCCTGGCTCAAAGATTCACTATGGAAACCTGGTCCCTTTGCTTTCCTAGATCTGAGGAGCTTGGCTTGACTCCAGGGAGATTAAAGGTGGTGAACTGGGAAAGAGGGGAGGATCCTTAATAAAGGATTGGTTGTAAGTCTGGGGAAGGAGTCTATTCCATCACTAAGATAACTTCCGTTCCCTCTGGGAAGCCTTTGACCTGGAGTAAGGGTCTGAGTTCAATGTCATTCTTCCGGCAGGTAATTAAGCAGGAGGGTGGTGGAGGAAGCAATCTCTCCAATCTCTCCTTCCTGCTCCTGTCTCCATAGACTTCTTGCACCATGAAAGAGAAATCCTTACCTGTGCATAACCCTTACCTATTGCCAAGTGTTGGGAAAGCTGTGACTTCAGGAAGTGTTATGAAAAAAGGTCACTGAACTGCTAAAATCTGACAGCATCTCCATCACATCCAAACTGTGTCAGCCATTTGCTCTCTGCACCTCCTTCCATGGCTACAATAAAAAGTGGGCAGCCCAGCCATTAACACTTGCGACTCAGAGTAACTGTAACTGCACAGGGCCCAGTTCTAACCCTGCCATTGTGCAAGTCTGGGAAAGGCACCAGTTCTCCCCGTGCTCTCCCCACCGTTCCCTGAGTGAAACAAAACACCCATCAAGCAGCAGCCTGGCTTGTCTGAATGGATTAATAGCTATAAAACAACCTGAGTTCCGCACAGGTCTGTCAAAACCATTAGCAGGAGTATGACACCGGGCTATCACCCCGTCCTTCAGAAACAAAGGGGAAAAAGTGGCTACATCAGACAACTGCAGAATGACCCAGCCTCAGAGAGAGATTTGACATTATGCAGATCCCTAACAGTAACATTTATCCATCAGGACTGACATAGACTAGACTTGAACGAGGCAATCTGGAGTTTCGTAGCCACCCTCTTACTTCCTAAGGCTCAGAGCCTTAAAAGATTTAAGCACCTAAATAACATCAGCTGCCTGAAACCTAAATACCTTTGAAGAGCAGGGCCTCAGGATTAGCCTGCTAACCAGAAGAGCCTAACTTCATGCCACTGGGAACACCAGCCCTGATGTTTCACCTGATACTTGCGAAGAGGCAATTGAGGATTGAGAACCCACCTAGTTAATTAAAGCAGCATAGTATCTTGCTTCTTAATAGGGAGATATAATCAATGTTAATCTTTTGGGCGTGCTACTAAATATCCAAAGGGGATGTTTGTTTTGCAATTTCCCTCTTCCTTAATGGCAGCTTTTCCCTACCCTGCACAATCAGTCACCCTGCAATTCACAGCAATAAATATTTTGGCTTGCTTGATAGCTGTAGCATTTCACTGTCTTCCACCTCAAGCTTCACCTCATCCATTATCCACTGCTCCTTTGTGGCAGAGTTTCTGAGCCAATCTCCTCCTGTTAAGCTGCACAGGCTGTGAGCTCTGTGTAGACTTTTCCTCAAGCTCTGAATGCCAAGCTGATCCATACCAGGTACCTGAAGGAGCAGTATCAAAGGGGAGTGTGATCCTGCCTTGGGCAACTCGGAGAAGATACAAGCCGTTTGCCTGAATCACCAGAGATGCCCATCTCTGACTGAAGAAGATGGATTAGACTAGGAGGCAGAGTAGACTGAAAAGGGGAACAGAGAAGGAAGGGGACAGGATGGGTAGTCAGGAGAAGGGCAGAGGAAACATAAGGCAAGGGAAAGCATAAGGCAGGGGAAAGGTGAAGCAACAGAAGCAGCGTGAGAGAGGCAGGATATCTAGGGAGAAACAAGGGTTGAAACAAAGGAGTGGCGTGACTGGCAGAGAGGGCACGGCTTAGAGTCAGACATGAAGTTTAGCTGAGGAGCCAACATGTGGAAGAGTGGAGATCATGTGGAAGAAGAAGGCAGTTCTGGGTACAGACGGAAAATGTAGTTATGGATATATTTAGGTACTTACTTGCCAAGTCCTAGCTATGGAAGCAGTTTTGAAGTTGCTATACAGTGGCCTTAGCAAGGGACAAAAAAAGTCCAAGGGCTTTTTACAATGGGGCTTGAGAAATCTCTGACATGATGTCTGGAGAGGACATGTCGAACATGTCACGGGAGAGGATGAAACTTTGTAACCTGGAGACTCTTCCTAGGCATACAGTTTGGGATAGTTGGTGAGTAAACAGCGGAAGAAGGTGGCATTAGTATTTCTGGAGGAAGAGCAGAAAGGGCGTGCAGAGAATATGAATGGATTGAAGGAAAAGCGATGCTGGTACTGTTGTTCCCAGTCTTTTGGGCAACCATGTGCGAGTGCCCTAGATGAAGCTAGCTTTGCTGCAGGCTTTAAGCTAATGCCATTTTAATTTCTGACATGTCACTAATGGAGAAAGATTTAACATGTATTTATTCAATGTCACTAAAAATACTCCAGCAGTTGCAGGGGAAGGAGGATAGGGCTGATCGATGGGGGAGGGTGGGGAGGACCTGCACTTTTTGTAAGGATCAAAATGTGATGCTTACAAGCAGGATTTGGAAAGGCGCTCTCCCAGTAACTGCTGAGTATCCTCTGCCATGAAAACCTGCTGTCAAGTGTCATGTCAAATCAATGAGACTGTGGGCAGAGGCTGAGAGAGACCCTTCTCCTAAGTGCAGCCTGATGGACCCAAACTAATTACACTGCTACGGCATTGCCTGAACCTGGCAGGTTCTCACTAGAAACAAATACTGTTTCCCTGGTAATGCAGTTTAATTTGACTTCACTCCAGGTGTATGGACTTGTTCAGTGAGTCCGTTTGCCACCGTTAACACTCACTGTGTTAGCCGTGAGTGGATTAAAATCTGGCAGGTTTTAATCTGTTTCACAAAGTCTGCAGAAAACATGGGGCAGTAGGTCAGCTGAGAGGTCAGCTGAGTGCATCGTTTTCTTCCCCTTTCCCCTGCGTGGTGCAAAGCCAGGCCACTGGCTCTTGTGCTTCTCCCTTGCCTCTGCATGGGAAGGCTTGGATCTGCAGCGAGGGGTGGCAGAGGGCCTTCTCTCTTCCTGCCCCAGCACTGGATGCAGCCTTGATGCACAGACTGTGCAGGCTGTACAGATCCGCCCCTACTTCCACATTGCGTGACCTGGAAGGTAGACAACACACTGGCCAGCAGACTATGGCTCCCTGCTCTCCCTTGGTAAACCTGCCCTACCTTCCCTGGAATAACAGGAAGAGGATTTAATGCTTCCCAGGCCAAGAGTGACCGTGATGTCCTGACTCCTCCAACCCAACAGGCTTTTGGTCAGTAAATCATAAAGCAATAGGAGGCTTCTCTGCTCACAGTATGCAGCGCTGTCCCTACGCTTGCTAATTAGAGATGGGCTCACATAAAATGCTAAGATTCAAGCCTCTGTGAGCACCAAGGGAACTCGGATCCAGATTAGACAGTGCTTGGATGCTTTGGTGATTGGCACCTTAGAAATTACATAGATAGACAGAGCACAGTGGAAATAGATGGAACTTTGCAGCTTTGGCTCTTCTCTGCTAGTTATAATTATTTAAGACGATGTTTCACATCACATTCAAGCTCCTGTGCAGATAGCAGCAGCAGAGAACAAGAGATCTCAGCCACCTAGGAGAGGATTATGTGGATATGACAATGTTCAAACCCACTGGGCTCTGCCACGCTGCATTATTTAAGCCCAGTAACCAAATTTAGTAACCAGCCCCTGAGGCGCTGAGAGAAAAACACAGCTTCCAGAGCTCCTTCCCTGCAGTCCTGTCGGCTTCCTCCCTTAAAGGAGCCACCGGCTTTTCTCTTCCTCTCTCAGCCCCACCAGGCAGGCCTGACATCCCACATTGCTCCCACCGGAGCAATGAAGTCCTTTCACAGGTGTAATGTGTAAGCCAGGTACAAGCCATCACACACAGTGTGAAGCCGTGGGAGTCCTGTGCAGAGTTACCCACGTGGGGAAAGCAAGGAGCCCTCCCAGCTCCAGGCCCTGTGCAGTGCGGCATGAGCTCAGGTATAGACAGGCCAACCCTACAGCCAACGCACAGCCTGGCCGGACTACTGGCTGCTTCCCAGCTGTGGCTCTGTACTAGATTTCCATGTGTGCTCAGGCTGCTCCCCACTCTGCCCAGACCTGGCGCTCGCCTCACAAGAGCTTTGCAGCTCCAGCTAAATCTAGGTATGAATGTGCCTGCTGGTAAACTGTGTGGACAGAAGCAATTCTGGACATACGGACAGGCTCAGACTTGTGCTTGGGTGAAGACATCTCCTTGCCTCCTTTGCCCACCAAGCGCCGCAGCTGGTGGGAAGAGGTGGGCCCAGCTCTATCTCTCACCAGTTCTAGCCTTCCCTCAGCGGTACAGCTTTGTCACTGCTACACAATGTCACAGTGACAAACAATGGCACTTGTAAACCAATTTTCAAAAGGATTAAGGCAAAGGGACCCTGGGAGGCATGGGCAGACCCTCCTCACCAGCACCTCAGAGTGTTGGCCATCCGGCTTGTGTTCAGCGAGCAGGCGCTATGCCACAGCAGGCCCTTGTCTCCCCAGTAAGATGGGAGTGCCCAAGCCCATGTACGTGGCCAAGCTCTCTGGAGCGATCTATGGGAAGGAGAAGTTGAACAGAGTGAATATTTAACCAGCACCGTGTCAAATGCAAACACATGCCCACTGTCGTGTTTGTCCTCACAGGGCACTGATCATTTGAGGCAATGCAGCCTAACTCCCCACTGACTCTGGCGGAACTGGCTCGAGAGACCCAGAATTTACCTTGGCATGTGAAGAGGTCATTTCAGTAAAACCCAAGCTCAGCCTCAGGGAGCCATGAAATAGTGCTGAGACCTGCTGGTACTGTAGGTGACTCCTGCCACCATCGCTATTAACTGCAAGGCGTGTCCTCTCCGTGGCGGCAATCGGACGCCACAGCCTCTTAAAACTGTCTGCCGTCTCTTAGATCCCTCCCTGGCCTTTCGCCCAGAGCCCTGGAGGCAGCGAGTCGGAGACTGGTGTTTACAAACACAGCTTTTAAACCGTGTGTGGAAGGAGAAAAAAGAGCAAGCCCAGCTGAAGGGCCCTGGGAGGAGCAGATCTCATTGGAGCTCACAAGGAACCTCGTCCTGAGCCACCTCTCTTGACCTAGATGAGCTACGGTTGAGCTGCCAGGACAAGGAACAATGGCAGGCCAGCAGCAAGGGGGCTCTCCAGGCAGTCAGGGTTCCTGCCAGATCTGCCTCACATGAGCTGGGCCTCTCTGGGTGCTACTATGCCAGGGAGCAAGTAGCCAGCAAGACTGATCATAAAGGCCAGCTCTGCAAGGAAAGAAAGGCTTTGGGGTTGCACGGACAGTATCAGCTAGTCCACAAGCCATGAAATCTCTGCCATCTTGTGCCATTCCCAGATGCTGAACTGTGGGTATTCAGAATTGATTGGGCTTTTTAACTTCTTTGTTGTTGTTGTTGTTGTTTTTGCATTACTCAGCCTGACCAAACTTGAAGATGGATTATTTATCACATACCTCAAATGCCATGACACATATGGCCTATTGCGCCAGTGCCCCTAAGCTACCCCTACCCCACAGCCATTTTATCTGTAAACCACAGGCTCCTTCCCGGTACTTCTATTGTTACAGTGACCACCAGAGCCGATACCAGCATTGGTCTCTGGTGGATGGTCCCGGCAAGCAGGCAACACTCAGCATAAACTGAATTCTGAGCCCCCGCTGAGGCCCCGTGCCCAGTCAGCTCTTCCCTCCACCGCATGGACCCCCACCAAGGTGCTGTGAGTCTGTGCCAGCCAGGATGGCAGTAGTGGCTGTCATGTGGACATTGGTCTCTGGGGAGCTGTCCTCATCCAACGCATTTTCCCCAGGACACCAAACGCCTCTCAGGCTTCTGGCTGGCTCCCGCTGCGCAGCACTGGGTGTGACACCCGAGAGCAGGGTGATTTTCTGTGAAGCCAATTTACTCGAGTCCTTTCTGAGGTCTTGTCTCGAGGGGGAAATTCTCCAGCGTTGCTGTTGTGGGAGAAGTTACTCCACAATAACTTTTAAAAGAGCTGCCCATGGGGACACAGTATGCTGGAAAAACAGTCATTTCATTCTGGTGTGATCACTCCCAGTTCGTGAGCCTGGCTCTTTCCCCTCCCTCCCATCCACTGGAAATTAGCTCGCTCGATTCAGCTGCAAGCTTTTTGCAGGCAAGGATTTGAGAGCCGCGGTTTGGCCTGCAATAGGACAGCCGCCCAGCTCTACGGGCTGGTGTCCTCTCCTCGCCGCTTCAAAACAAACGGCAAAGTGCGCAAATGTGCAAAGCTCGTGTGTAGCCCGCTCTTGGGAAGGGATGTGACTCCTCAGCCTTCTCTAGGGACTTGCATGGAAACCGAGCTGTGAAAATAAAAAATAACGGTCTTGGTGAGAGCACAGCGAAGACTTCCAGCAGCTGTGACTAACATTAAACCACTTGGCAAAGGGCTTCTCGCTCTTGCTCTCTCTGCCTCTCCCACTCTCCGGGAACCTCAGAAAGGGCATAACTGGAATCCCTGTCTGGGGAAGAGGAGGATGAAGAACACATAGACGCCCAGCCTGGGATTTCCTACAGCTATTGCTCGTACCAGGCAGAGAAGAGCCACGTGCAGCAGCTCCGAAAGCAATTCACAGGAAGGGAAAGGCGTGAGATTGTTTGTGTGAAATATATACACCAGGGCTGGCTGAGGGCAGCCCAGACCTCTGTTTCCTTGGATGTAGAAGCAAGGCCCGGGGTTTTGCCAGCAGCCTGCCGCCACCCAGCCTGCTCTCTTATGCTAGCGGGGATGCGTCTGTGGCAGCAAACATCCAGGCAGAGGAGATTTTCAGGACGGGTTGCTTGGCAGGGAGGGAAGGGGCGAGTGGGTGTGGAAGAGGATAAACCTGTAATGTTCCTCAATTGCGGTGCAGAAACAGGCCTCAAATTTCCTCCTAGGGCTCAAACTTACCTTGGCAGAGCTCTTATCAGTGCTCAGCCACTCACTCACGCAGGGAAAGAGCCAATGCTGCCTGGTGCACCGGGCCCTTCCTGGGACTGCAGGCTCCATTCTTCTTCTGCCCCAGACTGACGCACTTACAGCCTTCCTCAGGGCTGACCCCGTTGCAGCCGAAAGCCACAGGAGACACGTGGCTGCAGCAGAACCAGGCAGACACAAGCTGTGCCCTGGCACAGGCAGGATGAGGCAGTTGCCTGTGGGAGAAACTACTTGGGGGCTAGAAATCCTTTAGATTGCCTTTCCACAGAAGCAGGCTCAGGAGAGAAACTCCCTGGAGAGTAGCTGAGCTCTGTACTGTCTCCCCTGCACAACAAAGCGCGTGCCACCAGTGCAATACCCTTCCTATCAGATGAGTACACCCACCATGGCCCATCATTAGCTGCTGAGCACCAGCCTTCCTTCCCCGCCAGACCATCCTCTCTACACCACTAACTGCTCTGAGGAGGGGGGAGCAGGGGAATAGCACTTTTAAAGCAATCTGCCCTGCAAACTGTGGCCCCGATAGCATTTGCGCTGAAGTCCAAAAGCAGGAAGATCAGTCTTTTTGGTTGGTTTTTTTTCCGGGCAGTCAATAACTAACCTCCGGGACCCGGCTGTTTACGAGACACGGAGAGAAAATTTCTAAAAGACAGCGATAAAGAGGACGTGGGTGCAGGGGGAGGAGGAAGGCGGGGAGGGGGAGAGGAGGGATACGTATGTCACAGCTTACCTCAGAGCCAGAATTAGAAGCTGGGTAAAAAAAATAAAATCACAGCAGGAAATAATGTGTAGCTTAAAATAGCAACATCAAATGGGAGCGAGAATGGGGAGTGGGTGGCATTTGAGGTTGCTGCTCTGTTCCTCCCTCAATGGCAGGGTGATTAATATGTCTACGCTACTTGTGTTTATGTAACAAAGGGCACTAAAGGCCAAAGCTGCATTTTCACTAACACTGCAGGGGAGTCTGTGAATCTTTTCTTCCCCCCATAGCATTAAGTGGGAGGATCTGCACTTGTGCTTCCTGCCCCAGAACCAAAAAAAAATAATTTAAAAAAATCTGTGCTTCAGCACTGCACATGCAGTTACATTTCCACGGGTTGGCAGGGCGGCACAGAGACCTCTAAGGCTTTGAAGGCATTCTTCTGTCTTTCATGGCTCCCCACAGAAAAAGCCTGTTCCCAGAGCACACCTGTAAACACGGTCGGGTTGTCTCTGGCTGGAGGCTGCGCTGTAATAGCAGGCAAGGTACCACTGCATGTTACTACACATTTTCCTGCTCATTCTCTGTATTTGCAGTGAATCATAGATCTCTGAGACAGGTCATGCAGTCCACTTCCTTGCCAGCACAGGATTGTTCCCAGCCATTTACTTAATCCCTCACGTTTCTCCTGGGAGACAATGATTCAGACTGATCAGCCTTTTCTCTACACACCTTGTATCCTGAGAACTGCATTAAAGACTGGCGAGCGCTCACATGTTTTGGTAAGGAAGGGATATTTCTCTTGGGTGCATCAAGAAATATTGAGCCCACCGCATCACTGTTCACTGATGACGCTGATGTTAGCTAACGAAGCGGCCGAGGGAGATAGCACTTGTTTTTCAGACTGCTGTGATCTCCTCTGGACTAATAAGCGGAACAGGCCTGCTCTGAACTTGCAGAGAAAGGTGGGAAAGCATCCCAAGCGAGCCCCAAGGGGTGTGGGAAGCTTGCGTTTTAGCTGATCACGCTCAGTACCTCCCACTCGTCTGAAAGGTGATGTGCTGCTACAGCGCATCCAACGCAATGTTTGGTCCCCTCAGAAAGCAAAGACAAGAGCAAAGACTTTCCTTCACCTGCGCACACAGCATAAACCTGCACCCCTCACAGTCACTCCTCCTATCAAAATATCTTTGTTTGCAAATATCTGTACATGCAAATAAGTTTGCAAATAACTGTACATGCAAATAGCATGAGACCAAGTTTGTTGTGTGACAGAAACCTGCTGCGCGGGCCTGATTCTGATACCCTCTGACATCAGCATATATCTTTGACATAAATTGGGCCGTGCTGCTGTCAGGGGAAGGAGAATCTGGCCCAAACATGATGCAAATCTTCCCACAGGCAGGCAGAGCAGCATGATTTGTTTAAACATGGCATGCTGGTGGCTGCAGACAGAGATCACTCCCAGCAACTCCACCAATATGTATAATATCCTGCGAGTTAAATCCAGCCGTGGTGAATATCTCCACCATGTTATCCCTCCAAGCAAATATAGTACCTGTATGGAAGAAACTCCTCAGAACGTTTCCTGTCTGGAGCTAAAGCTTGCCAGGGACTGAATTTCCTGTGAGGCTACAGTTGGGAATGCAAAGGAAAGAAGCTAACAAGAAAATGAGAGGATACATATTTGAACCTGCTCTACACAGATCCTCCTCAGCAAGCACATTTCCCCCCCGTTTAAATAAAAATGAAGCGCTTAGATTTTCAAATATCGGCTGGGTTATTTTTCATTAGTAATTTTTACCCCACTGCCTCCCTTTCTGCCTGTTTTTTTCCAGCTGCAATTCTGTGACACATCCGGAAAATGAAAGAGGTTGTTTTTGCCAATAGCAAAGTGCTGTGCATCCTTTCAACCATCTGGAAATGGATTTTTTATTCTTCCTTTCTCTCAACCACACACGCACGTGCACACACACAACCAAGTCTTTGTCTCTTGGAATCATTTCCCGCACCAAAGCTGATGGCCATGAAAATAATTCAATAAAAAAGTTCCACAGGCATTAAGAGGCCGAGACAGAATAAACAGGGCAACTTCCTGGGCACTTGTTCTCATCTAAACTGCCACCTCACGAGGAAGCGATGAACGCAATGGAGCGTACGGTTCAGTGGTTAGAGATTAAGAGAGGTAGTTAAGGCTCCTGTGTTTTGTCCTGGCTATACTACAAATCTCCTTTGTCACTAAAAGCAAGTTGCCAACCTGCTTAGTGCCTCAGCCCCCCCCAGCTATAAATAAGGATACAGATACTTTCTAACCCTGTGTGATGATCAATGTGTTCATGTTTGTAACATGAACTGATCTCCAGAGATGAAGGAAGTAATCTAAAGTGAAAATTGCCATGATAGCTCTATGCTGAAACTAATAGAGTCAAGCAGGACAGTCTGTGAGCCAGAGACTAGACTTGATCATCTCTTGCCCACAGGCAAATGTTAACTGAGCTATGTCACCATGCTATCCAGATGACTGCAGGTCTGCAAGAGACAAAGAAGAGCCAGAGCCACACTGACTGGTACAAACATGCTTACGGTGTCCAGCTGAGAATGAGTAACAGCTGCTTGCTCATCATCCTGATTTCTGTCACTACTAGTGTTTCTGAATGCTGAAGTGTCCCAATGCTGTGACTCAGGGCTGTGACTCATGGGCTGTATGCCTCTACTGCATGGAATCACTCACTTGCTCTCTCCGATGAGACTGCAGAAATCACAGATCATCTTGGGTCTCCTACAGTGGTAAGTCTTAAAAATATACACAGATATTTGCAAACACATCCAGAACAAAGTCATTCTGTCTCCAATGGCTGTCTGTTGGGCATTCGTATTAGAGATCAATTTCACATACACATCCCCAACCAATACATCTAGAAAAAGCAGAATTCTTTCTTTCCTTCTGTGGACATTTGATTCCCATATCCCCAAAGCTCTCGTAAATCTAGACTAAACAGGATGCAGTGCAGGTAGCACTCAAACTTTTGCCTCCCCTGCTTTTACCAGTCCCATATTTAGACCTGAAATGCTGACAGCAGGGTGACACACTGCTTTTTGGCATCGAATCTTCCTCATCCTTGTCCAGGCTCTCCAGCCTTCCTGGTAAGGAAGCTTTGATCTAGTAGCATTCTCCTAACCTCAGTGCTAGGCTTCAATTAGTTGCATGCAGGGCTGCAGCAGAAGCCCTCTCTGAGCTGGCTGGCAAGACCTCTGAGAAGACACCAGATACTCCTGCGGTATCATCAAGACCTGTGTTGACCATATACAACCTGACAGACAAGTTTCCCATCAGACTGCGACAGCAACCAGCTGCACATTCAGGAGCTCACCTCCAGTTTATATAAATTCTCTGTTGATACAGGTGCAGCTGAATGGCCGTTGCTTCCTCTTGAGATGAGGGAGCCGGGGCTCATCTCAGCACTGAGGTGCAAAGCCCTGAGTGATCTCACCGGCTGGGAACCTCCTGCGCTGCCTGCCTGTACAGCACCTAATCAGTGAAGCGGAGGCCCCATGCTGACAAGAGTGGGATTGCCGATACTCCTCTAGTGGCAGCACGGTTTGTGTTGGCAAAAGAGTGTTTCTGTTGGCATATGCCTCTTTGCTGAATTGATTAAGTCATGCCTGTTTTTGCAAATATCTCTGCAGCAAGGTGTTTTGTTGGTGTAAAGCTGTGGTAAAGAATCTCTCTTCCTGCTCACGGCCAATCTGAATCCTTCTCCCAAAGTGAGATAAAAAACAACAATGGTGGCAACCTCTCTGAGCAAGCTTTCTGTGTGCTGAAACAGGGCGAGTGCACTTAGACATCTGAACTAATGTAGACAACCCCGACATCCGTACTAGGAAAGCAAACACAATGCTCTGAACACAGGGACTCCCGAGTGATAGGAAGTGACTACAGCACACCAATTTCTCTATTCCCGTAACTCTCTGTGGGTTTGCCAATAATCCTTATCGTCCTTGCTGAGAAAGGAGTGCCTTTGCTAACTGATTACATCCTCCTTTCCTTAACTGTGGTCAGCTAGTTGCTGCATGCCAGAAACAGCTGGTATGACTGATAGATAAGCACACGTTTCAATGTATTTTCCTCCGTCTGCTGTAACCACATCCATCCCTGCAGCCACTAGAAAGGCAGTTCTAGAAAGGAATGAAACAACACAGAGCACTCTTGTTACCAGTACTAGTTTTCTAGAAACACTAATCCAGGGAATCTCAACTTTTCCCATATTTCCATACAGAATACTGCAGGTCTCCATGAAGGATGGAGCCCTCCCAACCACCCCCCAACAAGAGCGTGTCCCACAGCCCAACAACCCCTGCAGATGAGGCAATTCTTCTGACGGACCAAGAAGACGCAGGGTTTGAGACCCCGAGATATCAGGACCCTGAGATACCACTTCTCAGCTAGCATCCGTGTCCTGCACTGAGGCAGGGTTGGGTCTAACAACATAACCTGAGACTAACCAAGGAATGTGCAAGACCAGACTCTTTGAGGACAAGCATGAATGCACTGGGAATGCATTCCCAATGCATGCATTACCCCATTTTGATTAAAGCTCTGTGCACCTCGAGTTCAGCATTTTTGGATAGCCTGACGGCATTCTTCAAATGCAACAGCGCAGTTAAGTAAAAAAATGCTTCAGGATCACCTCTGCTCCAAGCAGATCACCCTCTTCTAAGCAGCACATAATGACAAAAGGCATCTCAGGCCAAATTTCTCTTTGATTTGAGTCACAGGAATGACATCAGAGATGAAGTTAGCCCAGCTTGTTAAGTGACTAGAAGATGGCCAATTTTATTGTGGGTTTTTTTTTTTCTGTACTAGTTCCTGGAATCTGGTTTGTAGACGCAGCCCTTCCCTTGCTGTTAGCTCATGCCATGAGGTGGGCAGGGTCATTCAAATAGCATCTTCTTTGACTTTTCTGGTACTGAGATGATTGTTGTTGCTTTTTTGGAGGCTTCTGAGAAGCTCCCACAAGCCTCTGTCCCCCCATCTCCTGAACTGCATCTGCAGCATCCAACCACAGTCCCTCAGGAGGGCAGCGTGGCTCTCACAGTGACGACACCACACTCTTAATTTGTTCCAGCCTGTTTCACACTGACATTTTACCACTGACGTCATCAGCTGCTGAAATTTCATTGCTGCTGCTAAGAATAACAGCCTTTCTCATCCCCCACCTTACACCAAATAATTATTTATTAATACAGTAGGGATCCAGGCTTATCTTTTCTGACATAAATCAGGTTCTGGTAGTTAAAAGAAGAAGTAAGAACAAAGCACTGAAGATGCTTATATGTTCTGTCAGCCTGGGACCAAAAAAAAAAAGTCAAGAGTGTATTGTTAAGTGCTAAGAGTGCTATAAAAAATTAACAGGAAAAGTTCAGAGTTATTTGTTTTAATGCTTCCTTGTTGGACAGTTTCACGCACTGCAAATTGCTTGAATAGCCTAGGCTACAGTCTGCCCCAGAAGTGCCTTACAAAGCCCCTTCCAAATTCTCCATGGCTTTGTACCTTGAATATTTGCTTATACTGATGCAGTGTGGGTGTGAAATACTGCCAAATCAGAATTCCCCGTGGACTTTGGGGCCTGAACCAAATCCCATTGATTTCTGTGGGAGGATTTCTATTAACTTGAATGGGCATTGAATCAAACCTAAATTGGCAGTGCTCTGCACCCATTTGGCATAGTGTAGTTGTCTGCATAAGGTGGAGAATCAGGTCCAAAGACACTGAGAAATGCTTTAATTAAGAGCATTACTGATGAGAGCGAGCTTTTCCATCATTAAGCTGATAAACTGAATTCGTTCTATACTTTTAATGGCAAAGGGTCAGATTTTCAAAAACACTTGGTCTAAAGATGAAGCTGAGTGCTTACAGGATTTCCAAGAAACATTTAAAGGCAAATCAGGTGTTGAGGAGCCTTTCAAATCAACAGTTCTGGTCACTTATTTACACACTTTTGAAAATCCCAGGAGGTATACCTATTTGCATTTTTGGTAACCTTACAAATCGTATCATAAGTCATAAGATGACCATTACCTGCAGCTGGCAGCCAGCTCTACCCGCTGATTCCTGATCAGCACCTGGGCCCTCATACGTACATCACGCAGCGGCTGAGAGAAACTGGCAGCAGGAGTGGCAACTGCCCAAAGTATTGCCTGTAGGTACCTGCCCTCTATAGCCCCTCCTCACAGAAGGAGACCGGCATGTCTCTCAGAGGCAGCAACTCATCCGCAGTCCCTCCTGGTCAGGGGTGACAAAGACCTTTAAAAAACAGACACACAGAGGTCCTGGAAATGTTATTTTCAACCACTGCTGGGGAAGTCAGTGGCTGGCACAGCTTCCGCTCCACAAGAAGACCTGAACCTAGACGGGACTAGTATCCGGTCAAGGAGAAAATTCTCAAAACTTCTTTGTTACCACTTCCCCAACAACTCTGAGGTCCAGCATCATTTCCTATGTTGCTGCTGACCCTCTCCGACACCTTCCTCCACTGCTTGATCTTTAGAAACTGCTGCATTCATTATCTCCACATGTCCCTTCACCGCAGAATAAGGGAAGTTTTAGGAGTTGTCTTTTCCAATGAATCCTTTGGTGACTTGGCTGGAGTATTTTGCTTGGCTGTTATTTTTCATTTGAACTTGAGTGCTTGGCATAGTCTTTTCCTGGAAAGCACAGGGAGATTGATCACGAGACATGAAAGACAGACATCTCTGCTTAAAAATGCTAGAGGCCGCAAGAGAGAGAAGATGCGAGCATCATTTTCACACTAAGATGCCTTCCCCTGAAGGACTGCAGGGGAAGAGATCCAGAAAAGGTAAATACTAGAGAGGAAAGCAAAGAGAAAGTGAAAGTGTTGTTAGAGCTGAGCTTCGAAACTGAAGTACAGGCGCTAGGAGTGTCTCCTCCGACCCCTGGCAGCCATTCTTGTTCAGCCTGAATCAGTCAGCAAGGTCACATGCTGCTGGGCCGAGAGGAACATATCTCTGAGCTGACGTGCCTCTCCCAGCAGACGTCAGGACAGGCTCGGCTGGAAGCCTGAGGGATTGCTTCGGCCACCTGATTTCCTCAAACCCCCGCGCTAACCTCTTCCTCCCCATGACTAATTTCCCTGTGCCTCCTCCCACGCGCCCCCCCCCCCCCCCAGTTCCTCACCCCATGCATATTTAGGCACAAAAGAAATTTGCTAGATTACGCCACCTGCTACTGTGATAAGTACCAGGTAAAGCGGTAGAACGTAATGGGGAACACAACTCCTACAAACCAAGAAAGGGAAGAAAAATTCCTGCCTGGCATTGGCAGGCAGAGGAGCCGCTGCCCAACCAGCTCCTTCTGATAGAAAACCCTGCTTCTGGTTTGGAGTTTAAAACGTGCTCTAAAAAACACATTAAGCTGCTTAAAAAGCTGTTCGCTACAAACAGTAAGACCTCAGACAGACTCATGCCCATGTTGAGGAGTCAGTGGGCCAGATGATACCAGAGCTCGTTCAGCTCCAACAGGATAAGTCATGACTTGGAGCCAGGCACTGAAAGCAATGCCGTGCCCAGCAGTGCTCCTGGGTGTGAGCAGGAACGGTGCTGCCCCACCATGTATTTTTCGCTTTCCTTTGCTGACACCTATAAAAGTGCTCCCAGCTTTGGGCTGCGGCCCCGGTTCTGATCCGTACCAGTTTTACCCTGGTGTTTCTCCACTGAGGACCAGTTTTGAGCCTCAGCTTTCCTGAGGCGAGCAAGAGGGGGAATGGGCCTAGGGTTTTATTTATTGCTTACACCAAAAAGAATCATCTAATTAAAAATCACTGGAAACCACATGCATTTGCAGAAATGGCTCCACTTCAGAGGAATCTCTCGAGGCAAATAAGTGAGTAATTTTTCAAGGATTTAGACATTTATGAAAATAGCCTCTATAGTTACACTCCCCAGGATAAAATTACAAGTGTTTTCAATCCTCATACTTCGGGGCATAAGTTGATCCTCAGCTGGGGGCCAGGGAGGAATTTCCTCCCAGAGGATATTATTGTTCTGCGAGGTATCTCGTGGGAGATTCACGTCTTCCTCCAGAGTATTTGGCATTAGCCACCACAGGGGAAAAAAATAAAAGATACTGGGAAAAAAAAAAAAGAGATTTCTCAAAATGAGCCACTGTCTCCTCTGCCGAGTCCTGCCTGTTTATATGCTCTTAACTAATGGGGCGGCCGCATCTACAACCCGCTTAACAACCCAGGCAGCCCCACTGATGGGGAACCCGTGGACCCGCACCGCAGCCGCTGCCGCGCGTGGGAAGCGAGCCCTAGTGGGAGAAGGAAGGCACAGGGGCGTCGGGACGGCAGCGGGCGCTGCAGGCTGCACGAAGGCTGACCCCGCACCGCCTGCTGCCCTGCCAGACCCCGGAAGAGCGGGGATGGCATCACGGCGGGGGCTGGGGCCGGTGCGGGGGAGGCACCACTCCGATGTTGTAAGGGACCCCAGGCATCCGGGAAGGGCGGCGGGAAGGGCGCGGGGCTCCTTCTGGGAAGCGCCGTGACTCACCCGCCCCGCCCCGCCCTCGGGGACAACCAATCACCGCCGTGAAATTTGCATACGAGTCGCGGGGGCTGCTGGGTGGGCACCGGGCGCTGCGCCCACCCGGTCCTTTCCCGGTGTGGGAAGTTCCCGACCCGCTGCGGAATCGCTTCCTGCCACCGGCAACCGGCAGAGGGCGCAAGCCTGGGGCGAAGCGCCCCTCACCTTAACCTCAGGGCAGCGGAGCCACGGCGCTTTATATAGGGGGGCTATGAAGCAATACAAATTGCCCGGATGACCCTCAGTGGTCTGGGGTGCAGGCTTCAAACCTGTAGCTGTCTAGCGACAGAGTGGTTCAATTCCACCTTTCGGGCGAGAACGGGCAAAACTACGGGCACAGTCCTTTTGCCCCGGGCGCGGATCAGGGACCACCCGCCCACCGGAGCAAAAAGGCAGCATCCGCGATGAGCCTCGATCCCCACGTGTCGTATCACCCTACAAGAACAGAAAAGTAAATAACAGAAGCCATTCTTTAGATCAGCTCCATATTGACAGTAACCCACCTCCCACCCACACCACAACAAAGATGCTTTGCTTCAGCAGCAAGCAACGGGTGTTAATAATGTCACCCAGCCCCACAAAAAATAAAGGTTAGCATGAAGCTGAAAAACATATTCTTCAAGCAGAAGGCATTTATTTCATGATATCCTATTGCAACAACTCCAGCAGATGATTTGCAGAGCCTCTAGTTAGGATGGGACCCCAACCAGCCCCACCACAGGCAAGAGGGAGGATTTCAAGGGCATTTTCTCATCACCTCCTGGTCCCACAAGCAGGAAGGGTGAGTCTACCTGATGAAGAGGAGATCCCAGGGAGACCTTATAGCAGCCTTCCAGTACCTGAAGGGGGCCTACAGGAAAGATGGGGAGGGACTCTTTATCAGGGAGTGTAATGATAGGACATGGGGTAACAGTTTTAAGCTGCAAGAGGGGAGATTTAGATAAGATATTAGGAAGAAATTCTTCTTCCTACCACCAAGAAAGGGTGGTGCGACACTGGAACAGGTTGCCCAGAGAAGTTGTGGATGCCCCACCCCTGGAAGTGTTCAAGGCCAGGCTGGATGGGGCTTTGAGCAGCCTGGTCTAGTGGGAGGTGTCCCTGCCCATGGCAGGGGGCTGGAACTAGATGATCTTTAAGGTCCCTTCCAACCTGAACTATGATTCTATGAATTTGCCCCAGAGGGAAAGAAGTAATACCAAGTGAATTATCAGGACTCCATTGTTCCTGGGTGCTTTCTGGGGGGTGCAGTGCTATCTGGAGTTAAGCAGGTAAGCACCCCTGAGGATCCAAACCAGAATGACTGTTTCCTTTACATCAAATGACTCACTCCAGCCAAAGGCCTGGGAGGAGAAGGGAAGGGCACTGAGGGCCACAACACCGCTCCTGATGGCGGCTTCTGCTTCCAGCCCACCGAGCATCCAAGTCAATCAATCAGAGAGTAGCAGCTGTGGTGCCAGTAAGACCCACAGCTCCGGGAATACACTGGCCTGTTATGGGAAACCTGGGGGAAAAAAAGACCCTCCGTGGCTCACACGGCACATGCCAACTTTTTTTATGGCCTTGCAGACTTGTGTGCGCTCTCCCCCAAGTCCCAGATGGCCATCTATCTGCTCCATGCCGCTCCATTTACCAGCCTGCCTCCTCTGCCCATAATGAACTTTCTATGTGGAATTTTGCTGCGGCCTCAGAAATTGGTATCTGCGCCGCAGTTTGGCTGGGGGCTTTTGTTTGTGTCGGGGGGAAGGGAGCACTGGAAAGGCCTTTGCCCAGTAGTGGGCAGCTGAGAACGTTAACGTTCGATGTCAGTTACCAAGTAGAACATAATACGGCTCTTTCATGTGGTGTTTATAACTGAACATGCTGTTTTGTGTCGGCCTGCTTTTTTTTTATTCCAAGAAGTAGTTTTGGATTAAATTATGACGATTACATTCTTATATTCACATACACATACACCCCCGCCAGCCCCCACCCTTGCCCTGCGTGCACACAAACACAAATGGGAATTATGCGCTCGGAGCGCGATTTGAACTATACAGCCTGGGATCTGTGCCTGGCATTGAGTTCACTTTTTTCCTCCAGAACAAAAAAGTCCACATCCACTCTGCACTCTCTCATTGCCTCAGGATAAAGCAGGATGGTCAGATTGCTGGTGTGGGTGATTTCTCCCTCAGGGAGCTCATGGGGAAAACAGACTTTCAAGCACACGAGAGAGGAGCCCCGGCCAGGGAGGTTGTGGTAAGCAGCGCGGGGGTCTAGGTTTGTGAAATCCTGTGTGAATCCCTTTTCCACGCTGCTTACACCCCTCCCCGTACCTGGGCAGTGCCTCATGTGGTCGGTGATGCAGGCACACGGCAAGAAACAATCCCCTCTTGGGGCTGTGCCCTCCAGGGCTCCACCTCCAGCACAGGGCCGAACTTAGGGAAACATGGGGTTTCATTAGGACAGGAGACACAGAAATTCTGCTCTAGTAGCTAAAGAGCTGACATGGTAGGTGGGACAAGGCCTTAGGAATTGGGGCACCCTATATTTTGGTGCTATTTTTTGAACACCGGTTGGAGGAGAACACCAGTGTGGAGGCCTGTGTAGATGATCTGGCTGGTGTAGGAGGGACATTTTGCACAGTGCAATCCATGTCTTGCCTGAGCCCGCTTTGTTTGGAGTCACTCATTAGTCAAGCAAAGCTTTCAGCGTTTGAACCTGAATGTCACTTTCTTTCCTGACAAAGGGCCAAACTAAGAGGAGCTAAAGGCTTCACCACTGGTTAGAAGGCAATCCAGGGGTTACTCAGAGCCAAGACGCACGAGAGCCTGGCTCCTCAGCCGAGCGTAATCTGCCTCCTGTTGTTTTCCCCATGGAGTCACAGCGGGGTGAGGAGGATGTGCTGGTGACAGATGGCTGACGCGACTTGCTAAGCATACGGGTGACTGGGCTGTGACTCAGCAAGTGTTTGGTTACAAGAGTTGGGGAGCATGTGCTTTTGCACTGCTCACGGTGGCTCTATAGCTGGGTCTCCTGGAGGACTAGGCATGGGCTGTCATCTGAAGCCTGTGACTGCCATCCTCCATGGGAGGAAAGCAGGCACACATGGCCTATTAGGGCAGAAAGTTAAGCTCCTAATTACTGTTTACATTGGTAATGGTAATGTCTGAGTATGTATGAATATATGACCTGCTAGTGGTGCTTAGATGTCCTACTGGCCTTCAGAAAGGAAACCATTCAACATCCTGACCTAAAATAATGACCATCTTGCTTGGAGGGAGTAGGACTCAGAAAACTTCTTTTGCAGTCGAGTCACTAGAGGGGGACAAAGACCTAGTCTGGGTATGCATCCATCTACCAGCTCCCCCACTGCAGCTGTGGGAGACACCTTGGAGAGGCAGAAGCAAAGATGGCCCTTGTCTTCCTCAGATTTGAGGGTGCCCAAGTGCTGGGACAGCTTTCCAGAGGCTGAGCAGGCAGCTGGGGATCAGCAATGTGTTGGGGAAAAAAAAGCCACTCCTTTTGCCCCAGAAGCAGGATGGCGCATGCATGTGCGTGTGTAGCTTAGCAGCCTTTATGTTGGCTCTTCCAGCATTTCTGCCTACCTAGGGCCAGCCCATCCATAGCTGGCCAGGGCTCTCGAAGGCTAAATTCCAGCCATTGCACAGCACAAGGCAGCATCACCTGGATGGAGGACCCAGACAATCACGTATGTTTACAGGCATATGCCCATACGCCTTTTTACTCCTTTCTCCTCTTCTATGAATGGGGGAGAGCTGAATTCTCAAGTCTTGGATAGGTGCCAGGTGTTATTGTTGTCTCTGTGAGTCAAAGACGTCATGGAATTGGAAGACCTGAACTCAGAGTGTACCTGTGTGCATCCCACACGCGCGTGGAGAGCTGAAGTGGCCGTGGCAAGCAGCAAGGCAGTGTTTGCTACTAACATATTGACCTGAAGTGCTTAAAAGCCACTACACAGACTCCCCTGGCAAAATGTCGGCCAGAATGACTCATACGAATGGATCGTGATACGCAGCCCTCAGCCCAGCCAGGCTGTGCATGGAACCAAGACACTCCCATTTTCTCCCCTCCAGCATACTTCCCTGACCAAATCCAGGATTGAGCCATTTGGCTCTGACTGGAGTTGGTCAGAACATGTTTTTTCTTTTCTTCTCTTTTCTCCTCCTTCACCCTTTGGAAAATGTTGACATTTCAGCAAACGGCTGAAAACCCAAACCCTGAATATTTTCCATTGGAAAACGCTGGGGGAAAGGGAGGGGAATAATCCCCAAACTGCCAACAATCAAATCTCTTTTGCTTTTAAGACTTTTGGGTTTATGAGACAGGGGCACGTTTGGACAGTGAACACTTTCTATGAAAATATCTGTTCTCTCAATACCCATTTCTTCACTAGAAAAGTGTTCTAAATGTCATCCTTTCCACTGGTGATGGTTTGGACATTCTCTACATCTAATTTTGGAATCAACCTGAAGAAAACATAATTCATTTTATTGGAATATAAGGCACAAATGACACTGCCATAGCACAACTGATATTTGCTTGGTATTCTCAGTATCATGAGACTATACCCTGATATTCTGTCTTTGTCAACAGTGCTGTTTACACAAACATCTCAAGCAAGTTTGGAACCTGGTCTCTGGAGACACCACAGTCCCAGAGCTGCAGCTGACTTGCCTCAGACCTCAGAGCACATTCCTGAAGGGAATCTACCTTTCACAAGATTGCATCAAAGGCTGTAAAGGAAGCAATGCGTACCGAACAGTATATTATCTGTAAATATCCCTTGAGTAATTGATAGCACAAGAACACTTACAAAGCAGTTTGTTCTGATGTCTTCAGCTGATTTAAATTTCTGTCTGAATTGTAATGTAGACCTGAAGCATCTGTTTCATCTTGTCTTTGCATATTATTCTGCTTTCCTGTAAGTTAAAAATAAAAAAGGGACAATGTTAGCATAACAGAACACACATATTTGTAAGAGATGACTTTAACTAAATGTGGCTAATAGCAGGTTAGAGTTTAAAAAAGGAAAGATCTTGAAACGGGCATACACTGGTCATAAATAAATTCAGGCTACAAACCAGTAGAAGCTTTTAAAACAACAGCAGAGTAAAGTTCAGAATAACCTCCAAAGAGGAACAATGGGAATAAAAAACTTAACTGTTTGAAGACAGATCTTTATCTGTTGTGGGATATCATGACAGCAGAGGAGTAGATTCAATGACCCAGAGGTCCCTTCTAATTTGTTGTGCCCCTTTCCCCACTTTTTCCCACACTGAAGCTTCCCAGTTACTCTTTACATTCTCTCTGGTAAGATTTAGCCATTGCACTGCTGCACTTTGTTCTGATTTAGTACAGATTTCTATCTCTTGACACCTCCAGGTTTTTCTGAACTAGCCACCTGTGTTTCAATTATGTCAGCACCAAAGAGGGGGCATATATTACTCCATCAAATTAATATTTTTTATTTTCTTTTCAGTTGAGAACACCTCCCTGTCATTGTTAAAGCATATAAAGCAGTGAGTTTAAAAAGACGATGATGCAAAATCTCAATTTTTGATCTCACCTTTGTCAGCTAGGGACAACTAAATTGTATGCGGGTAAGAGGACGAGGCACTGAAAGTCTCTGATATGTTAGTGGCAAGAAACACAGAGCTCCTAAGGACCTGCATTGGTGCTGTGTGTCCTTTGTCATAATTATTCAGGATAAGGAAGCAATTTTTCACTTACAGAAGTCTACTCTTGCGTTAATAAAGCCAAAAGATCAAGAGCTTTACTCCCTCACCTTGGAAACACAACTGCATGCAAGAAGCCACAGGAGAAACCTGAGAAATAGCCATCCGGAGATGCAGAGCTGTAACTAGCCATTGGAAACCCATACACACATAGCTCAGATGTAGCTACATGATCTGCCAAAGGCTGAGCTGTCCTTGCTCCCATCAGTACGAAAGGAGCAGGTGCAGAAACAAGGAGATCCCAAGTAAGAAGACAAAGGGTCAAATGAATCACTCAGTCACTGTGTGAAATGTAACAATTGGGAGACCAAACAGATTAAGCCAGGGCTTGTGACTGTTAACGTTCATGGAAACATGTTCCACAAATCCAGCTTTCCGAGAAAAATCAGATTCTAGCTTCCTTCTGGTAATTTAAAGAGGCAACAATCTGTTCATATGACCTTCATATCAGGCTGGCACAGGGACTGAATCTTACAATAAAAGCTGAAGAACAGCCCTTTTGGGCCAGAGCACTGTTCCTCCCCACGCAGCACTCTGCTCCCAACTGGGGCAAGGTGAGGGACAATCCAGAGAGAGCACACAGGCCTGGACATTCCCCTCTCCCTTGTGTTTCCTCAGCATTCACCTTTGTTGGATCGGAACGTTAGATTGTACATCCTGCCTCTTCCCTTTAGCATCCATTTATGGATCTGTTGTCTGCAAATTTGTCTAATTCCATTTTGAGCCTGCTGATGGTGTCTGGCGATGCAGCCTGCTGGGCCAGCAACTTCCAGAAGTTGTCTACCTAATGTGATATAATTTCTTTAATCTGTTTTAAACTAGTCCCCTACTAGTTTCACTGTTGAGGGATTTGTCTACTAATGGCTCTGCATTCACCTCAGCCACCCTGATTTTATAAACCCAGTCCTTCATCATCAGAAAAATAGCTAAGAATTGCAATAGTGGGCTGCTCGGCTCACTTCCCTCCCTGTCGCTTGCTGACCTGCCCGGAGTGGTTTTATGCCTGCAGCACTCTGGCTGTTACCAAACTCAGAGGGGAGAAAAACGACAGCAAAGCAAATGGAGTGCAACTTCCTCCCAGTGCTCTATTCCCCGCGCAGCTGTTCACCGGTGACGCAAGGGGTCCGTTTTGCGGTTAAGAACTGGATGCTGATGGCCCTCTCCTTCCCCTGGGGATCTGCAGTTCCCTGCCCAGCAGGGGGCTGCAAAGCTGCGAGCAGGATTTCGGGGAGGGTAGGCTGGCAGTGCCGGCGGGGGTGTCAGGGGCATCTTCCAAAGTGGCTTTAATTAATGAGCACATGTGCAGTGAGGAGAGTTACAGCATCCCACTCAAATTGTTGACTTGGAGCTGCTTCTGGAGACAGCCGTATTCTGCTCATTAGGAAAGAGCTTTTTTGCAATGCCCTTGGATTGGACGGCTCTTGGATTGCACCACGAGATCAAGTCCACGTACGGGCTGCCTGCCTTTCTGCTGCCAGCTCCAAGAGGGTTGTTTTTCTTGTCTTCTCATTCTCAAGGAGTGCTCAGCCAGATGGCCTGTTTTCGAATGCACTGTGCGTTGGTTGGATGTGTGTTTGGAGAGTCTGCCAGCTTCACGAGAAGGAAGAAAGAGCAAAAGAAAGGGAAAAAAGCGCCATTTGGTATCTATCTCTGGGACCCAGCCAGAGTTGAGGCTCTGTTTGAAGAAGGGGGGAGTCTTAAGAAAGAAACTAGACAAAATTGAAAGCTGGAAAAACTTTCAGGCTTGACAGACTGGGAGACTGAAGTTCTGTACAACATCCATCCACTACCTGGCTCCCTCGCAAACCTGTGGCAGAGTCCCTCAAGAATGATAGTAACAGTAAGCGTAAGCACCAAGTGTCTGTCTCGCTGCCCTCCCAGCGTACTTCACCTACGGGCTGAGACGCGGAGAGGTGACCCAGCCAGCCTGCCCACCGAGGCCGGGTAATGCTGCATGTGGCTTCTGGGATTTTGCTCTCAATTCACCAAAAACTGAAATTACAGCACGCAGCCCAGACACATCAGCCCAGGAAGCGGAGCCGCAATGGAGTAATATGAAATAACCACCACCGCGGCCCAACTCTCGAAGAAGCTAGTCTGAATTTTACTACAGGCCAATGTCATTTTCTTGCACCCCTTGATGCTCGCTTCCCAGAAATACCTTCTGTTGATTTGGGGCAGCAAATAAATACAGGCCAAACCACAGCAGCCGCTTTTTCCAGCACTCACTGGCAAATAATTTGAACCTGACGAGAAAAATCTGTTGGTGAAGGGAAGGGGGAAGTTTTGAAGTTTGAGTGGATTGTGCTTGGCTTTCTTTTCTTTACTAGATGCCGTGTTGTGGTAACAACACATTGTTCCAAGCAGCAGGAGGAGGTCTTGTTAAGCAGAGCTGGAGAAAACCACGTTTGTAACCATCCCCGCTGGCTGACACGCCACTGTGTCTTACAAGCGGACTTGTCTGCTCACTGACTGAAACCATGGCACAAAGAAGATGGTTGCAGGAGTGTATGTAACTGCAAACCCCACATCTCCGTTGATTCCATCAAATTATTTTCACTGAAGTGATCAAAATTCAAGGGCCCAGGGCTGACAGCGTGTCCATGGCAACAGCGGTTGGGCTGTGGGTTGCAGACACTCTGCAGACAGCTGGGGCATCCTGCTGTAGGGCACACATCTCGGGCAAAACCTGCCGGTATCTACAGCATGTCGTAAACACCTGTGGCTTCCCAGGACTTCCTGACTGTCATTACATCAGGTCCAAGAGGTACAAAATGTTCACTTCACAGCAGTTGTTACTGTCTTTGCTAGGACAGCATTTGCAGTCCCCAGCATGTAAAGAACGGGACCCTTCCCCAAATGCAGGGAAACATCATCAGCTGTTGGCAAAACAGTCTTCTGACACTGAGACCTAGCGGTGCAGACACCATCCTGGAAGGGAAGGAGGATTAGCGGGTTCAAGACAGTGACTACATCATGCAAATGAATTCTTGTATGGGTAGGAAGGCTGCACAATGAGATTGCCTCCCTTCCCACTCCGACAGGACCCAATTTTGGTAAATAACCTTGGCATTAAAAACACGCTGCAGTACCTACATTCACAGCTAAGATCATTACAAGAGATTTCATTTTCTCTCTGCCAGAAAACAAGATAGGAAAATCCAACAGTAGTTCAACCATTCTCTCCAGGGCTTTAGAGGGCTCATTTAACCATTCAGGCAATTGCCTGATTGTCACCCAGTGCTGTGTCACGGAATTGGTAAAGGAAGGATTTCTGTCTTTAATTGTCCAGAAAATTCAGGGGTCCAGGAGTCACAAAACTAGGCTTTGCCACAGCCTGATGAACTGCCTTAGGCTAGTTACTGCACCTCTTGGCAAATAGAAATAATAATTACGACATTCACATTAGTGCTGTTGGGAGGAGGTAGCTGCACAATTACAAAGGTCCTAGGTGGTCTTTGGGTGGGAGATGAGCTAGAAACAACATCCAGCCATCCACCCACCACAGCTGCACTGGCCGTGTCAGACACCAATACCAACCTCTACATTTTTCACATATGGTAATTTTCACATGATTTATTTCATTGCTGTAGTGCTACCTGACTCATGGACAAGTGCATCTCCAGCACACTGCCAACATGGGGCTTCAGGAACGAGTTGACAGGCCAGTCTGAAAAAAACAATTTCCTCTAAGTTATCTAGCCAGGTGTCATTACATACCTAATATTATCCAGGGAAGGGAAGCTAGAAGAATTGCCCAGACATGGGATTTTGTAAATCTGTGTACTGTAAAGAGAGGGGAGGCCTGCCTTCTAGCACCAGTCCTGGCTGCTCTGTCACCAGCCTTTGTATATAACTGTTTTGAGCCAGAGTCAGTACCTGGAGAGATCTCTGACAGATGAGGGACCAGCGGTTCAGAAAGTCTCCTCTGGCCAGCTAGGCAGAGGTCACTACATACTTCGGCATGGCATGGGTGATATCGTGTTGTCCATTACAAACTACGGTCTTGAGTATGGCTGCATCAGAGTTGAGTAGCACCCACTGAGGTACTATGAAGGATGGCTCCAATTTTGCAGCAGAGCGGCTCACTTAGGCACCATCAACCTTGAATGGCTCAAGGCTTTGAGAGGGTGAGCTTCCTAACTCAGTTAAAAAGTAGCCACACACACACCCCTCTTCCTGCATGCGTGACCTCACTCGGCACCCAGAAGCCCTCAGAGTATATTCTTAACTTCATCAGAAAAATAAAGTTCCCAGCAAGAAGAAGAGATGATGATGAGCGCACCCAGCTTCTACTTCCCTGTTGCAGGGTAAAACTTCTCTCTACACTGCATCTCCAAACAACAGGAGATGGGACAACAGGCACAGGACAGAGCTGAACATCAGTAGCAAGCACGTGGTGACTGAAGCTGGAGATCTGGTTTAAGTTTAAAGCCTAAATTTACAGACAGTGGATGGTGCCTCAGATCCATACTGCTTATGTTGACAAGCCTAAGCAGGCCAGGCGTGGAGCCAATCCTGTTCTCCTGGAGTGTCTCACTCACATCCATTTTCTAAGTCCATGAGCTTCCCATGATTTTGTTGGTGGTCTATATCTCCTGTAGACCATATGTTTGACATTTACCGGGGAAAGCAGAGGTTAAAAAGATTAGAACTCCTTTTGAAGTCAGGGGAAGGAAAAACTTCAGAGACTGACTTATGGCTAGAAGTAGATCCATCAGTCAAATGAGACGCCCATTTGTCTCATGACTGGAGTTGGATGTAAGGACAAAGATGATTGCTTTAAAAAATCACCATCCTTGAAGGTTTTCAGGACCCAACTATCGAAAGTCCTGATCAACCTGTTCTCATCTTATAGCTAACCTCCTCCTTCTTTGAACGGGAGGTTAAACTACAGACCTCCTGAAGTCCCTTCCAACCTGAGCAATTCTGTGATTGTATGGTATTGAAAGGTATGTGTGAGCCTGAGTGTTATCCACTTAAGGAGCGGACACAATACCATGTGAGTTGATGGGCCAATCACTCTGCACAAGGAGAAACTACTCAAACAAAAGTCATGGTGAATCATTTCCAAAAAGATTTGATTGCATAAAATGATTAATTGAAAATTTTAGACTAACAAATAGTTGAGCAAAAGTCTGTCTGTCTGTTCTTCACAGTCTGAGAAGAGATGCAGTTTCAGTGAATTTATTACCCAGTTACACACCAGTTTTCCTTAATGCCCAGTCACCAGTTAGTAGATCGAAAGCTCGGTTCTCTCTCATTGAGGGTTGTCATCTATACATGAAAAAGAATGAGAATGCCAAATATCAAAGGCAGCTAGAAATATTTCTTTGATTATTACTATGGCATCTTCCAACTGAAAACTCAGATTGCTTCACTGCTGTTAATTAATTAAGCCTACAAACACTCATGCCAGGAAGTTCGATATCATCACCCCTTTTTACAGATGGGGGAAAACTAAGATACAACATTCACTCAGGGCCACTCAATGAATGAGGGGCAGAACCAGAAATAAAACCTGGGAATCCTGGCTCAGAGTCTCATCTCATAATCTCTAGACAAAGCTTCTTCCCTGTAAAATTCCATCTAAGCTCTTCATAGAATAATTACAGCCAATTTATTTCCTCACTCGTTAACAATGAAATCTGACAGGCTTTGTACTCAGGATGCTGAAGCTCAGTTAGGGGACCAAGGCTCTTCTCCATGAGGGGAGGCCTGGAATGTCAGTCTTTAGGTGGCTTAGTAGGGGCATGGTTCCAGCTGCCAGGTACTTGAATGCCTGCCCAAATCCTTGTGGCAAAGCTTTAGGGAAGAACTGGAACATAAATGACCAAAGTGATCTACCACAAAGGTTGGGGAAGGATTTAGACAAATAGCAGCTGGTTTTGTAATGATAATGCTTTGCCCTCAGTGCCACTTAGGGAGTATGAAAGAACGTTTACCTGCCTCGGTATTAGATTAGTTTCTCTTTTCCTTTGATTTCATTTGCCTATGAGCGGCACAGGCAGTTTTGCAAGTGAGCGAGCTGACAAAGCTCTGAGACATAGGGAGGTTCATGGCAGTACTTCAGATGTGCCCCTCAGTTCCGCCGCCTTCAGTTCCATCAGATCCAGAGCACACAAAGTTCCTAAGGGCTTACAGCTCACTAGCGGTGACTTGCAGTACCTTGGGATGTGTAGGAAGGTAATGAGTCACGGACCTCTCCACCTTAGCTACCCAGGGCAAATGGCTCACCATCCTCTCTGTCATCACTTCCAAGGTTTCCTCAGAGGCCAAGAAACTGAGACATGAAGAGCTCCAGAAGTGCTGACCATCCAATATTTTGAAACTAATGACTCTGAAGGTTGCTCAGCACCTCTTAACCACAGGCCATTATGTTTGAAGCTGGAGCATCCCAAACTAGGGGATGCATTTAAAAATGTGCCCTGCTTGCTCAGCATCACATGAAGCAGGCTCTGGCAGACGAGGGGCAGACTCAAGATTTCCACATTAAAAAGCCTGTACTTTGGCTGTTCTGATGTGTTTTCCTTCTGCAAAGCAATACAAAAAAGACTATTCCCACAGAGCTTCCAGGGAAATTCTGCATGCCCTCTGCCTTGATCTCTTCAGCTTTTCGCTATATGAAAGCTTCCTGCAGAGCAGAGTTGGGGACACAGATCATAAAGTCCAGAGACCAGAAGAGGTGAGGGAAGGACCATCTTTTACAATAAATCCTTCAGGAGTATGGAAGCTCATCTTCCCTGGTTCTTCAGTGCCATCTGCCCCATTTCCACCAAGTCTCCAAGCTCAGATCCAGTAGGTGGCATGTTTGAATTGACTTTGAACATCTGGAAATAGTTTGCTATTTGCAGTCCCCTCCCTCAAAGATCCATTTGTGGCTACACGTGGTTAACAAATCACTGCTTCTTTGACCCCAGATGTCTGCCATGGCCCTTCCCTTTCCCTCTTGGGCATTTTTAGCCACCAGGACAGAGCGTGCATCGCCTCCTGCTGTGAGGCAGACTGACAGAAAACAATGGCAGGAAAGCCCATTGTCTTAACATTTGGGGCCAAATCACCTAGGCTCTGCCTGCCCACTTCCCTTGGTCCAGCATTGTCTTGGTGACCTATGAAGCAGAAGTTCATGCACACCTCCCGCAGGGACATGATAAGGTTGCAGACTCACAGCCAAGGTCTAGGCAGTGCAGGGGGTGAAAAGGGGGAACAGAGAGAAGAGGGGAAGCACAGAGAAGAGCACTTGTGTCTGTCAAAGCAAAAATAAAAGGTCTGGGGAACAAAGGGGGTTGGTTTTGGCTTTGGTTCAAGATCAAAGCCTGGAGGTGGATGTGGCTTTCTGAACTTCTAGCTGAAAGTAGCAGAAAGAGGCTTTTTTTTACCATACTGATGGCACTGACAGCTGCTTGCAAGGGTCCGACAATGCAGAAAGAGAGTGAGACCCAAGGATGTGAGCTTTTTCATCACTCTGATTTTCACTTGGAGGTGGAAGACGTTGGTGCAATTTGGGTGTCATGTAGCAGAGATGAGAGTTTAGGCTGAAGCCTCAATGGCTTCAGAGAGACAAGAGCAAACACAACCACAATTGCCTGTCTGGTTGAACTATGGTCAGGGGAGGCTGCAGGATAGGGAAGGGGCTATTTCTTCACCAAGCTGTGTGTTCAATGGAAACATGTGCTGTCAAGAAAGGAGAGTTCAGCTGAAGCCTAGAACATGAAATTGAACAAGTGGCTTTCTAACGAAAAGCTAAAGGGGAAGTTCCACAGCCTGTTCCACTGCAGCAAATGATGACAAAACATTACAGCCAAGGAGAAGGGAGTCCAGTTAATTTGTAATTAAGAAGGGACTTGATAGTCTGCTAAAATTTGTGTAATTGTTGTATAGATACAGTTTTTTTGTGGGCATCTGTCTCTTTCAAATGTAGATGAGAACAACTGAGGACATTCTCAAGAGAGGATAGCCTTCTGTGGTGTTTAATCTTTGCCCATAAGTCACACCAGCCTTGTTCACAAATACCCCGGTGTGTCTGTCAATCACTTACAATAGAGCCTGGTAATTAAGATAAATCACGGGGATCAATAGGATAGGAAGCACTAGGCACAGTAACTAGCATCAGCTGAAGCAGCCACTTAAGAAGCTTCTTGGGGTGATAAACATGCCCATCTTTCAAGAGCTCCCCAGTTCAGGATTATGGTTGACCTATAATAATATCTCTCAGAACTTCTTGCATACCAAAAGATTCTGGCAACCTGCAGAAAACAAGGAAAAGAGCTGAGCTAACCCAAGAGCGGCTGTTTTTTATGTCTCTTTCCATCCTGAGACATGGGAACATTTTTACATGTTACCATGTTGGTATCTCACTGTGGCTCAGCTGGGATTGATGGCAGATGGCATAGTGGCTTGTCCAGAAGAAGGACTAACAACACATGAAAATGTCTTCTATGGCCAGTGGGGCTGTAGAAGAGACCTCTGCAGCTGTTCATGTTCACAGCTCACAGACAATATAACCAACCAATAGCAAGGTTACTGTAAATTCATCAGGCAAATATTATTCAACCATCTGAAGAATGGCTTGACTAATGAAAAGGTTATTTGTGAATAATTCCAGAAGGATGATAACACATTGGAAAAAGTACAGAGAAGAGATACTGGGCTGATTAAAGAACTGGAAAGCATGCTTTACAGTGAAAGACTCCAGGAGCTCAATCTGCTTGAACAAAGATCAGGTGAAGGGTTGAGTTGATCACAATCTCTCCATGCCAATATAAAAACAGAGGCTTGATAATGGAGGGCTGTACAAACTGGCAAACAAATAAATAAAACAACGATAGAGAACTGAAATTGGACAAATCCTGACTAGAAAAAAACACGTGATTTTTTAGAAGTGAGAGTAATTAACCAGTTTATGTAAGGCTTGCGGTGGATTTCTCCATTTGCTAGCAATATGATAAAAAAAAAAAAAGAAAAGAATTTCCCTGAAAGCTACTCTGTATTTCCAAGAAAACGCAATTCAGTGTGATCCCGCATCCTAAGGTATGCAGGAGCTCAGACTAATGATGCCACTGGCTCCTTCTCACTTTGTAATCTCTGAACCAGTGCGTAAGTTACTCAAAACTGATAGCAGAAGGTAAGGTGCTGAACATACCTATACACCATTCGTGAATGTTATTTGGCAAGCTCTAATTATGATGTTTGTAATGACTGAGGAGATCAATGGAAGACTCCTACTGACGACATCACCTTGAGTAAATCACTGTCTACAAGACACACCTTCACTCCCTTTGTTCTTCAGGGAGTAAAATCCTCTTTGCAGATGCCTTTTGCCCCTTACCATGCCTATATCTCTTTGCTTTCCATCAGCGAAAGGAACTTAACACTAACTCAGGAAAGATTTGTGAGTTTTAACTCACTAATGATTGCACAGTGCTTTAGGAGGCTTCTCTGGGAGATTCAGTCTATGCCTGTGCGATCCCACTCACTTATTCCCTTAGACAAATGGGGGGAGGCACTTGCATCCTTATATCTGGCAGCTACTGCAATAACAACTTTAAAAATAGATTCTGGCAGAGAGTTTAAAAAATTAAAAGTGTCCCAACTTTAAAGGCTAGAACAGGGATTAGACAGGGCTGCTTGATCTAGCAATTCGCAGAGAAATGAAAGGTTCCTTCAGTCATGACTGTGTATCATTTGTTGAATAAAGTGAGTTACTGCCTGAAACCTTCCTAGTTCCATGTAGCTAAAAAAAAAGTATGCCGCTCTTCTTGTGGCCAAATGCAAAGCCACTCTTTGGATCATGGGATAATGTCATAAAGGTTTGGTTTGATTCATTTTAAGAGAGGAGGTTTTCATATCAGTGAACAAGGCAGTTCAGAAAATCAGTTCAGCCTCCACCCTATCAGCAGATTTCACATCTAAAATCATAACAAAAGCTGCTAGAAGGGAAATAGGCCGGCTGCCCAGCTGCTTTTCTTTGTGTGTCTACTAGAAACCAATCTTGCAGAAAGCTCTTAGCCTCTAGACTGAACACTAGTTGGAGCTGAAATAAACATGAATGAACAATGGTTAGGACGCTCAAGAACTGACAGTTGGTAATGTGGTAATGTGGTTGTTCTGGAAGAGAAGAGAGGGACTGGTGAAGACAGAAGTCCATGTGTGTGGATTTCTTTGATAGTGGGTTCGCTTTGCTGAAGTATAATAATTCCTTGTAGTTCTATAAAGCTTTCTTTTCAAAGGCCTCCAACTTTTTGAGTTGGGGAGATAAAATTGTCCTTATCTTAGAGCTGCCAAGAGGTTCAAACAGGGAAATGTAACTGTCCTTATCTCTGAGCTGCCAAGAGGTACAGAGAAAATGAACTGATCAAGACCACACAGGAGGACTGCCTAATGAAAGGCGCTTAGCTAAAAGACCTAAACTGTAGTTCTCATGCCAACCTACAGCTAATGGAGAGAGATACAATTTCATCTGCTCTCCAGAATGGCACATTCTTTTAGTTGACTATAGCAGTTGATGAGGATTTAAGTATCTAAGGATAGATGGAATGAAGTTAAGACCTCAGCCCAACCTCTTTATGCTTTGTTTTAGCTGAAAATCCCCCCACAAAGCTCACTGAAATCAGTGGGAAACCCCTCGAGGATGCCAAAGAGCTTAGAAGAAAGTCATGCAGCTGAAGATCCAGGCCTTGGTGGTTACCACTTTGTTTTGGGAATTTTAATCTAGATTTTCAGAACAGTTCAGCTGCTGGCACTAACCCATTGCCAGGACTGTGTTGTTCAGCTTGACTGGGACTGGGTGTCATTTCCTGTGGGAGAGTCAGAGGCTGGGGAGATGCAGCATTACCCCAGTGACAACTCTGAGCCATGTGTATGGGTCAATCACACATTTCCAAAGTGGCTGGAGTCCTGGATGAAAATGCAGTGGAAGATGGTCTCCCTGTGTGTGCTGTTCCACCACCCAAGATTTCTGGATAGCCACAGTCATACTGGAAAATTCATAATTTTGCTCAAGAACCTCAGCCACTCCTACCTAATTTCTGTTTATCAGTCAGTGAGTTACAGGCTCCTTCTGGAACGGAGACAACCTCGCAGGAAGCGATGGCAATAAACGCAGCAGATCAGGCAGCTATTCCATCCTCTCTGTTAACCTGAGATTGCAGCAGAGTTATGGAAGATTACACACCCCGCCCATCCTGGATTGCATTGCCAATTGCAAGTTCTTCCCTTTCTCAAGAAAAAAAAAACAGAATCAACCAAAAGGCCTTTGCTTATTGTTGTATTTCACACTATTTGACCTTTCTGCTCAGCAGGTCTAAGAATGAGAAAATGAAGCCAAGATTGGCAACTGGTAGATTTGCTTAAAAAGGTTAAATGATAAATTGCATCTGACTGAATGAACCCAGGAGGCCTACAGCGATTCAGTCTCTCTAAATCTTGGGAATTTATTGAAAGGGGTATAGCTGCATGTGATAGGAATATTTGCAGTGGGGAGACACAAATGCCCTATTTCTAACCTTACTTCTGACTGTCATATTACCAAAGCCCTTGGATACATAATTTCTTCTTTCTTCTGCACTGTCATTGCAAAGCAGACACAGCACCCACTTCAGATGACCATTTTGGTGCTTACCATGGCGTAGAGGCAATGTAGATCATCTTCCATCCACAGCTGCTGCAAAAGCCTAGCTCCCCTTGCAGCCTGTGAAACTGTACTCTCCATACAGCCTGGACCTCAAGAAGGACCACTGACCAACCCTCTGGCCCTCTCACTTCCATTCATAGCCGAGCATGTTTGACCAAGGGACCACAGAGCTGCTTCTAAGCTGAACTCATCTCTGCTGTATCTGAGCATCTCCACACAGGGCCAAAATCAGGACCTCCAAGGACTTGCTGGCAGTAGGGCAGAATTTGGTCACAGCAGCATTTCAGGGGTGTGCACCCCGGAGGATCATCTAAGCTCTTACAGAGAGTCTGACAGCTCGTGATGTCAGTGATACCTAACACCAGGAGATTTAATGGAAAGAGGGAAGCGACCTGCAGAGAGACATGAGCGGGCAGTGATTTTTTAACTCTCTCAATGATGGAGATGTTTCAGCTATTTGCTCTGAAAGTCTGTTCTTACATAATTCCTGGGAGGGACCATGCAGAGCCCAGTCCTGGGGAAGAGCCACCCAAGCATTTATAGCAGCTGGAGGCGTAAGATACTATTGAGGCTGAAGAATGGGCTAGTATTCTGGTCAAGGTACCAGTTAATCACTGGTCTCAGTGTGCTGTTCTCTGAAGACAATGCAGTGCTGGGTCCTGACTTCACATAAAAAGAAGGAAAAAGAAACCACCAAAAAAACCCAACAGGGGATATTTTCCATAGGCAGAACTAAAAAAAAATATGGAAATTGTTCTTTTTTGGATGAAAATCTGAAGCCCTAGACTTTTCCAGGTAAATGACTTGATTTTTTTTAATTAAAAAAAAAACAGACAGTGAAAAAAGTTCACTCTTTGCCTCACCTTTCCTTTCTCCCCTTCCACTTCTCTCCTTTGCCATCACTGAAAAGGGGGTAAGAGGAAAAATTACAATAAAGCCTGGGTCCATCAGGCTTCTGAAGAGAGTAAAATGTTCCTTGTATGAAAATCTTTGAAGAAAAGGCTATGAGCAGCTCCAAATCTTGACATTTGACACATTGAGCTCCCCCCTCCATAGTCTCTGTCTTCTTCAGGGAAATCCACTTCCCCCTGGGGTTAAGTGCTTCAATTATTAATCCAGGTATATAATCAGGGCTGAACAGAACCGCTATGTGAAGTGTGACTGCTCTCTCATCATATGACTGGGAATATTCACAAAAACTGTAGCGAAGGTATGACCTTTTCATGTTCCTATGTAACTCTGCTCCTGATTAAATTTCCTAAAGGTGAGCTGATCAGCATGAGACCGCCCATGGGACAGGTAAGTTGGTACAGAGTGTTTTTATTCTCCCTGCTTTCCAATGATTATTTAATGAAAAATACATCAGTTACAAAATGTCTGAAATGGATCCTGAGCTACATATGGAAGTGGATTGTTTGCCAGTGCCGGATGCTACCGTAACATGTACGTCATCATGCCTTTCTCAGTTGGTGACTAGTAGTTTGCAAAGTCTGGGTGAGCACGGAGTGATTCTACCAGACATGAGTGAGATGCTATGTAAAAGCAGTCGTATGGTGTTTGAGGTTTGTCTTTGTAACTGGCTCCAGCATTCAAATACACCTCCTCCCAAGCTGTTGTTTCCTACTCTGTACATAAATCTTCCATCCACTTAGCCTGAATTTTGGGTTTTGCTATGAAAGACCTTATAGATATGAGACGTGATTGCCTAGAGAGGGCAGGCAGATAATCTCAGTTGTAGAGTTATATTTTCCAGTGTTAGCTTTCCGGGTTTGCCCTTTAAAGATATGACAGTTGTATATAAGTGGAAGTAATTTAGCCCTGGAGGGGTGAAAATCTTTTTTAAGCTCTTCATGTAATCTTAGTTTGTTATTGCAAAAAGATCTCTAACCAGGAGCAACTGGGTCCAATCTGACGCTAAATTATAAATAACTAGAAATCCTGGGGCAGTCCTTTGCAGTGCTGGAGCAGTTGCCAGATGCAGTTGGCATCAGATGTACATCCAGCTCAAATGCATTTGCCTGTATTTCACCCACAGGTATCACAGACAGGAGGGCAGCTGGTGAGGCATCCTGCTGACTGTCCTGCAAGTGGAGGCACCCAATACCATCATAGCGGTGCAGAGGATCAGGTGGGCTGGCACCCTGCAAAACTAGCAGCTGTACAAATACAGAGTAGAAGACAGTCCCTGCCTAGAAGAGGTAAAAAGCTGCAACTGGCAACAGAGAAGTGCAATGATCGCCTCTGGTTGTTCAGCAGCTCAGAAAACCCTTGGAATTGATTTGGCTCTGCAGACACTTTAAAAACAAATTTAATCCCATTCCAGTAAATCCTTCTGGTTTACTGCTGGCATGAAATGCCCTGACCACCATTTTACATACAAGCATGAGGTTACTGCAGGCAGTATTGGATTATGTGCACTCTTCAATGGGAGCACCGTGATTTCAAAATGATGCAAGATTATATTCGTACCGAGGAAGCGGTGAGATCTTCAGTTACCCAGAACTAGGTCATCAGAAGCTAGTGTAGGGCAGGGCTGGGAATATCAACCCACCAGTTTTCTCCCACTCCATCTGGAGTATGGACTGGGTTGCATGAGCAGGCAGAATGCTTGGACAGGAATTTATTCAAGATCAGGTTCTATGGACCAAGTCTTCATCATATTTACATATATGATTCTTAGGCAGCTATGCCTCTTGGACACTTACTGAGGTTAGACTAGATAGCAAGGCAGCCTTAAAGAACTAGACTAGAGTTATGGCATCGGTTACCTTTAGGGAGCAACACCTAGTTTCTTACTGATCTTCACAGTTGGGAAATTTTTCCTGTAATGGTGAGATTAGAGCCCATGTTGTAAAAGCTGTGAAAAAAATGGAAGGTGAATGGTTTTTCTCATGCCTTTATGTAGGATAACTTTTGGCAAAAACATGTGATTCAGTCTAGCTTTGTTTTGTGGCCAGTTCAAGAATATCTTGGTCTATCTAATGATGTGGGGAAATAGCTTGTTCTTTGTCAGACAACGAATATTTCCAGCTAGTTAGTTTGAGCTACTTTTAAATTATTTGATCTAGTAGTCTGACAGCACTGAAGAGTTTAACATGGACTCAAAGGAGACTGGAGTGTATATATACCTTTGCTGATCAACAAATACCTTACAACAGGTCATCATACTGCTATCATCCTTATCTTGTTAACTGAAAGGACTACCTCCCCTTTACAGGAGGGAGACTATTTCTTCATATCTGGGGATATAACAGGGCAAGGCCAGATGGACAGTGCTTATGAAATAGAAAGAGGAAAGACAATCTTTTTGCAGAGACTATGCAAAGGTCACACCATACACATTGTGCGTCATCAGAACTTTCAAAGTGTTTGTATGTTTTTAAATGAAATAGGTCTAGGGAGACTACAGCAGATGAAAAAAAAAGTTTAGGGAACTAGCCAGAGACAGTTATGCAAGAGCCCAAGACTTCAAACAGATTTCTACATATGCTCTTGCTGAACCTCATTTCTAGTACTTGTTTCTTTATGATGATTCCTATATTTTTTTAAATATTCATCCGAGGTCTAGCTTGAACCTGAGCTAAGCAGACAGAAATGAATGGAACACTGCCCTGCTTAACTCTGTTTTTCTGCTATCCCGTCAGGTGTAAATGACTGACTGGCTTCAGAAGCACAAACGTGTAGAAAAATGAACGATGATGCATTCAGTGTTTGCAGCGATGAAGCCCTGGGGCCTTCTCAGCCCAGCGTTCTCAGATCAAGCAGCCATCAAACCACATAACACCGCAAATTTATGTCCCTCTCCTCCCTCCCAGCTCTCCGCCCTTCATAAAACCCATCAATATTCCTACTCCAAGTTCCCCCGAGACACACTATTACCAGACATAGACAGACAGACAGCTATTGGTTAGAGAGGTACAGCTCATAAGTAGCTCACTAAAAAGCCTGCTGGGATAAGGGAGGGAACTTCTGTGGGTGTATTGTTCCAGTCCCATCATTTCCCAAAACACTGAATGAAATAATAACTTGTTTATAATGATGCATGACATCAAGGCAATACTACATAGCAGCACTTGAGAAACAGCTTTGAACCCTATGACCTTCCTCCAAGTGCAAGAGTCTTTAGGAAGGCCATGGAATGCAGAAAGCCCTATCCTTCTGGTTCTCTAGAAAATTTTTATTTTTTATTTTAGAATTCAAAAATGGACAGGACCACATCCATTTGCCACACTTGAACCTGCCTGTTTTCTTTTCCCTTAGAGCTGATTGCTCTGGCTTAAAGCAGAAGATACCTCCCTTGCCAAGAAGTGATAGGAGAGATAAACCAATTAATTCCACAGTAGATTTTTGACAGAAAATGAACCATGTCCAGGCACTTGATCCATTCTCCTCCAATAAGCTATAGGAGGAAAAAATTCCATTCCCTATCTGTATCACACCATGTTCGCATTACATAATTATCCTCTCCCTTTGCCTTTACCTACCCTGCTTAAAAATAACTGGCCTTACAGGTTCACAGCTTTGGTTTTGATACACTCTTTCTTTGCCATAACACCACAGCTAAACCTCTTTGTGCCACACGGACACCAATCCCACCTTCATTTGATGGTGCACTAGGTGCACTGCCCAGTTGCATTCCATATTTCTAAGTGATAGAGAGCACTTGCTGACCAGTTAACCTCTTGTATTTTCCTATTTTCCAGTGTAGTAAAAAAGGAAAGCAATCCAAAGTTTAGAGGGGGGGAAAAAAAGCCAAAACAAATAAGAACTGATCCTGTTCTCCTGAGAGAAGATCTGCTTTAGAGATGTAATCTAATGCACCTTCTATCCCATCCTGCCCGAAGGCAGTTGCTTCTTCCAAAGAAAGGAATAATGTCTTCAGCATCAGTGTGGGTGACTTGTGTCTGGGGGACCAGAAAGTCTCAGGACTGAGCCCTGCTGATGACTTAAGCTGCTCTGTCTACAAAACCCCATGCATGGAAGACAAAAGCCTTGTTTTGTTGCCCCAAAAAGGGAAGAAGGTTTAGAGGCTTGCTAAAAACAATCTTCGATCAGCTGTACACATCTAGACAATGATGTCTTTAGTGTCCCAGATGGTCCCAGCTGTTGGCATAAGCAATGACAATGACATTCATTTCTTTGCATGAGGCTTACCACATACATCCCATGCGAGTCCAATTTTTCATCTGCCTGCTGATGGGAAGTGAAATTCACCCAGAGAAAAGCTGCCCTTGAGGCCCACAGGATCCGAAATCCTGTGGAAAAAGTCTCAGTGGGGAGGATTAGTCGTAGGATCACTTCCGGCTACTATCTAATTTTATCTGTGTATCACTGATACTGAACGTCATTCTTTTTATCATGAGAACCCCTTGACAAACAGGACTAAAAATAAAAAGCAAGAGCTCGGAGTTGGCACAAACTGTGCTACATGGACTCCAATTTGTATAGCAGGAACTATAATCACTCTGAGACGTGCCCAAGCCCTCGGGCATCCCACGGGATTTCAGTCACTTGTTTACAAGGTGTTTTGATTTGCAGCTGTTTGACTACTGTGGCATTTCAAGAGGGGGCGGTTTGAAAGGATGTTGTTACTTTGGACATCGGGATTGGGAAATGGGTATTGAAAAATCACACAAGAAAATAGGCGAGTGCTGTCTTTGTTCTTCCCCCCTTACGTATGAATGACGTCACTGCTGGGGAAAGGAGCTCCAGGAACAGATCCAGAGGCCAATGCTCTGGAAGGAATAAGCAGGGAACAGGTAGAGCCCTGAAAATGGAGCCGTGCCTCAACCTATCACACCAGAGTGCTCCGTACCTGATCTGGGGGGACTAAGCTCTGGAGGTTAAAAGGGAAAAGTCCAAGCCCATTGCTTTTCTGGCTTTTCTAACAAGGTTGACAGCAAATATACTGTGCCATGGATACCCCTAAGAACTGGGCTAAAGGCCATCACCAGCTCACTTCAAACAGACCAGCAGCTGAAATGGATTTGGTCACTGGCTCAAAGTGATTTAGCAATTTAGATGGCTCTTTCCATCATTCCTGCTCTCCTGACCTGGACAGTTCCTTTTTCAGAGCTGCATTAAGCTAATGCCCACTTTCTTCTGGGCCCTCTTTGGATAATGGATTCAGATATGCAGAAAGAATGTAAAAATCCATCTGTTATCTGGGATGAGTGATTTGCACAGTAGTGCCCGTGAGTGTTTGTTTAACACTGCGGACAGCAAGAACCCTGCTAAGTTGTAACGCGCTGAGACAGAGAAAGCAAGAACAGAGGAGAAAATAGCCTGCCTGTTTTAAGACTCTGTCCACCGAGCTGTGTGCGTTTTTTGGCTTAGTTAGCTGTTTACCTGTTTTTTGTGGGAAATCAGGAAGGACACGTGGAGCTTTTCCCAGGCTTTGGAGTGTTATTCTCTTGTTTCCAGCATTGGGTTTTTGTATGTGTTAATTGACAGTAACTCATGTAGAAAATGTAGTGCCAAGAGGATATTTACCTTGCAAACATTTCATCTGCTCCCCTCTCTCCTTTCCTGTGACTTTTTGAAGTGATGACTGACTTAAAGCACCATGCGCACTTGAAGAAGCATCTCCCCTGCCAACTTTGTACACAAGCCCCTTGCTTGCCTAGTGTGTGCCAGCAACCTGACCACACTGTCTTGGCAAGGAGCAGCCATCTCCTCATTTCCTGGAGGTAAAAGAGGGCTCAGCCTAGAATATAAAGCATAAAAATTGAAAGAATCAGTTAGATTATAACATGAGAAATTGTTGTTTTTTCTAGCTGAAGAAAAGCCCACCCCGTGTTTGATTCTGAGTGAGACTGATCAGTTTGGCACCAGCAGCTTCTCCACTGGAGACATGAGTGACTTCTCTTCAAGCAAGCATCAGAATTATCTAGGCTGGCATTGCAGTTCATCACACTCCTTGTTTTCTCTAGGCAAAGCTGAAGGGAAAATCTGTATTTGCATTGCCCATGGCATCGAAGATCTCAAAGTATACAATTATCCTAGCCCACATAGCAAATGCGTATCGGAGTTGGGGTCAGAAATCCTGACTCTCTCCTTTCCTCCAGCCAGGATGCATTTTCCCCAAGGATAGCTATGACTACTGCCATCAGGAACGTGCTATACTGTCACCACCGTGCCATACACACTAGTTTTAGACTCCCTGTTTTTCACCCATAGCTATGGAAAACCGTCTGCAGAAAAGGCTGCTAGAAAGGAAGTCAAAGATTGCTGAAGTCTATTCTAATCCCCACTGTCTATATTTATGCAGCCCTTGTCACAGCAGAGCAGAGAAAATGTCACTGGAACAGTTTTATTTTTGCCAGCAGGCAAGAGGTTTAAAAAGAGGCAGCATAACCTCTATTTTATGATGTGTTCGTACAAATGTTTAACTTGCTATTTCATTTAAAAATCATCTTTAATGTTGATTTATATTCCTGGCAGTGAAGTCAGGAGGTTGGCAATCCCATTCCATTTCAGTTTGTGCTCTGACTGAGGCAATAACACAGATCAAAGAGAAGTCTTACAGCACTCACATTTTATCATCCTGAATGTTTTTAAGTTCTCACTGATATTCATGGGCAGATTACACAACTACTGGATTTATACTTCTGAAGGCCAAATAGTAAAGATTGAAATGCTGTATCATTAAGAAGTATTTGGAAATAACTGAATGGAAACAAGGAACACTCGTATCAAGTGAACATTCAACGTGAGCAACGCTGCTTTCCTTGAGATGTTGTCTTCCTCTGGTCTTTTATAGGGTCAGCCATTTGTTTTCATGCCATAGAATATAAAATTAACTGCATGTTATTATACACTCTAAACCTTGCTTTCCATCTAAATATGTCAAGCTGACATTTTTATTTCCTTAGTAACTGCTAAATATTCAAGGACTTGAATTCCTTCATTAAGAGATTACCTAGTTGGTGGGAGAGGGAGGACAAGTAAGCCGCAGACCTTCTGTGAATTCTTTAGAAGATAATAACTTACAATTCATTATCTAACTGGTCAGAAGAACATGAAAACTTGCCTTGGTGCCCTACTCGAGCCTCCCTGTCCGCTGCTTTTGCACAGTATCTCAAATACTGACAGGTTTAGCTGCCTCGGGGACCGGGATGCCACAGCAGTACCGCCTTTTTTTATACAAAAGGGCACAAAGCCGGGCGGAGGTTAGCAGATGCGCTGAGGGATAGACGAGCCTGCTGCGGGGCAGGCCCCGGGTCCGCTGACGGCCGGGGGGGGGGCGCAGGCCCACCCTCATACCCCACGGCTGTGGGGCTACCGGAGCCGGCCGCGGCCCCCCCACCTCTGCGCAAGGGCCGGCGCCGCGGGCCCGCCTCGGCCTGCACAGGGAAGCTCCGCCGCCAGGCCCCAGGCTTCACCCCCTCGCCGTGCCGGCACCCAGACGCACACGGGCGGCTCTGCCTTCCGGAGACCCCGGCCTCATACCGCAGGCTCTCCTAGCGGCCGTCGCCCGGCCCCCGGTAGCCGCTAATGCTCACCGCGCCCCGCCCACGCACTGGCCCCGCCCCGCCAGGCGGGAAGGCGGTGGCCTCGCCTCCGCCCCCGCGCCCCGGAAGCGCTTCTGCCGGGCGGCCCGGAAGTGGCTGTGGCGGCTCGGTGGTGTGAGAACCGGCGTTATGTTCCTAACGGCGGCGGCTTGTGAGCGGCGCAGGGAGGAGCGGGGCCGGGCGGGCGCTCGCGCGCGCGGGGGCGGCGGCGGCGTTGGAGTCGGTGGCGGCGCCGCCACCTGCCCTTCAGCTGCTCTGGCGGCGGGGCCTGCAGCTCCCGGCGTGCTCCGCGCTGCCTCGTGGCGGGGCAGCCGTTGGAGGGCGCGAGGCTGGGGCCGTCTGGCGGGTTTCCTTGAGGGGACGGGGCCGGCGGGGGGGGGGGGTCGGGGCCGGCGGGGGGGGGGGGCCAGCGGCCGGGGAGGGTGGGTTGTGCAGGAGAGGCCGGCGGGGGGTCAGCAGGCAGAGCGCTAGGCCCAGTGGCAGGGGGAAGGCGATAGGAGTGGGACCGGCCCGCCCTCAGAAGCGAGGTCGAGAAACTTCAGCTCTTTCTCAACGGGAAGCTGCTGGAGAGAGTGGGGCGGTGGCAGGAAGGAGGTGAGGAACGTGCCCTTCGACGCATGTGGGTGAGCTCTGGATGTGGCGAAGGCAGGGTGCGAGAGGAGGCTGGCCTGAAGCTCATGAAAGCCTGAACAAGAGTTGCTCAGACAGAATATAGAGAAGCAATTTTTAAAAATTTTGTTTTTTTGTTTTTTTTTTTTTTTACATTTATGCTGTAGATTTATGATTACTTTAAATTCACTGACAGAAGAAAAAGAACTCTGCCTATTTCATCCTACGTGGTGGGTTATGGGCCTAAAGCCAGCCATGTGAGAAGGTTAGCCTCAACCAAGAACAGCTCTCTGGTCCGGTTCACTGTACGGCCACACAAACCTTTGCGTTGGCACTATAGCAGGAACCAGAGCAGGGGTGGGCGTGAGCAAGTAGGGGAGAGTGGGACTGCAGTTTTCACCAGCAGTGTTAGTTCATACCTGCCTTAGCTGCGTGTTCGTCTAGTGGATTCATATTCAGCGTTGAAGCTTTATGTTGAAAACATCTGGAGGCTGCAACAAGTACAATCTGTTGCGCTAGGCGCTGCGCTTGCACAGACACTTGTAAAGGCGGTATGATGGAAGAAAGAGCAAGCAACTGGGAGCACATAGATGGAAGGATGTGGGGCATTTTTTTTGCGACAGTAAATCTCTTTGCACAATCTATTTGGGGCAATTGCAAAGACAGGCAGTGGAAAACTCTTAATTTTTATATTTTGCTTAAAAGGGAAATCAGATAAAAAGATAATGTTTCTTCTTTTTTTCCTCTTTTTCATGCTCCAAAAAACCAGTGGCCAAGAGCAAATCTAAGTAAGTGGCGTTTTCCTCACCAGTTTTTGATTTCTGCTACCACTCCGTATCTTCAAGTGATTTTACAAAATATTAGGCTTCTCTAGACTTTTTTGATATGCAGTCCTTGTGTCTAGCTGCGTCCTCTCTGTCCTTCTGCATGTGTGTCTGTTCACAGGTAGGTACAGAATGGTGTGGAAATCCCACTAGGTTCTAAAAATGTAGCAAAGGCAGGTTTTGTCTTATGGGTTGTCGCGTTGAGCTGAGCTGTAATATCCAAAGAGCCCTGCGTAGGAGAAGCATGCTTCCGTGCTTTATGATTAAAGAGAGGCTATAAACTACCCACATAATCTTCCTCTTGTCTACCTTTCATATTTTTTTAGCCGAGGAGGGCAAGCTGAGGTACAGAGTAGGTCTTTGCTGTCTGTGGGATGGGCTTTGGGTAGGTGCTGTGAACCTTTCTCATAGGCAGCATGCAGAATGCTTCACGCTTGTAGCACGTTGATACATGAGGAGTGGACAGGGTGCAGTCAGTGCTCTGGGCCTCTTGATTTGCCCTATAGTTCAGCTCAGCCGAGGTGGTAGTGGGCACTGAAAGAAAATTAGTCACAGTCTTTTGACCTGTAAAGAAAGCTGATGTGTGTTAAGAGTTGGAAAGGAAGGAATAACTACTTTCAGCACACCAGTAGTCTTACAGTGTGGATGCAAGGAGACAAGATCATGTGGAGAGAATGACTTGCATCCAAAATACTATCTGTAAGAAAATTAGTTAGACAAATCCAAGGGGCTAAACCGATATGTTTCTGTGAATACATTCCTGTCTTCTCATTCTCAGAAGTTGTATTCTGTGCAAATGTATTATATTTGGTACTGCACAACCTCAGGAACTATGGCCTTTGGTAAGTTTTCTGTTTTTTAAGAATCAGCCCCCAACAGAGCCAGTACCAACCAATTGCTGGGTTTGAAGAGATTCTTCTGTTACAGGATTTCTGTGCAGTTATCAAGGTTTTAAATTAAGAAAGCACGTCCCAAGTATGTGCCTGTCAGGGAAGAGAGCAGTTTGACGTCTTCACGTTCTACTGTTATGTGTTCGCAGAAACAAACACAACAAAGCAGATGTTTCCGCGAGGTGAAAAAGTAGCTTATAAAAATGGTGTTACTAATGTTAATGTAGTGATTTGGTTTTTTCCCTCCCCTCTCCTTTTTATTCCTGATTTTCCTTTCTCTGTTCTTTGTATTCCCACAGGTACTTCAGGAATATGTTATCTCCTTATGTTATATATCCTTCTGTGCCACCCTTGGGTTTTCTCCCCATGTCCCAATAGCTTTCCACTGTTCTTTTCTGCCTCTGCTCTTAGTTACCTTTCTTCATTGGGCAGCAAGCTTTCTGAACAAGGTGTATTCTTCAGAAAGGACTTGGCCTCAGAATATGTGGTGCACAAGAATTTCAGGACCTGGTCATACTGATACCACTGATTCCCCCAGAAAGGGGAAACTGCACAGAGGCTTTGAGGAAGTGGGTGAGGTATAGGGGAAGGAGTCTGTGTGGTTACTGGTGCTATACATTACACCTGCAGTAGTGTACAGAACAGGGGGACAGTAATCGGGGATAACCTCTAGACTACGCTTGGTTGGTTGGTCTGCAGGAATCTATTGTTTTTCTGTTTATTTTGAACTCAACAGTAAATTAGATTGCAAAGCTGAAAAGGGAGAGCACAATGAAGTACACTGGTCAGAGCTGCACCAGTGAGGAAGAATGGATGCCTCTTCAAGGTTAATTTTGACGGACCATTTTGTATTAGAAGCAGGAAAATCAAGGAAAATGAATTGAATTCCCATGTGCAGAGATGTATCCATCTCTTTATTGTAATGGAAGAGAAAGATGTAATTTGCAGACTGGTTAAAGGGCTTGACCTTTCTTTTGAAACTTCAGAAGGTGCCCTGTGTCTGGGAAGTTGCACAGATCTCAGCATACTTCCAGGGTCAGGGGGGTGGTGTCAGCTTTCTCAGTGTCCTGGCTTGCCCAGCTCCCAGGGACACCGCAGCTGCTGCCAGTCCACCCCACAAACCGGGAGCCCACTGGAGGGGAGGGGCTTCCCATGGCTGGGTTAACATCAAGCCCTGTATCTCTAGTGGGACAGACAGTGAGACAGTGCCAAGGGGCCTTGCTTCTCCTTTTGCATGCCTCTTGTTCCATCCTATCTGCTGGGGTTCCTCTCTGCCTGTGGAAGTGATAGTCTGTGATACAATGTTATCAACAGCCTGAACATCTTTAACTCCTGTCATCCTTCCTCGCTTGCCATTATCTTTTCAGCCGTAGTGACTCAATTGTATGCTGATTCTTCCCCCCCCCCCTTTCTTTCTTTCTTTTCTGTTTTTCTTCCTATCCCCTCACAGTTTTGTGGAGGAGCTACTTCTCTCTGAGCTTGTATTCTGTTTAGGAGTTATTTACTTAAACTTGATGCTGGAGTTTATGGTTTATAGTGGGCTCTGTGTCTGTGTTAGAAATTTAACATATAGTATTGATGCTCCCATCCAGAACATCATGAAATTGAAAGGCACTATCTTTTGTGATTCTGCCAAGTTGTTTATGCTAAAAGCTTGTCTGTTTGGCCGTGCCCTGGCAGACACATGGTGGGCCGTTGCTGTGTGCCTGTGCACTGACACAGAGACATTTCTTGTGCCTTTAGGTACATTCTGGTGAGGATGAAAAGTGCAGCCGAGACAGGCTTCTGTTTCAACATCAGGAGACTCCGACTGCAGGAAAAACTGGTCCTGCTGAGATATGATCCCATTGGTAAGAGAGCTTAGGGAAGAAGTCAGCCTGCTTTGTATAAGCTTCTCAGATTGTGGGGGGCAAAAGATTTGAATATAACAGGATTTTTCCCATCTAAGCAGAATATGTCATAACATGTTTCATACTCAGATGATTGTACAGTTGCTGTTCTTCATGACATTCCAGTGGGAAGTAAACCTTACCCTCATTTTACAGATTGTGGTAGCGAAACAAAGTAATGACTTGCCTGACACATCAGAGTCTTTGATGACAGCCATGCCACATGTCAGTGGCAAAGCAAAGTGACACAGGAGTTCTTTCACTCTGTTTCTTTGTGTGGTTTGCTAGACTGTGCTACCTCCAACAAGCAGCCACGAAGTATGCATCAATAGAAATGTTCTGTTAAGCTGCCATGGGTGCTCTAGACAATAAATTTTAACCATCACTTACAAAATGGACTCTTTCTTTTAAAGAAATAAACACAAGGTCCTCCTCCTCCACAAATGATGCCATTCTCCAGATGACAGTTTGTGGGTTCTTTTATGTTCCTCTGGTCCTTGCAGATTTTCTCAGTTTAAGAATCTGATTTTTTGGGGGGGTTATAGCACTTGTCAAACTGCATTTTGCTCACCAAGCTTTTGAAAGGTGACTAAGAGCTGAAGTTTCTGGGGCAGGAACTAGTCTGTAGTTAACATTAAAAAGCTTAATTTTATGTTAAAAAGCTGAATTTGGGGAAACTTAGAATTTAAACAAGACCATGCTAGAAATAGCATGGTGGAGTGAATGCAAAAACCACGTATTTAAATCTATAGAATGAAGAAATGTGTTAAGCAGCTCTAAGTAGATAACATCATGCATGGCCAGTAGTTATGTGGTTCAAGCTTATATGTTCTTATAATTTTGTGTTCTTGTTAGATGACTAACCTTTTCATACTCAGATCTAACGGTACAGGAGCTTTATGGCAGGTGAGAGAAACCACCAGAGCAGCAGTATGCTCTAATCAAAGCACTCACGCTGACAGAGGTTGTGGCTCTCCTTCTCAATTCCATACAGAAGGGGAATCAGAGATCACCGGCATTATTTTCTTGAATAAGAAAAGTTTAAATTACTGCATCGAAACATTGTGCAAAGTGATCCTCCAGAAGCTTCGCAACTTGTAGGAAATGCAAAGAGAGTGGAGAGCTCAGGCTAAGTAGAGCTTCTGTCGCAGAACATGTAGTAGGTTGTTGAAGTACGAAATTGGAAGTAATTAGGAAAAAAAGCTCTGATCTTTGTAGCCTGTAGTAGAACACAAGTGAGAAATTGATGTGAGAAAGTGCTGCATGTGTGAAGGGAAGTAAATTTGAGTCTAGATACCAACTCACATCAGGAATATGTTAGGAAGCATTTTCACTTGGCATGCATTTTCACCTTATGTTTTGTACTTCTCAAAAACCTGGGACCTCCACAGAATGAATCTTTTTAGTGAAGTAGTGGCAGTGGTGCCCAAGTTTCACTACCTCCTAACTGCAGCAACAGAATGCGTTACTAAGTTGCAGCATTTCTTAAAGCGAAACTTTTATGTGGAAGAAGAGATTTTGTTATTGTGTGAATTGCTCTTGCGTAGCTTTCAAAGGAATTCATATGATGAAGTTCTAGCGGAACAGTGGTGCCTTTCAAAGGGCATTGTAAAGCTTTGCTTTGATTTTATTTTTTTTTTTATTATTTTTTTTTAGTAGTGCATTGGCTATGCTTAACCCGTAGCTGAACTGACTTTGCTAAAATCAGGTGTTGGAGGCAGGGTCAGTTTGTGCCTCATTGAGAGATCCACAGGACGCTTCGTTAACTTTGCAGTCAGTCTGTGAGACTGACTAGATCCAGCTCATCATCTGTAGTTGTTTGGGCTCTGAAGTTGAAGAGTAGTAGAAAGCAGTAAGAACCTATTTTTGTCCCTGCATCGAGTAGCTGTGACTCAGAATAGTCACACAGAGCAGCTGTTGAATGTTTTCAGCCACTCAAATCCTGATACTTATTTTCACAGAGGTAAAACGGACCTCTTAAGAACTAAAAATTGCATGTGGTAAAGTGAAAGCACTACTAAACTCCTTCAAGAGCTGTTTAACAGCAGCACCGTGCCAGTCAGTTGCTCCACGCTCATCTAAGCAGCGAAGGCAGCCAGGAGAAGGGGATGTAGGCTTGTTGAATTGCATCTTAACACTTCAGGCTTTTTAACAGATTCTTTTTTTTTCCCTATAGCAAAACAACGTGTCCTCTTCACAGAGAAGAGAAAAATCCGCTCTATCTGAACAATGACTGGACTTGATTTATGCATGAGGAGAGGACAGTTTGGGGGGAGGACAGGGTGAATGCTGATTCAGAAATCGAGCAACATGGGCTGAAAAGAGAGGAAATGAACTGGGATCACCGTCTCCTGTGATTTGAAGGCCATTGTGAATAAAACAATGTAGAGAGAGAAAATTCTTAATGTCTGGACATAGATCATCACAGTAACATTTATTTATCTTTTGAGTTATTTTTACAGTACTCAATTAAAAAAAAATTAAATAGCAAATCCCATTGTCTGTGTTTTCCATTGTGAAAGAGGCTGTAATCTTCAAAGGAACTATTGTTTTATAAGGCAATAAAAATTAACATTTTCCACAGCAGGAATTCAATGGCAGGATTGCAAGTTTTTCTAACCTACCAGCCACAGATTCAACAGTAGTTACCACAAATTGGTGTCATTCCTTGGAGGGGTAGTGTTGCACCAGCTCCTTCCTAGGAAAGGAAGAAGCAACGGGAACCTGGTGAAATGAGATGAGCTTTTGGATAAGCTGTGACTATGGCTACAGGTCTATGTTATTTTCAGTCAGGTAAGTAGGATGGATTTTTCACTCCTGGATTTTTGTCAAGCATGAAGAAAGCACAGGGCCAGAGTTCTCTGATACTTGTGGAAGATTTTCTTTAATTAGCTCACCTATGTTTAGAGCCATATGGCTAGAAACATTTTTCAAAGTCTACCTCAGTAGCACTCTTGTCCTCTTTGTGGTTTGAGGGACCTTCCACAGTGTGGCAGAGGGCAGCGCCGCAGCCCGCATCTGAGGCACAGGGGAACAGATGGGCTGGGGGGCTGGAGGTACGGTGCTTTGTTATGAGCCAGACGCTGGCCTTGGTGGCTGCAGCCAAGGGCTGAAGTTGCAATCTCAAAGCTAACGCTCAGCTTCACGTGCTGGCGTGGCACATCAGAAGTTCTGATTAAAATCAAGGTAAAATATCACCAGGAGCCCAATAGCCTCCAGATGTTTTGCTGTAAACTTTGTGTAGTTCAGTGTAGCGCATTGGGTGGGATGGCCACGAGCCCAGTGGCTGTGTGCGGGGCCAGAGAGACCTGCCGTGCTGCGTTTGAAAGACCCACTGCCCCATCATACTGTTGTAGAACACGAACTAACAGGATTCCTCAAATAAGAAGCAAAGAGACTTTCCTGGTCTTTCCAGTCAGCAGAGGAGAACCTCGGTGCAGTCAGGAGAATAATGCTGTCTGGGATAAGATAAAATCAGTACATTGAGCTAGACAATGTCAATTAGAAAAGGTCCTGAGGCAAGTCCTTCCTGTAAGGATATGAAGATTGTGTCCCTGATGCCTGGACGCTCACTGATGCGACGCAGTTAGACTTCCTGATCATTTCCTCCATGGCTAACTTGGGATAGTAAGCCAGGTAGAAGGCCAGTGCTCCCACAAAACTGTCTCCAGCTCCCTAGAATAAAATAACAAAGAAGTTTAAGCATATTTGCACAGGGAAACGATTCAGATGCGTTTACTGGAAAGACGAAAGTTGCAGCACTGATTGCAGGAGTCAGGAAATTGTTCAGGGGTTGAGTTCAATTCACTTTTGTATTCCTGGGAAATTCTGCCATGTTAAACTAATGGCATGATACAACCTTTGTGCCCAGCGCTTGACTCAAGGTATGCATTATAATATGGCTTAAACTTAAAGGAAAAAAAGAAAAGCAGCTACAGTTCAGCAACACGCTGTTATAGACATTGCTTTTGAAACTTCCTGTTGTTGGAGTGTCCAATTTTGATTTCTCAACCTGAACATTTCATTAAAGCTATTTTTCTCTCATTTAACTTCTGTTTTTCATAAAGGGCAGTGGTAGAAGGGACAGAGAAAAGGGGAAAAAAAATAAGCCGTGTGGCTTGTGGCGTCTGTAAATTCCTAATTGCAGAACGATACATTTTGATGCCTCCAGAACTTAGCTGTTGTTCATTAAAAAGGTCCCACTAACGAAGGTCTATGCTATGTCTGTCGCATAAACCACCCTTGCAACAAGCTTTGCTGCCTCTGCTGAGTTTGACTGCGGGGGGGGCAGAGGACAGTGGCATTCACCTGGAGCTCTGGCCCTCTTGAGTTACCCGACCCCAGGCTGTCTCTCCCAGGAGAGCTGCCTGATGCTCTGCGAGCCCTTAGCAAACAGGGAACGTGCCATCTCCGGGCGGGCACTGGCTGTGTCCCGGCTTGCTCTGACCCTCTAACCCAGAGACCACTAGATCTCCTCCGATCAGCAGGGGATAACAACTGTTCGCCTCCTGAGTGCTCCCGAGTAACTGTTGAGTGTCCTCAGCAACTGGCAAAATGAATCATTTTTAATTTGATTTGCTCACTACATTCCACAGTGTCCCTTCCCCCTCCTCCCCTAAAACTGGCTTGATTTCTAAGGCTGGACTGATAACAATTCTTGTTGATACCGTAAAACTGGTTCTAAGGTCCCCTTTTTTTAATCATACTTTTATATCAGTAAAAGTGTTACACTGGACACACTGCTAATATCGTACTTAATTTAAGAACCAGCATATGGATTACCTCCCCTGAGGGGTTTTACCTCTGAACTTGTAATAAATAGGCCCCAAGAGTCATGGGACAGGAGCAAAAGGCCTGGAAAAAAGTTAGTTAAAATAGCCGAGCAAAATTTCTAACTGGAAGTTAAGGCTAGGAAGTAATTTTCCAATTTTGAGTTCTAGTGCTTCTCAGCGTTAAACTCCTATTTACCCTAAAATCAGCTGCATATAATATCATTCCGGCAAAAAAATACCATTTCCACAGAGATCTGTAACAAGCAACTGGCCGGGCAGAGCAGCGTGGCCATTGCAAGGGAAGCCTAAAGGGGGTGAGCGCAGCATACGGGTGCCCTGGCCGTGCCTCCTCTCCCTTGCCGGGCCTTGCCACAGCAGCTGTTTGCACTGGTGTTGCCAGTCGGGAAACTCCCTGCTTAACTCTCGCTAAGCCTGAAGTTTGGACGCTGTCTTCCATCGCCTTCACAGTGGGGGTAGGATGGAAAGCGTCGCCTGGCAAAGTACATGTTAATTAAGCCGTACCCCGGCATGCAGCTGTAGCAGCACCTGTTTCAACAGTTCTGTATTCCTGAACATACCAGGGGCAGGTGAAGGTTTTTATCAATTTCTGTTGGGCCTTTGTCTTTCTTCTGGTTTCCAGAGTGCTCCCACAATGGCAGGTGGAGCAGGAGCAGGTGACTGCTAGTTAAGCATTGCCAGTGTCTTTTGTCTGATGCATAATACAAAAATCTCCGGCCCGTCTCAGAGCTTATAATCTAATCGGCGCATGATTAATTATTAAAGCTATTTTGGCGCTGCTGTTACAGACAGAGGTAGAATTTCAGCAAGCAGATCTGTTATGCTGGAGCTCCAGCAGGAAGAACTTGTCATTTTTACATCAAATATTTCTCATACAGTGATCACTGAGTAGTGGAAGTGGCCGAAGATTATTTTAATGAGGAATACTCAGAATATCTGGTGTCATATAGCATAAACTATTACTCGGCAGCAGCATGGAGCCAGATACCGTCTTTTTGAATGTTTTTTTTTTTTTAATGGAGGTAACTAAATACTGCCCCAAATAATTGCTGCGCTGTTTGCTATCGCAGAAAAAAAAGACTAAGTGCACATCACCCGGCTCTTAGTTTGGATGATGGCGAGGTGGAACGTACATTCTCCCTGCAGCGGTACTGTGCCACTCCGCTTGGGGGTGATGCTCTGAGGTTGTGAGACGGCTGCAGATCTCCCTTTTGGCGAGGCTGAAATATGTTAAATGACTACAAAAGTGGAAAAGGGGGTGAACAGCAGACTTCCATGCAGAATGGAAAAAGGCCCCCCAGTACTTTCTGGTTTTTTGCAAGAGAAAAGATTGTGGGATGGCTGGAGAATATACAGAAGGATTTGATGCCAGTGAACTCTCGCTGAAACCCTTACTTCCCATACGTAGACTGAAGCAGTCAGTATCTCTAAAGCTCAGCTACCACAGACCCCAAGGGTACCATAAATTCAGTTGTTGGTAAATAAATGTTTTTTTGGGGGGGTGGGGGGATGGTGTTTTCAATCTAGGAGCTACCACACTGAAAGCAGCGGCATGCATCAGCCTGATTATGTAGATACCCTGTTCAGCCTTGCTTCTGGTCTGTGCAAACATGACTGGTCAAACATGAGTTAAAGAGCAATAGCAGAACTGATTCAGCTGCAAGGTTAGCTGCAATAAGAACTATTTTTGGCTTAGAGAAACAGATCTTCCCTCTTTGGCAGTGTGGATTAAACTACATTGGGTTTGGTAGATTCAGAAAAGGTCAGCACAGAGCATAAGAAGGAACAGGCTCAGAATAAAATCAAGATTATCCAAGCTCTGGATTAGCGAATACCAGCTTTACATTTATCAGTTTCAAAACCTGCTATAAGGAAAAAAAACAACAACAAACCTACTTTGCAAAAATAATGAATTTTGAAAATGACCGGTAAGGTGCATTTATTCTGCCCACTGACAAACACAGAATATGTAATATTTTACATTCTTCAGCATTTGCCTTCCAGGAATCCTAGTACATTGCAGACTTCAAGATAATCCTCATATCCTTGAGTGCCTGGAGACAATTCATTCCATAATTATAAAAATATAACTTGCTTAACCTTTCTCTAAAGCGGGAGATGCTAGTTTGTATGAAATAAAATAAAGAATTGGATCAAAAAATTTGTCTGATATGGCGTGGCTCATTCTAAAATGACAATGTTATGGTTTTGACTAAGTTTTATGGTTTTGAAGCAATTTTGAAAACCTATTTATATTCTGTGCCACTAGTCTGGAAGGTTCTTGTTTTCCTGTGTGTCTGGAAAAGGGCATTTTTGTTTGTTACAGTCCAGCACTGATTGAGATTCTGTGCCTCTAGAGAAGAGAAAACCCACAAAAACACTTCTATTTATACCTTCGCTTTTGTTAGTCCTGATTTGTCAGAAGCTGGTTCACAACTTTAGTATAACTATTTTTGTACAACGCTGCCCTGAGAAGCTTTTTAAGGAAAGTGCTTTGTAAGTGGAAACTATATTGTTCAACAGTCTTTCCAGCAAGTAAAGCATTTTTCAGTCAATCATGTATAGGATGATAGGATGCCTTTCACTTATACAATAAGATGACATGTTCACCAAAAAAAAACCTGGGAGGCCAAGCGACCAAAAGCTACAGTTCACAGGGTTGTTCTAGGGCAACCTCTTGCCCAGCCTTCGCCCTCCTAGCCTGTCTGTCCTCCTGGCCGAGAGTAATGGCAACCATGTAAGAGCGGGAGGGGGCTCGGGCTCCTGGAGCCTGCCCTTGTTACTCAACCTCAGAAAACTTTCCTCGGGTGATGTTTCAAGAAGTCACAGTCCATGTACGCTCTGTTGTATTACGTGGATTCATTCCATTAAATACATTGTAAGAGCATGCTACCAAGTCTTGAAGGAATGATGTGTTGTATAAGAGAAACATTAGGCACGCCTATAATGATAAATTCTTCATTTGGTGAATAAATCAAAACATCAATCCAAAAGCTGTCAGAAACTGCGTTATAATGTGGAATCAACGATATTGCTTGCAACGATGCTTATAGTCTCCTAGGAGCGTTCACAGCAGTGCACAAACAAACGAAGCCTGAGGATTGCGCTGATTTAGTGCAGTCTAAATGCATGGCAATGCAGAGATGCCCCACTCTGTTGAAGGAATTGGGCCTTGGAGAATTCCTGTTGTATTTATAGCACTCCGTAACCGTGTGATACTGGATTATGCTAAGGATGTTATCGCTCTCTGTCACATCTGCTCAACATTCCTTGCTGTACCCCTGCCTACGCTGTACCCAAACTACAAATTAGCCCTATGTAACACAAAAATATCTGTCAGCGAAGATGCTCACTAGCCGTTCCTCCTAAGTGGGGAAAGCCTATGTCTCCCTACAAGAATCCCTGGGCTGTGCTTTGATGAAAGGTTACTAGTGGAACTGGAGAAACATTTCCAGCCTTCGGGATATATTCAGGCACTCTTGTGCCAAGAGGGTCTATGTCTCAGCTAAGAGATAAATTCAGCTGAAATGCTCGGGGTGTAAAATATCCCTTGGTAACAGTGGCTGAATCAGTTATACAGCTTTGCTTTTTTTTGGTCTTTATTTTTATGATTTCCTTCTCCCTGAAACAGCTCATGTTTATCCTCTATGTGATGGAGAATGATTTATTTCTGGAAATGTTACTGGCTGGTTTTTTGACTTTTGCATTTATTTGCCTGTGCAATACTTTTATTTATTTTTTTTAATTTTTTTGGGGGGTTAATATCCCCCCCATCACCATTTTTCCTTATGTTTCACTGGAGAGGTATTTTGCCAGTTTGAAATAAGACAGTCTTTAAATTAAACGAACTCCGCTATCTTGAAACTCTCCTGAAAGTAAACTAATTTGACTGTCTTCAAACTATTTCCTAAGCTCAAGGCCCAACAAGGGTGACTACTCCCATGGTGTCCAAGGTTGAAGGATTGCCATCTTTGTAAGGCACCCACGGATACTGGTGGGGCTCTCACAGCTGTGCTTACAGGAGCAGACCTGTGGACGCAAACCTCTAAAACCTGAAATATTTGAAAATTACAACAAGAGTTTCCACTAGCACAGTTATTCCTATATCGATGCATGGAGTTTTGAGCCAGAAAAAAATGATAAAAAGTCCTTAACATGGAACTATCAAATTTTGCAATAAAAACCAAATGAACTCAAAACAAACAGCAGCGCTTGCCTTTTTAGGTCTAAGTTAGGCTTTTGGTGCAGACTAGAGAGCACTGCAAAGCTAGTTGGGTTAAAGATAAAGGAGAAGTACTAGGAGAAGCACACTGTGCCCCAGACCTTCAGGGTCTGGATCCACAGCTGCATTACTGCGCTTAATCTGCGCTCTGGTAACTGAGCGCTTCTGCAGTCTTGTCACGAAGACACGCTAGAACATGTTACCCTAAGCCAAAAGAAAATATATAGAGAGAATCCATGGTAGCGGTGCTTGGCTGTGCCTTTCTTCTTCCCCTCTGCCTTCCCCAAACACCCACCGACGCTGCCTGACATGGTCTGCAGGCTCCAGACCAAGTCACGGCAAACTGTTATGCTGCTGCCCTGCCATACGCTCCTTCCTCCCTGCCACGTGCAGAATGGCTGCATTCAGCCACCGTTTAACAACGGCGGGAGGTGTAAGCTAACACATTTTAATTTGCATTCCCTGTAGGTTGACAGTGCACTCCTAATTCCAGTGATTCAGACTGCAGTTTCATAATAGGCTTAAGCCAATCCATGGTTATGTTACTGCTGAAAGGCTCAGTCCCCACTCATGTTTTTATCCTTGTCTCATGTTCCCACGCCCTCCCCTACATCAGATCTAGCGCTCGTGCGGCCAAGCAGTCAGGCAGATCAGTTCTCCGATCTGTCTGAAGACTAAGCCAGCCAACACTGACCAAGAAACATGAGTTTCCACCTAGACCAGCAACCTGCTGTATTACCACACGATAGCCAGTCCGTCCAATTCAGAGGAGGGAGAGGTTAAAAACACTCCTTTCAGCAGCAGCACAATCTTGGATCAGCTTAAGCCAACTGTGAAACCTCACCCTCGGTCAACACCAGGCAATTCATTAACTCAGTTGTGTATCCAAGTCCTAATACTCTGGCTCCTTGTTCACACAGGGAAAGCCGCCTGCTCCACTCTTCCCCCTGTACCCTGTGGGCTCGGACCAGAGGAATGAGAGAACGATCACGATTCCTTTCTTTATCTTTTCCAGACTCTGTTCTGGGAAGCCGTGGGAAGGAGCAATCCCCGACTTTCTTGCATTTATGTTGCATCGTACTTGCACAGCCACGCATGGGGAAAACGTCTCGCTCACTTACTCAAGCTGAACAAGGGCAGCGGGTCATCTGGTCCCTCACATGTCTTGAGAACTTAGAGGTAACTGAACTACACTCACTGTAGGCTATCAGTTGGGAAACATCAAAACCAAAGCACACCACACAATGCTTCACATCAGCCATCAGGAATTTTTACCCACTTCCTGACAGATTTCCTGATGGTTCATTAACAGTGATTAATCAGCCTGACCGTTAACCCCCTGCATTCCTGAGAGATTAATCTCGATACAAGGCCTCCTGCGTGCGTTTTCTTTCCTTTCTGAAACATCCTACTACATTGTTATTCACTGTTTCTAAAAACATCAGCCACCAGCATTACAGATGCCTGAATTCCCCTGAAAAGTTATCTGGTTTGTGGTAAATGTTGGAAATAAAACATACAACATTCACAACTCTGCAATTTTTAATTTTTATGTCATCTAAAAAGCACAGCTGAAAGTATCTAGAGATCTGGCAATATCACACAGTCCTGCTTTACACTTCAAAGCCCCTGTACAGCATCTGTTTTGAAGGCAGGTAATAGTGCTCTCATTTCACGACGGGAAATGAACCCAACTTAAGATCAAGAATGTTAAGAACACCCACTTTGAGACATCTGTGGGCTGAATCAAGAGCTCCTGATCCTGCACGGACTTTAATGGGAGTCACATGAGCTACCCACCCTTCAAAAATGCGGCGCAGCTTGGGAACCCCAAAATGGAGGTATCCAAAATTAGTAAGCGGACCTCCACGAGTTGCCCACAGCTCTGCTAGACTCTTGGTCAGGATAAGAACAGAGGAGCCCCTGCCTCCCTGTTCCCAAGAAAACTACTGCAAGATGTCTGTCGGTGGTTGCTTTCTCTTAGTGCACACTGATGAAATCTGGGAGGAAGCACGGGAGAGCTTCGTTCTGCCAGGTAGTAATATTCCGGTATGCCACTCAGCACCAGGGAAGAAAGTTATTCTGTGTTATAGACTAACCCCAGAAAGCCAACAAAGTACTCACCCACAGGGAGCACTCTGTTTTCTGAATCATCGAAACAATTCAGTGTGATGATGCTCATATAAACTCCTTTCAACTCCAGATAGCATGAACGAGAGGTGATAAATTTCTTTCTTTCTTACACAATGGAGTAAGAGCACTGAACCAGGAACTCCGCATGCCGTTCTGAAAACAACAGATCCATGTTGCTGAACCTGTGAGATTCCCGTCAACCAAACAATTCACCACTACTCCAACTCCTATGCTACCAGAATGATAGACATTTTGGCAAGGAATATTTCAATTTAGGATACACTTCAGTGTAAATTTTCAGTTTAAGCTTCAGTTAGCTTTTGCCTTGGTACCTGCTTCGTCTCTGGTTTCACACTTGAGCTATGAACTGTGATCTCTTTTCATTTGATCTGAAAGTTCATACCTCACAGAGAAACTCAAAGCCAGCAGAGGAAACCCTCCACACTTGTTTTTTTGTTGGAGTGCCTATAGAAAACTTATGACATACAAACCCCAGTACTGGAAAACTCTCATTACACCTCAGTTCAATATAAAACTCTCCAGTGATGCTCTTGCAAAGAACAGCGTATATACCAAGACGTGTCAACAACAGGGAAGCAGGCAGACATCGCCGCCAACAGAAATAAGACGGACTTTCAGTTGAACATGCTGTAGGAGCTGTATCTTCCTTTCCCAAAGTTTGAACTTGCACGGAATCAGTCATGGTTGAAACTCGGCGCTAAATATAGCAGCTCCTCAGAAGGTTGATTTGTACTTCTCCAACTGGTTTATCAAGCCTTAACAACATGCAGCTACTCTCCTACTCTAATCAAAAAGGTTCGCTTATCTCACTTCCTTGAGAAGTACTTCACTCCCTTCATTATTCATGGCACACTCATGCCAACTTGCAACTTCTTCCTAATAAAGCTTACGCTTATGTGTTACTTCACAAATGTCATTTAATGAACACACAAAACCAGAGCCCAAGCCCTGCCCAGAATACATCATGTTATTCTGATAGTACACCGCAAATACTGGCAGTGGGTTTCCCTTCCAAACAATGAGCTCCCCAACCAGGAGAGAACTGGCCAAATTGTCACCGACTGTGTTACCTAGTATCACATCAGGGGCTGACATGGCTTCAGGACCCCCTACTCTACCAGCCAAGTCAGAAGGGGGAAATCTCCTCGCTGGGCAATTTCACTAGCCACATGTGTTTTTTTCCTCTCAGACTGAAAATGCCAAAAGACTCTCAGTGATCCCATCTAATCTGACGAGATGCACTCAGAATGACACAACTGCCATCTCGCCTGGAATTGATCAAAAAAACATTCTTTTTTTGCACGAAAGCTCCATATGCTCGAATGCCTCTTTCAAAACCACAGTATCTAGCCTTTGTTGGCTGGCCACTGCTCCCGCCTACCTCTGAACTACATATCCTGGAGGGAAAAAAAAACCATCAAACTTCAGGAGTTTTTTTTTTTTTTGTCTGAGCTCACTCTAGCATTGTCCTCTTGCCAGCTCCCTGCATTCTTTTTCCTACTGAGTTTGTCTAATCTTTTTGATGAGTTACTCGGGTTGTAGCTCCTCTCTCTGAGTTCAGCAAGATGTGACCTACAAGCCGGAACTGCTGCTCTGCTCTAGAATACCGTTCTCTGCTACCCACCCATTCTGTTGTCCTTAACCTGTGGGGCAGGTGTGCAGAGACCAGGTCTCCTGCACCTCGCCCATCGTCTTCAGCAGTAGGTGAGCACCAAGGCACTGCTGCTGACAGAAAGGCATTCTCTGCGGGATTCCCTGTAAAATGGATCTTTCCAACAAACATACCGCCTGCTTAATGATTTCAGTAACAAAATCACAGACACCAGTAACGAGGAACAAACTTCTAGAGACTTTCCTTACCTTTCCCCTGTATTTCTGTGTCTATTTGTGCTTTGAAATGAATAAATCCAATACTCCTTATAGCCATTTGGACAGTTGACAAACATTGCTACCAGAATTTGGGAACCTGCTTTTCTACAGCTAAGTTGTTCTAGAATAGCTGGTTTTATATCTGTATGTCTATTTCAACACACACAGACACAAACCAAAACCCGGAGAAAAGAGACAAAATCATTATGCTCAACTGCAAACTGACCATTAAAGGCATTCCTATAGGTTACTGCCATCAATCACCAAAACTTACGGGTTTAGCTTCTTTCCATTTGTCTAGTTGAAGCTGTAAAATATATTCTGAACAGGGGACAGGCAACTAAAGATTAACTCCTTTATTCTTGATAAGAAATAAAACTTCTGGCATTTTCTGTGGTTAGAACTTGCAAAAGCAAGAAGCCTGATTTCCCCACTATTCTCATTTCTCTGTTCTTGTTCTTTTGCAAACCTAATTATGCAATATCACCGATCCAACACAAACCTTTCTGGTTTCTGTAGTGACCAAAATTACTTGGCAATGAAAACTTTTTTGGGTGAAATCAGGTCTTAGTTCAATATCAACATTACCGCAATTGGCATTTCTGGGTAACTAAGGAGGCAAGGGGCTCGGGAGCCAGGTTTGGCTTCTCTCTCACCATAGCCAGGACTGATGTGAACAAACTGAGAAGAGCAGGTTACGTTCCACAATAGCCCGCATGATACCTGGTTCTGCAGAGACTAGCTTTAAGAAGAAAAGGAGGCATATGACATTTGCAAAAAAACTATAAATGCATGAGGTAAAAAATGAGGAGGAATTTGGCCAAGAATATGCTGCACTATTACACAGCGGATCACATTTTCAACTTCCTACGGCTCAGGCCAGAAAAAGATACTTGGGAAGGTGACGCTCTGGATGTGCCAGAAGCGCCAGCTTCCAGGATTTATTTTTAACTGCAGGAATTAGAAAGGATGGCTGCACACAGTTGGTCTTCCTTCCTCTCCACCCTTTGTGCAACTTAGATACCCTAGAGTGCTATGCACCATTACAACTGACATTGTCTTGTGTGCATGCATTGGTAGCCCAATATCTGCTCCGAACACAGGGTGAGATACACACCAGGACTGACCATCCTCTTGGTGGAGACCCTGTGCTGGCTTCATCACGAAGACAAGGGGAGAAGGGCAAATCAAGAAAAGGGATGCACCGCGTTCTGCTGCAACGATTTTGACTTGCGTTGCAAGCCATAGTTAGTCCAAGAGAAGCAAGAAAAGGGTGATTTCCTAGTCTGCTCTCAACCTGTATAAATTATACCATTGTTTCATTTATTAAAGCACCCTAGAAGTGAGATGGCACAAAGACAGCTTTAAGATATTTCTGAACTCAGCTTCCCTAGACCTCATCAGACTGTTGCCTCAAGCCCAGGTGTTGGATGCTGTATCCTTCACGTGTTCTGGCTTCCAAAGGAAACATTTGAGTTGGTGCATAAATGCTGCCAGCGTCCCTACTTTTTTCTGTCCAGACCAATCAAGTGGGTTAACTTCCAAACTGGAATATTTCTCAGTCTGACAGTAGTGGAGCCAAAGCACCTGTCCTCACAGCACATTTCCACAAACCCCTTACAGCCTCTTCGAGGAGCATCCAGTGCAAAACAACTCTGCACTGATATGTACTTTCTCATTTACGTGGACACCTACAATGATGTCCAGTTCTAAAAATGAGACAGCTGATATCCTGATGAAGTTTTTCCTCTGGGCCTAATTCCCTTTGAAGAGAAGCACAGAGAAGAAGTTATGGTTTTATCATGGGAAGCAGGTTCTTTTGCCACTGACAAGCCAGTCCCTGTGTGCTTTTGTTCCCCATCTACAAAACAGCGGTAAGAATATGCTTTACCTCGTGTTGTGAGTACGGAAGTAGTAAATAATGTAAGGTGCTGAGCAACTTGACATATATGTACACATGTACATGGAACAAAGCTGTTGGATGCAATGGGACAAAATGTCATGACCTGATACTAATGGCGTGTGGCAAAACCAAACAATTCTTGGTATCGCTAAAGTAATTGAGGCAGAAATTCAGTTTTACTATGAGGTTTTTCTTGCCTGGCATTGTGCCATCTTAGAAGGAGTCTATAAAACTAAATATTGGCTTTAATCTTCTTTTTATTTTACATCTTCATTAAGTATCCTCTTGTAATTTAATGCAATTTGTGGCAAATGCTAATACTGCTTTGGGCCCACTTCTCCCTGTCAGCTGTATCTCTGTTAAATTATGCATTTCCATCTGGAAAGAAACTGTACAGGACTGTAGGCTCTCTTCCACTTAGAGTCAGGAATGGAGAGGGATTTAATTAGATGCTCCGAGGTTGAGAAAAGGACTAGAGCAAAGCCTGGGTGGTCTGTGGAATCTTCCACTGGAAAACAAGACTGCAAATTGTTCTGTACAAGCCTGCTTCTGTTTGCTCATTTTGTTTACATTGTTTGTTCTTACAGATTAAAATAGACAGTTACTAGGCAGATAAACAGTGTTTCCTTCCATAACAATGTTGTCTAGAAGTTAAGAGTAGCATGGGACAATATATGCCCGTGTTTCATTTTTGGCTATATCACCCCAACTCCCTATGTAACTTGGAGCAGGACATTTTTAGCTAGCGCTTCAGAGCACCTCATCGCTAACATTTTTGTTCCATTTATCCTATCTGTAAAATGGGGATATAGCTTTTTGTTCTCAAAGGAGAAAGAGGGTGCATCCAGTTTGCTCCACCTTTTTTCAGTTGACTGCCAATGCAGAGGGATGCAACTCTTGGAATTCCTCTCGTCACTGGATACCTGTACACACTTAGGCCACCGACCAAGCCTTCAAAAACTGAAGTGCCTTTAGAAGGCCTGAATCAAAAGCAGAAACTTATGATGAGCCGAGCAATTCCCATCTACACTTAACTGTGAGTCAACTCAAATGCCGTGATTTCAGTCATGTGCCCTTTCACAGTTCAGCTGAACTTCAGAACATAATAGACACAGCTTTAAATAGATTTACAGTGCAGATTGCTGATTGGAGTGTCTGGCAGATTAACTTATTCCTCATGGTTTTGCTGTTCCAAAATTCAATGGATTCCATATTCGTAAAAGCGGGAATGCAGAAGGCCAAGTCAGAAAGTGGGCTATGACTGGAACTAAACTTATTTATTAACCTATTTTGGTTGCATGTTAAAGAAAGGAAGCTATTATGCTGTCGTTTTGTGGGATGTTAATGGGAGCTCTGGGCATAATTACTCTGTGTTGGTGTGTCAATAAACCCCACTGATAGATAAGTTGTTTGCCTGATAGTAACTTTTTCTCTTTCCTTGAAAAAGAAAGGGAAAAAAAATAGAAAGAAAAAAGAAAGAAAAAGAAAAAAGAAAGAAAAAGAAAAAGAAAAAGAAAAAGAAAAAGAAAAAGAAAAAGAAAAAGAAAAAGAAAAAGAAAAAGAAAAAGAAAAAGAAAAAGAAGAAAAGAAAAGGAAGACCTTGCCCTTTGTGGTCACTTTACCCCTTCTTGCTACATCCTTGGGTAGGAAGAGGTTAAACACTCAACAACATTTTTCTCTTCTTAGCAAGTTAGAGAACTGTACATCAGACACATTGTCTGCCAAATGCTTCATTTACTACCAGCTGCATTTTTACTTTGTTGAGAGATAGCTGAAATAAAATCACTGTTCTTTGTGCAAACGGCATGCTAAATAATGTACGGCTACAAGATTATTAAATAGCAAAGGCATTTGATAATATTAGAGTCAACCACAAGTCCCACTTCTGCTGATGCACAGAATTTTGAGTAATTAGTCATTGCACAGAGTGTTGTATTTATATCCCCTTGAGCCTCAGACGTTAGGCCACAAAGTCAGGAGACAAAGAATTGCTGTTATTAGGAGGACTGGTTTGGATTTATTTATATTCTAAGGCTTTATTTCAGTGTCCACTTTACTCCTCTGGCTCAGGCTTCCTCCAAACCAGAAGATACAGCTAAGTCAGAGAATTTTAGTGTAAACCATATTTTTACAGACAAGACCTCTCAACTTCAAGCAGAAGAACTTCAATGAGTTTGCAAAGCCCCCAAAGAAGCACAACTGGCCTGAGGTTGTATGAAAAGCCTGGGAAAAAGGCCTCCCAGGTTCTGTTCTGATCTCTAACAGACTCCTCATGGTTTATATGCAATACATTAACAGCAGCTCCAATTTAAGGATAGATAAATTGGGATACAAAGACGACAAGTAACTCTCCCAAGGATTTACAGCAAGTTTTTTGCAGAGCCCTGGCAGTCTTATTCAGTCCTTTGTTCACATTGCTAAGCCACACTGGCTTCTTTAGACCACAATTACTCCAGAGGCCTGAATACTGTGACATATCGAAAATTATATAGCTATACACTTATACGAGGCTCTATTAAAATAAAGATTGTGTAACATCTTCAGAGTTCAATACAAAGCTGCTCAGTGAGCACTTGACTGCTTAAAGACAGCCTTTGTAATTCTCTCCCATAGTAAAAGAGCCAGATCTAATATATTGTAATAAGAAATCAGAGGGAAACTTAATAGGATTTGAACACAAAACATCTGATGACAAATTCATATTGTAGCAATGAGCCTTCATTTTGCAGAACTGACATGAAAAAATAATGGTAACATTTATGATTATGACAAATAGTATGTATCATCTGTCTCTGAGAATGTCGTACAAAGAAGGACTACACAGAACAAATCAAACACTCATGTCAAATTTCAGGCACAACTGAGTAGATTAAATTTTGAATTTTATCACGTCTCATAAATGAGTTTCCTGTTTATGACCACGGCACCTCAACCTGTGATCTCTTTAGCTTCCCTCAGCAGGTTGTGCAAGCTCTGTATCTGAAAAGCACAGCCAAACAGGGAAAAGCTAGTAATGTGAGAAATTATATGGGGCATTTAATGGTTGTGCTTAGAAATACTGTGAAGTTAAACACTCTAGGTTCTCCATGAGATTGAAAAGGGAGACTACGGATTTGTTGTGATTACTAGGGGCACCATTGTGAAAAGTGATTCCAAATTTTCATCTAAATATTGTGTGCCCAAGTGTCTCCATTTGCCTTTACAGAGAATATATCCCTGCCTAAGCCAGATATGCAGATACTTGATCTCCTGATTTTAAGTGTGCTAATGCAGGACTTTTGTGCACACAACATTGGCATGTGTAAACCTAGAGGTCAAGTAGAAGCTGATGAAGAGAGCTTAGGCAGAGCAACTGTACTATTTATCTAAAAGACCAGATAGGATGCAAATTTGAAAGTCACCCTAACTGATGTGGGCACATATGGATACTACCCAGCATTTTGATGCAAACTGGGCTCTGGAGCATCAAGGTTACAAAAACTAACCCTAAGTACTCCCCCCCAAAAACTGACCTCCATGCTGCAACTTGAAAATGAGGGAGTGGCAGCTGGGCAGCTCCCATTTTCCACTGATGTTCCCACATAGGAGAGATTCTGCCTGTGCCAACCCTCCAATGCAAAGCATGGATCCTGGACAGGACATCCTACCTTCAGCTGCAAGGAGCAACCACAGTAAAAGGCAAAGCCCCAAGCCCCGAGGCGCCCCAGAGCCAGCAGACATGCTCCAGCCTGCCGTAGCCACTGACCACTGGACTGCCCCACCTCCAGAGGAGGCCTGGCATGGACAACCCTCTAAAGCCCAGACCCCAAGTAACCTGGAGCTCCAGAGAGCCTGACTGCCTCTGCAAAGCCCAGGTGCACACACCGAACCCTAGGCAGGCCTCCAGCAGTACCTCCAGGGCTCAGCTTGGTCCCCACTGCCACTTGAAGCTCTGTAAGATCCCATAGTGCGTTTTTGCAAAATGGAAGGGAACTAATCTCACTGCTGGCCAAATTCCAGCTTTGAGTAATTACATTCTTCTGACAAATTTTCCTTGGCAGTTTCAATGGAATATAATTAGTAAATGTAAATAGATGTAAATAGTGCTGTAAATTACACTTTGCATGATTGTCAGAAACAGAGCAGGAGAGTGAGGGTGAAGGGGCAAAAAGAGCAGAGCTTCGTTCTCCAATACGGACGATGTTGTGGCCTTCTCTGTCACTGGACTGTGTGTGTCTCTGCCAGGACAGCGTGTTCAGGGCCACTGCTGCAGCAGATGCCACGATCCAGGACCATTGTGTGGTTCATCACACAGATCATCCACTTCACCTCAAGTACAATTTTGACCTGACGGTGTTCGGTCATGTCCCACAGCTGTGTTTGCAAGCAGCTGCTCTCTTCCACCTCAGCTGTGCTTCTGCTCCAGCAGCAGGCAAACTACTTCACGCACACGCATACACAACTGCAAAATGTGTGGATATGATATTATTGTTTTCTATGAAATGCTTATCAAATTTGTGAACGGTTTGTGAAACCTTCTGCTACCAACTGAAGAAGTGTCATATAAATGGAATTACATAATTATCCTTCACAGCTATTCTAATGCAGCTTCATGTACTAGTTTTACCTAACGTGGAAATAGCTTCTTCCAAAAATAAAGTAAATGCATATATTTAACTTCATGTAGTCAAGTAGATTTAAAAGCAACTATTTAAAGTAATGAAAATAGATCATAATGTATACCTTTCTTATATGATCTACACACTAGTACTTTTTTATGTGTCAAATGTCTCTTAGGTACGTCATCTGCTTCAAATACAAATTGCTACGGCTAGTGGGCTTAAATAGGTATTTCTTTCACACAGAAAATTTGAGGATGATTTTTCAATAATTCACTTATTTTTATTCAAAATTTGCATATAGAAAATAGCTAGCAGAAACTAGTAGAATGAAGGGAAAGTTTATTTTCTTAACAAAAGCTTGTTGCACTATTTAGCTATAACAGGAGAAACAGATGTTTCAGCTTTACAATACCATGTCTTGCAAAACTTCCCTCTAAACGACTATTCGTGCCCTACATGTTTTGGACTGTGTATGGAGAGCTCTGCTAACAGTCATGGGAAGCATTGCATACATTAGTAAAGCCCACATTAAGATAATTAGCGCTAAAAAAAAAAAATCAACAAGCCTTTTTTTTCCCTTTATAGTATTGATTTAGTGTGGGTGAGAAATGCCAGATTTTCAATCTTGAAGATTCATGTTCCACCACAGAGCTGGAGATGGAGCCAGCTTTTCACAGTGTTCTGCCAATAAACTCTTAGATTAACCATCTCAAGGGCTAGGAGGAAGAGACAGGCTCTATGGTCTATCAACACTTAGTCTCTCTGATGAACTTAAGAACACGGAGAACATGTAGAACACTACCTGAGACAAGGAACTCAAATTCTTAATCTTTGTGGCTGTACCTACCCAAGTATTTTCCCTTTAAAAGTTTTCAAAATTGCTGTGGACAACAGAAATGACCAGGAGGTAGTACTGAAGCTGCACTGCTGCAGAGAGGACTCTGGGCAGTGGTGGCAGCTATAGGAAAATTTCTACAGTGGAAGAGGACTTTGAAGCTCATCCTGGACCTTATATCTTCTAAACGGCAAGCTCTGTTTTAATACAGACTATTTTCATAAGGGCTCTGAAACCTTTTGCAAATCGTATGATGGGTTAAACGCACCATTTAACTCTTTGTCTAGCAGTAACTTTACCTTCTGCAGAGCTGAACAACGTCAATATGGATCCAGGCACATAACCAGATGTGATTGGATTATGGCAGCTTAAAAAATTACTGCCTGGTCCCTCAAGATGCTGAAGTCAGGGCAGTTTAAAGTAGCAACTTTTGTTTAATATTAAATGGCACGCTAAGAGCATGCACATGAACAGCCCTGAATACTCTGTGGATAGGTGGCTACTTGTGAAGCTACCTTACAGCTTCAGTTTATTTCCCTGTGGAAGGATCCACTGCAGAAGAGAATAACAGGTCCTACTAGAACGCTTAGTATTTATTTTAGTAATAGAGCTACCCAGGTTAGTTGAGGATGACATTATTTTGCTCGGCGTTTGGAAGGGTTGCTTTAAAACCACTTGCTTTCAGGCAAAGTGATAATCAGTCTAAGCACTGTAAGACTTTTATAATGGAAGGCCAACACATCTTTTTTCATTCAGTCTGCAAGAGTAAACCGAGCACAGCTGTTTTACTGAAAACAACCCACTGGTATTTAAGTAGATTAACAAAATTAACTGTGAAAATTCTCTGCTATGTGAAAGCCAATAACCTGTTGGCCACAAGGAGGCAGGGCAAGGATTCAGTAAACTCAACGAAATTGCTTTTATTTAAAAAAAAAAAAAGAAAAAAAAAAAAAGAGGAGCGTTAAATTAGTTCAGTCATGAAACTCTGAACTGCTAGGCAAGATAAAAAGCACTTTTTAGCCACAGTGTGTGGTTTCAGTATTGCTGTTTTACTCCAAGAGCAGCAAATATCTTAAGATATCAAACAATAGCTGATCTGGCAGCAATTTTCTGCTTCTTTTGAAGAAGCAGCTCACACATGTTTCTTCTTCATCACTTCTGTGTGATGTAGAGAAAAACTTTAACACTAAGCTTTGATAGCAATAGTGGATTTACCAACTCAGAGCAAGAAGCCATACTGCCAGGTTCATGAGGCGTTGCTCCCAAGCTAATAAATCCTGCTTCTGGGCAGCTTTGGGAGCTCTGCCTTTCACTCCCTTGGCACTTCTAATTCTGTGCTAAAAGCAGGCAGAGGCGGTTTCGTGTCTGTAGTCCCCTACCACGAGCCTTATGGCCAGTACAGCAGAGCGATGCCTCCCTTAAGCAGAACTTTAGGGCATTTCAAAATCAGCACTAACTTGAGGTCAAACTTCTAAATGACAAAGGGGCAAAAGAGGAAAATAAAGCCAAAGTATCTCTGTTTCAGAGTTAAATTGAAAAGGATTAAATTTAACAGTGAAAGAAAGCCTTGCACAGTACCAGCACATCACAGTCCAAATCTACGAGTGATCTTCTGTTTTAGACAAAGTGACTTTATTCCTAGCTCTGCCACTGCATGCTACTGAGCTAGGTAATTTCAGTCCCCTATGCCTCTGTTTCCTCATCTTTTAAGCAGTTGCTTTCCTTCTTTGTGAAGCACTATGAGGTCCATGGCTAAAAAACATGCTACAAGTTATTATTAATGCAATTCAGATATGGAATGCACCAGATGGTAAAATCTCCAGGATTTTAATGAACTATTGTAACAGAACATATGTAATATGACGTTATTATAAGAGGCATTTAAATGTATAGTTAGTACATACAACGTGACCTGCTCTGCTCTCAGTAACTCCACTGGAATTATTTTGGATTTATGTCAGATAATACTAGGAACACAAAATAGCCCCATATGTGCAATGTGGTAAGGTTTTCATAGCAATGCTATCTTAACTATTGCCTGTCCTGTTTTTATTTTTTGCTGGAGATACTGTATGTAGTGGTCTGATACAGTGTGCTTTCTGCATTTAATTCTGAGCAGCAAGTAAAAGAAGTGCCCTCATGTCAAAGACTAAAATGCCTCTGACCAAGTCCTCCCTTCCCTATCATCATAAAATAATCATCATGCAGCAGCAAGAACTTTTGGGGTTTTTCCCACTATATTCTGTAGTAATTATGTCTTTGATCACCTTATGCTAGACTTGGTAAGCAATTCATGCTTGTGTCAGAAGAACCAAACGTTCAGTTTCAGACTGTGAGGGCAGTAGTATCTCCTTTCTCCCACAGCATTTGAGTTCCGGACAAGATGAATTATATGACAAAAGTGAAAAACCAGGACTGCCGCTCAAGCCACCGGCATCACACATTACAGTCAGAGACAGATACTGACTTCAGTAAAGGAGGAACATGAAGATACTATCAGTATGTATAATGATTCTAGCTCATCTACAACACAGACGATAAAACTCAAGTGAACTGACATTTAATATATGAGAGGCTGGAAGCAAGATATCAATTTCACATCATAAATTAGCCTTTGTGCTAGTGCCCAAAGATTTGGCTGATTACTCATTGCTTTCCCTTAGTGCTTAAGCAGTCTTTTCCAAAGAAAGACAGTTAAACCACAAAAACGTACCGTAGTGTCCACAGCCCTGACCTTCCCAGCAGGAACGTGCTTTGGAATGGGTTCTTCTACTGATATCATCATGCAGCCTTCTGCTCCAAGAGTAACAATTACGAGCTTACACCCTCTTTCTAACAGCATGCGTCCCACCTTTTCAGCATCTTCAAGGTTGCCAACTGGGATGCCCGTTAAAATTTCTGCCTGGAAAATAACCCACGCAAACGAAAATCATAATCTGACAGCATTCATTTTTGGAGAACAGTTGCATTTGAAAACAGTATTTAATATCTTTTTCAAGTGTGTATTATAGGATGATCATGAAACCACTTCCTACGCTGATATTCAGCTACGTCTTGCCCCTCGTTTGAAATCAGCATGTACTTCAGGCACAGCAGAATAATGGAGAGCAGCCTAGGCAGAGATGCAGGAGGCATGGGTTCTGTTCCAGCTTCTACGACTTGCCTGGCATGCAACCCTTAGTAAAATTGCATTTCTCCCACATGCCTCAGTTTCTTCATCTGTGAAACGGACACAATGACACCGCCTTGGCAAAAGCATTTTGTGGTCTAATGTGAAAAACTCTACATGGCAACTTGGTCACTATTGTTGGGCGATATTTATCACTAAGTGAGAAACTTTTAAAATTCTTGTTTAAATTCTAGTGTTCAGCTAGAGAGAAAACACAAGGGAAAATCTCTTCAAGGAAAAAAAATAGTTGCTCAACTTTGACTACTCTGTTTACTTTCATATGTATTTTTAGACAGGAATACTTAAAAGTTATTTGAAACCCTCTTTAGTAATGGGCAAAGGCCCATTACAAGATTATATATTTGTGTTATGGCCATGCCCATAGGCCTCTGTCAAGACTAAGACTTTTCCGAGTTGGCTCTGTACAAACACAGATAAACTCTTCTTCTAACAGATGGTGACCTTAACTCAACTTCTCCCAGTTGGCTCTTAAAATTAATCTCTTCTAGTTCCACCCAACTAAGAGAAAAATTTCCCAAAAATCTGCAATGAAGACTCCAGAATCAAGCATCCTTTTTGACACTTCATACGTTTTTTTTGATGGCATAGCATTGTCAAATGGCACGTACTTTTTCTTTTTCCTTTGGCAGGGAAGAGAGCAAGAATGAAACAGGAAGAAAGGGAAGAGAAAATACAGTGCGTTTTATCTGAAACAGTCTAGCAGGCAGTACTCCTGCATAATACAGTATGCCTTTAATTGTAAGCAAACAGACATATTATAGTTTGTTGTCTTTACTGAATCTTGTCCTGCTTGCCGGAGAAGGGGGAAGTCCTACTTTATCTTCTACCACAACGCTGCTGCTGGACCCTGAAAAATGCAGTCTGAAGTATTTTCAGATAACCGCCTAGTAACTGGGCATAGCTTCCCCACTCTTAGGGCTTATTTTCAGTGGAAAACTTACTTTGGAACCTATTCACCAGCTACACTTCCTGACCTCTGCTGCACAGGCAGCTCAGCTTCTTGGGAAACAGCTGCTGAAATATTTCAAACTACCTTCCTCTCCATTACTGATACTTGAGTCCAGTGCACACGCATCTTGATATAAGGGGCTGTAAACTACAGTGATTAAACAACTGCTCCACGAAGCATGGGCCATGCCTGTAGTAAAAAGAGGGAGGGCAGACAGCTGTTGGGGACAGGAACAACTACAGCCATCCCAAAGTGAACCGCCCCCAGCAATGAGTCAGCGCCCGCTGCTCCCCGCTGTCATTTCCTGTGTTTCAGCCAGACCCAGGAGAGAGAAGCCACCCTTAGGCTCTGAAGGGCCAGATTATGCCAGCACAGTCCCTAGAGTTTATAGTACCATTAGCCGAGTACTTACTGGTTTTAATTTTCAAACTCACAGGACCAAGTTCTGCAGTCCCTACTTACACAAATTCACAAATGATTTCAAGTGTTGTTGATGTGATTGCTACAAGGCAGAATCTGGTGTGCCAGGCCCTGGTGGGTAAACTTCTGCACCGCAGGGGCAAGGTGTGGTTAACACAGACACGCAATTTAAAACTAGTTTTTTTAACCACACCGATCCCAGACAAGAATATAGTAAGCTTTAAATTGCGAGAAGGCAACTAAACCTATCCAATTTTCTCTTTGGCATGTCACCATGCTGCTCAAACTTCTCTTGCAGTACAAACTATATATGCAAATTAAACCTATTTCAGCTTTTAAAAGGTTATAAAAGTATTTTTAAATTTTTAAGAATTTTAATTTTTTTTTTCAAAAAGTATCTCACAAAACCTTTTGAATGTATCTTCTTGCAAGGCTTGCAAGAAGTCAATACACCAATAATGGCTTTGGAGACACTAAGGATAGATAATAAGTATTACTAAAATATGTATATAGTCTATTCTAATATTCAAGCATCTAAACAGTCTGTGTCTCATCATGAATTTTAAGATCTCTGGAGCAGGAACTATGCATTCCTGTATTCAGAAGACCTAGCACATCGCGTTTCAAGAAAAAAAATGGCTTAACGCAAATCCTTAAATGAAACTGGCTAACTGAATTTCCAGTGTACTTTGTGATGGGCAATGATTCCAAACGTTCTACTTATGTTGTAAAGTCTCCAGGATGAAAGTGGATTTGGTTTTGGTAGAGAAACAGTAAACATAATTTGGTTTTATTTACCTGCTATTTGCACCTCTGTAGGCTCATGAGCAAGGTAAATGAAGGGCTTAAATATAATACTCTTCCTAGTGAAAAGCACATGCTGTATGCTTAGCATTAACATTGCACCCCTCTTTGTGATTGCCGTGTCCCAAGTCAACAGGATTTTTTGCTTGGGTAGTGAAAGAATTGTTCTGTGACTGATATGTGAAACGTTTTCAGGAATCTTTCTTTTTTATCTTTACACGGCTTATACCAATAAACAAAACTATTTTGGACAGAGTCTGTACAAAAGTAGATCTTCAACTGCTTGAAACCACTATCATCTAACTCATCTACAGCAGGATGGTAAAACTAAAAAACACTGGAACAAGCTGGAAGAACCATAAAAGCAGCAGAAGCCAGACAGATTCTGTGCCAATAATTAGAGATTGCGGTAAATGTCAACTGATGTTAAATACTGTGGTGAGTTTTTAAGTTCCTCCCTTCAGTAGAATCTTATTTAAAAAACAAACTGTGGTACAATTGAAGGAAATAACTAATGGTTATGTAAAGAAAAAATTAAATAACAATACTAAAAGCCCAATGTGGACATTTGCCACAGTACTGTACGAAAGAGCAGCAAATTAAGAATTTTATTTTTCTGCAGCTAGTCTCATAAAACTCCTCAGTTAAATGGACCTATTAAAGCAAGAGGACATTCCACAAAACTGCTGTAAGAATAAACCTATGACGGATATTATATAATTAATCTACACATAATTTTCTTAATTTTGTTTACAAAAGTGCAAGAGAAATTTAACTGAAGCTTTTAATTTAACTGATATGAAGGTTCTTGGCCATAATCCTCGCTAATCTTAGTTAACTCTCCATGTCTCTCTGGACTGTGGAGTCTAGTCGCAGTAAGTTGACACAAACCAGCTACAGAAAAAAGAGAGTCCTGGTTTTTTCCCCTTCCACTGCTGTCCAGATGGCCCATTCTCTTATGCCAGCACAGCCATTTATGTGGCCAGGAAACAAATTGGATTGCAAAGCAGGTCTGTGTTAAAATTAGCACCACCCCCAATCCCACACCACCCCCAAAAGGCAACAACTAACTTCTTTCAACAGCAGTACCAGTTTACACTGGCTAAAAGCGAGAATGAAACTATGATATGAACCTTTGCCAAGTGTTCCTAGCTGTGGGGTATTTGGGGCAGCCTGTGGCTTACACAGCCACTTTCAGGGAGGTGTTCTGCATCCTCTGCTTGGCATTTGCAAGACCAAATCTACAGCATGGTATCTAGTTCTGGGATCCCTTGCACAAGTTAAGACACGGACATATTACAACAAATCCAGTGGAAGGCCACCAAGACAGCCAGGGGGCCAGAGACCAGGACTTACACGAAGACGCTGGGAGAAGCGGGTTTGTTCAGCCTTAAGAACACAAGGCTAAGGGGAGATCCAGTTGCTGTCTACAACAATTTAATGGCTGGGTATAGAGAAGATGGAGCCAGACTCTTCTTAAAGGTGCACAGGGATAGGGTTAGAGACAACAGGCACAAGCCGCAACATGGGAAATTCCAGTATTAGGACAAGCTTGTTCACCACAAGGGTGATGAAGCAGTGGAACAGGTGCCCAGAGGTGGTGCAGTCTCCATCCTTGGAGATCCAAAACTTGACTGGACAAAGCCATGAGCAATCTGACCTAAACTGTCCATGCTTTCCCAGGGTGTTGGATTAGAGACTTCCAGAAGACTGTTCCCAACTTCTCTGATCCTCAGCAAATACAAACTGGTGAAATAACAAGATGTGTTAATTCTTTGGGGAGCATTCCATCATTTGGACTGTTTTTTGTGCACCTAGCACAATAACAACTTTGCAAATATTGCCAGGTACTGCTGGAACAGAAATAATAAATAATAATAGGGAAACTGTGCCAGTTTTAAGGCTAACCCACCTAAAACTACATATGATAATTTAAAATATTTTTAATTTAAAATATTTAAACACAGTAAGCCAGTTGGCTACAAACTTGGCTTGTACCTTCAGAGATTTCTTCGAGAATGACAGAACAAGAACTCAATCTCATTAATTCTAACACATGCGAACAGTCCCAAAGAAGTAGTGAGACAGATTTGGTGTATAAGCAATTGCAAGATCAGGCCACAAGCCAAGCTAGTTCCAGTTGTTTCAAATTATAAAATTTTTACATACATGCAGGCAGCAATACTTATCGTGCTAGAATAATTAAAAACTGATTGAAATGAATTGGCTTGAAGCTATACCCTCCTCCCAAAAGTAACATCTTTCATTTTAGACTAAATATGGGAAATTTCATAGTTTCCAGCAACCGATAAAATGGGGTTTATAACAAAGTTGGATTTAAAATATACTGTGAGTTACTGGCAATAGTAGCTTTCCATTACTTAGAACAGAAAAGGCAAATTCAAGAGATGTTCTGAAATATTTTAATTCTAAAGGGCTTATTTTTGTTTTGACTACTAGAGATGTCAATTATTTTTTCTTAAGAAAGGCTATCCCTAGTATTAATCTCTCTATATTAATAAGCAGTATCTTAAATGTCCTAATGCAAGACTCCAGATATAGTTTTATAAACTTGATATTCTCTAAATCTTATAAAAGTCAATACTGTGTCTTGATTTTGGACATACAAACAAGAATTTCCATTATTAATATTTCTTCCAAAATGATGTTGCCTCTAGTAATAGACAATAACACTTAAAAGTAAATAGTATCTTGAATAGGATAGTATCTATTTTTCTATATTATTTTTATACCTCTTGCAGCTTTATTTAACAAAACTAGCAGTTATCTCATATTTAGTTGTACTGCTTTCTACCACTGAAGCCCCAAAGTATTCTGTTAGCATTTAATTAAATCTTTGCTAGGCCTTTCTTATTTAGATCAGAAGTCTGATACCCATTTCACATTAGGGAGAAAGCAGTTACCAGTTTTGCATTCAAAATAGCTTGACAAACTAAATCATTTGCTGTAACCATTTAGGAGTCTTCCTTCTCCTGAAGGGTTCCTCAGTATTCTTTGAAAGGAGAAGCAGCTGTTCTTCAAAATATGTTTAGGACCACGTAAAAATCGCTGATGTGCAATATATTTGGGTTCCTAACCTGCAGGGCTGTGTAATTGCATGCACACACTAAATAAGAAAAACAACACATGAACTGTATTGACATTGTGGTTGTGCCTCGAGCCGTACTGCAGCAAGGAACCTCACAAATACGTGGGAAAAAAATGGTAAGTATTCCAAAGAGCTCATCTTGTATAGGGTTGTCTCTTTTTCAACATTTATAGATGACTGAAAAAAACAACCCTTGGTTTTCACTAAGATGACATTAGATACATTTTTTTTCATTAGAAGAATTAAGAGAATGGAGAACTAGCACATTCCTGCACAAACCTCAGGGATTAGGCTGTGCTACATCTGGGAATTAACAAACTAGTCTCAACAAGTTTGATCTTTCTGGGAAAAGATAAAACTGAACTACAGGCTAAGCAAAGAAAGAACTGATAACCTTGCAAGATTTGTTCTGAGTTTTTTTGTTCATGAACCACATAAAAAGAAAGTAATGTCAGACATAAAAAAAAATATTATTGCAACAAGCAAGAGTGAAAAGAACAGCTTGTGAAGAGCCTTCTAGACAAACTAATGGTAGATAATTCACTGATAGTATAATTTTGTTTGCTTCTCTCTAGCACATAAATCCATAAGAACAAGCTGTGCTGTTATACCAGATACAGCATGTGATTTCATTAAATCCTAAAGCATTTAATGAAGGATGGCGTATAAAGCATGATGTTGTATTTGATACTCTCATGTTTGGGAACCAACATCCCATGGCTCTCTGAAACTATAGCTGACTTTTTAAAACTTTTATTCTGTGATAAAGGCTTCACAGACTAAAACTGCTGACCTTCATGGCAATAAGTAACAGGAACTTCTGACCCAGTAATAATTCAGTTAATCACAAGGACTACCCCCTTTTTCTCATCTTTAACAATACAAACACTCCACAGAGTATATGAGATGTCTTAAACTAAATGGCTAGCTTTCTGTTCTACAGCTAACATAATCTTCTCCTACAAACACATAATTCACATAATATCCACAAACCACAGGATTTTATCACTTGAAGGTATTTTTTTGTGAACAAGATAAGGGCATTTTGGTAAAATTGTGTGATATATACTTGTAAATTTAAATGACTAAGAAAGCCAAACCAAGCAATAAAAAAAAATTAAGTGTAAATTTAATCTTGTCTTAGCATATACATCTGTGTTAAAAAGAATGTTTTAGAAGCAGTTGAACTGGATAGCTCTAAAGAGTTCATCTTTAAACTCAAGATGATTTATTAACTATTTAAAAGATTTAGTAAACATAAAGCAGAAATACATTAGTTTTTTTCTGGTACTACCTAAAAATCCCCCCCCAAAAAAAAAGATCCCAAAAGGGGTAAGGCTGGAACAGAAATAGCATTTTGTCTAGAAGAAAGTTATTTGAGACTTAGAAATAGCAAGTAGGAGGGGTAATGGAGCTGGAAGAGAACATCTCAGGAAGGCAGTTGTAAGCAGCACATTCAATAAATTTGGACATAAATAATAATAAAAAAAACCCACCATAAAATAAGAATGGACATAGTGGCTCAGAGCAAAGATCTGTCTTATCCAATTGCTCTTTTGTGACCGTGACTGCAATAAGTGACTGAGGGAAATAAAAAAAAAGTCTAAAAAGATCTCTTCCCAGTATATATTCTGGATCATCAAAGTCTTAGGTACTTCCTTATTTAAGAAGATGAAGGAAATGCAGATGTAGTTGGTTGAATGGATGAAGTTAAAAAAAATTAGAATCATCTTTAAGATTTGTAGAATTAACTTATTGCTTTTAAGTGCCATACAGAGATGTGACTGGTAACCTTTATTTGGGTATGTAAACACTTATCTCTATATCAAACTTCTCAAGTGCATACATTACAGGGAACTGAAATTAAAGAAAGTCATGAAAGAAAACAGAAAACAGATGGCACATGAATATATAACAATTACTAAAAAAACAACTTTCAAACTTGTGACATAAGAAAAACAAATGTTTCATTCTTCCTCTTTTCTCAGCAAAAAGAAAGGAACAATGGCAATAGTTCATCCCTGAAAATCAATTCAACAACAAATCAGACACACGGAGAGGACGAAATCAAACAGAATTGATTATTACAGTCGTGCTAATGTAGTTGATTTCATTGTAAAGTATGAAAAGGTTATTTTTAAAAGCAAAGGTATTTATGTGCCATTCTTATTCTCAGAATATGCTGTAGGAGTCCCACACTTGGATCTGTGCTCCTTGATATGGCTGGCAGGAACTTCCATCGGTCTAACATTTCCATAAATTCAGAAGAGATAAGCCTCGTTAACAGTAGAGAGCAAGTTTCTGTGCCTGACTGTGCATACAGTGATCCCAGCTATCTTCAGATGCTAATTACTTTTTAAAAGAAAATAGCAGAAAAGAATGCAAACTGTACCCCCAGCTCTGCCAGAAAGTTAGGTGAGTGAGCAGGAATCTATTATAATTATACACCTGTATTTCTTGTTCTCCAAATAGAAGTAATTTTCTTTTCTCCGTGTGGTGGTAACAAGAATACACCCTGGCTCCAGCAAGCTAAACTTCTCAAAGAATGTCTCTTTCAAGACTGTCCTCTAGCAATAAAGTATAACAAAGGGAAAACTTCAACATGTGTTGCAAAGAGCAATGAGAGAAAAGTCAGGAATAGACAAGTAATGAAAACCAAAGTTTTGTTTCTGACATATGGGGGATAAGCTTTCAAGGGGGAAAAAAACCCTAACTAGTGACATTATGAAAAAGCAAACAACGAATGACATTTACTAAATTGGTGGGAGAGTATGGGTGTTCTCAGCCCAAAATGTGCGCCGTTGCATCATTTAGCCAATCCAAGGGCACAGTCGAGGCAAAAGTGCTTTCTGAAAGCATGAAAACACCATATGGGTGTCCCGCAAGTCCCCTGAACAAGAATAAATATTTTGCCTTAGCATTCTCTTCATCACATATAATTGAGTTCTGATGGCTGTTGGGCAATGTCTGAGCCACAAACGATATCACTGCCAGTTACACTGGAAATTTTGCAGTCCAGAGACCTGAGGAGCTGTGGCATCTCCCGCCTTGCTATTTTGCCAATTCCTGAATGCTCTGGATTATCTGAACTTGGCAGGCACATACTGAAACATCCCAGAATAAAATTCAGATGTCCATTTGGGTTACTTAGACCGACTCTTAAATGCTAGAAGACTTGTGAACTGAGAACTTCTGCTATGGTTTATGATGGGTTTCATCAGAAATTTCAAAAAAGGGTAATTGAGACTTGAAGAAAGTACTCTGACAGACATTGTCATCAGACAGAAAATCCCTTAAGTAAGCAGGGCCATGCTTTTCTCGTAGCTCTTCCCACTCCTCTCCACCCAAAGGTATCATGTTCATTGCAGAAATCATGTTTGTTGGAGATAACTTTAACTATGATCAGGGCATGGCTTCTATCCGCTATGTTGCTTCTCTCACATTCCTGTTTATATAAAAAGAGGGTGAGGGGAAGGAACACAGCATGCACAATGTTAATAAATAGGAAATTTAAACTAAGGCCTTATGAAATGAGCGTAATTTGTCTCTTGTGACAAAAATAATTTCCTTTGGGAAAAATAACACACTTGAATTAGAAAAGAGAGGGAAAGGAGAAAAAAAAAAGAAAACATACAGTTGAAGGGCCAGAGAAACAGATTCACTGAAAACAGATCTGACAGGAAGCTGCATATGAAGCTACTATTTACGATCTAGTGCAGCATGCGTGCATCACCTCCTGGCAAGCAACTTTAAAACTGTCAGAACACAATGGCTAGCGCATTCCTGCTAATCATATCAAGGGACCGCAGAACAAGGACAAAGATCTATTTTAATATTTACCACTCGGTGATAACATTTTAAAAGTGCCCTTTTATGGATTTGTTTTATTCATCTACTTGTAAGGAAGGCTGGACACAACTGTCCCACCGCAAACAATTAATTTAATTTTGAGCGCAATTTAAAGGTATTCTAGAACATTTCTCTTTGTTCTTTAGGTCAGGGATCGAACTTGGCACCTCCAAAATTCCTACATAAGAGGAGCATGCCTCAGTTTTCCTGGTCCCTATGCTGCATTTCTGAGAAGAGAATCTCTGAAATCTTACTGCTTAAGACTGCTTCTTTAACATGACATATCACCATTACCTCAGTTTCGTTGCAGCAGAAGATGTCAGAGTAGGAATAAAATTGTGGATCTAGGTCAGCAAGGGCTGGAGCTGGATTAAACAAAGTCTTTACTGAAAAAAAAAAAAAGAAAAAAAATGTCTAAATATCTAGTGTTTTAGATTCACAAGCCACAACCTGGAACACCACTGCAGTTAATTCACAGCCCCCAAAGTTTATTAATAACACACAAATGTCTCTCAGTTTCTGTGTCCTCATTTTATAGAACTGCTAAAAGTTTTGTTTATTAGATCGAAGTTCTGTTCTACTTCATGTGTAGGCACCTGTCATGATGGGAACATGACAGAGTAACAGAAAAAATAACAAGAAATTATTAAATTAAAAAAAAGGGAAAAAGGCCTTAGCAGTAATGTAATTCGTTTAACTGATGATGCTTCTTCCAGGTTTTTAGTAAGTTTTACAAGAACTGATTTAGTTCTAGAATTTTTTCAGTCTTGTTATCTGCATTTTATACATGAAGAAACAGGGGTATTGGAGTAATGAAGGACATGTCCAGACAAGGAGTTAAACGTGCTTCTGAATGTGTTACCTAACTTGTTCAAACTGCCACATTATAAAACTGTAGTGCAGATGAGGCACTGTATATTTTTAATACGCTATCTGGCAGAGCTAGACCTAAACTTAACACGTGGTAGAATATGTTAGTTAACCTAACTTTAAACTGTAGCCTAAGGCCCTGTGGAACAGCAGAAAAGGTTTGTCATGAGGACAGTGTAAGTGACTTACTCACTGTTAACACAGGAAGTCTGCAGACTTGGTTTCTCACTTTGCCAATTTTATGATTAATACTTCTATGTCTTAACCACAAGGCCATCGTTTTTATAGAAAGCACACTCTCTTACTTTAGAAATATTCCTTATAGTAAGTGGTCAACTTCCAACTTGGATGCCTAAATTTTCAGTCCTAAAGGCATATTTAGACCCTAAGCTATAGCTATAGCACACAATATTCAGACACCCTGAACACTTCTGAATCCCAGTTAATGCCCTAAAAGAGAAAGATGCACAGTGACTCCTGAAATCTGAGTACTGAGAAGTTTAGAAGGTGACCTTTTAGATTAATCCTGTGAAAGTTTTAGCTGTTGACTGTAGGCCTTTACCATATCTCTCTACCTGTCCCCTTAAAAAGAGTACTAAAGTCACAAAGGCATTTAATCAGAAGTCAGAAAATGCCAGGATTAGGATTTCCAATAAAATCTTAATTTGGCTCCCTTATATTATTACAATACAGTATGTATTATAATAAACTCTTTAATTATATGATCACATGCCACTGAAAAACAGCATGTGATCACATAATTAAAGACTGCAACATAATACATATGCAGAAAGGAGACAAATTAAGGTTTCGCAGGCAACCTTAACTCTTGCATTTCCTATTTTCTGAATCGCAACCCTAATAAAGTTTTTTTAAACACAAATCTTTAAGGTATACTTTCCTACATAAAACAAACAAACACCACATATTGACAAAAAACCTCTGTCATGTCATATCATACTGGGTCAGAAGCAGTGTTGGAAGTGTTACACTAGACTAGTGTTACACTACACTAGTGGAACACTAGAAGTGTTCCAACTTGGGTTTTAAGTAATACAGACTCATCATGAACAGGCTGTAATACCTGACTATTCATTTACTCCCATATTTAAAATCTGCTGAGCAGTGGGGAGATAGAGGAACCCTAAGATTCTCTTTCAGGCTCTGAAGAAGAGTATGGCCTGTGAACAGGGTAATCTGGTCCCCCTGCGGAACACCAAATTATTTTCTGCCCAAATTCTTTCTCTCCCTTTGCCAAGATCCATTCTCCCCACCTAGTTTACATTCTTTGTGCCTTCTTGCATAGGCACTATGCAATAGTAACCTTTTCACTCGACTTTCATCACATTGTATCTCTTTACACCCCCTCTCCTGTGCTTTTTCCCACTTCCAGTGCTCACAGCCTGCTCCCTGACTCTACTCCTATATTCCAATCTCTATTCAATAAACCCTATTCTCTGTTCCAGTTTTCTTCTGCTTTCAGTTTCCCTCTTCCATCTTCCTCTGTCACCCCCAAAATCAAGCAAATCCCTCCTACACTTCCCTTGTCTGAAATCTCCCTCCCCACCATTCCCATCCAGCTTTGCCTCTTCTGTATTCAAATCAAGCAAGCTCCTGCTGTGCACTTCCTGGGCCTACAAGAGATATATATATATATAAAAGAAGTTGCCTAATACCAGATTCAGGAATTACACTGGAAGTCATGCTGCCCAAATTGACAACTGCTTGTGCGGACAGACTCTCAGGGGAAGCTAGCTGTGAAGCTCCAACAATTTCTCAAATCTATGTGAAAGGTAGTTATTTTCCAAAGGCAGATAATACAGTAAAAATCAGGCAGATTTCCATACTGTTGTAAAGGCTTGTCTTTAAAAGAAAGCTCCCTTGCTATCAAGTCTTAAGTAAATTTTAAGGTAGCCAGTATTCATACTTTAAAATGGGGCAGGGTGAGAGGCATTTTTCTGTTGCTTGGTTTCTGCAGCCACTATGCTTTGGCAGAAATTCTACAAAGAATTTAACCACAGACAAACAGGTGGTTATGAAAAGCTGAAGCCCAAGTTTAGAAAGTTGAAACACCTGAAAAATAGAGCCTTTACTTGCAAGTGACATGCAACCTTGATAACTGAGGCTGCTTCCAGCCCCGGTTACGATACATTTTCGTTCTTCACTGCAGTATTAATAGGCTGAACATTATTAGCCATCTTTTATAGATTCTGTCAATACAGAAGCCTGAAAACTGCTTTACAGGCTTTGATATATAATAACATTTTGCCCACCAATGAAGTGGTCCCCCTCTTGGAAGCAGCAGCCGCTTCACAACATGTGGCCATTGAAAACCTAGAACTTGCCAGTCAGATTTCCACTACAATTTATACCCACTTCGCATAATTATTCACAAGCCTGCCTGCCTTCTTCCTCCCTTCCTTCCTCCCTTCCTTCCTCCTTTCCTTCCTTCCTCCCACGACTCTCACAAGATCTTTAATAATCAGCACCACAATGAGAGGATGTCAGAACATGAGATGTCCCTCTCTAGCTTACAGATCCAGATGATGTTCACTGAACACAAGCAAGGGGGTTTTGCCTGTGTGTCCACATTCTTTCTCCATCTTATTGTTTATTTCTTTCACTAAGAATGAAGAAAAACAAGCAAAAAACCCTTGAAACAGAGGTTTGAGGCATCTGGGTATGCATCTGTTTTAAACAAAAATAGTCTAGTGCATATCGTAACATGCAGTACTGCATTATACATGAGGGTATCACAGGCTAAAAGAAGGGAAATTGCATTAACAATTTACAGTTGTCTAAGGATAGATTTTTACAGTGCTACAAACTCAGCTGTTTACTTAGATTTGACTGCACATGACATTTGAACATGTGTAGCCTATTGCTTTAAAGCAGAAGCAATGAAAGCTTTCTTGATATGAGAGCTGCACAACGATAGCAGACTGACGGCGCAGAACTCTCGTTCTGGCCCACAGTTAACTGCTAGCTTTTCTCGATGTATTGTGCTGTCTATAGTTGCTAACTGCTTGCATGTCTCCTCCATGTATCAGGTTTGGATTTTTTCAAAAATTGCCTTTAAAAAAATCCTCTTTTCTTCTGTCACAGGCTGGCATCTTGCCGTAAGAGGGTGACAAAAGCGTGAAGCAACTTCACCAAAACTATGCATGGAGTTCGAAGTAGACAAAGTAAGTCATGGATATTGACTCATGACTCAAATATATTCCATTAACCACCAGATTAAGAATGCTTTTATCCATTTTCATTAAACATAATGAAAAATACACTAAGCTCTGTTCCCTGCCCCCCCTCCATATTTTAAGCATTCCAGCTGCTAGTCAGTTTTCTAAAGTTTTTAATTATTTAGATTTGCGTGAACCCAGTTTTGACATTTCAAACCGAAGTCAAAACAATTTTTCCCCATGCACAGTTCTGTTTAGAGAGTTTATGACTATTACCACCAGAGTTTCAGAGCCACTCTCTCTCTCAGCCTTGCGTCTAACAGAGCTGCTTAAATCAGCACAAAATACATGAACACGACACATAAAGTTCTGCTACATCTGAGGTCTTCACTAGTGCGTGAACACTAGTGATGACAACGGGTGCACAACAGACCTTGGTGCAGAAGAAAGACTGAAGAGTCAACAATCCCCACGTGCTATGACCCACTGGAGCAAGCCTGGGCCCGGCTGCAAGGAACCAGTTCGTTCTGATCCCAGTTCCATCCCTGACCTGCTGCGTGATTGACCATACTGTGAGATGTCTCCTCCCAGTCTTATCTTCCAGATAAACGAGAACATATTTTTAACCTCATATAGATGCCTCACTTGCATAATTATTTACTTAGTGTTCAAAAACAGTGGTAATTGTGCTTCAGTAACTGAAAGCATTACAGGCACTTAAACAACCAAAACATCATGTTGGTAGTGAAATCCCATCCTGGTCAAGCAAAATGTCAGCTTTTATCTATGGATATGCTACACTGAAGGACCAATGGTACACATTTAAAAGTACAGCACAGTAAAAATTTACTAATAATTTCACAGACCATGAGTGTCTAGTCAATAGCAGCATGCCGTGTCACACTCTAAGAATTTTGGTTAAGAAGAAAAAGCTTTTTTTTTACTTTAAGGATGTTAACTTCTATACAGAAAAATGCAGCCATATGTACCACGATGCTGGGAGAACACAGCCATAAGTCTGGTTTTGAGGTCATTTCATTCACTTTATTGTGTGTGGAACTTTCCTGACTTGCATTCATTATGCTTTTTCTGCTCTGGAATAATGCCAGAGTCAGGACCATAGTTCCTGACCTAACAACATTATACTGTATTTAGTCACAGCATGAAAACAGGAGGACAGGCAGCATCAGACATATATGGGGAGATTATATATAGGTTGATTTCCCATTCAAGGTAAATACTGCAAAATTTTAAAACTAAATTCAGTCTTCATTAGCGTAGCGTGAATTTGTTGGCTATTGTTTAGTTTCTAAATAAAACTAGTATGACAGAAACCACAATAGAGGACAGGATCCTTATTCAGAAAGCAAGATAAAGAATATTTTTCATGCAACACAAATGAGGGAGAGAGAATGGCTTATGTTAAATTACCTCCACTGGCATGTGCCATTTTCAGAGCTTCCAGAGAAACAGCAGGGGTTATTTCTAGCTGGCAAACAACCACTTTGGCTTTACAGATGACATCAGAAGCCCTCTTCAGGTCTTCAAAATTTAAAAGCAGGTTGGCGCCTGGGACTATGACGATAACATTCTGACCTAAAGAGAAGATATTGTGGTTTTTACATGAACATTTGCAATAAGGTATGTAAAACAGTTCCTTGCTTTTCCACAATACATTTCAGATGAGGATTTCAATTTCCTTTCCAAAAAACCCCCACTAAAAATGTTTGCATTGTTGGCATTTTCAAATATCTAAGGATTTCAGAAGATAATCAAAAAGACCGACAGACTAATGAATGTTACACTGCTCAACAAATGCAGTATATATTTCTTTGGGAAAAGTCATGTATGGGCTTTCCCCAGTCTTATTTCAGTGTTTGAACTCTAAAGAAGCACTGTACTAGTCACAGGAGAAATGGGGGACATACACTAAGGCTGATATTTGCATTTTCCTATAATATTCCAGTAGCACTTGAAGAGAAAAGCATCAATGTGATAACTGAGTTCATATGTCATAAAATGCCATAAAAATTTAAATTTTCCCAATCAGCTGGAAACGGAATATTTCACACAGCTATGAAAATTATGCATGTTCTTTAGATTTCAGAGAAACAGGCTTGCTCCATTTAGCTGCAACACTTCAAGTTAGGGCCCCTAACCGTCATGAAAACCAGAATCAGTTTGCCACCAAAACCCAGAAACGTAATGCCTGTGTCTAAGGAAAGCTTTATCAGAAGTGAGTAAAGAAGGTGGGTGGCAAATTTTTCTGCACTAAATGACCAGGAGAATGGTCTAAGCAAAGCTGTACATGCGGAAGCACCGCAGTATCTCAAAGCACGTCTAAGATCCTTTTAATTCTTTTAGTTTGTTTTACAGTTAGGTGAGGAGGTTCATTTACTTAGGTTCCGAATAGTCTTTTGTTTTCTTCAGACATACAAGTTGCCTTCTTTTATTGCAGTTTCTTTCTTTCATTCTTTCTTTTTTTAATCTCTGTTACAACACCTATAGACCTTCAGGCATGGGTGCCTTCAAATTAAAATTTATTATTAATCACTCAGGTATTAAATTCAATAAGTCAGTTGTTCCTTGATTTACAGGCTCAGCCCGCCCCCGCTGAAGATTCCTTTAAGGACTGCCAATCATTAAAGGCTACCAATTCTGTAATGAACTGAATTACTCTGTAAATAAATATTTATGTTTTTAAATACATTATTTTTGTTGAATGCAACTTCAAAGTCCATTGAACAAGAAACGTGCAAAGCTTGTCTCCCTAAATATGTTCTGAAAAAAAAGCAGGACAATGGAAAGAATAATATAGTGATCTCAGAGGGAGGGGCCCAAGCTTTCCAAAGCAATTCTGCTGTCAATGGTTTGGTACAGAACAGCTGCATATGAAAAGCAAAACCTCAGCATTTAAAGCCAACGCCCTGCTTTTCAACAGACAATGATGGGCATCTCGGTTAAAAAAAAAAAAAAAAAAAAGAAAAAAGAAAAAACCTTCTGCAACAAGTAAATGCTATCAAAGATTTCTGAATCCTACTGAGGAAACATTCAAAAGCAAATTGCATCTATTTTGCCGAGCGTATATTTTGAAAGCTTATAGGGTGCAGCAATGCAAACAGTAAAAAGCAAGGAATCAGTGGAACATACGTATGTTTCATTTCTGCCTGGACTCTGTCCTACCTAGAATCTCCGACTCTATCCACATGTCTTGCTGCGTTATCTTGCTGAACTATTTAGCTGTACTGACACGTATATTATTATTAGGCTTTAGAGCTAATGACCCAAGGCGATAAGGAGGGCTGTTTGCTTAAACCCATATGTGCAAATTCAAGGTAGACCATGCTGCACTGGATCACAGTCAGAAGCTTTTCTTTGTAACTACAAAAGGTCAGAGACTTAAAGTCTGCTTTCAAACCTGCCAGGGAAATGCAGTACCTACTGTGGTGTAACAGTCCGGGCAGGCTTAACCCAAGGTTTAGAGAAAAAGCCACATTCTGTTCTTAGCTACATGTACCACGTTAACAGTCACCACAACCTTACCCCAGTGTGCGTGAAAGCAGAATCTGGACCCACGCGCTCACGATTAATACCAGAATTTTGTATTACCAGCAACCATTTTGTTGAAAGCAATTATTTCTTGCCAGGGAAATCAGATGGGAAATCAGCACCAGGGACAACAGAGTTAAAGACAGATGGCAAAGAGGGGTGGGATTCGTCTTGTCCAACGTTAACTAATTTTTAAAGTTTTCCAAAAAAATTTCTACATTCTAGAAAATTCTAATTTCTAAAAATTAGTTTTCTATGTTCCTTCCACAAAGAGAGACAAGTATTTTCAGAGGTGTTTTAATCTTACTTATCTTAGATAACTGTTTGAGGAGGAGATAAATGCTGTCTGGAAATGACTGTGAATCTCTGTTAACTCTAAGTGAAGCCTTAAGCCATACACCTAACTTTGAAACAGCTCAAGTGAGGTAAAATGTTACCCACACAAGAATGAGAAAAATACACTTACGGCATTACAGTTAATTCTAACATATCTTTACTTGGAGTAAAAATTCTCAGTTTTGATGGGAGCATCTGTATAATTTTAAGTTTTGCAGACATCAGCTAAAATATTAAGGGCCACATTCACAGTTGCTATAATCTACAACAGCTAAATGAAGCCGGTAAGCTTGTGCAAGCTTACACCAGATGGGGATTGGGTCCAATCAGTACTTAAAACAGCGTGAATGCTGCATATATAAATACTGTCCTCAGTTGGGCCTCTAAACCTCTAAACTCATTTCTTAGAAAGATGGGTCACTCCAGCTAGATTTTTTTTAGAAGTGTCATTTTATAGATGCCACCGAATGAGAAATGTCAGTGGAAAAATCAAAGGCAAAACAGTAAACACCACAGTGCAATAACCATTGCTTTTTAAAATGAGATGACGAGCCTAAAAGCCATCAGAGGTGCTTAGAACTCATAAAAATCTCAAACAATGCATTTATAACAATAGCTGCAGAGCTTCTGCATAATAATTCATAGGAAAAAAAGATGATATTTGTGACCAGAAAAGAACGTTACAAGAAAAACATTTGCTGCCAAATCACACAGTTCATGAATATGAGGGCAAGTTTTGGGTGTGTCATGGTATCATAATTTCTATGGAATTACTTGGTAGAAGCATTGAATAGTCTTGTACACAAAACATTCAAGTTCATGATGAATGTCAATACATAAAAATCCTATAAAAATTCAGGTGACGTTTCTTCACAGCCCTGAAGGTTCAAAGCAAAGGTTTTCTCTTTGGAAAGTATAATTCAAACAAGCTGGCATACGTATTCTAAGTTTGCCTTGTTTATTTAGCCTTATCTAAATATATATTTTGAATGTTTTAATACTAGTAGTGCTTTGGTATTGAAGGTACACTCACTCACAAACTAATGTCTATTCACTGTTCATGAATGATTAATAACTTTATCGTAAAGTCAGCACAATGCCTATCTCAAGTGAGGGTTATCTCGCAGTGTTCTGTGTAGGTGAGCTTTAAGTCCTAACTTGCAATAATCAAGAGCACTTTAATCATGACCTGCCAACCTCTGTTGTCCCTCCACTGAATTTTTGCTATGAACACGGAAGTTGTCAGACTGGTTCAAACTACTGGTCCAGTCAGGTCAGCTTAATGGCTCCGTCAACAGTCAGTACCAGATGCGGACAAAGCTGCAATAAATCTCACAGGTAATCACGTAAAAAATTACCCATAAAGAGGCTTTTTTCCTCCCCTACGTGTGTATGTAAAAGTATAACTTCTCACCATTCAATAGCACACCGTTAGCAGAAGGTGTGCTAAGTGACAGAGCTAGTGGAAGGCCGGCAGGCTGAAAGGGGAAACAAAAGCTGGGGTTCAAAGTGGTGCAATGCGCCTCAAAGAAAACGTGTTAAGAAAACCAGCTGGATGTACTAGCTTTTCTCCTTAAGAGAGAAAGTACAGATTTGAAGTGTATAGGGTCCTGGTAAACTGAAACTTGTGTTTAGTCAAAACCTATCTGAAAAGGCAGTCACATAAAAGAGAACAACTGAAAGGAAAAAGAGGTTCCAGAAAAAGATTTCTGCACAGATTTCTGAGACTAGCCCAGAGGGAACCTCTGCAGCATCTCTGGGCTGCATGTTTTCCAGTGCAGCACTATAAACTTGTTAAACATTTCTCCACCATTTTGCATTAAAGCAGGGATTTAACCTCTTTATCTTTTATTGAAACTATACTGTATTGTCCCAGAATATAATGCAACTTTGAGAATATCAAATCTGCCTGATAATTTTTGAATTTTTAGTACTTTACCAATTATAATAATGGATGAGTTATAGCTGTGCAATTCAGCAACCAGTAAAAACCTTCCCAGAAATTCAGCAGCGCCAGCAAAACAGATATAGGTAACATCAGGGAAAGTTTACTTCAGAGGCACTTCTGACTCTGCTCTCTACAGCTTTGTTTTCCTCTGCCTTCACTCATCCATCATAGTCTGCTCCCTCTACTCGAGTATCTCTCCTACTTGTGTTTTTACTTAGTTGATTGGAATTGGTATTTTTCCCAAGTATTGGTACTTGTAAAGAAATGGTAAGATGAAGTTCAGGTTAGGCGTGTGAAAACACAGCAATTAAAACTTGGCAATTTAAAGAGATGATACCTATGTTTTTTATTTGTGCTTCATTGTCTTAACACAGAACACCATCACCACCCCTAACTTCAAATGCTTCCCTTTTAGGTACAATCTGAACTACCAGAAACTGCTTTACATTAGCGCATTGAATGCTGTGGTGTTTCAGCTATGCCAGCACAACTACCGCAGTTAAGACATGCATGTGTAGACAAGCCCTTTGAAAAGTGCTGTAAAACCTGTTTAGGCCAAATCAGCCAGGTTTCTACAGGGGAAAAAAAAAAAAAAAAAAAAGTGTCTCTTGCAACAGCAAAGCACATAAGTACTGCTATTTTATTGCAATTTACTCAATTCAGGCGCCAGATGGTTTTAGAGAGAAGTAACAACCAGAACCATTACCAATTCTGTGCATCTGTTTGCTTTATAGCATAGTTCAGACCAGGTTTACTCTTCTACTAGATTTTAAATGAAATCTGAGGCCAGTGGTAACTTCATTTAGGATTTTTTAGTTTCTGAAAGAAACAAACTGCATGACATGCATTATTCATCTCACTACATCAACCACAAGACTATCAGAGATGCTTCACACTGACACTAGCATGTAAGATAGCCCACTGTGAACCTCATGGCACTGAACAATCAGTTTCCCTTTCCTGGTGCTTATAAAGGTTTTAGATCCACAAGACGGCTTTGTTCCTTATCCTTCCAAAAAATTCACGGTGGTGTAATGTTAACAGGTCATCTTCTGTTCATTCAAGTTTAGACCATGTTTAGCTTAGTTGACCATGCATATGAACTGGGAACTAATAAGACTGCTTCTTATTCAACTATTCTGCACAGCAAACCTAGTGCAAAACACGGTTACACATACAAAACTGTGAGGCCTGCCAGTGCGCTACTGGATTCTCACTGTCTCTCGCATTTACAATGGTCAGAGTAGTGACTGTATGTAAGAAAAAAGTTCTTAAGAGCTGCTGTGGTAATTAACCTGCTGATCCAGACCAAGAGAAGGAGGTGGAAGTAAGCGGCAAGTATCCAGTTTATTCAATGTATTAGAGCTACCTTATTTCTGAATTAGAGCTGTCATGTAAGGTTTTGATTACTCTTTTTGATTACTCTTACTTAGGGAAAATTAAACTCACATCTCCAACTAATTTGCCTAATTTTCCTGAATGTTCCTGTGCAGACTTGCCTTTAGTCACAGTTCCTTCCCAGGTTTGCTCCTGGAGTGAATAGTCACGTTTCCTTTCCCTTTTTGAGCTGTAGCCCAATGTACTACCATCAGGTTACACAGGAGCTCGTTAAGTTGATGTGTCAGCTAAGCTGTGGTAACTGTTCAAATGAAGGCTCTTAGCTGCACCAGAAGTGAACTAATCCAATCACAATGAAGTTGTTATATTTGCATAAACATTATCAGTCCTGAACTCTAAATTTTGATCCAGACACACGTACTTCTCCTAAGAGCTCTCAATAGCACACCTTGCTTAAGGAAAAGATAAGCAGAAAGTTTTTAGAGCTTAATTTAGCAATCTTGAAGAAGAATATGAAAACCAGCCAAACCTCTTTCTTCCCCTGCAATATGAGAGCAAAGGCATAGGCTAAGGAAAATTAACAGAGGAAAAACAAATATGCCATTTCACTGTGTATTCATCACTGCAGATGCAACTGGATCAAGCTAAGGACAATTCCTTTTTCTGATTCAGGGCATAATGACTCAGTGTGCTGAGGAGGCAAACCCCTTCCTCATAGTAAAAGTGCTAGGTAAGTTGTGGGGGAAAAGGAGAGCTTTAACCTTCTGCTGCACTGTGTGTTCTGGCCAATGTAAAACTAGATAGATCAGCCGGCTGATTGAATTACGGCTCTCACACTGCGAGTCCAAGTGTCCGATTCTGCTACTTTTAGGCCCCTCATCCTACAACATTGCCTGTAATAAAAGGAAGTGCAATGAAGTGTGAATGAGTTAATGAAAAAAATGAAAGATGTAGAAAAAAAAATTCCACAATTAACAATGACAAGGCAAAGGTTTCTTTTATGGCTGTAGAGGCAGAACAAAGAGGACAGTTCAGAGTAGAAATATGTACCTTCACTGTTGACAATTATTGAAGCCGTTCCAGTAGCAGCATCTGTAGTCTGACCTACAAATGCTAAGAAAGGGAAAAGTTACAGCATGCATTAGTTCAACACATTACTTTCAACCAATAGCATGTGATGCAGTTTAATTGAATTAAATCTAAAATGAACCCATAACCTCCAGCAATTTAAAAATGCTAATTACTCTTTCATGTGCAACAATGCCAGAGAAGCTAACAACAACAAAAAGTGTTAATTTACACCCACAAAACAGAAATGCGAGTCCAACATTCTTTAATTTGGCTACATCTCTGCTTTAGAGAAAGCATGTTATTTATACAGCCTTCTCAGGCACTCTACTCCTACATGGAAGTATTTCTTTTATCCAATGAAACAATAGAGTCAAGGCTGGAGAAAACAAAATATTAAAACAACACAGCATTTAATTCTCTGTAGATTTGCATTTCAGCAGTAATATTAACATGTACTATGAAGGCAGTGGTGAGGCTATATGTTTCCTCTTTGGATTATTATTTAGATAAATTAACTAGAAGTGAAGCTGACAGCACTGCCTATTATAAAGATTTTTCCATGTTTACTACTATAAGAACCTGCTTTCAGCTGTCAGCAAATTTGTCAAATATTAATCAGTGGTCAGAAACTTTCTATGACAAGTGGGGTTTTTTTAGGTAGAACTGTAGTAGAAAACTGTCACAGAAGTTGGGGGATTTTCTTCCCCATGGACTGTATTTGAGAAAAATCTACTATTTTATTTGAGACAAATCTACTATTTTATTTGAGACAAACTCTGGTGACCTTTTGTTTAAGAGGCTTTGGTGTTCTAACATTTTAGAACATGGACTTGATGCTGGGCAAAGGTTGGCTTCTTTCTCAGGATGTGCCTTTTGTGGCCAATTTAAAAATCTGCTCAAATTTGAACAAGGCTGAAAAAAACCCCCATAACATCATGCTCATTCAGTTTTGCTGAAGTATTGCAGGTACTTGCCCTGGAGGTACCCTTATCTAGCTCAGAATTACAAGGGTCAGAGCAGAACTTTCATTGCAATTACAGCTTCTTTTCACCATGAGCTAGGTCTGCACACTGGAATTGAAAGCAGAGAACTTGTGTCTTCTGTGCTCTCAATGCTCTTCCTGCAGAAAATAAATAGCATGAGCAGCAAGCTGCCCAGTTCAAATGTGGGAGAGGGAGTAACACGCCAGTAAAGGTCTAAATGGTCTGAGCAGCACTGGTAGCTGATAGGATGTGACAGACAGAAAGAGTGGGAAAGGGGGAAATTATGAAATAGACTGGAATTTGGAAGAAAAGGGGTAAGGTGGTATGTTAGGCAATAGAAGAGAAACATAAACAAAGAAGACATACAGTAAGGATCCAGGATATGAAAGCTGGCAGAAGTGGCATTATGGCAAGGATTTTCATTCAGCACCCAGGATCCTTACGTAGAACAGCGATAGGCTAGACAAGGATTAAACTGAGATGCAAAAGCCAGAGACTGAAATATGATGGTCCTAAGAAAACATTCTGTGCACACTAAATCACCCTTGCCTCCAAATCTTGGGATGCACCAGCCTCACCAGCAGTACATCCTATCATCCTCCGGGGCTGATCAATGTAAGGGGTGACAATCTAACACCATTCTGGGATATTTTTAACTCAACCAGGAGAAATTGGTACCCGGGACCTAAATGTTCCAACCCTTCAACTGATCTATCTAGCTTTATTTACATGATCAAAGACGTTATTCATGAGCTAGGCATGCTTTGGAGAGATTTAGAACTGTACACTAACAGACACTGCTTTTATGGTATCCGTGCCTGGTTTCTCGCGTAAGTTGGAAGATATGCAATGAATAAACCTGTACATACATTTGTGAAATATTTAGATGCTATACTGATATGCATAATAAAAAAGCCCACAAAATACTGATAGTTCTGTCTTTAAAGCAGGATTTGAATAATGCAGTAAACGAAGCTTCTGGCTGCACATTAAACAGAAAAGATAAACAGAATATTGAATTGCCACTAAGTGATTGCATCTGTCCATCCTTGTCAGCCCGGAAGGAGACAAGAGTCATGTAGACAAAAATGTGATCATGTAGTAAAGCAGTACAAAATAATACATTTACACAAGAGAGAATTACGGTTACAAAGGTGCAAAGATAATAGAATATTGTAAATGCCTAATTTTCCCCTTTCCCGAAAGCCTTTTAACATTGATTTTTGCTTATGTGTGTTAACAAACATCAGATGCAGTCTCTAAAATGACTACACCTGTCATTTCACAAAACAGAGGTGAAATATACTGAGTTGACAAATGCATTTCCACTCTATCCCTCCCCTCCTAACGTGAAATTGAGAATGAATAATCAGACTGGATTTTTCAGTTTCTCAGCAGGCATCACTAATGCCGGCCTAAACAGTTGCATAACAGCAAGTTATCTTGGGGTGACTTGCACTGATGTAATTATTTGAGATTTAGAGGTAATAACATTACGTTTTATTTTTAGTGCTACAGCTGATTTCCAGAGACCCCATATTTTCACCCATATTCATTCTTTCCTTCTAGTTGTGTCGAAACAAGTATTCATAGCTCTTAATGGTAAAACATATCTAATAAGGCAATAAAATAAGAAATCCTCCACTACCAATTTTTAAAGTTCAAAAATAATACAAAAGGTTTCTTTAAAGTAAAATTTTACCTGTAGAAATACCATTCTTCTTCAAATTTTCAACATAATCATTGCCAAAGGAATCCTTCCCAACCTATAAAAAAAGATAAAAGGATAGGTTTTCTCTATAGAAAGGTGAGAGGACAGATAGATCATCTTTAGACAACAGAATGGTCTAATGTAATTTGAATTCAATACTTTCTGCTTTGCAGCACTTTGCCTTATTAACAAACTAATAATAAACTTATAAATAATACTAAAAATGTATTAGTAGTATTAATAAAAAATAGGAATAGTGTTCTGCAGTTTTCTCGTCCTCTATTACAAAACTTCCCCCTACACCCATGTCGCTATATTCAAGTTTCATAAAACTACTGTGTTCCCTTGACACTGAAGCTTTCTGGGGATTGTAAAATCTGGAAGTGTACTGAATCTTGTACTGCTGGATCATTATTCAGCTTTGAATTGAAAGCATTTACAGCAACTCTGGTGTCCTTCTTAATTGCAGTTCATATTTTGAATTTTCTACCTCAAGTTTCCTCAGTGGAAAAATATCAAACTGTGGTTATGGTCTAGAAAGTGACGATAAACATGGCATTGCTGATTTCTATAATTCTCAGTACTAAATGTGCTATTTACAAATTCAACATTTTTTGTTTGTTTTATTCAGCAACAGCAGACCAAGTTGAGTTAGGGAGTCAAGCTATGCCTTATTGTTTTTCTAACAGCAAATTAAAGAGTTTGTAATTTCAGCTCCACTAATCCTTTTCACTGAACAGAATTCTGTTTGCTGTTTATTCAGACTAATAAACATTTCCTTTTGTTATACCACACAAGCTAAACAGAGGAGATGAGCTATATGGAGAGAAGAAATGGTAAAACTTACTTAATGTCAAAACAGCATTTAAAATATATTTCTAAAGCCAACATAGTTTTTAACTGACCAGTTTTAGCCTATGTCTTCAGTGCGCGTGGTGCGTGCTCCTACTTCCAAGAGCAAGTTGTGTGTCTGAGCAGTATCAAAGACTGACCGACGCTACAGCAAGTATTTTTGCAAGAGAAAAAAAAACATCTTTCACATTAGAAGCCAAATCAAGATCCTAGTCACAGTCTAGACAACGAAGGAATTACATGAGGAGCCCTAACTAATGTTCTCATAAAACAGCACTAAATAGCTAACACTCTATTTGAGTTACTGGAAGCACAAAGCAGCTGTCTCTATTGCCTGCTGTTAGAAATTTTATTCTATTTAGAAATTTTAGTTAGAAATAGTTAGAATTTTTTTGTCTATTTATGAGCTCAGTCCTTGAGAAGGGTCGGAGAAGGCTCAAGTACTAGCGAGCGATCACAACAAACCCTGGGATTCAGAATTCTAAAATTTAAAATGTCATGGATGGATGAGCCTTCCCCCCACATATTCTATTGCACAACCATGTTTTGAAACATACTTTCATTTCCTACAACTTCTATAAGGGATTTTCTAAAGCATTATTAGGGATAGTCCCAGTCTTTTACCAAAAGAGGCAGGCAATTTAGGTCAAAACATTCTAACCAGACGGAACATTCCCCTAGTACATGATAAAAAAACCCCAACAACATTTACTTTGGTCACTGTGTTATTCATTGTTTGCATATTAGAGTATTTCTGCATCTCTGACTGCTCCCAGTTTGCCAGACAGGGCGGGTTGTCAGAAGCTGCATCTTCCGACTGCTTTAGGCTGGATGACTGCAGCCATCTGCAATTTAAACCTGAGTCGTGCTCACCTCTGCAGCCTAAGAGCTGTACTACTGGAATGCGTTCCGCCTGATGGTATCACCTTCTCCCTCCCTCGCTGCTACAAAGCTTCTACCACAAATCTCAGGATTTGCTCAGTTATTTCAGCAACGAAATATTTCATAACCATTTTCCAAAAGCTCAACTGAAACTTCCTTCCTTCAGCTCTGGGTCCTACATAACTGACAGACAGGCATCCCTTATTGTTCAACTGTCATAACAACTGAGATCAGCTGTGGTACTTTTGCTCAAAGCGAGACATCTCAGTGCTGGAGGGAAGCCCTTGGAGGGGTCTCCATGGAGGTCTTTTTCCTCTGGAAACTTTTTTCTGTGTTAGTTCATCAACATCCACCCCAGTTAATCCTAGTGCATTTGAAGGGCTTATCTTTCCATTCAGGCTTTACCCCCAAGGAAGACAGAGTATTGGGCATCGGGCTCGTTCTAGACTAAAGGCATATTTACTGACCATGTCAAATTATATTTTTGTTTTAAATATTTTTTGCTTTTGCTCAGACCCTGCTAGATGGACTATTGTGTACGCAGAAAAATAAATGTCTTAGTCTGCTGACCACAGAAAATTTTATGTCTGAAATAGCATTTCTTCTTTCTTGAGTTCTTAACAATAGCTATTTGTACAAGCACTATGGTCACATAGTTTGCATATTAGAATGAGTGTAATTTCATCAGTATTTTTCAGTCTGGGTTTCCCTGCTTACTATCATGTTTTCCACAGGGAGCCAGGGGAGCTGGCTGGCATCATAGCAGCTAAAATTTTAGCAGCTTAGAGAATCAAACTCATCTATACCTGAAAATTAATTACAACAAAAACACATACTCCTTGACAATTGTTTGTTGAATCTATTCTATACGGTCTTTTATTGAGAGTGTTTACTCATTTTATTGCTTAGGGAAGTAAACAGGTGCAAAAGACAAGTATAAGACAGTAATAGAAAAGGAAAAAACAACTGAAGATATCCGTCATATTTTGGGTTGCATCTGAGATAGAGCTATGCTCTTACAATGAAGTGAGGATTCAGGGTCACAGCACTTTAACTTAAATTTCGCTTACAGATCATCTAAAGAGAGAAGACTACATAGCATGGTAATACAACACTTCCTATTTCTAAGTAGGAATCAAATGCAGCTGGGGCTTAAGTAGAATTTAGTATATGCACTATCAGGTTAGTGACATCAATGCCCGGGGAGGATCATTCCAAATTGTCAAAAGTAAAACAGGACTTTTTTCCGCACGTACAATGTCTTTCAGACAAACATCCCGCCACCATCCTAATTTAGGATGTTTAGAAGATTTTATTTTGTAACTGCCACTACCAAAATAAAAAAAAAGAATAGTTTAGAAAGTTTGGAATCTCTCAAGACCACTGTGTGTTTTCCAGTACTGCAACGTGGTTCTTGTATAAACACAAACAATTAATTTATTGTGCTTAGTTCCTTTAGTTCCCTAACAGTAATCCTATACCTTTCTCTGAACAATTGTCTGTCTTGTTTTTTTGAAGTGGCAACTATTCCATCACTATGTTGTTTTAGTGTACTGAGCAAATTGAGGAGGAGAGTTTAAGACTGATACTGTGATACACATTGATAACCCAGAGTAACAGCGGCCACTTGAAAAGATACCCAGGCAGAAAGTAGAACACTGATTGCATTTCCACTACTCAGACTCAGTACATTCTAAAATTCCCTCTCTCAAACCCTCACCAGGTAGTCACTGGCTCTCTTTTATGTTTTAAAGGTCTGAGGTATGAAGAATGCCTTGTTACTTGATCTATCTACCTCTGCCCTTGTTAGGACATCCTCTGTCTAAATTACAGTCCTCGTAAGAGGAATGTCCCTCTAGTATTAATACTGATTCCAATCCCTGAACTTCATATTGTAGAAGCGATTGTTGCACCTGTACTGGATAAAAAGTGTTGGTAATTATGACCAAAATACAAGCATGATACTGAGCATAGAGTGTGTGTGTCAGGGGCAATCTGGCTTTAAGAACCACCGAACACTTAAGATAACTTGTTAAAGTAAAAATAATTGAATTTTAATGGCTCATTATTCCCTGACTCTTCTTATTTTATTCAGCAAGAAACTTTATACTACATCCCATTGACCTATGCAGACGTAAGACTGTACTGCTATGAGATTAGACTATTTTTTGAGGCTATAAAGTGCATTTTTAATTAAAAAAGTAAACATTAACTTTTAAAATGAAAAACATTTATAGATATAAAGAGTCATTCTCTGCTGTTTCTTTTCTCCAATAAATACCTATCAGAAAGAAAGAAGACAAGGTTTTACTGAAATAACATAAATAAAATTTTGGAAAGTAATTAGAAATCACAGTAACTGCTAAATTTTATTAGGAATGCAAATGTTTCCAGAAACACGTATGCACTGAGCAAAGGCTAGACCATTAAAAAAGAAAACAAAATTCACACTTTCAGTGGAAAAAAACCCTTTAACATTTAGCAGGAAATGTTAGCAGGGAATTCATTGCCAGTTCATCTTGTACTTGAATCTGATCATTCTCAAATGCAAAGATGATCAAATGTACACAATATTGCAGAAGCACAAACATTGCCAATATAAAAAAACCTTACGCTGTAGAACAACTAGTGATAATGAGCCACAGAAATGCCTGCAGGTATAATTTAGATTTATAGCTTCTATTCTTTAGCCTAAATACTGGATTGGAAAACCAGTGAGAAAGGCTTCCTTGAGATGTCTCCAGTACTTCTCAAAAAATCCCTGACAGACAATGATCCAACAACAAATTTAGCATTCTCCCCAGCTATGGCAATGACAAAGTACGTCCAGCCAATTTGAAGTTTCATCTACAGGATAGACAATAAGGCTATAGAGAGAGAAAATTTGATCTTAACCTTAGTAATGATCACTCAAAACTTATAATGTTTAATGACAAAAACCAAAGAAAAGCATTGTAAGAATATAGCTTGTGCCAAGCTGAATCAGCCCAATGTTCTGTGAGTCAGCTTTAGAACTGCTGTATATCAGATGTTTCAGAAAAGTGGGCAAAAAAAATCCCATAGCACACAAAGGTGCTAGAATTTGTACGTGAACACCTCATTTTAATCTCAAGTAATGTGATAATGATTTAACCCTTGAAGCACAAAGTTTTACTTTCCTTCTCAAATTTGTTACTGGCTTGTCAGTGTCTAATTTTTAATCACCTGTGAAGTATGTTTCAGATCAATTATAGTGCCTAGCACCTGAATGTCATCAATGAAGCCCTGATCATTTTAACAGTGGGGAACATAAAGAGGAGGGGCTAATCAAGATTACTTGAATTTTGAACATCTCTAATTCTCTCCAATTCTCTTTTCTATGGTACATCAATACAAGTTTTGCAATCCTTCTTTATATGCAATTTCTGCCAGATCTCTAGCCAACTAGTCTTTGTTTGTGGCAGTGTTCTTAAAACAGTGTCCTCCATACTTACATTAATAGCTGAAATAAGGAAAAGAAAAGGGAATTAGAGAGGGATTAAAAAAAAAAAAAAAAACGAAAAATTTTTCTGTAAGCCACCTAAAGGTTTACTGGAATTTGCATGAACATTTAATTCAGCGGTAATCCAAGAGCAAGTCAGTGCTTACCTTGCAGATCAGTGAGGTCTTGGCCCCAAGTCGAGCAGACTGGACACACTGGTTGGCTCCTTTCCCACCGAAACCAATGAAAAACTTATGTCCAAGGATAGTTTCTCCAGCTCTTGGCAACCGTGTAGTAAGGCTATTCCAATTTAAAGCAATATTTACGTACATTAGTGGCTGAAAATAACAAGCATCTTCAAAGTAAGAGTTACCTTCTTATAATCCTAAATGGTTGAACAGCCAGCAAGTAAGACCGAAAAATACTCAAAAGACCTTTTAGGGTCTCTACTTCACATGCCATCAGTTTAAGTTTATTACTTATATGCCACCCAGTCAAGCTTCTTATTTATTAGTCAAGAGAGGGACTGCATTTCTTTTGTTTACCTTTCATGTTTCTACAGGAAAAGAAGCCCTTGACCCCTGACTAGGATTCCCCTATACTAACTCAATACAGATAAATAATAAATCTATAGGTCTCACTGCTCATGTTGTTTTACTGTAACATTCAGCTCAAGTTTACATATTGTTCATTTAATTTCATTACATCTAATTATACCTTCTTGAACCACCCTAAGTAATTTTTCACTTTGTTGGTGTTCACGCCCCTCAAAATTGTAGATTGTTATCAAAACCTTTCTCCCCTCTGCTGTCACTCAGGCACACTGTACATATTTAACTTTTTTCTTTTTTAAGTTTTTCTCGTACAAATCATGATTTACAACTTTTCCGCATTTCGTTGCTTTTTGAATGCACTCCAATTACATTTACATGTACCCTTCTAGGGATGGGTGCCCAGAACCAGATGCACTAATACAAGCGGAGACCCATCAGGAGTGTATTCTGGTTTAATTTCCATTTTGGAAAAAACAAAACCAAACCATAATTTTGTTAACCCTAACAGATGCTTGCTATCTCCAGCAAAAGTTGAAAGAAAGAAAAGACACCACTGGCACTATGTGGAAGAATTTCTCCGAATGCAAAACGCTAGCTTACTTTTGTCACTTCTATTAAATACATAACCCAAAGCTGTATTTACAACACTCAGATTACCAAAATTTCTGCCTCTTCAAGCCATACATTCCATGCACAAGGTTTAAAAATGGAATTCCTTCTATCTCTGAAGCTACAAACAAGTTCACAACACGTATGGAAGGAAGGCCTCCTACAATGTACTAGCAACCCGTTCAGTCAATGACAGTTAGCTCAGACAGATTTCCAAAAGTCCGCAGGAAAGAAAGGGAGAGTGGGGAAGGGAAGTCTGAAAGAATGCAGACGAATCTGCCATAAAGAGGAAGAGAGTAACTTCAGCTCCATTTGCCTATTTATAACATTATTTTACCAATACATCTTACAACAGCTTCAAAATTGCCAGCTCTCCAATTCAGAAAAAAAGGTGACATGCTTCTGCATTACGAAATCACTACAGAGCGCTTTTTGAAAAGGATATGAACAATACGTGTGTATTAATTTCTGAGTTTATGCTGCAATTTCTGGGGCATATTGGTGCTTGCAAAATCTTATGGACTTAATGACAGAGTGCAGCCTGATTTACTGAAAATTCTCAGCAAAAAGCAAGCATTTTTTTTCCTACTAATTTTCAATTCCAGCATCCAGTCATCAAAAGGTTTAGGATCATTAGGAAATCAAAAAAGCCTAAAATTAAACTAGCGAAGCCAAACAAGTCCTGAACTCCCAGAAATTCAGATTTTTGCTTTGAAGGAGTTGTTACAGGTCTGTGCTTCATGAGTAGTTACAGTTTCCGGAGAGATGCAGGTAGGGATGCAGACTCTAAGTAGGGATGCTTGCTAATAGAGCACCCCAGATTTTAGTGTGAGGCCATGATACCCAGCCAGCAGGTTTACTTTGTGTGTGGTGACAACAGAGAAACCCCAGAAGGCTCACACGTACAGATAATGGCACTCATTTTGTTTCCAGAGAGGCAGAGCCAGGAACATTCTGTTGGGAAATGTTTAAAACATTTTAAATAAAAATATAACAGCTTTTTAGAAGTATACTTATAGATACCATATATATATATGTGGAAAGGGTTGCTGAGTTAAAACTGTTTGGCAACAGCAGCATCTGGCAGGTTGTTTACAACAATGAGTAACTGTAAGGTTTCAGGGAACGAGGTGTAATGAGTGTAGATAAATAATATTTATTAATGATAGCATCTATAATTTATCGCTGTTCTCACCATCGGAAGCCAAAGTAGTGATGGTTGTGGACCAGAGAATGAAGGGCACAAAACTCAGCTGAGGAAGCTCCTATTCAGCCAGTGCCAGGGTACTGCACACACACTTCTAAAATTACGTGCCATTCAGTAAAGAAGCGTTGTTTCACCCAGCCTTGGTAAGAAATAGTCATAGCAGCTCTTGTATAATTCCTTCCATCCACAGATCTCACTACACTTTAAAAAGCAGAACAATATCATTATTGCTGTTTTGTGGGTGTGAAACTTAGGCAAGTCATTTTGCCTTTTTGTGCCTTGGGTCAGCCACGAAGCCAGTGGCAAAACCAAAAATAGAGATCAGCTCAATCCACTAGCTCACGCTGTCTTCTCATTTAAATTCTGCAGTATGAAAATGGTTATCAAGTCTCAATTCATTTTCCGTCCTTAGGGTACTTTTCAGAGATTATAGCTTATTCTAAAAAGAATTTTGTTTCCACAAAAAGCTAATATATTTTTAGACAAAGATTAACAATTGCGACATCCCAGCAGACATCTGCTAATAGCGCTGCTCTGAGTTCACATGCATTTTCAAGAAGTATGTTCAACCATTCATATTCTTGTTTTAACAGTGACCAGACCACGACTTGATTCTTCTCTCAGTTATGTTGGCATCCACATGCGACTCCAATGGAAGCATCATAATTTCACTGGTGAAAAAACAGGCTTGGTGAGATGAGAATCTGGGCCTCAATGTTTCAAGCAGCGTGGCATAACAACTGCCTGTGGGAATCAAACAGCTTGTTGAAGATGGGAAGATGACCTTTTTTATTGTTCCGATGGAAAGGTACAAGGCAAAGGGCAAAGGATCAAGTTGGAACAGTGATTTATAATTAGCCAATTTTAAAAACAAGCTAACAGACTAGGCGAGAACATGCAGCAAGTTCCTGTAGCTCATTGTAAACAAACCCCCCACCTTATTACATTTCAGGCATGATCGCCAATCCTTTCAGACCAATTCTTCACTCCAGAAGCCTATTTTTATTTTCCATATTAAACAAATTCAGAGTACAGGGCTATATATAAGCCTGGACGTTTCACTTTCTCTGAAACAGGCATTCGAGAATATTTTTTTTTCTGATAGAATGCTATTCTCTTGTCATTTAATTCTGCAACTATACTAACTTTTGATTCACATCAGACAATTTTAATGAGCATTTTGGGCTTCTGTTATGAGCAAGCGATGATGAGTAATCCGTATGATTAAGGAACCCTATAAATTCTTGGCTTATTGATGGTGCCACAAAGAATACTCAAAATAGCCTAAAAGTGATGAAACAGCTAATGCTACTCCAAAACTAGGCTAAATAAGTTAATTAGAAAAACCATCACACGGGCTTTCAGAATTGTTACATAAAATGTTTTGTAAAGCCATTTACAACTTTGACGTAATTTGAAAACACTGACCTGAAGAAACCTAATTTGAGTTGCTATCCAACAGACTACTCTTTGCTTATGTGACAAATTCTGCTCAGCTTTGAGAGGATAAATGGTACAAAGGATATTGAGGTCTCATGTCTCATAAACAACCAGAAACTAAACTTGAAAACCCCCAACACTTATTAGATGGGAAATAAAATTACTATATAGTATGTTTTGCAAATTGTGCACTGTACTAGTGAATTGTACTTACAGAGGAAAGTTCAGACTGAAGCATCCTGAAATACTTTAGGCATTACAAATACAGGAATACAATCACTCAGAATTTCAACTGAGTTTTTTCAGAATAATATTTAAATGTAAAGCACGTGGCAAGGCTGCCCACAATTTTTCACGGGAAATGAAGAATCTTATATCCACTTATGTTTCAGAGGTTTGGGATGAATAAAAGTACACACATAAGAATTTCACCATTGCAGTAACTTCAACCCTCTCTTCCAGTAAATGCGTGCCACAAGTTCCCTTAAAGGCTAGAGCTGATTAGCATTTATATTTTTAGACAGACATCCCTTCGGAAGAATGGCATTAGAAACAGAACAGAGCCCTTTGCTACTGTGTTGAAGCACTGAATCAGAGGTGAAAGTGCAACTTACTGAGTCATTAATGCCCCTTTCCCTGGTATTCTGGGTTTTCTTGAAAAGTTCCCACCTAAGCAGTGACTAGATCATATTCAGAGATAGAAAGTCTGAAGAAGGAAGGAGGGAAAAGGGAGAGATGTATACTAGCAGCATTTGCATACATTAATCATGGTTTGCTTCCGATTCTTGACCTAACCAGTGTCTGTTCATCGTAAAGACGTATTATTACTGTTAGCTTAAGCTGATGAAAAACCATGCCCTCCCCTCAGCAGCATTTTCCCACTGTTTCTCTTGCATTACTTTTACTGCTTACAGAGCTTCCTAATTCAAAATATTTTTGTTCCAAGGGTCCTTTTAATTTGGAACAGCAAATTGGTCCAACTTACTGTACAGCAGCCAGAACTTGCAGGACTGAGGAGAAGGCGAGTGATGGGAAGAGCAGGACCTGCCTTCTCTGGCAGCAGTACAGCCAGGCTGCCCTACGCCAGTGTTGAAACTCTGACTTGATACTACTTCGTATGTTGAAAACACTGAATCCTGTGTAACTAAGGATTAATTAGGTAGTACAGTACACTTAGCTCATTAGACATGTTGAAGAAAACCATAAAGAATCAGTATGTTTCTGAGAAATGGCATGTGCATGAGAAAGGAAAATAGAAAATAACATAAATATTTTTCCCTAAAAAAAGGAAAACAATATTCTCATCAGGCAATTTGGAGGAGAAGAGAATTTTTATGTAGATCAGATATCACATTATCTAAGATGACTGCCATGTACATAGTATCAAAAGAAACATTCAGACGTTTTGTTTAATCCCAAAGAAGGGTGAAGATAATCAGGGATATCAAAATAGTAGCAGAAATAATGCATTTAAAAATGTCTTAATAACAAGGAATATAATGTAAATGTCTAGAATTCAGCTTTGATTCTGTTCTTTTTGAATCACTGAACAAAACCGTCTCTTTCTTCCCTCCTGGGAATTCCCTAGAATGGGGAAAATCCCTGTGAGGTTAGAGTAGGTGTAACTAGCCACTGTCTAGTACACACAATTTACTGGGTTTTCATGATTCTCAGAACTGAACAAATACAAAGGAGAGAACAGTTCTTGCCTCTAACTAGGAATATTAGTACAGCATTGTGGTGAAAATGTCTCAGACCTCTTTTGGATCTGGCTTGACATTTTGGTTTAGCCCTGGTGTGTTTTGTCTAGCTTAACTTTTAAAGATTTGAACATGTGCTATGGGAAAGTATCCATAACACGGAGCCAAAAAGACCACAATTCTTTTCAAAATCTGATGTTCTTAACTCGTTTATGCTTTCATCCCTTTTAATAATCCACTAAAACATCTTATTGGAAGGTAGAAAACTTCCAAGATTTATAAAGAGAATACCTCAGGAATTTAGTTAACTACAGTTTGGTTTAAGTATGGGGCTATCCAGTTCTAGGTTCTTAGTCTCACTTCAGATCTTTAATGACTGAAAAAATTGTTAAGAGACAATTAGAAATCATAGAAAATCTCTGTTTTTTCTCCCCCCTATGTCCCTGAACATGACAAGTTTTTCTTTAAAAAAAACCAAAAACTTTTCAGAGAATTCAAATAATTGGTTATTGCTTGGATATTTGATGGTCTGGTTTCTCTCTCTAGCTCTCAGTAATGAACAGTGTAGAAACACTACCCAGACTGGTACCAGCCGAAATAACTGATGCTTAAAGAGCAGTCCCTTCCCAGGACAGTGCTGAAGCACAGTGGCAGAGTGAGATGCAAAAGCTTTACCTCGTCATCCATTCAGAATTTGATTTTACAGGATTTACAGTTTGTCACCACAACACAAACAAGTGAATGATGAATTAGTGCAGAGCAGCAGGAATCTTTTCAATCAGTTTTGCCATCAGACAAAATATATATTTTATCAAATACAAATACATATATATATAAAAGACAAACTGTTTTGTAGATCTCATTACTGAATGGGTGAACAGCTGAACTGAAACAAATGGTGAAAATCTCTAGCAGAGGAGAACATTAAATGAATGGCTGTGACTCCAGGTAGGAGGGCCACAAGACTGATATCCTCTTCTATGTGCAATCACAACCTCCACTTAAAAAGACAAAAATTCATAACACGTTGAATGAGAATAGATGTCCACAGCTCTCCAAGAACTTCAATGAACATTTCTGCTGACCCTCTGCACAGATGCAAATTTTACTCTTCTCGATATTAAAAGATGAAACAAACAAGAAGGCATGCAGATGAATGTCGTGACGCATTTACAGTAGCACACCGTACTATGCTTCAGTGAAATGATGGTATCACCAAGAAAACAAAATTTCTAAGTTTGAAACCTTCAACACAAAGAAATTATTTATTGGACTAACTGCCAAAAGTGAAAAGCCTTCTCATGAAACAACCAACCTGTAACTTTTCCTCACATCACTAGCAGTTATATTTTAGGAAAAGGTGGGCACAACACTGATGAAGTCATAATCTGTGGAATGTTTCATTCTGAACTTGAAGCTCTAAAGAGATTAAAAAAAAAAAACCCAAATATGAATCTATCTTCAGATATTTAAGTCTCAGCAAACATTCCATCATTCTTACCAAACATCTGTTTTGTATTTAAGAAAGATTGTGGAAATTTTCAAAATTACAACTCTCTATTTGCCTCCCACGTTGTTCTTCATTGATGTCTCTCGATTATATTATTTTTGGAAGTGCAGTTACATAATTATTTTCAAGGCAATCTGATGATGATGTTAGAATAGACTGTCTCTGAAACACGCTGTGCTCACCCAGGACTGAAGAAGGCTGCCTACGGTTCCTATGCTGAACAGAATATTATATTATGATGAAATACCAGGGTTAAAGCAAAAAAAACCAACACAAAATAAAGCAACCTTTGCAATCCAAGCAAGGAGTGATCTTTACATGCCCAAGGACAGATTAAGATAAACAAGACATATGTGAACATTAATCTTTTCTCTACCTCTTAAAGGAAAGATTTATCAGACAACAATGAACAAAGTGGAAAGAATATGGTTGAGTGGATAGGCCACTAGGTCCTTGTTCTTGTCATCAGGATTTTTTATATACTGGTAAATCAACAAAGTAATCTGTGCTTCTGCTTTACTATCATGCAGAAAATAGAACACCTATTGACCCCCCTACAAATCTCGTCATCAGTCTTTTCCAGTCTTTTTTTTTAATTTAAAAAACAAAAAAGGACGCCCCACCACCACCACTAAGTATTGGCATTTTACACATAAGCATATTGTGCTTTATAAACTACTATATTAAGAGCAACGTCATAGATGTATTCTCACTATATAGTCATCAAGATGAAGCAGAGTTCAGTCCAAATATTAATAATTTTCTTCAATAAGATGTTGCTCTAAAATCTCATACCCAGGACAATAATTTTGGCTAGTATGATATTTTTCATCAAGTTTGTAAGTACGGTGCTTCCTGCAGAATCCATATGGGTCACAAATCAAAAGTATAACCAAAACAATACTTAGTTTAAATATACTTACTGAATGTATCAGAAAGGTAATCAATATATTTAAAGAGGAGAGGAGAGGAGAGGAGAGGAGAGGAGAGGAGAGGAGAGGAGAGGAGAGGAGAGGAGAGGAGAGGAGAGGAGAGGAGAGGAGAGGAGAGGAGTTGGAAGGGTCCTACAACCCTCATCCTGTCCAACTGCCTGACCACTTCAGGCCTAAATTCACAGTGCCTTCACTAGACAAGTTTTTACTTTGAAACTATTTTACCCTTGATTCACTGATAAAACTCCCCTTTATCTGAAGTTCAATCTAATTATAAAGGCATCTACTAAAATCTTAGATTAGAGTAACATTAAGGCCTGTGGGGCAAAGATGAGAATGTGCAGGTGAGGGTACCTGGGCTTTGCTGGCCAAGGTTAACTCTCCCATGACAGTAAGTATCTTTTAATTTTTTCATCATTTAAGCTCTCCTGGGAAAGGCAGATCTCTAAAAATCAGAAAGGTGTAATTCTGTATAACCCCGGTTTGTGATGCCTGCTGATGGACAACTCCTGTATCTCCACTGCTGTACAGGATTTAATGAGTAACAGGGAATGAAAACTGAAGAAAAATTTGCTCATTTTTGCTGCCTCTATATGGAGTTCTATGAGCTCCAGCAAAATCACCAACTGCTTTTTCCCAACGTGTCATATTTTACTTTGTTCTTCTTGGGAAAAAGAAAAAAAAAAGACAAGGAAAATAATAATAATAATAATTTAAAAAAAATACTAACAGGATCAGACAATTAGAAGAAGGAAGGCATAGTCACTCTCATTACAGCTGAGAACATGGAAAACGCCTGTCTTTCCACTTGAGTATTGAACTTGAACTGTCTTTCATATTCCTTTCCATCTTTTACTTTCAGCTCTGACCTACAAGTGTTTTTCTTTCTGCTGTTTATACTATCAAGGTTTATGCATTTTGTATCAACAGGGATCTGAGAGAGGATAGGAAGTATAGCAACTGATAAATGGAATAAATTAGCGAAAGGGAATTATGATCCTTTGGAACTAAAAGTTATTTTTTGAAAGATGAGAGGCAGGAAAAGAGCAATACAGTAAAAAGTGTGCTGTAAGAACGTGATGTAGAAAGACAACAAGAAGAGGTGAAGGCAAATAAAGGGAAATCATAGATGGAGATTGTTCAGGGATGACATACTATTGATCTAGTAGAAATAATAAAACCCAGAAGAGAGCACACAACTGATATATTTGGGAACATTACCAACTTCTTATTTTATAATTAGTTGTCACAAAGATCAACGTGTTCTATAAAGCTGCACCTACTAAGGCAACATACTAGTGAAAAATCATTTTATATTTTCTTCAGGCTCAAAGTATACAACATTAGGCTTGGAAGAAACCAGGGATGTCAGCATCAAATAACTTACTGCAGCTTGATAGAGGGGCTAACAACTGCAGCCATATAAAACAAGCAAACAAAACCTTACTGGTACGCTCCTATGGAAAGAACAGCTCAGACAGCTCCTAGAGGCAACATCATATATATGCCTGCCCAGAGTGTTTTTTACACAAATTTGTTACCATCGACTCTGTACAATTTTTATTGCAGCTTTTGATTTGTGCCAGCAGCTCTTTACTGTCAGGAGTAGTAAAATTCACCCAAAGATATTTATGTCTAGAAATGCATCTAGGAAAATGGTTATTTCCATTAACAGTACAGCCAGCAAGTAATTAATTAACAAGACAGAACTATTAATCATATCATTCTGTGGCTCATAAAGGGGGAGAAAATACAATATTCTTAGTGTTGGGTGTTAAAATATAGTGCCTAACAACGGTTTATTGTGACAAGTATTTTCAAAGGAGTTCTTTTAGACAATTTCCCCTTTGATTGTAGTGAATCTTGTATGGCAAACATCTCCAGAATGAAAAGGAAATAAATGTTTTATTTTAAATAGTCAAAAAGAATTTCCAATGATAGCAGGAACAGCAACCAAAGCAATAAAAAAAATGTGGGAGTTATATGGTAAAAGAGTATTCATTGGAGACAAAATTATACGTACATTCATAACACAACATAACATTCAATCTGTATCATTGGGAGACAGCAGAAGCCCAAGGAATACCCTGAAGTACTGACAATGCCAATGCCCAGCATATCACTATTTTGCATGCCATTTACTTGGAACTGCACAGATGTCTAAGAACCCTACAGGAAGCAAAAGGCAACAGTTGTGCTATCTGTAAAGTGGGATGTTACAATGTGAAGCCATGGCCATACGCTATTGTCCATAGCTGAAATAAAATGACGTCTTTCTGTAGTAGAAATGAACACAAACCCCTCGTTCCTGATGTTGACATTGGACAATTGGTAAACAAGCTTTTACCCCAACAGCCTCTTCCCTGATCATAATGTTATTATTTCCTGACCCTTCATTTTCTTCAAACAGAGGTGTCACTCTGGGTTTTCCAGAGACAGGTGAAGGCTCAGCAGGAATGCAGAATGATAGGGAAGCTGCACGCTCAGGAGGTTGCTGTAACATCACCTGACTTTACGCTCAGTAAATATGGGCCAGGTCTATTATCGTATTAGTAATCTCAGTTGCCAAAAAACTACGTAGAATAATTCTGTCTGTCTATCTTTTGCTCCATTCCAGCCTGGCTTCATTTCCATGAACATCAATAAGAAAAGGAATTTCTTTCTACTGTAGTTACTAACATGGTAATAATTTCAGGGAGAACCTTTTCACATCCTAGACTTTATGTAAAACTGGACACATGCAACTCTTGTATGTAATTAGGGCACACCATTTTGAGATTTTTTTCTAATGTTCTGACCCAGTATATTTAAACAGATATTTTATAAGAGTTCATTTCAGTTATGTGGGAAAACAGACAGGCTGATTGTGCACAGGTTTAGCTTATTTCTGTAATTAAACTATATTACCAAAAAATGGCTACAAATTTTGTCTTGTGTTGCAATACCTAGACTGATGATGTTCTTTCTCTAAAAACTTTTATCTAATCTCTTTTCCCTTTCTCTTCACTCTTGTTTAGAAAAGTTTACTGCCTTGGCCTAAAAATTCTTAAGTATTTGAAGGGAGGAAATAAATTATGATGTGAATCCACAATTTTCACCTTGCTGCATTAGCAACTATCTTAACACTGGACACTACATTTTCAATGAATGAATTTACTTTTGCCATTGCAGTGTTGTAACTGGCCTCTGCTGTCACCAACCCACGAGAGAGCATGTACATACTTAGGAAGGTTCAACAAAGAGATTCAGCTACTGATAGCTGGCTAATGGGGCAGCCATTAAAAAGATGAAAAGACTGATAACCACGTTTTTTTACTTTTGTGGGTAGTCTGTAATAGCTTACTGACCTACAAAGGGGAAAAATGCCAGTCTAATGAGACTAGAAAATTGTGATACTTTAAGTCAAACATTTAAGCAGCTCTGAATAACAAAACAATGAGTATCACGGTGTTTCAGACAAGTATTCTTTGCCAGGCGAGAGAACACAAGATGGAGTAGCTGATTTTCTTCTCCCGTTAGAAAAAAATACCCCCCAAAACTTATCACCTGCTAGGATCAAAATGTTTCTGGATTCATTTACTCCATTACCCAAGTGAACTCTCTAGAGAATTAAGCAATAGTTTCCCTGCCTCATATGGACTAAACCTAAAAGCTTGGTAAACACTAGTTTTATCTGACAAACCATAATTTTTAATTGCTAACACACATAGGAAAGGCATAATCCTCCACTGATGATATCATAGTCTACTGCCATGGAAATGACTGCAGTGTCATAAACACAGGTTTAAGATGACCTCACTTTTGTAGGAAAGAAGGAAATTTCACTGGAATGTGAATGACATTGGGAATAAACACACGTAGATACTATACAGTGAAAAAAATCTCTTACTGGTCAGTTAAAATATAGAAAATGAAGACGACAGCTATAAGTGTCACTGAACAGAAAAGGGGTTCTCCTGTCCAAACACCATGTTACTGCCTGTGAGTCTTTGAACACAAAGAGCCCTCTGAACTCCTGTCAGGGTTCCACTCCATAAGTTCACTACACCAGGCAGGAGAGAAATCCCTGCCCTGACAGGCTTACAGTTTAACCACAAGAACATGAACAAAGTATGGCTATAGGAATATAGTGTAGGATCACAGAACAACATTGTAGTTGGAATGCTTCCTAGAATGAGTAAGTACTTCAAAAGTGGGAGGAAGAGAACTATACAGTCTCTTGAAGAACACAAAATAACATGAAGTCAGACGCAAATGCAGAAGTACGATCTCAGTGTGGCAAGTGCTAAGTATTTTGGCATCAGCTCAGGAAAATGCATATATTTAACCTTCAGTTCTGAAGTACTCTGAGAGGCGTTAAACAACTCAAGGACTGGAAGTTGAAATTTGTGTGTAAGCTTTGTGTTGCCATGACCTGGGAATGTTGAGTACTATGCGGGACCCCAAGTTGAGATGAGACAAGAAGCTTGAGCAGAGAACAGGGAGTGGAGAAATGTAGAAGGCGATAATGATCTCACTTAAGTGGAACCTTTCATCTTGAAGGATCTCAAAGCAATTCACAAACTTAAACAGACCAGACACTGCAGCTGGTATGAACAGAAGCAGACAGCTGGGAACTCATTCATGGGAAGAAGGAGGTAACAGCAGACTTACTGAGTGCCATATCTTCCAAAATGCTGGTGCTGGGAGAAGACAGCAGGACTAGAACAGGGCTTTTCCCTGCACCTTGCCATGCGGCCATATGAGAAAACTGCAGAAAGCAAGCAGGCAGCCAGAGCTGGCAGAAAGAGAAGCAGAAAAACAGGGGGCCTCTGGATAGCTGGGGAGCTGTCACTCTTAGTATTGTAGTTTCCCTGCCTTTTGTCTCAACCTCAACTCCATAGACTCTTCATGCTTTCTGCAGTAAAACCTTATGTCTTACCTATTATTTTTCCTGTTTTTAAGACCTTCCTCTAATTTCTCTTTACCTTTTTCCTATCTTTTTACAAAGCAAACTGTCCCTATTCCCTTCCTCTGACTTCAAAATGTTTTCCAAATGCATAGTAGGGCCAATAGTGCTACCTCTTGGTTACTGGAAAGCCAAAGAAATTACTTCAGCTATGGCATTCATGTAGTATAGGCCTGACCGTAGTACCACAAGGGATATTCTTTAGCTCAAAAGCACTACTGAATAAATACTATTAAAACTGAACTAAATAAAGAAGTCTAAAAAACAAGAGTCATATTAGTTATTGCTGAAATGGAATTGCATCTGGAAGGAAAAACCGTGCCTAATTACAGTATACAATAGCTTAGGACACAAAATGAAGACACCAAATGAAAGGGCAGGGAGGTTTCAATTAAATAAAATCCAGAAAGCAACACTTTTGTTGCACTAAAGTTGAAAGACATTGTGTGACCAGTTTCATATTCATATTTCCCAAGACTTTTAAAACTTCCACATTTCCATTTAGGAAGGTAAAAAAAAAAAAGGTTTTCATGGATAAGAGCCAAAGACAAGTGTTGAGCAGGTGTTCTAGCACCAGCAGTCCTTTTCAGAGAGGACCCACAGCATCCTCTGTTGCACAAACAACAGTTTCTTTCAGAAAGTGCCAGCTGGGATCAATGGCACACTGTCTCTCACTCAGGGTTCATAACTGTGGTTGCAAATGCAGCTCTTGTAATGGGTTAAAAAAAGTCATTTGTGGCCTTGCCCTAGTTATTTTGTGTTAATTTAAGAAACACCCAACCAGACATTTTTCCTCCTTTTTCCCCCCTTCAGCATTTTGTCATTTTTTGTTAGAGCAACTTTGTTGGAATCTTTTCAGGTCTGAGGTATAACACCAAATACTTTTAACACACTAAAACATTAAACTGTGTCTCACCCTAAAATAAATTGATCACTCAGATTTGGGGAGCGTGTGACAATTTAAGGACAAAGTTTACAGCAGTGAAAAGCTTCTTTTGACATGAATGAGCTTGGGTCAGGCCCCACAGATGTGCAGTGTCTAGGCCACTACAGATATTCAAAAGCTGTATATGAACAAAAAGTAATTTTCTTACTGAATCTCATTACTGAGGATTTCATCAACTTGATTTTAACACCGTTTTTCTTTTTGGGCCCCCAAGATACAGCTTCCTTCCTGCCAGGCAAGAGAAGGCAAAGAGGAGTTTCTCTAAATGACATATAGGCCCTCTAAAATCAGGGCAGAACAATAAAACACTGAGCCTGTGCATCCTGCATTTACTATGCATCCAAACTTTGCTAGGTCAGAGAAGACGACAAAGGGAATAGTACAGGCTCTGAAATCAAGCCCAGATTTTTCACTATTACATAAACTAAACAATTCACAGATGACACATTCTCTCATGCCTTGATGCCTTTCTCTGGATCCAAAAGATTAATTTCCTCAACTGGACCAAGCTTGTATTCCTTCACAGTTGTGCTTTCCCATGCTGCTGGCAACGGCAGATTGACTAGAATGAGGAGTGGCTGCTGCAGGGGAAGCATTACAGATAAAAACAAAAACACAAATGAAATGGATTTGAAGGATTCTAGAACGCTTTTCTCTGCTGCTAGGAGAAGCTGAAGAGCAGAAAAAAACACTAAAGCAATAAAAAACATTGTAACATGGTGACTGTGCGTGCATGAGAAATGGTGGAAATGAGAACACATGTGAAAGACCTGGAAACAATGCAAAGAAGAAAATGAAGTCATATGTGAGCCTTTCCCTGCTCGCTCAAAAGGAACATAAGAAAATTCCTTTCCATATTCCTACAAAAAAAGCCTGAAATTATTGTCCCAAATACTGCACTTTAAAAAACAAATACATACATGCCTTTCGATTATGGACGTTTCCAATGAGACATTTAGTTCAGATGACAATAATCACCACTAGAGGCTTAAGAGGAAGATATAGAATCTCACTAATGGAGATACCTTTGCCATTTTGGATAAGCAGAGATTGTGCTCGGTCAGTGCGAATGATTCAATGCATTCATCAGGCCACTCTGGGATGTTAATTTCAGATGTGTCTTTGTCATCACTGTCCACTCCAGTCAGGCAACATACTACTTTGTATGTAGCTCAATGTTTTTTCTGCCATGTCTTTCTTCTCTTGCTGAATGCTTTCAGTCATTCAGTTTACTACTTGTAATAATTATTAACAACGATTGTTACAACAGGAGATTGGAAGCAGAAATTTTATTTCTACTCCCTACAGCAAATGAAGCAACCTGAAGGAAGGAAAGAAGTCTACAGAAAACTAAGACTTCAAGTTTTGAAGATCCTAACAGAGTTTTCCAGTATTTGGGCTGTGGCCTTATTCTCGTGAGTCAAAGTGAAAAACTGTTGCTGTTGTGACTATCCGAAGACTGTTTTTTCCATCTTACATTTTGTTCTTTGCTTCTGCTGTTTTCAATTGCCATGCCAAAGTTTCTCCTGTTTATTCTAATTGTTTTAGTGCGTCTGACTCTCATTGGTTTATATGTTTAGTCTTGTCCTGATTTAATATGAATTAAAATGCCAATACCACGACCAGTCTGCAAATATTAGTCAGAAAAGAAACTATTTAAATAACACTATGGATGGTACCCGTCTGGTTTGATATCTAGATCATATAGAATAATGCTGGTTTTGTTTTCTACTACTATTGCTGCTATTGCCAATGAAGTGTTGATTGTGATTTTGACCACAAATATGTTTTGTTCCTGGTCCTATTAAGGCAAAAGAGTGTGGTTTACTGCATGTATGTACGTGAGGTTGTTTTGATTATACTAAATTCACTTTAGAAAACCCACATTATGCCACTGCAGCGCTACAGGACAATGAGAAAAGAATTTCCAATGAGAACAGTGTTTTAAAAACAAACCACTAGGCCCCTTCCCTTTAAAAGAATTTTAAGGCACACTACCCTTTCTTCTGAATGTGATTATTTCCCAAAATTACATCTGAATACTGTCTTCAACAGAAGGTCCCCGTCCTTTTCCTTCTCAGTCATTCTGTAAGACATGGCAAATTTCACATTGTACATTTCCATTTCACACAGAGGTTATGCTTCTTTAAATCATTAGTTTATTGTATTGAGTAAAAACATTATATGCTAACTTTTTTGAGTGGTGAATCTGGCTAACATATGTCCAAGGGTAGCTTGAAGCTTATCTTTCTGATTTTCAGTACCTTGCCTCTACAGGCCTGGGAATTTTTACTATTTAATGTCTGCCACTCTGAGCTTCTAGCTTTCCAGACAGAGGGCCAAGATTGCATTCTGGAGGGCCAACATGGTATTTTATCAGTTTGAGTTATAACATAGCATTGTCTAGCTCTGGCAGAGTCTCAATCAATATTATGATCTTCTAGGAAAGATAGGCTTTAGTCTTGAGTTGTGAATATGCCTATCAAACACAATGTGTCCAAAAACGTGTCTGATCTTCTTTGTGTGACTCTCCCTCCTAATTTAGTTTATTTAATTTAGTCTCCTCCAAATGGGTGTGAAAGACAGGCATTTAACATAATCACTGCTGTCCCTGTCCTTTACAAACTGAAACATCAGCATAAATGACAAACTCACAAAAACCTGTTGCTCTTTCATCCCTCCTGAAATGAACCCTAGGTTTAACCTGCAATGTACAGCCCCCTCTAAATGCCAGATATAAAGACAGTCAAGAGATACCCTCCTGGCATCAATACTAACCGTAACCTGACAGTTTTTACCACATTTAATAAAGCTTGCTTATCATTCCCTATGGCTTTGCTCTCAACCTAGGTTCATCCCAGCCTACAGTTTAGTACTTTCCAGTAATTTTACCAGGATTTTTGTAACACAGAGTACATTTAAACTACGTCTAGAGGGGTAATACATGGAGATTTCAGTCAGACTAAACTCTTGCCAGCTAAATTTAAACCACGTTTTTTCTTATCTTAGTAAGTGCCTGAAGTCCTGTACTAGTTATAGAAAGAATGAGGCTGTCCTTTCTTTTTCAGTTGAACCAAATTTGCTTATCACTAATAAAAAGCCCTTCACTGCTCCTTAAAGTAGAAGCTAATAATGGTGAGTCAGATACATTCTTGTGATAGCATTTGTACAATTTAAGAAATCCTCTCAGCTGACTGAAAAGTGAAATGGCTTTTCTTCCACCACTTAATCTCAGTGTAGCAGTATCTATGGCGACAACCCGTGGTTTAATCTCTGGTTACAATATGGCCAGTTAAAATGGCTTCAAATAAATGACTGTATTTCTATCGTATCAAACTCGCAGCCAAAAAAATGGGAGTTTTCTTTTTTGCTTGTTTGTTTGTTTAAGCGTTAAGAAAAAGTCCAAAGCTGCATCTGTCAGCAGTGCTTAAACTGGTAGACAATTTTTTGATGATTTTTTTTCCCACATTTTAGAAAGACAGGAAAAGGAACGTCTTGAGGTTAGAGCACCATGTTTTATATTTCAGTACAACGTCACAAGCATCTGATAGCTCATTCACACATAATGTCAAGATCAGTTCTGAAAGATCTTACTCTGACTTACAGCTATTCTTCTTGGAAAGCTGCCAGCGTGTTCTGCAGATTACATAAAGCATTAAATCTTTGTGACAAAGGTTCTATGATTATTTAAGGGTTTTCATCATTTCTGCAACACATGTCTATGCTGAAACTGTACTTACTCCTCAGCATATTCTTCTAATCATGTATTCTACACTTTCTTGACCCACAGGCTTTGATATAATTGTCTGCTGATTCAGGGATTGTGTTTTTTAATGTAGACTTCCCTGCAGGACAAGCTGATGCAGTCCAGATACATATACTTTTAAATCCCATTTCAACCAAGTCTGCACATATAGTTTAAAAACAGGTGTGTTTAAAACACTGCAAATCAAAGACTTGCAAAGATTTGCAAGTTTACTGGGGCTGGCAGGGTCAGCTAGATTAGGTTAGTACTTGCACCGTTGCCAACTCTTGCAATTCTGCTTGAATTCTTCCAATATTTAGTATTCACAAGAAAACCCAGGCTGCTGGAACCAAGAGCTTTCAGGAACTTCTGTACTTTAATTTTTAAAAGAAGTTTCCAAACTGTACCTATGTACAAAAAAAATGACAACGAGACCCATATAATTAATCCAAAAGGAAAATGTCCAGAAAATTAATAAAAAGGAATTGAGGCATTCCTTTAGAAAAGGGTTTCATAATTTAAAAAACAGCTTTGGGGTACAGAGGTGCTAAATTTTTGAGGGTTTCCTATTTCCATTTCTCAACCTGTTTGGATAGGAATAGCTTGGGAATAGCTTCTCTCTCTCTCTCTCTCTCTTCCTTCCAAGTGTCACAGAAAATGTTGTCTGCAAGTAATAAACTTATAACCTACTTTTTCATGGAGCTAACTTCAGTTTCTTTGCAATATTAAGCTTTCTTTCTCACTTTTCTAGTGGAGACAAGTGCTTTGAACTGAAAACGTGTTACAGTTGACCAGCTTTATTTACCTTCATAAAATCATTTCAAACTCCTCTGCTGATAACGAGTACCAGAGTTCACGATTTCCCATGCGGGTTACTATGCAAGCTTTTCTGGCAAGGCTAACGGCAAGCCACCTAGCACAGCTGAAAACACAAACCCAAGTCTCACTGCTCCCTTAAGTTACAGACAGCTGATCAAAGCTCCAGCAGACAACACGTTCAAACTTCTCCCCGTTCCCACAGTCTTCTTTCAAAGTATTATTTGCAGGGCTGACATCACCCGGGCCCAGCCGCCCCCACCGGCGGCTCTGATCCTTCCCCCTGCCCCTGCCGCAGCCAACTTCTCGCCTCGGTTCCCTCTGCCCAGGGCCGAGAGCTCCTCGCCGCCCCACCTGGCGCCGACCCCACTTCTCCTGTCCCGGCCTGGAGAGAGACGTGACACCCGCTTTCCTTGGCCCAGGGCAGGAGGGGCGGGGTGCGTCCCGGCCCAGCCTGCCCTTGGGAGGCGCAGGGAGCCTCCGCTCTGCCCGGGGCTCTGCGACGCCCTGCGCTCCTTTGACCTCGGGGCCCCTCCGCCCAGTGAGGGCAGGGAACCGGCCCCGCGCCGGGGCCTGCCTGCCTGCGGGAGCCCCCCCAGGTACTAACCTGACCAGGTCGGTCATACAGGATCCCACAACCACCACCTCAGCGGCCATGGCGCCAGGGGACGAGGCAGACCCAGGCCCCGCAGCCCAGTCAAGGCTCTACCCGGGCCTTGGACCCTGGACCCGGCCTCCGCGCCAGGCCCCGCCGCCGCGGCGGCTTCGCCTGTTGCCACGGGCGACGGGCGGCCCGCAGGGGCCTTCGGCCAGGAGGGGTGCCCCCGGCGAACGCCTGCTGGGAAGGCCACCCCCTCCCCTTCTCCCCTCCTCCCCCTCTCCCCCGCCCCGCTCCGGCCGCGACGAAACCGCCGCCTCACGCCTGCGCGCCGAGGCAGCGCGCCCAGGCACTGTGCCGGACGCCAATATCGCGGCCGCTGAAGACCCCTCCGGCCCGGGAGCGCCGGCAGCGGCGGGGGGCGGAGGCGCGCACGCCGCCCGGCGGCGCGGGAGCGCGCACGCCGGGCGCGGGTGGACGGGCCGGGCCGGGCGCGTGGCCGCGGCCGTTGCTAAGCGGCTGTGTTCCGGCCGCCGTAGGTATGGCGGGGCCCGGGACGGGCCGGGTGAGGGGCGGGCGGGAGCAGCGCCCCTGCCGGCCCCGGGGGAGCGGCGCGGCGGGCGGGCGGGCGGGCGGGCTGGCTGGCTGGCTGGCTTCTGCCCCTGCCCCCTCCGCTGGCGCTTGGGGCGAAGTGGAGGCGGGGGAGCGGAGGCCGCGGTCTCGGGCCGGGAGGAGCTGGCCAGGAGGCGGCGCGGGGGCCGGTGCGGCCCAGGGCGACGACTGGCCTAAGCACCGCCCGGCCGCCGCTCCCGGCCGCCGCCGCCGTGGCGGGGCGGGGCGGCAGGCAGCGCCGAGGGTGGCGGGCCCGCCGCCTTCCCACGGGGCGGCCCCGGCGGCACGTGGGAGCCGCGCTGAGGCGAGGCGGGGCGGGGGGGGGGGAATGCGGCGGCGAGGCGGCCGCCGGGGCGGGAGCGGGGCCTGGTGGGGCTCAGTCTGGTCGTGCCGAGGCTGAGGGAACTTTGAGGGGGGCGGTGGGTTTACCCGGGACTCCGGAGCTCCGCGTTGCCGGTCGCGTTGCGGGGATGTGTGCGGGCACGGCGAGTGGAGGTGGTCGCGGGTCCCCTCGTTTCCCCACACCCGGACGGGCGTTACTGCTGCCCGCAAAGTGAAAAGCACAACCCCGGACCGCCGACAGCCGAGCCGAGAGGGTTGGGCAGGAAAGGTCCCCTCGCACTTCGAGGCCCTCCATCAAAATATTCACCTTTGCCGCCTTATACCTTCACTTTAATGCCCATAATGTCATTACCGGTGGTGGAGGAACCGAGTATGTCGCATCCGGACACTCTCTGGTGCCCGAAGCTGTGCCTGGGATTGGATGGTTGCTGCGAGGCATATGTTACACTTGCTTGAAGTCGTAATGATAGGCTGCTCAATCTTAAAGCACTCAACTGTTAGTTTGTTTACCTCTTTCAAATGTTTTGTTTTGGGGAGGGAAAGAGTCTAGTGAATTTTGCTTTTGTTAAGTCCCTCGAGTTTGTTTGTGTTCTCTTTCCAGCCCTGTGGGAAAATTAAGCTGAGGGAAAAAAATATGTATATGGCAACTGAAAGTTATGAAAATGGTACTAATTGTGTTATAGTTTGTAAAGACCTTTGTTTACAAAATAAATCGATGAGTTTAATTGATAGCGACCCATTAAGTATTGTGTGTCTGGCTTGTTATGTAGAAGGTATTGTGGATCTTAAAGAATTGATGCAATAAAACCAGGAAAAATGCCTAGCAGTCATTTCTATCTTGTTTTGACAATATCTGCATATTGTATTAACAGAAAGTTAAGGAATATCGTTCTGCAGTTCATTTTGGAAGGTGTGTCTGTTGAACTTTGATCACCACCTGTATCTCTTAGGTCTCACAATTCTACTCTCATAACACTTACAATCCCCTTAAAACGTGTCATTATCAGAACCAATTCTGACATCTTTGTGTATACCTGTAAGATTGCTAGAAGGATAGCTTGTTTTTCAGCATATTTTTGATGGTTTAAGAAGTTCTTAGCTTCTTCAGTCCAGCGGCCCCTCTGCTTGAAATTACTGCTTCCTACAGTAGAGGTGGCAGACTGAAATGCGCGCCCTGTTTTAGCCACTCTTGTGCAAAGTATCATTTTAGTTTAAACTTATTTTTATTAGCAGTTCCATCTAAGCCATTGGACTTTGCATTGAAATAGGTCAAGTATGGGCTTGTATTCTCTCAGTTCCTCTGGGGAAAAATAAAGGTGAGCAGGCAGTAATTTTTGGTAGAAAAGTAACAAACAGGAGGTAGCATCTTAAATTGCTGTCGGTGTTTGCTAAGCAAGCTTAAGTTGTTGCTCATTGTCAATTACAGCAAATCATATGTGAAGAGAACATGTTATATGTTAGTATTCAGCTTCTTTGCTGCCATAAAATGTAAGAGCCAGTGTATTAAAGATAATTACTGTTTTTAGGAAGTCTTATTTATTAGTCTTTTTGTTTACCTTAAAGTGCCTGGCCTTTGCTTTATTCAGATGTATTCTGAATAGCTCGGATAAATACTGTTTCGTGCTTCATACTAGTTCAGTGTGAATGACTTTCATGAGAACAAAATGTGTAATTTGAATGTTGCTATCAGTTTGTAGAATATCCGTTAGTTACCAACTAACGCTTGTAAACTGAGTGTTAAAAACAACAACAAATTGCAACTATTGCCATGAGTTGTTCACACTCTCTTCATAGAACACTTACTAATCCAGCAGACCACATGCAGCATTCTGTAAGGAAGTAAATACAGTATGTATTGGTGTTTTTCAATTAAAGGAATGTTTTAAAAAAATCTCTTCGAATGGTCAGAGTTTAAGTACAAGCTCTTCTGCTCTACTTGTTGGTGGCACGTTTCTGTTACCTGGAGTCATTTGTGGCTTTGTTTTCTAAAGCTGTCAAGTTCAGTTTATTTTCAGATTAAACTCTATGCCTAAGAATATCATCAAATATGTTAAGTTAGCATTTTAGTAGGTTACTTACCCTGCTTTTCTCCCACTTCTTCTATCATGATCTGTTGTTGTCCACATACTCTAGCCTTTTTGTGGTGCAACGAGTTAAAATGTGTGCATGCTCAGTTTCTGCATTTCAGTTGAAAAGCAGCAGGTTCTTAAAGTGTGCTAACTTAGTAGCCTAGCTGATTTAGCATAAGGTCACATATTTGCAAGCACTTCTGAAAAAGCTGTGCTTAAAATGTGTGTACCTCAGCTTCCTGATCTGCTTTGTGAATGAAGGTGCCTTTCAAAGAGTATGGTGATACCTCTGAAAGAAAAGAAGTGTTAGCCTTTAAAAGGCATTGTGAAATGCTGTAAATAGCTACCTGAGAACTGTAAAAGTAACACTGATTATGGTTACACTACGGGTATTAGAAATTACAGATGAGAATATGGAGAGATAATCAAATCCTTGGTCCCATTGCAATCAGTAATGTAAGTCCCATTGATTTCAGTGGAAGCAGAACAAATGTGGCTTGTCAATTATAGACTCCTAATGGAAATGCTCAGAAGAAGGGCTAGGCTACGAAGTGTCAGAATGGCCCTCAGTTTTATTTCTCTTTCTAGGACATTAGTCTGTTTTTAAGTTGACAATGAATGAATGGGCTTCATTGAATGTTGCAGAGGTACAAGGAAAAAAAAAATTACCTGTGCTTATTTTTTCTTTATAAACCTGCGTACACTTCATTTACTCTACACTTCTGATCCTTTGCGTGCTTAGCTTTTTTCTTTTGATGTTTGCGGTGTGCGTGTGAATTTACATGAAATAAGTAGGATATTTTTTGATTATATTTTCCCCCCTTACCATCCTCGTGCAGCTCAAGACAGAAGGAAAGAGGAACATACTAAAATGTCACCTGAAGTTGCCTTGAACAGAATTTCTCCAGCCCTCTCACCCTTCATTTCCAGTGTGGTCAGAAATGGAAAAGTAGGACTGGATGCTACTAATTGTTTACGGATTACAGACTTAAAATCTGGGTAAGTGAGTTCTTCATCCGAAAAGAATATGCAACCCCTCACAGTTAGGATGTCTTTTCAGGACTGAATTTTACTAAATTCATGTGTGTTTAAGCATTTCCAATATATATGGAGCTGACATACTAGCTACATTTTTTTTTTTTTTGGTCTCACTACCATTTTGTAGTTTGGGAGACTTAATTTGTCATATTGTTGGCAATAATAATCTTGTTAAAACACTTTCATCGCTGCCACTTGATAGTGCTCATCTGCAGCAGTGAGATAAACACTTTTTCCTGTTGTTGATCACTTGCTTACTCAATCTTTTCTGTAAATTAAAAAATGGAAGATTTATATGACCTTACCTGTAGTCATAAATAAGAAAAAAATTAACTTCTCCTTCATCTCATCAGTACATTAAGTGGCTGTAGGGCCAAGTGTTTGGAATAGGCTAAGCTACTCTTTTTATTTTTAATTCCAGAAGGGTTCATGATAATAAATATGGTAATAAAAGTTTGGGATCCACACGTACATAGGGACTCTGGTGTGTAACCTTGTGAATAATAGATGTGGGAAGTGAAATGCTTGAAGTAGAATTCACTTTAGGCATTGTGCAGAGAGGGGAGACTCCCAAGGTGGCTGATAAAAGAATACTTGAGACATGTCAGAAATTGCTGTATTCTTTTGGAGTTGGGCATCTAACAGCATCCCTGATTCAGGTATTTATTTGATACTGGAGTTCATAGCCTGACGTTACTTCAGCTTAAGGTGTCTAAATCACTGCTTTTGTACAAACTACTCCTTTGTGGATCATTTTGAATGATAGCTTAACCCAAGTGATCTTGAGAACCACCACAAACCACTGTGTAAAATTTAGTTCTGCTGAAAACTTTGTTTAATATGCTTCTGTAGGCTGCTGCTTTATGGTTTCATGGAGAGTTTGGGAGGTACTTTTCTGGTAGTTACAATGCCTTTTCAGGAAGGAGGTGTGAATTCTAGAGTTAGTTTGAAAGGAACCATTCCTTCACTATAAGGTGCTGTGACAGAGTACAGATTTACTTGGAGGTCTAAGGAGCTATAACTTTGTTATTAGTATTGTCTGGCTTGGCATTTAGGCTTGCAAATTATGTGAGACAGGCTGAGCAGTTATGCGTCTGCTGCTGTTATTTCACGCTAGACCTTGCTTTCTCCTGAACTAGTCTTCTAGGAAGCCTGGGATGGGAGCTATCTTACATTTCTCCTGTTGAATCTGAGAGAAAGGAATACAAGAAAAGGTAGAAAACACGATTACAGTCTGGTTGTGAAGGTATCAGTTTGTCGGGAGGTAGATAAAGGTTTTGCTTTCTGCCCACTGAATGCTTATGCTGCCTGCCTTTAAAATAATAGATATTTTCTATAAAATAATAAGTGTTTCCTAGGTGACTCTTTTCAGAGGTATTTTTAATAAGTGTCTAAAGTTTTTGGACAGTGATCTTACCAAGAAGATCTTGAATTTACTTTGATAAATCCTGAATGTTGTCCAAGAGTTCATTCTTTAAAAAACTAAAAACTGCCCCCAATTGCACCTGTCACCCAAACCCAGTGACTCAAATTGTGTAGTAACTGTGTTGAACAGGGAGCCTACAAGGCAAGTACAGCACCTGACAGAGGTTGTGCCGTATCTTGTTGAAAGCACAGGCTCAGATATATGCAAGTGCTAGCAGTTTTGGTTTCGTTTTTTTTTTTTTTTCCCTCCTCTTGTTCTGGAACATAGAAATGAACCTCCTTCTTTATGTTGAGGCTTTTTATGCTTGAGGTTATTAGGAGCTGGTGTTGGGATAATCAAGATTCTGCATTTAGTTGAGAATTATTTTTAAGGGTTTTTTTGTACAAATAAGTTTCTTAAAAGTGTTAAACAGTATTTATTAGCAATTGGTTGAAATGTCTGAAATACAAATTTCATGCATATCAGTTTTTAGGAAAGATTTTTGTTGCTTGTTTCAAATTATTGTTAGCTTATTTATAACAGAAAATTTTGAATTTACGTGTTAGTGAGGCAATACACAGTTCCTTGTGATTTAGTGCTTTCTGATGTCACTGAACAGGTAAACAGTGTAAAATTACTGAAGATGGATGCATCACAGAATTATAGAGAAGTCCCTTCCGTAGCTCATGGTCTAGTTCAGGGGTCTTTAACCTCTGACATAGGAGCCTTTGGGACTCCGCAGACTGTTTTTGAGAGGCCCATGTCAGCTGATTAATTACAGAATCCCCAACCCACCGTATTGTCAATAGACTTAAATTGGTTGCTGTATGCTGCCTCAAAATGAAAACTCTGTAGGGCTCCAAGAGTCCAAAAATGGATTGAAAACTACTGTTCTACTCTACTCCCTTATCCTCACATCATGGGATCATTCAAAACCTTGTATACTTTCACTTTTGTTAATATTTTTAAAGAGAGAAATGACAATGCAGAGGAAAGAGCAGGCAGAGGCAAATGTAGGTGATAACTGTATGAAGTAATGGAATTATAAGGATATAGAGGTTGAACAGGAGGAAAATGAGGAGAACAGTTGTTAGAGAAATGGGGATGAGATTCAGGACATTAATTGCAAAACTCCCTTCAGTTTCAAGGGGCTGAATTAGGCTTTAAACTTAAAAAGTGGAACAGGAATGTGAGGAAGAGGTACTAGATTAAATGTTTGAAGTTTAATAAAAAGCAGTTCTTGATCTCAAATGAATATTACCATTTCTAAGTAGTATCAGTTCAGAAACTTTGCTTTTGAATAGTGATTGAACATTTTTTGACACGTGAAAGGGGCCTTAAACCCATCACTTCCATAGCCTAGCTAGAGTTTATTACAGAACATGCAAATGTTTTATGTTTTAACTGGTGTGTTTTGTGGAAGATTTTTAAGAACCAAATAAATACAATTTTACTATAACCTCTAAGATGTTAAAATACTTAAGGTAACCATCTCAATAGCTATTAACTTTGGAAATGGAAACATCTGGAAGCTTCTGGGTCAAGGGGAGGAGCTGCATGGCTGTTCCTCTATCATGTACCACACTGTTACTCTGATAGAAAATCAGGGGTTACTGGGGTTACTCCAGTTCTCTGACTAACCAGTGCTTTACAGTGTATAACAAAACAAAATGTACAAACTGAAGATCCATCCATTCTTGTTTCTTAGGTTTTAGAAACTGGAGCTGTAGTTAACAGGGAATAATGGTAACATACTAAATGCAGTAATATCTCCAAGGCCTTGCCCATTCAGAGCCTTGATTTTGACATTCTCACTGAAAAGTGGAAGGAATTTCCCTTTTTATTTCACCAATGCAAGATCAAGTTCCAGGTTTATCATGTCACTTGATTTTGGTTTGTGAATGGCAAACATTTACAATGTTTAATTATTTGAAAAGTCAGTCCAGATGGTTTTAGTAAGGAATTTATTTTGCACTTACTCTATTTTATTGCTAAGATTGACTACTTAGTTTTGTTGAGTTTTATAAACTGTATTAAAGAGGTGATGTTAGATTAAAAGTATGAAGGATGATGATATGTTAATTTGCTTTGCTTGCAAGTGTGGGAGGGAAATATGTCATAGTAAGGAAATCCTATTGTTTTGCAGTCTTTGAGTATGTAAATGTTTTATAATAATATGTTACAGTTCCATAATGTCTGTGTGTTTTTACAAACTTATTAGACAGTACCAGCCTCATCATACACTTGCATACATTTACATCTACGAGTAGGACCTTCAGGGTCAAGTCCTATTTACAGGAATTATGGCCAATGCTGATGAAGAGCGAGTAAAGAAATGTGAGTACCCCTGAACTGAGCTCAGCAATATGGCAGGACAGGAAAGAGGGAAACTCTTCAATAGAAATAGTAATAGTTAGGTAGTCGAGTCTGCAGAGCTATTATCCCCTTTCTTGCAAAAAGGGCTCCACAGTGAACAAAACCAGAACCTGAGTGTTAGGTCACATCTGAAATATAGCACCTTTCGCACCATTGATTCTGGTGATAAGAAAACCCTGGCAGGCATCTGTGTTGCATTAATAAAAGACATTCTTTGAGATGACAGAGTGGATCAAAGCATCTTAACTCTTGCATAGGATATTACCTTGTTCTAGGCCCAAAGAAAATACTACTGCCAATTGAGTCAATGACATATATTGTATCATTCAGGTAATCTCCAGTGATGTCTCTTTGAAATAATGACCTATCTTAATTAGATATTAAAATTTACTCATAACCAACTGAATTGTGGCTAAGGCGTTTTTCTTAGCATTTATACATATAATCATGGGAAAGATGTTGAATAGGGAAAAGTGATTATTAGGTAGATTTAGAAGTAGAGGACGTTTTCCTATGTGAAGGCTGTTTAATTACTGTATAATGTGGAATCCAATTATTTAAGAGGCTGCTGCTTTTCCTATGATGGGTTACAATAGTCAAAAATGTATCTGTGGTGGTCGTTGCCTTTGAGAACTTTTTTTTTCCATACAGCTATTCGTCAGGGCTCATGCTTGAGCCTCAAATTATGCTGCAAGGTTATTCTTACTCAACAAACTTTATTTTGTTTTTTTTTAAATTACTTTGATGTGTCTCACCAGGCAGAATTTCAAAATGAATACAGTGATTTAAAGCTGCATATATAATTATTCTATTTTTTTGTAGATATCCACTCATAACAAAATTTTAAATTTCATACTTGTTTGCTTATGCTTATTCCATATTTATGAGGAGATTAATTGTGGAATTCTTATGTAACTGGTTTGTAGTAAACCATGTTGGTATTTTGTTCTTTGCACCTCTCTGATTCACTATTGATTTCTGCCTCTTTGCTTCATACTGAGCTATGTTTACAAATAGTTATATTCCTGAAAGAAACCTATATGAAGAGGTCAAAAGAATGTAGTACTGTCTGGAGCAGATTTCAACATACAAATTTACTATCAAGCTGTAATAAGGTATTTATAACTTTATTGCCCTGCTTCCTAGTGAGCAGTGATGATTTACTTTTCTGTATTATCAAGCAGACTGCAATATGCTTTGGTATTTCCCTTTCTTTTGGGTATTTCCCTTTTTAAAGTAAATACGCATTTTATGTGAGTATTTAATGAAATGTTGTTTTTTTAACGGTGAAATACTACTACAATACTGTAGCAGTTGTTTAAAGCTTTTTTTTGATCTTTTGCTTTTGATTAATTTAAATTGAAAGATTCTTCTTCGGTTACTAGAGGAAAGTTCACATTCCGTCATTCCCATTGATATTTATAGGTAGGTTTTTTAACATGCATTTTGTTTATGCATGAAGTTTAACAAATTTGACTCTTCTGAACACAATTACTATGAAAAGCTGTTTTAAAAAATAATCATATTCTGATAAAATGTATACTTGAAAAGATGTGGCAGTTTCTAGAAGAGATATGGTCTTATGAGTCCTTTACTGCCATATTGGATAAGTCATAAACTATTGTTTTGCACAGCGTAGGTCGTTTCATTCCAGGTTCTGATAACAAATATATTTCTTCACTACAAAGAATCTTATTATACTAGAAGCTTGTTGTCACTCTCAAGCAAAATTTAATAGGCTGAAGCTCTGATGGGACAATGTGAGAGAGCTGTCGTTGTGGAGCAGCACTTGGAACCTCGATTTTTCTGGGCTGGTCCAAAAAGAGTGTCTGTCTCCTGCATTTGCTTCTGAATGTTGAAAAAACAAAGGCTGATAAAGATCTAAGTGCATACATTTGGTAACGATTTTGTAAATATTCTCCACAAAGTTTGGCATTTTTTACACCAGTTTTAAACAAGGTGCTTGAAGTTGTTCAGGAAAAAAGTGTGTATTTGTCAGTTTCAAGTCCTATGAGTAGAGAAAGGATTTTAAAAAGTAAAGGTAGTATTAGATAATTGCAATAACTTGGGCTCTAGTTTGAAAGACTACATACGTTTTCCGAAGATTTGTTCAATTTAAATACTGCACAGTATGTCTTTGGTATTTTTAGACTGGGACAGTGAGTGATTTCCTCTTGTCTGACATTGGAAAAAAAACCTGAATGTAGTGTCTATCAGTTTTATGCTTTAATAAAAATGAGAAGAAGCTATTTGATGCCGGTGCTATTTCTTTTCTAATTTGTTTAGAGAGGTTCACATGGTGTAGTACTAATTTATGTGCCAAATACAGTTGGAAAGATGTACCTTAGCAAGGTATTTAAATGTATGTTTTGGATGTCTGTACCCTGGTAACTCATTGAACACTTCTTGAAAGCCAGAGCTTAGGTTAATACATTGTAGATCTCTGTCCAGGACATTCTGCTATTGTAACAGATGTCTGTCTTATTTTTTTTGCATTGTGCATCACTGCAGGAGAAAAAATTCCTAAGACCTTCTTCTTTGTTGTAAAGTTAGCTAAAAATCTAATAATTGGGTTACCTGGTCCATTTTCTTCCCCTTTTCCAAACCCTTGCATCACACAGATGCAGCATTTGTTTAATGTAAGCTGGACGGATCTCTAGCATACTGTGGATTTTGGATGCATACTACATTTCACCAGAAGGTGAGAACAATTGGCTTTTAAATTTTTATTCTGCTGGTGAGTAGAGAAGAATATATTCCTGGATAGCTGGTCAGTAAATTCTTCCAGCTTTACGTACGCAATTACACTTCACATATGCCTGACTCTTTTGTATGCGTATACACATATATGGCATACCATTAAGTAGCTAATGTACACTTGTAACAAAGCTGAAGCAAAAGATTATGATTTTTGGTTTTAGCCTGTTTTTTTGCACTCATGGTCTGATGAGTTTAGGGGCTTTAAAACCATAGGAGATGATCAGAGGCTCATCTTGACAGACCATTACACAACACTGTTGAAGACCGGATTCTGCCACCTTTATATTACAGCCAACAGGAATCAATGGGAATACTTCTGTGCGTCAGTGATAATAAAGGAAGCAAGCCCTTAATTTTTGAATACAGAACCTGTACACTACTTTGTAACTACACAGTCATTCTCTAACTGTAGGAAACCAAAAAGCGTACAGGCTTTTTCTTATAATGTATTGGTCACTATGTAAGCCTGCATACAAATTTTCAAAGGGAAGTTTCATTACCATAAGAGTCTCTTTTGTTGGCGCTTAGGTTAACGTGCCTCTATTGCTGCCTTTTTAAATGCACACTTATAAATACTTTGTGAGCTTTTGAACCATCAGTCATGGTGCTCACTCTTCATAATTTTTCTGACTGTTTGAGTAACTCTGTCCAGCACTAAATTTGAAGTATAAGTTTAATATCTCAAATTCAACTGGAGACAGAATAACTACATCAATGCTATGCCTGAGCTGTTTTAATCTGTTTCTTGAGATACTTAGCTTAGGCGTTTACATGATGCTGCACTGCACAGTCTAGTCATACCTTAAGCAACTATTATCTAATTGAAAGTGAGCATGTGAAAAGAATACTTATAGCTCTGTGTCTAAGTGAACAGAGTTCTGTTTGCTCTTGAAGTTTATATTTTAATTGAAGATATTGAATTTGGTCCTTGAGGTAAAGGTAAATCTCCTAAGTAATACATAGAAAACTAAAAGTTGATAAAAGGGAACATATTTATTTTCTTTTTCCTGAGAGAAGGGAATTAATATGTCTGAGGCAAACCACTCTGCACTGTAGGCCGCAAGTTCTTTTCTTTGGAATTTGTGGTATATGGCTGACAGAATAAAAGTAGACCACTAGGACTGAGTATTTTTATAATTGTAAGATAAAAGAATCCAAATGAAATTCAGTTAATTAAAGGAAATTGCAGGATTCCATTATGGAGAAAAGGTAAAAAAAGCCAAATATAAAAATTTATAAAACTATATTTTCCTAAAAACCCCCACAGATTCCTGTGCATCACTGAAATAATGTTTTCAAACCAAAAATGTGACAGAGTACTTGTTGCTTTGTTTTGGATGGTCAGTTCTTCGTTCAACAGAAAAACTTGTTTGGATTATTCTTGTTTATAGTTAGGGTTGCCAGTGACCTTTCAAAATGTCTCCCACTTGACGTTTTTCTTTTTTGCTTTTCTACCTCTTTTTCCTCTAGAATATTGATTTCAGTCTCTTGAGTAGAAGTTGGTTTACAATTTGTTGTGTACGTCAGCCATGGATATTTTTTTTTGTTGGGGAGGAATAATACAATTTTCATGTTCTTTGTTAATAATTCTTCTGTAATGAGAATTTTTTTAACCAATAGATAGTTGACTATCTATCTGTCCTTTTTTCAGGCTGCCGTGAATCTTAGTCATAAGCATTAACTTAAACCCTATAAAAGTGATATGATTTCAGGTCAACTGCAAACTGTTTACAGGCAACGAAGGCACTTTAAAGGAATCATTTCCTTGGAGATTTCAAGTGCTATAATATCTTGCATGTGACTTCTGATGTTTTAACCTGTTGCACATAGGCAAAATTCAGTTTTATTTGGTAGATAAAGGAGGGAGGAGAACTTGAGGGCGTAGGTGAGATGCTGGAAGTGTCATAAAGACAGGTCAAGGCATTTTTGGTGGGTGGGACACTCAGATTTATAGGAACTTTGTTGCTCTCTTCACTGGGATCAAAAGGTGACTTTGCTTATAAGTAGTCTCCTCCTTGCAGGAAGTTTTACTTGTTCTTCTGTGCCTGTGAAGCTGCTAGGGGATGAGCTGGGTCTAGCTCCTACTGTGATGCTAGAAGAAAGCAGTGAACTGGATTGTGAGGGCAAGAGCAAGTATTTGCAGGGGAAAAGAGGATTTTTTGACTGTCACCAAGAAGAGGGTACATGGAACTGCTTTCTTTAGGTATAGTTAGATGTGACCATAGGGAGAAAGATGGCTAATTTTATGCTATGAACTGTGGGAATTAATGTGAGAACTAGATGTTAGAGAAAGACAAAGAGAGGTGAGAGGTTCTTGAGCCTGGAGAAAATGTAACATGCACCTGTGTGGGGCTTGCTTTCCACAGGTGCGGTTCCACAGGGTGATTTATTGTAATTTTGTATGTGATTAGGGTTTTCCTGCCTTTTTAGTCCATTGCATATCTTTACTGTTGTAATTAATCTAAAATAATGCTAGAAATAGAAGAACTGATATTTTTATTCATAGAATCATAGAATCATTTAGGTTGGAAAGGACCTTTAATAAGATCAAATCCAGCTACTGCCAAGTCCACCACTAAGCCGTGTCCCTCAGCATCGTATCTACATGTTTTCTAAATACCTCCAGGGATGGTGACTCAACCACTTCCCTGGGCAGCCTGTTCCGATGCTAGATAACCATTTCAGTGAAGAAATTTTTCCTAATATCCAATCTAAACCTCCTCTGGTGCAACTTGAGGCTATTTCCTCTTGTCCTATCACCTGTTACTTGGGAGAAGGGACTGACCCCCACCTCTCTATGTCCTCCTTTCAGGTAGTTGTAGAGCAATAATGCCTCCCCTCAGCCTCCTTTTCTCCAGGCTAAACAACCTCAGCTGCCCCTCATGAGATCTGTGCTCTAGACTCTTCACCAGCTTCGTTGCCCTTCTCTGGACACGCTTCAGCACCTCAGTGTCTTTTTTGTGGTGAGGGGGCCAAAATTGGACATACCACTTGAGGTGTGGCCTCACCAGTGCCAAGTACAGGGGGATGATCACTTATCTAATCCTGCTGGCCACACTATTTCTGATACAAGCCAGGATGCTACTGGCTGCCTTGGCTACCTGGGCACACTGCTGGCTCATATTCAGCTGGCTGTCGACCAACACCCCTGGGCCCTTTTCCATGGGGCAGCTTTCTAGCCACTCTTCCCCAAGCTTGTAATGCTGCATGGGGTTGTAGTGACCCAAGTGCAGGACCTGGCACTTGGCCTTGTTGAACCTCATACCACTGGCCTCAGACCATTGATCCAGCCTGTCCGCATCCCTCTGTAGAGTCTTCCTACCCTTAAGCAGGTCAACACCCCCACCCCACTTAGTGTCATCTATAAACCTGCTGAGGGTGCGCTCCACCCCTTCATCCAGGTCATTGGTAAAGATATTAGAGAGAACTGGCCTCAATACTGAATTCTGGGGAACACCACTTGTGACCAGCCACAAACTGGATTTAACTCCATTCACCACCCCGGCCCTCCATCCAGTTTTTTTACCCAGCAAAGCATATGTCCGTCCAAGCCATGAGCCACCAGTTTCTCCAGGAGAATGCTGTGGGAAATGGTGTCATCTTTTCATAGGCTTTCTGCTGTGTCTCCAGTTCAGTAATATTTTATATTAATATACACAATTTGAAGTTACTCTTTTGAATGTATGTGCAACTGAAAGCTACGGAGTATATTCAAAATGTGGTGATCCTTGCTTGTTCTAACTTTCATATCCGAAGAACAGAATTCATGATTGTTGTGTTAACATAAATTTCTTCTGAGAGTTTGTAAGATTAGGAAATCAAATAATTAGAGATCATAAAGCTCTAAAAATATGCAATTAGAAGAAAACTTTAAAAGAAAATAGGAAAAGAAAAGACATAGGATCACTGGACTACTCCTAATATTCTTTAGGTAGTTCGTTAAAGGGGGGAAATATATAAACATGGACTATGCCTTTAGTCCTTATGGGTTTTTTCCTGATACCAATTCATTGCATTTTCCAATAAACTAAATAGTTACATGGTGTGAAATAAATTACTTAGAAAATAAGTTGGGAGTCTTTATGGCTACTAGAGGCAGTATTGGGAGCAATGCTAAATGACTTATTAAAACTTATATTTATAATAGTGTAGCTTTTTGTCACTTTCTGTATGAATATGCTCTTTCTGTGAACACTGGAAGGATCTGAAACTCCAGGTGGTAGACTGTAATTTCGTACTTGGCGAAGAATAGTTCTCTTTTAGAGTAATCTAAAAGCAAAAATGTTCCTTCTCTGATTTTTTTTTCTTTCTTCAGAAATTGAATTCTCATTAGTGAACAGTAGAAGTAGAACATAAGAGATTATTATGTTCTAACCCATTACAAAATAATTCATAATCAAATGTCAGTTGTGAAAATATGAAACAGGACTTTGAATCTATCAGGAGGGAAAGGAGATGAAGTAAATCCAAAGGATGCATCTGCCACTCCCTTATACTTTTCTCTAAAACTTTGCTTGTGAGTTCCAAGGATTTGGGGTACAGCTGGTCTTACAGTATAATGAAGTAGTAGTGCCTTCTCCTTGCCTAAACATGTGACAGAAAGGTAGTTTATGATATTGGGAATTGACTAATTTATTTACCAAAAACATAGGCTACTGCAGTGTGCATTGTGAGTGTTATTGCAATTTTATTTCTGTTCATTTTTCAATCACTTCTTCATTAAAGTTTCCATTTTCTGTTTCTGTTTAATTCCTTTGGGGAGTGTTTGCACCGTGTGTAGTTTTTAAAGGAAGTTACAGGCAATTACCTGTATGTATAAAAGATCTTGCTTACAAAGGTAATGAGTTTGATTATAAAAAATGTTTCTAAAGCATGCTTTGTTGAAAACTTTCCTTTGCCAGTTGTTAATTATTTTTCTTAATTCGTATCATAATTAGCTCCTTGACACCCAGTAATAATGAGCTCCCACCCTAAACTGTAGGAATTTTATGAATGGAAACTTTCGAGATAGTCTGTTCTTCAGAGCTGTTTTTTCGAGTATGCTTGCAAGTATATTAGATGTGGTGCTGGTTATCAGCTCTCTTCATATTCCTTTTTGTGGTGGCCCTTTCCAACCCATCCTGCTATTGTGACTGGAAAAGAGCAGTTCTAAAATCAGCCTTCCTAGGCTAAATGAACAGGGAGTTTGTGATGCTAAAAAATAAACACAATCGCGTGGGGTTTGTATGTGCTTTCATTTAATGTAGAAATTCTCCAAGATGATTTCAAAATATATGTATGTGTGTTTCCTCTGTTTCTCTCATAGAGGGAAACATTCCCTCGTTCCCTCTGAACGTCTGCCTCCAACAGAGGCAGCTGTACTTTGGGAGATTGCGGGAACCTGCTGTAAGAAGGAGATTTGCAGTTCTAGAAGCAGGCCCAGAGCTTTCCCCACATGCAGCATCTTCTTTCAACATCTTCTTTTGGCGAACTCTCACTCATATTAAGTAAATCTACGTTTTCTGTTAACACACAGCTGTTATATTTGTTTTACTAATGACAGTAGTCATTAGATGCTTTTGTATAGTGTATCTAGTGAAGGCATTTTGCTGGAAGCTGAATTAATTTTAAATAGTTACTTGAACTTTATTGTTTAAAAAATGCAAATCTGCCTATGTGTGCAGAAGGGAAGCGAGGGGTTGTTTTCCTAGGGTATGCGTTCTGTCTAGCATCCCAGTCCTTTCTAAAAGTTCCAATTAGTATGTTGATCTTCATACAAGAAAACATAAATATGTACATAAAGGAAAATCAGCACTTAGAGCAGATGAAGGTTTTATTGGGAATATATTCCCAACATATCTGGAAGACTTACCTGGAGACGCCATGGAATTTCCTGATTGATAGCTACGGATTGAAATGCTGTTGCAATTATGGAATGTCGTCCATACTAACAGGATTCACAAGATCGTCATCTGTATTGCCGTACCAAAAGTAGTCTTTGTGTGTATAGCCAGCTAGGGTACAAATGAATTTTATGAAAACAGTGGGGTTATCTGTTGGAAAGTTCTTTGGAATAATTATGAATTGGCTTTCAGATTTTAATATTTTAATTAAAATATGTATGTAAGTAGCAATCAGTCTAAATTGTAACTGGATTTTTATTTCCCAAAAGCAGTGGTGTGTGTCATTATCTTCTAAGTTCAAGTCCTTCTCTCATATGTGTAATATGTATGCCTGTTCAAAGAAGGGGAACAGAAGATGAAAACTGGTTGACTAAACTCTCTCATTTCAAATTTTGCCTGATTGACAGAATTTTGGTTGGATCTGTTGGTTTTCAGCAGCAGCTGCTCAGTACTCTTGTGTATTTGCAGGCCTCTGGGCCTGCAAAAGCTTTGTGCTTTTGTTGCAGGGACCTGCAGTATGATACAGGTTTTCACCGTCAGTTTCAGCTCTCTAAAATGTGATTTTCACCATTTTTCTGTTTGCTGATCCTTGCAAAAAAACCTGTCACCTGCTGGCCTGCCTTCCACTCTCCTCCCGCCTCCATACACTTTGATTATTCTTAATGCCTCTGTAGATGACTTATCCATCTGTTGTGAATTCTGCAATTAATTCTTAATTAAATGGGATGAAATATTGTGTCTTCAAGGAACACTGGAGCATATTTCCATCTACAAGGATGGGAGAAAAGAAGAATCTAAAAGCATCGACAAAGGCTGTTCTGCTTCAGTTTAACATTAAAATGGTTTTCATAGCAAATGCCACAGTAAGAGTTTTGGGAGGAGTTTTGAGTTTGCTGCTTCCTACTAGTAGCAAGGAATTTACCTGTCCTTGCTCCTGAATTATATTTGACACTCGCTGACAAAACCTTCATTGTCTTAACCCTTGACTGCATTGTGTCTTGTCATTGCTAAAATAAACTAATTTTCTTCTTTAGCCTCTGGAATTTGACCTCCTTTTTCCCTAACAGTGTCTTTATATGACATATATAGAAGTGATTAGAAATGTATACTAGGTATTTTAGAGCTGGGAGGGGTTGGGAATACAGCCAGTGGTCATAACTTCCTTTGTGGTGTTGCTCTTTTTATTTTTGTGTGTGTTGGTTTTTAGCAGTGCTTGCCATCAGCATATCTCTAATGCTGAGTGAAGCTTTCTTGGCTTTTACATTCAGCAGCCCAGCGAACAAAAAAAAAGTTGTCAGTTATCCAAAAAGTACTGATGCTGAAGAACAGCAAGTGTAGTAGCCTAAACTTCATGAGATTAAAGAAGCTTTTGCGTCTCTGCTTATTCAGGTTAGGCAGTCTCAATTGTTTCAAGTTCTTGAAATTATAGTGGCTAAAATTCTTGGTCTAAGTTTTCTTTGCTGTTGTACAGTAAAATTCACTGGTGATTTGTCTTCAGATAATAAAGGTGGTAAAGCTTTTGTATGGCCTAAGAAGGAAGAATGACTAGACGCATTGCATAATTTCTTTAATCAAGAAATTTGATAGTCATCAAATAAATCTGACATGAATATTGGGGCATACAACTTTACCACAAATGAAAAAAAGAAGAGATAAAAAGAGACTGTATATTTTTCAGTACAGCTATTGTACTTCTGTACTTCTGTTGGCATTTCTGGATGTTTGCTGTGCATTTATATGGTTCTAAGGAGTAGATTTTTAGGAGTGGTATAAAAAATGAGCCTCAGACTGGAATTTGGGAGTTTAAAGAGCTGGGTTTGAGGGTTTTGGTTTTTTTTTTTTTTTTAAGTTCTTTGGATAGAATAACCACTCATCCAGACTTTAAGGATTAAGTTGGTAAACACTTGGGCTCTTGTTTCATTGTGACCCCTTCAGCTGGCACAGAACTTATTTTTGGATAAGATCTTACCAGAGCCCAAATAATTGAAAACTGCTTGTCTTGGGAATACTTTCAAGTGATGGTTGTAGAAGACTAGTTGATAGCAAGGCTGTGTTGAAACCTCCTTATCATCATGGCTTCAATCCTGGAAAATATCAAAGTGGCTCAGAAGGAAGGGGAAAGGGTTTTTTAGCTTAAAACAGAAGAAGAGTCAATGCAAGAGAATAGTCAGTTACAAATGCATTGTTGTAAGAGAAAACCTTGATGTCAAGCTCAACTAGAACTGCACTTTTAGAGGCTTTTAGAATACTTGGGAAGAAGGATTAATTTTGCAGAAAAATACCTGCTACTATAACTATCATTATAGGCTGATGCCTTATTCCAAGCAGCAAGACTGAGTGACTTCCATGATTTTTTTTTTCTTTTCTCTTTTTTTTTTCTCTTGGTTATTTTTTCCTGTTTCCTTTTGTGGCTGGTAAAGAATTCTGAACGCTTCTAAGTAAGCATCTGGTGCTGACGGTGACTTTTTCTTTGAGTAAGAACTGGTTTAGTTCATGTGTGTTTTATTTACTGGGAAGGAAACCTTTTCCCAACAGGTCACAGACAATCCCAACTGTAAGATGCATCAAACACTCAACAAAAGAATGTTCTATTTGTCTTCTACTTGGATTATGTATTTCATAAGGATGTAGTGTATCTCAACTCAAGTTTAGCCTGCTGTATTTGCTCAAGGAACTTAGCTAAAATGTGCTGAGAAAGAGAAGAGTTTGTATTCAGCAATGGTTTCTCGCATACTCAATTCCATCTACCAGATTCCAACTTTAGGTCTCAGCACAGCTCTCTTGATTATGGCAGCATGACTTCAAGTGATACGTTCAAGGGTATTCCTTTGTCCCGGAAACTTGTCAAGTTGATGATTCTTTGATATTTTAGTAAGGAAACCACTGTGGGTGATCTTGTGGTATAGCATTAATCATCTTATGGAGACTAATTCATATCACTGCTCTGAGCATCAGAGCATTAATTCTTGCTTCTGTGGCTTTCCTATGTAAAATATTGACTGTTTAGATGGAAGATATGCAAACCAGTGTAATATTTTTCCATGAGTAAAGAAAGAGATAGCACATCTATTAATTCATCATGAGATGGAGTTGGCTTCTGAAATTAATTTTCAACACCACGTATTACTGTTCTGTCTGTCAATTCCCTGTGAAGATAGGACAACAAATAATCTTTAAAAGACCTTGTTACAAGTCATTCATTTTCAGTGTGACTTTTGTGTAGACCAAGTTAAGTAAAAGGATCAGCAAATGTAAAATCTTACATTTTGGAGAAGGTAGAGGCCAAGATTCTATGTTGGGTATATTTGAAATTATGAGAGGTTCTGTGAGTTAAGGAAATTCAAGCGGAGAAGGTGTCCGTAGCCAGGCCATTATCTGTGGCTTTCTGTTGAAATAAGGTCACATGTAGACTGCTAGATGTACCAAAGTTCTGATTTGCCTTGGGAGTTTTGTTCTTTTGCTGTTAATACTAAAAAGTAACTGCCTCCTTTCAAATGGACGTATGTAAGATTTTTGCTTGGTTGCTCAGCCTATCAGGGTTATTGAAGTCTCTTGTGCAGCCTAACCAGAATAATTTGTCAAAAAAAAAAAAAGACGACTGTGAATACTGTCACTTTCCATCACTTTTAGACCAGTAAAATTAAAACATCTCTAGGAGAGTATAATAATCTAGGAAAAGTACTTAGTATTGCTTTTAGGGGTATTTACCATTAAATCAGGCTTTTATTTTAATGTTAAAGAGTATTATGTTTTCCCTAAGTATTTCCAAATGGCCTGCTGTGCTAAAAGAAAAGACTGTAGGGTATTTGCAGCATCAGAATTTTTTTTGTCTATTGAAAAGCTAACAATAATGTTATTTTGATGGTATTTGAGAAATGTGCCTCAGACTGACCTGTGATACTTTGAAAGAAACTGCCATTAAATATTAACTGATGTTGCAGAGATATTTTAGAACTTGCAAAGATTTTTTTTTTTGTGGTGGTGTTTGGGGTTTTTTGGTATGCTTTCTAGAATTGGCCTTATATGTGATGTGTTAGAAATGGCTTGAAAGGAGCTAATAATACTTTAATATCTATAGCTGTTAAATTCATCCACAGCCATTAAAACATCCTAACAATGGGCACTCCTGTTTTGTTGTTCTCAGCTAAAAAGCCGCATTTTTGAAAAAATTATTTTATCTTGTTTCTGTTGCACTGAGCTCCAAACTTCCATATTCTCAAACTGATTTTACTCCCAGCAAGGGTGATCATGCTTACTGTTCTTGCTAAGCCCTATCTAGATGTAATTAAAAAAACAGGAGTACAGACCATTAAATTAAAACATTTTTCAGCTCTGGTCCTGTCGTCCAGCATGCTGTGTTTCCTTTCATGTTGGCATCATTGGCAGGTTTAATAAGCATCATCTCTTTTCCATCGTCAGTCTTTCAATGAAATGCAAAGTAGTGCTCTACCAGAAGAAAAGCCAGTCAGTGCGTTCTTCCTGGATGAAGCAAGACGTGAACTAATCTTTTTGGAAACTTGCTTTCCAGTAAGCTCTGCACACATCTGATAGTAGTTGTATCTAAATTAAGTTTCTGTAGATTGTTTTGCATTGCGCTGTCATAAAACATTGCAAAAACCTTTCTAAAGTGAAGATAGGACATGTGTTCCTTCCCTTTTGTTTGCAAGGACAGTTATCTAATTCTGTAATGATAGTGAAAAAACGTAGTGTATTCTTCTTGAATCAATGTAGGCTGTTAATTGCATCTGTATTAGATTGTAGGTACACACAAGAAGTTTGCTTACGTTTTCTAGCATTTTTGTGGAAACTTCATTTAAGTTAATTGATCTGTAGTTCTGTGGCTGCTTCTTTTTGATGAAGCTACACGTGGGCACAAATTTGATTAAATAGTGAATGTAGTTCAGTGAATAAAAACAATCTGAAGTTAGTGCATGTGGTTTCCTTAACTTGCAAGTCTAAAGGGAAAGAGACTGTAGAGCCAGCATCTGAGAGAAAAGGCTCTCTGAAGCATTTTGAGTATGTTAGTGAGAGTTAACGTTGCCCCATTTGCCCAGCTGCCTCTTCTGCGATAAGACAGAGCTGCAGGAGTTACCGTGTTGTTTCTGGTAAGGTAGGATCAGAATTTTTGTACTTTCTGGTCTACCCATCTTTTTGCTTTTGTCCGTGTGTGTGGCCCAGGAAGCATGTCCTTTGTTTCATTATATTGTCTGTGGTTTGTAGCAAGAGCTGTACCAGTGATCTGATACATGAGCTTAGGCAAGTTATTTTATCTTTGTCTACCTTCTTTTCACTGTTTGTTTTGTGTAGAGTTGGGCGGTCTTTAGCTCTGAGCTCTAAGTGGCCTGCAACAAGCCTAACTCTTGTGCTGGGGCTATAAACAATTCTCAATGATATCAGGCTGTCAAGAAGACTTCTGAGTTGTCAGCATCCTTAGATATGGAAAGCAATGAACTGCAAAGGGCTTCCAGTATGTTTGCTACTGGGACCTGTCAAATGCCCACGAGCCCACAGCGGTGAGAGCTCCAGGGACCATTCTTGCCAGTGAAAGAATTTGTGTCACTGCTCCTCCTTTTGCATCAAAGATTTTCTGTTTCTTTGTTATGCAAAGATTTTGGTGCATGACTTAAAAGGTGTGAAAAAGCTGGTCGTCTCTGCTGTAGACACTAAGTGGTTTTTCAGTGGCTTTTGCACTCATAAAGTGCTCGCTCATTACCGTGAGACCCAATTGCTGTTGCGATGTTCCAGATAAACAAGATATATGAAATAGTCACAGATCATGAACGTACATGCTCATTGACGTACGTGAACATCATAGCCTCAAATACCAGATTCTGAAACTTGCTCACCTGGAGGCTTTCTGTGAGACTTTTCCACAAGGGAAAAATTAAAGGTTAAAATAGGTGAAAATGACTGAATGTTGATGTACTAAGATTCATCCCAGCTATCTTCAGGGGAGAGATAAAGAGCAGGTAACCCTGTTACTGTGGCATAGGTAAAGAGTTGTCACTTGCAAAATGGTATAGAGTAGAGAATTTGATGGCTTTGACTGACTAATTGATGTTATTCTAATAACGCTCTGAAACCAGGGCATTTGGTCTGCCTATTTTCTGTGTTCAAATGGGAAAGAAGATAGTTGGCACGGGTCCTAAAGTTTCTTATGCTGTTGTGAGAACTGCTGATCAGAAGAGAATAGGTCTCCTGCATCTTTCCCACCTTTTCTTCTTTCTCAGAATTGTAAGGATCAGTATTTCTAGTATTCACAACATCTTTACTATGTCAGTCATTTGTACCCTGTAGAATAATGTTAGTGTCTGCTACCATCTGTAACTGCTTAGCACATTCTTCTCTTATCTTCATTTTTAGGTGTACATCCTTGACCCCTGGACCTAGCTGTGATCGGTTTAAGCTACATATTCCATATGCTGGAGAAACACTCAAATGTAAGTTGAAAATATTGTTATTGCATCTTGGCCTTTCTTTCAGTAACAGTGTTCTTAACTTCACGTTAAGTTTTCCAGTGTGTCAAACTAATTTTATGAGTTTTGAGATACCTGTGTTTGGTTTTTTTCTTAAAGCTTCAGCTCAAAGAACGTGCAGCTGTGACAATACCTAGTTTTTAAGATAAGTTTACAGCTTTTCTTGACGCTACAAATTTGAAAACGAGTCCTAAAAGGCAAAAGTCACAAATCCCTCCAATATTTCTAATAAAATGTTATGACTAAGAGAATCTCATGACCATTTTTAGACTAATGATTTGTATTTGCTTTGTGTTCTTTTTTTCTCTTTTATGAAGAATTCTTTATTAAGCTCTGATAAAAGAAGTCAGTCTGTTATTTTTATTAGGTATCTCTAAACAGTAACTGGTGTAACTGACCAGATTAGAGAACTATGACTTTGGTTCTTCTGATTTAGTGGTGTGGTTAAGTCTGTCTTACCTGTGGAGGATCTGTAGATAGCTGGCTTATTTGCCCACTCTTCAATTAGTCTGTGTTTTGGTTCAAAGGATTAGAATAAAATTTCCTTTTATATGTTTTTAGAAGTTAAAATATAGTTTTCTAAACACATGAATTGCTGATAGTCTGCGTATGAAAAATGGTAAGGCAGTGTTGTTTTTTTACCTCTTAACAACTGAAATATGAGAGAGGATGAAGAATTTCAGATAAAGTCAAATTTAAAGCTTGGCAAATTTAGGCTTAGGGCAGCACTAGTGAAATCACATCTGGAGTACTCTGTCCAGTTCTGGTCTCTTTAGTACCAGAAAGGCATGGACATATTGGAATGAGTCCAGCAGAAAACCACAAAGATGACTGAGGGACTGGAGTATCTGTTGTACAAGGAGAGGCCAAGAGAGCTGGTGCTTCTCAAGAAGAGATGGCTCAGGTCAAGTCTTATTGATGTGTGCAAATACCTGATGGGGGGAATGAAGAAGATGGAGCCAGCCTCTTCTCAGTGGTGGTCACTGACGGGAAATGGTCACAAATTGAAATACAGAAAATTCCATTTGAGTGTAATAAAAGAACAACTGGACATGACCCTTAGCAATCTGCTTTTGTTGACCCTGCTCTGAGCTGTGGGGTTGGACTAGGCAGTCTCCAGAGGTGCTGGCCAACCTCAGTTGTCCTGTGAGTCTGTGAAAATGTGCAATCTGGGGGAGCAAGTACTTGATGTGAACAGAAGCGTAAAACATGTAGAACACTTGCTGCTTTGATAATATCAATTTACACTGCATCATACACATGCTATAGCTCTCTGAGACATTTTAAATATTGAGAATGTTGTTGTATTCCTCCTGTAGTAGTTTTCCTTCTCATTATGTAGTGCACTGGAAGCCCTTCTCCTTTATGAACAGAAATCAACACGGTTAAACTTTGGATAATTAGAAGTACTTTAAAGCTTCCATCTGGCACTTAGAAGGAAAGTTGTCTTTCCCAGAAGGTGGTCTGGAAGTTTGCTCTTGTGTTCGAGAGAGGAGCTAGGTTCATGTATTGGTCTACTATATCTATTTTATCTGTTGTAAAAGTACAAAATCATGGCTCAACAGGTTTACTAACTTTTCTTTTCCAAAAGATAAAAATGGAATGTTAAGTCCTAGCTAGAAATTGTTTTTAAGAAAAAAAGATGTGGCTCTGCATTTGTTCAGAATTTTCAGTAAGTAATGGCCGAGTTATATGAAGACAGCTACCCTACCAAGTAGAGTTTTTGTCCTTATTTAAACTTTTCTTAAAGAAAATGTGATATTGTGTAGCAGACTCAACCTGTTGAGTCTTGATGTGTCCTGCAATGTGTAGTAGGTTCTACTTGAGACTTGTTTGATGACTACGATCAAGATTCAGTGAAAAGAAGCTTCACTGGATGACATTGCTTTAGAGAATGGTGTCATATTTTCTATGGGACTGTAGTAACTCTCACTTATCATCATGTGGGACCCTATTATTACATTCTGAGAGCTTTAAGTCTTTACTTGTTTTCAGGTAGAAGCTAGAATTGTTCCTGATTCATAACGAAAATTAGTAGATTAAAATGGCCATACACGAGAACATAGGCATACATACTATGCTAATATACTAAATGACTGTAGTCCAGTTAAAGTACGTAGAAATATGATTATGGACTATGCATTAAATTTCAATATTGAAAAATCATCTCTTTCTTTTTTTCCCCCCCAGTTCTTATATTTTGAATATCACATAAGCAATTAAACAAAACAACTGTAATGCTACTGTTCTTCTCCACCTTTGCAAAACCCAAACTATACATTTTAACCATGCTCTATATTTTAACGAGACCAACTGAAAGTGGTGTAAACAAGTGTATCTCTTCCAGAGGTACATAGTAATAGCAGTGAATTCAAGTAGTAGTAATCCTCTGCATTTCAGCATTACATGTTTGAAAATGCCGTACAACGTTCAGTCTCACATCATGTGGAATAAATAGTGAAGCGAGCAGATTCAAGAAAGCTTTGATAATTTTGTATTTAGATCTGTAATGATGGAAGGGGAAGACGGTAGTGGTGTGCAACCAGAGATTTGTAGTACTTTGTTGTAGGCTGTTGCTAGATACGTTATCTTTCAAGGGCAGAATATTTCTGCAAAGGAAAGTTGCGAAATCTGCCAGAATAAAAAGATTGGCTGAAAATGTTCAGGATCTCCAGTGTATGGTCTTCATTATGTGGTGCCCAACACAGGCTGAAGCTTGTAGTTCCTTTGTGGTTTGTGTTACATCCTCTTTGCAACAGATCAGATCTTTGTATCTCATCCATCATAACCGCTGCCACTGCACAAATACCCTAATATGAATCCTAGTGTGTAGAAAACTGTTGGTATGCTACTTTCGAGAAGTATAACTGCATAGTCACAGTCCTGTTTTCCAAAAGACCAGGAAGTTCACTGTTTTTTGAAAAAGGGGAAAGTGTACTTGCAGGCAAGGCAGTGGCTGACTACCTGTAGTGTAAAATAATTGTTTTGCTAGCTTTGGTAAGATCAGACATCCTGTGAGTTAAGAATGGCTTGTTGGTAATTTTAAGACATTTTCTTGAGATCCGGTTAGCTATTTAATTGTTGGTTTTTTTCAGATGTCACGTTCACCTTACTCTTGCATGTATTCTGAGCTGCTGAAATGTTATATTGAACAGTTACTCAGCTCTAGCCAAGAACCTTGGAGACCTTGGAGATATCCACAGTTTCATACTGGAGAAAATATTATGTCAGTGTTGGAGATTTGTTTGTCATACTACATACTAATCACACTTCAGAAATTTTTAAATGGTGCTTTCAGAGAGCTACTTTTACTTTATTTTCTCCTGTAAGGGAAACCATAAATTTTGTGTTTTCGTGGCCAGAATGGCTGGAAAACTTGAGCCTACTCTTGCTAGACTGTCAATTAAAATCTGAGACAGCTGTATCCTTTTTATTAGTTCATCCAGAACTCAGTTAAACTCGGTGCTTTTCTTTATATTTGGATTTTTCAAAGCTCTTAATAGAAGTTTTAACTCCAAGAAAACTGATTGTAATGTCTTGGAAGAGGTCGAATCTGTGTTTCCAAGGACAAAACTTATTCTAAGCATTCTGATGTGCAGAGCTGTACTTTATTGGTAACTAGACAGCCATATCTGCTGAGTAAAGTTTGTTATCCTTTCTGGGAGAAGTATTTGTGTATTTTGAGGTGAAGTATTTTGTAATTCTTGCAGACATACTGGTTTTCCTTGCTCAAACATCAAGGCAGATGTCATAGAAATTGTCAGGATAAGCAGAGTTATAAGCTGTAGTAGTCTTTATAGAATAATATTAATAAATAAAATACAACATTAAGAATCAATTCCTTGGTCACGGCAGTTTTAGTTCAGCAAACCCTGGAATCTCCTGGTTGTGGTCTTACATTTTCACTCGACCTTTCACTGCTTCTTGCTACTAAGAAAGCCTGACTCTTACTGTTTTTTGCCTGTGCTCTTCATATTTTCTTTTTCAGGCACTGATGCCTCCCTACCTCTCTGTCCTTGAGTGCTGTCATCTGGAATTTCACGGTGTTTAAACAATGTGTTGCCCTTGCGATGCTACTGTTCTCTGTAGCCTCTTGAACTCTAGTATTTTCATCTTCTGTCTGATTTTCACTGTTTTTATGTGAGTGGATTGCAGCTCTGGGTTCGACTGCCACCACTTTGGTTTCCTTGATCCCGAAGGTTTCTTTTGTCTTGTTTGAAGCTTAGTTTTTCTTTTTTTTTTTTTTTTGCTTCTGATTTCTGTTTCCTAGTTTTTTACTCATTTTAGTTATAGGCCTTAGAGGGGGGAAATCACAGTTTTGCTGCCTAACTAGTCTAAGAATATTGCCCATAATATACATACAGAATTTCATCTGCTTTTATCCCTGTGATGGAGCTCTTTCAGTAAGTTCATCTAGTCTCCCTGTGGCTTTCTACTTCAAGGAAGTAATTAGAAACAAACAAAATGATAAATACGGAGAAGAGCCTGACCTCCTTGTTGCCCTTTTAAAAGCTGCTTTGCAAATTTGTTTGCTAAACACTTGTTTATTGTGCCAATAAACAATTCTAAAAATAATTTTACAAGTTATTGTAATATTTAAGATTCTCATAACTAGGTTGCTGCAATGTGCGTGTCAGTCTTCTATGCTCCATTAGGTTGTCTTACGCCGCTTGTGGTTTAGTTGAGGCTCTTACAGGAAGGACTTTTTGGTTGCTCTAATTCAGATTATACTTAGGTGGTATCATTACCTGGCTGGTAAGTGTCTTTTTGCTGGCTTATGCAAAGTACCAAAGATTTTTCTGGGCAATATGTTTTCTGAAGTTTTGCTGAGTCTTGCTTTACGTGTCAGGAGTAATGAATCTTCTTCCTTTGGTAACCTGTTTGTTTTCTAATGAACGTGCCTAATGGGAAACGTCAAGAGAGAGTCTAATCTTTTTATTATATTTATTTCTTCTTAGAATACAAAGTTGACAATATTTTTCCCCTTTAAAGTAATCATTTTCCTCTCACTTGGGTTGTTTGGGTTTTTTTGACACTTTTCCTTATGTTCTGGACTTCCCTTGAGCAAGTAAATGACAGAACTTTTTGCAGGTATAAATCTTAAATAATATATTTCTGCATTAAGAGTAGTGACCTTACAAGTATCTATGTACAATTGTGGACTTACAGAGTTTTAAAGGATTTTAGGTTACGCCTCCACATTGGTGTTACTGAAGCGCCTTCCTACTTTGTTCTTTCCTCCTTTCTTGTCCTTTTTGGGCTGCAGTTACTGTTGATGGTTTACAGTCCATTTGCTTGAATGTATTTGTCCTTCGCTTTAGCCTTTCCTTTTCTTACCTACCCAGTGTCTCTGTTAGAACCTCTCTAGCATTGCCTGTCTTTAATTTCAACCAATATGTTATCCTCTTTTGTATTATCTGTTGTTCTCATCTTTGTGCTCTTCAATTCTAGTACTAAAATTTCTGAGAAAGCAGTTGCCTGGCTACAGAAGTGCAAGTAACTAAGATTGTCCCACTGCCTTCTTGTTCAGCTTGGGATCAAGCTCATTTACGTTTACTCCATTTTTGCAGATTTGCCCACTTGACAACACAACATAATTTCTCTTTCTGTATGCAGTCTTACACCTCTTTTTTTTCTCTTTTTTTTTTTTCCTTTTTGTCCTACAGCAGCATTTGTCAGTTGAGGTTAAAGGAAGATAAACCCACACCTGCAGCCCTCTGCCCAAGAACAAAATAACCATCCTGCAAATCCTTCCTGTGTCTTTTTTCTTTTATTGCTAAAGTGGGAGTTGATTCACTTGCCTAACTATAGGTGTCTAACTCTGTTTGAGGTTCCCTAGGGTATCTTGCTCGGCCTTTTCAGCTGCTGACCCAAAGGGCACTGGTCTCTCTGAAAAAACTTGTCATAGGTGCCATAAATGTGCCCTGAGGCATCTCAAATGACACTAAACAGCTTTGTTGAACTGAACGAGGCTCGTGGAGACTGGTTCCTTTGCAGCTTTGCATTTAATGGAGTAACTGGGATTTCTTCTTTAAATCCTTTCATACTGCTGACTACACTGACTTAGCATCCTGGTTGCAGATTGTAGTGAATAACTGATTATTTTTATACCTGTAAAGACAATTAACAGTGGCTGGTTTAGGTAAGAGTTTGTTTATAGAGGGGACTGATCAGTGTTTTTTCTCTACAGTTTATGTGGCTATTAGAAGAGACAGGTAAGCATTCCGAATAGATGAGTAATGTAATTCTACTTACTGTCTTTTTCTTTTTAATATTCAACGAGAGCAGTTTCTTTATTTGCCCGAAACTGATTCTGTACAAAGGATTGGTCACTTGCTTCAGCACTGCTCCCTATTATCGATGAATGCATTTCATGATCAAGTTGCATTTGTATTATTTGTTTGTTTCTTAAAAGTCAACTGGGTTGATCTCTTTCATATGATGAATTCCATTCAGATTGGTCTTGTTCCAGGCTACGGTGGATACACGTGTTTATTCTACATACTTAGTGCTGACTTAAAAATTCTTGGAGTCGGAAAAAGGTGAAGAATATATATATCCTTTCAAAAATAGAGTTTAGGATGTTAACTGATATGTTGCTTCCTAATTTTGCCATCTTTAGATAATCAGGGATTTTAATACTGTGTCACTCTTAGTATAATATCTTTAAGTACTACCAAATTTACAATAGGATTAAAAAAAGGTTATCAGGAGACGAAAAACTGTATATAGGATAGGCCAGTAGAAAGCAACTGTAAGGATATAAGAAATTTCTCAGTTTCAGAGTTACACCCATCTTGCTTGTAGTCAGTCCTTACCGCTTTGTTAGACTTTGTTATGCATTTTGATAGATGAGAAAAGAACAGCATCTGTATGTGTTAAAAGAAATGATAGATTTAAGTATTAATATTTCTATCTTTTTTTGTCTATTGGGAGCATATTAGCTTTTCTTTTGAAATCCTGTAAAGTAAAATATTTCAAAATTTAATGCTGTTTGCCCAAGGAAAGAAAAGGAAGAGTAAGTAGTATTTTGGATAATGAAAAGCAAAAGATGTATAATATATCCTTTTTCTTCTCAATTTATCTTTCACTCCATAGCTTTAACTTTATTGAAGTAATTTTAAATTCTGTAGTAGTATTTAATTGGAAATGTAATTCCACTGAAGTATTATTGGCTAGTATATCTACCGAAACGAGATAAAAGTGGTCTGAGTGGGAAGGTTTTTGCTTCCCTTGTTCTTACATTGGAATGATCATGGTCAATAGCACTGTGGCAGGCCACACAGTTTGCATTCTGCCCAGGCAATAAGAGCAAACAGAGTTCAAACACGAGGAACTACAAACTTGCGCTGTATGTGCAAGGAAGATGGTATTTGATTTAGGCGAGAAGGGGAGACAATGCAGGACTATATTGATTTTTTTGGTGGTTTCGCTTTCAAAATTGAAATGGTAACCATTCTCAAAGTCTAAGCACAATAGTTTTGCAAATGGCTTTATTGGTTGAAAAATTTTATGTTTTTACCCCAGCACAATTATATTTGAAGAGGGTAAGCCACAGGTAATAGCATATAAAAATAAAGTAGTTGTTAAAAAAATGAATATTTCTACTAGGTCAGGACAAACTGGTAGCTTGTGATTCAAAATATTTAGCACCTTGTGTTTTGTAATCTCACTGCAGAGACTAATGGTAATATTTATGTGAAGTAAAACCAGATTTGCTGTTGTGTTGGCCGTTATGACTGTTTAAATACCTTTTATTTGAGTGTAAAGAAGCATTTTTCATTTATGCGTCATAGCCCTGCCACGCAAACTGTTAACTGTAGTTTTAATTTCTCTGGTTTGTAGTATTTAATAAAAACAAAGCGCAGATTTATGATTGATTCCGTCAATCTTTAGTCTGATTTGTAGTGGCATATTATTGTTGAGAATGAAAAATGAATAGGGCAAACTCATTCCTTGGTACCTAAGCTTTCTAGTGTCAAAGATATTACTTTTTCTGTCCTAGTATGGTAAATTAGGCAAGGCATAAAAATATCTATATGGAAGGGGAGAGGATGGAGCAGAAAAATTACAGAGGCCAGGGTGAATGTCTAATATGGTTCAAAAAATGGTTCATTTTTCTTTCCTTTTAGGAACTAGTTGAATGTCTTTGGATTCATGGCAAAAGTGAGACTTCCTAGAATAAGATTTGACTGAGGGGATGCTTTTTTCCCTTTTTAAATGTGTAAAAAAAATTGTTCTAAGGTCGGATCTTACAATCTTCAATGGCAAGATGCTGTATTTAACTGATGGACTGAAAACCACTGATGGTAGAGAAGCACTGCTCTTTTCGAACTCTTTACATGGAAGTGAAAACACGACTTTGTTCTGAACTTTTATTTCTTTATTGTTACCCAGCCTGTGTGACATTTGATTGTATCAGAAGAAAATAGGGTTCCCATTTGCATAAAAAACCCTATGGTATTGAGGGAAAGAGAGTGTTAATGATTTATTAAATTATATGTTTCTGGTTTAGTTAGAAAATAAGGACAACAGCATGATTTTTTTAGGTTCCATGGGGGTATAAAATGTTTTGCGTATGGTCTCGGCACTAGTGTTTTGTGATTGTATGATTAACAGGCACTGAAATAATAGTTTTATTTATTCTAAAGCGTAGAGAACCCTTCAGCCATACTGTATATAGCCTTTTGGAAAATGACTATACTATAGAAAAAATAATCTTGCAATACACAATGGCTTTAGTGGTGATACATTGCGTCTCAAAATGACTTTTACTAAAGGGACCAGGGAGTTTGGATTTGAGGCATGTTTACCTTGGGCAAGTAGAAGCAGTTATAAGTAATAGTAACAGAAAATCAAATATCACAATGTTACTTTCTACACTGGATTTTGTCCCTTGTATTGTATAGTTCTATGATATCAGTAGGATGTGAAAACTTTTAAAACCAAAATATCTACATAGCTGGTCACTCACTATGGATAAGGAATGATATACGCCAGTAACACTGAGTGGAAGAAGGGGTGCGATAGAAGGTGGTGAAGAGCTGTGAGCATGTGTGAGAGGTAATAGTTGGCCAGCTGCCACTGTGATGTGCCTGACCTCAGTGTGGCCACACATGACACTTGAGTGGTCAAAGAGGGTATTGTCCCCAGCTGTTGGCCCTGTCCCATAGCAGGAATCGCTGCATGGGATATGCAGGTGTCCCCAACCCCGAATTGTAAAAGTTTAACACCTGTCATGTTAAACTAATAATCCCAAGTTTAATTTACTGTCATACTTGAGCAGTGCATATGATAATGTTCTGGGAGCTGCTGTGAGTTCACTTCGTGTTGCCGTAGAACTGAAAACACTGAGGGGAAAAAAAGAGTTTGTAGGTGCTCAAACCTTCACGTTATGTCTACTGTCATAGCTTGCCTGAGACTCTAAGCAGAGTCTTGGAGCCACCTCATGATGTAAGGTTCTGTAATAGGTTTTCACTAATCAAATATGGAGGTATAACACAAAAATATGCAGTTATTTTGATCCTTCTTTTATTCTATGTAGCCTCTTGTAGTATTTATGTAGTTGGAGTGCAGCTCCTAGTGAGCTGAGTTGTAGCTATGTGTACTCTGTTTCGTCAGCTCTGTTAAAGCAGGAATGCAGAGAATGAAAAGCATGCAACTAGCAACTGCAATATGAAAAGTGTATGTTAAATGACCTACTTAACATCATATAAGAATATGGCAAAAACGCAGATACGATTCTTTCCTTCGGAGTAGCATTGTGCTGCATAAGTCATAGGCCAAGCTTTTACATTGTGCTGTGTTCTGAGTTATTCATAACATGCCTCTTTATCTATGAAGCAAGGCTCAGTCAAAGAATGTATTTTAAGATGCTATCTTCAACACAAAACCTCAAGAGTTGCCTTCTCTGTACATAGAAATTGGTGAGGTTGTTGTAAGGAGTCATACATGAAAAAAGGGTTGAGTTATAGTGACATAGGACTATCCAATCTAGTAAACATCAACTTTTATGAATTCTTCATTGCTTTGTTACAGTTTAAACAGTCTAGTAATTATTTTCTCTTAATACAAGTGCATTTCCTGTTGCAATTTCATGCAGTTTCCTCTAGGATAGTGCCCGTTTTGTTGTTCTTTTAAATGAAGTAAAAGATTTTATGTTGACTGTGTTGGGTATTTTAACTGGCAGACCTCTTCTTTTTCCTGCGCACCATACTTAACACGTGCTCCTGACATTTGTGAAAGGAAGGCAGGAGTGCAGACAGGACAAACCCACAGTTTGCTCCACTGAGTCGCATGATCAGGGAGTTCGTGATTTGGAGCGATACTGTAGGGCACACCTACCCTGGGCTGGCCATTGGTTTCCTGGCCATGAGCCCTTATTGTCTGCAAACTAATCTTTACAGCATCCTTGCTTCCAGCTAGAGCAAAGATAAGTTTCTAGAATATTAGCAATTAAAACTGTCACGTTGAATGTCTTGAGACGGTGACATCGCTGAGCCAGCATTGTGGCTTTGTAAGATTTGTTCATCTAGTGCTTTTCTCCACTTTTGCATTCAAAATTTTTGAAGAAATGAAAAGTGATTTAACTTTCTCTGAACAGAATTGTTAAGAAGGCTGACCACACTGGTTTTACTGTTCTCTGTAGATTTCAAACAAGTGGTAACACATAGTAGGTATTAACTTCTTTCTTCTAGTGCCTGCTACCTCACAAATCTGCTTTTTTGCAAAAACTTGTAGTTATTCTTTCATATCTTCAGAAAAAGGAAAGAATGATTGGGAGGTAGAGAAGTAATGCTAGATACTTCCCCCCCCCCGCCCTTGAATGGTGGGTGGATTTTTTAAGAGCTCACATGCAGATGACCGCCTCTTGACCTATGTGAACTCTGAAGTATGTTTACTAGTGAAATAATACAACCCAAGTTTCTTTGAACTATGACATTGGTAATTAATTGTGTATCTTGTGACACTGGCAAGATAAGAACTCAGTGCCAAGCTGTGATGAAGTTTTATATTTTTAGTTAATTTTAGTCTCTCCATTTAAATGTGTAATACCGCATTTCTCTTGGCCAGAATTTGGATAGTTGGAATGGTTCCTATTGAACTGTGTATTCTCCCTTCTAAGAGTTGGGGGTGGCAAGGAGAAGAGGGAGTAAGTGCTACTAAGTTTTAAAAGCTTCACTATTTTGAAAATCCTGATCTTAGTAGTTTGCATTTGACTTTAACTTAATATGCAAAACACAGCAGTCTAAATGTGGTACTTTATTTTTTTTTTTAAAAATAAGTTCACTTTTCTAACTTGGTGTTTTGAGGCAACCCTCAGTAGTGTTTCAATTGCCATTTGAGATATAGAGCAATAATGTATTTCATGCTTCATTGCTTGCAGAGGAGGAAGAAGCTGTGCCTCAGGAATTTGACTTCATCCCCCAAAACATCTGATGCTTATCTTGCGTGTGAATTTTTGTAAAAATTATAGAGATATATACATGGAATATATTTAATGTAGCTACCAAATTTTATATTAAAAATATGTATCATACGTATAATATTTTATTTATTTATTTATAAGCACATGCATAAAAGCACAAATAATATTTTCATTTATTACTTTTCAGGGGATATAATTTTCAATGCTCACTATCCTGACCTGCCGCCAGATTTTATCTTTGGAGAGGATGCTGAATTTTTGCCAGATCCTTCTGCGTTGCATGTAAGTACTTCGCTGTTTGAAAACCTTATACCATGCAAAGAGACTTGGCTTTTTTAGAACTGCTTCAGCAGTAGGAATTTGCTAACCATGCAGAATAAAAAAAAAAAAGCCACCTTTTACCTCACTGTTATATGAGCATAAACACTTTGTCTTCTAATATGATTTAATGTTGAATCCATAGATGTGGGTTTTTAAAAAATATTTTAATCAAGACAACATGACATTTACAATAACTATTCAGAGTATCTTTAAAGAGATGCCAATTTAATATCTGAGCATCTTAAAACATCTGTCTTGGCAAAAAGGATTATCAATTGTGTCTTTAAAAACAATTGAGTTCTAGAAAAAGTAGCATAATTTTGTGTAGTGATGTAGATTTTTTGTTTTCCCATGAGGAAGGATAGAACCAGGTTGTATGATGTTGGAACCACTGCGTCAAAAAATCTATCTACTCATATGTGTTAGTGACACATAAAGACAAATGCCTTTTTAAAAGGTGTAAAGGTCAAAAATTAACTTCATGCTAAAATATTTTTACGCAGTCTTATTGTTAGGGAAGAACAAACACCACAACCTGAAACCAAGCATTTTGTTCACTATTCAAAATTAGCCTCAAGCCTTGTTTGAAGAAGGTAACAGTGGTTATGCTTTTAAAATACTTCTCCCTCTCAGAAGTTAGTAGTATTTAGTAAAGCCATATTAAGGTATTCTGAAACTCAGAGTGTTTTTCTCTTTTACTCTCCCCTTTTCTTTGGGCTCCGTTCTTCTGCCTTTGCAGACCTGCAGTGTTGTTTCTGGGTTGACAGTATTGTTTGTCAATAGAATTTTGATATATTTTTTCCAGTAAGTGTGCAGTGCCTGTGGTTATGGTGCAGAATTTAGTGGCTGTGTCTGAAAAGTAGGCCTCTGCCAGAGCGCTCTGCTGTAATTCCTGCTTGGTCACCCACACAGTAGGTCATGATCTCATTTCTTTTTTTTTTTTTTTGTCAAAATGTACAGCTTTTATTAGAAAGCTGACCCAAAAAGAAATTGACACTTTAAATATACTTTATTTTATAGACTACCTGTAAGAGTATATGGGAATGACTGGCAAAAACAGGCACCTGGGAAATGTCTTTTAACTGAACCTTTTCCTGGTGTAGAGCCTTGCTAGGGGAGAGGCTCTTTGCATAGTCCTCTCCTGCAGCCTCTCTTGTGCTTTATCAGCACGTCTCCAGTGCAGCTGGGTGATTTCATCAGGTATGGGAGCTCCCCAAAGCAAGTCAGAAGCTGTCAAACTGTGCTGTTCAATTTTGGGGTACAGGTGTCATGGGGGAAGAATGTGCGGCAACAGCCACAGAATTTAACATGCCCTTCACATGTGGTGTGACAGATGTGTTGTTTTTCAGTTTTAATTTTATTCACCTTTTTATTCACGTTTTATTCATGTTATTAATTTTGTTTGTGTGAGAAACAACACAATCTTAAAATAATGGGGTTTAATAATTATTTTTAGCATACCTAATAGAATTTTAAAAAGGTGAATGTCTTATTCCTTTTCTTCCCCCAGTCACTTTCCTGTTAAGCTCATAAACTCCTTTGGATAGGAGTCACGGTGCTGCTGAGTAGCTATATTGTTAGGCTCCTTTATAGAAAAGGTTTTACTTCATATGACAGTTGTAGAACTGTTTCCACAATCTCTTGTTTACCAGTTCTCCTATTTTTCCCCTCTTTCTGTTTTGTTGTTTCACAATCTTACAACCTCCTGAGAAGTATTCACACTAGCAGCCACTTTCTACAGTTGATGTTAAAGGAAGAGGAACACTTTTTAATGTGCTGGAAAGCTGAAATTAATAACAAATAGCAAATGAAATCTTAACGATAATTTGGGGTATTTTGCAGAAATGCTGTTCAGATGGAGTTTGATATGGTGCCATACTTCTCATGTGAAAAGAAGTCACTAGCACTAGTGATCCACAAGGGAATCTGCACAGATAAAAACATCCTTAGTTTTCTTTCTTTCTTACATTGTTCATTAATGATAAATCTTTTAGGAGCATTGCTTTTCTTCTGCCTAAGCGCAAAACAAACTTCCTGTCCTCTTCGTTGGAAAGCTGCTTGAAGGAGCCATTTGCTCCTTGGTGCATAATGAGATATTAACCAGCCTATTTTAAAATTAATTGAAAACAAACCAAAAGAGAAATTTTGGAAGCCAAGAGCGTTCCTTTGGTCATTATGCCTTGCTATAGCATTAACTATGTAAATGTAACCTTTTTTGATAAGGTCCTTGGTCATTTTCCTGCAGTCCATCCTGATGTTATCAGAGCGTGTTATCTCCACCTGGCAGCTATGGTCTACATAGTGTATTTTTGCTTTTGCATTCGCCTTTTAGTGTTCAACATAGGTTGCAGCATGTTACATTATCAATAACTTGCTTATTATGCTAAGCACTTGAATAACTCCCTTTTTCCACAGATCTCAGAGCTGTTTACTGAAGATAATTTTAATTGAATTCTAAGATATTAGCGGAATTTTTTAATGTGTTAACATATCTTTCTACTGACTATAAGTAAAAATAGATTAGCATGTTGAGTGTAATTTAATGCTCTTAATCTTGAGCAATCTTGAAATAGTTTTGATGCAACAGTTCCTGGCAATCAAAACAGAATCTTCCATGCACAAAAGGATGTAGATGGTATTAAATGAGGAGCACAGTCTCTTGAGTAAGTAATATGTGCCTCCAGATCTGTGGGAATTCTGACATTGAGCCTTCCTGCGCTGCTCTCATCTGCCTGAATGTCTTGTTTTCCAAGCAGAAGTCATCACATGCTGTTACATGGCTTGAGTCAAGCATTATGCTTAGCTTGAAATGAGAACCAGGTACTCCAGATTCCTCAAGCTCGTGTGGCTTTAATAGAGGCTGTCAGTAGACCTCCCTGAAGACATTTGAATGGCTGTGCTGCAGATTGCTTCAGTCACTTCTTCAGTTTCCATGGCCGTGGGCAGACCTTCCAGTTAGATTTTCATCTAAGCGCAGTAACAGGTATTCGGTTAAGCAGCTGTTAGCCAGACAGCTAAAACCAGATTCCAGAAATACTGCACGTTAAAAAGTAGATGCTGTAGTTGAAGACTTCATGCTATCTTTTTTTTTTTTTTCCAAAGAATTCCTAAATGGTTGAGCCTGCGTTTCAGCAGTGGGGTGAGAGGTTGAGCACGCTTATTATTATAAGCAGAGCTCATGAACTGTTATGTTAAACTGGTATTGCAATTGCAGAAACAAGTCGAAAACGCTTGTTGAAACTCAGCATTGCTTCTATGTCTTGGACAAATATTAAAGTCACCACGGTTTGAAATTCAGGTTGAGTCTCAAGTTCAGCACTGCAAAATCTGCTTCGTTATATGCCTTATCAGAAGTAATTACTCTGCTGGTTGTAGGGTCTGGTTGTGTGTATTCTGATCTTCTAGAATGATGTAGAGATTGAGGAGCAACACAACAGAGGGGCAACTCTTATTTTGCTTTGTCATCCAGTTTTAATTGCAGTCGGGGCTAAATTCTGTAGGTTGGTGAATGCTGTTCATGCTCAAAGCATTATTAGAAATAAACGTATTTATTTTTTATTTTCATTAAAAATGTCCTCACCTATTGTATGCATTTGATACTTTGTGTGTAGTATGCACAAATAAAATCAGCTTCTCAGAATGTAAATAGAAAAGTTCTTCCCTGCTCTAGTGTTTATTCATTTTGGATGACAAGTATTAGAAATGTATTTTAAAAACAACCTATGATTCACTCCGTTCTGATTAAAAATTCAGTTGGCACAAAACAAGATTAGTGATTGTGTACGGATGAGATTAATTTGGAGCTCATTACAATGACGCCAGTTTGAGTAACAAGAATTGTTTGTTATGTTAGCCTAGTGGATTGTTAATGTGAGCCAGTTAATAACTGAAGTGCTTATGCAAAATGTTAACCCCATTTTTCCAATGATTTTGAAGTATATTCTGTTTGGCAAAGAGCAGACAATAGCAGTATATGCAAGCTAACTGTCAATTTAAGGATTTGAGTTTTTTAGCATCCTATTTCAGGTCTCCAGATAGTCTCCCCAGAATTACCCACCCGTTGCTATCGAAAAGGCTCCATTAGCCTTAGTGGGGATGGAGGCAAGAGGACATTAGCATTTCCTGAAACCCAGTAAGTGTTGAATGTGTCCTTGTGGGCTGGTATATATGGGAATACTCAGTGCTGCAGTCGTGTGGGAGGAGGGTATTACCATTACAGAACTTTGGAGAATGGGCCACTGCAGTTCTCATGCCAGTGTATAGGGTTGGGAAGATTGTTTCCCCCTGTCTAATTGTTAATACTGAGTACTGAGTTAATACTGAGTACTCTAATTGTGGAGTTGATTCAGCTAGTTGCGCTGTTCAAGTGTATTGGCTGTCATGCTCTATATCTTGTGTAAAGCAATGTTTTATTATTCTTGTATTTGTAGTTATTAGACTCCATATTCATCATTTGGCTATATGGTGACGGTCAGGAAGGCTGTATTGTTTTCTGTGGCTGTGTTCAAAATCTTAAACATTATTATCGTTGACATGTTGAGTTAGCTTTTAATGGGTAGTGAAGAGATCCTTTAAATACCCCCCTCTCCCGTAATTGTTCTTCATTTACTATCAGGTCCATGAGACAAATGTTTAACAGCATCAATTGTTCCTATGCTCAGAGTAGCTACAAAAAGCCGAAACACCCTTTATATTAGCTAATGCCATTTTAACTATTTTGTTCTTAAAAAATCTGGCTGTTGTGTTGTTGGCAAAGATGCAGATGTTATGTGTTCTAGTATGAAAGCCCCTACGTAAGGGCAATGAACATGATGGTTTTCAGAGTATGACTTTTAAAGTCGTAGCAGTGGGTTCTCTTTGTCTGGGAAATGTGTGTGTAAGTTCGAATTATTTTAACATTGCTATCTCTTCAGCTTGCTCTATTTGGGATGGCAGTAGAAGACTTCATTCTTGGACCCCTAACGTACCAGTCTTGTACTGAAAGCCTTAAATTACTTTGGTTTCAATTGAACTTGGGGAATTTAAGTGAAATAGAATGCAGGATTGCATCCTGCATTTTATTAGAATTTTTTTCTTATTTTGAACATCTTTATATTCACATTTTTTGTGTTTACTTTTCAGTTATATCTTGACTTTATACGTCAAGATGTCTTTTGATTATTTATAATCCAGTGCTACTTAGTGTTTAATTGTCTAAAACAAACATGAATTCTGAAAACTTTTTATTCCTGTCCTTCTATATTGATCCTACCCATTTGTATATATGGAGGATGTGTATATGTGTTGCGTATATATACACGTATGTATGATAACCTGTATATACGTTTAGGTTCTTTATATGCATATGGTTACTGAGGCCTTGCTGAGGTTTATCTGGTATGGATAGGAAGTGGTGACAAAGTCACATTTTATATCATCAGAAGAATTACTTTAATTCAGGAGCTTTCCCAGCAGAAGGACCTTTTGGCTGGTATTGTTGGCATTTATGGTATACATTTTGTCCATGTTTTCAAACGGTAGAGCTATGGCAGTACAACGTTCCTCTTTAAGCCAGACCTCAAAGAATCTAATTTTGGATGTATTTTGGTCTGGTTTTGGTGTCTGAGCTCCACACTGAGTTTCCCCAGTGAATCCTCATTTGTTTTCTTGACCTAGCTAGCAAGGGGTGTCAGAAACCAGGCACAGGTTTTCTGCCTTTTATTTTTGCTGTGCTTGCACTGGGTTTAAAATGAGAAATCCCAAAAAGAGGATTCTGGCTGGGAATTCTCTCCTGCGGGAGCCTGGCCAGCTTGACTACAGCCAGTGTGAGGCCAGCATTTAGGAGGTCCTTCTGAGAAGTCATACAGTGCCGAGAGCGAGTTTTTGTCTGTGTGGCTGGGTGGTAAAGATGGTGGCTATACAAACAGTTCAGCAGAAAGAATTCAAGAGAGAGGACAGAAAACAAGTGTTTCCTATCATCTTTCCATCTCCTCTTCCTTCAGGGCCTTTCTACATTGGGAAATCACTTTTTCTCCTTGATTTCGTCTTCTAGCCTTTCCCTTTTATTTGTCCTCTTTGTCTAGAATTAATATTTATAGGTCTGAGAGCGAGTTAGCTACCTTGTATTATTTTGTCATTTTCTGTTCCTGTAAAATCATTGTATATATTTACCTCTCTTTCTTTTTCTAAAATTTCAACATTTCCTAGCACAGTTTACAAAACTTGGCTTCCTATCTCAAAGTGTAAGCAGAGAGAATATGCTGAGGTCAGAAGTTCTGCTTTAGTTAATCACAACATTTTGGCTGGACTTTTTGCCTAGCAAATCCAGAAATTGAAAAAATTTCTACAGTTTGAAACTATTTGTTTAGTTTTGAGGGAAGAAGATATCCACTAAGCCAGACAGTTTTGTCTTTCTTACTTAAATCTTGCTAGTGTAGAATGCAGAATTAATTCCATTAGTTCTCTGGAGGGCTTGGGGGGAAATACTTCCTTTTGGTTTTTGGCACAAACTTCTCTGATAATGTAATTTCTCCCTAAATATGGAAAATCTAGAATATTACCTCTTAAAATATAGTATTTCAGTCCAGGAAATAGTAGTTTTAGAAGAACATTAGGAATGTGCATGGATCATTTGACTGAAGGATGGCAAAGTGGAAGAAAATGTTTTTCTGCCATACTAACTAATGTGCACGTGATAGTAGACTTAATCATTGTGCACTAGCAAAATAGGGGGAAAGATATTTCATGGCTTTCCATTCATATTTTATGTATTTCATGTATTAAATTATTTCATGTATTAAAAAATATAATAATTATTTTCAGTTGTCACCTGAGTTTGACCAACTTTTCCATAGTCATACAGTTAGATGGGCCAGAAGGTTGGACCAGAATATGTAAAGGCTGTTTAGGCTTATGTTTCTTTCAAGATACGTCTGTTTAGCTTGTACACGAGCCCAGAGCACTAGCCTTCTGAGTTTCTGGATCTTCTCTTGAATTCATGTTGAATTAATCTTGATTTCTCAATGAATTCACCCATTTCTTAGGTGGACAGCAGTTGCTTCTGGGCTTAAGAGTGCTATCTCTCTACAAGAACCAAACTGCATGTCTGGATGACTGTTCTTTCTTATGCTCCTCTAGTATAAAATTGAGTAGCATATCCTGAAGTTCTGGTAAGTGGAGAAGGAGCACTTACATAGCTAGCTACCACCTATATAGCTAGGTAATACCTCACCGCAGTATGAACACCAGCAAAATCATCGCTTGTCTCTTAATGACCAGAGTCTTTGCATGGCAGGAGGGATCGCGGGCTCACCTTTGCAGCCTCACTCTTCCCTGACCCTGTGGTCTCTGGAGACTGGAAAGGTTAGAGGTGGCACAAGCTGGCATTCTGTCCTGGGTGTGAAAAATAGCTGAGCAAGCTGTCAGTGAGTCAGTACCCAAACTAAAGCTTAGGCTGTGCCTAAACCTATACTCTATATATAGTCAAAGTTCTGTTAGGTAGCTTTGCCAATATACTTTCTTTTTATGCTGTTCAGCAAGGGACCCTTGCATGACTGAAATCTAAATGCATTTCAGGCTTAGTTGTTTTGGTTTTTAAACGCCTTTATTTAATTTTATGGGTTTTTTAAATTTACTTATGGAGTTAGATAGTCTCTATTTCCATCTTCCTGATGTTCCTTCCCGTTCTCCAGGATGTTTGCCTGAGTTTATGTGCAAACTCCTTAACTTTAATAGTGCTAGGCAATTGATCTCGTTATGACAGTCACCCCAAATGTTTCAACATTTCCTTTGGAAGCCCATTTCAACATCTCGTGGTCCTCCAATCCACTTATGTAGGCTCTGAGAATATCCCATCAGAGATACAGTCAGTCTATATTAGTACCCTGTACTAATATATCTTGCCTTAAGCATAAGTAAAGTCTACCACCATGAACGAGAAAAAAAAAAAAAATCTAAGTTGTGAACTGTGTGTTTGTTAGATAACAAACTGGGAAGGTGGGGATCGGAGAGGGGGAAGGCCTTTGGATATTCTTCAGGGCATAGTTGGAGCCACTGAATCTGCGATTATTCTTGTAGGCAATGACTCTGTTGGGTCTGTGACGTGCTCCCTCCCAACATTACTTGTTCACGTTCCTGAATGTTTTCAGAAGCTGCTCCTTTGCCTCATCTTTTCTGTCAGTTTTCAGAGACTTTCACCACTTTCAGAGACTTTTCACTACGTCTCCTTTAAGGAGCTACACCTGGCAACTCTTCCACTACCTGTTTCAAAGACATGTGCATCTAGTGCTATCCCCTCTATCATCAGGGTGTATTACTGTTATTCCTTCTCTGTAGGAACTCAGAAGGATTTGTAGACTTTGTGAGAAGGATAGTTTTAGAAAGCGCTTGGAGGAAACTGGAACTTACTCAGATTTTCTCAGTATACTACGCTGCTCTTAACACTGTGAATGCCCCTCTGTGCCAGCAGTGCTTTCTTGTGGCCAGATTGATCTAGTAATGCCCTGGTCTCCTTCACCGTCTCTTCCCAGTATATTCGATAGGCATCAGTTTTTCCTGCAAGAAGCACAGCTTTCTCTGTAGTCATTAATGGTTGCCTGAGGAAGCAACACGATTGAGCAAACAAAAGACTCTTCAGGTGTATGGTGTCACATTGGAGGAAAAATGCATGCTGCAGCCTAACTTCTGATTGTCAATTACTAGACACTGATGGCTAAATGTGTTCATATGTTTATATGTATATATAGTATACCTGCTTTGCAGGAAATTATGACCATGCTAGTGGTAAGGGTGGCAAAATGAATTCCAGCATCTTACTGACTTTCAAGTCATCGTTAGTGTAAACCAAAAATATAAAGCTGGGTGTCCCAAGCTGGACATACGAAAGCAGAATGTCTTATTTGGAAGTCTGGGAGTGAAATAATAATGTTGGTATTGATAATTCTTTAATATGAACCAGCAAACTCATAATGTAGTTATGAGTATTTTTTGCTTCAGTTAATTAAAATCTAATCATACTTTATTTGAGCAATGTTTTATTAAAATTTGGAAAAGAGTTATTATTAGAGAAACTGGCATAAAATTAAAGGATTCTGGCCCTGATGTGTAATGGTACTGGCACAATATACTCTGCTTCCTCACAAGAGCTCTAGAACAGTAAGAAATGGTTTGGCTTGAAGGCAACAACTTGTTAGCTTCCTAGAAACACATTTACAAGGTTTTCTTTTTTTTTTTTTCCCCTTTTCCTTTGGGGAAAAAAAAAATAAAAGATCAAATCTAGCACAGTCTTCCTGAATTGAGAATACATTTAAATTCAATGTGGTAAGCCCATTGAATTCAAGTTGTTGAGCCATGATAATTCATTTTTCCGTAGAGAAAGTTGGTCATTGCTTATGAATATGCCAGCAGAACAGACTTTTAAATTAACTGATCACAGAAGGTCAGTTAGAAATAATCATTCTGTCTAGTAATGCAGTTTCATATTTGATTAAATGCTAGACTGTGAATTCTGTTATAATTTATAATTGTACTATTCTCCAGTGGGATTAGTTTAAGTTTGAGACCCACCCTGCAGGTACTTTCCTTCAGAAGATATTGTTGGGGCAAAGAAGCGTCTTTGCACTCAGGGTAATATTCAGAAGATCTATTGATTTCCCGGAATGGAGGAGGGCTCAAGCTATGTTTTTCTTTTCTTTTTATTGGTCCAAGTTTCAGCCTGTATTTGTTTAAAAACTTATCTTTGTTTTACTCCTTCTTTACATGCTTTTATATCTGTGTTTCCTTGCTGTCTTCCATGTCGGATCCTCAGGCATGTCTGCGCTTTTTAAAAGATAATTACAGAAATATAGTTCAAATTCAGTCAACATCTTCTGTCTTTTGTTTGCTGTATTAGTGTTCATACAGTTGTACGTTAATTTTGCTGTATACCTGTCTTCCTAGAGATACAGCTTTTACTTGCATAAAGGAACCAAATGAGTGTTCTTTTCTTATACTGCTTTTTTTTGAGAAGGGATAACTAATTTGCATCAATTTGTCTGCTATAGTAGAGAAATAGTTTGGATTTCCAGTGTTTTATGACTTACACAATGGTATCTTGTGAATGTTTTCTTTAGGGACTGTATTTTCAAGGCCTTATAAACTCTCATATAGTACAAAAGTGAAAATAAAGATGGAAATACTGCTTGGCCAGTGAGATCCACCATGTGATATATTGATTTTAATTTATGGGATTTTGGCAGGGGGAAAAATGGTTAGAAGAAAGCAGTTCTGCATGTGCCACCCAACTATAAAATCTCAAGGGATGTTAGTGGATGCTGTCCAAAAGATTAGCTGTGAAGGTTCTGCCTCTTTGGCTGTAGCTAAAATTACTTGTTTGGACAGGAAAGGAAAAACCCCAAGAACTGATAAGATTGAAAGACTTGCGATTTAAAAAGGGATGCTTGCGATAAAGCATTAACATTGAGACAGTGGTCTGTTCTCTGGTCCACTCAGGGTCTGAAGAGTTGGGGCCTGTTTACGCTACCATCAGTTCATGATGAGTAAGTCTTTAGGTAAATGATGCATGTGTCTATGTCATGTGTTGAAATGAATCTTTTCTTCATGCTTTTTTTTTTCCCTTTTACTTGCCATGTCTAGTTAAATATGTACGCCTCTGGTAACAGACTCCCAAGGGGAAAAAGCACTGTGTACTCACATGGATTAACTAATGAATAGTGCATTGGATTCTCTATCCCGGGGTTTATACGTGCTGAGGGAATTAAGAAATTCCTTCTCAGAACAGGTAAAAGTACCATCTGCTTTCTGAGAGGTGTGCTGGGAGGTCTGGAAAGGAACAAAACTTGCTCTAATCACTTAGCAAAGTAGGACAAGAAATACTTATGCATGCCAAGACTTCAGGAGATTAATTAGACAGTATTGTATTCTCTCAATACTAGGCAGTTGTAGCTTGTAAGGGTCTGATTTATCTTGTAAGAGAGCTCTGTGGGAGAAAGAGGAAGACTTTTTCAGTAAGAATGCAGAATTTAAAAATGCTCTTCTGTGCTCAGCTTCACGATTTCTGCATCTCCAGAGCACCCTTCATGTACAAAGATCAGCTGTCTCTTAAATGCTCCTACAGCAGGGCATAGGAGTAATGTGTAGGAATCATTGGAAGTTAAGTTCACTCCTTTTTCAGGTGACCAGTGCTTGAGAGGCAGTGGTGCTCGGTGAATTATGCTGGTTATGCCAGGTGAATGCAGAAGAGTGTTCTTTGTGTATCAGATTTGCTGGGGTTTTTGAGTCGCCTTGGGTGTGATGAGATCGTTAATCAAGAACCACGCTGTGTGGCCAGAGGAAGAAAAAAAGGAAAATAATTTTATACAAAATTTAAGATGCTTTTCTGAAAACAGAATTCATTTCTTAATATGTTGTTTTCCTCCTCTGTATTTTCATGCTAATTCAAGGCCTTCAGGTATTTGAGATTTCAGCTAAGCTTTTGTAAGGTATTGTAATTTCTGCATCCAATTTTCACAGGCTCTCACTAAAAATAAAACATAAAATAAATACTAACTGTCCCAAGCTTTGCTTTATGCAAACTTTTCATCTGTTACACACAATAGCTGTGCACACAATAGTAAAGTACACAAGGTCTGTAAGTTCTTTGATGGTATTTGCCATGACAAAAGTGCTCCTGAGTTTAACTGTTTTTATGTAATGTTAAGTTTTGATGTTTGCTTGTGCCCAAAAATGATCATTTCAAGCAGATCACTCCAGAAAGTTGTTCCAGTGGTGCTTTGGGGGAGGGGGGTATGAAGAACCTGTGAAAATAAGATGACAAGTAGATGGCATGTAGGTTTACAGTGATTGATTTGAAACTACAGCCTGTAGGATGTTTAAGTGCTGGCTGCTAAGAAACCGAAGCCTTTGAAGTTGTTATAACACTCCAGCCCTGCAAATACTGTGAAAAATATCTGTTGATAGAAAGATGTGAGCATATGGCAGATAATTATCCTGTGCCTTTTTCTGTGAGCAATTTCCCCATGGTGGCCCATGAAGGCTCATTCCAGACTAATGCTGTAACCACTGGACCCATATCTCCTCTGTATTTATGTGGAGCATAAGTGCTGATGTTACAGTGCGATCTTTCTCATTTCAGGTAAAAACTTACATTGGTACTGATTTTTAAGCCCCTGTAGGATGCAAGTTTTGTGCATGTGGTGTGCAGAGACATAAACAAAATGCAAATCTGTACTTACATTATTCTTTGTGATAATTATGGATTGAAAGATGCTATAGAAATGCATTACGACTGTTATGGGCTTGGGCGGTTTTGTTTACTGACATTTTCTCGTGAAAGTTAATTTCTTGCTTAGAAATATAAAAGTACACTAACTTAAAATAAGATCTTGCTGTTGTTTCCTGTAGTATAGCCAGGAAAAACAGTTACAATCTGTCTTCTTTAAAATCACATTCCTGGAAGATATTCTGGCAACCTGGATATTTAAACACATTTCAAAGAAAAACAACTTCAGATCAATTAGAAATTGTTATCGTATTTTCTTTCTGATAGCGTGGAATTATAGTTTGCTGCAGACATTGCCTGGAGTTATGAAATAATCCAGTAACCTGTGAAGGAGGCTGTGAATTAGCTGCTTATGGAACACAAGGTGCATTATGTTCTGAAAACATAAAGGGGGAATAGGTAATCACGGACACTGGGTAGTTTGCACAGGCTCTTGATTAGCTTTCTGGAAAGATCAAGGAAAGACTGCAAAGCACAAAATGTTCCAGAACAAAACTTAAATGTGGTTTCTTTGCCAAAAGTCGAATAGTATGGCTACTTTGGAATGCTAAATTCTGCGTGTCTTTGCTAGTAGGGCTGAGAAGCTACTTTGTGAGGGTTTTTCACTTGCCTCACCTCAAAGAAGATCTCGTTAAGACTGATACTGTCTGGCTGCAAATTTTCTTTGTCTCTTTTTGAAATGCAGTTGGTGTCATTGCTATTCATTTAAATGAGGTACTGTTGAAATGGCTTAAATTGCACTCTGTGGGTGGCCTTATAATATCTCTACTCTGCCTCTTTATATATACTGTAAGTGAATTGATTTTCTCAACACTTCGGTCATGTCTGATGGTCCAAAAAACTTCGCCTGTCAAACTGTTCACTTAGTGTGCAACCACCTCCTGTCGGGTGACGGGACCAAGAGCCAGGGAGTTCCAAATTAACTTTGCACCCCAACAAAATCTGTGGGGTTATACTTAGTGAAAATTACGCTCTTTGGTGAGCTTGTTTAAATTGCTATCTGGCAGATCTTCAGAATAGATCTCCTGAATCACTTTGGATTTCTCTAATGTAGACACACTTTAATGGATGCCTATGGTCTACTAGTCTCTGTATAATAACTGAATATTATTTTTCTATTTATATTGCTACACGGCGTGAGGTGGAGGGCAAAATTAGTAGATGTACATGCTATTGCTTAATTACTCTAAGGTCTAGATAGGTATTTTCTCAGAGACCTTTTCCTGAAACTTAGTCCAATAATGAGGAAAAGTTAGCAATTGCCAGGGAAGCTTCTGCCACAAAATAATATTCAACTTCCTTATGTTGAATTGCTTACTCACAGATAGGCAAATAGTAATTGGCCGTCTTCTGTGTGACAGTAGCTACAACTGTGGGCAACAGTGGTTCTGGAATCTGGTCTTTATCATATGGAAGGTCTTGTTCCATTACTTTTCCTGTAGACCATTTCGAATTTATTCCTGTAGACCATTTTGAATTCATTCCCTAGCTGGAAAAATGGGGATTAGCCAGTCACAGATGACATTACCAGGCTCTTGTGTCCACAAGAAAATACGTAGTGGTCTTCTGATGCTACTAAACCTGCTACTAAAATAAACTGCTTAAGATGAGGTAACAATTTACCTTTTTAGAAAATGGAAGTTACATAAGTTGTTGTATGGCTGAGCCAAAAGACAATTAAAAGGTTGAAATTAAGATCCGAAGTGTGGAGTTGTTCCTAGTTCTAGTGGAGATTATGGAGAACCATGCGAACAGTGTCTAGACAGAAGAGAACTGTTTAATTGAGCCTCCATCTGTTTGCTCAGAAATGACAGGTAAGTTCTTCCATAATATGCTGAAAAAATGATAACATTAAACATGATCATAACCAATCTGAGGTGGGCACGTAAGCCTTCACGTGAGATGCGCATGAATGAAGAAGTAGTTGCAGATGCACAGTTTGAGTTGATTCATACTTGTATATTGTTGTACAGTGGGCCTCTTTCAGTCTAGCTGGCTAACTTTTGAGTAACTTAGTTTGCACTGCAGAGTTCCCTTAAAGATATCTGTTGGCAAACAAGACAAGGAATTTGATCCAAGTCTGGATTTCTTTATTTTAAATGCATTAGTGATTGTTCTGTAAAATTTGATTAACTCTCTGGAAAGTCTGCAGAAATCTCATTTGAAATTAGAAAAGATTTATTGAGTGAAATATGTAAGCTAGTTTGTCAGTACTCCAGTCAGTGGTCTCATTTTTTTTTCTATAAAATTAATTTTAATTGCAATTTTATAGCAATTTCAGATAAAAAACTCTTTTCAGCATGCATGTCATTTTCGTAAAATGATGTAAACGTATAAATTTTGTCAGGGACAAAATTGAAGGTGAGCAGAGCAGAAGGAAATTTTGAGAGAAAATTTGCTGCAGAAAGCAACAAGTCTTTGCTGTATACATATTTGCTGGTTATTTCTTTAATTGGGTTTTTCATACCTGCCAGGCTTCAACAGTCTGGCTGTAGAAGATGAGGTTATGTGTGTTTTCGTGTTTCCAGGGTTTTTCTGAAGCCGTAACAACTAAAACTCATAATTTTGAAGTTGCATTCAGAGCATAATTCTTATGCAAGATCTGAGTTTTGTAGCAAAACTTGGAGCCATGGAACACAGAAACGCTGGAGGTTTGTCTGTTCTTCTATTTTTTAAATATTTTAAAATACTATTTCTTAAAAGGCTGTATTGTCTAGGGTTGGAATACAGCCTTCAGGCAAGCAATCAGAAAATGAAGCTCACAGGCTGCTACTCCTTTTTGCACCAAAGCCTTGAGCTTGAGATTTTGCTTATTAAAACAACTTCCAAATTCTAATAGTATATACAATTCTGTATTGCTAACTAAAATTTTATTTAGAAGGTCCTTTATCTCTAAAGAAGGAGGTCAATTTACCGTTGCATGGGCACTACTCATTGACAAATCCTTGCATGTTCTCAGAAGAATCATTATAATGCTGAAATTGCAATGATCAGGACATTCTACAAGGGATCAAGTTGATAAACATCAGATTCTGCTTTAGTTAGGTTTCAACAATGTATGTTACAGGTAGTTGCTTACTTTGACTTTGATTTTAAAAAAAGAAGGAAAATTAAAGAAGGTACCGTTTGAAACCGAGTGAACAATGTAGTATGTATTTTGGCATACTGGTGAAATTGGATCACAATAAAATGGTTTTAAAGTATTTTCACATGAATGAACCTAGTGCTTAGGGCAAATTAGCAACACTTAAAAATATGTAAGAAGAAATGTCGTACATAAATATGTCATTGTATTCAGAAGTGTTTGTGTTAAAATTTATAAATTTAGATCTTCTGAAAAGAACAGCACTTCTGCAAAGTTAACACAATGTCTAGAAATGTGATGGCCAATTTCCAAATAGCAAGCAGTACCATAATATAATTCTAAAGTTAAAAATTAATGTTTATTTAAATCAGAACTTGCGTTACAGAAAATTTGTGTAACCATCATATATTCACCCTTTAATCGGTGAGAATCTGCTGTAATTGATACATGTACTGGGTGAGTAGTTGAATTTTTCTCCAGGTGATTTGTTTTTATAATCAGTTCATACTTTGTTTGAATCTTTAGTTACTGAATTAAAGGTATTTAATAAAGATCCTACAGTCAAATAATTCATTTTAATTTCTGTAGCTTTAAGGCAAGATGGCATAAACAGTGTTTTGATGCAGTGCTCTTGAATTCTTTGAAGAGAGCAATACTCTAGCTCCATGCTGGACAAATGACAATGGATTTCCTCTTGCTCTTTTTTTGTTCTGTAGTGTAATGTTATTTAAAAAACAAAAGGTTCAGTTGCATTTAGGTCAGTTATTAAAATATTGTTGGTCATTTCCTTTGACAGAACATTTCTATTGTGTTATACCAGTGTCATTAGGAGGAAAGGTTATTCCCACTTGTCTGGCTGATATCAATATGTACTGGCATATTACATCCTCTGGCTTTCTGGAAATGCTTTATTTGAGCAGCAGCTTGGGAACAGGAAATTTAAGGTTACACACAGTCTGGTTTCAGACTGCATGGTACAAAATGTGTTTCCTAGAAGACGCTGTCTACCTGTAAAATGTTCTCTAGTATTTTGTAGAATCATATAAGCTTAAATGGGTTCCAGTTTGGAAGAAATTTTTATCAGCTCTAGATGGCAGACAAGGTGGAACAAGGCTTTCAGTCACTCTGTAGTATGTATTTGAGGAACCTGTATGAACCGTGTTAGTATCTGACCATTCACCAATTACTCTGGAATATATTTTACCTTTTAAGATATGGCAGTGGTAATATTCCCATTTAATAGGTGTTCTTACTGTCTAGGACAAAAAACAACAGAGTACTTCTGCTTCAAGTCATGGTCAAATGTGGAGTCTGTGACACTGTGGTAGCTTCTAAAGGCAGAGGTTCAAGGATAGTATCTTAGCCACGCTGGGCAGCCCTTTCTACCAGAATCATAGTGGGCAGGAGAATAGTAGTACAGTTTAACCCTGTAGCTGTTCATTGAACTGTTCATTCATCCATGTAAAACAAAGCGAATTGTGATCAGCAGTTATGTCCTCTTGTGTTTCTTCAGCTGAGCCTGTCAGTCTTGGGTGAATCTGTAAATTATATAAACATGAGGGTTTTTCAAGTCTGTACTGTAGAGGTAAGTGTTCCCTTAAGTGCTCCATCCACACTCTAAGATTATAAATTTTTTTTTTTTGTCAAAGCAAGAACAATGTCTATGTTTCTGAAGAATGAGAATGAAAATTCTGAATGAATTTCCCCCAACCATTTTCTTTTTTATGTATGACAGAAATGTATGTTTTTCATTCTAATCACAGGAATGAGCAATACATAGACAGTTAATGCAGCGCTGCCAGCCATAGTCATTCAAAAACCGTGAATCGTGTTGCTGAAAGTCATGACAGTGATCTAAAAACCATGTTTATGAGACAGGAAAAGGATTGTATTCCTAGATTGTATTTCTTTTATTTTTGTCTCTCTTTTCTGTGTGTAGATAGTGCATACACAGATTTCTTTGCCTCTCTGGTAGGTATTAACTTAAATGAGAAGGGTTGGAGGGGATGGGTAGAATGTAGCTGAGTTTCTCTTAAAATTGATCCCCTCCAGGATTGGGAACTTCAGGAAAAACAACATGTGGTGAGATTTGAGATAAAATTGCCTTAGTAAACATTATAGATTTTTTTTTTTCCTGCAAAAAAGGCAAGATTTTCAAGGAAGGAATAGATATTTCATGTTGCTTTCGCTGGCAAATTTGGTTTGTGTGTTTTAAGTGATGATGCTGAAAATGAGAAATTAATTTTGATAACATCTTAATATGGAGGGAAACAAATACAAAGTTGTGTAAAGATAAATGCTTGAAGTATTAAGTCATCATACACACATACTGAAGTCTGTATAAAACCATTCCAAAGGGATATATCATGAACTACAGTCATCAGATATAATAAAAATTATAAGCCTTTTTAAAAGAAATAGCCACATAGTTAGAGATTAGGCTACGACTAGATTTCATTGTACAGCTGATGGTATGGTGCCTGGTGAATAATTGATTAATCTTTCTATCTGCCTTTCCAGAGTATCAGATGATAAAATTTGTACACATCTCTCTAATTTCTTTTCGGGTCAGTACTATGGAGTCTTACCTGGATAAGAGCCTCTGTTTCTGTTTGAGTTTTTTGTAAACCCCTTCACAGAATCAAAAAAATCAAACTGAGGTTGGAAAGAGCCTGTAGAGACCATCTACCTAGTTCAGACCCCTGCCTGGGCAGGGTCAGATAGAGCAGGCTGTCCAGGACCTTGTACAGTGGGGTTTTGAGTATCTCCAAGGACAGAGACTCGACAACCTCTTTTGCAACCTGTTTACTTGTATTTATTAGTCTTGGTGTTACACAAAATATGGATAGCTTGTATATTTTCGGGGACCTGGTTTTTATCCAGCTTCATTCATTTACTTAACCTAGGTTAAGAACGTAATTTTTTATGTGTTTGAATACAAGGCGGTCTTAAGTTAGCTTCTTCAAAGCACAGAAATGTTTTCTGTCCTTTCATTGTAGAAAATGGTGCATACCAAAGCAGTTTTTCCACTGCAAGGTAAAAAAGAGCTAATGCTTTTCATGTCCTTGCCAAAGAATGTAAATTATGCATATAATTTACTAATGAAATATTTGCAACTTCCAGGACAAAAGTAACCACTTTGGGTTCAGATACTGCTAAGTAATTTTATTTGAAGCTACTATATTGAGTTTTTTGTAAAATACAGACATCTTTGCCAGTTCTAAGGATCTTAATGTTAAATGTACAATCCATAGAATTTAAAAACCCGTTGCAGCTAGTTTGTTGTCATATGTTCATGTGACATACAGAAATTCAGAATAATACTGGTTATACTGAAAGCTGACCAAAAGCTGCATGACGATGTTAACATGCCCTGAGCTTGTATCAAGACCTGTTGAGGACTTCAGCACAAAGCATGTGGGCTTTTGCATCAGAACTGTCTCATGTCCTATCAGCATGGAGTACAGGGTGAGTTCTCATCTGCCCTTAACATAAATCCATTCTAGGTCAACCAGATGTAGGCATGCAACACTGATCATGTTAGGTATGGTTTGTAACACAGAAAACCTCCTGAGTAAATCTTACTGTGCATGGAAGACTGCTCTCAGCCAATGTGAAAGTAGTTAAACTGAGAGATAACATCACTACTGTGCTACTGACACAGTTATCTTCATTGTATTAACATTTTTATTTCTCTTAACTGTGTTTCTTCATATACAGTCAACTTGTAATAAAAGCTTCTGCCAGGCACATTGAAGAGACTTGTGTACGGATGGCATTTGTGTTACAGGGATGAGTCAAGGTAACTCTAGTGAAGAGACAGTCAAGGTGAAGTAAAGCACAAGGTTGAGGCAACAGAAGAGAACCCATTTGCTCCGCCGCTGTCAATACTGTACCCACTATTTGAATAGTGGAGCAGAGTAGTTTCTGTAGTTGCTGTTAATTTAGCATATTCACTTGGCTGACTGCTTTTTGGATCAGATACTGTGCGGGGTTGTACTTACCTGATCCCTGTATGTTTCTCATCAGTTTTAATTTCTTGAATTCAAACTTTACAAGTTCTCAGATGCAACATCATAATTTTGGGGGAGAACAGAATGGTAATTTGGGCCTATCTGTGTCTGGTAGTAGCCCTGTTACCAGTTTTCTGGTAGGTCCCTGTATGGACACTTATTTTACATTAAGGTTTGCTTTTGCTGTTTGACCTGGTTTTCTTCCAAAGCATGATACAACCTTTGCATTTGATATGGTTTAGCTTTGTCACAAAGCTTCCCCATGCATCTGCGCCTCTGGTATGAGTGCTTGTCTTTCTGTTGCTGCAAACGATTTTGGTCTCTGTTCTTTTCTAATTCAACAGAATTTAGCTTCTTGGAATCCTTCAAACCCCGAATGCCTCCTGCTTGTTGTGAAAGAGCTTGTGCAGCAGTATCACCAATTTCAGTGCAGTCGATTACGTGAAAGCTCTCGTCTCATGTTTGAATATCAGACTTTACTTGAAGAGCCCCAGTATGGAGAAAACATGGAAATCTATGCTGGAAAAAAAAACAACTGGGTAAGCTATTAAGAATGTTTCTGCTAAAATGCTTTTAGTGATCCTTTCATTTTAATAAATACAGCTCTTGCCTTGGAAAACTTGAGTTGTTTCTGTGGGTCTCCATGCTTTATGTTTCCAATGGAGAAAACTTCTATTTGACTCCAGCTCACTTTCTGCATTCCCTGTTTTGTACTGGTATTCCACTACCTTGGTTGACCCAGATTTCCTGGTGAGTAACTGTTTTTCAACCTGATGTTAGTTCATCTGATTTATAGATGAAAACTTTAAAAACTGTTGAAAAGTCAGTGCAGTATTTACAGGGCACAGTTCAATGTTATGTGGAAGCGTGAGTTATCGCTGAAGATTTGAGAGGCAGAATAACAGGTGTTGCTATGATACCTCGCCTGGGCAAATCAGCCTGCTTAGGGGTAGGATGTATTAGGGTGTGATTCCACATTACAATTGAGTTGATTTCATTGATAGCTGCAGCTGCCTGTATCTCTCTGGCACTTGTCTAAGCTGAGATGAATTGTTTCAGGAACCTAAACTGGAAAGGGGGGAAAAAAGACCCAACTAATTTTCTGCAGAAGGACAGGAGGAGGTCAGATGGGCTAGAGAAGTGACTTTGTAGGGCCATGTCTTCATACAACAGTCAGGCTTATCTGTTTCCTGAAGTTGTACCCTTTGCCAGGGAAATGTGCCATGCTGTGTAGAAACACTCTAGGTACACCACCTCAGCCTTTTAAAATGAGGCTATTGGCAGTGTAGACATTTTGGTTAGTGTGTGATTTGATTTTTTTTTAAAAAAATTTTTAACTGATCTTTGCCACAGAGTAAGCTTTGCAAAAATGGGTCTTTTCAGCTAGTAATGTATTTATCATGGAAAGTTTGGAGTAAGATACATCAGGACATATCTAATTGTGTTTATGCTGAACACGTCTCCCTCCTGCTTTCAGCAATAGCGTACTCTTAAGATACAATGGCCTTCAAAAGCAGTATCTTCTGAAATAGATGCCATCTGAAAATTGATGAAAATTCAGCATTCTGGTTATCAGGGCCTAGAATTCAGCTTTATGTCACTTTAACCATCCTGAAGTTTTAAGTGATGCAAGGTTGTTTACTTTACAACTCACAGTACTTATATTCATCTGCTTTTCTTTTCTTAGACAAGTCATCTAGGCTTTTTTATTTTAAGCCAAGAAAATTTTCTTCATCAGAGAATTTCAGATCTCTTTTTTATGTCTATAGATCAGAATATTTCACTGAAATTAATTTGTTCTTAAATGTTATTCTCTATAGCTTGCATCACAAACAATTTGCCACATCTGTATCATCAGACTGTTTTATTTAAATGCAGAAGGCTTTCTGAACCGTACTGAGATTTTGTCATAATTTTTGGCAGCTGCCAAAATTCTACTCAAGATTGTAGAAAACTAGGGTTTTTTTCCCTTTTTTATGGAAAAGCCATATCTACTAAAGCCTTTTGAATGTTTCTTCAGCCTATGGTGACTAATAAAGAAATTTGTTTTGCATTTGAAATGCTTAGTTAAAAATATTCCAGTAAAATAGATCTTAAATACATTTTGAGGCAAATCCTTTTAATCATTGCGGAGCTATTTGAGGTTTCTATAGTGTGTGCTTTGTTTTGAAAGTTTACATTCTCTATCAAGAAGACTCTGAGGGTTTTGTTTGGAGATTCTATGAATCTGGTATCTGCATGACAGAGGCTTGTTTGCGCGTGTCTTAAAACTCAAAACTACGAAACTAACCTGTGTGGTTCTCCTTTCAGTCCTTTACAACTGTCTTGTTAGTCTTGATGATCACCATAACAGCAGTGTTTATCTGAAATGCAAGAGGTAACCTGCATGTTATGTCCTCTGCCTAGAAGTCATTGAAATTTGTGTCGTTGCTGTCTCTCAGGAATCAGTAGTAGCTCAGCAGACTTCTGAAATAATCATCCATGAATGAACCTTGCACAGTGTTATGAAAGCAATCATCTTAAGTGCATGAGTTTGAAGTTTGAAGAGGAGGCCTGAATTCAGTGCTGTGTCCCAAAATGGAACAGAAATTTGCTTTTATACCTTTGTTCCAGTACCTTCAGTTTCATGAAGTGATCTCCAAAATCTATAGACAAATAGACAAAACATTATCTAGCCTTAGTAGCTTTGTGTTGGCAGAGCACCAGCTGACACAGATGCCCATTAACTGTCTAATCTCTCAGTGCTGTGGCCAGAAATGGATCTGGCTCGACCTGTTGGCTGCGACCAGCTGGTTGGGGTTGGGTAGGTGAGCACCATGGACAGGGACCGCTCCTTGCCCAGCTTTTGGAAGTAATACATTGCATAATAATATTGACTGAATGACATAAAAGATCTAGGCTGCAAGTTCGTATTTACTTGTATGTCTTGGAGCAGCTGATGTTTTAATCAGAGGCCATTCATCTGTTCAGTGGCCATCTCTGTTCATCAGACTTGGTATTTTACCAGAAATAATTTTCTGGATTTTATGGCAAATGTTGTACGGCATTTTTTGGAAATTAAGTCCAGACAACAAGCACCGTCTATAATATCCATTTCACTCTAAATAAAAAGTGAGTGCCCTGACTGTCATCAGGGCAGTTTTCGTATTATACATGCACAAGAAGTTGGTGATTTTTCTCCATGTATAAGTAATGCAGTGTCAGAAAGTTGGTGTCTACCCTCACAAGTAGCGTCATCAGGAGAGGTTTCAGAGTCTGGCTTTAAATTAAGGTATGCTCACTTTTTGTTGCATAATGTTTCTGTGTGCAATTACTTTGCCTCTATTGTGTGACTACCAGGGACAAATTTTAAGGCCAATTCTGAGCTAGCTGGCAGTAGGAGGGTGGGTTACAATCTACTGTCACGTAGGTAACCTTACAAGGGTCACAGAAACCCTTTTGACAAATGATATATCTGGCAAAGTACTGTTGGAAAGGTTTTGATTGCATTCAAGATCTTGTTTTTTCTTGTTTAGTGACTGGAAGGTAGAATGAGTTATCTGTAGTTCATGCCTGATACATAGACCAAGAAACAAATTGGCACTGCTACTAGCATTGCTTATTGTCCATCTGCCTAATACAGCATCTTTTTCTATATATGCTTAGTTGCTTCGGGTGAAATGTTTCCTTAATTTAGGCATAAAATAATTGACGGAATCCAGTTCTGTAGAATTTTTTCCTCCTCGGTTTTAATTCATGTCAGTACCACAGCAAATAATGTGCCTAGCAACCAATCCCTTATATTCCTCAGCTGTCCTGCTTAGCAGCTTACCATTCATTTTGGAAAGCCAGTTTCCATTGGCTTTGACCTCCAGTACTTTCTCAGACAGGCTTGTGTATCGGCAAGCTGTTTTCCTTCAGTATTTTATTCAGCCAATCAATATGCACTGCAGTTAGTGGGCTCCACGATTACGGAGGCTTGTGGTCTGGTGGTATATGGCTAGTGACAACCCTCATGTTTTCTTTTATGCTAAGCTCAAAGCAATTTACGGATTAGCACAGCTAATCGAGAGGGGAGGCAAAAGTACTGGCTATATTGCAAAGGCATATGTCAAATTGTCAATATCAGTGTAGTTGACTGTGAACGCTTTCCTCTTGAAGAGTTGTAGTCTTTGGCAAGCTGTCCCCATAACTGTGTGGAGTTCTTATGGTAACATCTACTATGTAGTAAATGTAGTAAAGCAGTGACCTAAACGGTACCCTTCTGACATCTGTGTGGGTTATAAGCCCTTGAGTATTGAGGGGTCTGAGCATTGCCACAGATTGCCCAGAGAGATTGTGGGATCTCCATCCTTAGAGATATTCAGATGCTGTCTGGACATGGTCCCAGGCAACATGTTCACTGTCAAGATTCTATACATCTCTTCCGTGGGTCTCTGCTGCATTTGCTAGAAAGGATGCTTCCATTATTTCAGACGTATTACAGGCTTTTGCTTATCACAAGGTATAGCTGCATACACGATAAAGATGATCCTGTTTAAAACTAGTATAGTGTTTACATTCACCCTTAATGAGAATTGCAATAGGCACATTCACCATAGATGCACGTGCACTCTGTTAAAATTTGTGTATTGTACACTTCTTGTTTGAAGTATTTTTCTTCTCACATTGTCTGGCTATGCAAAACATTTAAAATATTAAAGTGAAAATTAGATACAGATGATTATGGTCAGGAAAAAGTAAAGTAGTACATATGTGTTACCATGGGAGAATGAATGCTGCATATTCATACAGCTTGTCTTTGTCCCATTGCCTGTTAAAGCGAAGTACTGTTTTTTAAAAATTGTATGTCATCACGTAACTAAGTAGCATATATGTGCAAAAATTGGGCCGTGTTAAAACTGAAAAAAGTTTTGCTACCTTGTCTCAAGATGTCCTAATATTTTGTACTTAACTGCATAAAATTAATGTTTCACGCTTTTTGTACTGCTAATTCAACATGACAACTATAGCTGCTGTATGGCTACTTTATTGAATTAAAAAATAGAGATGACAAAAAATTAATATGGAGGAAATCAGGGAGGCATTTGTTTTTCAAAAAGGGCCAACTTCATTGCTTCATAACCAGGTGGACAACGTCTGGTTTTAAGGAAGTGGATGAAACAGAAAGGAAATCCTTTCCATTTCCTTTGCATACACTTTATGCATAAAAAAAAGCAATGTGTATGGGACGCTTGGCAAAATTTCAGTGAACAGTTGTCTAGGTGTTAATAGTCACATAATTCTGAAAACAAATTATATAAAACCTTCTACTTCAGTTCTTTCCTCTTTGTTTATTCAGAAGACACTTTTGATACATTCTCACCTTACTCAACACAAGTTCTTTTATGTATACCTGCAATGTTTGTGAAGATGCCTCTATTTTATCTATATGCTCTTATAAAGTTGTCAGTTTTTTACCTTTGCTTTCAGACCATTTGCAGGTCTCGCCGGACCTTTGTCCGGAAATGAGTAGAGCCAAGATAGATCTATATTTAGAGCCTAACAAAGTATGGTCTGATTTTTGTCATGCACATTGTTGTATTCTGACTACTTTTTGCTGTTGACTTACTGGCAGTGATGGTTTTGAAGTGTTTTCTCATATGACATCTGAAATCTGTAAATTATTTTTTTCCTCTTTAGTAATTCCATTGAGAAATGTTGTTTTAAATCTCAACTCTTTTGTTTGGTATGAGCTCTTACACATTTTTCTGGTTAATATTTCATCCTCAGAGTGTTCAATTTGTGGTTCTGCTTTAGGCACCAGGTCTCATTAGTGTTATCTTTTTTCCACAGACTGGAGAATTCTCAGCTCGCTTCCTATTAAAGTTGCCTGTAGATTTCAGCAATATTCCTACATACCTTCTCAAGGTAAAACGAATGTCTAAGTTGACAGTATTTGTGAGAGAATATGTATCAGTAACTATTTTGACTTTCCTACCCTCCTTCTCTCTCCAAAAATTCTCCAAGAGTTTGAAAGTCCACTCTTTCTAAGCCTGATCGGATTATATTTTGGAAAGGTGATTTTAGATGTACTATTGTTTTGCATGCTGTTTTACCAGGTAGTAAATATACACCTATCACTCTGAAAGACCTCGCAGGATTTGGGTTGTTGTAGAAGACTGTATACAACACGGAGGTTCTGGCTTTTTAGACAATACAATAAGTAGCAAACTCTTGACCATACCTAAGGTATTATTTTGTGGAATAAACTTAAGTATTTCCAGATAAACTGCTTTGATATGAATATATGGAATTTCGTGCTATTTAAGTGTTGGGGTTTTAATAAGCAGTCCAATTATACTGGTAATCTTGATAGTAGAAACAGAAAAGCAAACTAAATATACCATTTCTTAACAGGGAGTGAAAGCAAGTACTGGTGACATGAACTGAAGGTTTTGATGATTACTTTGCTTCATTGTTTACAATAAATGTTAATTTGACCAGATACTTTAGAAAGTAGGACTGCAGAGTATTGATGTGTGTTGGAAATAAGTATTTCTTTCTTTGCTAGGGAGAAAAAAAATCAACCAAACAAACAAAAAAACTTGTGACAAACTACCAACATAGAATAATTCGAAATTAGTGATTTTCACAGCAGTGGGACAGTCACTCTTTCAAGCAGTTACTGTGGAAGCCCATCATAATGTCAATATTACTATATTCAGAGAACGCAGTGAGAGATCTGGGTTCTCTCTGTCTATTATTACTGTCAGGATGAAGTGTCAGAACTGCTACTGCAGGCAAGGTTTGAGTCAGCTGATGTTGCCAACACCCATCTTTCCTTTAAACTGTATGTCTGCCTCCTTACTCAGCTTTTTACTTTTAAATATTTGGAAAGGAGAACAGCTACTTAATGTTTAGCAACTAGTGTGTTGAGATGAAAATGTCAGTGTAGATCCGATTAGCTCCTCCTCATCTTATTGTTAGAACTGTCTTCAACTATTGCTAGATCACGATTGCAAGTGTGAATCTTCAGTGTTTCTCCAATTAGATACCTTGAACTAAGAACCATGAAAATAAAGGCAGGCACAACTATAATCTAACTGAAATTTTTGGTTGTAATCTGAGGTAAGTATCCTATGATCTCTTTACCTTCAGTAGACTGCTTGCTGTTGGAGTAATGAGCCACTCATAACTTTCTCCAAAGCCTCCAGAAATTTTCAGTTTGTTCCTATGTCCATGGTAGCAGCCCTTCTCCCAGCTGCTGTCTTTTTCACTTGATGGGAACATTTCCAGTCAGATGTAAGAGAGTTGACCAAGGCCTTCTTAGGGATGATGGCATTGAGAAGCAGCATGCAGCAACAGTTCACCTGTACTACAGGATAGCTGCGATTTGCTTCTGAAAGACCCTGTGGAAAAAAGGAGACTGAGAACATCCAACGTGAACTACGCTGTCTGCTCGTACCAGAACTCCAAACTGTTGTATTTTCCAGGAACAATATTAAATTAGTCAAGACTTTTAGGACACGTTCAGTAGCTTCAGTCATAGGGCTGTCTCATAGCCCTGCTCAGTCTCTGTGGAAGTGACATGACTTGAAGGTTGGAAGGTGGTGTATGACTTCTGTAAGTAACTGTCATTGTGTAGGAACCCTGTGACAGAAACAGATTCTACTTTTGCTTCTAAAGAGTAATGTTTTAACTCATGAGAGTGTACTCCTCCTTACTGTAATTCCCTATAACATTCACTAAACATCTTCCGTCTTCCTCTAAACAAGGTTGTATACTGTGGATAAATCGTCAGTGCTCCACAACCGCTTACTGGAGCGTTGTTCACCCTGACTACTGAATGACTCATTAATCTGAAGGAAAACGTGTATTTATTTTGCGTGCATGTGTGATGTGAAGAGACACACACAGAAGGTAGCAGAATCAAACTTTCCCAGTCTGCCTTTATTTTGACATTTCTAAAAATCTTAATCTCTTAGCTTTGGAGTTTTAAAATTAATGTATTTTTGTATGTAATAGCCTGGATTTTTACAACTTCTTGCTGGGCAACTGATGAAATCCTTAGCTGCTTTATGCAGACTTCTACTATGCAAAGCGACAGGTTAACTGTCTGTGCAGGGAAGATGATGTGTAGTCTGGATGAGAAGCCATAGGAGAAGAAACACTGTTTTATTTCAGTAGTGTGTGTTGATGGCAGGAGAATTGTTTGATTCAGGCTCCAGCATGGATTATGACAGAGAGTGTTCTGTAGCAGGCATGGACCTTTTACTCCTGCTGCCTGTAGCTCCTTGGATTCTGACATTATCAGTTATATGAATGTCATCTCATATGCCAACAATATAGAGGCAGGTAGAACTGGAGCTGCTCCATTGTGGTTGAAATATTTATGCTCTGACTACTCCAAGTCCATAAAGCTCTTTTTAAAAAAAAAAACATATTTTTTTTTAAGCTGTTCATGTCTGTCTTTTTTCTGTTTATTTTTTTTTAATGCACTTTTGACATACATAGATCTTTCATTTGTTGCAATAACAGGAGTTTATTTTCCATCATGTCTGCCAGTTGTGTTGGCTTCAATGCTACCTGCTGGATTACGGTACATGATAGATCATCTAATGATGCAGTGGAAATAATGGTTAATATATTATCCTGAAAGGTGGAAGAGCAGTCAGTAATTGAAGGCTATTAGTGTATTAACACCTTAATGTTTAACTGTAGAATTTAACGGGTTTGAATCATGTTCTAGTCTGTAGCCAGCCTTATAGTGTGCAGTAGCTTCTCTATAACGATTTGCAAAGTCTAAACCTGTGTTAATGCTCTCTGCTATCCTCTTTTTTGATGTTTAATTAATACTGCTTGTATTAAAAACTGGTGAAATATTTAAAGACCATTATTTTTGCCTCATCAGTCACTTCTAGTACCCCAATGATTTGTAATGCTCTTCTGAAATTTTTATTGATGTCAGTAGGTAATCACAGTACAAGTGTGACTGTAAAGCTGAATACAGTAAGCCAATATTCAGATTTGAGGATGTAAGCTGTGAGAACGGTCTGTAGTGTTATAAAATATTTGGAGTTGTTGAGAATACACTCCAGAATCATAAGATCTTACTCTCTCAACTTTGTACTGATGGTGGTGAGAGTATTCTCCTTTCCCTATAAAGAATAAAAATTGGAATGTGTAGCATAAGTTGGGTTGTTGTGGACCACAGAGGTGGATTTACCAGGTTATTTTAAAGGTATTCACTGCACCAAATTTACAATTCAGTTCATGTGTGTGCATTTTAAGGAAAATAGCTGAGTATATGAAGGAGAGTGCAAATGATTCAAAGAGCAATGCAGAGTATACTGTCTCTTCCTTTGAATTCTGAAATTCTAGTAAAAGTTCTTCAGTTATTTATTTGGAAATGTAATACCCCTTGTAATGGCTGCAGCAGATGAATATTTTTTTTCTAAGTTTTCTTGACATATTCCTTCACATTTGAAAGAAAAAGTATCATTATTTTCCAAGCTAAAGAACTGTTCAAAAAGAAATGTTGGTTTACAATGAAAAAGCACATTTAGGAAAGCACACTTTCAATTTTTTTTTCCTTTACAAAGTTATGCTTTAATGCAAACATTTTGAATTGAATGTGGACCTTTGTATCCACTTTTGCGTTGTTTTCTTATGCAAATCCATTTGACATAAATGAAAATTTTAAGTGTTTCAACAACTGCAGAATCAAGCTGGTGGCTCAAACTACTGCAAGGTTCCTTACTGATAAGTCTTTCATTAAGGTTCTCTTACTTGACAAGAACATGGTTTTGGCTCAGGAAAATCCTTACGTCTGTATCTGTTTACTATTATACTTTCCCTTACCCTTTTTTGCAGTTGGATTTTTAATCAGCACATTCATTTTGGCTTAAATTCTTTTCTGTTGGTTGCAACATTTTTGGGTTTTGCCACAGTATTTTATAAATTGAAGTATTCACTGTACATACTAGTTTTGAGAGTCAGTCTCTAGTTCACATTTGTGCCTCTTTACAGATCCCATGTATGCCACAGTAATAATGAAGGTAATGGACTTCGCATCTAAAATACCTCCTCCAAATTTTGTTTCATTTTTCGTAGTTGTGTTCAGCTAGGGAACATGTGTTATCATAATGATAATTCATTAAGTATCTCCAGTTCAGTAATTTACAAATTGTACTGGATTATGTGACTGTAGTATGATTGCACAAGATGAGTGAACTTGAGTATGTTGCCGATGATGCTATTGAAACAAGACATTTAAGTATGTTTCCTTTATCTTCATGGGGTTTTTTAGGTTTTGGCTAAGTAAGATGTGCCCTGATTACCCCTACCTTCTTGTATGTAATTTTTGAAGTATTCATTTCCTATTCTAATGTACCTGCTTGTTGTGCCCTGGCGAATGGCTAATATTTGGACCAATTTAGCTATGATGCTGTGACCAGCACCCTTCCAATAATTTCTTACTATTCAAGTGTAAAGGAAATATGCAAAGCAGACCTAATTTCTTTTTGTAGAAAATTTAAAAAAATCTTTAAACCTGTTTTTTCTGAAGAGCTTTTTTGTGATGACCATCACATTTAGTGCATATCTTTCAGAACTGAAACAAATAACAGACATTGTCTAGACACATTGCCAGGGGCCAAACAGTTGTGTGTAACACTGTCAATGGAAAAGGTTTATCCTCAAGTTCAAACTGAAAGATAAGAACATATTTTTGTTTTTCCTTACTGTGATTTCATCATTTGGAAGCCTGTTAAAAGGTGTCAGTGCAACTTTTGTTTACGATGTAGACCAAATTCCAAGTACTGTGAAAAGGCTGCAATACTTGCGTATGTTTGAGTAATCAACTATAGTAGAGAACAAACAGAAGTTAAGTATAATGTGCACGGTCAAATGAGACCTTTTCCAGGATGTTTTCTTTACTATTGTGATTTAGCAGTTTGATTTATTTGACAGCACTTAAGGTTTGCATGAAATTGCTGCAAATCCCAAAACACAAACACTCTTGTATAAAAAGTAGTATTTCTGCTGTTTAGCTCAAAAATTTGAGCTAAATATTCTGAAAAAATGGAAAATAAGGAGGTGATCAGTCCCAGCCAAGATGGCTTTTGTTGCCTTCTACAACGGGGTTACAGTGTTGGTGGATAAGGGAAGAGCAACCAACATCATCCACCTGCAATTCTGCAAAGCGTTTGACGCTGTCCCACACAATATCCTTGTCTCTAAATTGGAGAAACATGGATTTGACAGATGGACCACTCAGTGGATAAGGAATTGGCACTAAAAGGGTTGGGGTCAACAGCTCCATGTCCAAGTGGAAACCAGTGATGAGTGGCATTCCTCAGGGGTCAGTACTGGGACCAGCTCTGTTTAACATGTTTGTCAGCAACATGGACAGTGGGATTGAGCGCACCCTCAGCAAGTTTGCCAGTGATACCAAGCTGTGTGGTGCGGTCGGCACGCTGGAGGGAAGGGATGCCATCCAGAGGGACCCGAACAGGCTTGAGAGGTGGGCCTGTGCAAACCTCACAAAACTCAACCAGGCCAAGTGCAAGGTCCTGCAGGTGGGTCACGGCAATCCCAGGCACAAGTGCAGGCTGCGAGAAGAATGGATTGAGAGCAGTCCTGAGGAGAAGGACTTGGAGGCATTGGTTTATGAGAAGCTCAACATGAGCTGTCAATATGCGCTCACAGCCCAGAAAGCCAACTGCATCCTGGGCTGCATCAAAAGAAGTGTGGCCAGCAGACCAAGGGAGGTGATTCTGTCCCTCTACTCTGCTCTTGTGAGACCATACCTGGAGTATGGCATCCAGCACTGTGGCCCCCAATATAAGAATGACATGGACCTGTTGGAGCAAGTCCAGAGGAGGGCCACAAAGATGATCAGAGGGCTGGAACACCTCTTCCATGAAGACAGGCTGAGAGAACTGGGGTTGTTCAGCCCGGAGAAGAGAAGGCTCTGGGGAGACCTTATAGCAGCCTTCTAGTACCTAAAGAGGGCCTACAGGAAAGATGGGGAGGGGCCCTTTGTCAAGGAGTGTAGTGATAGGACAAGGGGTAACAGTTTTAAACTGCAAGAGGGGAGATTTAGATTAGATGTTAGGAAGAATTTCTTTACTGTGAGGGTGGTGAGACACTGGAACAGGTTGCCCAGGGAACTTGTGGATTCCCCATCCCTGGAAGTGTTCAAGGCCAGGTTGGACAGGGCGAGTGGAAGGTGGCCGTGGCAGAGGGGTTGGAACTAGGCGATCTTTAAAGGTCCCTTCTAATCCAAACCATTCTACGATTCTATGAAAAAGTATAATATTTTCTTTTGCTTTTAAACTTCATTTGATTTTTTTGGTAGCTGGTTAACCAAAACCTGATGTGTAGCATCTTAAGGTTACAAAGTCAATGGCAAGAAGGAATTTGGAGTCCAGATCTGACTTGATCTTTTTACGCTAGACTGTTTTACACTATACTGGGCAGCTACCTCTCAAAAGAGCATAGAACATTATGCAGTATATGCTATTTGACTGTCTTCCCATAATGTATATATGTCTTCTATATTGGGTAGAATGATGGACCCGTACATCATATGAAGTTTGTCATCTCTGTCGTGCCAGCTGTCATTTTACCTCTTTTACAAATAGGAAATCTGGCAGTTTGAGACTTGCAGGAAATCCTGAAGTAATACGTAGTTCTCATAATTCACAATACTTTCACCATGCTTTCCAGAGAGATCTTTTAAGCTAATACATAGATTGCCATTAATCTTATACTACTTAGGACTTCGTGACAGAGGCAGAAAGTTGACTTCCTGAATTGTATTCGGTAATGTATTCCTTATTTTGAGATGTATGTAAGCATTCAGAGCAAATAGTTTGAGTTTTAAAAGTAGATGTCAGTATGATATTCACTAGATTGCGTATTGTACCAGCATTAAATTACTTGGACAGAATATCAAATCGTCAAAGATTGTCTGGGTTTCTTCTGTTAATAGTTTAAAGGCAAACTTTATAACATGCAATTATAATGAGCCATTGAGATTTTTAGATTAGAAGTGGGTCTGTGCAAGTTAGTACTGGCAGCGTTCAGAACACAGTAGTTTGTAATAGCTGAAGCCAGTAAATTGTATGATCTAGAGGCCATGAAAATAAATGTAGCCTGTGTCTGTGGAACACATTTATCAAGAAGAGATGTTATTGATACTTGTCTCTAAGCATCTTTAATTTTAACCTGTGCCCAGAAATCTGTGGTTTACTTTTGCTCTCCACTCTTTTCATCAACCAGGTACCACGGAGGAACTTTTCTCCAGTGTGGTGGCCAGTGTCAGAATAGCAGCCTGTTGCTAGAAGCATGCAAACTCCAAGTAGTGAGGCCAAAAATAATAATAAAAAAATAAAATAAAAAAGAAAAGGTGTTCACGTTGTGAAATGTTTCTGGCAGTTTAGGAAGTTGTGGAGTCAGGAAAAAAAGTGACTGTTGACAAAATATTGTTAAGTGTCTAGTTTGCTGTAATAGCTTAAAAAACATAAGTTCTGTCAGCTGTAATGGTTTGGGGGTTGTGCTTTGATGCTCTTGGGTTTTTTTTTTTTAGCAGGATGTTTCAGTTTTCACCGTAGGTAAAAGTGTAAGATCCTACTTATTCCACTGTATAGAAGCATTGTGCTTCTTAGCTAGTCTTATTGCTGCAGTCTAATTATTAACGTCACAGAGTTTTGCAGAGTAGGTCAGCCCTCTTGCCCTGCCACAAAATCTACTGATTCTGGCATTGGAGAGTTCAGAGTAAAGTGTTACTGCTATAATTCATTGAAGCTCCAGAAATTCTTACAGAAACTATGATTTAATTAGTCATCCTTTCATGATTTTATTCTAATATCAGCTGCCCGCAATCCAAGGGAGGCAAAGCCCTATAAAAGTATGCTTTATAATCAGAACATTTTATATTTGAATGTTGTTAACTGATCAGTTGCCTTCATTCTCGCTAAATTTTATTAGTACAACTTTCTCACAACAACATGATTTGTTTGTAGTAACTGGTCACTAAAACCACATAGAACATGTTAGCGCCAGGAGCACCTTAAGCTCCATATGCTGAAAGCCAAAAGCAATTTTTTTAAATCAGCTTTTTCTGTAATTCATTGGCAGATTTTGTTAATAAGATCTGTCAACTGGAACAGCTCGTTCTGCACAGCTGATGATTTTTATAGGTTATGATCTTAATATGAATCATAATCTCCAATGAACTGTATTTCTGGTGACAGTTATCTTATATTTAAACATTTTATTTTTATAATGCAATAGTAAAGCAAAGGACCGCCACATCTACTGATAAATTAAATCTTACAATAGTCATCTCAATTTCTGTGTTTTTTTTCTCTAATTTGATAGAACTACTAATTTGCTCTTCTGAGATGAGTAGAAACAGGTTTTTTTCATTAATTTTCTAAAAAAAAAAAATTGAAGAAAAACAAGTTAAAACGAAGAGCTTCTGAAATTTAGAAGCCTTTTTTTGCATCTGGTGGGAAAGTTTATAGACTTTCTGTTTATAGTTATGTTGCGTGACTTCGTTCAGATTTACTGCCTTGTTAGGGCTTGTAATTTGTACTATTGCTTTACATTTGCATTCTATGCGTTGCATAGGAAGAATGGAATTCAATAGCCTTAAAAATAATTGCAGGTTATTACATAATGATGGTGCTTGTTTTATCTGTCGTGGTCCACCCATAGTATGTAGAACAAGCAGTGGTCTTAAACTGGGAAGAGGACCTTGGATATGTTTTTTAACACTTCCTTATTTTCCCATTTCCGTTTCTTCTTGAAAAGAAAAGTATTTGAGAAGTTGTTGAGCATATAATATGAGCATAGCAATAATCTGTAAAATTCATTTACCAGCAAATGTGCATTTGCAAATATAGAAGTATACAAAGCATGATGGTAGGATGTTAAGAAGGGTATTTTAGTGCTGAGCCCACAGCCTCTTTCTACTGTTAGGTTTCTTCCTTAGGCTTCAGGTCAGGGCTTAAGTCTTATAGCAGCTCGTCTTTTGAGGTTTTAGTCAATTTTGTATGCAAAAGTGCCAAGTTATTTACCGTAGCAGTGATTGGGTTGGTTTAGTGTTTTGGGTTTTTTTTTGTTCTGGCTTTCAGATTACTAGATTATGTCTGTCTTCTTAAGAAAGAATAGTACTAACATGAATGTACGTCTGTATGATGATTTCATATGATTCTTAGTCATTCTTGTTTTGGATTCTGTGATTTGCACTCATGACTTTTTTCTGTTAAATACACAAAATCCTTTGATGGCTGTCAATCTAAAAAGGGGGGGGTGTTTTGGTTTTTTTTAATATGTATCTGAAAAATAGCTGTGTAGCAGAGCGTATTACACTGCTCGCTTTTATTTGGTTTCATAGGTTTAAAGGTTTAAGCCAAAAATATTTTAAAAAAAGAAAAATTATAGCTTTACTGTTGAATCAGTTACTCTCAGCAGTAAACATTCTGAGGTTGTATGATCCATCACATTTATTTTTGCCTAATCGATACTGACAGTGTCATCGATCATAATATCATGAAACATAAAGTTAAAAAAATAATAAAAAAAAAACCAAACCAAAAAGCAAACAAAACACAACATCTAGGATACTCTGCTGTTTTGCACAGCATGCACAGCATTTTCTCCACTAGTTGCTAATGAATAATGTGCCATGTCTTCAAGTTTTGCATTTCTATAGTAACTTCTATTTAGGAAAGTAGTCGCTTGTTTACATAAGGTGTATTTCGGTAGTTTCTGTTTTAGAAGGAAACTTCAGATGGAGAAGGCTAAAGGAAAGACTGCCTTGTCCAGCAACATCTCAGTGAGACACTGAAAGAAAGATAAATAAAACTTAGACCTGTTGACTATTTCTGTTTTAATGATTTCAGCGTTCATGCTAGAACTTGTACGTCTTTTATGTGCTGGGACGTGTAATCATGGCAAACAGCACGTCCATGGGAGAGATGGGGCAGTGGGGAGGAGCATTAATTTGGCTTCATTGGATGCAATTAGGTGTGCTCCATAGGTCTTAACAGGTTACTAGTACATTAAAATTTGGGCAAAAAGATGTCCTTGAAGTAAATGTTGTTTTTCAGTCCTATAATGAACTGTCTGGAGTGCATATACAATATTTAAGTGTACCCGCGTAATGTAGATAGGAAGTACTTCTGCTGAAGGAAAAAAGTGAAATAGAGTTAAACTAACAATCCTGCTCTGACTCCTGCTGTTCTTTGTCATTTTAATGATTTGCTTATTGGAGTTAGCTTTTTTTTTTAATAGACTGCTGAAATACGTAGCTTTTTAATTTATCTAAATGTGTTTATATATTGGGAGATATCAGATATTCTGTGTTTTACTGTAACATCTTTTCTGGTCTAGAAAAATATTAGACAAATGTGACTGATGTCTTGAGTAAAACTGATGACTGACTGATGATATGTAAATAATCAGCTACTCATTTGCAAGAGCCCTGAGGACAATGTAATGTGTTGTTTAACAAAGAATAAACATGCTTGTTCCAAATTATTATTTTCATTGTTTAGCATTTATAGTGTGTGTCCTAGATAAAATCATTAATTCTATCTCATTTCACCTAGACTCATGACTTTTTGTAAGTAATAAATCTTATTTAATTTTCATCTTACTATTGTTAAGTGATAAGATTAGCTCTTGAAATGTCAAATTATACGCAGGTTACTATTTTGACATACATATAGGTATTGTCTCTTTTTATCTACATAGGCTAGATGAAAATAGTAGCTGAGCATCTCACATGTTCTTGTTTAATATATTGTTCACAGTAGTTGTCACATATGGAAAAAAACCCTCTGTTTTTTAGACAGAACTTGAAACATGGAGGAACTAGGTGTATACAAATTTACAGTGGAATCCTGAGCCGTGAGTAGGGAGTCCTTCCTCTCCCCTCTCTTTCTATAACTTTTGCAATTCATCACAATTACAACAAGCAGTCATTCAGGTCCAGTGCATTTTGGCACGTTATTCTTAAAGGAAAAACAAGCTACTTCTGTCAACAGGGAGAGTTGTACGACTTCGGAGTTGTTGGTGACTTTTATCATAGGCTGTTTTTCCACTGATGCAGATTTTTGTGTTGTCCCTCCTTAAAAGCCTTTACTGTTCTTGAGTGTCTTAAGTACCTGTTGATTTTAGTTATCATGTACATCTCTTAACATGTGGACAATAACTTATAAGATATATATAACATACATATGACTTATATAAATCACCTTTTCCATTGAAAAACTGTATGCTGCTACTTCCCCCTGCCCCCAAAAACTATATAGTTAAACAACAACAACAAAGCTTCCCTTAGCATTAAGACCAGGTCTCAGAGTTCCAGCTATTGATCCAAGCAATAAAAAGCATTTGGTTTCCATTTCTGAAAGGAATGAGATGCTCCCTGCATGCCACTGACTTCAGTGGCAATAAACTTACTGCAAGTACATAGTATTTCTCAGGAACAGGCCCTTGTTAATATGTTACAGAGCTTGATGAAATGGAATGCATCTCTGATGATGCTTATAACTTCTCAATACCTTCCTTCCAGAGTTCCCAGAGCCCAGTTGGGTTCTGCATAAAAAAAAAAAAGGCACTTTAACTGTTTAACTGACTTAAAAATGAAATAAAATAAAAAAAAAATAAAATTGAAAAGCAAATAAATGACAGAGCAAGGTGTAGAGGACATGAAATCTGGCTTGCTGACTCTCTGATAGTCCTCTCTGGGTGAGAAATATCTAAACTAAGATACAATTTTAATTTGATGTTCTTTACACTGTATTTCCTCTTTGTTTACAAATGGAACACGCGCTTTCTAGGTAGAATGTAGTTCTTTGGGTATCCACTTTATTTTAAGCATATCATGTATTTTGACAGTGTATGTAAAATGCTATTAAAACGGCAGTAATTTCTAGGCTTTGTTCTGTGTAATTAACCTTGACTGCACAAGAAATACTGAACAGAAGAGCTGTTTATCTTGCATTAAATATTCATTTTAAAATAGCAACTCGAGCTACTTTTGCAAGTTTTAATTTTATTTTTTTTAATTTAAAATTGGAAACCATTGTTGTGACTTTATTTCAAGATGTGGAAATTAATAGATGGATACTGGGTAATAAAAAAGACTTATTTAGAGCAGGCGGTTTATTTGGAATAAAGACCAGAGACTAGGATTTATGCAACTTGTTTGGTAGAAATAAAGAAGTGTGGTGCTAATAATATGAAACTTTAGGACTGTATGCTTTATGAGCTCTCCTAAAACAAAAGAAATCTTGGAACGAAATTACCAGAGGGGTTCTTCTGGTTGCAATAGCAAATGTTTCATGAGAAGCTGTGCAACTGAATTTGTAATAAACAAGACTGGCATTTTATGATTGTGTTCTTGCAGCATCAGTTTTACGGTATGGCAGCAACTTAATAACTAAAATATTCTTTTTTTTTTTTTTTTTTTATTTACCACATGTTGCCAGTTCCTTCTTGAAAAGATGTGTGATCAAACTGCAGCCAGTTTACAGGCCTTCAGGCAATGATAGTATCAGATTTAGGAGACTATACCTGTTAAAGCAACTTGGAGGCATATATTATCTCTCTGACTCATGTGAGGCAGTATTGCAGAATTATTTTTCCTTGGCTGCTTTATTTATAAATTTTGTGAATATAACTGCATAAATTTGCCTCTCCTAGAAAAATGGTGTAGAAAACTTTATGCCAGCGATACCAAAATGTTATCACCGCTATCAAAAGGTAATTAACAGCATATGAATAAAGAGTATATTAATAAAATGCTTCAATAGTAAATAAAAAAGAATGAATAGCTCTGAAAAGGTAACTTAATAAAAGAGAACTGAGAATCGTTGGAAGTCTAGTAAGAAAAAAAAGGTCCATAGAAGATTGAAAAATTGCAGTCCATTAGGTTTGGAGGGATGCATTCCTGGGAAACTTGGAAGATTGTGACAGTGATATGTGTAAATAAGATGTAAAAAAAATAATTTTGCCATGCAGTTCAGCAAGACAAAAGGTGAGTGTGTACTTAGTAAAACTAACTCTTACAGAGTAAGGTGATATGTGTGCAGTTTTCTGGCACATGCGGATGTAAGTTTTAAGATTTTAAGTAAAATAACCAGATTTGTGAGCAGTATAAATTGCGAAGCTTCATTTCCTACAGGCTTAATCCCTTGTTTCTTTGAATCTCTACTCTGTGCCATTATGGTTCTCCCGTGGGTCTCTCATGTAGCAATTTATCAGGTGAGAAGATGGGACATGTTTTCACTGTTTGGCACCCCAGTTGCTACCATTCATAGCAAGGTTTTTTGGTTTTTTGTTGGTTTTTTTTTTTTACCTATGGCAATATTTGGTGGGTAATCAGTTGTCTGTCTTCTCTACCTGACTGCGGCTCTTCATATTCCTTCTATCAACTTAATGATCTTTGAGACTAAAAGGAGGTCAGGGAAATGAGGGAAGAGGGCACAGAGGCATCTGAATGTGTGCTCACATACTGAATCTGAAATTCATACCCCCCAAATTAAAAGGGGGAAAAAATCATTACAATGTGTGTACATTAGAATGGAAAACTTGCTGACATTTATCCAGAAAGTTTTAGAACAATTTTGCTCGAATGGGATGAATGCCCATGTAGAATAGTTACACTTGGTTAGCACTGAGACATTTGGTTGAATTTGTTTGTAAACTCCTTCCTGCAACCTAATCCTCGTTCAGTGTTTTTTAAATCAATTCGGGAATGCCCATCTAAGGGATTATACGGTTTAAAAATAAATCTTTAGTTAAGTGATCAGTTGCAAGAACATTTGTGGTAGGACAAGATGCAGCTGGTTTTGTCCTTCCTCCATTGAGTTGTTCGTCACTGTTACTGTGAAGGAGATCTCCCCCTTCACATGAGCTGAGAGAATCGATAGTAAGTTTTCAATATGAAGACAGCTTAAGAGCTCATTTAATATGCAAAAGCTATTTTGGGGTCAGACAGAAAAAGCAAGAGTCTGCATTTATAGAGAAATATGAATGATCTCCACATTACCATATTAAGGCAACTTTGGAAGGTACTATCAATTAAGATATTTACAGCTATACAAAACACATTAGTGTGTGCTTTTTGAATCACAGAGAAAGAGTGGAAACAAGTCTTATCTGTTCATCTTTGTGTTCTAATTCTGGATTCTTTGACAAATACAATGAAAAAGATTCTTATTGAGATAAATATTTTCGAAGCTTAGTGCATGTAAACTTTGGAAAACACTAGTTTGAAACTTTCACAGTATTGTCTCCAGATATTTACTTGTTTCTCCTGTGCGTGAGTGCTTTCAGATCCTTGCAAAACTATTACATGGAGAACAAAGTATTTGAAAATGCTCATTTTGTTACATTTAAGTAAACGATTGGTTCAGGACTACTTACTTTTTCATGCATCCATGAATTGGAAACCAGCTTCTAACACGCTGAGAGCTAGGCATATATACAGCAAAGCATTTATCAATGTTGATTGAGAAAGGAATAGTCAAAAATTGACGAAAATACCTTGAAAGTGTCCTGTTAAGTAACCATCTGTAAATATATTAATTCCATTATTTTAATGGACTCCTTTCTTGATTAATCAATGACCTTATTCTCTTAAGCATATCTGTCAGGACGTGTCTTCCTAACAGATCTATTTGGCCTGGAGCATGTAAGGCATCATCCTCATCTTCAAACTGTGTTAAGTCAAGAAAATGTTGTGGTAATGTGGGCATCGCTTGTCCAAGAACATTAAGAACCTTGGTCAGGATCTTTTTAACCATAAAAGGAAGTGTGTTATGCTTTCTTGTTTGGTATAAGTTGGAAGGGAGTGAAAAAAAATACAGAAGGAATTTTTATTGCAGAGAAGTATTTCCCTCCAAATAGTACATGAAGGAATAGCGTGTCTACAGAAAGATTTTGTTGGCAGAGGAAGAAGTAGTCTGAACTACATATTGTTGCTGATAAATGTTTTAGCTCTAGATGAATAATGTATTTAAAATTCAAATCTGTCTAACAGCAGAAACATAAAAAGTTAAATTTTAGACACCTACTTATTTTTTATCTATTTATGCAAATCTTTCTCAGGGTACTAGGCCTGACTATTATTTCCTCCCCCCCATACCTAGAGACTGTTACCAATTGCAGGTGTTTAGTAGCGTACCTGTAAAATAAAGAAAAAGTAAATGAGCTTGCCATTGTGTGTTTCCGGGAATTTGCACATGAAGAGTTTTTCAGAGCAGTTCCATCCTGGTGGTGTACAAATGTAACTGTTAGCAAAATGTTTATTTATTGCTCTTAAATATGTTTTGTATTTCTTTTGAGAATGATGAGAAATTCCGGGGCAGTTGTATTATTTATGGTGGGAAAATGATACATTTTATTTTAAGATTGTGAAGTCATAAAAGAAGTTCAAAAGTGAATAGCCGCTTTTACACTCTTCAGTTTGCATTCCATTTTTAAGAGTATATTTCCTTCTTAAATGTAGCATTGTTAACAAAATTCTTAATCTCGAGCTCACCTTTAGTGACCAAAACTGTTGAGCATAGTAAGAGGAAAGTATGCTCCCTTTTGTTTCCATGGGTGATGCATGTGTTGGTAAATTACGCATAAGTATGCAACACATGTCATTAACTGGAAAGACTTTGAATGTTTCTGAGATTCTGTAAAAAAACAACAAAGCGTTTTGATATCTTTAAAGCCTCTGTTGCGGAGTGTCAGTGTCTTCTCTTTCCGTATCTCACGCTGATGAAACTACATCTCAACGTGAAGGACTGAGAAGCACAAATTTTATATTCTGTTTTGATTTCAACAGAGGTTCTTAAAGAGATTCAGTGTGATGCTGAGAGAACAAGTCACATAATCTCTTGGGTTTTCCTACATAAAACGGGAAAAAAAATTAAAACTTTAGTGACATACAATTTCACGTTGATACAATGTTTTGTTTCTTTTTTGCAGTCTTAAATTTCTTTCTAAAAGAAATTATTGGTTGTACAGCTATTCCAGTAGTTTGGAAGCATTTACATGCTGAAAAGGCAGGTAGACAACTTTTCAGTAAGTGTGTGCGTGCCTAATATGCGCTTGTAATTTCAGAGCAGTAAAAGGATTCCTAAGAGTTCTTGTCTTTTTTTTTTTCAATTGTTATTTTTATTTACTGTAAAGGACTGGGGGAATTGAGAGTAAAGTTTACTTATTTCTGCTGTATTTTTCCTACAGTGTGTTTCGTATAAAGTTAGATGTATTGCACATATGAGATTTAAAATGTAGATTTCAATCAATAAAATAACACCTACAAAGCAATATATTTATAGAGAAGTATACCGTATGGAATGTATATTGGCATATAACTTTTTGGAAGAATGATTTAGCTTCACTGAATCTTCCTTCTCAATTTTTTGCATACAAATACTGAAAATAATAGTACAGCTAATCAGAGCAAGTGATTATTCAGTAATGAGAATCAAGTCATTTGCTTTAGGAAACAAGGAATCCCTGATATCCTCAACTGTCATAAAAAGTAGTTTATTTCTAGCTTTAAGCTGATGTTTTGTCTGGAGTGAAGAGCAAATGTGTACATCATGTTTGATGGGGTTTCTTCCCTGTTTTGCAAAGAAATATTCATTATGCTTCATGTTGTGGGAAAGGACCAGCTAGTGGATTCATTTCCCTGTGTTTGTGTTAGAAAAAACAAGAGGTTTATAGTCCTGGAAAGTGATCAAGGCAAGCAGTATTATGACTCCTCTTACGAAACCAGTCACATATAACTTTTTTAAAACAAGTATTTCAGATGCCTTTGTAGAAAGGCTGGTCTAATGGCCCAGTTGGTGGAGTTTTGGCCAGTCAAGAGACAATTGAGTTTTTTTTATTCCACTAGGTGTATTCTGCCCTCACTGAAGTCAACAGGAACATGATCAGAGAACTATATTCATAAACATAGATTTTCAAACCATCTGAAATACGAAGGGTAATTATACGGCATTATATATAAAGGCTTCTTTGTGTTATATGCTTGTTCTGTGTTTCAGAGGGATAAATATATACAAGAATTGTGGGTGTGTCAAAGCAGCAAAACTGGTTCAGACAGGTAAAAGCATTTGAAGTGGTGTCTTTTGCACCATTAATAGTTTTAAGTTTGTCTCAATATTTCTGCATCAATATTATGAATCCTGTTTTCAGAGATTTATTACTCCTATAAAAGCATCTGGCTGAAATTTTAGCTCATCGGACGAATTACTCTTTCGTTCTTTTTCTATTAGAAGAATTTTGTGCTGTCAGTGATAGTTCTCTGATACTGGAAATGCTACTGCAACTCGAAATTTTTTTCTTGTTGTTCATGAAGCGGTTGGTGGTAGTTAATGGAATTAAGATTAATAGGTCTCCTTTCTGCTACATTAATAGAGAACTTTGCAGTCAGGATCTGAAAGTTTAGAAATACTGACTTAAGCCCTGTAAGATGTATTAATCTCCACATTAGAAAATTGGGAAGTTTTTTGTTTATGAAGTTTATGAAATTTTACTGGAGTCATGTAGTGACAGAACAGAATTAGATTCTGGTAGTTGTCATTTTTAAGCCATGGAGTATCAAATACAATAATTATTTTATCTGCTAATGTAGTTGTGGCTGTCAACCTAAATTTAATATGGTATTTATTAGTAGGTGAGTACAAGCTGTTCCGTGTGCTAATCTTTGTCCATTTCAGTATTTGTTTATCATGGTTGAACTTTATGCAATTTAAGGAGCTGTCATTCAGTAGATGTTTTTAAATATTCACATAATAGCCTTTGATACAGCAATGTTGGAAGGAGAGAGGAAATGAGCAATTTTATTAATTTCAACCAAACTGAAAATGCTTGAAATAATTGTTTTAAATATTAAGTTTTTCTTTAGTCATAGGATATCTTTTAAATACTGGTTTAATCCATTTTAAGTATAGTTTGAATCACTACCAGCAGCTTAAAATGTGTGTATGTATGAATTTAGGATTACAAGCGTTTTGCCTGATAAGTACCTGAATTTAGGAACGGCCTCAGTTCTTTCTATCTTATGCACGATCCAGCACTCTATGAAAGAAACTTAGTTATGAAACTTTATTATGATACCAACTGTCCAGTTCATGAGAATTGGTATTCCCTGTGCTGAGTTGCCTGTTACCTGTGTCTGGATTGCTGATAGCTTCAATATCAGCCCCAGCAAGATTGCAAAAGCTGTCGTGATTACTTCTACATTAGCCAAATTTTCTCAACACAGAGCTCAAACCTTAGCACTAGAGGTCTGAGTGTTTAGTGCCACAGTATTTCTTGCTCTTCTGAAGACAGTGGCTTTCACCTTCTTCCTTACCTGCTCTGAACTGTGCTGGAACCCGGTAAGCCCCCACTGCATCAATGGGAGCAAGACCTTCCTTATATAAAGTTTGTTTACTTACTCTGTTTGAGTGCAAAGCATAATAAATAAGTCATCTTAGCTTTCAGAAGTAGTCTTGAAGAGTATCTTGATCATACCTGCAGTATTCTTAGCAATGTCTTTGGAATTTCTATATGCTTGAAGAAGCTCTGTGTTGTCCAAGAAAAGTTTTATCTTCTGATTGTAGACTGAGAGCTAAATGAAGTGCTGTCTTTCAGGCAGAACAACGCTGTAGGTCCCAAAGCAGATCAGTCTTACTCATGCTTACCTTATCGTTGGTAGTCATGTCAGAAGTTTGTTACCTTTCTTGTTGAGTGTTTTTTGTTCTTTTTTTTTCTTAAATAATTAATGAGGGTAACTTAGTTTTCTCAATATCACAGCTGGGTACCCTCGGGCCACATATCATTAGGTTTACAGGTGCTGAAATACAGAAGATACGTTTCCTGGTTAAAAAAAAAAGTTAGGTCTTGATAAAGTATTATTGGCAGACAGAAGTATTTCACTGATTCAAAATATATGAAATGGCATCATTTATAATGTGAGATTGAAGATCAGTATTTACTTGTCGATATCCAATAACAAAGGATTTTATCAAAGCTGGCAAAAATCTACTAAATTTCTTTGTTAGAATAGTATTGCATCTCAGTTCTGGTGAGGATTGTAACGTCCTAAGATTGTTTAATTAAATCCAACATTGTTAAGTGGGAATTAATGCAAAGATACATCTTTACAAACTGCTTAAGGCTCATAAAAAAAATCTGAGTCCAGTCTAGTCAGCAGACACCAGATAACTACAACATTGCTTAAGGTTGCTCTGGTTACTGCAACTAGGGTTGTGCCAGCACCCGTTTAAAGCTGAAGTTTCTGATTCTATTACTTAAGTTGCCTGGAGAACTACAGCCAAGAAAAAGGACCTCCTATTGGACTTTGTGTTAACAATAATTTAACTATGTTAGACTAAAGAACAGTGTTCAGGCCACCAGGAATGTACATATTATTCTAAGAATAAACCTTTTTTTAGCTGAAAGAGTTGATTATGAGCCTCACAAATACCCAAACAATATTTATAAGAGCCAGTGCATTATGTTGCTTATCTACAATGCCACAACAGTAAGTTGTAGTCCCATTCATTGGCCTGGATAATGCATTTTACCTGCAATTTCTTTAATGAAAATGTGATAGAACAAGAATGACATCACTTCATGTTTCATAGGAAATTAATGGAAAATTCATGGACTATACCTAGAAATGAACTTCTGTATCAAGAAAACTCAACAGAATATTTCCTCTTATTCGCCTACTTCAAAATCTAATCTGATATAGTATCTATGATCTTCAAAGGAAAAGCATGTTTCTCTGTTCTTGCCAATTAGTCCACCAGTGGTTTTTGTATAGTCAAGTTAGCAGGTCATGAAGTATGAGCATTTAGAGAAAGGTCTCTTCACATAAGCACTGAAGTGTTTCTCAGACTTGAAGAAAGATTATATTTATGTTAACGGACAGTGCACTGAAATATTTTATTTGAACTGAAAGAAAGAGACAGTTGTTTACTCTATGAAAGATTATTTAAAGTGTAGCACCTTTGCTACAGTCTGGTAGTGAATGTTCTCAGTGGGTGGGTGTTTACCACCATAACTAGGTATGAAACAAAGTTTTCAATAGCATCATCTTAGTTTTCTCCAGCAAGCAGTAAGAGAAGACCTCACCTGCTTTGTTCAAGGAGTACATTATAGCCTGATGAAAGTTAGAAATGGCTGTGCCCACTCTGTCCTCTTCCCCTAACAGCTCTCCAGTGTTTCTGTTTCCAGAGGCAATTTCAACTGAGGAAGAATAATGTAAAGTCTAATCTCCCCACACGAGGAGTGCGGTTTTTACAGACTTTGAACCTTTACAGTTCAGACTTACCTCCTGCCCTGTTTTTAACCTTCCAATAAATCAAGGCAACATTTCGTCTTAAGCTGTTTTCTCAGAAAGGGAGGGGAAGACTTTTTCAGAGGAGCTATAGAAACAGCAGTCACTTCATTGTCAGTCTTGCGTCTCCACTTTCTAGGCTTACTGAACCTTACGTACAGCTTCTCATGGACTTGCTGCAAGTGCCCGTCATAGTCATCTCAGCCATCTCTCTGCCGGTACAGCAACATAGACTTCCATCTTTCCTTCTCAAGAATGGCTTTTCAATTGGAAATAAGAGCCTCTAGAAGGAATGGAGTACTGCTGACATCCTCTGAACACATTTCCACAAAGGAATTCGTAGTACATTTTCACGTCAAGGGTTTTCCTACCATATTTCAGAATTTCAGATAAATCACATTGTTCGTTTAGCTGTAATTTTAGCTTAGTTTCATAAGGAAATGAGGCATCAGTGATTATATTGTCAGTGTGTGTCTGTTCTGTTCTCCCCTTTTCTAAAATAACTGTACCTCGCATATCAGTATCTTCCAGAGTGAAACGGGCTATGGCAAAGAATGCCCTTCAGTTAGTTCCTTTTCTTGTTCTAAGATAATTTGTCATGAGAGCTATAAAAAGTGAGTTAATTACAATACAAAGCAAACAAACATTAGGAAAAAACTTGGGATGTTTAGTTTTGTCTCTGGACTTTCCTGGTATCTTTATACATCTGCCTTCCAGATAGTAAAGACTTATAAAAGGGACTGCTCCTCTTTTAACAATAGAGCATCAAACACGTGGTTGCCACAAAACCAGTTATTACAGTGCAACTAATAATTATAGTAATCTTGTGAAGATTAAAGTTTTAATGTAAAGCATTTTGGAAACCAATTTCATAGATATGAAAATACCTGCAGAGAATATTTCTTAATGTGGGAACACTCCATCCTCGATTAATGCAGTGAGGTTTAAACTGCTCTCAGAATTAATGAAATAAAAGGTCTGGGGGAAGAAAATAGATACAAATCTGTAGGTGTTGACTAGTCCTAGTGGAAAAGGATATCTGTTCTATATTTATTAAAAACAAACAAACAGACAGTTACCATAAGTGCATATGTTTGGACACAGGGTAGCCTTAAGACAAACTGGTGTCGAGTAAGTGCAGTTGTTCTGAGTAAAAACCGGTAAGTCACCAGCTCGTATTTCAGGCTGAAGGGACTCAAGCAGTTGAAGCTTCTCATGCCAGAAAGATCAGATATGCTATGGAAACTTAAAAAAAACAACCAAAACACCCAACAAAACAAGACCCACCCACCCACCCCCAACCTCCAACCAAACGAAACCCCCCATCTTTATGAAGTCCTTTTGTTAGTTTAGAATAGCGAGGAATTGAATGTGGAGGAGGATAAAAGGAAATGGCATAACTTCTTTAGAGAAGAGAATGAAAATATTGAAAGTTTCCTTTTACACAAGTGTAAATATTGCCATGAATAAAATTAGGAAAGTGTTAAAGCCCAGCTAAAAAGCTATTTCAGAAGTAGACCTGTTGGAAAACTGGAAGACTCTAGAAGTTTTCATATTGATTGACTTAGACTATAGGGGCTAAAAAGCATGTGCTCACAGGGCGCCAGGACAATGGTTATTTCCAAAGAATATTTAACATTCTATTTAATATTACCCAAAGAGTCTGGGGACCTATCAAGAGAACTGAAGGCTTGATCTAGACAGAGCTTTCTGGACACTGCTCAGGTGCCAAGTATAAGTAAAGGGAGGAGTAGCTTCTGTTGTGGACCAAGCAGTTAATGATGCTGTATGAGAGGGAAAGTCTCGAGTTTCTGAGTTAATGGTAAGTTCGTGTTCATGACATGAGTAACTGTCTGGACTGAAAGGTCAGAACCGGGAAGACTGTAGTATGGATCCCAAATGAAGCAACGAAAAAGGGAGGGGATAGAAGGATCTTCAGTTCTGTTTCATTTAAGCTAATTACTGCAATGACCATCTGGTAACTAGAGTGTAACTTTTAAGAGAACCTGTATACATACATATGCGTATGTGCACCTGCATATGGCATGGGTATATCTAAGGAGCTTATCATCGTGATGATAATGTTGTGCAAAGGAAGGTAAAGACTAATAAATTGGCATAAATTTCTGTTGAAATATTACCTTTTAACGTACTCGGCTGTGGGGCACTTTACCATGGGTTGCAGTTAGTGCTATTTCTTGAATTGTTTGAAACTAATCTAAGCAAAGCACTATACATCTTATTGTAGCAAACAGCTACACCTTTGGCAGAAGTACCCAACAAAACTAAAACTGAAGATCCATTCCGGGCATATGAGCTTTATTAAAATTATAAAATTAAAACAGTCTGAGTTAAGGTTGTATTTCTAGTTAAAGACTGACTTGTTTTCCTGGATTTACTGTTTTCAGTGATGCTAGGGTTACAGTGACATTTATTGGATTTGAAGCCTAGGTGTAAGTATCGAGTGTAACCATAAATTTATAACAATTTGAAATAAATCATTAAATTGACAATTTCTCCTTTCTTTTGCAAATATCAATGAAAATGCAGATAGAATTATTTGAAGAAGTCAGGCCTATTATAATTTTCACTTAATCATGAGTTGTTATACTGCTAATGAACTGCACATAACAGAAACATATGGCTATCGCTTCGCTAGCAGAATTTTTGTTTAATCCATGGCTATATAGTCTGCAGTACTGTGAAGTTAATATAAAAGAAGGTCCGACGCGTGCATAGCTGTAAAATAAAAGTCAGATGGTGTTGGATTTCAGTGTCGATGCCTAGCAGTTCCTTTCATTGTGATGACAAAAAAAGAAAATACTCACATGCTCCATGGATAGCTCCCAATTTTTTTGTTGAAATACACAGCCTATTTCTGTTAGTACGTTCACAGTTTTACTTGGTACATTTTCATATTCCCCAACACTTTACAAGACCTTACATTAGAACTTTTTCTGGGATTCCCTGTGTGATGTTGTTTCATTGTATGCTATTTCAGTTATCATTCCTACAAAGAGTCAGAGTCTCCTGTTAGAAATTAGAACCACAAACTAGTGGCAAATAAGTTCTTTTGGTTTATGTATTCAGTCTTAATTAGAGTGGGATTTTAGACAGCTTTCTCTCATGACTAAAAGCAGTGTTTTTCAACCTTTTTGTTTAAAGCTAGATGTGAAATCTAGCTTAAAATATATTCATCAGCCCTTCTCATTCCATAGTATTTTTTTATATTTCCAAAGGTAGTAGGAATTGAGGTATTGGGTGTTTGGGGGGGCTGGAGCAGAGTGTGATATAGGTGGTTTTCTTCTGTGACTGCTGTGGAGGGTCAGCAAACAAAGTGAAAACAGTGTGCCAGAAAATCAACTATTCTTAATATTTAGAAAATAGCAAGATAGGATAGGCTTCTAACATTATATTTGGACCCCAGAAGTAAAAGATGAGACACATTTTATTTCTGGATAAACAACATAAAGTAAAAAAATGAATTTTGCACATGAGATATCAAGACAGTAGAAGCAATTTTACATAGGTTTGCAAAAAGCAAGCTGCTGATGGTGGAAAGATTAATTAGAAAAATTGACCTGACTTTGGCAATTTTAGAGAATTCCCAGAATGCGTGTGACTGGAATCTTCCCTCTCCCTTGATCCTTAAAATGCTTTTGACTACAATTTTGTGACTGATAAACACAACTTATTTTTAAGTGACTTCTTAGTAGAAAAGGCGTGATAGTTTTGGACTTGCAGCTTGCTAATGTACATAGCAGACTAAATATTGCTGTTTAACATCTCTGGTTTTAATCTGGTTTATTACAATGACATCCTAAGTATTGGCTTCTCAGGTTTTTAGCTGGCAGTTACTTTTGTTTTCTTATGCTATTTTATTTTAAAAATTATTTCCAAATCTGCACTTTTAGTAAGCTCTTTTTAAAATTCTTAATATTTTGTCCTCAAAGACGTGTCATAGTGGGGTCCCACTAGAGGTGTATATATACGACGTAAACAAAGACTACGTTCTTTTGAAACTGATGCCTCTAGGGGAACTGAGGTTCGTGAAGAAGTGGAGAGTAGAAGAGTTACCGTTGTCTGTCTGTGCACTCTAACTGTTCATACCAGCAGGGTGGAACCCAGGCAATAACAATCCAGCACATCCCATCACGTGTGAAGTTTGGACATCAAACTTGCATTATGTCAGAAAACTTCCGAAAAGAATGTAGCCTTTAATTTCTTAAATTTACAGTTTCAAAGAAGGGTAGGGGGGAGGGAGGAAGGAAAAAAAAAAAAAATCTATCACATGCTCTCTCCTATAGGACAGGATAAGAAACTTCATGTTCAAACTCTGCTGTCGTGATCAAAGTCTTGCTTGTGTGTGATGACATCATCCTCCTTGCCAAAGAACGTACTGCTCAGTTTTATCAATAAAAAGCTGAATATCTGACAGAGAACAGAGGGTATTCTGCTCTCTTGATTTGCGCATGCGGAGATGCTGTGCTGAAGCCTTTGAGCATATACAAGTGATTTTGGGCCTTGTGAGAGCATTAAAAGTTGGATTAGACTTACAGAAAATTATCCCTTGAACCTTTGAACAGATGATATAAGAAAGCGTCGGGAAAGACTTTGAAAATTCAAGGGCAGTATCAGTATCAGTGGCCTTTGAACCCACATCTTCTTCATTAAAGTACAGCTCCAGGTGCTGTAAAAGAGTTTAACAATACATCTCCAAATCCTTTATCCCAAGTTGGTGATGGATGCACTAATGGAACAGATAGGGGAAAAGATCTGGTGATCTTTTCTGAGTCAATAATCAGGAAAATCACAGTGATAGTCTTTTATCTGGAAATATGTGATGTATTATTTTAGCAACTACCACTTTAATTCATTGGGACCACATCTGAGCTGGACACCCCGTGTTTCAGGCACTGTCTTGAGCAAGGTAAACAACAACAGATGAGTCAACCTGAACCTGGGCAGTATGCTGAAGCACAAGAGTTACTGTCTCATACTCTTAAGTTCCAGAGACCTCTCTCAACACAGAATGTCACAGAGCGTGACTTGTCTGTTGTGTATAAAACAGGCTGAATGTGAATTTTTCTTCACATTATGCACCCAATTTACATACCAGTACTGATGTGAACTCAGAACGACCGATGTTGTAATAATTTTTCACTAATACAGCTTTTATCCCTCAATTCCAGCATCCTGCTTACCACCTGTAGCAGGATCCACCTTCATACAAATGCGAGGAATAAAAGCTATGTTCCTCTTCTTATTGGAAGAACTCTTTTTAGTTTTATTTTTTTTTGCAGTAATGGCTTCTTACTCGTCATGGCATCTGTACACGTATACACTTGTGTGTGTGATTACACCAAACATGTTGTTTGTGGGAATGATGAATGTTTGTAAACAGGGCTCAAGAGGACAGGATGCTCTGACTTGCGTATTCTTTTTAGGAAGCAGAAAATGCCCCACACAGATGCATACTCTCATTTTTAAGATCCTCTAGATGTAAATGTAATAATGGGACAAAGAGATAATAGAATTATCTCAAGAAGAAATGTATTACATACTTGAACTGAGAATGCATAATTAACAGTTTGTGAATCGAAAGTACTCTGGACTTTAATAAGAAACACTCCTGTTATTCTTAGGGAACAGCAATTGACTAAACAACACATAGCAGTTAATACTTTTCATATTTACACCTTCTTTTAAAAGAAAATATTCCGTATTTTTAAATCAGGTCAGCAATGCTAAGCTGCAATGGTGAGAGAGCACTGAGCAAGTGTAACTTTGCTTGTTTTTGCCTTACACTTTGATTATTCTCTTCTTCATCTGTGAAATCTTGTTGGTAATTCGTGGTTCACTGGAGATCTGTCTCGGAATATGGTTTTACTCCAGCATTCTTGTTGTGACCCATGTAATCTATAGTATTTCTGATTCTGCAGAGATATTCACTGAACCAGGAATATATAAGAATATTGGAGAGCGGGGGGAGGAAGAAGCTTTTATTAAAAAGTTGGATTGACTTTAAAAAAAATAAACACTTTTGCTGACTTCCAAACACAACATGGTTACAGAAATACTAATCATAGATGTCTTTTCTTTCATTGTATTTTAACTTTTATTCTTTTTTTTCTTGTGAGATTTATTTATCGTATCACTGAGTCATTTCATTATCTTTAAAAAAATACTCTTGTTAGTGTCGTGCTGTCATTCTAAGACTTAGCTCTGTACCTGGGATCCTTGCTTGCACAAATACATTATTCTTCCCAAATAGAATTGTTATGTCTGAATCTTCTTTCAGTCCTGAGCCCTGTATACTAATCTATTATGTTTGTTTTGTCAATTTACGTATATAAAATATAAATATCCGTGTATAGAAAAACTGTATTTATTTAGAAAGTCTAGAAAGTTGGCTTGGCAGGAAAATTATTTTATTTCAAACTGTATTAATGATCTGTTAGTACTGTAGTTAAGTACTCGGGCATTTATTATCAGATCTTCTTTTCCACTGGACGTGAGATGACTGCTCTTTGGCCTCTGCAATGACATTACTATTTTTAAAGAGATGGGAAATCAGTAAAATGGGGGAGAAGAATGCAAATACTGCTTTCTGAATGAATTATAGTCCAGTTATCTGAAGAGGTGGCTGGAGAGATTTGAGTCTCGGTGAAATCCTAGTGAAGGATTTGAATTCCAAGTTGTGTGTGTCCCCCGATCTTTATCTGTGAAAGCAAGCTTAAAAACCGGGCTCACATTAAAAAGTGGATCATAACTACATGTTGTGGAAGCAGCTTGATAGCTTTGGGAGATTTATAAGAAAGAGACTACATGAAGGTGACCTGTCATAAGTCACCTAAATGGAAACTATTTTGTGTTTTATTTTTATTTCTATTTGTTTGTTTCTGAGAGCATTGGAAGTGTATTTTTTATATTTGGAAATATTATAAATGCACTTTCAGTTGTTTCGAGTAATTCAGGCTATATATATGTGTACACACAGAAAAAAGTTGTCTCATGGTCTTTGAACAGGAGGGCCCTTTAAGGATGGCTACTGATCTGCATTCTTAGGTCCCAGTACAGTTCTTCTCAGTATTCAAAAGTATAAAAAGTAGATAGGAGTGCAGAGGTAAGTGCAAAGTAAATGTCTTTTCCTGACTGTTGTTAACAAGAAAATACCTTGGCACATGGCACGGTACTACAGAGAGTGCCTGAACGCTAATAGTCCTGGAATTAATTATATCACTACATCATAAATCCTGAATCATTCTCAAATGAAAATCTTAAATAGCAAACATCTGAGACACTGGTGAAAAGGAGTCCTCTGTGCACTGAAAACATATACACAAATGTAAATACATACAACTGTGAACGTAGTGTTTGTCTGGAATCCACGTCTGCGACTAATCTGCAAAGCCCAGATGAACAAAGCAAAGCTGCCTCATTCTTTGCTCTCTCTGCTTTGCTGTCCCTGGTTGATTCCTGATTTAAGATGCTGGTGTTATTAGTCCAGGTATTCATTTTAATATTACTTGTCCTTTGCTTGCTGTTTACCCATAACTTTCTAACATGACTTTTTAAGGAACTCAGACCTTGTTTACTATATATAAAACCTTTTTTTAAAAAAGTCCATCATTGTTTACAACCAGCCTTTAAAGATTCATTTATCTAGGATATATGCTTGTAAAGAAGGCATTTAAATTTTCAGTCTTATGCTTTTAACCAGATTCTCACGCAGTTGGTCGGGTTGTGCTGTCCTTTATTTTACCAGTAGCATCACTGATGCCAGCAAAGTAGCATATTGTGGTGTTTGTTGGTAGAAGAAATAAGATCCTGATTTTCAAGAACCATTTTTGTGGTGCTGTTGGTTTAGGGACAAAAAGTTGTTTGCCAAGATATGGCAGTATTGGCTCGGTCTGAGTGCATGCAACTGCTGCTCACTGTTTAAAGATAAGCAGGGTGATGGCTATAAAAACTAAGCTTTGGAGTCTCCAAACACTCTGTTCATCCCATTATCAGCTGGTGGTGGCAGAAGCAGGTTCTTCTGTCAGCCTCAAGGTGCTTTGCTGGAGGTTGTAGGAAGGATAGTGGTGTTGGAATCTCCTTCCTGCCTACAAAACTTCATCAGAGTAATAGTGGGGGGGGTCTTTCAGGTTGACCTACTGTTTTTAATGGTGAAAGTGTAGTGTTTTATTATAACTTATCTGGTCTCCTTAGAAATCAGGTTAGAAGTAAATAAACCAAAAACTAAGCACTCCTCTGTAGCCTTGGATAAATTGAGATCCTAGGAAACAAAAGCACTGTTTTGTGAATGTATGGAAAAATAAGGTCTGAGTTTACCTCCCGGCAATCTAGATTCCTAATATTTCTCCCTGTTTTGTGTTAATTTTATTCTAATTCACTTGCTGATACATTCCAAACTATGCAAATGTTGTTTTTTAATCTTAATTTAATCTGAATGTGATACCTGATATTGGAGTAGGTAGAGCTAATGTTCTTATACTTAAGTTTCACTGAATTAATTGAAATTTAAGATCACAAGCATCTTGCATATCAGTCTCTTTTAAAAATATAAAATATCCCCTACTGTAGTGTCACTAAAACATACCTAATAAACACAGTTGTTCAGCGAGGACTTCGATTCAGTCAATATGGTGGAATGATTGTCGCTTGCAAATGTATTTTGTATTTCTTGCATATAAAATGAATATGTAGAAACACTTAACTCGAAATATTCAGAAATACTAATTTTAGACTGTGACACACCTAGATAATTTATTTCAAATTTGATTGCCAACTTTACCAAAACATGTTTTTGACCTTTGAAGAAATTTGTGTTATTTTCTAAGATTGTGTTTTTCAGACCTAAGCAAACATTATTGTTGTGGTGAAAGTGTCACTACAACTTTTTCTGCTGTCAAATTAATTTTTATCCACTTAAGTGACATTAATCTTGAAAGTTCTGAATCTAGCGTGTATTTTCATGGACAAGAATGTTATTCTTTCTTTTTAACCATTTGGTTTTTCTTATGCTTTTCCTAACAGCATTTTTTACCCGACTCTGACAGTCATCATATTGTGAAGGTAGTGGTAAATTACCATGACCCTAGTAAAAGAAAACGATACGGGCAAAACAAATCTTAAGCTTTTGTCTTAGAGAAGCACAATATATTTATATGTAAAAGTCTGAAACAAAACAAAATAAAACCCCAACAATGACATCGAAAAAACCAAAATGCTGGGATGTTACTCACACATAAAGAAAATACCGTTTGTTTTCACGTTTTTTTTATCAATGCCCAGTAGTATACTTGGAGGTCTTGCTGATACTTTTTTACTACTTAGTAGATATTTATTTCTTTTATTTTGTTTTCATGGAGAAAACACAGTATATTGTCCTAGAAGCTTACTCTTCAGATTCTGCACAGTTGTCCCCAGCCTACAATTTTTCACGTAACTTTTAAAATAGGAATTACGGTGGGCTCAAATGCACTCTTTGCCCAGGCTGAGTGAGGCGAGTGTTTTGCTGCGTTACCTTGGGAGAAGGGCTGTGTTTGGAACTCCGCGATGCCGTGGGCAGTGCACGCGAGGTAACTGCCTTTGTTTTCATTAAAGATCCTATTTAAAGAATCAGCGCTCCTTGATCAGACCTGGTGAGTTTCCTGGAAGACAGGAGAAAGAATTTCCTGGAATAATTACATATTCTCCCTAGAGTGATGCAGATTTCTCAGTCTCATTTGCCACTTTGCATTCCTTCGCCTGCTTTCCCCTAGGGTGTTTTGTTATTTTTTTTTAAAAACATTAGATGTAAGAAAGGTTGGGAGAATGTGTAACTGCTTGTATCAAAGCTGGCTAGTGAAACTGCTACGCAGTAAGAGTACGAGTTGCTCGTGCTTTATTTGACAGTTGTTTTTCACGTTATTGCACGCTGTCCTTTGGAGGGAAAAGGCCAAACTTTGCTAACCGTTGTGATGCAAGTAGTCCATTAGTCTCTGGTGCAATTCACATTTCAGCTACAAAAGCAAACTCTGTTGCGCACTTCTCTGATCAGTTGTTAATAATTATGGCTCCATTGCAGGTATGTATTATGCCAAATTACATGGGTTAAGTTTGACCCTAAGATAAATTACCTTTCTGAATGCATGTTATTCTCATGCGTTTCTCCCCTGGAGACCTTTTTTCTCTAGTAAGGATCCTGAAATATAAATTTCACACTCAACTTCAGTGAAAGTGACTGGCTTGGTAGGGCTGAGGGGTACCGCAAGTCACAAGTCAAGTAAGTGTCTGTTAAGGCTGCCACTTGTCATAAGCCGGCTGCGGATGCTAAGATGAATGCCTCCCAAGTCCTCTGTGTCCTCATCTATATTCTGCCTTTGTATTCCACCTTACCCCCCATCTCCATCATATCATGCAAGTTGTAAATTGAGTTTATCCTTCACTTATTATTTTAAGCAATCCCTTCTCCCCCTTTGCTAGATATTTACATCCCCTCAATTACAGTTATATGACAAAGACAATTACTGAGCAGTTGCGAGAGCGGAGAGGTCAGGAACCTCCAGGAAGAGGCAGGAATGATCAGCTGGGGCTGGGAACCTCCTGAAGCAGATTGGGCATGACCATACAGTTTAGAGGCTTCTGCAACATCAGTCGTCTGCGTGGCACCTCCTTACCCAAAGGAACATCCAGTAGGTTGAACAGTTTGTGTGCTCTTCCTTACCTCACTTTTATCCACAAACCAATTGCTGTTTGTACTTATAGTACAAACTTAACAGCCCTACCAGGAGCCCTGCTCCTTCATCTCATTTTCTACCATCCCCCAGGCCAGAAGCTGCTTGTCCTCCCCAGAGCGTGCTGATACTCTTCCAGCACATCCTTTCCCATCCTTTCTACCAAATTCTATATTTCTTTTCCTCTCATTCTTGCTTTACAGTTAATGTCACTAAACTGGATTCTTAATCCCAGGTCCTCGATTAATATGTCAGCCCATTGTGGGGTCTTTTCCCCGAGTCTCGTGCCCCCTACCTCTCGAGGCTTCCATGGAGAGGCAGGTCCTGCCACTGCCTGGGACAAGCCTGCAGTCGCTTACCACTGTTGCTGTTCTGTGCAGGGAATCACTGCCAAATACAGAAATGCCTCCTCTTGAAAGAATACTGGAATCAGAAGTTGTAAGGTGATTCTTTGCTGATAACGAAGAAAAGGTAATAACTGATTTTCCAGAGTCTGCATCTTTAAGGAAAAGGAACCGTAATGTACAACTTGGTTGGACTCCAGGCACAAGAGGAAATGGGTTATAGCAGTTGTGACTGTGCGGAGCAGATGTTTTGGTTGGACTGGCTATCAACCATCTGACTCATAATAAATTGTCAGTTCCAGTAAATTCCCAGTTTTCAATTACAGTAGGTAGGATACGAGAAAACAATGCCGTTTGGATGTTGTATTTAAAGTGGTTTTGATGATAACTTTCATAAACAACCCATACTAACTTTGTGAAAAGATTAAGTATTTTGCAAAGGGAGCAGCTGTAAACATTGAAGCATGCACTTGAATGTAAATTTAGACTGATATGAATGAAAACTAACAAATGGTTGTTTAGACAGTGCTGATGCAACTAGAAGTAGTTTTACTTTGAAGTCGTGTGGTACCTGAAGCCTTTTCCTGGAGCTTTTTGGGGAAAAAACTTTCTAAATGCCTTCAGACTTCCATTTTCATTTGGTCTGTGCTGCATTTGTATTTTCATATGGCCTTTTGTGCTTGAGTTTCATAAATACATAATTTCATCCACAGTGGCAAAGTAGACAAAGGGTAAATTAGAATAAAACACCATGAGCTTTCTCTTTATGCTTTTCTTTGTGAAAAGTTTTATTTATTCTTGTAAGTTGTTGCTAGGAGGTGTCTGCAATAGAAAAAAAAGCCAATGGGTTGAAAATCTTTAGGGTGGGGTGGGTTTTTTTTGTTTTCTCACCACATTGCCTTACTATGTATATTCTGCATTTCCACAGCACTTTGGAGGCTTACTTAAGGATCAGTCCACACTGTCCGAAGTATTCTGTAAACATAGGAAACTCGTTGCAGTTCATGAGAAAGAAAAGTATTTATTTTCAGTGTGAAATGATGTATCCTTTTTTTTTTTTACGTTTCATTTGAACTTGCATTTTCTTAGATGAGGAAAAGATTATTTTTTTTTAAAGAAATACATGATAGCGAGATGGCAGAAAGACACCATGAAAATCTGTGTTGGATCTTTTACATTGCAGTACGCTAGAGGGGTTTTTTTAACAATCAAGCATGAGACTGTTGTGGAAAAACTAATAGGTGTGCATTATCACATGCTTAACGAATGATTTCAAACATTTTTACAAACATTCAATTTTAAACCTCAAAATTCCTGTGGCCCAGGATGTGCTCTCCGTTCAGTGGAAGTTCATTTTAATGATACCTTCTGTAGGGTCTTGTGTGGAAAAAGTTCTGTGAGTATAAAATGGTACTTTAATGTGGCAGTTCTAACTTTGGATGCTAACATTTATTGAGAACGGCCATTCTTAATCTTTAAAAAATCAGTTTTTCTTAAATATAATATATTTTTAATAAAATCCTCTGGCATTAAGTGTTGTGAGTTAAATACAAATTATGTGAAGGAACATGGCTACTTAAATACTAAAAAATGCGTTGTGACTTTAGTTCAACAGCCTCTTTTTTTCCTAAAAGGAAATAATATTGCCAAAGCAATTGGATGTCACTCTCTCTTTTGAAGCCAACTGAAAAATAAAAATAGAGGTGATTTTTGCTTTGCTGCTCTGTTTAAATCTGTTGTGTTCTTTGAGAGAAATACACATGCAGAAACGGGAAAGGGGAAGGCACTGCCTGGGCAGAGTTTGATAAGAAGCATTAAAACGGTTAAAACCGTTGCCTTTGGATGCTTTGGTGTAATGGAAGGATCTCAGGCCCTGTTCTGGGGAAATGTCATTGCCTGGTAACATAAGGATCCATCATCTCACCTAGTCAGTAATGGGTTTCTGGAGGGGACCTGGAAATCACTGAAGGAGTTAAGTTGTGACTGGCACAGACAGCATCAAAAAGGTCTATTAGTTGAAAAGCTTTCCACGGTTTATCTATGAGACATGTGGTTTTGGTTTAGTTTTATAAATGGCAGTTGTAAGCATACTGGGGTTGAATGCAGTTCCACTAAGCAGATTCTTGCATAAATAAAAGTCACAAAGTCTGAAAGGAATAAACGGTATGGTGTCGGGTACAAAGGGACTTCATCGTAAATCTGTGGCCACCTGAGCAATAAGATTGAGCAACTTCATGGAGTTACTGCATTAAACCTTTTTAAAACCTACAGGAATGGTGATTTTTTGCATCTTTTTTAAGTTACAGTTTTAATTTCTCAGGTATGTGGGCCAAAAATATGCATCCGTCTGAAAAGTGGTAGTTACAGAAGAATGCCAATTTCTGTACTCAGACTTGCATTGGGCAGTAGCTGTATGAATGTAATGACGTGCTGTTTTGACATCAGTAGTTGCAGCAGTGTTTGTTGTGTGTCATTTTTGTAATGAAAAGTATCACGTCTCAGTTTAGTGCTCTTACTGCACTTACCAACCTATTGCAGCTTAACATGCAAAGATACTGTGATGATTTGTGTTGTTTTGTGGTTTTTTTTTCCCCGGCATAAGTCTTCATGTTAAAGAAGCCACTAGTGAGTGTAGAAAATACAATGTAATGTTACTGTATGGGCTAATGAACGCTGTAGTGGTGCTCACCTAATCTGTTTCAGGATTGGGTTGTTTTTTGCTTTCCTTGTTTTGATTTTCTTTGATCAGCACGCACCTGGATGGTATTCTAGAAACGAGCCTTACGCATGGTGTCAATCTGTGCGTGCACGTCAACTTCAGCACTAATACTAAATGCAAGATTAAATACGTTTGGTTTTGTCCCTGTAGCTTGTAAAATGCATGTAGATTCTATTCTGTAAAAACAAATTATTTGAAAAGAATTACGAACAAAAGAACATGGCCTTGGAAGAACTGTATACGTACATGAGTGAATGTATTATATGTACTTGTCATCTCTTGAAGAATGCCCATTAACATAAAATCTTTTTAATCATTAGCATTACTGCTTAATCGGTCTTAATAGTTCTTTTCATTTGATTGACAATTAGCAAATTAATGTGAAAAAGCCAGTTAATGCCATACTCAGCTTCAGGAGCGAAAGCTGTTCCTTTTTTAAATTTTTTCCTTAATGATGGAAATGTATGAAATGCTGGGGAAAAGGTTGGGGAGGATTGCACTCTTGGGTGTTTTTTCTTGTTGTTTTTCTTGTTGAAAAAGGCTTTGTAATTCGTGCTGGTTCTTCTCCTGTAGATGATAGTGCCATTTGGAAATGTAACACTGAAGGGAACATTGTGGGTCATGAGATTTGTCCGTTGTTGTTACGGACACCGTGTCATATAATCTCATCCATAAACCGATCATACCCTATCAGCAGAGCAGCTAATTTTTGTGCTCAACGCTCGTATGGAGCGTTGTCCTGCAACGTCGGGTTAAAACCATGTTCTGATTTCCAGCCGTAGTGTGCTCATGACCATTTTACAGGCATTTCTAAGAGTACACTTTTCTTTCAGCTGTCAGAAGTGAGCTGCACACCAAGGCAGAATTTAAGAAAACACTGTCAGCTCTGTCTCATTTTTCATCTAAGACAATTAGGCTTTTTTAAGACCCATTCTTCACTGCAGCTTATCACTAAGTTTCTTGGCATGTTGTGTTCTGCACGTAGTAGCTGGTATGCAGCTAGTCTCCCTGGACGTTAACAGTTTCAGTCCTGCCAAAGCTTCAAACGGTGAGAGATTGTCTTCCTGAAACCAGTCAACAGTCACTTTTTTTTTTTTCTTTTGTCCCCAGATAGGGCAGGATCTCCTAACAATGTTTAAGTGGTTTGCATGTTCCTTCCTCACAGCTGCTTGCGGGACAGGGCATACCAGGGCACACTGCACCATGTTGATCGCGCTTTGAGCACATATCTGCTGGGTTATCTATTTCCTCTCGTATTTTTCCAAAACGGATAAAAAACAAATGCATCTTGGCAAGTTGCTATGTACGTATGCACAAACACATTAAAGGACTCCTTTGTGAGCAGCAAGGGGCACCATGTTATTTGCTGTCGATGAAGGTGACTGCCCTGCTAAGTCATTGCTTTCTAACTAGAGGTCAAGAGTTTAAATGCAGTTGTGTGTAGCAGAAATACACTTGTTCCTAATGTATGTGACTTATGAATTGGAGAGATGTCAGGTCCTAACCAGAAACAATTTGTTCTGCCTGATCCCAAAACTGTAGCTGACTGTTCTGTTACGAGGAAAGCTTGAACTGTGAATGCATTAAGATTGACTGTCATGGATTTTTCATGGTATTTATCATGGGTTATTTTTTTTCTTACCATAGTTTTTATAGAGTATGTAGTCTTTGATGAAAGTAATGCATAGGTTTAATTTGCAAGAAACTTGGGGGCAGTGACTTCTAGATAGAAATTTCTGATTGCAAAAACATTTTTCGTCTACAAGAGAAGTAGGAGTTGAGTACAGCAGAAATTTTAGACCATTTACAGTTTTGAAAAATAACAAGTATAAGATCTGTGGTCTTAACTCAGTGATACTATAACATTTAAAAACATTCTTTGACATTTGCATCTGATGTTAGTGTTAAAACAAGAATTCTTAAAAATGAAATCTGCATCTCTGCTGAAATACATAGGTCAGCTAATTGAAGAGCTACACTACTATACGCTTGCTAACACAGAAATTTTATTTTGTTCCTTTAAAGGAAATTAAGCATAGCAGAATATCTTTTAGGTACTAACATAGTTAGAAAGAAGAAATTTGCAACTGATTTGTCAATGGCTACGCCTTAGATTCCTCACTTAAGCATCTCCTAAATAAATTTGTATTTGACTTATAGTTGTTATCTGTAACCTTATAAGTACTCAGTTTATTATTTGCCATTTTATATTTATTATTTTTTTTATGTACAGGATGTGAATGAAGATCCTGGAGAAGATGTCGCGCTTCTGTCCGTTAGTTTTGAGGATGCAGAAGCTACTCAGGTTTTTCCTAAGCTGTATCTCTCCCCGCGTATTGAACAGTGAGTGAGACAGTTGTTTGTTTTTTTTTCTGGAACGTTCATTCTGTTTCATCTCTGAACCTTTCCATTTTTTCCTGAGATACGCGAGATATGTTGGCTAGGTGATAATATGCTATTGCATTAAATTGCATAAAGCCATAATGATTGTGGCAAGCACGTGTATGCTGGAGAAATAACAGATCTTCTTTTGGCTAGTTCTGTATTTATGGCTGGACCACGCGTGGATGAAGAAAAGTCATCACTGGTGACGTTTGATGTTCTTGTAGCATCATAATCCATGCTGATTATGGTCCATGAAAACTATGCTGTGTTTTCTTGTAGCAGTATATTTTGAGTGTCTCCCACAGTACAGCATACTGATAGCTTTTGGGGGGGGGGAATCTTTGATTTCTTTTTCTTTTGGGAAGGTAAGTTCTCTGAATAAGCATAATACATTTGAATAAAGTATTGTTGTAGGTGCTAAAGGACTTTATTAACTGATTTTTAGGAATTTGTAGCTTTGGTAAGCTACTTTTTTCAGGGGAGTATCTGAATATTTCGTTTTAAGATTGTCGAACCTTACCGATCTGTTTACCAGTTGGCAAACAGATTTGCTGAGAAATGAATTTCTACTGCTAAAATGGAAGAGTGAGGATTGGAAATCAGTCTACTTCCGTTAAATTTCTCTTCTTCCATTTCTGGAATTAAGAATGCCTTAATGCTCATCCTTCCTTTCAGTATCTATCTTGTAATGTCTGCTTCAAAAAAGTCACTGCATTAGACTGTTCAGGTATACAACAGTAAAGCTGCTCCAGCGATGCTTTGTTTTTCTGGTTAATACTGCAGTGACTTTCCTTTAAACTGGTGGTGACACTTCTGGGTAGAAAACTAAAGATGGGAAATACAGTCTACCACAATTTTACATGCAACTGAGTGATAAAGTTTGTGTGAGTGAAGGAATGTGGTATCTTGATATTTTGCTCAACAGGGCATTGGTCTGGATAAACTGTTGGATGTGATTTAAAAAACCAAAAACTAAGGTTTCAGTTAGATAAAGGCGTAAGACTTCCCAGATACTTTATTTAAGACAATGTAGGTTGCACATGCACATGCAAACACACACACAATATATTCAGCGGCTTTTATGTTTCCATATTTTTTATCAATTCACTACTTTTGTCAACATTAGATGAGGGAATAGTTGTAGTCAAACATGTAATTATCCTTCCGTGTTCCAAAGGATTCTTCTGCTCAGCTGCTGCTAAAAGCAATCGGGCTGTCACTAGTTCTCATTGTATTTTCAGCTCTAGTCACGTGTTGATTCTTAAGTGCGTTTCAGGCCACCCAGGTATGTCTGTCTAAATGACCCGTGTGCTAATGAAGATACTGCTTATTTTCCCACTTTCAATAATACCTTTAAAAAGATGTTAACCTCTTGATACCAAGCAGAATAGCAATATAAAGGAACACTTTGTCTTCCTGTAAGTATTGCATTTTCTGTGAGTCCTGTAAAGAATGTCTGATCTAGATGTGTGATGTAGAGCCATGTAGCAGAAAGGTATTTGGGTGGTGTTAGTTCATGTCTGACATATTTATGGCTTTGTCATTTATAGCTTATGTAGTCATGTTAAAATCTTGCCAGTAGACCCTGGAGTTCCATGCCACACCTTGTCACGTTATCTGTGGATCAAAGTTGAGATACTTCACTCACATAATTCAGTCTGTCCTCGTGCGTTTGTAAGGTGTTCATCACAGTAGCTAGATACTGGTAACCCATAATGCCAGCGTTGCATGTGAGCTGTTGCACCTTCCTTTGTTCTCCTGGCTACTTTTTTATGTGCCGTGAAAAAATGTATGGGTATGTTTTCGATGTTTGTTCGATTGTGCTTTAATAACAAAAATATAGTTGCCTCTTGTTCTTTCCCAAACCCAATCTCTGCTCTTTTTAGCAGGGGCTGACAGTCCAGATAGTTAACTTCCCAGTGTTGGGAACTGAAGCAACAATGCTTACTTCTTTATACTTTTTGCCAAAAGTACAAAAAGCCTCAAGAAGCCCTGAGGATTAGTTTAATGACTTGAGGACATGGCATGTTACATTTGAATTGTGTTCTGCTTATAAAAGTTCTTTCCTGCTGCTAACAGTAATTGCATCTACAAAAGCCATGTAAGCAAATTACCAGTGTATTTTTTTTTTTTTTTATGCAGCGGACTTTGAGGTGGAGTAAGTAGTAGTTGACAGTTCCTAACATAACATTCCCCAGTACTCAACAAAACAGGAAAAATACCAAATTCCCACAATTATTTTGCTAATACTAAACTCTGTTCACCTTAGGAAGAACGAGCAAACAGGAATAGCATTTTCCTGATGTATGAAAAAAACATTTTCAGATGGAAATGTTTCAGCTTTGCAGAGAAATAAGAGCAAAGGGCCTGTTTGTGTAACGTTAGTTATCTCCTGCTTTCCCAAGAGGTTTCATTGCTTTTGTGCTCTACCATATAAACATGTAGTCCCACATTGCATTTTCTAAAAATGATACATACCCACAGATCTTGTCAGCAAATTTTAGTCTGAGCAATATGAATATAGGGGTTTTGCTTTGAAGGGTTATTGTAAAGCACATTTACTCTATTTTTAGATGGATGGTAAATATAATACTAGTAAGACTTTGGCTGCTCTTTGTTACAGGCTCCGGAAGAGAGATTTGCAAAATGAGGGAAATGTCCACTTTTTATGGTTTGGGGCCTAGATGTTAGTACATCGGTTGGCTTGGAAAAGCTCACATGTTAAAGCAGGGGGTAAAAATGCAGTATTGCAAAGTATTGTGGCTCATTTCAGTCAATGCCGGTGTTCCATTGACTTGCCTGGTTTAATTTTTCATTAAAACTTGCTAATTTAAAAAAATTCCTTTAAATACTAATTGTTCAAAACACATTAACAGCAGTTTCTAATAATGTTTCCATAATTTGAAATCCATCACTTAAAAAAGTTTTCATTTTGTAATGTTAAGAATCCTTTATTACGCAGCATCAATCAGCAGATAGATGCCAATAACAGTCACTTCTAATGATGTCAAAAATTAGATTAAGTTAAAATGAAACTCGGGGTGTTTATGATATGTGTTTTGTTTGAAAACTACCATCGTAACTGTAGTATCATAAAAACAAGTTTCCGCACACTTCTGGAGGAAGTGGTAAGCTGGGAAACCCCACAGACTGACCACCCAACTTGAGAGGATGGTGCTTGTCAGCATCTGTGAGCGTGCGTCTCCAGCTCGTCCTGCTCCTCCTCCCACCTCGGGGCGTGGGACCGGCCACAGGATGCTCTTCATCCCCCACTGATGGCTGCTGTGCTTTGGGAAAAGGGTCAAAGAGCTGAGCAGTGTCAGTACCTGAGGCCCCTCACTTGCTCATCCACCCAACCTCCTCCTGCTGCTGGGTAGGCACAGACGTATTCTGAGGCCGCCTCTGCACAATGAGGAGCCGCTGGGATGTTTGCCCTATATGTCTCTGTCGCATTTCCATGTGTTACTCATGATGTCTCTAAACCTGTCAGTAAAAAGCATCTTGCTTGCTCAAAATCATTTTTCTAGAAAAAATATACTAGATATTCGTATGGAAAGGAAATTTGTAATAAGAATATCCATCATATCTTTGGTTTCCATTTATTAAAAGTCACTAAATCCAAGGAGTCAGTGCGAGATTGAACAGCTAATTTCTATATTAATGCTTAAAATGTGTGTCAGTATACTGCACGTGAATGTGGATCAAAATTATTTAAAAAAAAAAAAGAAAAAAATTTAATGTATGTATTTTTTTTCCTTCATGAGTTGTCCACACCACAGAAAATAAAAATGGGTTCGTCTTGGTTCACATTTTAAGAAAAAAAGATCTAAGGGTAGAAACACTGTTGCTCAGTGAATGCTGCGTTCTCTGGATTCACAGAAATAATCCTGCAATAAACACTGTTGTCCTGGAGGGCTTTTCTCTGATAAATACGCGGACGTGAATATGCTAAGAAAACCAGCTGTCAGTAGAACTTGTTTTGCTTAAATGGATCAGGCTCCGTGCTTTGGGGACTGAAATGGTCGTTTTTTACTGGTCTGGGAGCTTTGCCAGAGGGTTCTTCGTGACTGAGGGTGGTATGCAGAGTTCGGTGACTGCCTTTAACCTTCGCAGGGGAGAATAACAAGAACCTGGTCTGAACTCTTAGACTTTGAATTTTTCTGTATGTTTTTTCACTGATGGGCCGGGGGCGGGGGGAAGAGAAAATTAAACATGTATTTGCTTTAAGGTGTTTTCTATCTTTTACCTGGGAGTTGGAGGAGGAAAACCATAGAATATTCTCCATTTACTGCCAGGTGCTGCTTCTCGCTGCATTGGAGTTGCAGGGGTGCTATGAAGGGCTTCGTGTTTAAACTTGGCATGCTGTACTGCTGAGTGCACATCCCTGGTTGAAGCCTGCTCCTTCAGAATGATTATGAATACACAGTCTCTAAATGAGTTGTCATGTTTAAACCTTTTTATATGTCTATCTTTGTAGAAGACAGAAGTAAGAAGGTCTTCTGTTTGGCATATTAAAATGTGCTTATTCATCTGAGTTGATGATTTCAGTAGAATTGTTAGTAGACAGCCAAGATAGTCCATGACTTCTTCTAATCCCAGAGCATCTTGCAGACATGGGAAGCAGGAATGACTGGTGCTTTGCAGGGCTTTCTCTTCCATTAAGCCTCATTTGGTCGTGCCCCTACGCAGTGCCTGGCCAATGAGTCAGTGATACCACCTGCCTGCTGTATGTGCCGTGTCCCCATCATCCAAATCTCCTAGAACTGTAGCCAGTACCATAACCTGGTCTCTAGCGTAGCTCTGCTTTGCAACTATTCCTTTGTCCTAAAAATCATCTGTTATGCTGCAGCCACCTTCTGATGGCCTGTTGACAGCTTCAGAAGAGATCAGGATGGGCTGGGATTGACAGTCAAAACAGATTGAGTTGTACTTTTATCCTGGGTGTTCAACTGTACTGGCTGTTCCTTTTTTTTCCGAAGTTGATACAGAACAATTAGTGAAAATAGTTGTAGAAGAACTAAGATTTTGTGTCCATCATCTAAATCGTGCTTTAATGCTGGATATGTTAATGCTCTCCTTAAATGGTTCAGTTAGTGAGTATTTTAAGATGGGTTTTTTTCAGTTAAGAGACTAAGCAATTAGACATAATCATTGAGGTATGAAGTTCTTGAGGCAGTTTGGTGGGACTGATTTTGTTGCTAGGTAATGAGGTACTAATTTCTCTGTATAGGAGACAAGGGGCAGTTTTTGGTCTCACGTATGCTTTGCAGCAATCCAGAGCTCCGTGTTGCCTCAAGTCTCAGAGCAAAACTTAAGAGCTGAAGGAAGGTTTTGTGTCTTCCTAGAGGTTGTGTCAGGTTCCTCTCGGAGTGTCAGCCTGTATGCATAAGGTTGCGTAACCTGATGGTGGAGGGAGTATTTTTATGTGATACATCAATTACTTTACCCCGTAAACAATTTTCTTGTATAGTGGAAGAATACATATAGAAAATTGAATTAATAAGAAATTACAAAAGAAAACGGAGACGTGATTCAAGACAGGCCTCTCCAACTCCTTTCCTCTACGTACTTCTGACTAGAGTGGAGGGGTCTACAGGCATTTCAATACTTCTAAACACATTTGTTTCCTTTAGATACAAATCTTTCCATTAAGGTGTTGCATTTTTTATTTCAAGCTACCCTAATGTAAACACACAATTCTGTCTCATGTTGTGTTGTTATATGCTATGAGTATACCATGTTTCATTGTAATAACCCCTGTTTCAACATAGGCATTTCTAAGTACCGCTGTAAAGCTGTAGTCTTCTAAAATATTTTCCTCAGCATTTTTACTGTGGTATCGCTGCTTCTAGGTGTGATTACCCTCCTACAAAGAGTGATAATGAAGGAAAAAGGGAACGCAGTAATTTTTCTTTAGGACATCAGACAGTAGTATTCATAAAGGTGCTCTTGATTCTTTACTGTTGCCCATGTGTTTAGACTTGTATCTTTGTACAGTGAGATTGTCAGAAGCACTTTTAATTAGTCAAAACTAAATTCTGGCAATGACATTGAAAATTACTGTCATCTCAGTTACTAGCTAGGCCACTACTTAGTACTTCTGAAATCTTCCCCTGTATTTGCAATAGTTTTTTTTTTAAAAATTATTTTCTTAAATTGTGTTTACTTTGCTACTGAAATTCATTTTAGTTTTACAAAAACTCTTACTTTTCTTTCGATACCTCAGATGTTTTCGGCTTTTCTATTGCCTATGTTATTCTTGTGCTTTGTCGGCTTGGAGGGTATTTATTGCCATTCTGACATCCCTGGTGCAGTACTGAAGTGCCTTTCTTAGATATTTCCCCAAGACGTTAGAGCATACACAACAGATTTCTTCTTCCTTTCCTGAAATATTTTTGTAGGAGAAAGGAAGCCCACTGAACAGAATCAATCCATGCTAGTACTGAACTGTGTGTGTCACAGGTGGCAGGATTTTTTTTCATACCTAAGAATTAATAGGAATCTCCTGAGGTTTTTATGTAGGACCTTTTGTTCTAAAAAACTGTGTGGGACAACTGTAGAGCCAGCTTGAACTCCTTGAAATGTTTTCCGTAAAATTAGTTAGGCTGACCAGAGAAATTTGAAACAAATGTCATCTTTTTTTATTTTATGGCTTGTGATATGACAGTAATAGAGAAAGCAGGAGGGTCTGGTAACTGGGGTTAAATGCTAACCTAAAAAACTCCTGACTACGTGCCTCTTGAAAATGCAATGAAAAATCAGGTCCTACCTGAATTATAAAATTTATACATAGGGAGACTTAACTTGGGAGTTTGTCTAGGTCTAAATTAATTGCGGTTTGCTGGATAATGTGCTGTTGTTAAACACTATAAAAAACAACAATGAAATACAGAGGTGCTGGGAAATCACAATTGAAGCAGTAGCTTCTCTGTTGTTAAACTCGCTTAATTCCACAGACTGTCTCTTTGGAATGAAAGAGCTCTTGCAGAAGAAAAGTGTTTCAAAGTTACTGACTGCATCAAATTTAAAAATTATCTGACAAGTCTGAGACTTCTGCCAACTTATCTTTAAATGTAATCACATGAGCAGGTCATGGAGGGTTTTTCTTTAAGCTTAAGTTGAGCCTTAGCTGTTCAACTGTATCCATTCTAACTGGGTATTAATTACCAAAACTGACAAACAGTAGTTACAATGAGTTAATTAAAATTTGTCTTGGCAGCAAATGCAGTGAGTGTAGAAAGGCACATTTACTCAACGGTTACGAAAACTCAAATTTCCTAGAGTACACTTTGAACCCGCTTTTGTTGCCGCGTGGGTATTTTTCTCAGTTCTTGATGTAAATCCAAACCCACCACTACAGAACGTGATATCATCTTTTAACAGAGTATGCTTTACTGAAGTTGATTTTTGCATTTTTGGGATATGTGGCTTGCTTTCTGAATATGGTGACTAAGTCATTTGTTTTTGGAGAACTTCACTCTAATTGCAATCTGCACATTATAGTGTTCTGTCTTCAGACTTTTCCTATTTCGTTATTTAAAACAGTTAACAAAAACTCAGCTACTGTTTAATGCTTGCTTCCAGATGGTCACGTTCAGTAGGTACAAATCTCTGACCTCTTGCAAGTGAAGAGTTAAGGATTTTCAGATTAAGCGTCAAAAAAATGTGAAACGCAGAATTAAGTTATATTTGAAAGACCTCAGTTTTGATTGCCTCTGTTGTCTTCCTCGCCCCAGTTGGGGACAGCTGGCAGTACCCACTAGGAACCACGTTCCTGTCGCTGGTGTTTTGGCAAGGAATGCAGTGGCTTCTTTGGAGGACTGTGGATTGAGGAGGGTGGCAGAGAAACAGCCCTGAAGGGAATCTGATGGGCAGGAGGGAGACTGTAAGTGGAAGGATCTTGGCCACGTTGTCTTTGTGACCAAAAGGATTGAAGTGCATCCTTCAAAAATACCAGAAGGGCTCGTTCCCCTGCTGACCTGCCTTTTCCCCATAAGCTTCCAGACCCCACAGTAGTACTAGGTACCACCTCTCAGTTTTCCTCGCTTTCTGTCTCCTGCTTTCTTGTCAGTAATCAGTGGCATTTTAAACTTAATGTCTTCTTGAAAGGAGCTTTAATTCCTTCTTAATGATCTGTTGTAGGAAGATGCCATTTCCCCAAAATAAATCGTGGCTGATTTTTGCAACATGACTACTGGGTTTCTGGGGGTTTCCTTTTCCCTAATTATTGTCAAGAATGTGATTCATTGTATTGCTGATTTCACTTAAGGCATATGAGGCAGTCACAGTCTGTCCTGCTACTTAACTACACGAGCTACTCGTCTCATGTGAATGTTAGCTGAAACCCCATTTCCTTTCATCACTTGCACATTGGACCTACCTGGAGAATATGTATAAAAGATGTATTTCTGAATGTGAGACTTTTTGTTGAATAATCTTTTCCTAGATAACAGATTCTCCTTCAGAAATACTGAGAACTTCTTTCCCAGGAGCTTTCCTCTGGAGAATCCCCTTAACAAATCACAAGGATTTGTTGAATTCCAAACCCAACATTCTGTAACTGTACTAAACTTCAGCTTTCTTTAAATGAAAGTGCAGATTGTAGGCAACTTAGAAAAGTCATTCTTCAAATGGAACGGAGTTGCTGTATTTTTGTAGATGTGCTCTTTGGAAAAACTGATCTTTGTAGAAAACAGAAACAGCCAAAAACGTAATTGTGCAGAGGAGGGCTTCGTGTGAGTCCCAGACATTTTTCGTCTTTCATTGCTCTACAGCCAGCACTTCTTGAGGACCTAGCAGGACCTGATTAATCTGCAGCCTGGAAGAAATACACAGAGGTAGAGTTGGCCTATGTGCCACCTTACATCCGAGGAGTTGAATACTCCTTTTATGTTTAAAGAAGCACTTTTTTTTTTTTCCAACCAAGAAGACATATTCTTGTACCTGTAGTCCTCTTTTGTACCTCAAACGAGTATGCCTGCTCCCTGCTCTCTTTCGTTGCAAATCGGTGAATTCTTCTGCTGTCTTTGAGTTCTCACAGGCTGTATACAGCTAAACTCTGGGACCCGCCTCTCAGGTTTGCACCTTGGTCAAATTCAAAACTGGTGTCAGGAGAAGACCTGGATGTTCAACATCCCACTTCCCAATTTTGTTGGAAGAAACCCTAAGCACTTGGATAGGGAGGAACTTGTAATCTCCAGCAGGTCTTTGATCTGGATGATTAAGAAACAAAACTCTGTTGTACGCTGTGAGGCACACCTGTCTTGCGCTGTTTCAGTTTTTGGAGTTTGTGGGATTTTTTGGTGCGGTCATTGACATACATAGCTAAGAAAATTTGGAAATGCTTATTTAAGACATTTATCAAATATGACATGGGGTAGCGGCGTTCTGAAATCCTTTCATTTCAGCAGGTTTATAAACCATTCCTGTCTTTCATGATTTCTACGAGTTGTGTAGCCAATGTGTTAATGGAAAAAAAGATTGGGACTTTTTTATGTATAGTTTGGAAAACATACGTGTGTGTCGACAAAGAATATCGTAGAATTTCAATCACAGATCTCACGTGTGATATTTAATATGTGCCTGCAGTATGTGTCAAACATCCCACGGAGGACGACAAGTTAAATTTGGCAAGAACTGAAACTTGAGAATATGAAAATGTAGATTCTTTTTCATTGGATTTTAAAACTAAATTCTTGGAGCTGCTTTCTGGTCAGGGGCCACTGAAAATATATGAGGAGGAAACTTCAGCTATTTAACAATTTCAGCGGACAAAACTCTGTTAGTACCAAAGTTGCAGACACCACAGTGCAGTGGAAAAACCTGTACAAATAGAGCGAAACAATTCTGCTTGCAGATATTTGCTGTTGAAGCCAATAAAAGGGCTGTGCTCCTCTGTGTGGTTTAGTGATGTCAAGCACTACTTGCTGGAGGCAGCTGTGCTACTGCAATGCTTTCCTGACCTTAAATAGCCTATATGCTGGGTAATGCAAGCATTCAAATATAAATACAGGGCACATAAGGACAGGAGGAGGCCAGAAGAGCCATCTAGGCCCCTTCCCTCCCTTGAATTAGTCAGTGTCTTCCTCAGTATTCTTCTCTTCTGGTATTTGTCCAAGATATTTTACAAAACCGTTTAGACTAATTGTTCCCTTGTGTTGCCTCAGTACTGTTTATTCCATATGTTAAGTACTGCGTGCAAAGCAGTTCTGCTCTTCAGCGTGGCTGCTGCTCGCTTGCCTTTCCTTTTCCTTTCTTCGTGGTTGCCTTTGATAGTAACCCAAACAGCTGTGCAACCTCTGTCTGTCCTGGGAGGTTGGGTGTACCTCTGCAGCAGCCACCCGCTGCTCTTCACTGGCCCTCCTCTCTAAGGCAAATAGGACTTTCTGGGACATTTTGTGGAGGTAATCCCTTCAGGTCATGTTTTTGCTTGACTTCCCAGATATTTTTTTGGTTGTTTTTTTTTTTTTTTTTCCTTTTACTCTGTAATGGTAAAATGGTTACATGGCATGTATGTGTAATTACGTAGTGACCCTCTTAATTTGTTCCATTGCTCAAAGATTGTCTCTGTTTCTTTTGTAACTGTAATGAGGACTGTGCAACTCGCTTCCTACCACTCAGATCCTGTTGTTTCCAGTTGGTACTCTTGTTTTTCTTCACTTACCTACCACTTAAGTTTCTCTTACTGCCTTCTTTTTTCTTTTTTTTTTTTTTTCTTTTTTTCAAGTTCCGTCTCTTTCTGGTTTCTGTTTTGGCCGTTTGATTTTAGCTGTGCATACATCTCTGAAAACATGTTTCATTTTCAAGAAGGGAGCTTCTGGTTTTTTGCACGTCAGGTAGCAGTTCTTCCTTCAGTTGACAGCGAAACTGCGAGGAGAGTTGAATGATGAACGTACATCACAACAAAGGAAGTCTTGTTGAAATTTTAGGCACTGTTTGGTCAATGAAAATCTAATGACCCTTTTATTTGTCTGATACACAGAATCAGTGCACATCCAGAATAGTCATTTAGTGTTGTCTATGATTTCGATGCCTTTGTTCTCTTTTTTTTAAAACATTTTAATATTAGCATTTTTTTAATAACACTTAAATATTTATTTTACACCTCTTTCAGCATTATTTCTCTTTATAAATGGAAGCAATTAATTGTAAAAGGAGAGAGAACTTCTTCAGGATTTCTGTGCAACAGTAAAAGCAAAACAACTCCATTATATTGTATTTGTCAAAAGTTGGATTACATATAATTGAACAACCTTTTTTCCCCTCCATGACAGTATTCTGTTTAGATTACGTCTCAGCAGTAACAGGGATCATATTACTCAGTACCATGAATTTCCTTGTTTTGTTTTTCTAGTATTATGTTTTGTTTCCTTGTTTTGTTTTTCTAGTATTACGTTAAAATTTTGGTGGTCACATCAATTTATAAAATATGTCAAGTTCCTTCACCTATGATAGCTACAGTGGTTTTGTGGAAAATTTATTTGCATCAAATAAGTGGCAGATTTCACATCAGAGTCGTAGAGCTCTTTGTTGGAAAGGAACTCTGAATCATCCAGCTTAGCTTCCTGCTTGGCATGGCACTGAAGACAAAACTAGTTCAGGTTCTGTGTAGCCTTTGTCTGGCCACGTCTTGAACACTTCCCACAGTGGAGATCCTACAGGCTCCCTGAGGAACCGGTATGCCACTCTGCTACCCTCCTTAGGGGAGGAGTTCCTCTAAAAGTCCGGTCTGAGCATCCCAAGGCCTCAGTTGGCCCAGTCCTTGAGATCATAGAGGTCCCTCTGGATTGAAGCTGTGCAGTTTGTTATAGCAGTGTTACGCAATGTCGTTAATGCTATGCCATTTATCATGGTGGTACGGGAGCAAGGTACTCTTCACCCTTGAGCTACCATTCTTCCATTTCAACTCTGAATCAGTAACGGAGCTATGTTAACACCACTTGCTTCCCCCATAAATTAGGCTTCTTAAGTTAGTCTCATCATGCTTTTCCAGCAACATGGATGGGTGAGGTCTTAAGGACATACTGCTAGCGAGGGTTTGCTCTGGCTGGAGGTCGTGATGAGCTGGTACAAAGTTAAATTAAGTTCCCATCTCACTGCCAACACAGTTAAGGGGTGGCATGAGGAGCAAAGGTATGAGGTTGCTGCATTCTGACAAGCGTCACCAACGCACAGTCCTTTGGGACAAGCTGGTACATGACACAATTTAGAGCAGTGTAGGGCAGTATAGGGCCAAAAATCAAAGAATTTGGGTCAATATTATGGGTGGTGGTAGGCCTTGCTTCACCAAGGCACCTAATACAGGGAAATCTCTTACTTTATCTTTTAACTCTGTATACTGAAGGCTTTTAGTCTCTTTTCAATGCACAAATAGTAATTTGTATTTTCCTTTCTTAAATTTCATATACTCTAGCAAAACTAAAAAAAAAAAAAAAATACCCTGAAATAGAAGCACTAGTCACTAGCAGTGAATGATCTTGGCAATGCAACTGGCATTGCTGAGTACTTTCTATGTACAACTGAGCACACTTAAAATGCTAGGAAAAAGGATAGATTTACCCTGGGTTTGTTTGTTATACTGATGCTGTGAAAGTCTAGTGTTCTATTTTTGTTCATCTACCAATCTGTTCAGCATATTTTATTTAATAGTTTAATGGTAGAGTCTACATGCAACCACCCATGTTACATCAGACTCTGTGCAACTGGAATGTTGTTTACTTTTCACCAAGGCAACTCCCTGGTTTTTCTTAATTAATATCTATCAAGGTCCTACAGCTGACTCCCTTTAAAGTCAAGAATGTAGGGGTGTTCAGGATTTATAGGGACACTGTGTTGAGGCCTTGTAGAAGCAGCGTGTTTTGTGCAACTGGCCTGTTAAAGGAGACAGTTTGGGATGCGGCTTTTTCATTTTTATATGTATGTGTTTTATTCCTCCTCAGTTATCTTGGACAGGTTATGTTTGTACTGCATGTGCACGGTCCTTTAATACCTGGTATCATGAAGTTATTTTCATAAGCAACAGAATGAAACAGAGAAGATTTGTGGGAAAGTCTTCTACACGAGTAACCTCTCCCTGTTCTTTTGGGGACGAAAGGAGAACTCATATTTCTGAGGTGGTCAAATTGGCAGGCTTGGCTCGTGTATAAACAGAAACATTTTATTTTTCTTATTTTTGACAACAGGACATCCCTCAAATGACTCAATTATGACCGTACCAGTAGGGATTTTTGTTAAAATCTTTTGTGTGTTTTGTCCAGGCTTGATTCAAAATGCTGCAAGGAATACAGTATACACAATTTTCTTTGTGCTATTTTCCACTGGTAAAATGTTTTACTGTCTTTTAATCTGATATCTGTAAGTTTTTTTCACAAACTTTAATGTGTTTATCTTCTTGGTACCCTTCTGGGATAAGTTAGTACCAAATATTGTCAGGATGTGTGAACGTATCCATGTGTGTCAGAAAGATTTCATGATTAGGAAACAAGAACCAAACAGAAACTCTCTTTGATAATCTCAGTCTGTACCAGATGAATGTTGCTAGGCTTAGAAATGTGGTCTCTTTCTTTTATAGTCACATTTTGTACCAAGAATATCTTCCCACTTAGTGATCCTCCTTAATCACTGTCCTGCCTTAGCTATATAGGCTGTCTTGAGGCTATGTGCATTTAAATGCACCGACATGTGATACTGGCTCCTCTAGCATCTCCACTGTTGTCATTTGAGCCGTGTGCTCTAAAGAAAATGAATTAAAAAATTCAGTATGTGCAGAAGTACATTTTCTTTCCACCATGAAAAAGGTATTTTTAATAGTTCAGTGTATTTTTGAGCCTTGACCACTGCCAGAATATCTCAGTAACATAGAGATAAATAGATACTGCAATTGGCAAGCTGATTATAATTGTATGTTAAGGCAAGCAGAAAAGGTCTTTTAATTAAATTCATCCCTAAAAGCGTGTAAAAATACTGGATTCTATTTTAAGAATGAATAGTAGGTAAATAGTGTTCCATCCAAAATCTGCCAATTACCGATTGTGTTTGTGTTCTCTTGATTTTTTTTTTTTAAAGTTCCTTTGTTGTAGGAGGACATCTTGGCAGAGCTTCACATATGTGGTTAACTGCTTGCTGAGCCACAAGCAAATAATACTGTACAGTTAAGCATTTCTTCCTGCATCACCAATTCCTATTCTCTTGGGCAACAGGAGTTCAAATCTGGGCAAAGATGACAGGCATAAACCTGTCTGATTGGATTAATAACATAGAAACTGTTGCTAGCCTCCGTAGTAATCTTTTAAAGTTGGTCTTGTGGTAAGTTTCTCAACCCAGATTTTGATTTTATTATACCAGCAGATAGATGGGTGAATAACTCCTGAATCCTAAAGAACAAAAGGAGAATCTGTTTTCAGGCTTGGCAGATAGGAATTCTGCTGAAGGAGGTTAGAAAGGGTATCTGGAAACCTCATGGGTAATGATGATTCAGAGACGGCTTCCAGTATATTGACTGTGGGGGATTTTTTTTTTAAATACTGTATTGTTTTTGCTTGTGTGGCATTTTCAGTCTTCCAAACTGCTTTTTTATGGAAATAAGAAGTAATTAGTTTGAGGAAGCATAAATTTTGCAGTCAGTGTGCTCATTCACACCTGAAATGGAGCTGTGAAGTAGAATGGGTTTGCTTATCGGTTGGATATTATAATAAAAATAAAGGGGGTTTTTGATAAATTTATTTAATCATAAAATCAGTGCTGCACAGGGAAAGTCATATTTCTTGTGTAGAATGACTTCAAATTGTTTCTTTATCATAACCTTGCAAAAAGCTCAAGTAGCATATTTTGGGTAGTAGGATTTGTATTTTGGGTTGGGCCATTAAATTGAATGCACAGGAAAAATCTATCTGTAACTTAAATTTCCTTTTCTGTTCCTTAGTAGTTGTGTTGGAATGACAATAATAGCTAACACTCGGGAGGGCGAAGTTGTGTTACAGGAGCTCATAGGGAGCTTTTGGGAAAAATCAATTATGAAATTAAGATGATGATGTTCAAGGACTTGGCTTACTGTCATTTCTTATACCTACAACATGGCATGAATTTGACTTTAGTTCTCTTCAGAATGCTGCAGTAGGCCTTTATAAGCTCAGCTTATGATTTTGTACATGCAATGTGAGACCTAAATCCTTAGGAAGGAGGAAGACAAACATCTTTTGGAAATTAATTTGGTCTTTTGGAATTACTCCAGTGTCTGGGCAGCCTTAATGTGGTACCTGCTGAAGAGACTTTGACCTTGATTAGGATACCAGTCCCCCAAACTGATTTTTGAAACGTCACAACTGTGGCTATTTTATACTCTCTTTTATGTTGAAAGTATCCAAAAGATTTGTTAAAGTATAGTACTTTTTTGAATTAATTGTTGGAGGAAAAATATCTGTTTCATTTGGGTACCTCTTAGTACCATATGAAAAAGGGGGGAAAAAGTAACACAAAGGTGGTTTTGTTGTGGTGTTTTTTGGTTTTGGTTTTTTTTTTTTTTTTTTTGCAAAACTGTAAGTCAAGTTACAAATTAAAAAAAAACACAAACAAATCATAAACTATGTCTTATGAGTGTATTTTTGATATTCACGTCCTTCCCTAATTTCTCCAGTGTCTCTAGCAAACTTTCCAACTTTCCGTTTTTTCTTTCAATCCTTCCTTTTCCACCCTTTCACCCCACAAATTCTCAACGCTGCTGCTGCGGGAATATTCCTGAATCTCTGTCCTCTCTGTCACTTTGTTCAAGTAGCATACCCCTCTTGTCTTGCCAGGCCTTGCCTAGAACTCTCCTCTGTGTTCGTTTAACTAATAGAAATACATTTTTAAAATGTAGTTCTTTTTTTTCAACAGCTAGGAGCTTTTGCTCTTTTATTTTCCCTCTCCTCCTTCCTTTGGAGTTGTCTGTGTTTCATCTCCCCTTTAATGCAGAATTACATTGAAAGAAAGATGAAAACGCTTGGTCCTGAAGATCATTCAGGAGAATTGAGCAATTCTGGGGATTCTCAGATAGACAGATGGTACAAAGCTGGATTTTCAAGGCAAAGGATGAAATTTTAAGTTAAAAGAATTTTTGTATCTTTGGGATCTTGAAATGTCTACCCTGAGTTTTGGACTTGATAAATAATAGTTTGTAGGTAGCCATTCTCCAGACTTCCCTTGCTTTTGCACGTACTGCATTTTTATTTCTTCTCGCAAAGTTAGAAAAATCAGACCATGTATTGGACATAAATTCCAACCTTTCCCAGCATTTGGCTAGATGAGCTACAATTAGTTATTTTTAGTCCTGACCAAGTTTGCATAAATGTTCTTCAGGTTGACGCTAATTAGACACTGAATAAATACATGGTGCCATGAAGGATAGATAACTTTTCCAAGTACTGACCACGGCTTTAGATAGGTCACTTTCCAAAGTAGGTCTCCGAAGAGAAAGGAATTTGGAGGAGGTGTTACACAAACCATAGGAGTGTAAGTTTGACATGTAAAGACCTGGGTGTCTTCATTTTTTCCACAACTAAACATGGAATTTGAAGTCACTAACTATGCAATAAATCTGTGCATTTCAGATACTATTTTTCATGTATTGTCAAGTTAAAGGTGAAAATTAGGCATTCCCCCAACCAGTTTTGTCTTTCATGCTCTGAAAATGTTTAGGATACCAATTGTATTAGAAACTTAGAAAACGCTAATTAGAAACGCTAAATCAATTGGTAACAGTTACATGTCACTGGTTGGGCAGATTTGAAGAGTAGTGATGAGTTAATTACAAGCAGTAATCTAGATATTCGTATGCAGTACTTGAAAGGTTTGTGATGTATATAACCATGACCTCCAGTCTCTTCAGTAATACTACTGCAGTCACTAATTTCTAACAAAGCGCTACTCTGTCAGGTCAGTCAGAACAGAGATGCAAATAATTTATATTTCCATTATGTTTAGGAAGCGTGTCTTTGGTTGTGTAGCTCAGGTGCTGCGAACAGGCAACACAATTTTTCAGGGAAGTTGCCACTCATAAAAGAATGAGGTAGTTCATTCTTCTCGGCCGCTTCTGCTCTTGTTCCTTGAACCTTGCAGCACAGGATTTCATGGTGAGTGCAAATCTAAAGTGTCTCAGATGGTGAACCCCCTTGTCTCTGACTTACATGATTCTTCTAGGATAATACCAACCTTCAGTTGTTTTCTTTATTGTAAACTTAAAGTACTTTTTTTTATGCTTTTTTTTTTTTCTGAAGTTGTTTGTGCTTAAATATACAACCTGTATTCTTCTACAGTGAAAAATTTCTGATAACTTACTGCTGGGGCTTTTGCTGTGTCTTACAAGATAGCATCAGTTCCCCAAACTTTTGCAGTGTTCAGGGATGGCAGCAAGGTAATAAGAAAGGTAAGGCTGGGAAATCTATTAATGATTGCTTTTTATCTGATTTTAATGTAACAAAGAAACTGAATGGCAACTGGGAAGCGAGTTGGTTGTCTTTTAATTCCTTATAGACAGATCTTCAACCTGGTAGTCTCTTCCATGCTATAATTCTGGCAAATCTTGTTTGAACTTCCAGTGAAATAGCCAAGGACTGACTTTGACTGTAGCTACTGAATTTACCTCCCGTGCTTAGAGGTGATTCCTGTGGGCTTTTATCTTGAGTTTGGAGGGCTCATATGGAGATGTTTTTGTTGTTGCTGACCTATGCAAGACTGTTTCATGGACTGTGGATTTCAATATTTTGAGGTATGCTGATTTACAGAACTTCAAATAAATAGGTCTATCTAGTTGTACTTGCTAATATTTTTACTTCAAGTTCCCATTAATGAAAATGCCTCGAGTATCAACTCAGGTTTGCATTATAACTCTCCCAAAGAGCAAAAAATGGAGAAGAACATTGCATCGAGTACAATGTTGGTAGTTGTCTTCCCTCTCTCTCCGCCACCTCCCAAAAAAGGTTAAACAGAGCTAGCTGTATCTCTCATCACCACCATCTCTACTATATACTGCGGTTGCTTGAAAACAAAGAGTACACGATAGAATCAGGCAGCACCATTGGCTGGTTACAAAATTTGTTCATGTAAGAGGCCTTAGCAGCAACGTTTGTGATTGCTCTAAGACCTTTAATCACAACTCCAGCATCACTTGTAAGTGGATTTTCACTAGTGCAGAGATGCATCCCTGAATCACTGCTGTGTTTGGGGGATGTGATTTGCTTGCCCTCCTCTCTTGGGATCTTGCAGCCAGCCGTACCTGTACGCAGCGATGTCACCGTGCTCAGGAATTTGCTGGTGGTGTCTTTAGGACAGTTTTGTCCTTATTTGACTCCACCTATTCTGAGGAGTTCGACATACTGTTTCCCAAAGTAAATAGTGTTTGGGGTTTGGTTGTTTTGTTCGTGCTGTTTCATCCCCACAGAGGAATGAATAGAGCCATTTTGTAACCTTGATTCTCAGTTTACTTCCTTCAGTCTCTTCTTAAACCTCATCACAGTAACTGCTAGTGTTTCAAATTCTCTTTCAAAGCAGCACATGCCATCCAAATCATGGTGGTATGTGAAATGTAATGTTAGGCAACTGTTGATATTGTCAGAGGGATTGTATCTTAAGCTGGGGTGGGGAAGCTAGCACAGTACATTTTGCAGAGCTGTGCATTTTTAAAAAAATCATCATGATCCCTGGCGTATCACTTGTACTTGTAAAAGTGGGCAGGGTCCTACACCTTTGGACGGGGTGCTTTTCCAGAGGTTCCACCCAGCCTTAGTTTATGTCAGACAAGTCAGGTTGTTGTTGCAGAGCTATTGAGGTATTCAAAGGAGGATCTTTATTTATTTCAGTGTTTCATTCTTTTTATGAAATCTAAAGCTGTTTGACAGTATACCACCTTTCACTTTGCTGATCACAAAATGAGTTATTTTAAAACCTTCTCTGGAGGAAACGAAAATATATTCGTGTTAAAGATTGGCCTTTTTCCCCCCCATTAGTTTTGGTTATACTTACGACTTTCATTGCATTTTTAAGTAAAACCCATTGTTTAAACTATTAGTATCTATTTTAATCATATAATACTGTGACAGTCCTTTTAATTTTTTATGTTAATAGATAGATATGTGTTTGTGATTAAAATTCATCACTGTAAACTATCTTGCAGTAGCATCTAAATATGTTGCCCGACGTAGAAAATCACATGCATGTGGAAAATGATAGCAAAGTTTATAGAAACAGGACTAGCACATATGATATTTTGCCCTAATAGTTCTCCAGCCCTAAGCCATTGGTGGCTCGGGGACTTTGATTCATGTGTATTCAGTAATCCTGAATGAATTTCTCTTCCATGGACTTGTCCAGCCTTCCCCTTTGAATGTATTGCAAAAGGAAGTTTCACAGCTCCACTACATCCTGCATGAAGATCTGCCTCCTTTTGGTTTTGAACCTAGCTCCTGTTAGCTTGGTGTAATGCTGACTGCTGCACTTGTATTGGAAGAGACAGCAACTAGTCAATGCTTATTCACATTTTCCACATCGCTCATCATATTATGGTTCTCAGTCATGCCCCTGCCCTCATTTTCTGCTTTCCAGACTGAGTCGTCCTGCAGATGACTTTCTACTTCTTTCCTCATAATCCCGTACTTCTTTTTGTTTTGGCTTTTTATTTGGTGCTGAGCTGACATTTTAAGTGAACCTCAGATCATAACCTAGAGATCAGCTGAATGTTCATCTTGGTGTCTATCGTTTTATATTTTCAGTTAGGATAGTTTTTTCTACGTGCATCACTTGATATTCATCTGTGTTATATCTCCTATTTCTTGTTATCACACAGTTCTTCTGTTTCAAAGCCCATTTATTACTCTTTATGGTTGGAACTTGTCTTGATTACCCTCAATAACTGGACTGCCACCTGGCAGCTCATCTGTTTTGCCCGATCATTTATGAACACTTTGAACAATGCAAGTCACTACTGAACCCCCCGGCTGACTTAAATTCGCTGTTAGAGCTAATTGTTTGCTCATACTTCTTAATGGCTCTTTCGAAGAGCTGCAGTAGGTGTGTGAGACAGGACTGCCCCTAACTGGGAAGGAATCAGTAGAGCTTTTACGTAGAGCATATGCATGCATACATGCTGGGAAGGAGGTACTAAAATGAGGACATTACCCATTTGCCTAAAACTTAGGGAAGCCCTCGCAGGAGCAAAGCCCAGCTTTCATCACGTGTTTGTCATTTCCGTGGTTACCTCCTTTAACTTGGTTTTCTCTGGGTGGAAAACCTTATCTTTGCTGTGTTTAAAAACACTGGTGGCGATTCTCCGGATACAGGTGGCTCTTCGGATACTGTTTGTTAATGTTAAATTTCCAGTGAGTTTTCCCTCGTGGCGCCTGTCATCAGTGCAACAGAGAGAGTGTGGTTCTTGATGTGACCTGCACTGACTCCAACAAGGGATGACCAGTCTTCGAGCGTCCTTATGAGAAATTAAAGGGAAGTTAAAAAAAAAAAGTGTGAAGTAGAACTACATTGAGGAGTATCCTGGGCAGCCACCAAAATGGGAACACTTTAAAGTCCAGAGAGTTGTTGTAGCAGTTCAAATACGTGTGAACAGCAGCATTTCTGCTTTGTGCTGGAGGGGTTTTGTCCTGCAAGAGCTGACTATCCTTGCGTAACAGGCAATTGTTTTACAGTAAATCAGTAGCAAATCAAACGGTGAGTAACTTTTACTAGAAAATCTTGCTAGCCAGAACTTTATGAGAGCAGGTTCCTGTTGTTTGGGTTTTTTTCCTCTTTTCTCTTCAGTGTATAACAAAAGAAAAATCTGCTCAGAGTTTTCTGAAGAGTCAAGTGGTGGAAGAAACAAGAACAGCAAGGACATGTACCAGTAGCTCTTTGTTTGTACAATGATTTTAGATAGCATTGGGGTTGGATAATACATGAGGAAAACTGGATTCTGGAAAAACAGGATCTTCCCCGGCACATGCATCTTGTATTATATTTTTAAATTCAAACTAGAGATAGGCAGAATACAAAAATCTTTTCTAACTTAAGAAGCAGTGATAAACCATGCATATTTTCTGCTGTACACAGTGAACATAAGCAAGTTTTCACCACCTTCTGGTATTATGACCATTTTTTCCCTGTGTTGATTTATTCACCTTCTTTTCCCACCCACTGAACAGTATTAGTAAACTTACTCTGAAACTACCAGAAATCCCCAGAGCTTTAATACAAGCTCCCAACTCCAAAGAAAAAAAAAAAAAAGGTAAAACTGGCTGATGGACACTTTTAAATTTTACAGTGTGGATACTGCCCCAGAAGAGACTCACAAATACATAACATGTCCAAAACTGAACTATACAAATAGATTCCTGCTCTGGAGCCTTAGGGAGAATAAAAAGGTCATATCTCTAAACTTAGACTAAAAGGCGTTTGTCAGATTTTTTCAGTGGTATTAAGCAACTCCTGCTTTCCAGTAAAGCTGGAAGCTGAGAGAGCTAAGAACCTTTGAAATTTGCTGCAGTTGGAAATTGGCTCATGTTTTCCATTATAAATATTTTTCTTTTGTTTCTCCTATTTAGAAATTTTTCAGTTGTCGACTGAGGTTTTCCGTATGAGATAACTGCTTCAAATGGGTACTGTTTTAAAGCCTCCTTAGGACTAGCATATTTATGTTACTAGTTCAGATTTACCTCCCTCAGGTGCATCAATATTTTTTTCTGTGACAGTGTCGAGTTATACCCTCCTCCAGCACCTCAGGTTTACATAAGTTCGTATGAACTTACTGAGTATGCACCTGTGTGCCCTAATGGTAAAGAAAGTAGATTACTAGTATTATATTAGCAGTCCTAGGGTTGTGGTTAAAAAGGCATTTGTAGAAGCTCTCGCAACAGTGGTTTTGACAAATGATTTACCTAATGGGATGGAGTTTCCTATGCTTGCCTCTTATTCAGGAAGTGTCTGAAGAAAAACTGTTCCATCTCTCTGAATTGCATGTGCAGTGTGAATTTAATCAGTTGTTTTTCACCTTTTTATTTAAGCATTCAGGTAAATCAGTGGGGTTGGTTTTGGGGGCTGGGTTTTTTTGGAATCGCTGTAGTTTTCTGCATAGGCTGAGGGTGAGGTCCTGGCTCCGTTCCTGCTGGTAAGCACTGCCAAGGACTCCAGTGGAATCGTGATTACTCCATAGGTACTTTGTGTGTTGGGAAACCGTGGGGGTTTTTTTAATCTGGCTTCCTAAAAAAATTTTTTTTTTTTTCCTATACGATTAGTACGATCTTGTTGTCTGTGCACACAGGTATCTGTCACTTCTGCCTTACAGACTTTTTAGAGCCTGCTGGCCAATTTCAAAAAAGTTTGGCAGGAGGGTAGAAGCCTTGCAAATACGAAGTTACTGTAATTTTCATGAACGTAACCACTTTGAAGAGGCAGGTTCTGTTACTGAAGGAAAGGCTGGAGCCCCTGTGTAACTGTATTCTGTGAACACAGAACCAATATGGGAGAAATAAATTATGAATATTCTAATCCTAGGAAGTGCTTCAGTCAGAATTCACGCCTTATTAAACATCAGAAAAAAAAAAAAAAAGCCTCTCTTCAGTCAAGATTTGTATCCTGAACATATTCTCTGATGTCTTACAAGGCATGAACACCGTTTGAAGCTTTTCCTTTGGCGAAGGCATTTAGGACATCTTTCCTGTGTGGTTTCTCTGATGTTTAATAAGGAGTGAACTCATGCTGTGCTGTGGCTTTAACACACTCAGCCGAAAAGTCAATTTGATACAGTGTAGGAGTCCATTGGAAACCAAACTGCGCTGTCCCTGAACTTCCTTGTTATTTATGTTAATAGTTCTGATATAAGCAAATACAGATAGGTAAACACTGACTGGCAGGTATTCAGGAATAAATGAAATACAGATTTTACATCCTTGGAATATTATGGCTGATGTTTACACACATAAAACTCATGCAATATAAAGAAGTAATTCATCAGCCTTTAGTAGGTCTTGTCCATATATTGGCATGGAATTAAAATCGGTAACACTGTGGTATTATAGTACATGTGCAGAAGAGAACCAAATTACTCTTGATGCGAGAACTAAAACTTTGAAATTGTGATTCTTTTGGGGGTTTTGAAAAAGAAAAAAAAAAAGTGTTATTTGACTTACTATTACGCATTTTGTAGACAAACGTGTGTATGAGGTTCATACAGATGGAGGTGGTTATATGGGTAAAGACAATATCTCATTTTATCACCGAATTCAAATAGACGTTCAGATAAGGATTTGCATGTTCAAGGTTATAATAACTGAAAACTGTATATAGTGCATTGTATCCAGTATATACAAATACCAAGTTTGAACCAATGTATTTAAAGAAAAAGGACAAAATAAGAGCAATTCTTGGATTTGCTGTTCTTCCTGAAGTCAGAATTAGACAATTTTTTTTAAAGACCCCATCTCGCTATTGCTTTCTTTTTCAGTATGAAAACAATAGGTCCGGTAGATCCAAATCCTATGGTTCTAAGCACATTTTTATTTTAAACCAAGGTGGATAAGAATTTACCTAAGTAAAAGAGGATCAAATATATTATTGCCTCGTTTGCATTGCAAAAGAGCTGGCGTTTTCTTAAACTCTATGACTGATTCTTAGTCTGAAGTGAAGTTGGACATGTATAGTATCCTGGAACTACATCGTCACCCTGAGCTCTTAGCAAAAGATGGAAAATCTGAAAGAGGGAGAGGAGTAAGATTTCTTTGGTGTCAGTGTAACTCCTGCAGTTTTTAATGAAAATGAAAATTGACCAGTAGCCAAAGAAACAATAACTGTAGTAGTAGTTACGAAAGGCAAGGCCTCCACACATTTGTAAGAAGGACGCCAAGTGAACAGAGGCTATTTACAGGAAAGTTTAGGTTTCAATTCAGAACTGTGTTTTTTTGTTCTTGTCAGGTCAATTTGTTATTTTCTTTTTTACTTCAACTTTGCAAGACCTAAAATCTTCATAAGCTAACACATTCATTATAGTTCACTTAAAAACACCCAATGATGGCCTGTATGTTGAAGACAGGAAACAGAAGAAAAAGCAAAGAGCATGTGATTTCCGAGAACTTCAGTCTTTACAACCAAATAATAACCTAAGCACGTAGAAGCCCCAAATCAGCTGTTCCTGCCCTGGGGTTAGCAGGTAAACTAGAATTCTAAAATACTATTTATAGATTTAAATAATACTGAAGGTTTCATTTTTTACATTCTTCAGTCAGTTCAAGAGTAACTTTTGTGAGTGACCAATCTTCACGTAAAGAATCTTACAAAGTTGTCTAGGTCCGAAATCACACGCTTCTGCAATTACAGATAGATAGCATAGTGTGCAGTATCATCTTTAATTTTTTTAAAGTGAGAAAATGGGTAACCTGCCTTAGCAGCTAGTATGCAAGGGATTTTGTTGACACTGTGATGATATTAGCTGATGGAAGAATTTTGAATGAACTGAAATGACTCAATAGTAAACTTCACCTTGAAAGATGATGAGGACCTCCTTAAGAAATTCTGGTCATATGCAGCTTCTGAAGTAGTCGTGAGTTCTACTTTGCTTTTATTAGCATATAATAGTGTTTGTTTGTTACCTGACATAAATTTTATCACGGATTCTATATGAATGGATTTAAAGCTGTCTCTGCAGTATAAGCAAATTGTATTGTGTGTTGTTAAAATACTTTACATCCTTAGGGTGAAAAGTATTTTAACAAGACATGTAGTACTACTTCAATGCTTTTATTTTTAAATAATCTTCTGATGCTCCATGTTTCTTAGCCATGTCTCTTTTCAGGCTTAAAGAAGGATGTCAGATTTGCACTGGGTTATCCCAAGGAAATAGCAAACATTAGTTGAGTTATATCATGAAGAGGTGTAGCCTTCTGAGTTAAACTGAAGGTATGGCGTGCTGCCATTTGTAAGGCATCTTTCGTTTTGCAGGTGCTTTGCAGAGGCCAGGTGGTGTTTGGCTTTTTTTCCTAGCGTGACATCTGTATGTATAAGTTCTCTATGTATTTCTCTTTTCTGCAAAGACCGTGAAAAAATGGCCGTGGCTGTTTCCTCTTAATTTACCCCAGAAACTATTGACAGAATTGGGTTAAAACACAGAATTTGTGACTTCCAGGGCAGTGGTAGTGACTTGACATTAGGGTGGAAGATCATGAATTTTAAGCATGTACGTGTGAAGAAGAGATTTAGAAGAGGAAAGAATCGGTTTTAGTTTGTACAATTTTAAGTGCATTTCTGTAGCTTGTTTTGTTGGTATGGTGATTTATCCAATAGCATTAACACAAGTTTTAAAAAGTTCGTCGTGCAAGCTGGAGGTTGCCAGTTGTCATGTCATTCAGTGACAGGGATGGAGGTGGTGAGAAAAATCAAACTGTTTGGTGGCATAGTCTTTTCTTAAAGACTTTAAGGAAATCAAGCTTTAAAGAACTTCAAAAAAGTAAAAGTACAGGATATCCAAACATATGCATGGATAACACAGAAGATTTCAACTAATGTGTTAATATTTATTGCTGGTATAAACAGCCAAATGCAATTAGAATGTAAACATTCTCAGCCAAAAATTAGAATTTTTTCACCTTGGGCATAAATTCTTTTTCTGTAACATGTTGATAGTTCAAGTTAGATTAAGTAGTAAAACCACATTCTCTTATTTAGCCATACAAGATAATTATAACAGCTTCCTAATCATGGGCACAGATAGGACAGTGTTAGCAGCACTGCACTTAAATTTAATAAATAAAAAATTTCGTCCCATATATTGTATAATGGGTGAAAAGTTGCTACATCGTTGAAGTGATTTGAGCGAAGGAAGAGTTCTGTGTAAATGTCAAGTCAATTTAAAAGCTAATGTTTTTAGGACGTCATTGCATACAATACAGAAGTTTTTTTAAAAAAAAAGGGGGGGGAGAAAACCATATTCCTTTATATAAGAACTTTATAAAAGAACACATACTGGCGGGCATCATAGTCTTCATCAGATTGAGTGATTATTAGCCTATAATCTAGAAGTCTCAGTGTAACTAATAATAATATTAACAGTTAGCTGTCAGAAAGTTGGAGCAAAGTAAGCGTGAATATAATGGGATTTATTACACAATTTATCTTGATAAATAAATCTTTATTGACCAGTGGTAGATCTTTGACATGGAAATAAGCCACCATTGACAGAAAGATTTCTTTGAAGTAGTTCTCATCTTTTGTGAATTTTAATTCTAGTTCATAGAATGTGCCTCATTCAATTACTTATTTTACCTTTTTTAGTTATCCTTTTAGAATGTATTCATAGCAGTATTGCATTTACACTGGCAGAGCTGATGCATTTAGTACTAGATACAAAAATTAATTGGTGCTTCTGATTTTTGAAGGGATAGCAGGGATTATTGAAAACTTCTGTGATCAATGCTTAAAGCAGTGTCACACTTTCTTTTTTTTTTTTTTTATTTTACACATCTGTAGGACTCAAGAGCCTTAATATAATTTCCAAAAAGGAAAGACTTAATTTAGAAAGCTATTTTACATGTAGAATCGTAATATCTTCAGTCTTATTAAAAGCCAGAACATATATTATTTAAACACTGACAAGCTTTCTGAAAATGTTGTTCTTCAACTAAAAAGGCTAGTTTATCAAAGCATCCGATATTTATTTGTAAATACATCTACTTGCCGATACTGTTTAGGCCGCTCCATTATCTAAGCACTCAGCTTGCAAATGCACTCAAGCCCTTAAACGTTAAGTAATATTAATCAAACCCTTAAAAGTTGAAAGGTATATTACCGGAAAGTTGGAATTTTTGTCTTTCAGTGACTATGTAAGTATTTGCAGTTTCTAAGGGAAAGAGGGCCTGTATTAAAGGCAGTTTATGGGATGCAAGTGCCTCCATTTGACTCAGGCCTGGCTGGTGTCTGTATGTGCACTATATGCATTCACCATCTGTTCTGGGAAAAGGCAAATCTTTGTCAAAAGGATTTTCACTCTAATCTTGCAGCACGTGCCATAATGAAACTGCTCCATGAACAAAATCCAGGCATCAGTTCAGATGAAATCCTGGGAAAGCCTGTAATTCACCTTCTGACCAACTAAGCACTGCTCTAGGTTGCAAATTATGAAATTTCCAGTTTCTTGTGCACGTATGGGGTCCCTGCTTTGATCGTAACACAATGAAGACCTGTGGGTTTATTTTCTGCCTTTCCTTTTTTGTTTCAAGAGTAGACCTGTGTCCGCCTTGATACAGAAGGAACCTTTGTTCCCTCCAAGGTAAAACAGGGTTTCAAGGCACCAGCGTTTTCTTCTGAGAATTATTCCCAGTCTTCCCACCTACCAAAGGCTGCCTTTGTGCGATGTGATCCAAACCCCCTCTTCCCTCTGTTTTGAAGAGAATACATTAGGATGAAATTGAATTATTTATATTCATAGGAACAAAACACACTTACCCAAATGCCTGTGGTAGAGATTCTGAAAGGGGCTGTAAAAACTGTCCCAGCAGATTCATATTGTCTTCTTAAAAAAGTAAGGGTTTAACATGGTTCTTATTAGCTGTCAAACCGCAGTGGCTGTGTTTACATGAAAAACTTATGTTCTCTTGCCTTGCGTCCACATGTGAATGTATTTGGCTTACATAAAACCTGAGCTCGCTAGGCCTCTCGCGGCATTTCGCGGGAGCACCAGACCAGACTTGTAGCATTCCACATCGTTTGTGAACATAAGATAAAGCCAATTTCAAGATCTGAGCAAGAATGCCCCTTAATCATGCTGCGTACACATGGAAATCAGTATCGGAAGCCAGATGTATGAAAGAAAAACATTTTTCTCCTCTAACTTTCTGCCTCCCTCGGGCATTCTTATCGATGACCCAAATGCTCAACTTCATATCCAGAAGTTTTCCAGCATGTTGCTCTCATTTAATTTACGAAATTTTTCTGCAAGATTTCTTATCCTTTCAGTACTTTGCATTTCTCGTTCTTCATGTAAGTTAATCAAATGTGATGCTGATGATGCAGAGGACAGGATGTTTCTTACATGAAATATTTCTCCAGATAGAAGAGATCCACGAATGAGGATTACTGTCTGGCCTAAGAAGAACGGAAAACATTTGATTATGTGGGAGAAGTCTACAGCACAGCACTATTTTAGCACAGAGGCAAAAAATAGCATGCTTACAAAATGACTGTGTCACTGGAAGTGTTAGGCATTAAGCAGTATCAGGAAAAGATTAACAATAAGACATAATTACTGTAATTTTATGAGTAGATTAGGGAACATAAAATAAGGAACAATATAAGCAAGTGCAATCATAAAACGTAAAAGTCTGCAAGTTATAGGAAATGACTTCTTCAGAAAAAGGTGAGAACAGTAGGTAAGGAAGGCAATGGAGTTGTACAGTTTTTTGAGACTTGTTTTTCTGCTTCGTGATAAAGACACTGCTGCTTAGCTGGGCTTAGCACAAGTACCAGAAAATTACCTGCCATGTGAGCAGTCACAAAATAGTAAGCTAGATATTACTGAATGCATGCCAGGGGATTGATAAGAAATTATTAGGTATATAGGGCATATGTTTGTAAATATAACTGATACCATCTCAGAACAGTTACTCATTTATGTTATCCACTTTATGGATGGATAATTCGAGAATAATCACATGGAATATTCTGATAATAATATAAATATTCTGTTCAATGAGATTGTTTGGGAGATCTCCATCAGTAAAGCAGAGTGGATTGTAAAGAGCAGATGAGTGTCTTCAACGATGACAAGCACTGCGTAACATAGCACCCAGGCTGCGGTGCAGAGGTATTTCCAGTGATCCTCACAATAAATAAATCCTCAATTCTTTCATTGATTTATTGAGTCCTACTGTTTCAGAGGAGAACAGTGCTCACAGCATACCAGCGCTCTAGTCTTTTCTTGTTTATGCAAAAGTTTATAATTCCCAGCTTCTATCTTTGTGCTACGTGTAAGCCATTTTTAGTTCCTTTGAGGCAGTGCTTCAAGTCAATACATTTTTCCCCTGAAGCAGAAAAGCCAGTGCCCAGTATTATTTCACTTGTTACTTAGAAGACCCTCAATATCTTCACAGTTAAGGCGGTTATAAATATATCTGGAAAACTGGTAATGCCATTAAAAGTTCATTTCTTAAGAACAGGGAGTTGAAAAGTAAATTTTCAGATAACAGACTCAACTTTTCCTTTTTCACCGTCCGTGATAGTGCATCATTAATCAAGTTCCCGATTTTGTGTTGAAACCTCAAATCAGTGCAGCATGAAAAAGTGTTGCAATTAGGTTACAGATCACTCTTTCTTCAGTCAAAATCTTGTTCTGCCTTAGTTGCAACGAGTCTCCAGCCTCTTTCATACTTGCCCTTCTTCCTGAGATCCATACAGAAGACAATTGCAGTAGGTTAGGCTGCGTGGTGTTTCTCCTGGCATCTTAAATAATTTCTTTAATCTTCACTTACTGCTTTTCTAACTTCTTTGGAAGTAAAAATAAAAAAGGACTGCATAGTGTTCCCTTTCTTATCTGCCCATATTGCTTATCTTATCTGTACCTTTTTTGTTCAGTGATGTTTGCTGCTGCTGCATTTGTCTGGGTGTTCTTTCCTACAACTTTTTCTGATCGTTTGGGGAGCTTTTTTGGCTGTTATTTCCTCATTGCATTTAATTCTCTGTGAAACCCTTCTGTGACTTTTTTTCACTTCTCACTCGGATTTCTCTTAATTTGCTGCCAAGATTCCTTTAAGAAACAAGCAAAATGCTTTGAAACACATGTTTCTCCATTGTAAAGTGTGTAAGTCTTAAGTTTCCTTGATGCAACCTGTATTCCTCCTCCCCTGTCGTTCAGCCCCTGCTTTTCCTGCCCTCACTGTGCTGTGTGGTGTGAGGTACTGGACTGCGAAACTTCTTTGGGACAGGAACCGTGCTGTCCTGTTTAAACTGTGAGGCATCTAGCAACTTGTTCAGGTCTTCTTATAACTGTTTTCCTTAAATAATACTGTGCTAAGTAACTGCTATATTTGGGGGGGGGGGCACCAAAACTACTTGTCTGAGATCATACAAAGCATCTTCAAATTCAGTTCTTATGTAATCTGTTATGGATTCTCATTATTATTTGCCCCAAATGACTGAGCATATTCCATTTGCAATACACCTTGCTATTGGGGCCTTTTGTGGAAAACCTGAGGGGGGACGTAAATACGGTAAATTGCAACACAAAAGCAACACTTGTCAGAATTTTTGAGCCTTATAAGAGAGAATCACACTCTTTTGATAGCCTGTGGAACTTTTCATATTCTCTTTTTTAACCTGTTCATACTGTATTATGAAAAATAATTCTATATTTTAAGCATAAGGGGTTTTTTTAATCACTTTGAAATATATTGCTTTTATACTTTTCACTTTGGTTTTATATTGGCAGAATGAATAAGTGACCAAAATTTCTGTACTGTGCAGTGTTTATAGAGTGATATAGTTGACGCTGGTTAAGTTAACCTGTATTTTAGACCACTGCACACATTGAAGCCTTGCTGATGATTTCTATTGCACTTGCTTGGACTTTTCCTGAAGTTTGTACCTTGAGGTATGATGGAGGTCCCAGAGGGTGATCGATTCTGCTGGGCTGCCTGCCGGCCCAGGCTGGCTGTTGTAAGCTACAGATCAATTTATGGCAGTGAGTCCCCCTTCCCCAGAGACGAAAGCAATGTGGTGACTGCTGTAGGCAGAGTGCTTGTATACCGCGTGCTACCGCTGTATAACATCGAGCGTCCGATCAGCTGGGTAATAAATGTTACCCTCGCGTGGTTTTGTTTCTTCATGGAACACGAGGTCTGAGGGTGGTGGAGAGCTCCCTTTTCCATCGCTGGCAGCCCAGGTTTTGTCTCGTTCCACATGTCAGTGGAAACCTCTCAGTCCCCTTTATGCGGAACCTTTCTGCATATAAAGACCTGTTAAGCAAAAGAAAAATCCCTTTAGTCCTGATTTATCCAATACAGAGGAAATACTAGCGTTTTCAGACTTCTATCCTATCAAGTATCAGTAAGAAAAGCTTTATACTGCAAGAGTATCTGTTCTTTCTCCTCCCAGTTCTGAGTCTGGCCAGGAAAGTGAAGAAAAGAAGTGTATTCTAATTTAATTATAGGGTTAGCTATCTATTAATCTCATGCTTCTTGGTGGTTTTTTTTTCTCCTCGAGGAGGTGTAGAATTCTGGGGACAGAGCTCCTGTCCCCGTAAATCTTTCAATGTTGGATCAACTGAGCTATGATTTGTGTGTACGTCTGTTAGGTTACAGTCTGGTAGAATCCAGAATCTGTACAGTTAATGTAAATCTTTCCTTGGTCTAGTCACTCTGTTTAAAATGGGAAATGCGTTATAGAAAACGGCACTTTTTTGACAACTTTACCTGCAGCAGAATACGGAAGTTGGAATAATCCAAACAAAGCAGTATTCATTAGCACTTACAGATGACTTCATCCCACAGATTTTATACTATTCTATGAATATTATTAAACTTCAGTGTACTTCACTACAGCGTCTGAGCATTATAGGTGGGCAAGCAGAGAAGCAGACTGGTTGCAATAACTTGCCAGAACATATGAAGTCAGCAGAAGAGCTGCAAATAAAGCTCAGCAAGTCTGACTTGCAGTTTTCTGCAGAGTCTGTGAAACTGAAATACATTTTGGTTTTAGTATTTGCTTTCTACAGTGATTATTTTGTATTTTTTTCCAGTCACTGGTCAGGAGGTGCTTAGAGGTATTTACCCTGAACCTCTAGTAGGTCAAGGAAAAAAAGATGGTATTATTCTTTCAGCTCTAATGGCCAGATCTTCAGTCTGAGTTTGACTGGGATTCTTTCTCCAAATAAGTATATTTGGCATAGTTTTCCCTCTAGGTCTATTTGTGGTTGTATTTTTTTTCTGTACACTCAACAATGTAGATACCTCAGATTGTATCTGTTAGCTGAAAACATATATTTGTGTTTAACCAATGTTGAAGTAGAAATAACTGTAAGTAAAAATCGTTTCTTTAAAAATAGAATGGAAGCTTTTTCTTTTTGGACATGCTTTACCTTGTAGTAGACTTGAGTGGACAAGCAATATGTTAACTACGTTTGCTTTAAATGGAATATTGCTAGAAAGGGGGGAAAATACTGTCACAAACCTAGACTGACTGATTTTTCAGTAACAAGAGTAATGTTCTGTTATTTTACTGTTAAGCTCTGTATCACTGATGGAAGCACTATCCCAAGGCTTCTGCCAAGCACCACGTTGTTTGTGTGATAGGGGGGATTTGGGGTTATGGTCGAGCGAGTCTGAAAAATGGTAAACTTGACAGCAAATCTGGGATCATGGTTGGTAAGCCAGCTTTTGTGGTCACGTGCTTTTATTTGATGTGGTTCCTCATGTCTCCTGTGCCAAATGGTGTAATATACTAAAGTGATGAAACTGCAGAAGAAAAAAAAAAAGTCAACTATTTACTTCAGCAACAAAGGAGAAAGAGGAGATCAAAGCCCATAACATGACTCTCAAAACAGGAAAAAAGAGCGAAAAGAGGGAATTTCTTTCCACATGCTTCAGGCTACTCTTGCTTATAGCCTTCATGAGTAACAAACCCTTTAAATGCTTTTGTAGGTCTGCAACGTGCTTCAGTTTCAAAATAAGGCAGGTGAAAACTTACCGAGAGTTAAGAAGGGTGTATCCAGGTAAAAGCAAGGGCTATAGTCTGTGAAGTCTAAAGTCTGCTTTCCATCACTAGTACATAGATTTGAACATGTTTTAACATTGACCACGCTGAGAGAAAAGCTCTTAGTTATTTTAAACTGATATAAAGAGTCTTTCCATGCAGAGGCAAGTTTTTTGTTTATTTACGTTTTCAAAGCTAGACAAACCTTCAACTGTATCATTTACAACCATTGAAATTGTCATTTCCCTATTTTATGTGGGTTTTGTAGAAAGAATACATTGGATTAGCAACATTGTTGAGTGCAATGGGTATTATGTACCACTTTCTTTTAGTATAAAGGTCTTTAATGATACGTTCACACTGTGTTCAGGGGTAAGTATGATTCTTCTTACAGTGCTGGCTCTCCTTTCCAAATACACATTTTTTTACTCTTTCCTCCCTTGGAGCAAAAATAACTGCCATTGGGCAAGGTACGTCCTTTTAAGAGCGGGGAACTTTTCTATAGATGTTCTCTGTAAGGCTTCTTTCAAAGAAAAGCTTATGCAATTTTGGGAGATGGGGGATAGTAACAGGTAAAGGCAAAATACATACATATATATATATAGCAAGAGCAAAATATATAGACAGTATTCCATGTGTACTGGTGCTTAACTGTAGTACTGTAACCTGTGTTAGCACATAACTTTATAAACTGTGATATTTTTATTTTTTGCGGGACCTTACAAGATGTAGGGGATGGTTTGAAGTAATCCTCATTGTTCAGACTCAGCTCAGGAGTTTCCCAGCAATATAGAGAAACCTGCATTTTTCTGCTCCAAGAAAGGGGGAAGCAAAATGGATTGGAGGGAAGAGGTGGGGTGAATGAAAGCAGTTCAGGGGAACGAGAGACGCCCAAGACAGCATGGGGAGAGTTGTAGGGAAGGGGGTGAGGTAGGGATGGGAGTACGAGTGTCTTCCTTTGTTCCTCTAAGTCTGCCTTGCCAAACCACCCAGTTTCCTGAGCTTGGGACTTGGAAGGACCCACCTTCTTTTCTAGTGAAGTGATGTTTTTAAGGAAGGGGAAATAACTGGTTCTTTACACATAAGTACTCAAGAACAAAACCAGTCACTTCTGGTAAACCTGTGAATTAATGCTGTACCCTTTTGGTTTTTTTAAAGGATCATTTCTTGAGAAAGACATTTTAATGCAATTATGAGCTATCAAGAAATAGGAAAGAATTTTGCGTTTTGTATGTGGGCCTGAATAAATACGATCCATTGAGAGACAGACAGAGCAAGTCACTTGAAATGCACCAGTCAACAGCAGAAATGTAAACACACTCCAGCCACGCAGTCTGCACGTGTATTTCAGCATATCGCAGAACAAAACTGCTATTAACGGAGGCCGATTGCTGCTCTTGTTGAATTCAGTAGTGAGTTCCTCACAAAATCCAATTTAATTCACAGACTGTGGATCAGAACTGCATTGTGTCTGGCACTGCGGAAAGCCAGGAAGGCAGGAACTTGCTGCAAAGGAGTCTCTGGTCCTTCTTAAAATGAGGTGTGCGAAGTTGGTTTGCAGAGCTGAGTAGGTTTAGAGTAACAGCAAGTGTATAAAATGCTGAGTCCAACAGATCTTAGTCTCTGCATTCCAATGTGTTCGTGCAAACTTATCTCATAGATAGGTAGACCTACCATCTATTTATCTTCATCCAGCAGCAGTCCTAATGGCATGACATCCACTAAGACTGTGGCTTTGTGAATTATGATAAATTATAGAAAGCCACTATCAGAATCTGTTAAAATTTTAGCCTTTAAAGAGTAGTAGGTTACTGGAAAAAATTGTCTAAAAATCGAACACAATTAGGTTGGTTGTGCTGAAACTAGAATTACTCTGGCAGCTGTAGGGTAGCAATATCAATTAATTTGTCTGTGTTTAAAAACAAAATAACTTCCTCATCATATCTCTTGATGGTTTTTGTTTGATTTTTTTTTTTGTCATCTTGATACAATGAATATCACCGAACCTGATAGTGTGACGTTACAGTTGGTTTTATTCCTGGGTATAAAAATGTGTTGTTTTTATGAGGAGTGTATAACAGCAATACTAAGAAGGAAAGCTTAATCACAAACAGAGGTGTGTAAGGTCTATCCTCCAAGAGGCTGAGCTATCTGGAAAGCGGGTCTGACATGCAGGGGTCTTTAGCTTGCACTGGTGGAATCTCTCAGCAAATAGAATTTCCTTGACTATAAAAGGCTGCTTATGGCATTTTTCTTTTTCTGTGCCTTTTCTTTTGATTGGGCTTTGAGGGACCTCAAAAAGCAGCATTAGATACTGAGCTGCATGCTGACGTTCCCTTGCCTAATTTTCTCCATTTTACACATATTTCCTTGCACCTTTTACAGGTTCTTCTTATTTGACGTTGAGTAAGTCACTTCTTTCTTCAACTATAGGTTTATTACAGGGTCAAAGGAATTATTATAGCCTCTTGCCCTGAGTCATGATTGTGAGGTACTGCAAGTATGTTCCTTTGGCACAACAGAGACATAGTACAGCATAGTCAAATCAAACTCTGAGCAGTAGCTTCCTTATGTGTATAAAAATGAAAGATAAATATCAGTTTCATAAGGCAGATGAGCCTTAATTGCTGAATGCTTATAGAAAGTTTTGAGATGGTCAGAGGCAAGGTCCTGTGCAAATGCAGTACTGTATTAAAATATTTAATAAGCAGATTCTCTGACCCAGTAGAGGGAACAAAGATGCCTGTCCACTCTTAATTTTCCCTACCCGTAATTATTTCTACCGAACATAAATTACATATTGTACAGCTTTATTCTGTTTTCAGAGGATAATTATACTAGAAATTCCAGCCTTCTTTCTGTGGAGGGACCTATTTCTCAGAAACCACACCTTGTAGTAGTCTGTTTTTCATTTGAGAAGGGTTGAATTCCCAATAATGTCAACAAGTTTTTTATGGATTGACTACTTTCAAAAGTGGATACAGGTGAAATGGAAAGCCTTTATTCACAAATCATAATAATTCAGTCTGGAAGACCTATTGGAAGCCGATGATACAGGCATGGAAGCTTTTTTGCCCGTGAAAAATGTTAGAGATTACTCCTAATTTCATGCCTGCTGTTGTAACTGAGAGAGGAGCCTGTAATTCCTGTTGTAGTCATCTGAGTGTCTCCGGTGGTACCTCCGTGCTGAGGGGGAACTTGGATTTGGTTGCAAATGAGGCAAGGCAGGATGCAAAACAGACAGTACCATTTGCTCTGGGTATGAGATTGGAGGCTTTTATGGATATATTTACATAAACATTTAAGGAGTTTAATAAACTGAAAGCCAGGGATTAAAGTAAGGGTGACAACCCACTTGTAACATACTAGGAGGAACAAGTCTTTTGTTCTCCAACATTAAAGACCGATGGACCCAGTGTACTTTCAATTTCCTAAGAGCAAACCACTGTTTCAGAAATATTCCAACTTAGTAATGATCTAATAGTCATGCTTCACTGTTTTTAACATCCGGAAGTAGCAAAATTATATTCCCATGCAAGTAGTTTTATTAAGGGGGTAGCAGCAAGGAAACTGAATTCTGTTAAAAAAAAAAAAAAAAAAAAAAAAAGAATCCTGTTCAAGTCTTACTTCTGCTGGAAAAGTTTGTTTGTTTTTTTTTTTCTTATGTAGCTGTGGTGTACTCAAGGCTTTTTTCTTTCATTGTTGCATATGCAAAATCCAGACCTGCAGAACTGTTCCATGTGGTGAACAGTCTGCTGAACCCAGACTGTTTTGCCTGAGTAGCAGATTTCCATATACCTCATTATGAATTTGGTTTTTTTGATTTATATAGGCTCTGTTCCTTCAAAGGGATGTATGATTGTAGACCTTTGTACCTACCAAAGTGATAGCTTATCAAGTATTGAGGAAAATACAAGGGCAGGTCCTGTTGAAGAATAAGAGCCTTAGTTTGTAGAGAAGAACCTTCTTTCCAGCCAGTTTAATCTTTCATGGAAACAGCATGTAAACAGGAGGCCACAAAGTAATTCAGCTTTTGAAGCTTTTTAATTGTACCCAACAAGGTTCTAGATGCTTAGTGAATGATGTAAGCCACAGTGTGTAATGCAAGTTCATACCCCTTTTGATTGGTAAAAGACTATAAGAAAGATTTAGGTTAGTACTGTTTAAAGAAAGTAGCGTGGACTTTAGCTGGTTGTTGCTTTATATAACCTGATTTAAATAAAAAATGCTAGATCTTTCCATACCAAAGAAGCCATTATCCTCAGCAATAGCGGGCATGCTTCAATCTTCCTTCCTGTGATAAAGGCAATTGATAAAGGTGCCTAAATAGTGGCACAAGGTGCTGGACCATGTTGTCTAGACCCTGCTTTTTCCAGGAAAGGTTGGAACAGGTGATCCTTGAGGTCCTTTCCAACCTGATATTCTATGATTCTGTGATGAAATACATCTCCGAAGTTACCTTATTTCTGTGGATTTCTACCATTCAGATTTCCAGTCTTTGCATGGACAGAGTTAATATCTTTGTTTGTATTATTTCCTTCTGGGCATGAACAAAATCATAGAATCAGAGAATATAATCATAAAACAATGTAGACTAGAGGGAACCTCTGGAGGTTATCTGGCCAAGCCCCTCCTCGGAGCAGGGCCAGCTTAGGTCAGGTTGCTTATGGCAGTTGTTCAGCTGAGCTTTAAGCACCTCTGAGGACTGAGATTCCCCAGCCCCTCTGGGCCTGTCTTCCAGTATGTGATTACTCTCATTGTGAAAACGTTTTTCCTAATAGCTAACCAGAACTTCCTTTGTTGCGACATGTCTGTGTTGCCTTTCGTCCTGTCACTGTGCACTTCCGAGAAGACTCTGGCTCCATCTTCTCTGTATTTTTCCATTAGATTAGATTCCGTAGATTCCATCAATGTGCCTTCAGTACTTCAAATATTGTCCCCTCTCCAACCTTCTCTTAAGACTGAAAAAAAACATTTCTTTCAGCATCCCCCATTACATCATTTACCTAACAATCTTTCTGGCCCACTGCCCCGTTGATCTAGTAGGTTAACGTCTGTCTTGTTTTGGGGGGGCCAGAACTGGAGTAAATAGCATGGCTGATGTGCATCTGGCCATCCATTACTCCTAAGTCCAAATTATTGTCATTATTCTTAGCCAGTTTGACTGATGGTGGCAATTTGAATAATTCAAGACTCAAAGTCCTCTCCTCCAGCTATAACAAGATAATCTTAACTACAGTGCTTCCCATCTTATTGATGAGGGACAAGAAATAGAACTGTTTACAACGAAAAAGCTATTTCCTGCAAGAATGCTTCGCATTAGTGTTGCTCTTGATTAAAGTTGTTGAATTACAATAGATCGTGGTGTAACCTGTTTTTATAGATGATATCACTCAATACTTTTTATATCGCCACAGCATAAAATACACTTCCTCAATCACAGCCCTCTGACTTTAAGCGTAGGGAAGAGGACACTGTACAAATCACTTTCAAATCCCAGGGACTGTACGTGTAATGTACTGTTAAATTAACTTCTATTTCTAGTGCGCTTGGAGGATCATCTGCCCTTCATATCCCAGCCTTTCCTGGTGGAGGTTGTCTTATCGACTACGTACCCCAAGTATGCCAGCTGCTGACAAACAAGGTAAGTTAGTAAAGAGAACTCCATTATCCATTCCCTTATGTGCTGTACTGTGTTGTAGTAACACACTATAGCATTTCCATAAACAGTTTTTCTTCTGCCAAGGTAGTCCAAGCAGGGACTTAAGTTCACTTAAGGTGAACTACGGAAGGAATACCTTCTTGATAAGAGTTGAGCACCTAAACAGGGCATTAAATGTAATGACTCTCTTAGATAAACAACCATGCTTGGGATCAGATCTTGGAGCGGAATTTTTTTACTGTGACATGTTATGATTTGGGATAAAATGTTATTTTATAGTACAACACTGCATTGTAGCCTACTATTTTGCAAGTAAATACAAATGTGTAGTTTGCATATTATTTTTCCAGTTGGAAGATATCTAAGTTCTCATACCATAGTAATCACTGTAGGTTTTGAGTGCTTTCAGTGATTTTCTTCTCAGATGTTTCATCCAGATGAACTGAATCAGCAGTCTGTTTGGGTGTTTATACAGTAATAGCTACTTAAGGTTGCTGAAAAGGTTTTGTTCTGCTTAGCTTACTGTTTAAACAAAAAAGAGTCAGTATATTATTTTGAAAGCTTCTCCTTTATTTAAGTGTAATTTTCAAAAGAAAGCTTACAGGCCAACATCAAGGAATCTGCCTATTACAGACCTCCTATTTGTATTTTTATATTATTTTTACCTTAATTTGTCCAAACAAGGAAAATAATTTTATCTTTTAGAAAAAGTTCTGCAAAATGTGTTTCCATAATTATATTGGAATCTATCTTTAGAGTTGTTTTTGTTGTGGTTTTCTGTGAAAATTACTTTCTGTTTTTAAAATCTGCAAGTATACAGGACTTTTTTTATCCTTTCTTAAACAAAGTTCCTTAAGCAAACTTATCATATGTTTTCCTTTTCCCAAAATAACATTTCAGATTCCACACAAAGCCTTCAAAATAATTGTAGGGTTTTTTATAAAATGAAATAAGTCTCAGTTTATAAATAGAATTTAACTTTAAGGGGTACATGATAGCTCTCAGCAATGATCGTATCAAGGCTTTTTCAGAAAATTTAGGAAAGCGTTTGCCAGCCAAGGAACTCCAGTATTACCATAGCCAAGAAAAATATTCTTCGTGCTCTTTTTATGTTTGGTGGGGAAAAAAGGCTTTTAAAATGGTAGTTTTCGTTCTGGAAGGCAAGGGGATTTACACAGGGAATCATATATGGAACCATACCGTTAAGTACTTGGAGGAACCAGTAGTAAACCAGATGCTCTCCTGGCCTGACAACACACGCGTTGTTTCTGTTATGGGTCAAACCCTGTTCACACTGTTCTGCTAAGTAATCCCATTCAAATCAATAAGAAAACATACATGGTGTGAGAAGAATTTTGCCTTAAGTCTTCCAAGTTTAGCATTGTTGGATTTTGTCTGTGCCAGGATGGAAGTCTTTCAAAACCCAGAATGCCTCAGAAATTGATGCTCGCAGTTGAGTAGGTGGCTCCCTGAGTCAGCACGAAACCACCAAGAGAGCTTAGTCTTAAGAAGATTTTGTTGGAGGTGCAGTCTTCAGAAAACACACAAGATCAGTTGTGAAATATATATTATTTTTTTTCTTCTCTTTTGTAACCAGAATGTTATTTTGACACTTAACCAACTGTCAGTTCAGGTAATTATGATTTGCCTATTGCAGCTTCCTGCTCAACTTCAGCGAGGCAAGGTCGCGCATTTCTTTTCTTCACTCTTTATCTTGTGCAGTTAAAGAGCGCTTCAATATATTGTGAAAGACTAAGTTTCACTCCGAAGTGAGTGAAGGGATTTCTTTACAAGACTTTCTGTGTGCAAGATCCACTGTTTGTTTTCAAGGGAGTTTAGGATTCTTCAGGGGAATCATGCAAGCTAAATGTAGGATTCAGAACTACTACCGTGTCAAACATAAATCTTCTTGAACAAGGAATATATGACAAATTGGGAGCGCTGGCTTTTTTTTATCTTTTTATAACTCTGGATTCGTTTCTTTCTTTCTTTTTTAAGGTACAATATGTTATTCAGGGATACCATAAGAGAAGAGAGTATATTGCAGCTTTCCTGAGTCACTTTGGAACGTAAGTTTTATTTTGATGCATTATGTTCTGTAGCATGGGGGAAAGTGTTGTTTTCTGCCCTTGGTCTTTGGTTGTGTGACTGCTGTCCACTGGATAAGATGAAATCTGGTCATTTTTCACAGAACGATGTGTATACATAATCTCTCTGTAGCGGTACTGGAATGAATTTCAGCGTTACTTCACTTCTGTGCCAGTTGCCAATCCGATTTCACTAGAAAATAGCTGATGATGGGAAAAGGACAGTAGGGATTTTCTCCGTGCAAAAGAAATGTGCTCATTTAAATGACTGGAGGGGTCTTACAGTAATAGGCAGTGACTGAGGTGGGAGGATGGGGATGTGGATATGGTTCCAAGCCTTGCAGGACCAGAAACCGCTGCTCGGCACGAAGGCAGGACTGGGAGATGAGGTGCTCCCACCGCCGAGCAGTATCTTGTCTCCAGAGAGAATGGGCTGTCAGGTCATGTTGAATTCCTGCAGTTCAAAGGTCCGTGGCCTGGCATGATGACGCATTAGCTTCACAAATCAACTAATGAAGAGTACCTTGGCACTGTGAAGGGTAGGCACTTTGGGTTCCCACCTAAATACTGACTTGAGTGAGAGTCCAGGAGCCGATGTGACAGCGGTTGCCTCACCAGCAGTGCTTTACCTCATTGCAAAGAGCGGGTTTCCGCTTCGAGTGGTGATGCTGAATGACATGGATACTCGGAAGCACTTCAAATCTCAGGTCTCTCAAGTTAAGGGTAGGAAGACAGGTGGCTTCTAGCATGCACCCAAATTTTACACAACTCTAGACAGATAACAATGACTTGAATTGGACATATGAGTAGATAGAGAGTCGATGCAAACTCAATCCTTATGAAAACAAGATATTTCTTTTTCTTCTGAGAAAAGTACAGTATAGAAATGGCCCGAGTGTGCTTGTGATACTGCTTGAGACTTCTAGAGAATACCAGCTCCTGATGGTTGAAACTTTTGATCCATCTACTGAACAAGTCTTCTGTCTTTAATTTTTTGTATGCTCTCATGTTTTGCTTTTTTTATATATACTCTTTTGAATTTTCAAATTTAAACTCTTCTCAGTCTGAACATTTTCAATTTTACCCTGTCACTTACTACAGAGTCAATAAACTATCTTAATCTAAGCAACATACAGGGAATTTGTGTGTGTACAGTTGTTATGAATTTAGACTGCAGAAGCATTAGCAGGTCTCCTTTCATTCTAAAGTGTATTTATATAAACTGAATATGGCCTTTCTTAAGAAACTCACCACAGCATAAATAAGAAGATTATTAAGATTAAAAGTTTCATCTAATTTTTTTTGTAACTGTTAATAAATAAAGCAAATACTGGAAGTTTGTGAACAAACAAACAAAAGCCAGTCCCTGTAATACAGAATTTACATATTTATTGTTCAGTATTGGAATGAATGGTAGGTAAAAATTGTATTCATTTTTTTTGTATTTTTTGTTGATAGTGGTGTGGTGGAATATGATGCAGAAGGTTTCACAAAGCTTACTCTGTTGCTGATGTGGAAAGATTTTTGCTTCCTTGTTCACAGTGAGTAACTCTTTGCCTCAGGCATAAATGTCTATCCTCTTGAAGATACAAGTTCAAAAGGGAAAAAATACAATTACAGGAAACAATTTAAATGTTTTAGCTATTTTTATCCAGTGCTTAATGTATTTTTGATGTGGCCATGACACTTTGAAAACACAAAATCCTGATTGTAGTTGGAGAGGGAGAGGGGATCCACATTGATAGCGTGCTCTCTGCCTTACAGAACGCCAAAAGCATCCTGGGAAGTTTTTCTGGTAACTTCAAGTTTAACGAGTTGTAACTCGTCCTTTCAAAAGTGTCAATAATGAGGACCAATCCTGTACATAACCTGGGAATACCTAAAATCTTGTGTAATTGTCAGGAATTAATGCATTGATAGTGATTGTAAACACACTTCAGTGTAGGGAAATATATTGACTGAGAAGTAATACTATACTGTCATTAGGAGCCAAAAGTTATTCCTAGACTGAAACTGTGTAATCAAAACTAACAGTTTGCTACGGTACGTAGCTAGATTTGCTGTCATTTGAAATTTTTAAATCAAGATTGTATTACTTTCAAAAAGGCATTCTAAAATAAACTGTATAGGAATTACTGCATTTAGAAATTAGTAAGTGTGGCTTTGTTACTGCTTTATACTTGATAACTTAAATAGCAGTTATTATTTTTCCCTATGGTAAGGCGAATTTCACAGGTGTCAAAGATATTTTGATCTGGGGAAATTCAGTCATGTTACCCTTTATTTTTGATTGCTAAACTTCTCATCTTTGTTTAAAATAATTATAATGCAATCTGGGCAGCTGCAACGTTGGTGGTTGTTAGCACTCTAGCACTGGAATATTTCAGATTACGTCATTTTGATTGTGGGCTAGCTTTTCGTGTGGAAAGCTAATGATGTCTAAATGATGTCATAGAAATTTGTCCCAGAGTTTTTAAAGCAAGAAATGGGGATTGCTGTTGTTCAGAGAAGTCCTTCACCCTGTGTTGCATTGGAGATCATAAAAAATGGTCTTGCTGATCCCTTTTTATCGCCTAAGATCTCCGGACAGTAATGACCATAAGAGGTCTAGAAAACTCAAACCTGAAACTAAAAAACTTCCATCATATTAATATCATTTACATTGTGTAAAAAAGAAATAAAACTGATCTTTTTTGAAATACTGTCCTTACTACATCTTTACTTACTCTTCAACTACAATTGAGGATTGTTCACTGGGTGATTGTCTTCTATGAGATGTTGCTTCTTTACGTACAACCTTCTTGAAGATTTCCTACCTTTCTTACTCCTCAGTACGTTTGGCTTAATTTTATTGGTGTTAGAATTCCTGTGGATTTGATTTTTGCCGTGGGATAATATAACTTCGTAGATGTTGAAGCAGTTAGATTTCAGAGGAATCAAAATTCAAATTTCTGTTAAATAACAGAGTAGGTTTTGACTGTGTAATATTCACAGTGCTCAATTTAACTGGCACGAAAGCTGCAATTATAACTGAATAGTTTATCACTATGTATTAACCCTGTGGCCTTAGAAATCATACAGTGGCTTAGCTGTGTAAGCCATTGCATCACCCGCTTGTTTGAACAATCCACTGCAAAAACATTTATGTTCCATGCACCGAAGGATATTGCAATGAAAGGACTGAAACCTGCACTTCATTTCCTGAGTGAAGTAATGCAGGCTTTCATCTCTTAACCACTGACATAACTATGTATATTATAGTTGAATATTTAGCAAGCGTCTAATAAAATGTCTGGGAGAGATACCCATAAGTTCAAAACTGTTCTACTTTATATATTTACTATAGTATGCAGAGAAAGTATTCAGAGGAGAATAAATAGGTCAGCATACAGTAAGCACCATGGCAAATCAAATTAAAGGAATCATAGTAAATTTTACTGGCATCTTAATTTTGGTTAAAATTGTAGGTTTACTTGAGATTGTGAGATATATAAACCCTAACGTGAGCTGTATTTCCTTTAAAAGATGCATTCGGAGATTTCAAAAATAACTTTGGGGTCTTTTTGCAACTATTTGCATTCAAAGTTACAATCTTTTTTGTAAATTATGAAGCAAAACACATTAGAAGTAAAATGAAATTACTCAGAATAGTTTTATTGAGTAAACTGAATTAAGGATAAGAGAACAGAAATGGCAAAGTAGTTCTGGATTGCCAAAGCCCAATAAACGCAGAACAATTTCACTTGCTAAAAAAAATTATTTGTGCAGTAGTTACAGAGTGAAGAGCAAAGTCTCCCCGCTCTCCCTTAGAACACAGAAGAGCTACCTAATTGCAAACTTAATCATTAGATTAATGTAGCTGCTGAAGTTATTATATTAGATCAAAGAGCAGTCAAAGGAACTGTTGCTTTAGTGGTTTAGTTCTAAAAATTGATCAAGTGCTTTCAAATATATGACAGAAGACATAAACATTCAGAGAAGTTCATGCATCCGCATGGAAGAGGAAATCGTTAATCAGGCTTAGTGCTTTTGATATTGATACTGTTTACAGTATGAAGCTTTGTAAGTAAACTTCAATATACTCCTGATTTCTTTCTCTTCTTGTTTAGAAATCAGATACAATTAGTTTTTGGAGGCATATTTCTTCATATTCTTGTTCTCGCATGCAATCTGTGTATTTATACCATATATAAATATAAACATAAGTTACATTATCTGTGCACAATTAAGAATTAAGTAGCGTTATTGGTATGGACACAACAATAGGACTCCAAAGCAACCTGCATGTAAGCTTTTCAAAGATTAGTTTGTATCTTACAAGATTTTTAGGTAATCAGCATAAAGGAGATTGGCAGACGGCAATGAAGCACTGCTTGTGTTAGTCGTTAACTTGTTTAAGACCCCTTGAAAAGGAGAGATATTAAACTAAGAAGGTTTTTGTTGCATTGAACAATATTTCAGTGGATGGAGAATGTTGGAAGCTGTCAGCATTTGTGTCTTAATGTTCCTATGGAACCTCAGACTTAGGTGGAGTTGGGGGGAACACTTGCTGACACTGCCTGTAGCTAGCTGTACGGGGTTTTAGCTTCTCTGCTGGGTGATACCAGTGACCCGAGAGGTCCAAAATGCTGGTCATGTAAAGGCTAAAGTTTAATTAACGAGCTTTCTTGCTATGGGAGTGCCAACTGAAGTAGCTTTTTGTCCACCCTCTTACCTATCTGTGCAGTTATGTGGTTACCTCTGTCAGAGAAAAAATAGGCAGCATCTCAGCAAGAAGGAGGTTTTTATACAGGAGAGAGAAGCAAGCAAGGGGCCTAGAGCATTAACTGGGTCGTAGGAGGTTATACCTATGAGTATTAGGCTTTGGGTGAAAACCGGCTTCTAGATTCAGGGGGTTTTGGTGGAAGTCATCAGTGCCAGCTTCTGATGCATTCCTGTTTGGATATTGCTATCTGCATCCATTTGTCAGCAGAGCAATGTGCGCCAGTGCAGTCAGCCTGTGTGGTTTGAATTGAAGACCTGAGCTAAACAATTGGGGTTCACGCGCATAAACCTCTTTTGGATCTGGATTAGCACATCTGTCCACAGCCTCAGAAAGCAACTTGGAAAATAAAGACACAAACAAAGAATTTTTCGTAGCTGTGTTTGTCAGATGAAGCCTGGGAGGAGGGGGGGAAAAATAGGACATTTTGGGAAAGACCATTAGTAGCTGGGAAGACAAGTTTACACTACTGTGCGGAGAAAGTGCAGTTTATTCCAGTAGCGTTCAGAGAAAGAGGACTGTGTGCCCACTCACTGTAAGTAAACAAAATTGCATTGAAGAAGTAATTTGTTCTATTGGTTCCCTTTCTAAGCAGAAATAACTCATTAAGCTTCAGATACGGTTTTAATCACGCAGTAGAGCAACAATAATCTGTAGAATTTTGGTAAATGTTAATTTTTCAGGAACGTGGTGTAGTTTAAGATGCTACCTGTCCTTTAAAGGAGATTGCCTCACCTCTGGAAAGTCAACAGAGCTAATGAGCATTCGTCAGCCCCTTCGTCTATTCCTCCTGCAGCTGTTTAAATAAACAAGTTAGACTTCGTGGTAGTAAATGGCTAGCAAGGAGGTTTGGTAAAGGCTTAAATGGAAGATTTTTCCTAGATGAATGTGTGTCTGATCACTTAGTGTTTGCTGTTTGGGTTTAGAAGAGCTTATGTGAGAAGGCAAAGGTATTTTCCGTCATCTAAGATTGTACTTGTTCTTTTTGAAATTGCTTCTGCAGATTCCTATTTGAAAAATCACATGCCTACCACAATAACTCCACAGTCACTGAGATAAACAAATATTTCTTACACATTTTTATTATCTGAGCAATTTGGAACACAGAACATGAGGCCGTTTTGTGTAAACATTCCTGTAAATATTTCAGTAGACCTTTCTCTGCCTCTAGTTTTGGCCGTAGAAACCTCTGTTATTTAGGACCTATAGATCTTGTTAAATGTAAACGTGAGAAGTAGCTAGTGTTTCTTGTTTTGATACAGTATTTAATTCGGTTGGAATATGCTCAATGACTCCTGTGTGCTACTGGAGTATGAATAACCAGTTGAGTGGGTTGGTAGTTTTAGAGATTTTTTGTTTTCAATTTTCTGTCATGGAAGACTTGCTCACATACCTTTTGGAAGCTGGAAAGAAGATAGCCTTTGAAAGCTGCTCTTCTTCATCAGTATCAGTTCCTGGCAGTCATCACAATTAACACTTAAAATTCCAGGACAAAAGTCTTTGGAGGAAATTAAGATCGCATTGGCGCTACTTCTTCAGGGAAGTTAGGCTGATTATGAACGAGAAGTCTCTTCAAGAAAAGGTATGGAAAAATAAACTGTTGTCTGCCTGAGCCCTTTCTTAAAACAGGGCCAAGTGTTGAGTGGAATTTTTACATTTGATCTCTTCTGTGAGGTTTTATCTAATGATCCTTACATAGTGCTTTTATTTTATTCTTCTCATTGTTCCTTAAATGAAAATGGGAATTTATGACTGCGAAAACTAAGGGAGAAGGAAAAAGAGAGGACATGACAGTGTGAATAACAAGGTATAGGAGAATGGAGTGATGTCTGGTAGCGTTAGGAAAGTAAGATAGTTCAGCAGAAATGTCAAGCATAATAAAATAAATGTTTCAGCTGTCTAGTATGAGAAGTTCAATGCTGATCAAAAAAAATCTGCAAAGATTGTATAGGAATGTCATTTCATTCCTAAATGAGAAACTGGCGATTAACAAAGCCCCAGTGATGTAAAACTGGCTGGCAGAAGTCAAAAAGCCTTTTGGATCTTATGCTTGGGAGTAATTTTTTTGACTGTTCAGTAAGCAGATGAGTGTCTGTCACGAGGTAGTCTTTTCCTCTGACTCTCTCAGTACTTACTTTTAGTCAGTACCATGTATTTCCTTGAATCTGGTCTTGAAAGTTCTTGAGCGCATGTCGTTCTGCCTACAGCAAAACATACCCTGAGCAGTTCAAAACTTTGTACATTGTTTTAATCACCACAAAGCAAAGTCTTCTCTGACGTTCCCTGTGTAGTGAGGTGCGTATCGCGTAACTGAAGTCAAATGACAGCTGCAGATACGCTGCAGTGCTGGGGATCCGGCAGCGTGATGGAAAAGTAGCCCAAGTCACAGGCTCACGGTTCTGCACTTAACTAGGCATAGGCAGGGGCTAATCCTAGGACTGAATTGCAGCATTTGGAAAATTAATTAGCCCTTTGCTGATCACTTTTTTCTTCGTTGCGTATTTTTCTCCTTTATTTCTAAGGGACTCTGCCAGCTAGTTTAGTTTGAAATTTGTATTGAAAGCCGATAGTTTAATTTTTGTCATTAAGAGTACGTTAAACATCGTGTTCCTTTGATTCCATCCTGGATATTTACTTGTGTGTGAGCTGAATGAGATTTTTCCGTGTTCAGGTATTCATAATAGATGCAAGTGAACCTGAAAATAGAGGTTTTCTTTTCCTCTTTTTCTGTTTCTCTGTGTTCATTTTGGAATCATGTTACTCGCTATGAACTAGTTTGAAGTTCATATTTATAATTCTGATAAAAAAGGGAGAATGGACACAAAGCAATTCATAAAACTTGGTGTGAACAGCAACAAACAGGAAACAGCTGTTGTGGTAAAAATTACATTTTACAAGTATTTTATGATGGCCTGACATGGATGAACTGGCAAAGTATTATTAAGTGTCACTTTGCTGCGGATGTTACCTTTTTAATTTCTCAGAAATGCATATATTTGCCATACCTTTAAAACTGTAGTATATTGCTGTAGACATTAGTTGATGTTCTTCCAGGAACTATGAGTGCTTTAACTAATGGTCCGAAAGGCTTTGTAATAACTTCTTATAGAATTGCACTTTTCAGAAAAGTGAACTGTTGCTTTTTCTTATCTAATAGAGTACAGCTACTGTGTGCCCAAGTATATGGCAGATAACTAACAAATTCTCAGAAAAGATGCCTGAGATAGAGGAGTGATATAATCCTATTTTATCCAATCAGGTTTTGAAAAAAGTAATTAGGTCACAAAAAGTCATTGACAAAGTTGGGACTTTTATACAGATTATGATACTCTTTCTTCTTACTCTGTCTTATGTCTACACATTTTGATGTTGTCTCACGTGGCATTCACAGATCATTTTTCTCTAAGGGAAGAACTACGTTAGAGGTGTGAGATACAGTAAGTTGAAAATTGCTCACAGTAGCAAGTAAAAAGCAAATATTTTGTTTTCGGTCTGGAAAGGAGATGATGAGCATGGATTTCACATGGATCAGTCCTGGGCTCGATATGAGGCAATGCTTTCCGATAAAAACAGGTTGATACAGAACATCACAGGATTATTAGAGATATGAAATTTCTAGAAATAAGAGCTGCATCAAGAAAAGAAAGATTTTCTGAATCCTTCTTCCCTGCCTGCTTCTCTTTCTACCCAATGACAATTACTTTGTGACCAAATCAAACTTTTTCTAAGAATCCATAGGTGACACAGCAATGGCACACAAAGGTGACTGTTGCATGCCTTTTATGAGTTAGATAAATATAACTGACTTCTGAATAATAAGAAATACACCTTGGTTTAGAGTTAGGAACTGGTCACAAAGATGCTTAAATGTTCAAACGGGGGAAAGAGGGAGTGCTTAAGCTGCTTTTTCGTCTCCTTTGTCACCAGTTCCCCCACCCCATTCAGCAGCAGTCCCATGTTTTCCCTAGTCCTCTTTTTGCTGTTGCTGTTCCTGTAGTAGCCCATCTTGTTGTCCTTAACTCCCCTTGGCAGATTCAACTCCGGGTGAGCTTTGACATTCCCAACCCGGTCTCAGAGAGTATCCACATCTCATGTGCTTCCTTTTCATGTTTGAGTTTTGTCAGGAGCTCTGTGTTCATCCACATAGGCCTCCTCCTATGGTTGGCTTTCTGCTTGTTAGGACAGACCATTCTTGAGCTTGGAGGAGGTAATCATGGACCCCTCTTCTCTCCAGGACCGTTATCGCATAGGATTCTTCCATGGGAGGAGCAAGATCTCTGAACAGCCCAAAGTCCGCTCCCTGAAGCTTAGGGTTGTGATCCTGCTATTTGTCTCAGCTTCATCCTCAAATGGAGTATTCACAAGAGAGCATCAAAAATGACTGGTAGTCTAAAAAACATGGCTTAAAAGAATATGTTCGACAAACTGGTTCTTTAGGTCTTGAAAAGACACCGGAGGGGTAAGCCTTGAGAAGTGTGAAAGGTGGCTTCAAGGGCAGAAGTGATAAATTCTAACGCTCAGGACTGGGAGGAAGCAATGGGCCTATGTTGCAGTAGATTTCAGTTTAGCTTCAAAAATACCTGGCGTGGCTTAATTGTCTGGTTGGGTTGGGCAGGATTACACTGCGTTGTCATTTGAAAGCTGTAAGCCTGAAAGCTTGAAAGAACAGGATACCGTGTGTGTCAGCAAAGGGTCCTCTTGACCTGCAGGATAATGTCACGCTGATCACAGATGAGAATGAAATAAATCAGTTTCCTTTCAAATCTCAGGCAGCATTTAAAACAGGAAAAAGAATTTACTTGCAAGCCTCATAAGCTTAATGAAGTATCAGTGAGAGAAGGCGATGTTTTTGCACAGCTGCTTTTCAGGTAAAAACGTGCTGTAAAAGTCTTCCAGTCCTGCTGGAAAGTAACACAGAACTTCTCAGCTTTTAGCAGCGTGTCTCTGTACTGGGAAAGCAGAGAAAGAGTTTTCACCTTTTCTCCACCAGTAACGTGCAATGGTCACCAGCCTGTGCCAACAAAGGGCACAGCGTGCTTTTTTATGCCCATAACAACTGCAACAGTGTTTAAAGTACAAGCTTGAAGCAATTCAGATAGAGAAGAAGCAGCTTTTAGTAGCATCAATCTCATCAGCACTTAGAGAAGTTACTATAGAAACTGTTACAGCAGAAACAATAAAAGGAAATAAAAACGGAAGGGGGAGGGAATGAAGATCTTTGAGAATTTGAAGTAAAAATAAAACTAAATAGATGTCACTAGCTGAAGCTAGTGAGGTAAAAATAAAAAGCCTTTCTCTTAATTAAAATAATCACGGTTACAGGCATTAGAGAAAGAAAAGACCTGGGAGGCCATTACGTCACTTCTTTGGGCTCAATGTAGGATTATTAGATATTCAACGGGATATTTTTAGGAGGTAGTCCAGTCTTGCTGTAAAAGTCCAAAAGAGTATGACTTAGTTGAGGTGGGTGATGACACTCCAAAGCAAGAAGGCATTATAAAGCAGTTTTTGGGTTAAATTACATCACTTTTTTTATGGTCTTTGACCACATAGCTGGAAACTCCTTGAAGAATATCTTGATTTGATCTGTTACTTAGTTCCTCTGTAAGACTAAACAAAGAATTATAGATACTCTGTCTGCAGCACATGACTGTAACTTAAGGTATTTAAACTATTTTTGGCACATTTTTTTAAAATGCTGTTTTTATATGAAGGATGGGGTACTTAAAAAGAAAGATGCACGTTATGATAAAGACGGGATATTTTTACAACTGTATCAACTGTCTATGGTGAAAGAAAATCAAAACAATAGTAATCATAAATCTAGTTGCCATTAGTGCCTGGACTATATTGTAGTTCCCATTATCAGTGGAAGGAGGACCACAAGATAGATAACGGTAGTGTATGTCATGCAGTCCTTTTCAAATAAAAATGGGTTACATACTTTATATTTAAAAAAAAACCAACCAAGCAACTAACAAACCAAACCAAAGAAAACTAAAAGTGATAAATTTATTCTAGTCTCATTGAAATCCACAAGTAAACAAATCTGCTCTCTGTAATGTGTCAGAACAGTTCAGTCCATCACAAGTCATTGTCTCCATTACCGCTTCTGTATCTGAGACTTTGAAGTTGGCCATTTCCAGAGATGTGACGTTGTCACAGGACACGTTAAGGAAAGGTGCATACTGTTGGTGCAAAAATTTTTAAAAAAGAACAAATTCTTATTTCAGATCTAGCCTGGACTGACAATAACTGAAAGACATTCCTATCCAATTAAAGACAGAAGAAGGAAAAAACTAAGGAAAATTAGATTCCTTCAAGTATTCCTTAATGTGACAAAGAACTTCACCAAAGTTACTGCAAACGGGGCATTTGCCAGCATTTTCAGTAATTGCTGTCAGCAGCCTCGCATTCTGGAGGTGGTGCCTTAAACCTCTGCTAAAGAAAAGGTTCCTCAGCATTTTCTGCCTTTCTTATTCCAGCTGAGTTCTTCCTAATGACTTTCTAATAACCTTATCTTCTGAACATCTCAGTGGGCTCCCTTCCCATTCTTGAATATTATACTTGCTGTCAAAGGTCAAGAAGATCATGTTTTGTTACAAGGATCAATTATACAAATGCAGTTGCAGGACTGGCTCCTTACTGAGTTATGCTGTTGCCAGACCCATTTCCCAATACAAAACAAGGAGCTGTAAATTTCATATATTCACGTAAATTTTCATAATCCCAAATATTGCCATTTTTCCATTATTACAATCACACTTCAGTGTTTATCTTCCATTGATTAATATTGTACATTCAGTTGATGTATCAACTGATGCAGTTAAGAAAAAAACAGTTGTCTTTTTTCATAGTACTTACCAGTACTTTCAAAAGGACGTAGTACTTTTTCATAGCATTTATTTATTTTGTATATGTCACCTTACTAATTTACTACGTAAGTGTTGACTTTGCCAATGGGGTGGATATTTCCTACAGCAAGGGCAGACTTAATTATTTCAAAACCAGCTGGGATTACCAACGCACCCAAAGTGCTGTAAGTGTTGCAGCTAAAATTCCATAAACAGCTTTTCATTTCACATTTGAAATTTTGAAATGTTGGTTTCAAAATAGCATCTTCCTGCAAAGAACCTGTTTTTCTCGAGACGGGATGTTAGCCCTAATAATATTTAACACATTCAGATTCCTATGACTGTGCTCTGTTAACCTAAAATCCCACACTAATGCCATTGATATGTTATTTGTCATCCTTGCTCTCTCATTCTTGCAAGACTACATCATCCCGCACCATTGCAGGATAGCTGTGGCGTTTTGTAATTCTGTGTGTTCTGAGCCAAATTCGCCCTTTCATTTTTTGCCAGCAGAACGTAGGCTAAAGGCCTTCAGCACACAAGAGTCGAGGAAAGATTCACTAGGCAAAATAGCCTGAAATCCTGCCCTGCAGAGATTTGTGCCAGCCACTACAGTCCCCAAAATACTTGTGGCTGAATCTATTCAGGTTTCTCAGTGGAGACGGTGATCAATACGATTCCTGAAAGGCGTTCTGTACTCGAATTTCTGTGTAAAAACTGAAGATAGCTGTTTTCCCTTGAAGTTAGGTGAAGATTTTTCACCCGTCGTACAGGCTGTCTGGAATAGCTTTCCCATAGGAAAAGTCGTGTCAGAAAATCCACTTGAAATTTTCTTGTTAAAATAGAGCTTGATAGATATGTAAGAAGCATTATATGATACGGTATCTGTGTTGCCACTGAGTTGCATTGTAAATTCACGTGGGTCTCCTCCACACTAACACATCAGGAAAACTGGTGAGCTCCGAGTTCAAGGAACTTTTCAGTTTGAGGCAGCGCATTCAAATCCACAAGTTGTTTTTCCCAGCAGTGTGAGCTCAGTTGCAAGTAAAGGCAGAGAGAATGTGAAATTTACTGAACCAAAAAAAGAACAGGCAAAAGGATGATGAATGTATACTAAAAAGAGGCAGTTCTGGAGCCTGGGATTTGTATTTCCTGTTTCCATGACTGACTTCATCAGAAGCATTTGGATGCAGGGGCAGTCTCTGGCCAAAGTTGGATGATAAGTAAGCAGTGAGTCAGGGGAGTTCGGGAAGAGAACGGATAGTATCAGGCAAAGATTTTTCAGTGTTCTCTGGAGATTTGGGTTTGGCACATCTTTCCTGTACTCTTCTTGGTTTTTCCGGTGCAGTAATTTAAACAAAATTTTTCAAAAATGTGTCCAGTAATCATTGATTCTGAAGTACCTACTGTGGCAGTCAATGTTGGAGGGTGTTGTGTTTGGCTATATAAAGTATTATCTACTATTAAGTCTCAGAAGAATTGGGTCCCACAGGCTGGCACTCAGCATGGCACTCAGTAGACAGGTTGACTGTCCCTGCCTTGTTCATTCGTTCCCAGTCCGGAATCCCTAAATAGCCTTTCAACTCATGAAGGTGCCGTGAAACAATTTTTTTAGTATTTTATGTAGCTATCGTCATCTCTTACGATGATTAGAATCATCACATTGAAAAGCTCGTGCAGAAACGAATACGTATTTAATCAGCGCAAGGCTTCAGTGTTGTGCAGTAGATAAATGCAGAGTGGTAGAAGCTGTCAGATGGGGCAAACCAGAATAGTCTCTCCTTTGGCCAGCTCTGTCCGGGCTGGGAACTGAGCTGGAAAGAATACGGTGTTATCTTGTGTTTGAAGGCTGCTCCATAAAGCAAGCAGAGATTGAATTAAAGTTGCACAGGCCATGAAATCTTGCAGAAGTCGAAATCTCAGCAGTAAAATATCCGGATCAGCCAGTGTTTATGAGTGCAAAACAAACTACAGGTGCTATAAACTGCAGCAGATTCAAGCATCCTGAAGGTTAATAAGATAACCGGTATAGTATCATCCAAGCATTAAAACGGTGCGTAACATTCCGTGAGTAAATGTTGACTTCTGTGAAAACAAATACCTAGATTTATCCAGTGCCATACAAAGGATGAAAAAACCTTTTCTCTAGAACAGGGGAACAGTATATGGAAGTTTTTGGAAATATTACCATCTACGTACTTTGAAATATTTGCATGGTCAGCATGCATTTCAAGCAGGGTTTTGTTTTCCCCGTCTCTTCTCTACTGTACTTGGAGGCAAGGAGGGGAGCACTGTGGTAAACCTGCCTTTTTCTTCTGAGCGTTTTTCCTTCAGAAACCCTGTGGCAGCGCTGGTATATGCCTTTGTCAAGACATCCCTTCCCTTCATACCCTGTTCAAAAAGCTGTAAAATTAGATGCTAAAGATTAAAGTTAGTAAGACTGTCGAAATCAACTCTGTAGCTGTTGACATAAGCTTAACAAACTAGGTAACCTCTTCCAGGTCTCAGATGGTCATTCTTTAAGAAAATGAACAATTAAACCTTACTGATCATTGCACAGGATTTTAGTTATTAATGAATCAGGATTTTGGCTTTAAGATAACCATGTTTTGAATATATGTATGCATTAAATGCTAACTAAGTCAAGAGAAGCAAATTTGTGTGTTACTTCTCGATGGTTTCTTACGTTTCAAAAAGAGAGCAACTTTGACTATTTATAAACTGTAATTAAGTTTCTTTACAACATGACTCATTCTCAACAAGCAAGTCCTTTTTCTTTTGCTTTCTTATGAACTGTGTGGGAAAATTAGGGTTCAATCGCCGAAGAATTTACTCAATGCTTAATTACCCAAAACAGCCCTCCAAGTTCTGCTCATGTAGAGCTTTCATAAAGACGTGATTTTCCCCGCACTATGGCTTTCTAAAACTTGACTTTTAAAAAATGATCTGTAAATTGTAACATAGGGGACAGCAGTGTTTCACTATGGCATTGGCTTCTTTCTCCAGCCCGCGTCTTTGAGCTCCTCTTAAATTAACAGTGTGATGCTTAGGAAAGCCAAAGTAAGAAACCATCAGTATTAAATTACTTTGAGCATGGATCTGAATTAGAAAGCTTTACTTTCCTGAATGAGCTAATTGTTTAAATTTTCCAAAGGAAATGTTTCTATTTCTGTGAGAGAAGGGGTAAATGGGACTTCCTCTGACATAATTTTCGTTTTAAATCTGAGTTTGACAGCAAGATTTCTACCTTCATAACCAAATATTACTGCTTAACTGCATGACTTGTATAAGCTTGCTACTTGAAGTGACTCACTTACGTAGATGAAGTTATTTTTAGGGAGATAATTTGCGCTGCTTAGAAGAGAGGAAAAAAGGGAGAGAGAGTCCTACTAAGAGCTAGATCCCTCATTATAGTTTACAGAGCTCATGAACCCAGCATCCAAGCAAAAGATGACTAAGCAAGGGGTCTATTGGTACTTTCAGGAATTTACAGACATGAGTCATCTGCTTATTTTCTGCAGACATATCACCAGGGTACTTTGTGAGTCAGCTGTTATTTGGAAATAGTACTTATATTCAGCATGAATATGTTTTTGTAGTTCTTAGGTAACTAGCATGCCAAACCAAAGCGTGCTTTTATAGTTTGCCTAGTTCAGGTGTTGATTTACAAAAGCAGTGCGTTGGTTTTAGCTGTGATGCATTTTTCACGACAAAGTGTAAATGTTGACTGGGATGTAATTATGATAACGCTCACCTTTGCCACCTTACGTGTTGCGTGAAGGTAGATGTGATTTTGTATTGATGCACAGATTGCGAGACAGATTGCCTATACGACCAGGTAAAAAGAAAAATTTCTTTATCCACCTGTGTGACTATGGGCAGAATTTGAACTTTTACCTTCAAAGCACCTTGCTAGCATTGATTACCAATGGTATTTGCTTGCTTTTCCTGTACGATAAAATGCTTCACTCCAAATCCAAGCATTCTGCGCACTCACGGTGTCAATGGACAGGCATCCACTGCGACGGAAGTGAGTTCTTGCCTTCCCTTCCTACTGCCGAAATAATAGCTGGCTACCTTGAGATATGTATAACACTTTACAACTCAAGGCTGTTTCCTGTTTACGGGCCTTTTAGGTGTGGTTGTGTTCCAGAATTAGGGACAGGTTTTTTTACTTGGTCTGGGCTCGTCTCGCACCTTGGAAACGCTTGGGTTCGGAAAATACGAGTTTGGGGATTTTAGGTGAAGGGTAGCGTAGAAATCAAAGGCAGGTCAAAGTTTTCAAAACTCTACTTGCAGTTCAGGATGATAACTGCTGTTGGCCAGATGTGGGATGCACAGTTTTAAATCTAATCTGATTATCTGATTTAACAGTTTATAATGTAATTCCTGAAATTCCTATGCAGGTTTTGGTTAATAAAAGGAGAAAATGTTTTCTGTTATATTTGGTGGTACGTTTCCTGGAAAAATATTTTTATAAAAGAAAGGCTTCTCATAACAAACGGAAGCATCTCTGTAGTGATAGCAATGTCTTAATTATCCGTTTAAAGAGTTTTTCTAGTGCTAGATACTTTCTCTTAAGTGCAGACTTTCTCTTTTAGGTAGCAGGAAGAAAACTGTTACTGCTTGCCCCCATTATGTAGACAGAGGTTTTCAAAGGAAGGTTAATGAAAGACAAATTCTCAAGTACAGAGTTAAATATAAGGACTGAACTATTACTCAAGCGTCTTGCTAAAGTTTGTTATTCCTTTCACACAGTGATAAAATACACAAGTACACAGAGTAGTTTTCTTCTAAGGAGCTGGTACTTAAGAAGGAAAAAGATGCACTAGAGGAAGAGAGTATAAGCACTCAGAGCTGAAGAAGTATATTTATAACGTTAAAATGGAGAACCTTGCTCCTTGCTTTCCACAGTGAAGTCCTTCAGAGACTGCGGCACATACGTACTACTTGCAAGGGGAGGAGACAGCTCACTTGCTGATAAATGGCCTCGATAAGCCAGTGTTTTTCAGGGTTATTATTTAATAATCATGTTATAAAGAGGAATTTCACGGAGCAATCTTTGAGTCTAACCTTCATTACAGCGGTGATCGGCCCTCAAATTAGCAGAACTCTGCCCATGTCATTATGGCTTAAATATCTGCTGGAAGCTGCTGTGGGAGCTGAGTCACCAGGACTCCGGGAGTTATCACGTGTAGCTCAGACCTGGGTCATGAACTGAGCAAACGCTGTCGTCCGCAGTGATTAGTTGTATTTTGAGACTACAGCTGGAATATCGCATTCGGTTTTGTGTACTTCACGGCTACAAACAGTTTTACTCTTAGAACTTGGAGGGTAATTTAGGAAAAATGGAGCTGTGGTTTGGCTGATGCACATCCAAGTATTCAGACATGATTAGAAAAACTGAAAAATGTAGAGACTAGCGGGATGATAGCATGGGATTTAGAAAAATAAAACGTGTTTTACAGTGATACCTCAGTGTTCGAGGAGAGATTTCAAAGAAAGTGCTGGAATCTCTGCTCCATGAAGTATTTAAAAGTAGAAAACACAGTGCATTATCAAGCATACTGGAGAGGAGATCTTGTTCCACCTGAGGATGGGTTCAGTTCTGTAATGCTTTTTCACTCTCTTCAAATTCTGTTTGTAGTGATGGTGCCACCTGCTTTGGTTCCTGCTTCAGCTATTATAAGCTATTTATTAACTTAGCCTTTCCTTCTCCTTGAAAAGGACTGTGAAGTGACAAATAGACAATACTAAGAACCCAGGCTTATATGAATGAATTATAAATTTATTAATTTATTTCACTCATTGCTATAGGAAAAAAATGAATTCATTAATAATTCAAGTAAATAATTCAAGTCTGTTGTCATAACTCAATTTAAGTACAGATTTCTGAGGCTTCCTGAAACTAAAAGATGACCAAGGAAATCTAAACTATAAGTCTAGCAATGAAAAAGTTAAAAACCAGTTTGTGACCGTATTATTAACTGCTGTAGACTATTTTCTTGTTCTGCCAGACCTAGCTGATCATGAGTCAGTGATAAGCAAAGGGAACTAAGAGGTTCTGATTTTTATTTTTAGTGAGATATTTTGGGTATTAATGACTTTGCAGTGTGTTTTTGGTTTTGTGGGGACTTTTTTTGTCTGACAGATGACAGTAAGTTGAGATCTTTTCCAACTCATGTGACTGAATCTTTATACATGCTTTATCAAATCATTTAATCACTTTAAGTCTCAGACAGCTGTAAAATGAGAATGATAATGCTTTTGATGTCCATGGGGGCACTAAAATGAATTGGCTAAAGCAGATAAAGAGAAATTTGTTTCTTGAATGGAAAGCGTAAACAGAATGTATTTTGTGAGTTTTTGAAAGGGAAATTTTCACTATAAAGGAAAATACTGCATTACTTTTTCTATAACAAAATAATCACGGTGTAAACATTATGATTAACAGAGAAATACACATGCTAAATTTTTTTTTAATTATGTACTTAGCAAAAATGCTTCTATAAAGCAAATTGTCCCATACAGCAGTATGTTGGAATCATTACTTGTAAGAAATACAGAAATATATTTTAGAAGTAATCATCAATTTCTCCTTTTCTGTCACATTTAAATCAATAGAGAGAAACGATAAATTCACAGTAAAAAAAAAAAAAAGGCAAAAAAATTGCAATGGTGTATTTTTATGACTTTTTTTCCTTTTCTTTTTTTTTTTTTATTTCAGTTGACCTACCCCTCTACTTTCCTCGAGACCAACCAACCCTAACGTTTCAATCCGTCTACCACTTCACTAACAGTGGCCAGCTGTACTCCCAGGCCCAGAAGAATTACCCTTACAGCCCCCGCTGGGATGGCAATGAAATGGCCAAGAGAGCAAAGTAAGTCAGATTGCCGTTTCCTACTAAATATTCCATTTGTTACATGGTCATCTGTCGGTAGAAATGGCATGGAATTAACTGTACGTTTCCAGCGTTATAAAAGCTGAACCTGTTTTTGTTCTCCTATAGTCCTAGCGTTCCCATATGAGTACAGACAGCTACTTTATTAATCATGCTCATTACATAAGTGCCAGAGGGCTGATCAAAGAAGACTCTTTCTGCCAGGCGTTGTTCAGGCGCAGAGCGGTGACAATCTCTGCTCCAGAGAGTTTCCAATCTAAGTAGACAAGATAGCCCCCAGCAGGAGTAATCTGCATGGTAGCAGTCAGTCAAGGTAACTCTATGGTTTTGTGTTGGCGTGGGGGGCACCCTGAAGGGAAGCATGTGAGATGGGGAGAGCGAGGAAGAAAAACCTGAAAGATATGGAATAAGGCTGTAATAAAAAGACACAGAAGAACAGGAAGAGGTAGAGCAAACCACCAATCTGGCATAGGAGGCAGTCCTATCAGAACTTGAGAAACTTATATAAAAGTCTGAATATCTCTTTATTTTTTTTTTATTTGTTTTTTACTGCTTTTTCTGTTGGCTAGAAATAGAGAATCCTGGACTGTTTCCGCAGCAGTTTTTCTGCAAGCCCACATTTCAGGCTGAGGGGAGACACCACTTTAGTCCAAGTATCCCCTTTAGTTAGGGATGACAGGACAGCCGCCCCAAAGTGGTTCTGTTGCAAGGGCAAGCTGCCGTGGGCAGTGGTGCCCCTTTTGTATACTAGATGTCGTCCCTGTCTCCTAATGAAGCAAAACGGATTTTACATGAATGGAGCAATATGGGCAACGGCCTTGCTGCAGTATTTCAATTTTGCAAAGTGTAAAAATGTTAGAACAGCAACAGATTTAAGCAGGCTGATTGTCAGTTGCACAGCACGTAAGGGCATCAAACTGCATAAATAATAAGGCATATCGGAATGAATGTTTTGAATGACAATCAGAAGATTAAATTAATTTAGCAAAGATGCGTAAAGAAGAAATGAAGATAGTTCAAGCTGAGTAAATCAAATGAATGGCATGGTCAGAGACTGATTGGAAATGATGGGAGCAAACAACAATTGACTGAAGCATTTGCAGATTTTATAATAATTTAAATTTTATGGACAACATCAAGTAGCATTTGATTTTGATGCATGGTAATAGAAATTTTTTTGCTAGTATTTGGTTTTCCTACTTTACTGTATAGGAGAGCCTTGATCAAATATGTTGGGTTTTTTTTAGACTTGTTTCTTTTCTCTAGCAAAATATTATGAGTATTTTGTTAAAAAACAAACAAAAAAGGATGAAACAATAACTGGAAGGATTACTGTGGCTTTTTTTATGACTGTACTACAAAATGCATTTCTTTTGCAGCTGGAAGCTTACAAGTACCTGTATGCTGTCTGCTAAGTTTATTCATTTATGAGTGGGTGTATACAAATGGACCTCTCTGCCCTGCACTTGAAATTTAGAAGTATTGTAACAGTTCTTTTAAAAAGCACTAAATGTGTACGCTTACACGTGAGGTTATTCATTCTTGTGTTTAAGCCTTTGCATTTAAGTATTAGAGTGGATATGTAATATGAGAAAGATGATGAGAAGCGGGGTAAGAAAGTATGCTGCGATGTCTGAAATAACTATCATTGATCTGCAAAGACACAGAGAAGCTGTTCTAGTTAAAAGCGCTTTGCTTGCAGGAACAACTAGTGATTCCTGGGTATGTACCATAAATAAATCCGCATCAAGAAAAGTATGATGCTGTGGTATGTGTTAGCATATTTTAAGAAAGATTTTTAACACAATTGAGTACCTTATGTAAACAGTGTTTAAAATATTTGTTAGGGCTTCTTACAATAGGTTAGTGTGTTTCAACACAACCAAATAATTTTTCATTCTACTTTATTTTTACTGTAGCCATGTTATGGACCAAGTATATGAGAATATATGTAGATATATAGGAAAGCATTATAATTAAATATATTAGCTCAAGCACGGCGTCAAAACATCCCAAATAAAAACAGAAAAGAAGGATACATGATTTAGCATCTAGAAAAAATGCAATTCTGGTCAGCTGAAGTAAATTTAGACGGGATAAATCAGAGACATCTTGTTTGTGTTTCTAAATACTGTCTGTTTAGGTTTTGCTTATATGTAGTCTTTTTCCCTCTTAGCCAAATGGTCTCCCAAGTGCTCGGCATCCTTTGAGACAGAACAGCTCTGTTTATCTTTCTGGCCCTACTGTTCTAGGGCCACAGAATCTCCCACTTGACGTTCTGGTATCTGACCAAATTCTCCAACTTTATTCTCAGACACTTGATCTTCTTCACTTTGACAGCAGCAAGGATGGCTTTTGCACCAACTGGGTTCATTAGCCGTCCAGTCATGTACTGCAGCGTGTATACCGTCTTGCTTTATGCTATGTAGAAGCACCACCAAGTTTGAAATACCATCACTCAGAGATTTTCTCATCCTCAGTTTTGGCAAGCCCTGCCACTCTTCTCAGCACAGCTTGCTTATTCATGGGCAGAGCTGTTGTAAGTTCCTGCCAAAGGGACTTTGATTCCGTGCCCAGCCTTCTCCCAGGGTTGGTTTTTTGTGTTCGTTTGTTTTGTTGGGCTTTTTTTGTCAAACAGGTAAGTCCATCCAATTCCTTCAACTCAGGGGCTAGACTTGAAAGTCTTGGTATCCTTGCTTATCTTTGTGGCCCCCAAGCAGAAGTAGGCATCTCTTTTGAAGTTAGGACTTAACCCTTTGCTGTAGCCTTGAGACAATCAGTAGTAATTATAAGTAGGAGCAAAATTACTGCCCTAAAATACATACATACAGAGGTAGATCGTATGCATTCACACTTAGGCACATATCAGCTAAATCTAAAAGGCAAATTCTCAAATCAGAGTATCAGTTTAGCAGGATCATTCTCGTTCACAGAGAAAAACTGCTTATGTTCTTGCTGAAGTATTTGGACCGATGTATGCCTGTCTGATGAAGTCCATGAAGACTTTCTCTGTGCCCTCTGAAGCGGTTTCTAAAATCACCGGGCTCCTTTGAGGCCCACTGACTTAGATTCCTTGCTGAGAGATAGCATCTGATAACTAAAGCTTGCTATTGTCTTAGCCCAGGGATTGCCCTCTGGCTTGATTTAATTCTAATGGACGAATCAAGTCCTGGTTAAATAATGGGATTCCAAATGCCTCCAGATTGCTTGTTTCTCAACTAAACACAAAATTTTCACCTGTTCCTCCAAGTGAGAAACAGGGAAACCAAAAATATTAAAATTTTCTTACAAGCTGTGGAAATGCCATTTCCTCTCAGTTCATATCTCGGGCTTTGCCTCTCTTAGGTCATTTATTTTTATGTCTGTGGCCTTCCGCGTAAGCGGCTTCTCCAAAAGATTCGATCCTAAAATACAATAGCAAGCCTAAGAAAATACAGTAAATTATGGAAAGTTAGCAGCCTTGTTTGTGGTGTACGTGTGAAGTAAAACATCTCTGTGCGGTTTCCATGGGAAAGCTCTCTTGTTTTTTGCTTAAATAGGCATTCAAGTGTACATAAATGGAGTCTTTAAAGAACATGCAGAGTCTAAGCCTGGGATTTGATGAAGGAATACTGTAAATAAAGCTTGTTTGTTTATACAAATTAAGTTCAGTTCTTAGATGCACTCTGGCCCAGTTTCTGTCCGACCCAGTGCTGCTCTGTAGACTTAGGTTATACATCAAGGATAGCAAGTCAGGACTCAGTTTACTCTCTTATCCTACATAAATCCACCTACTCGTCATTAAAAATAGCAGGAGGATGGAAAACTGGTATCACAATAAAAAGTTGTTCCGAGGTTTCCTATTCTTTTTTTCAAGGTGGCTGATAAAACTGGTTTCTGAATAACATTGTTGGCCCTGACCATTCACCGGTGTTTGGTGAATGTGGTGGTAATTTCACATATCCCCCGGGGCACTGTAAGGGTGAAAGCTTAAAAGGGCTCAAGTGCTCTCAGCTGTATATTGGCTGTTGCTCCGCCGTAAGGTCAAGTGCAGCTTAAAATTAGATGCAGACACACCTCGTGCGAGCTACATGTGTATGACCAGCGCGGCTGCGGTTCGTGCTCAGCGCAAGCGTGCTATGATTAGAAAGTGCCAGGCTGGTGCACTGGGCCGTAGCGTTTTCAGCCCCATCCATACCTTCTCCTCGAATACCATCACATTAGAAGACATGTATTGTGTGAAGATGCTAGTTGCTATTTGGTGGAAATGGTTGCTCTGAGCTTTAATGTTGCCTGGTTGAGGAGGGGAAATGCATCTTTTGGTCTAATAAAAGGATATTTGAAAAAAATGGGGGACTCTGTGTTGCCGTTTAGACAAACTCAGTTGTAGTAAATCAGAGACTTGCTGTTGTGGTCAGTAAATTTACAGTGCCCTAGTGATTTTTTTTTTCTTTATTTTGACATTAACCAGTTTTTCAACTCATTCATTTTTTTTAATATTAAGTCAGAATTCTTTCACATTTTAGGCAGAATATCTATTACTACATTTTGGATTCTTTTAAAGTAACAAGTTTCTCTGTTTCCTTTAAACTTTTGTTTTCCACCTATGCTACTTTGAATCTCACTATAAAGTTTACGTGTAAACATTGCACCTTTTTTATAATCTTCCCTCCTTGATAGGTGTAATTAAGGTAATAAATAATTTTTTAGTATTTGGTTTGTATTTCAGTGTTTTTCTTGCTTATTTGTAAAAGTGGAAAACTGTATTTCCATGTATTATGTGAATTTCATGCATGTTAGGCAACAATAAAGAGTAGATTTCCAAAAACTAACTTGTTTGCATTTACATACACTTTCCTCGCAAAGCTTTTTGCGTGACAGTCTTTGGCTCTGTTATGCGTTACCTTAAACTTAAAAAGAAATGTAGAAATTTCTGAAGAGAGTAGGGATTGGAAGCACAAGATGTAGGGACGCCATCCTTCCCTATGTGTTTGTGTGTTTGCCTCTGAACGTTTACAAGGCTCAGAGGGTTCTTTTTGGAGAAGAGCAACGGGGTAGGTACAAACTAAGGGGTGAGGTGCTGAGCTGAGTCACTTGTTTAACTCTTTGGTTTTTGGTAGTCTCACATCAGAAACTGAACAAAAGTAATTTCTTTGCCTGAAATCAAGTAAGGCTGACATTTTTTTGCTGCCGGAAGGCTCTTTTTCAGAACACAAAAGGGCCAATATGCTGTGACAGCCATAGCGAGACGGAGATGTGGCGACCCAGCCATGTGAAGCTTACGAAGAAGTTAATTTGATTTTATAGACCATTAAATCAAAACTCTGATTTTCTGTGGGAGCATCAGCTGATCAGAATTACACATGAAAAATAGAAAGGCAAATACAAAAAATTATGTTTTGTTAAAATACTTAATGATTGCATTTTGTCCTTGTAACATGTTAGGCAGTTGATTTACCAGCAAACCTTAATAACAAAATTATTTTGATGATAAGATATAATAGACAGAATAGATACAGCTTTTAATTAGAATTTTCCCAGGATATTGGTGGGGGTTTTTTTACATTGTTTCTCTGCGTACACTACAGAGTACAGTGCATACACATGATAGTCGCACTTCTTGAGTCATATTTTTCATGTACTTTTCTTGAAATGTCTCTTTGGATAATTAAGTCTGACTCTTAAGTTATGGTATGTTAGTTTCTGACAGGTGCCTGCCAGGGATCTTCAGTGCTGTCATGCATTATGTGGATTTCAGCCAAGACAGAAGGGGCCTGGGTATTTGTTTCTGGTCACTTCTCATTAAAGCTTTGACTGTGGGAAGAGAAAAACAACTATTTAAAGATGAGGAGTATAGGTGCTGTAAGAAGTGCATGGAAATAAAATCTGTTAGGCAACTAATTTTTCTGTGTTTTTATATAGACGTTACGTACGTGTGTGAACTTGTACATATGTGCGTTTCGATATATAGTAAATATTCTTTCTGCAAAAAAGGATTCTCTCCTATATTGATAGAAATGCACAGAGTAGATTGGAGGAGTTGGCTTGGTAGAAGTGGAATATAATAGCACTTTGCTGGAAGACAACTGCTTTATAGGAATTAAAGGCTAGAATGTAGGTGGTTCCTAGATAACCAGGGTTAGGTGTTGTTCTAGAAATAGCATGAAGGAACTGTCTGGTTTGGCTTCATTAGAGAACTCCATTATACATTTATCGAAGCTGCTAGGTCTATATTAGAATTTGGAATTATAGTTAGGAACTGATGCAAAAAAATGTCCTCTCTTGCTTGAGAGAAAAGGGTAGAGAGAAATACATGAGTTTGGAAGGAGCTGAGGTTTAATAGCCCAGATAAATACTGTTTCATAGAATGGTTTAGGTTGGAAGGGACCTTAAAGATCACATAGTTCCAACCCCCCTGCCATGGGCAGGGACACCTCCCACTGGACCAGGCTGCTCAAAGCCCCATCCAGCCTGGCCTTGGACACTTCCAGGGAAGGAGCAATTACTTGGTCAATTACAAAGTAAGCAGTTAAGTGAAAATAGTAGGTGAGCTCCATGGTCTTGTCTTTTGGGTAATATTTGTAATTTCTCTGTTAAACACAAGGAACGGTCATACTAGGTCAAACTAACATTCATTTAGCCCACTATCATGTCCCAATCAATAGGCAGTAGCTGATGCCCGTGAAAGAGCATGGCAAAGCATGTAGTCATATTTTCCTGGCGCATTGTACCGTCTTCAAGGATTTCTATATCCAGAATTGGTACGCCTCTGTCTAATAGCCCTACATAGCTTTTCTTCTGATTGCTTTTTGAGCCCGCATCATAACATCACAAAATCCTGTGACAAGGGATTGCACAGATAATGTGTGGTGTGAAGAACAAGCTTTGTCGGCTTTTTGCATTCCTGCCTCCTGCTAGATCCAGTTGTTACCCCCTAGCTCCTGTATGAAAAGAGGCAGCAAATAATTAATCCACTGATCCCCTCCATAACCATCATGATTTTATGAACTTCTTCATGTCTCTTCTGTCACCTCTTCTCCTGCTCTGCTCACTCCTTCCTTCTACAGAACCTTTCCATGTTTCTGATCGCCCTTTTCCCACTTCTTCATCCGTTTACTATTTCTGTTGTATTCTTCCTGAAACAGAGAACTGCGTCTTACTCATGATACATTCACCATGCATTTATATGGTAAAATAGTGATGTTGTCTGGTTTACTCTTTTTTTCTGGTTCTAATAACGTCTGATTTGGTTTTCTGCTTACAACTGAAGGTTACACTGACATTTTAGCACCAAGATGTCCTCACTATCTGATTTTCAGAGCCTGTGTTTTTTGTGTATGTAAAACTAAGTCTTTTTCCTCACCTATCTACCTTTCATGTTTGTCAATACTGACTTTTCACCTGGTATGTTATCTCCCAGTGCTGTAAGAACCATCTGCAGTTTCTCAGAATTTGTGCCTTATTTTTTCTTCCCTGACTAAATTGTTAGCATTAGCAAACTTTGCCATCTTCTTTTGCTCACTTTCACAGATCATGTAGGAATTTGTTGAACAACACAGGTCAAAACACCCATTTCTCTGCAGTTCTCCGGTGACTTCACCCTAAAAGTACTCATCATTCATTCCTATCCTTCTTTCTTATCTTGACCTGCTATTTATCCGCTCATGGATCTTTTCTCCTGCTGCAGTAATTCAGTTTTTTAAAGGCCTTTGAAAAACCATCCCAAATGCCTGTAGGAAACCCAAGTAGTGTGTGTCACTTGAATCTTTCTTGTCCGCATGAAATTGGACTCCTAACCAATAGATCGTATTTTTTCCAAGTCCAGTAATTTGTCACTTTTTATAAATTTATGGTTTCTTATAACAGTTACTATAAATTTCTAAGGTACAGACAGGAGCTTTACTGGTCCACAGTTCCCTCTATCCTCCCAGACCTTTTTTTAATTGACGTCACACTTCTCTGGTACCAAGCTGTTTTAAGCAGGAGGTTATAAGCTATTTAAGAGTTTAACTTTCTCACACTTGAGTTTCTCTGGAACTCCGGGGTGTGAATATCATCTGGGCCTGCTGATTTGCTTGTGTATGTTTTGTTGATTTGTTCGTTACCTTTTTGGCTGACATTTCTGCGTGAGTCAGATCTTTTGGTACATCCCTTGTAAAGCAGGGTTCTGGCATGGCAGCCTCTTTAAGCACCTCCACAGTTCCTCAAATTCATTTTTGATCTGCATTACTCTGCTTTCACATATAAATGTGTGTTCGTGTCTGTTTTCCCCATTCGCAGAGGTCTCTGACCTTTTAAGAATTTCCTCTTGCTTCTAATAGCAAACGCGTATCTTTTAAATAGCAAAGAGAAATAACTTCTTTAATGTGTTTTTTATAATCACGGATGTATTGCGTCTCATCCCTTTCCTTCTGACTGGTTTGTCCTAATGAATATCCAAGGAGGTTTCTTTTATGTTTTGGTATGTTGCCTTCGGCCCTGGATGATAAGCAATCTGGCAAAGCAGAGTGGATGGCATGATGAAATCAGTACTTTCACCTGCAAGCAAACTTTGTTTTCAGGGATGCTGGTTGTCAGGCTCCTTATGGATCCATCTGTGGTGTAACCCTTCTTTTCTGCCTCTGCAGTACAATTAAGGGATTCGGTAATCTCTTAGGGATGATTCAAATTCTGTTATTACTTCTGTGATCTCCTCTCTTCTTGTCTTTCCTTACAAGCCTCACTCCTGAATGTGGTTTTGCCCGGTCTTTTCTGCTTTCTCCTACTTCATATATTATCCCTGCTTTCCCCCCTCCTTATTTCATCTCATTCCTCACCCTGCCTTTTATACTTAGAAGAGGTTCCTTGTTGCATCTTGTCTGGCATTGACTCTCTCCTTCAAATGTGCTAAATAACTGCTCTCCAACAATAGAGTTCAGTGTACACTTACGTAGCCTAGATAGGAGGAAATAATAAGTGTCTTGAATAAACAGTATCTCTTTAAGAAGTTAACCTTTACCTGGAGTGGAAAAATATGGCTATAGCACTTCAGCAAATAGGAAAAATAGAGCAGGCTTGTCACACTGTAGCTCATAGGACTGGAAATTTCCTGCAAATTATCACTGTATTTTAAAAGACTGTATGAAGATTGAATTTTTCCATGATGGCCTTGGAATATCGTTCTCATGATCCACTGGTAAGGAAGTGGAGTGACCATGCTGTGACAGAGAGATTCCAGTGCCCCCTCGCAGACAGCCTCTACCCCGGCACTGAGTAATCCCCAAGGGGAAAATGGAAGTTAAGAAAGCAGAAGCAAAATTTGCTGTGATCTAAGACCACAAGCCTTCATCTGACTGAAGCAAGTCTATTTACGTACGTTGTGGAGAAGGTGAAGGAAGTGAAGTGTTTATCTCTCGAGCTGGCAAGCAGGAGGCATTGATAAAACTGTTTCAAAACGAGAGGTTCCTTTTGCTATGTGTGCTTTGGGACACTTACGAGCCAATGTGTCTGTGCAAAACACCTTTGTGTTTTCCCAAATATCTATATCAGAAACCTGCGAGAAAATAAATCCCAGAATCTTGATTTCCAGGTGATTCAAAAAAGTTGCTTATATAGTTACTGAATTCAGCCTGGCCTTGGTCTGTCTATGTGCACTGGTTGTGTCCAGTAGCTATAATTTTTATCTGTAATTGTCAGTAAAGGACCATGCGTTTGGGAGCACATACATTCTTGGAACCAAAGTTACCATCTCTTGCTAAGTGATGACCCTACTTATGCTGGTTCTTCGAAATAAACATTAATTGCCAGCCTACGTAATAATCCACAGTCCTGGCTCTGCAGCAGTTCCCTAGAACTCCCTTCCTTTATATTTTGCCTTTAGTCAGGTTGTTATATTTATGGTTGTTTCGTGATTTGAACAGATTGTCAAGATTCATTTTGCTTTATGGTAAGTTAGGCAGCAAAGTCATCTTAATTTTTGCAGCAGAGCTATGTTGAATTCTTGACTTTATTTATAAAATCAATTGATACCATAGTTTTTTGGAACAGAGACACAAGTGTATAACCAAATTAAAATTTAATTTCTATTTCTGTTTGCTTCAAGTAAAGTAAAGCCACCTGTTGTTTCTGCGATCAGCAAACCACTGAAAAACGTGTCTAGATATAACCATTTCTTGTACCCTTCTGTGTGACTTGAATCAGAAATGGTAAAAGCTCCAACAAGAACTTCTGGAGCAAAAAGGCATTGTTAGTAAAATACAGAAAGCAGCTTTTGGACTTGAGTGAGTTCTAGTGTTTAAGCTTCAGATGTGCACTTAGTTTCTCTAGTTCTACTACTTCTATTTCCTGTTATGGTTTTGGTAGCACATGTTTTGCTTTGTTTGCAATTTTGGAGACAATTTTCTGTCATGTAATATTATGAACTGAGCCGAAGGCAACAGTATTTCTTAAAAATCTGCATTTTGAGGGCTGCCCACTGCAGACCTCCAGCTCTTTTGATGCTTGATTACTGTCCTGTCCCTCAGCCCAGCTGTATAGTCAGTGCCTTGTGTAAGCTGGCAGGTGGAAGTGGACATAGAAAGTTTACCAAACTCCTTGTAGGGTAAATCACAGCAAAAGGAGGTAGAGAAATATTAGAAGAGGAAGAGATTATGTGATGAATTTGTTTGGCACCCGGGAAAAAAAATTGCTAGCAGCATAATGGCATTGTGCACTGGCTCCTTTGTACATTTGTGTGTTTAGCCAGTTACAGTAGCGGTAATTTAAGAACTATTGTCTTGCTGTTGTATAAACACTTAAGACGTTTGCTTGGCATCGCCAGTGTTGGAGATGTATAAAATGGAGAACCGTGTAGACACTGTGTTTCACATAAAAGCAAAATATTTGCTATAGATAAAGCTGCCTAGTAAGGAAATTATAAACCACATCCCAAAGAGCATACCATCAAGAAGCTTAGTTTAGAAACATGAATACGTGCCAAGTATCGTTATATATATTTGAAGCTATAAAGAAATCCTGGAAGGTACCTTTATCGTTTTGCCGCTGTGCTTGGGTAAGTTGTAGTGATGTTCAGATTCAGACAGTGGTTTAGAAATGGTGCTGCCTCCCGAACGCCTAGCGCTTGCCATAATAGTTCTGATTTTCATTAACTCCTGAGCCTTTGCCACTTGGCGCCTGGCCATGTTGTGGGCCTGCCTGCTGCAGCCTGATTCCAGCTGTGCAACCAAAAGTCAGAGTGCTGAGAACTATTTGTCACTTCAACCATCTTAATATCTTAGATTTGCAGAGGAAGATCATTTGCTTTAACAGTCATTTTCTCCTAATAGAGGTGTCGTAAAATGTCTAGCGTAGAATTAACCTCCTGTTTAGCACATAGTTATCCCAAAGCAGAAGATTGAGTTTTTCTTCTCTGCCGTTGAGTGCTCGTTTATCTTTAGCCTGGTGAGGAATGCTGTGGAAGTGCCCATGAATAAATAGGCAACATGGTTCGCCCAATGGAAATATGTTTTTAATGCATTATATATAGCAAAAATAGCAAAGAGGTTTAAATGTCTTGCGCCTTGAGTGTACAAGGAAAAAACTATGCCTTGAACGTTGGCATGAGGCCTATTAAAAGAAAGAGCGTTCAGTAGGTTTCTACACTTCCGCGTTCAGCCCTTGTTAAATGCAAGGCGTAGAGATGCAGGAGGCATCTCTATAAGCACCTGTTAAGGACCTAATGAGCACTCGTATGGAATATGACCTAAATACAAACCTACTAGTGGAATTAATATAACAATTTATTAATTTAAGTTCCTTTTGTTAATTAGCACTAATCATGTTGAATTAGATAGCTCCTGACAAATGGAATTTAAAAAGAAAGCAATTATATATAAAAAAAGAAAGGTTGGCATCTTTGATTTTGTTCTGTTATAAACAAACAGCAAATCCCAGAGAGTTTGGAAAGTTATGTTAAATATCTTCTACACAGGAGATGAATTATTAGGGGTTCTGTGAAGCAAACCAGCTGGCTGTGCCTGTGTAGTCACAGGAGGACAAATCCTCTTGTCTGGCACCCAGAAGGGATTGTTGTAGGTGTTCAGTATTTTCAAAACAAGTTTTCATTGTGTCAAAACAAGTTGCAACAGGAACAAAAAAAATACAAAGGCACGCTACATATGTATGTATGCTCTGTGCAAAAATACTTTCTACTTCAAAAAGTGAATAATCGGGTGACGTTGATAAAGCCTGAAGAAGCTCTTTTATAATTCTGATATGGCTGTGCTGTTGAAATAATTTATATAACAAGATTTTATTGCAAAGTGTCAGCATAATAATACTAGTCTGGGAGGAATAGGTCAAAGACCTCAGGAAGCCTCAGGCTGTCCTTTGCTCTGACCTACGCCCTTCTTGGTTCCTGTTTTCACCTAATTTAATTGGAAGAGGGGAGAGCATTGCTATTCTAGCTAATTTATGAAGATCAGTCATCTCTGGACTGGATTTTTTTCTGTCAGGATTCTGTGGATTTGAATAAACTTGTAGATGTCTTGCACAGTTCCTTTAGGGTACAGAAGGAAAGAGATAGGAGATGCAAAATGATGCAAAGCCTAGAGTTGCAGCACCTCCGAAAGAAATGGAGAACAGCTGGGGCAAATGCCTAGGATACTCAGCTGTATCTAATGGAGCTGAAAGGGGTACAGTTCAGTCCTCACCTCAGTTCTGGGGTAAAGAGAACATTTGCAGAATGTTCAAACTCAGCGTTAACCTACTGGACAATTCAGACAACAGAGGACGGGGACTGCTGAGGAGAAGGGTGTCCTAGCTACGGACTCTGCTCCAGAAGGCTTGGAAGAGTTATGTAGAGCTGTTCAGAGATCCCCACGACTGCAAGGGTACCTGCCCAAGTCAGATATATCAGCTTGGAAAGGTTAAGGAAAAGAACCCCACGTTTTCCTGTATGTCGTGCCTAGACTAGGAGGAAGGGGATGTATTTATCAAATACACTAGCTACTATGATTTGAATACACTAAGATTGTTCTGTAATTAGAGCCTGATATTTTCAGAATTAAACCATAGAATCATAGAATGGTTTAGGTTGGAAGGGAAACCATAGTCACAGAAGATACTAAAACATTTTACAAGAATTAATTCAAATATTGAAATAATGGGCAGTATTTAAGAATAAAGTTTTCTCTCAAAGCCGATAGCTGGAAAAATCCAAGTACAATAACCTGAATCTGTCTTCTGATGAGAAGGAACACAATAGATGCGCTGATACAGTGAGAAAAGTAATGAGAGCCCATGTGTCATTGTGAAAAGATCGAGATTTCGGCTCAAAGGCTTTCATTAACCAGTAAAGAATGTGCAAGGACAGAATACACTGTGCTGGTAGTAGACATGTTGCTATACAGCTAAGTCTGTATTTGATGTGGGCCATCAAGATTACTTCATCCCTTTCATTTTCCTCAAATCATCTTTTGATGGAAAAGGCACTTGAAACTCCCACATCTTGAGCTGAAACACATAAAACATATGAGTGCAAATAGGGCTAGTAGCATGGATGAATTTGAGATCAGCGTGCTGAAAAACTTGGCACTCTTGAACCGAGGAGTTTAAGGGGAATCTTATTTTGTGAATGACTTAGGAAGATGATTCATCACCCCATGATGAATGTCCTTGTCCCAGACAGAAAAAGCAGAAATCTCATTGGCACAGCGTTTTGCATGCTTTTTTCCTTGCGGAGTTTGAATTTCTGTGTTCTACTCTGAATTTCCCACATGAATTTTTAAGAGGATTAGAAACACCTAGACAACTCTTCTAACTTTATTACACAATGAGTGGTAACTAGAACACCACTGTATAGTTGGCTGTAACACCAGTCAAACAAAAACGATCACAGAAAACAAATGCGTTGCAGTTTCAGGATGTTTTCACCATAAATAAATGAAGTGTTTTTTGATGGGAGATCACAGCTACATAATTTAAAATCTTTGCAGATTTTCAGCACAGGCAAAAGGTATTATCAAATGGTCAATGCAGACTTTAAAAACCCAGCACTAAGTTAAACTGGAAAAAACATTACAATTAGAATGAAAATTTGCAAAAGCATGTGAATTCCGAGTCAAGTATGTTTTAAGCACTGCAAACCCACACTCTGGGATTTAGACATGTATGGGCTTCTGGAGACCTTGTAGCACAATCAGTGTTTTATATCACTAGAAAACACGTAAACAACAAGTCATCCAATTCTGCCTTCTTTTAGATACTTACCATTTGCAATAGCAAGACTTTCTTTCCACTGGATAATAAGGTGGGGGAAAGATAAGTGCTTTACTCTCAGCAGATGTCCTTGAGTGTAGCACCTGAAATTCAATGTACCATATCAAACGTATATAGTGGTTTAACTACAGCGAAATGTGTTGTTTTCTGGAGTGCTGAAGAAAAATTTCCATAGAAACCCCATAACTTACTACCTTGAACTTGGAAAATGACCATTTGAGGGAACAAAAACAAATAGGCAAAAAACAATAGATTCTTACAGTAAGACACTCAACAAAGAGTTAGACGACATGTGCCTGTATGCGAATGAAGATTGGCACCCACTCTAAGCTGAAAAGAAAGCAACCCTTTACACGCTTTTTAAGCTAAGATCTAAACCATTATGAGAGGGATGCAGAGCCATTATACTCAACACTCACGTAAAGAATATCTGTGGACTTTGTACAAACCAGTTTCTCTGTGCTTGAAGGAGCATTTTATGCGGTTCTTCTGAGCTTGGTGTAAGCTCAGCGTGACACAGACCCACCAAGAACATGGTAGAGTAAAGCAGGAGAAAGAAGGAGCTCTGTGTTTCCCAGAAAGGAGAAAAAACATTGATCAAAAACTGATTTCTGCCATATGACACAGCTTAGAGAAGCCATAAATCAAGTTACCTTTCTGCATCTCCTGTGTAATTGAGCAGGTACCCAAATTACTGATTATTTTTTTTTAATAACAGTTCTTTAGGGCTGAAAAATGTATCTAGTAGATGTAAAAATAATTTTAAAACACTTCTGAGGTACTTGGAAGTGTTGTGCGTCAAAGTGTCTGAACAAAAAATTGAGAGATTTTTATGTGAATTCCTGTGGTGTGGCACAAATCAAAGTTACTGAGGGTGTAAATTGTGTGAATACAGCATGAGAAATGAATCTTTTTCCAGAGTTCATGTTTATATTCACGGTTTCTCTCTGAAAGGAATAGTATTCCATGTGAAAGAGGCCTTTGCCATCCAGTCTGTAGCAGAGTCTTGACCTTCAGAAAATTGCATGTTTCTTTTAAAGTTATTTCATGTAATCAGTTGTGAAATAGTATGCCCGTGTCGTGGTCCTATTTGTGTGGAAACATGTACGCTTTGGCCAGTTGGTTGAATGAAACTTACTCAACCAGTAATTGGTGCTTGTTCTCTTCCTCCTTGCTGGTAACCTGTGCAGGGGAGAAAAAATGTCGTAAGTTCCATTTCAGAGGAAGTTCAAATATTTTTACATACGGTTTTGTCCCATGTCAGATGAAAATTTCTTTAAAGAATTTTGCTTGGAACATGAAGAAAAATGCAGTTAATATGACACTATAACACATCTGCTAGCAGTAGCACAGTGCCTCCTGGAAGCAGAAATTTTAATGATTTATCCCATCATTCTTCATGGACTGGGTGGTTTGAAGAGACTACTTCTGCTGTTTTGTTTATACATACAGCTCCCGTGATGCACCAGGACCTTGTCTGTGTTACTAGATACATCATCTCTGAGATGTTGGACCACAGATAATGAGGTTAATATCAAACCGATTGTTTAGGCTCAGTTCTACAAACGAGAAAATCTCTTCGCAGATCAAGCCAAACTCAAGTGCCTCATTCTTTTCCTGATGAAAACTCAGTAGCACTTCCACAGAAATGCACACAACTGGGTAAAAACATAATTTTCCATTGAATGAGTCATGTGATTTAAAAAAAAATTCCGGCAAGCTCTGATAATGAGTAATGGTTTTGCTGCCTGTTCTACTCCTTCATATATACTCAGTCGTGTTACTGTTATACGCTAACACTTGCCGTTCCCTCCCTGTGTGCAGTGTTCATTAATATCGAAGCAGTTTAACCTCCCTTCTTCTACTTCCCCGTCTTTCAGTCTGTTACATGTGCTGTAGCTCATACAGTTCGATCAAGTATGTTGTGCTTTTGGATCTCTTCGCAGGATCTTGTTTGGTTTGGGGTGGGGAGGGGTAATTTATTTTGTGTGTGTGATCAACCATAATTATCCAAATGGTTTTTTCCAAAATTTCTTTAATCTCAGATGTCTAGGGTGTGTGGGAGAGGGGCAGAAATGGAGGCACTTATCCTGGGTAAACATGTGGTACTACATTTGCTTCAGTCTGGACAAGACCATGAATGATAAGGGCAAACTTAAGCATGTACTTTAAAGTATGGAAAGAAAAAAAGTAGATGTTTACAAATTATGAAGTAGTAATGGAATTTCTGTAGTGTGTGGAACATCTCCAAGAGGTTCATGTGAATCTCTTCTTCATGTTCATGGTTCATGTGAAATAACATCCTCTTTGAAATAGTACATCTGATCAGAATGTAGGGGGGTGTTAGATTTAGTTTTGCAGCAAAGGATACAAGCTCTGCTGCAGGAATCAGTGAAAAGAAAGGATGCTGGTGTAGATAAAGATGGTGTGGGAGGGTGTATGTGGTATTAGAAGCGTTCGTTCTGGAATTTACCTAACAGAAAAGTCATTGAAATACAATGCAGCAAGTGTGGTTTTAATACAAAGCACAGAAATGCTATAAGGATGATGTTTCGGAAAAGAACTAAAATGTAGGAATATACTTCTGCTTCTATCCCATTTGATGCTTAAGAATTTTTACAATTCAGGAAGAGGGAAGCTTTAAGTAACACTTATCAAGTCAGTAAGAAGAGCGTGTGCATGGAAGAAGAGTCTGCAGAGAAGCTATCAAAAGGGAAGGAAGAAGCTACTTAAAATAAGCAAGGAGAGGAAACGTAATTAAATGTGAGGACAGATAATGCAAGGGGAAATAAAAGGATGATAGATCCTGCCGTTGGCAATGTGCAAGGGCTATTCCTTGACCTAGCAAAATGATGTAGAGCTTACCGGGACGTACATAGGCTACAATTTCAAATGTATGCTCTAAACACACCAATACAGCAATGGCATTCAGCTGTTAAGATCAGATGGCAGGCATACCTTCTCAGCTGATTTATGTATTCGTGTGTGCCAGGGTGAACAATCATTTTTGTGGGCATAATTGTGAGGGCTGCTTTCTGAACTTTGACTCAGTAAATCAGAGCGTGTTCCGTAAATACACAGCACAATCTGTGTATGCTATAAAATGTATGTGCTGGTTTTGCTGCGTTTCTTTTCCATTTCTGGGCTCAGCTCCTCAGTCCAGAAATGCTTTTACTTTCTATTGCTCTGTTCACCTTTGGACGGCATCTCGTGTGTGTTTACAGCCTTTGTACAAAAGCTGACTGCAGCTTTCTGTTAATTAATTTGCCAGGCACAACTTCACAAAGAGAGGGGAGCGTTCTCTTTTGTGATCTTGCAACGCCTTTAGATGTGAGGAGGTATGATTGGTGTTCAGTAATTGCCAAAGCTTCTACACAAATTGTGAAATACATATCATGATTGTGAAAATGATCAGCAAATGTTTGCTTCAGGACATAATTGATTGCAGCTATTCTCACTTTGGGTTTCTTTCTCTTTTTTTTTTATTTTTTTTTGGTGAGGAGAACAGAAGGTTCTCCTTGCATAGAAATTTATAAAGACCAGTGATATGAACAGAAAGCAAAATTAAAAAAAAAAAAGTAGAGAAAGAGAAAGTTCAATGCAGAAAGTAGTAGTCAGAATGATGAAGCAGCTTCTAATACAACTTGCAAATAAAGGTTATCATTGGGTCACATAAAATATGTTTAGTACGTGGTTGAGTATTTCAGTGCAATCAACTCAAAGGTACAGGTCAAACTCGATTTTGGATACTTAGGTTCAGCTCATTTTATGGATTTATGAATCACTCGATTCTTTGTAAAGAAGATAGACTAAGATCCAAAATACACAAAGCACATCTTAATTTATAGAATAACATTCTGACTTTCAGAGTCTAAGAAAAGGAATAACAGATCATCCAAAGCGTTAGTATTTATTCACTATGCCTTATATAAACTACTGCCATCAACAGTGGCTCTGTATTGCGTCAAGGTTTCTGTAAGGAGACAGATAAAGAGCTTATCTCCTGCACGTATTCTGACTTCTCTTCACAATTTTACTGCTCCATTTACTTGTCTTTGGGCCTTTGGTACCATATATGAAGCTTTCTTCAATATGGGTGAAAAAAGCCTTTTTATCCCTGAAACATGGTGAACATCAACTGCATCAAAAAGTCCCACTTACAAATGCTGCAGGCAGTGGCGTAGCCACACTTGCGCTCATCTAAGCGATTCTCACTTTAAGAGCCACTCAAAGGTTTATTTTCCAATGCATAATACAGTTTATCTCTGGAGCTTTGCATTGGATAAATACGAAAGGTCCATCAGGCTCTTCTTGCAGTGTTGACCACATCGAGAGGTTAGTGGTGAGGACGCTGAAGAAGTACTATTGGGTCTAGAAAGCTGAAGTGTATGGATGTGCTGCATACTAAAAACTTTGAAGAAAAACACTACCCATTTATAAGATCTAATAACGGACTGAGCATGGTAACATTACGCTTCTCTGCTAAAACCTTGTCTGCATACATGCACAGACCGTGTTCCAAGTTTACTCGTTCCTAACCATGCATTTTCTTTTTTTTTTCACTAGGGCATATTTCAAAACATTTGTCCCCCAGTTCCAGGAGGCAGCATTTGCTAATGGGAAGCTTTAGGCAGCCTCGGGCACGGAGATGATACTGGACATACCCTTCAGTCTGCGCATGGTGGCAGCCCACAAGAAGAATGCCTGGAAATGGGTTGGACTGTCTTGATATAGGTGCTTTCTTGCCTCTGACGTGGTTTTGGTAGCTTCAATTTTTGTCAGATTTCCGAAACAAAGACCTCACTAGCATGCTTAAAACTGAATATTTGATATTCATCCCCTCCCTTTGCCTCTGCCACTGCCATTCCTTTATATATCTACTGGATTAAATTTAAGAGGGTGTTTTGATGTGATAACATTTTCTTGTGCCAACAATGTCCTGTATGTTATGCCTTCTTTCCTTGTCTTCAGGTGGTGTAAATTGGATTTGCTTTTTCCACAGAAATACGATGTAATTTGTATATTTAGTTAACATTTCCCGCTTATCCTAAGAAAATATAAAACTGCCGTATGTACCAGGAATGCCTAACGGACTGTACAGTGCCATATTCTGCCTTGGAGGTTTGCGTCTCACTGTGGTTGTTATTCTCACAGGTATGGATATGAGTTGCACAGTTCAATTCTCAGTGCCTTTCCAGTTGGTCTGATATTTATATGGCAGGGTGTTGGAGGGTTTTTTTTTTTAATATTTCAGTTGAAAGCTCATCTTATATGAAATGCTATGCTTTTACGCTTTGTTTTTATTTCCACTTGTACAATTTGTTTTTCTAATGAACTCCCCTTGCCATTATGAAAAAGTTGTATTTCTTTAGTACCCATGTGCAAGGAACTAGTTATATAAATCAGGATAACAAAATAAAGATCTTTCATAGGCCTGTAATTTTTCCAAGCAAGATAAATAATGCGAAGACGAAGAAGCAGATGTTCAACAAAGGAATGAATGATGTCTTGGAAAAATAACCGATGAAATAATGTAGGGCTATAGGTATTTAGCTTAATGCTTAAGTTAAACATGTATTCTCAGAAATAATCTGAGGTGTATATAACTGGAAACATTACCTCCCCTAATTCTGAAATGCCAAATGCAAAATCCCACCTATTCATCCTTTCTTTCACGCTTGGGTCAGGCGCACCAGTTGGGGCTAACTGTCACGATGTCACTTCCCAAATTAATTTGTAAATAGACCAGGGTACTTTCCAGTAAGGAATAAAATTAACTGTATATGTCGCTTAGAAATGGCATATGGAAAACGTGCCCTACTTCTGCTAAATATAAGGAACTAAATGAATAGTATGCAGATGATACAGTGCCACTGGAAAACATTTATTTTGAAATTATTCACTGTAGCACCACTGTCTGCTTATGCAATGGAGAATCATCAAATCACTTGATTGGCAGCATTCTCCTACCCTTTCTAAAACTTGTTATCTTACATTAAAAATTGTGCTTGCTAGGGGAATGTCCACCTAGGAAATGTAGATGGCTTTTGATCAGTGAAGCTTAATAATTAAGAATTATGCAAATAATTTGCCTCTAGAACCTACAGGTATTTTTAGCTAGTTTATAGGCACATTTTGGGTTTATGTTTAGTACTGAAGTTCTTGGCTGGAAAATAAGCTGCAAACAAAATCAGAAGCCTTATTGCAAACCGATGGAGGAGGTGGCATACTCTGTCCTGTGACCCACCCCCCTGTGACTCCCGCTGCATTGTCTGAGGACTGTAAATGGCTCCAAAGGTCTGAGCCCGACTTCCCTCAGTGGGGGCATTGCGTTAGGCTTTTTGCCTGCAAACCAAGACTTAGAGCAGATGCGAAGGGCAGTGGTTTTATGTGAATAGCAAAACTGTAAGCGAATAACCGTAAGTGACTGAAAACAGGCAATGTTTGTTATATTGGGGTGATCTCACATCTGCATTTCTTCAAGTGAAAGTCAAAGCCACGCACATGTATTCAAGAATAAGCTAACTCTTGTGAATGGGGTGGGAGAAGGAGGGATGGCTAATGAAAAACGCTTGTTCTCATAGTGTTCAAAATCTGATAGAAACAATCTCTAGCATCTTCAAAAGGTAAAAAGAAAACCCTTAAGTAGCATCAGTAAATTCCTGGAATCTTAAAATTTTATAGCCTTGTGTTTGATTCAGTCTTGTAGTGATTGCCCAAGGAACACAGTGTTTGCTTTATATACTTGATTGCCCAGGTGGCACCAGGATTTTTCTTTTAATCTTTTCATAAGTTGCCATGGTTCAAAGGCTAGCAATTGCAAAACATTTCAAAAGGAGGTCCACTCTTCAGAATTAGTACGCATTTTCAACCAAAAAGACATCCTTCACCTCAGTCCTTGTAATTTTGGACAAAAGACTGCTTTATCATTTCATGATAAAGAATCATTTCATGGACTAAGACTTTTAGAAGCCGTGTTAAGAGAAGACTTTGAGGATATAAAAAGCCTAAACCACCAATTCCTTCTGTTGAATTCAGTCGTTTCACTAATGTTTCGCTAGTATGTGTGGAAACAAACTAATGGTTTCAGTCCAATTTTATGTCATGGTAGTATTTGAAAAAAAAAAAAAAGAAAAAGGTAGAAAAGTAAAGAAACTGAACTGTTTGTGTTTAAGGTAAAGTCTGCAAGCCTATCCGTTTTCAGATTAGAAGGAAAGGCATTTTTCTTACACTTAATGAACATTTTCTTTATTTCAAAGCTACTCTGCATTCTTTGACCCGCACAATATTTTATGGAGCCCTTCCTGATAGTTTTCAGAAGAATGTATTGCAGGTGTTAGCACTACAAGTAGGGTATTGGGAGGAAAAACATGGAAATGAGTGAAGTCTCTCCAGAAGAAGGATAACCGTATAAATCCTACATCGGCAAAGAGAGTTAGTTTGAATCATTTTATATCAAATCAAGTATGTGTTGAAGGCAGTTAAGTTAGCCACAAAAGCTGTAATCTAATAAGTTGGAGTTATTTCTGTTATCTCCTGTTTTATGATAATACTCATTGTGGCAAATTTAATGGCAATGAGACTTTCATCACTTTCTTTCCTATTACGTGATGTTAAGATGAGCAGTCGCACCTAGGCTAGTTTTTTGGTTTAAGAGAACAGCAAAACATAAGAGAAAAACAGCAATGTTATGAACATACTGAAAAGCCTAAATTCTACTCTCTTATAGTTTTGATTGAAAGAATGCAGTAAGCTTCTAGTTACTAAGCCCCATTAATGCACGATTTCCAAATGTCCCTAAAGTGCAAACTTACGGTCAAGCCTTTATTCCTCTGCACACATAATCCACTGTGCTAGAAGTAATACCAAATCTTTCAAATTCAAAGTTAGACTTTTTGTGAACTTGCTGGAAAGACTGGACAAGCAGCTGGAAGAATAAATAAAAGTTGACAGTGTTGTCCATAGTTTGGCCTTTGTTGATCTTTCTGTTGTGCTGGTCATTGCTTTGTTGATTAGCATGTTTCATTTGCTGAATCAGCAAGGTTTTCAGTATCGCGAGTGTTCTTGAACATCCTCCCATTCATATATGGAGTAGACTTGAGTCAGTTTTTGAGAAGAAATCATTGCTAGAATTATCACGAATCTCCTACGCGTTCTTAGACGCTCACTAGACACGTTTCTCTGTGTGTTTCCTTCGTCTCATCCTGTTTGGCACTTGTAGCAATAAGCATCTTTGGTGAATAGTCAGGAGACTAGATGTAGCAGTGAAGTGCAGTACCTCGAGTTTATTTGACGTGGTTTGACACAAAGAGACTTCTTACCTAGGAAAGAGGGGCATCAGTCTGGTTAGTCTCTGTTGAGCAGTGCCCCCTAATACAAGGCTGCGGGTTTAGCAAAGGTCAAAAAATCTGTTTAAGTGGTGAGTGGGGGCTGCTACTTGCATGTCCTCCTCCTCCCATGTCAGTACCCTTAACAACCGGAGAAGGAGCAGGTGCTGGAAACCAGTAGCAGCATGTGAGGGACACCCCTTCAGGTCTGAAACACGTTTCTAATACCACGTCTGCGCGGCAGCATTACGTGGAGATGAAGGGCTAGTGTCCTCTGTCAGCGGAGAAGGGGAGTTTCTCACCCTTCCAGCCCTGTGAGAAGGGCGTGCTGCAAGGAGGTAACAAGCTTTGGACACGGCTTCTGACCATGACTCTTAATTACAGAGTGCTGTCCCTGCCCTGTGAAGCAAATGAAGTCTGTGACCAAACTGACTGCCAGTGAATGCTCTTGCCTTAAATTATTTATGTCTCTGTAATTGATGTATTGTAACGCTCATTAAACCTAAAGGTTACACTGTTTCTCACTTCTTAAATGTTACTGAAAATCCCTTAAGTCATCTCCTTTTCAGTTTTTACTTTCAGGTGTCTGTAATGTTCTGGGACATTTTTGTTTCATCCTGACTAGTTACTGCTATTTTTGGCAAGTTTGAGGTTTATGTTTTAACAAGGCAACAAGGTGTGCGCTGCTGTCTTATGGGTCTACATTAAATATAGAATTATTTGCTGTAAAAATAATCAGTAGAAACTGGTTTTTATCTATTAAGCTAAGTATTATGTTCTCCACAACAGAATAATTCTGAGGAAAGACTCTGTTGTTACCCAGAACAGAGAGGATAATCATTCTGATAGCATTGGCTACATTTTTTGCACCACATATAATTTTAATTTGCATCGTAGTATCAGCAGGGGGAAAGTGTATTCTCCTTTTCTGAAGGAAGCCTGCACCTAAATAAACCATTGATCAGGCTATATCTTTTCCTGTTTGTACTTTGAAACAATAGGGTTTGTTCCTATGGGCAAAGCCAGTAAAAGTATGAACAATGTACATCAACAGTACAGGTTTTTGGGTTTTTTACTGACCTCCGTAGATTCAGAGAATAATTTCAAACTTTGCCCTGGGGGAAAGTAAACAACACAGCTATCAGAAACATGCAAGTAATTTTGGCTAAGTATGAAATAAAAGACTAGCAGTCCAAATAGTATTCTGCAAGAAGTCAAGGGTTCTGCCATGTATCCCTAGCCACGTGGCTTGAAAAGCCATGGTGTGTCGGTGAGTTTAGTGCTGCTTTTCCTATTCTATTCCCTGTCTTACATTTAAAAGCTCAGTTCTTGGTTCCAAAGCACTGCACAAACACCATTTTGTTAAAATGGTAGTTACCAAGCAAAAGGGCAGGGGGGGAGCTGGGATAAGCTGCTGAAAATAGGTCTTAAATCATCAAGAAATCAACAAAGGAAGCAAGGTTTGGCGGCTGCCCTGCCACTTGCTGAGTCTACAATATGAGCCTTCAAACATGTTCCCCAGTGCAAATTAAAAAAAATACAGGAGGTTTTTCTTGCAGTGCTAAAGAATAAATACACTTTTAAACAACAGGAAGTAAAGCAAGCATTTAATTGCAGGCATGAAAAGGAAAATACACACTAGAAGTCTAATGTTATTTGTGCCTACAGCTCCCCGCGTTTCTTCTGTCACCAGACAAGGTGAAGAATTAATGCCTCGTGCTGCAGCCGCCCGTGCTGAAAATTGATCCTTGGGGTGCTCCGTGTTTTCATCAAACTCTATTTAAACCCTAATGATGCTTTTTCTATCCCTGAGGATGGCAATGCGGAACCAGGGAAAAGCAACTCTGATGCTATCAGGGGTTTCTGTTCCACTGCTGCTGCATCTCAAGCCCTTGATTTGGGTGGGGCGAGTACTTTGTGAGCCATCGAGCCTGCCAGCAAACAGGGTACATTTTATTTCCTCGGTGTTTATTTGAAATTATTCAAGCTGGTTGTAATTTGACATCTTGTTTCCTTTATTCCCTTTCTCTCCCTTTCAGCAAAAGATTTTTTAGTACTTGGTTAAAAATCAGAGCTGTCGAGGCCATTTGTGTCTTTCAAGGGGGTCGTAGCACTGGTGTGAGAGTAGCGGCGCAAGGTTGGAGCCATGCGTTTCTTCTCTGAACTGCAGAGTCAGCAGCAGCCCAAGCATGGCCCGTCCCTCCCAGCAAACCTCGCTTGAACCCGGTCTGACAGGATGGCAGCCAGGAGTGACAAAAATCCCTGACCCTTTTTCTAGCGAAACAGCCTCCGCTGGCTCAGTCGCTGCCCGTAGCCACCTCTGCAACCCAGGTGCCCCTCGCTCCCTCTCCCTGAGATCCTGGCTGCAGGAGCTAACGGGCTTTGGTTGCTCATCAGCTGAGGCTAGGTTTGTTTTTGTCCATGGCAGAGGAGCAGTGCCGGGGGACAATGCTACCCTGCTGCTGCTGCTGAAGCCCGGCATTTCCTCTTAGCACCTTGATAGGAAAAGGCAGCTGCAAAATCCATCCGCAGTTCCAGCACAGCCCTGCCAACTAAGGGTGATTTCTTGTGTGTTTTGGCCAACCGAGCCTGCTCTCTGTTTGGCTGCCTCCCTTCTACCAGAGAGCAGACACTGCAGAAAACTTTTGCCTTGCATCCCCAGCCCTAAAGGCACGTAAAAAGTTCAGGGGCCATCAGCGATCAGCTTCCCATCTGAACTTTTCTATCCTTATTATGAGAAGGGGAAGCAAAATGTCCAAATAAAAATCTGAATTGTAGAAACAGCTTGTTAACATTTCTTCAGCGCTGTGGCTTATTTCAATGATGATTTTATCATTGCTTTCTGTTGAAAAAGATACCGTAGTGTGCTGCGTTTCCTAGACTTCCTGCACTCATCTCCCTGTCCCTTGTGCCCAGTAGGTGCTGTGTCTCAGCATCTCTTGTTTGCCTCCGGACCACGGGGGTGCTCTCAGGCAGCCCACAGGTGAAGCAGGGAACAGGGCGGCATCTTCTGCTTTCAGCAGGGAAGAGGTGAGTTTGTGTGAATGCATTTGTGCTGTGAGAATTGGGCTCATCTTCTTCAGAGCGCTTGTAGCCAAGAAGAAATAACAGCGTCTGTCTAATGGGGTCAGATAGCTAAATGGAGCAGTTTCCGCACAGTGGTGGCTGGTATAATTATACGCTGGGCCGTAGCGTGTCTGGTCCTAATAGCAGCCGGGACTCTTGTGAGTGACTCAGCTGCTGCTTGAGGCTAATTATGGGCAGGTTGCATGAAAAAAACGCCGCAACTTGGTCCTGCCTTCCTCTCTTCCAGCGGACGGGTGTTCAGCACCAGCAGGGATGGCTCATGCGAAGCTGGGTAAATGCCGGCTTGTCAAGAAAAGGCTTTTCAAAGCAAGGCTGCAAACAGCACTCGGAGACGCCTGGTTTTCGAAGAGGAGGTGTTGTCTGTCAGGACATTGCTCGGCTGAATCCAGTTCCCTGTCTCTGGCACTAGCTGGTGCTGGGGAACTTTATAAGAAATTGAGATTTCGAAGTAATCTAATCACCTGGTTTCTCATGCTTATTTATGGATGACAGGAGTATTTCTTCTGTGTTTTGATTCACCATTTTGTTGGGTTTAGCATTTTTATTATGGTGCTTTAGAAATGGATCGTGTGATCATTTGGCCCTTTTTAAAATTCAGCCGTGTATTCCTCACTGTGACATAGTCTGGCAGAAGGGTCCCTGCATTAGCTGTACTGTGTGAAGTGTTATTAGAGGTACCATGGGGGCTCAAGAAGCAGGTCCTGTACTTGCAGGCAGCTCAGAGAAAATTCTCAGAAGGTGCTGGAGGTTACCAGCATCACATAGCACATGATTCGTACAGACCCCGTCTTTGCTAAGAACAATTTACACTGATTTTAAAGCATATACGGGGAAATAAGTACCAGAAGTATATACCTATGTCTAGCATTACATACACAGGATTAAGGGAGCCACAGAACCTGTTGAAATGAATTTGCAGGGAGTTCTGTGACTCCTTCCTTCAGGCTCTGTCAGATTATGTTTACAGGGAAGGCTTTTATGAAAAATTCTTCCTCCAAAAGCGACGCTATCGCAGGCACAAATCTCCAGAACACCGAGCACAGGGCAGAGAGCGTTTCCACCAAGAGGACACAGTCCAGGTGTGGAAGAGGCGCCACCGGAGGTTGGGGCATCTCCCTGGAGCTTTTTGAGACATGAGTAGGCAAAGCCGTGGCGGTCCTGATCTAGTGCTGGTGATAGTCCTGCTTCAAGCAAAAGGTTGGACTAAATGACCTGCAGACGTACCTCTCAGGCAACTTTGACGTGGTTTTATTAACTTTTTTAAAACCTGCGATATAGATCTCAGCACAGCCAAGCACAACCTGATATTATCTACCTTTAAAGATTGTTCAGAGGCAATAGCACATGGAAACAAAATGAAGAGCAAAAGTGGTGAGATTTCAAAAGTTCGCTGTTCCTGATCATTTTCAGATCTTAGAAGTGCAGACATTCAATACATTTTTGGTCACTTGTATTAGTAGGGACTGCTCCAAAAATGCAGCTGTTGTCTATACAACACGGTGCTCTTAAGTAAGCGCCTAAGCTAATTCTGAGCAGAGTAGCTTGAGTACTTGAAGCACTGTAGACATATTGCATCATCCCTTCATTTTTATGAAAGGTACCTTGATGTTGCCTTGAAGAAAAACCATGTTTGGATTTGAAAGTGGGCTGGGCATCTGGAGCCAATGCGCCCTGTATACAAACAAGATGCTTCTTCAGGGAGGAGCTAGGGCTGGAAACTGGTCCAACATGCACTGAATTCTAGCTGTTTGGAGTCGTTTAGACTATTTAAGGAGCAGTTCACAAACACGAAGGTGTTAAAACCGAGTGAAATGAGCTGCTTTATGGGCCGCCGTATCACGGCAGACTGGAAATTGTAGCAAGAAGCCCTGTGCACGCCAACCCGAGGGGCCTGTTTGCAGGGAAGTTAGCTTTTACAGCCTGACATCTTGCTATAGAAAAATAAGAATTGTTTTGAGGCTTGTCTTTACGCCTAGTCCTGCCACTCAAGATTAAATCTCGCAGACAAAACAAGCTGTTTGGGAGGCGGACCAAGAATGCCTTTACAGTGAAGAAAAATATAAACACTCAGCCAACTGTGATTAACTATTGAATGCAAAACACTCCCTGGGTTTTGTTTATTTGTAGACTGTAGAGAAAGCTCCCGAAGGCTGCCATGCTTTCAGTGTGAAAACACTTCAGCCTCTGCAACCCACTGTTGCTGGGGGCTGGGGGAAGGAAAGGATTTTGTCCAAGCTGGGTTTTGGGGGCTTTTTTTTTTTTTTTTTTCCCCCAAATGCATTGTTTATTTGGTTTTGCAAAGGCGATGTACCCAGTTTCCTCTCGTGCATATTCCTGCCTCCAGCTGCTCGCACCTGAGCTGGACTTTGGCTCCTTCCCCTCTCACTCCACTGGGCAGGACGGCCCAAGAGCGCCCGGCTCAGCCGCACCGCCTGCCCTGTCCAGATGAGCACAGGGAGAAGCTGTCATTAAAAACAAACCAAAAAAAAGACCAAAAAAGTGCTCGTGAGCAATTGCTTATTGCTCGCAGGCAATTCTGGGCATCCCCAAGCTTTGAGGCGGCTGCTGGAATGACAGCATACAAAGAGCCCAAGCCCTTTGCAATGTGGTTCCTGTGTGTATTTACCTACTTGTGTTAGCAAAATGATAATGTCCAAGTTTACAGCCGGTTTTAGATTTCATGGAAGGGAGAAAAAGTGGGTGCTGGCAGCCAGAGAGGGAAGGAGCAGAGGCTCATTGCTGCTGTCAGTCCAGAACGACACTGCTGAGTGCGGTGAAATTATCCTGTCCTGGGCAGACTGACTGCAAAGTACATCTTGTAAATGTGGAGTAAATGTTTATATGGAGTTTTATTCTAGTTTTATAGTCCAATTTAAATCAAGTGTGACGCCACTTGAGCCATGCACAGTCTGGGTGCTGTGTTCGTGCTGTAAGGGCTAAAGGTGGAAGCAAGTACATGGAATTGTGCAGGATCCCTTTTCAAGGTCAAGGAAATGCAGAAAGTAAACAGTGTTAATTGGGAAAGAAAAGCAGGATTATTAAGACTCCTTTGGCTCCAGTTTTCTAAATTACAGGACTCGACACATTTGTATTTTGTCATTAACTTATTAGTGCATCTTTAGATGCAGCACTGGACAGGCCTGTTGGGAATTTTAACATTTAAAGCTGCACTTTCATCCCTCCACTGTGCACGTACATCATTGACCCCACTAAGGGAAGGGCTGTACAGCATGGCTTACCCTTGATTTTGATGACATTAGTTATTAAATGAGTGTAAGTTAAAGCACAGGCTCTGCAATTGTGTCTGCTGGCGTGACAGAACTGTGCATTTCATGATGAAGGCATGAAGGAGAACCAGGGCTCCTCAGTCCAACCCCAGGTTGGGTCTTTACCACTTAAGTAGTAAAACTGCAAAGAGGACAGTCTTAACGGCGGATTAGACAAAAATAGTCAGGTAAATTTGGCCCAAACAGGCGCTTATTTAGGAGCCAGTTGATTTCTATGAAACACAAGCCGTACGCAATCTTTTAAATGCAGGATTAAATGCTCCTGTCATACAGCTTTTTCGTCAAGCTCAGGCTAGAAGGCCTTTCGGTACAGTTACTGCAGGTATGATAAGGGCACACCAGTATGCACAGGTATGTTAACTTACTGTTTTGGTTTGGGGTTTTAGGTTTGTTTTCCTCTTGAAAGACTATTTAGCTTATTTCATGGACAGTAAATACAAAGTCACAACTGGCTGCTCCCTGAAGTTACAGGGAACAGACCCCCAAATTAACTTTTCCATCATTTTACTATGTTACTCTTTAAAAACAAAACAGGATCCAAACCCTACTGCAGCAGTTTCTGTACGTGTAAACAGCAAAACCGATAACATCTAATCAGCCTCTTTGCCAAGGCAAGACAGCAAGAAGTTCTTGCTTTATAACATTAAAAATGCTTTGTAGTTATATAGGACTTTTCATGCGAGGACATCAAAGTGCATTACAGGTATTAATTAATTAGGTTTCACAACACCCTTGTGAAGTATTTGTGTCCGTTTTACAAACAAGGGACGGAGGTAGAAGGCAGGGATGGGACTGGTCCAGGCCGGCATGGCCGCTCTGTGGCGGGATGGGGGCCGGGGGCCAGGCCCGGACGTGCTGCAGCCGGCACCGCTGCTCTCACCCCTGCTGGGGCACGGGGAAGCCATGCCCGGTCTCCGCATGAGGCGGGGAAAAGGCTCCCTCCTCGGCCTGGGTCTCTCCTGCCCCATCCCGCCCGCCTCGCCCGGGAGCAGACATGCCGGGAAGGGCGGTGTGGAGGCTGCCTGCAGCAGGATGGAGCTGCTGGGGAGCGGTGCGAGGCCGAAGGCTGGGGTCCTTCCCGCCTGGGCTCGGGGGTCTTCACCCCACTCCATCGCGTGGCATAGCCATGCCCTGGGTCACTGGCTGTAAGATTTCAGGCCTTTAGACTGATTGGCTAAAGCTAGAAGTCTCTTGACACTGGGTGGGAATAGGCAGAGTTTCCCCAGGAGCCTGCTGGCCTGCTCTCAGCCATGCCGGCATCGCCATCTTGGCTGGCGCCAGGGCTGGGCGGCTCCTCGGCCAGCGCTGCTCTTCGGAGGCTCCGGCTGATGCCAGGCGTGCTCAGCACCCATCTCCCGCTCGCCTGTGGGAACGAGCCCCGTGGAAGGCAGCAGTCCCTGCTGGTCTTGTCAGAAACCAAGAGGGGAATAAGCTGCCGCCGCCTCCCTCTTGTTGGGGAGCATGGAGGGGGTGCAGGCCCAGCTCCCCAGGATCTCCCCTCAGCCCAGACCCATCGGGAAAAGGGACGGCGCCCAATGGCTCTACCTCCCAGGGTGGCGAAAACCGGGAGGGACAGGTCTGGGCAAGGGAAGCACATGGGTCTGGGGCTGAGGGCGAGCAGCCGGCCTCGGAGGCGGCCAGGATGGAAGCCGCTTTCCCAACAGGAGGAAGGTGGGAGAGCATGTACATGCCGCTGCTCTGGCTCCCTGCTCTGGCAGCAAGGTACGCCGGCCTCTCAGGAAACTGCCCCAGAGCCCTTTGATCAGCAGAGAGAATAATGGAAAAAAATGTATTTAACAGAGGTCAAATTAACACAGATTCCATTAGCTAAATGGGGAAAATCTTAAAATAGAAGATGTTCCTTAAGAAGGAAAAAAAAAAAAATCAGATTAAGACCAGATGAGCTTTGTCCAACTAAGAAGCATAAAATGTTCTTCCCAGCATGTTGTGGTTATTTTGTAATAACCATGCATTACGCTGATATGCCTATGTAATTGCATACAGGGAGAACAGGAGTAGCTTGTAGTATGAAATTGCCAGACACCATCAGCTACCATGAAGTAAAGCCCATTCGTAGTGGTCCAGGTTTTTCCCGTATCTTATACATCAGTAATTCCCTTCCTTGTGTCGTTTTGCTTGAGTAAGATTATTTTTTTTCAAGATTTGACCCTGTAATTTCAAGAAGAGGGAAGTGTCCTAGAAGACCATCTCTTCATTCACTCTCCATGAATCCTTAATGCTTAACCTACTACAAACGGTTTCTAAATCAAAAATGCCAGAAGAAAATGTAGTATCTGCTTTCAGTTCTCCTTGATCTCACCCAAGTTTTTGATGTCTTGACTGAATTGAAACGTGGAAATTCCTCTAAAAGCTGCGTAAGTATTATTAAAAAAAAAAAAAAAAGACAACAAATCAATCCAGTTGGCCAAGGTACGGTCTTCAGGCCCTGGTTCAAACATGACATTTAAGCACTTGCTTAACTTCCTAATTGAAGTCAATGGGATTTCAAGCACTTTGCTGAAATGGGAGATTTTGTGGACAATGTTTGTGCCAGTACATTTGTAATACAGAAATCAAGTCGTACCAGGTTTATTTTGGCTCCGGGTTTCTTTGTGGTGATGATTGACAAATCCACAGAATTGGACTAATACCAGAGAGGTGACGGCTATAAGAGAAATGATGACAAGAAATAATAAATTTTGAACTGGCAAAAACTTTAACTTGGGCAGACTGAAAACCCCTACATAAGGGAACAAAGAGTCCGTTTATGCTGATAAATGCACTCTTTTCAGGAAGACCTCCAGTTAATCAGCAACTAATGTGCTGGGGCAGCTAAAAATTTTGAAGCAAATCCTTTTGTAAGTTGTGTAACTGCACCAAAGCCTTTGGAAATGGGCAGGTTTACATCACTCGATAGCCTAGTCATATAATCTTATAATCACTTTGAAAAAGATTCATTTCCTGAAGAAAAAATTTCATGCCTTCTCATTGCAGGCAACAGGACAGAGCTCAGCATGGCAATGGATCTCGTGTCTGTTGCTGGAGGTTGTCCAAACCCACCCCACTAACCAATAAATCACTACCTAATTGAAAAGATTCACAGAAACAGATTACAACATCGAGGACGGAACCAGTACGGTAGGAATTATACTGACAGTGTCCATACGTAGGGTGTGGTGTCAAAAGATGATCTTACAGCCTGCCCCCACTTGCCCTTCTTCCTCCTCTTCCTCCTCACTGCCTGATCGTTCCCTTTGTCCTCTGCACCGGCTCTGGTACATACCTGGTCACATGGAGAGCGAGTTCAACTCACTAACCCAGAAAAAAAAAAAAAAACACCACTTTTCGGTTGGGTTATTTTTTTCCTGTTTTAATGGGTTGACTCATTATAGCACCATCAGCCAACAGTGCAATGCAATGGGGAGAGTGCGGCGGGGGGGAACCTCAGTCCTGCCATGGACACAGGCAGTTATTCTAGCTTTGGCCACCTCATGATACCACGCCTTGACTATACCGTGGCAATTTCCACTTTATTGACACAGGACACCATGGACAAGTTATTGCCGGTACATCAAAGAGCTGGAAAAAATTAATCAACAGCACCTCCGAGCTATTAGGCATAGACTGTAGTTAGATAAAATCATAAATAATGAAATCCCGTAAGGATGTTGCACAACAAGTATTTAAGCAAAGCTCATAAAACTCTTCTTCGCTGCATTTGAGCATTTTCCTTCCACAGAAGGCATCGTTTTCTGAAAGCGATTTTTTTTCATATTTTTTTTTGCACAGCAAACTCACGCTGGGCAGAGGCGGGAGGGGCCCCAGCCCATGTGATGTCAGGATAAATATGTGGGAAGCCAATGCAGCAGAAAATCCAGCCAGAGGAATGTCTGATGCCGAGCGAGTGGTGCAGGAGCAGGCTGGCTGCCTCTCCCACCGGCCACGATGCCGGCGAGGTGCGAGCGAGTGCTCAGGCTCCAGCCATGACTGAGGTCTGGGTGGGATGGCAGCGTAGCTGTGTAACATCAGCCTGAGGTTTGTCTCCAGCTCGCGCACCTTCTGAGGGGACGCCGTCCCAAAACGCCTGTTCCCCTCCCAAGGGCATGCTGAGTGGGGTGAAATGGATGGGCTTGTCTATCATCTGATGCAGAAGCAATTAGCCTAGTCTTTAATGATAGATTTTAGCACCTGAGTGTAGGAAACCTTAACAAAAGACCTTTGCATTCAACTCTGCAAGTTTGTTGTAAGCAACAAGTAACGAGAGCAGATTTAGAGATAAAGATAATAAAAAACACTGCATTCCCTTGCCCAAAAGCCTATAAATCAAGACTTTGGCTCTTCACTACAGAAATGCTCTTGGATGTAATTGGAAACAGGCAGCACCAATCTGAAACACTTCATCAAGCTCAGTTTGCAATGGCTTGGGTGAGGAGGTTTCCAGCGCTCCTTGAGAAAAGGCTCTCCCTTCCTAATTAACTGGTCAGTAACTCGAAACCCTGTACCACCGCCCTGCCTGTCCATTTTATCTGAAGCCGCCCAGAGATTCAGCAGCAATGAAACATGCACTCGAGCTGTATGGGTGAGGAGGTCCCTGTGGGCCCACCACCATCTGCACGCTGGACAGGCTTTTATCCAGAACTGTCCAGAAGGCAACCATAGTGCTATAGTTATATATCAGTAATAAACAGTGAAGCTTGCCGTAGAGAGAGGAACAAGAACAGCAAGTAGTTCTGCAGAGCACCAGCGCCAAGCCAGATCAAGGCAATAGAATTTATAGCCGCTATTATCTGCGTGAGGTATATTTATGACTCCCCTCCCCATTGCTCTGATATCTTCGAATCTCACATATTTGTATATTCATTCCCACAACATTCCTGTAGGTAAGGAATTTGCAAACAAGAAACCCAATATTGGAGCCTCTCCATGCAACACGGAGCAAGGTTTTGAAGGTGGGGAAACTTCAGAGACCTTCAGCAGTTACAGATAGATACATCCATGAAAATTAACCAAATAACGTGATGTAAGTAGTTGGGCTATCTACACGGTAAATAGCTAAATTCCTCTGGGTTGGGCTGTGCAAGAGTTCAGACTGGCTGATGACAGTGAGTCTTTATCACTTTAAAATATACCTGAACTTGCAACCTGGGCAACTCTGTTCTGAGACACTTTGATACAGGATGGTTGGAGGCATAGGAAAATGAAAGTGCTACTAGCCCTGAGATTCATAATACTGAGGGGAAATAATAAGCAAGTTTGTATAAATGAAGATTTGACCTCTTTGGCTTTGAAATAGTCCTTAAATTCTGTCCCTAATTCCTCAACACCTGATTTACTATCCATTACTTTCAGAAACTACTAATCTCGCACAGAACAGTAGAAGGGGCTAACACAAGACGCGGGATAAATGAAACAACACTCCTTTTCTGGTGTTCAGAAAGCTTTCGCACTGATATGGGAATTTTACATTTTCATTTCAATTTTTTACAGTGACATCGATTGTATTGTATTCCAAAATGAAAATAACTTTTCTTTCCCCGCCCCTGCCCCGTCTTTTGGACGTGTGATCTTCCAGGGGAGGACAGCCTTGAGCGGAGCACGGCAGGGTCAGCCCGTTTGCAGGCTGAGGCTGTTCTCTGCAGGAAGGTTTGCAGCTGGGAATTGCTCCTCTTCCACGCCGGTCTCTGGGGCCTCACTGATGCTCTTGGGCAAGTTTGGCCTCAGTTCTCCATGCTGTTCAATGATGATAATTATTCATACTTAGCTTGGTGAGCTTAATTAATACTTGCAAAGTGCTTTGAGATCCTTGGATGAAAGACTCTGTCGACAGACAAAATATTTTTACGGTGACTGTCAAATTAAGGTCCTCTGAGCTTCCTCAGCAATTGAAGGGTTAATTAGCTCATGCCAGTAGCCTGCCAGCCCCAGGAGAGACAGAGTGCTGGCGTGAAGGTGCCCATCCCTGGCCTCTCCTCACTGGGGCAGCTTTGTTAAAGAGAACTCCTTTCCTAGTCACACCTCAGCGGCGTTAGGAGATAATGTCCTTGTAATGCACACATGCATCTTCCATCTAGTTGTGTTGTAACTGTTTCCTTCTCCCTGACGTGCATGCCGCATCCTGGCCGGCGGGGAGGCAGGCGTCGAGCTCCTGCTGCCGAAGCTGGGGCGGGTCGAATTCCCTCCACACACAAGGGTTGTGAGCGCCGCTCATCCCCTTGGCGAGCGCTTTTCATCTGTGGATGAGAACCTTTCCTGGAGGAGCCCAGGAGGCTGGCGCTGGAGCAATAGGCAGGTGGACGAGGTCTTCAGCGAAGGAGGCGCTGCCCGGCTCGCTGCAGGAAACCAGCTGCATTTCCTGGGCAGGTCGCAGCGTGGTACTGCACACGGGAGGAAGGCACCCATGAGTAAACCCTGCATTCATTAGGCATAGCGCAGTGTCTTTATATAAAAACAAGGGAAGCCTGCACCTCCCTTGGGGACCCCATCTTTGGGCACCACACGGGAAATCCGAAATGATGATTTTAGCAAAGAGGAGCTCGGTCATAGATTTGGTCAGACACTGCAGCTGTACTCCCAAAGCTGAGGTGAGCAAAAGGCCACAGCACAGTTTGCCTTTGCACCCTTTGCCCTTCCCCACATCATCACAGCTCCGAGTGGGCAGCTCTCAGGAGCGGTGCCTGCAGACCCCGCTCGCTGGGGCTCACGCGAGGCTCAAACAGCTCACGAAAAGCCCATCAGCTGCTGTAGGGGCAAAAACCTCACGCCCCCAGGATTCGCAGTGTTGTGCTTGTACTAGTTCAGCTTGACGGGGGTCTGCCAGAGGGGAACCGTTGTTAAAAGCTGGGGGTGGCTTGTGAGAAAAGAGGGGGTGTTCTTGCCAGCAAAATCAGGGAGAGGACCAAACCTGGGGCAGACGGTGGCAGCTGGGCTCCCCTGAGCATCGCCACATCAGCACCAGCGGCCTGGCTGGGCAGCCCTGTGCCATTCCCCACTGCCTACGTGAAGGAGGTGAGAATGGCTGCGTTTCCACTGGTGATGGTATTTGTTTACCTTCTGTGTGGTTGGTTGGTTGTTTTTTTTTTAGCCGGGACGGGGAGATCTGGTTTGCTGGTTTCCTTTCCCAGCTCGCTCTCTGAGTGCGCACTAACGCAGCCCCGTGCTGCTTGTGTCCGAGCCTGCCCACCTCTGGTTTCACAGCTTTCCTGTCACAGAGAGGATGCCCAGCTTTTGCTGGGCTGGTGTTTGCCTCAGCAGAGCACAGCGCTCTGCAGGGTGAGCCCAGCCCCGGTGCCCTCCTTCCCTCCACAGACCGTGACCGTCCCCAGCAATGGCTCCCTAGGGACCGTCTTCCAGCTGAGCATGCCGGATATTTCACCCCTTCTGCTCACCAGCAGTTTTTAATGACAGAAAGTGCAAATCTGGTACTTGAAGTTCTGCATTCTGTCCAGCCTTCACCTGGGAAAAATCCCCAAGCAAAATCAATCGCTTCTTTCCCCGGGTAGGAAATACTGAAATTTGACTCATGGGATTTTAGACCGCACTTCGTATGCGTATGTTTACCAAAAGGCAGCATCTTGTGCCCCAGCTAATTGCCCTTTGATGCTGCCTGGGGAAGGGAGCATGAAGGTTTCTTAGAACATTAAAAGTAGCAGTGAAAGTCACAGGGCCTTTTTCCTTTATACAATCGAAGCTGAATTTGAGCAATAACCCTTCTGATGTCTCTGGGGGGAGGAGATGTGACGTCTTGAGGTAAACCACACATCCCGTAACTACCACTGTGCCGTTCATGAGCGCTGCCTCGCTACAGAAGTGGCAGAACTGCTTTTCAGCAAAAGTCACCACGTTTTTCGGAGGGGTATGATTCCAGTCAGAGAAAGACCGGGTGGCGGGGAGGAAGAAAACCCAACCGCAATAAAGCAGCCATTGAACCTGAAAGGAAAAAGACGTCAGCATCTCCAGCAGGGGCTCTCCTTTTTTCCTGGTATCTCTGCGAACCATAATTATGTGGAAAGAAGTCGTGGGTGGGACTGGCTTACTTACTGACAAGCTGAACTTTATAACCTAATGCCGTGACGTTGCGAGGGAAGAGGGTTTGGCTCACCCACCTAGTGGGACCTGCAAACTCGAGGAGGTGGTTCAGGGGTGGGCACTCACCTGCGCGTCTTCATTAGCCTTCGCCTAAGTGATGGGGTTGAGGAAGTGCTGGGAGCAAGGGTGCTGCCTCCCATCCCTGCTCCCATCTGGGAGGCTCCCCTGACCAGGAGGCACCCAAGTGATGGTGGAATTCAGGAGGAAATGGTCAGGGAGAGTAGAGGAAGGCTCTAGGTGCTACAGGAGCTGAGCTCCATCCTATCTACTTTTCCAAGAGAAACCTAAACAGGGATGGAAAGCCCAGGGAAAGGATAATTTGGAGCTGCTGAGTTCCTCGGTGATTCAAAGGTGTGCAGGGACATGGAGGAGGAGAGCCCAAGCGAAAGCTGGTACCAAGAGCTGTAGGTGAAGACCACAGGGACCAGGGGACTCTTGCTGTAGAATTTGTATCCAGTAGAGTTTGAGGTGTACGATGCAGCTTGTCGAAACCCTAAGTTCCTCTGAGTTAGCCCTGTTGGGACAAATGGAAAGGAAACGGGAGCCAACAGAAGGGACTTGAAGGATCTTGAGCACCTTGAGGTGGAGCCTGGAGGCAGATGCGGTGCTGCCCCAGACCTCCCAGGTTAAAATGTCAGCGAGGTGGCTGACAAGAGCCCAGCTGAGAGATGGACGTTAGGAGAGCTTCTCAACCCCTTGCTAGGTCATGCTCCACCCCTCATCTGTTTAAATAAACATTAGCAGAACAGTGAGGTGGCCAAGGAATGACTATAGGCAAGGTCTGAGGTGTAAATCTGGTCTCTCTCCAAGTCTATGACTGAAATAGAAGTCTAAATATATCTGTAGCTGAGGACTGAGGTGTGCTGTCCAAGTTAAATAAGGATATGCAGCCCTGGAATGGCGTGGAGAGCTACAGGTTAGATCTGTGTTGAGGAAGCACCTACCACTGTTGGCTGCACTAGAGATTGCTTTTCAGGTCTTTAAGGGCAGCATTTTGCTCAGCATCTCTTCCGATCTACAAGTTTTGGTCCCTTCCCATCACTGTTCTTCAAACAAATTCTTCAAACACTGGGAAGGGAGAAATGTGACCGTTCATCTCGTTGATACAAATCCAATTCTTGTCAATACGTCTCTGGTGGGACAGCGCAGGGATCACCACTTGCCTAGCTCTAAAATCTAGAATAACCGTTTTTCTAACATCACAGCACTCAATGGTATTTCCTGACATTCCTGCCCGTAATCACCAAGTGCTGCAAGGACACAGGATCCTGGGTCAGCGCAACCTGGCGCCCGTACCAGGAGGTACACACCATCGGCACTGCCAGGTGTTTCTGCTCCTTCTCGCCCCACGGCCGCCTGGCAGTGGGGTTGCCTGTGCTGCTGGCAAAGGCACCGATGGTGTCTGATATGTTAATGCCCGCGTTTACAGGCTCCCCCGAGCGCAGGGATGTTTAGGTAGCTGAACCTCCTCCTGTTGTTTTAAGGGTTCTGGCAAACAGTCAAGAACAAAAGCTAAGACAGCCAGTTCCCGTTTGTGGGCACGTCCCTACATTTCAATGTGGCAAACCTTGTGCTTTAGCAAGTGAGAGCCTTCTGCCCCAGGGCTGCTAAAAGCTTCTTTTTTTTAAAGGAAAAAAAAAAAAAGACGAAAACAAACCTGTCAAGACTTCCAAGAAAATGAGAAAAACACCAGCGTGGATGGGCTGCAGGACTGGGACTGGGCTTCTGACTATGCCTCCATATGGGGGAACCTTGTAGGCTGCGAGCCTGGCCCTTTGAAAGCTGCTGGGGGCTTTTCATTTGGTTATTTGACAAACTCATACTTAAGGAGAAAGGAAGAAAATGCCAGCGGCTTTTACTGCCATCATGAATAATGTTTTGCTCTGATACCATTTTATGCTTTTCTCCCCAAAAGTGAGCACCCCCCTGGCTGAAGCAGAACACGTTGGCTCACAGGACAGTGTTCATCAGTGGAAAAGGACAAATTTAGTCGATCTAGTCTAGTACTTTCCGCTACTGCAGGCTGTGGCTGTGGCTAGTGGGAGCCTGAGCCTGACGGGCTTTGTGCCCTCCCTGGGGCTGGCCTCTGGCATGGACAGAACAGCTTCTTACACGCCAGAGCTCCGTTGGCTCGCAGGTATGCTTGTGTGCATATGTGTGTCCATGCACACCTGTGCCCTCCATAGCAGTGCTGGAGAATGCTTACACCGAGACAGATCTGCTCTTGGGCTGGCTCCAGGGTCCCAGGGTTGCACCAGCGTGGCAAGTGCCAGCCATGGCGACCCCAAACAGTGGCTATGCAGTGCTCCCAAGCTGCCTCAGGGGACGCAGCCATCAGCTGGTGGGGTCCAGGATCTCCAGGATAGCGCCACACCTTCGTGGTTGCTGCAGTTGCCAGCATAGGGTCACAAGCCGAAAGGCAATGTGCCCAAGCTGCCCCGTTTGGTGTCCTTGTGTGGAAGGAGAGCAACCTGCCATGTCTTTGGGGTGCACCGAACACAGCAGAGGTGTGGCTTGTGGTGGTCTTGAGCCCCTGACCCTTGCAATGTCGTGGTTAGCTGTCCTTGGAGAGAGGCTGGTGGCACTCTCACCCACCTGGACAGTCTGCCTGTCCTCTTCCCGCAGCTGCCGGGTCCTCCTGCTCCCTCCTGCCAGCCCCAGCCTTGGGCATCGCAGCTTGTCGCAGCCTGCACCGGCACTGCTGTCAGTGGCAGAAGGGCAGCAGTGAGCCAGCAGAAGGGACCGGGCTACTTACTTATGGCTTCTTCTTGGCTATTTATTTATGTGCAGCCAGCAGCAGGGCCAGCTCTGCCGGTGAAGTAAAGAGTCTGCCCCTGAGTACCTGGCTGTGCGTGTCAAACCAGGCACCTTAAATGAGAAGCCATTAAAGAAACAAAACCAAAACCAAAACGTCTTCCTGAATCCACGCACAATGGTGTCGGTGGGAGAGATCTGTGGCACAGCAGCCGGCTGCAGAGCTGATACCCAGAAAGCCAGGGAGCAATCTTCCTCTTTGTTTTACAAATAGGTATTGCCTTTGGAAGCAGGATCAGTTGTAACGTATTTATTGTGAGAATGAAAGACAAAAAAGCAGAAGTCTCTGCCAAGAGCAAGTGAAATGGGCATGCTTTTTAAAGAACTACCACAGGACTGATTACCTTTCCAAGTAATTAAACATTGTGAAAGGTTATTAACGTGCCGATAATAGACAGCTTTGCAAACTGCCAGCACAGCATGATCTGACAGAGGACGGCACAAGGGCAGAGAGCAGGACTCCTCCGCCTTCGGGGCTTTGCAGCCCCAAGGGCTGGATGCTCCCGCGGGGACAACCCTGCACCTGGCAGGCCCAGGAGTTGGAGGGTCCCAAAACTCCCGCCTGTGCCTGACTGGCTGCAGGGTTGGCTCTTGCTGGCAGAGGGGCTGTGAGATTGCAGCTGCCCACACCGGATCGGCCCTCCCTGGCGCACCCTGGCCGGGGGCAAGGCAGCAGGTGTCCGCCGGCAGCCCAGGGCCTGTCCCCACTTGCAGCCCGATGCAGGATAACACGTATTATTTCTCTTTAGACCAACTCGCGTCCGCAAATGGCATCTCTTATTGTGGACCCGCTGGTATTTCAATGCATGTCGTTAAACCCGCTTTAGAAGCAGGCTTACCGAGGGGCGGGATGTGTTTGCCTGCAGCCATATAAGCATGGATGTGGCCAAAACTGAGCCTGCTGAGTGCTCCCATCGCTGTCCCACGCCCCTTTGCCAGCTCCCGAGGGTGCCCCTGGTGTGTTTACCTGGGCTTCGCCCTCCTGCTTTGGGACCACTCTTCCTACGCATCGCATCCCTGTCTAAACTGTTGCCTGCAGCCAGGGGCTGCCCTCACTGATCCCAGCTCCTGGTGAGCTCCTGCATTCATGTCATGATCCCAATGATCAAAGTCTAGGATCACATCCTAACCAGAGGAATGGTAAATGGGCAAACGCTTGTCCAGAGCAACCACCTCTTGGTCCTTCCCTGACACCCCAGGTGGAAAAGCTCTGCTTTTTCCTTGTCTTTCCATACACAGCAGCAAGAGGAAGGCGGCGGAGGAAAGAAAAGCACAGGCCATGGTGGAAAGATACAGTAGCATCCTGGGTGAGAGCATCCTTCTAACCCTCCAAAAGCTGGCCCAGCATTATAAACACTTGGTATCTTTGGACTTAATGTTCGTGTTGGTGTAATATCATGCATTGCTTTAAAATAACTTAAAATGCCTTTGCATATAGATTATGTGTAACCTGAGCTTCTAGGTCACCCTGCTGCTTTCAGGAGCACCATTCTATATTCCTGAGCAAACCAGGAGTTTATTATGGGAGGTGCTTGGACTGGGACATTTAAGAAATACTACATAATAGCAGTCTCCACCTCCTGTCCCAGAGCATTTGGCTGGTATCGCTGGTACTTAAGTGTCATCATCAGGATAAATACAGAACTAAAACAAATCAGGGTAGTTCACCTTCTCCTGCTGTCATTCTTTTGGGCTTTCCATGGGCTTGGGCAAAGAGCACAGTACTGCCTTATGTGTGGATCGGGCTTGCCGTAAGTGCAAAAGGCTAGGAGCAAGATTTTCAAAATATGCTCCCATGAAACAAATGGCCTTGGTTATAGATTCCAGGCAGCCACTCTTTGCAGCATGAGCAATGTTTCAGCCTCCTGGTGCCACCAACAAGACGTCTGGGGCAGCAAGAAGCTGAGTCCCAGCCACTCCATCCTACATAATAGCTTGTAACGCTGCAGCCAGCAGGGAATGGCCAGGCTCACTGAGACCTGTGCCTGTGGGTCTGCGGGGGACGAGGACCTCAGCCTGGTGGGAATGCCACCATGCTGCTTCCCGGTCTGAGGTCTGGGTTTGGTTTCACGTGCTGGCACAGTCCTGTGCCACCCTTTACAGCTGTATCACTGGGGCAGAGATCGTCCTGGATGGCGAGAGAGGAAAAATCCTCTCTCAGATGCTCAGATGGATCCTTGGTCCATTTTTTTCTCCTAATTGCCCAAATTCTCAGAAAGCATCAGTGCCCCTAACAGATGTTTCTTCACCAGTGATGCCAAAGGACAAAGTGGCCCAGGAAGATGGGAAGAGGTGGTCAATTATGAGGACACCCACCGAGGTGGAGACGAGCCAGGCCACTCAGGGACAGCAGCCAGCTCCCAGTGCCGCTGCCCAGCCGGCGAAGCCTCTCCCTCCCTCCAAGGCTTTCATCAGTGCACAGGTCGCTACGGTAGGAGACAGAAAGGAGACTTTACAGGTTCAGTCAACAAATTGTTTTTACCTTTGCATCTCAGCTGTCTCTTCTCCTCGCTCCCCAAGTGAGCTGTGCTGAAATCCCACCACTGCCTCGAGCTGTGTCTGCAGGCGCTACGCTAATCAATATTACTTGCTGCAGAAAGTAAGTCTCACTTATTGGCGACACATTCCCCTGAGTGCTTGTGTCAAACTCTCTCATGTCAGCTGAAGGGAGGCTTACCAGCAGAAAGGTCAAACTGCCTCAACTAGATCTGAGCTCAGCCATTAACTGCTGGGTGCTTATCTGCCTCCCGCTATCAGGAGGACTATCTGTGTGCGCCGCACGCCTCCCTCCTCCTTCTCCTCCTTCTCACTGCTGTGCTGCCGGGGAGTACTTTGGAGGGGCCGAATCAGTCAGGCAGGAACAATGGGCTCTCTGATAAGCTCAGCTGGGTGATCCGCATCCAAAACTCGGTGGTACGAGGACATGGGCTGGGCTGGTCCCCCTCCTACTAGTCTGGGCTGCAATAGCACCTCAGTGGCATGGCCGTGGGTCTGATCCTGATTGTGCCTGGGCATGGGCACTTCAGGCAAGATGCTGTCCTCGGCCTCTGTTCAGCTGAGGGTTTTACTTCTCCTGAGCTAGGTTTTCGGTCCTTTCAACCGCTCTGACACAAGAAAATGTGTTTGTTGATGCCCTGCTCACAAAATAGAGCAAGAAAATATTCAAGACCCTTACCGGACTGGGCAATGGGGAAAGAGCTGGGTGAAAGCTCCGCAGGGCAGGGCTCCTGTCCCTTAAAACACCTCCTGCTGCAGCATCTGCCAGGGCCGCCCTGGCAGCGCTGCCTGAGATCTCACAGGGAAGCCCCTGGGCTGCAGCACAGATGAGCCTCGATGGGCCCTTTGGCTACTGGGACCGGAGGTGGCGTCTCTGCAAGAGGCGGGAGCTGGGGCAAGGCAGGCTCTTGTGTTGCTGAGACAGGTTTGGAGCTGGGCAAACAAACACAGGTATCAAGATAAGACCGTTCATCTCGTGCCAAGAGGTGTCTAGAGCTCGACTTGTGGGATCTCTGTTCCCATCTCTCACATCCCGCATACTCTGGGGCTAGGAGGGAGCTTGCTCGTCCCTTGGCTGGTATCTCCCGAAGCAGTTTTCTGCTTCCCTACACCAGCAAAATGCCGTAAACTGTGCGTCGTGGTCACTCTTAATAAGCCCTTGGTCCAACTCCACTTCTTGCACCTGCTGCTCAGTGGGTTGGGAGGATCTTTGTTCTGGAGCATTTTAAGAGGGCTGAAGCTGTTTCTGCTTTGAAGTAGTGTTTGGTTTTGTCGGCGTCTGGGATCTCTGCAGTGCTGACCCTGTGCAGAGCCAGAAGGACCTCTGGCTATGGCACCACACCACAGCTGTGCCACCAGCCTGACTGAGCAGTGCCGGAGGGGTTTGGTGCCGATGCTGCATCCCAGGCCCTCAGCATCACGCAACCCTGGTTCAAAAGAGGGAAGAGCATCACAGCATCTGGCTTTATCCTGGGCTTTTATTGGCATCAGGCTTGGGAAAGAGTTAAACAATGTCACCTCACCACCAGGCTGTGGTAAGAGTGGCAGGATTAGCGTCATTACCTTGAACAGGACATATGGCAGTGCCATTCCCCACCAGGAATGTGGGACCAAGCCAGCTGCACGCTTGAACACAGGGACTGTCCCACTGCATTCACTGGAGATCAACTGAGGGGAGTGACTCCCTGCCCTAAAGATACGACGCGCTGCTGGAGTGGGGCCCTATGGCTGCCGTGCGTCCTTCTGAAAACAACGGGGTTGTCAGCAGGAGAGGGAGCTCCGTGGTCTGATGCTCAGTGGGTAGGGAAAAGCACTCTGGCTGGCGAAAGGTGTTTGCCCAACCACGTCCAGAAACCCTTTGAAGCAGAAAACCTCCATTCTCCCTTGGATACGCTGGAGTACTTAATAAATAACTGTAATTAAGTGTGAGGTGGTAGCTTAAGAGCTCGTTCCCAGAAGTTAACATCAAAACACTTGCTCTCAGCACTTAGGGAGACAATATGAAAGCAAGCTTCGCGCACAGATGAAAGTATAGTTGTCAGGAAGGGCTGAAGAACTCTGGAAATGCGTACACTGCTTCTTCAGAGAGCTCAAGGAAAAGGTCTTGGGAAGCAACAGAGTTGTCGCTTCTGTAATAAAAGTCCTTTTTAACGAAGGGTGGCTGAGATGGCTCCAATTTGGGGAGGGTGGGAATGAGCTTTAAAATAGGATATAATGAATCGCATGGAGAGAAGAGGCCTGTGCCCTTTCCTGGGCTGTCCTGCAGCTGCCCGTGTCCTGCCCGTGCAGAGTGGCCATAGTCCCACCACCCCTGGAGCTGCCCCCCAGCCGGGGGCCTGCCCTGCCCTGCCCTGCAGTGGGGACACTCACAGCACGTCTCAGCTATCCTTCACTGGTGACAGTGTATGTTTAAGGTGAAGGCTTCTTCGCAAAAAGTGTCTAAAGGGTTGTACAAAAAAAAGGGCAAGAAGAAAGAGGAATGTGGTTGCTATCTCCCTCCTTGATCGAAAATCAATGATTTTGCCCTGAGGCAGGTGACACGGTGTGGCTGGTGAGGCTGGAGAAGGAGGTCCTAACTGCAGGCTCTGCCACGCGCCTGCCAAGGGCCAAGTCTAGGCTGCTGCCGAGTGCCCTTATCCTCCACTCCTGTAAAAACACGGTGAAAAGCATTCCCAGGTCTGGGTTTCAGTCTCCTAATTACTCCCGAAATCCAGAAGCGTGAGGAGCCAAGGTCTCATTTGCCTTACAATGATCCTCTCCTGCCCTGGAACCTGGGCTGGTCTTAATTTGTCTATGGTTCAGGCAAGAATGGACTAGGCAGACGTACATGTTATCTCTTGTTTTTTTGGAAGCAGGGAGCCTATTGCACAATGAAGCTTGGTCTGGATGCGGATTAAAAATGCGTGTGTCTGGGGCACCACGAGCCAGGTTAGTCTGAGTTACTTTGATCCAAAAAAATAAGAAAGTATTACAAAGGGCTGATAGGGAATGAGGAGGCTCCAAGGGGCTGATTATTTTTTCCTCATGGGACATACCCAATAACTCCTGTATGGGTGAGCCTGTCTTAGCCAGAGGGGGTTTGTGCTCCCAGGCCAAAAGAAACTCTAGCGAAGTCAACGCAAATACATGGTAGAACTTCAGCGTCGCATCTGGGGGCCGGGGGTCAGGCGTTCCAGGAGGGCAAGGAGGTGCCACTCCAGCCCTGGAAGAAGTTCACTGCCCAACAGGAGCTGAGGGTTTGGCCTCAGGTGTGCTTCCAGCTTCCTGCCCTTCTTACCAGGTTTTTAACTTGAGGATTTACAAGCGTCAACTAATTGCATCCACGTTAACTGCAGCTGAATATTAAAACAGCACTCGAATGTCATTTCAAACAGGCTGTTCCCAGACGAGGTCTCAGGCAAATTCGGCAGGACGGGGTATAGATGTGCCCAAATCATGTTTGCAATAATGTTTGAAAACAACGCTCAGAATGTTTGTACTTGAGCAGAAAAATGAGGAGAGCAGGTATTTTAGGTTTAATGACCTGCTGAAGAAAAATTATAGAAACAATTCGGTGGGGGGGGAAGGACGAAAAACTCCCTCTCTTTTCCTCTCACAAAATGCTCCAGCTCCCGCCTCTCCGTACCCCCTGTTTCTGGCCATCTCTTTCTCCCCGGACCAAATATTTTTGCATTCCTCTCTGCGTAGCCGCGTGGTTTCAACAAGCCCACCAGCCTGATGTAAAACATGACCGACGCCGGGGCTGGTGACCCCAGATGACAGCAGAGGTTCCCGACGCCTGTAAAACCCTTGGGCCAGCAGCAACCTCCCACCTGAGGGGAGCTGGAGGCAGAGCCAAGGGAGGTGACCGGCCAAAACCAAACCCCTTTTCTTGAGCTTCTCTATTACAATGTGGTTTTCCCCCATCGCTCTTTGTCTCTTAACGATTGCAGCCCGATTCCTCTCACATCTTGAACTAATTCTCTTTCCAGCAGAACGAAGCACATGCAGATCATCTGCCTGACGTGCAACCCAAGGGGAAAACCACGTCACAGCCCCAAGTGCCTCTCCCCCTCCCCAGCCCCTCGCTCCAAATGCCATGAAAGTGGGAAACACGGGGTTATTTTTACAGCCCCGTCTCCACCTCCCCCAAAGTCAGAAGCTGCGGCTAGTTGGGATGGAGAATTTCAATTGCCTGGAAAATGAAGGTGCTGAAAACTGAACGGCGTTGGCAGGAGTTTTAGTCCCCAAATGCCTGGCTTGGTGCTAAAAAAAAAACCCAGGTGCTAAAGACTTATCACCGATGGGCTGCTCCTTTTCAGAGCTCCCCGAAGGCTCTGGGATCGAGCTTGGGCGCTGCCTCTCCCTGCCCAAGGAGGCTGGTGCCAGTGGAGGAAAGCCCATTACTCTCGGATGAGCTCCTGTGGGAAAATACTTTGCCCGTGAGACAGCTTAAATGGGATTTTACAGCTTGAACTTAGATGACTTCTCCTCCTCTACCAGCAAAAAGGACACGCTCAGGGCTGGGTGAATCCTCCAGGGAGGGTGAAAACCAAACATTTTGGGTTTTAAGAGCAACGTTTTAACAATTGGCAAACTAGCATCGCTGCTGCCTTTGCTGCAGGTCAGCCAGGAGCCTGCGTTCTCCCTGGGGATGGCTCTGCTCTATCTGCTTCTGCCACCTTCCAGCCTGTGCCAGTCAGTGACCCGGCAATGCCACAGCCACCTGAGGCGGGCTGCCGCCGTCCCTGCCTGCCCCCCAGTTTCTACTGCAGGGCAGCCTAGGGCTGGTACCTGCTCTGCCCTGCGACGTACGCTGCTCTGGAGGCCTGGAGTGGCTCTGCAGCCACGTCCTAGGAGGGTGGAAGGGGTCCACTGAAAAAAGAAAAGTAAAAGGAAAAATAAAAATGAAAATGAAAAGTAAAATAAAGTAAAAAAAAAAAAGTAAAAGAGTAAAATAAAATAAAATAATAAAATAATAAGTGAAAATAAATTGAAAAATAAAAAAATAAAAAGGGGGAAAAAGAACAGAAATAAGAGCAAATAAAAAATAAAAATAAGTATAAAAATATAACAAAAAAATTAAAAAGTAAAGCATAATAAAAAAAGAAAAAGAAAACTAGAATAAAATTAAATGAAATATAAATTAATTAATTAAATAATAAAGGTATTAAATATTTAATAGTTAATTAAATAAACGATACCTAAATAAATATAATTTAAGATCGATAAAAATATTAAAAATAGGTTAAGGCTGCCATAAAAAACAGCCGCTTTTTTCCTGACGCCGGGAAGAAGCGGGCCAAGCACTGGGGTACGGCTGGTGCCGCCCACCCCTGCTGGGAAGACACCCCCCCACTCCCCACCGCCGCAGACGTCCCCACCGTGGGGCGACATTTGCGGCACCCCCCCCCCCCCCCCCCCCCCATCAAAAAATTCCTCTTCCCCCCCCCTCCACCGCATCCCTCCGAAAGCCGTGCGCCTGCCCCTTTAAATCCCGCCGCCCGAAGCCAGGGAATCCCTCTCGCACCGCGTCATCCGCGGCAAGGAAACCCGCGCTGGCGTCGTGCGACGCAAATGACCATTTTTGGCAACGTGCGACAACGGACGGCACCAAGTGGGGCGGGGGGGGGCGGGGACTGACGGGAACACGCCGCCGCGCCGCCCCCGCCGCTCCGCCTCTCCCCCCCCCCCCGTCCGGACCCGCGCAACGCGCGGGTCCGGACGGGGGGGGGGGGGGGAGGCGGAGCGGCGGGGGCGGTCGCTGTACCCCGTTCCCGCTCCCGCCCCCCCCGCGGCGGCGGCAGGTGGGAGGCTCCGTCTCCGGCAAGGTGGGGCCGGTGCGGCCGCGGGTTTGACGTGTGCGAGTGCACATGGTGCGGGCGGGCGGATAATAAGCGAGTGGCCGCCGGGGCGATGCCATTGCTCTGAGTCACCGCCGAGCTGCCGGTCGCCACCCCCCCCACCCCCCCCCCCCAACCCGACTCCCCCTCACCTTTTCCCGGGGAGCGAGACCCGGGTTGAGTCACGTCGCTCGTCCCTTTCACCACCCCGGGAAAAGGGGCGGCCGGTGGAGGTGGTGGAGCGGAGGCGGGGGGGGGGGGGGGGCGGAGGAGAACCGCTCCGCCTGCAGCCCCCGGGGACGCGGCCGCTCCGCCGTCGGGGCGAGTCTCGCCGGGCAGCGCGGAGAGAGGACAGATGCCGGCTCCGCTCCGCTCCCGCCGACGAGACCTCCCGTCCCGTCCGCGCTTCGCCTCCGCCTGAGTCTCTTTTATTATTATTATTTTATTTTTCTTTTTTCCTCTCATTTTATTTCCCCCCTTTTTTACCTTTTTTCCTCCCTTCTCCAAAGCCGTTTTTTGTTTTTTTAACCCCCCTTTCTTCCCTCGGCGAGCCTCGGGAGGCGAAAGGCAAGAGTCGAAGGGGGCGGGGAGACGGCGAGGGAGCGGCGGGTGTCGGTGCGGGAAGGCGGGGACGCGGCTCCCCCGGCCCGACCTCGGACCATGTACCAGGACTACCCCGGGAACTTCGACACCTCCTCCAGAGGCAGCAGCGGCTCCCCGGGACATCCCGAGACCTACTCCAGCGGCGCAGCCCAGCAGGTAGGACCGGACGCTGGCCCCGTCTTCCCCCCCCCACCTCATACCTCGCCGTCCCTTCCTGGGGGCTGCTGCCAGCGCTCCCGGCACCGGGAGTTCACCGCCACGCCCGGGGAGCGGCTCTTCCTCGGCGGAGAGGCGCCGTCCGCGGGGGCGCAGGCGGTACCGGGGCGCGGGGTTGCCCGCAGACGCCGTCCCGTGGCTCCCGCCGCTGCTTTCCTTCCTTCCTTCCTTCCTTCCCTCCCCACCCGCCCCGCAGCGAGTGAGTGCTGCGACCCTTCCTCGGCGGGTGCCCGCCCGGGGTGTCGTGGGAGAGGTGCGGTGAGGAAGCGCCCGGCGAGCCGCCTGCCTCCGCCGCACCGGCCACAGGTAGAGCCGGGCCCCGCCGAGCGGGCGTCGGTGGGGAGACCCCGGCTGGTACCCGGGGACCCGGCGCCGCGGCGGGACGGGGCGGGCTCGGAAATCCCGGGGCTCCTGCGGGCAGCTCCTCTCCGGGGCCGGTAATGCAAATACGCGGGCGCATCCGACTCTTCCTCCTTCCTGCTTTTGTTCTCCTCGGGAGCTTCTCCGTCCCGCCGCTCGCCGCCCCTGCCCGGCCGCTCGGGCACCGGCCAGGGCTCCCTCGCCGCAGGTCGGGCGGGCGTCTTCCCTGGGACTTTGGGAGGTGCCGCCGGAGCTACTTCCAAGGCGTTATTGCTGCCGCCGTAAAACACGCAGGGGACGGGCTTGAACCGAGCTGTAGCTTTTTCCAGCGCCTAAAGAGGTCTCCCCGCTTCTCACCCCCCCCACCCCCCCCAAACTTGGGCTCCGTGGCGGTGTCACTATTCTCTCCTCTCCCACCGGTGAGACCCGAAGGCCGGCGGCGTGCCGCTGTGCTCTGCCCGCCCGCTCCTTCGCTTTACCGGCAGATGTTACCGGTGACGGCTTTTTTTTCCCTCTCCCCGAGCGGGAGTTTGCCGGGGAGCCGCCGGGCGAGCGCCCCCCGCGTCGGCCGGCCCCGCTCCCCCCGCACGCCGCCGCTGCCGGGCGGCACTCGAAGAATGGGAGATATTTCCTGTGGAAGCGGCGTGAATTCACCGACCTAAAAGTCTAGTCGGGCGGTTTGAGGTTGAGTTATGTTTTTTAGGGGGTTGTTTTTTTTTTTTTTAATTTTGTTTTTCCTTTTCATTTTCCTAAGAAAACATCTCGGAATGGCTTATATGCCCACATCGACTAAATCCACCACTTCTGGGGAAAGCATTACACAATCGGGGCAGTTATACAAACCTGGGTTATTTCATAACTTGTTTACATCAGCTGGCCCAGCCTCACTCTCTTTTTTTTGCTTTTTCAGAGTTGGTCTCTCCCCCTTCTCCCCCCCAACCCCCCTCCCGCCCCCTTTCTCACAATATTATTATTTCTTGTGCGGCTTGTATGAGCGGACTGGCAGCGTGAGCGCGTTGCTGTCTTCCCATCGAGAAGTCATAGGATCATTTTAAAAAAAGAAAAAAAAAAAAAAAAAGTCCAGTCTTAAACTTTGCCAACCGTACCAGCCCGTGACATTCCTCACATTAAAGAAGTTTTACCAGAAATGACTCGCCGCCGCTCCCCGCCTGCTCCAAACGCATCTCGCTGGTGCCCTCTGCGGGCTGAGGACCGTGGTTTCCAGGGTTTGTAGCTCGGCTCCAGTTTATTCCCTTGTTTTACAATAAATGCCAGGGCAAGGTTGGGGAGCGGGAAAAGGGGGCCGAGAAGCTGGAAACGCCCGGCAAGCTGCAAAACCCTTGTCTTCCCCTTTTCTCCTCTGATTCAGCAGCTGCCCTGGATTCAAGCGCTTGCTGTAGGAGGTCATGAAACTCCGGCGCCACTTAGTATTTCGTCTGTCGAGGTCTGACCCGTAACTGGGTTTTCCCCTTTTTATTTTCTGGGGCTGCAGGTCTTCCCCGGGCAGCTGGCGTGCGAGGCGTTTGATACAGGGGCCAGAGCCCAGTTTCTAGGGTTACTATCTGAAACAGGGCTTTGAGCAGGACGCCGGCTTAGGGAGAATATAAATGTTTTCTTTAAGAATCTGGGAGATTTCTCAAGGCCTCGCGCTTTGTCTTTCCCTTGATCCTTACAGATGTTGTAGATTAGGATCAAATGTAAGCGTTGCCTTTACCCTAGCTGTCGGGCTGTTCTGCTGATTCTGGTCTACGGAGATCTGCAGAGTTTTATCACTACAGAAAATATGCATTGTAGAAATTTTTTCTTCAGTGGGTTTTTTTTTCCCAAAGCAAGAAAAGATGCATCAGTCACATGTTTAAGTGGAAAATGGGTCTCTGAGCCAAAACTTTGATGCTTTTTAATTATTTTTCCCATACAACGCAGCAGTGGAACATTTTTCTTTTAAGTTGCGTGTCATGCTATTTTCCTAATCACTGACTTGCCATGTGGTAAACATAGACTTTAATGGGAAGAGTTTGTGTACTCTTTCAGACTAGTCGACTTTCCCTTCAGATATCCCAGCACTGTCTCCAGTTTTCCTTCGAGGAGACGCCCAACGTGGGAGAGACATCGAGGGCCTTGTATTTATTATAGGATATACCCTATATGCCCTATATTTGATAACTGAGTAGCTGTAAAGATCCTCTGGGTGTTTTTTTTTTCATGGTTTTGTCGTTGGGTTTGGTTTTTTCCATGGCCATTGTACCGTTTTCTGGTGCCGCTCAGCGCTTGCAGTTACAGTTGTAAGTGAAGGTCAGGAGGGGAGCAGGGACACAATGGGGTGCGGTATAGAAACTCCCCGTTAAGATGGAGAAGGGAACAACAGAGCCAAAGCCTGCGATGTTCCCATGCTGCCTGTGCATTGAAGTTGTAACCTGCTAATGTAGCTTGTCCCAGCCCGTGGAGGCTTCTCTCCAGCTCTATATTCTTAAGGCAGAGCAGAGACTGACCTCAGTTCTTGGCAGTCTTAGTAACAGAATTCTCTGTTTGCCGTTTAGTTGTTGGGGTACTTTTTTTTTTTTCTAATGATACCTTCACCTGCGTGTTGCTTGTGTCAGGAGGAGAGCGGTGGCTTTGTGGTTGAGTGCGTGCTGCATGTGCAGCCTTACAATCTGGCCATCACCACATCTTTTCTGTATAGCACTGTGAATTCCTCGTAGATAAGGAGAACTGAGAGCTGGCAGAGAGTTGCCTCCAGGAGCCTCTCCTGGGTCAGAAGAGGAGAGCCGCGGGTGTCATGGATGAGGAAATGGCAGGAGGGGGTCTGGAAAGAGGAGAAACAGGGAGGTGGGTGAGGGCAGGTGGTGCTGCCAGGGGGACCGAAGCTCTCTGGAGAGGGAGCAATGTTTGGGCAAGGTCTGGAGCTCCAAAGTGAGAAGGCCAGTGCCAAAAGGGACTGTGTAGGGGAGGTGGCGGGGAATTTGGGGCCTGCCACTGAAACCAGCAGCGTCCCAGGGGTCAGAGCTGATCGCCACCGGGCACAGTGTGGGGGGCCAGCAGCGTTTTGGCACAGCAAAGCTGATCCAGTGTCAGTGTCCTAGCAGGGAAAGCGAGGTATGTAGGGAAAGCCTCACCAGTCAGGAAGCAATGCCTGTAAAACCCAGCGGTAGCCTGAGCACCCTGTTCCTGAAGACTCAGCCTGTCGCAACAGTGTGTCCCTTAATTAGTTATCTGGGAAAAATACTGCCTTTGGAAAATACAGAATACAGGTTTGGGGAATTTTTATAGGCCGTTTCAAGGGGTTAGAAAGGAAGCTGGTGACAGAGATGGAGCACGACACAGAAAGGGACTGCAGTCCCACCGGTCTCTTCCCTGGGTCTGCAAGCAAGCATGGTGGAGCTGCCGAGGGATGTGGTTGAACTGAGCAGCTCCCTTTTGCTGTCCAGGAGAGCTCCGCTAGTGTTCGAGAAGGGTCCTAGCTTGAATACAAGAGTGACTGCAAGTGCAGTAGTCACTTTATCAATAACTCAGAGCGAGATCTTTGTGTCAGACACTTGTATCTTATGTGACTGATTTGGTGATGGGTCTGACTCTCCCGACCTCTGATGGGGGAATTTTTAGCAGGACACTGGGTGTCGCAGGCTGCAGTGACACCACTGCAAAGGTCATTTTCTCTGGAATGCAAACGGTGCCTTTGCATAGCAAAGCACCAAAAGATCTCAGTATGTTTGGCAGCCACAGCTTTCTAGTGTTGCTGCAAAGAAAAGTGTCTTCTCTGCTTTTTGGCTACTGGAGGGATGGTGACACAGGTAGGTAAAGGTCATGGCAGAAGCCACTTGTGGAGCTGGAAGCAGAACTTGCATCCCCTGACCACCTGTGGTTTAACTAGTCTTGACCTTCCTCCCTTCTGCGAGGTTAAGATCCCTTTGTTACTGTGTTATGGTTGTGGAGGCACCAAGGCATCCATCCTTTCCTGTGCCATGTGGCCACAGCCTACAGTGGGCAGAGCAGAAGGGATTTGCGCCTGTAAATTCCTCTGTAGTGTTGGCAGTTTGCAGGTCTGGGAGAGTTCACAAAGATGGCATGCGCTGAAATGTGGGCTATGCTGAGGCCGTGCTGGACTCGAGTGCCAGGTGAATCTCTGAGGTTCTGGTGGGGCTTTTGCCAAGATCTTGGTGCCAGTGTCATCCTGTCTGTGTAATTCCCCCACCCACTTAACTTGATTCACTCCTTCCTTCTCTTGTCCTTTCTTGCTAGATTTTGAGCTGTCCAAAGCTGTAAGTCGGCATTTGTTGGTATTCAAACTGGATCTTCTGGTCTCCAGGCGTTGGCAGCTGGACTTCTCATGGCTAATACTGGCCCGAAATGCTGTAGCTATCAGAATGTGAAATACTATTTGCAGTAGCCTTGGTTTAACAAAGCACTTAAGGTGCTTGACTAGGCACACCCTGAAAAGGAAATCTGTGTTGAAGTGCTGTCCCTTATCTGGGACGCTTACCTGAGCTGAGGTCAGGCTGATGCAAGGGCTCTCTCTTCTCTGGGAAGCTAGTTTGTTGACCTGAGAATGCACATTTTTCACGGGATCTTTTCAAGGCTTACAGATCGGTGGTGGTGACGGCTGCTGGTCCTACGAGCCCCGACCCTTGCACAGCCATTACTGGAGCAAGGCACGTCTGTCTGTAAAACCGAGTCTAACCATTGAAAGCCTCCTGAAGGAGCTCCGCATAGACAAAAGCATTCTTTCTCCCCTGCTTCCCCCTCGGGGGACAAGCGATTGTTTTCCTTGCAGTTTAGTGCCAGCATATTATCCAGATGGATTTACCTCTGTCTGAAACAAGGTGTACATGTATTTTGGAGGAGATCATTACCTGCCTTGGTTTTACTGCTGCCTTGTTTTGTCTAGACAGTGCAGAGAGCTGCAGGGAACTTGTCCGATCTGAATCCTAAGACCTATTTTATAGGCGGCTATTAAAATACATATCCTTGCACGTAACCATCCCAGGGCCTGGTTTCTCGCCCTGCGTGTGCGGCGAGCGCAGAACCACTGAACGAGAAGCAAGCTGCTATTCTTGCTGGACCAAACCCTACGTGGACCAAGCCCAAATTTCAGGGGAACCTTTTGGTAGAAGAAGGCTCCGCTCCGCTTGGTAGCGGCATTACAGAACTGAAGTTTCTCTTCCTTTTCTCTGGACTGGCAGAGAAGTGTTTTTCTAGAAACTCCTTAATTCCCCTTTCGCTCCACACCGGAAGGAGCAGTGGCGGTGGGGATGCGGCCCGGGAGGGGAGGTTGGCGTAGGGGATGCTGGGGAGGTGTGGGGGGAGTGAGGAAGGGGGCTGGCAGATGGCAGGCCTGCTTGGGAGGGGAAGCTCCTGAGCCCATACCTTCCTCGGGGGGCTGCGGCGGGTGGGGGCAGCCCGGGATGCTGCAGAGGCTCCAGCAGCCAGTGCCTTTGCTTCAGGTGCTGCTTTGATCCTCGCTGGTGCCTCTCCTGAGGGCCTAGCTGGTTTCTGACTAACCACTTATGTTCTGCTTTCATTGACGGTTTCTTCTCTCTCTCCCTGTTCTCCCCTGCCTTTCCTCCTAGAAATTTCGAGTAGATATGCCAGGATCAGGCAGTGCTTTTATCCCTACAATCAACGCCATCACAACCAGCCAAGACCTGCAGTGGATGGTTCAGCCCACCGTCATCACCTCCATGTCAAGCCCTTACTCTCGTTCGCACCCCTACAGCCACCCGCTGCCCCCGCTGTCTTCAGTGGCCGGACACACGGCCCTTCAGCGACCTGGTGTGATCAAAACCATCGGGACCACAGTGGGCCGGAGACGAAGAGACGAGCAGGTAACCACAGCGGGGAGAGATTCCCCCCCTGCCCTCCCTTGGGAACTCCCCGCCCCATGGGGGAGCGCTGAGGTCCGTCCCCTGGGATGTACAGGCACTGGGGTTTCTCAGGGTGACATAGGGTGTAAGCCGGAGGGTGATTTTATTGCTGCTTCCTCATCATACGGTGAGACTTACCCAATCTCCATCAAACGCTTCGCACCACTGGGCCACATTGCGGCTTGGTTTCAAAAGCAGGTGAAACTCTGAAGTCAAGCCCTGGGTTTCACTTTGAGTGTCTCTGCCACTCTAGACAGAAGGAAACCTCTGAGCAAGCCAAGGAGCTTTTACGTAGGTCCTTTACAAATCTTTCACCCAAATTACATCAGCTGGTGTTTTATATCTGCTCTGCGGCAGCTAGCGCTTCTCCAGTCTCACTTTTGGGTGATACCACCAGTACCAGCTAGCGTCGTGCAGGGAGGAACAGCTTCCCTAGAGCACCTTGACTCTAGTAGGAAGAGCCTTCTGGGTGTCTGGGGTCTAAATCCACCTTCCCACTACAAACATGATCTCTTTACAGCGGTGAGATGGGGATCCCATAAGCAGAGACTTTTCTACTCCCAACCCAGTGGCATTTTCATGGCTGGGATGGGGTAGCTTGTACCACTACTGCCCTGTGCTCAGCCTCCTGATGGGACTATTGAGCCGGGACCTTGGATCCTGTGCTGGGGCAGGGCGGTGGACTAGCTGCAGGCATCTCATCTTCTGGATATCCTTTCAGCCCCGTCAGTCTCTTCTTAGTAAGAAACAGCCTTCTCCAGGGCTGTCTGGTGAATAGCTATCCGCAGTGCTAGGCCGATTTCTTTACATTAAAAAAAACCCAAAACCAACAACCAAAAAACCCCCCAAAAATCTGAATAATCTAGATCTCCCCGAATCGCTCCCAAGCAGCAGTTGTGTGGGTCGCTGCAGAGCAGTGTAATGAGACGCACTGCGCACCCTCAGAACACGAGCACAGGCTGTTGCATGAGGTCTGTTTCTAATAAGACTCACCAGCCCTACTTTTACTTCCACGTCATCTGTTTTGATGCACAGCCTGATTATTTTATGGGGAGTCGCTGTCTGGTTTAGACCTAAGAGGCAGGGAAGGGGTTAAAGCCACTTGTCCGGAGTGAGCTGCACCTTCTGTGCACACCCAAGACCCCTTTTTTGCAAGAAAGGATGGGGCAGCCGTGGTGGTTCGGATAAGTGCCAGCCCTTTCCACCAGCCGGAGCTACCTCCCGGTTCCCTGTGCACAGGGCTGGTGTCCAAAGCCAGGGAAGCTCTCACGAGAACTGGGGGAATAATTAGCAACAACTAATTTGTTTGACAAATGCTGCCTCTGTGTTCACAAATTGGCCGTGAAGAGATCACCATATTCTCCGCTTTATTTGTTGTTTGGAGTTATTTGCTGAAGGATGCCTGCCAAGCAATTCCTGGCCTGTGGCTTGTTTGCAAGCCGTTCATTGTGGGTCATTCAAAGCCAAGTCCTTTTGATTAGACACGTGCTAAGGCAGTACCCGGGCGCTTCACCGTGGCTCTTTGGCTCAGGTTTCCGCTGTTGGTGCTTTGAACACTGCATCGGAGTGCCTTTTTGGAAAACACTGTGTAACGCTTTATGAAAAGAGCCTGTTTTGATGAACATTTCTGCCAGCGAATGCACGTATTGGGCTTGGACAAGCTACAGATAACGCGTACAGCAGGGGCACGAAGAGTGCCAAATCCAACTGCTTTCAAACAAATCCAGCAGCCGCTGACAGAATATTCCTTTTTAGACCTGGTATAATGTTAAGCACGTCCAGATTAGGGGCTTCAGCCCCGTCTATGAGATTTTTTGCAAAGCATAGCCTCTGAGACAGATAATTTAAAAATAACTGAAGGCCCCGGGAGGAGAAGTTCAGTCCCAACATATTTCGGTGAGGTCTGTGCTTCTGAAGCATGAAAGGGCTCTTGAAAACTGTACGCAGAGGCCCCAAGTCAGCACAGACTCGGTGTGCAAGCTTCACGCTTTGCTGTATTGTGGGTACTCGTGTTGCAAATACATTTTTAACCCGCACACGCGTGGGCTGGGAACTGAGCAGGCAGAGCTGTACTGGGGAGAGTGGTGCCTGCGGGGGCTCCTTACCGGGAGGGGAACATGCTAAAGCCCCGCCGGCTGCTGCCCAGCAGGGTGGAGGTACCCCCTGCCCCGAGATGGAGCGCTGCGATCTGCTGATGGAAAAGTTTCAGGCCGCAAAGCCTGTGTCCTGAAGTCCTAGAAGTGTTTGTACTGCTTGGTGTGCACGAGGGGGCTCATGGTGCATGCAGGTGAAATTGGAGGCATGGATCGGATCCCCCAAAATAAAATAAAATAAATAAATAAATAAAAAAGCAGAACCAAGCAAGGGGAATGCCCAGAGGCTGAAGTAAACTCCCAAAACGGCAAAGATCAAAATTAAGGAAATAAAGCAAACCAAAACAAACCAGAATGAGGTTAGAGTAAAACTTAATGCAAAAAGGAAAAGATAGTGAAAAGGTGGATATCTCATTTGCAATTTTGACAGCCCCTGAAGATATTAAAACTGAAAGCTTTTATGAAAAGGTTTTTCTTTCCATTCCCTGCTGGCATCAAGTGAGATCTGACATGTGCTTTGCAGGGCGCTCGTTTCACTTTTGTTTGCAGTCACCGAAGCCCCTGCAGCACACACCAGCCCGGCGAGGCTGAAGTGTGGGGCACAGGGTCTGTCCCCAGCGGAGAGGGGATGCACGGACCAGCGAGTGCCATGAATCCCTACAGCTGGCGGTTTGCACCGGCTCCTGCATGCCGTGAGCACAGCCTCGGCAGCCCTGGTCACCCACCGCTGTACCGTCTCCTCGGCCTCAGCAGTGGTGCAAACCTATCTATCTGCTGCTGCTGGGATTTGTAAAACCTCGTCTCAAACGCTCAGAAGCTAGGCCTGATTTGACCAGATCCCGTGGGCTCCTGCTCACTTCCTCTGGTTTCGCAAGAGTGTCGCTCGATGGGTTTCTATGGAATTGCTCCTGATTTACATCAGTGAGGATGTCAGCTGGCCTCAGGAAGCCCTTGATATCGCTGGAGCCTTGCCTGCTGATGCAAGAAGCACAGTGTGTTATCTCGCTGAGTGCTCGAAAATCTGAGGTCAGATTTTTGGGTGGTATAAATCACTGTTGCTTCACGGACTTCATGGGAGCTCTGCTGATTTCCCTGTCCCCCTCTGCCCCCCGCCCCCCCCCCCACTCCATCCCTGACCTTCAAGCTAACAACTATTTTTGTGTGGGAAGCAGCAGATATTTTCTTTCAAGAAAGAGGCACTTACAACATCGTGCTCTGGTTTTGCTTAATGTACCACCCAAGTTGTGAAACAATCAGAGCATCTTTTATCTGTTTGGCCTTGGTGCAGATTCACTGTCCTCTTACACAATCTTCCCCTTGCTCCCCGCTCCATCTTCACCGGGTCTTAGCAGAAGGGTGAGGAGCAGGCAGAGATACTGCGCGCTTTCATCTTCTGCTGACATCAGTGAAGAGGGGGAGTGCTCAGCATCCTGCTGGATCAGGCCTTTTTCCTTTGCATGGAGGTTAAATCCTCACAAACTTCAAGGAATGCCTTGCTCAGATCTGATTGTGGGTTTTCTTGGCACTTGCCCACAGCTGTCGCCCGAGGAAGAAGAGAAGCGAAGGATCCGGAGAGAGAGGAACAAGCTGGCAGCTGCTAAGTGTCGTAACAGGCGTCGAGAGCTAACAGAGAAACTCCAGGCGGTACGTGCTCTGCATACATTTCTCCTTCCTTGTCGCCCACCCTTTGGACCAGCTCGCAGGGCATTGCTCTCCCTCCACTAGCATGTTTGAGGAAGATGCTACGAAACACATACTGCCTTCCCCTTCCAAGGCTGCCTGGTGGTGTTGATCCTACATCAACAGTGGTGAGGGCTCAGGCCTGGAGCTCAGGAGCTTAACCTTCCCTTGTTGATGCCCAAAGTCCTAGGAGCTCGCCTCCCAACTAGTACCAATCTCGCTACTGTTGTACTCCCTCTGTAAGTGGAAATAAAGATGCTGTGTGCCTCAAAGGTAGGCTTTTGGGGGCAAAAGCACTGAAAATGGTAGGATCATCCAAAAGTTATATGTACCTATTAAAGCTACACCCTTTAGGCTAACCTTTTTCTGGTGAGAGTAACTGACTTCCTGCACAAATAAAGCACCGCAGAGACGTGTGGTCTTGGTGCCACAGGGGAAATAACTAGATAAACTGGAGAAGGTAGGGATGAGTGCAAAAAACATGGCGTGGGTAAGGGACTGGCTGAAGAGAAGACAAGGATGGGTTGTGTTGAAAGAGGCTGGAGGGAAGGCTCCAGCACTTCTGCTCAAGAACCAGCCTGGGGCTGGTTGTATTCTGTGATCTTATTAACAAGCGCGGCAGCATCAGTGAAAGGACACCAGTGAAACGTGCTGCTGACTCCAATCCAGGAGGTATTCTCAGTGTAGGGGAGGCAGGACGTTCTCTAGGAAGAATTCAAGGATTATCATGACTAAAGTAATGGAATTGAAAGGAGTGCAAAGTGGGAAGTCATATCCTGAAGGACTGAGGGTGAGTACTTCTGTGAAATGGTGAGCTCCTCGCATAGGAAGGTACTAGTTGCTCACAGATTGACTATAAGCTGTCAGTGTGGTGTGACCAAAGGTAAATGTATTAATCCAAGAATGCATCAAGGGATGATCCAGTGGAGATGAAAGTGTTATTCCTTTGTGCAGGAGTCAGGCAAGTGTCAGACCTCATCTGGAATATGCACTACAGAAAGAAATGGAAACAGTTTAAGGATTGCTGTACACTACCTCTATCTAAGAAGTGAAAAGAACGTGACTTACCTGACACAAAAAATTATGGGAGGAGATCTGAGTCCTCTCTTCTAAGATGTCTGTAGGCAGACAGCAAGGGAGAAGAGTTGTTTAAGTCACAAGCCAAGACAGAGTGGCAGAAGCTGGCCATGAGAAAATTAAGGTGCACTCGTGAGAAGACCGTTTATAACCCTTAGATCAGTGAAGTTTGTGAATAGCCTACTGGTAGACCATGAAACACAAGATGCTCAGGTGGCAATGACCAGGTGCCTGCTTGTCTCATGAAGAGTCTGGGATGTATCTGCCCATGCCAAATGGGAACTGGACTTGATGGCCATGTTGCAGGTGAGGAGCAGTGCCAGAGCCTCTGATACTTACTTAATTCCCTTTTTGTCTCCAGGAAACTGAAGTGCTGGAGGAGGAGAAGTCGGTGCTGCAAAAGGAGATCGCTGAGCTCCAGAAGGAGAAGGAGAAGCTGGAGTTTATGCTGGTGGCTCACAGCCCTGTGTGCAAAATCAGCCCTGAGGAACGTCGGAGCCCACCATCCAGCAGCCTCCAGAGCGTTCGGACTGGAGCAAGCGGAGCGGTGGTGGTGAAGCAGGAGCCTGTGGAGGAAGAGATCCCATCTTCCTCTTTGGTCCTTGACAAAGCCCAGAGGTCTGTCATTAAGCCCATCAACATTGCTGGAGGTTTTTATGGGGAGGAGGCACTCAACACTCCCATCGTGGTGACCTCAACACCAGCCATCACTCCTGGCTCCTCCAACTTGGTGTTCACCTACCCCAACGTGTTGGATCAGGAGTCTCCTCTCTCCCCGTCCGAGTCCTGCTCCAAAGCTCACCGGAGGAGCAGCAGCAGCGGTGACCAGTCCTCGGATTCCTTGAACTCTCCCACCTTGCTGGCGTTGTAATCCCCCTGCAGCCCCTCATTTTGCCAGTGTGTTACATTCCCCCCTAGCACGACGGGGGGAGCCCCCCTCCATGGGATTAGAGACAGGCACGGGATCGTTCAAGCACAAGGGCAGCAAGAACAAGGATGGGAAAGTGCTGCAGCTCCAGGAAGGAGAGTGAGGACCAACGCCAGCTCCCTGGAGGCAGGAAACGACAAGGGTGGGACTGACGCGCCAGGACTGTTTGGAGAGGGTGATGTCCCCTCTGTAGGGACTGCCTATAGAAACCTCTTTGTGGCCGTAGTGGACTTGGAGAGCACTCCTGGCCAGGACTGAAGGCGAGCTGCAGACAGTTGCTAGTCGTCCCTTTCCTTTGTGAATTGATCTGATCGGTTGTGCTCTGTGCTTAGATCATTCTGGTTAGTTGATCTTACAACTTCTCTCTTTCTCTCTCTCTCTCTCTCTGCTTATCATTTCCAATGTTGTCGACCCCATGACATTTCATCCAGTTGCTCTGAACTCTAAAGGCTTGTTAGGATCTTTCCTCTTGGGACAGGCTGTGGGAAGCACGTAGGGTAGCCCAGGCAGGAGGGGGATGGCTGGGAGATCTGCAGGAGGGAGAACCAAGAGGAGCCTGAGGGCTCAGTGGCAAGGGCAGAGCTTGTAACTCTGGCCTGGGGCACAGACGCAGCAAACAGAGACAGCAGGAGGCTCATGTGGAAGCCTTTTTTTTTTTTTTTTTTTTTAATGTAGATCTATTTATCACCTTGGGCTCCTCAAAAAACAAGTTAGCATCTCAGGGCCAAAGTAGCATCAGGAAAGCTGCTGGGCTGGCACTTACCAGTGTCTTTGGCAGGGTTTTACCCCAGTTTGGTGGATATCAAATCTGCTGCTTGTTGTTTACTTTTCCTGGGCTGCCCGCTGTCTAGGGAGTATTGCATCTTCCTCCCCATCAGGGCTCCTGACTCAGAGGCTGATCTCTTCCTGTTAGTAAATCCTCCCCTCCCCTTGGCCATATTTGCAGAACAAGCTACTGAAAAAGGGGTGGCACCACGTGCCTATAAATCTAGGATGGAGACTGGCAGCAGATAAGAGGGTGAAACTAGCTAGCTGTCCCCTTGCTGACTTCTTCAATGTTGGGAAACGAAGCGGCGTGCATCCACCAGTTGATAGTAGTGTGTGTTGTTGCTCAGAGATTCCCAATTTCCAAGGTTGGGGAGAAGGCAGTGGTCCAACCTCCAGCACAGCAGAGGCCACAAGGTACTCCTGATCAGAGAGGAATGGCATGGTTGAAGTGATGACCTGTTTGAACTAGAACAGAGCTTCTGATAACCTCTGATTATGAATGACAAATTGATCGCGGAAGAAAATCGATTACCGTTATTTGCACCTTGGTCTTTGGCCTTTTTTTTTTTTTTTTTTTTTTTTTTTTTGTGCATTGTAATTGACCTGGTTTTGTTGGGGTTGATTGGCCTGAAGACAACACACAAATCAGAGGGCTTTTCCCCTAGCCCTGGGTCCTGTTGTCTCCAACCCGTGGGCTTGGCTGCTACTACTAAGTGCTTACAGAGGGCAGAAGCTCTCCAGCGCTGATGTTCACTACTGAAAACAGTAATGATGTGCCTAATCTGTTCCTGCTTGGATCCAAGCTCAATTCCTGTTGATGACAATCCATGACTGTGTGCACACTAGGATTGCCCAGCTGGCCAGCGAAGCCGCTTAGTGGATAGCTATTCAGTCCTGCCTGTTGAAGCTGTGGTGGCAGCTGTTTATTTTGGCGTGACATTTGCTTGTCCTCTTATTTTTTTTTTATTTTTTTTTAATCAACTGAAACCAGGGTATTTCTTGGTCAGGCTGGACCTGGAGAAATGCAGTATGTGATTATAGGGCCAGTGCTGTGAGATGCAAAAACTGCTGCAGTCCCCTCCAACTCCACTGGGAATTAATAGGGTTCAGTCCTGTGGAACTAGACCTTTACTCAGCAGGGCTGGCTTCCCTCAAACCCTGTCCACTGCCCATTCCTTGAATCATTTCAAAGGGACACTACTTTGGCTCTAAAGGTAGGCTTTGCTTTTTTATTATTGCTGTTATTTTTAAACCCGGGTGTTTACCAAACCTGCCAGAAATAGGAAAATAAGAGTGATCTTTTTGCTTCGTGAAGCTGATTGTGATTCAGGCTTTTTCTTTATTGCTTAAACACTTCCATCATTATACTGGTGCTAGAGGTTTCAAATTGAGTTTACGCATAAGTAAGATTGCTAGAGGAGTTCTCTTGTCCTTACGTGAACATCAAAACTTCCTTTTTAATAAAGTAGACCTTAAGCTTCCTGTAGTTAGCACAGAAGATCCTGTTTCGATAGGGTTTTACGTAGATGATATCACTTTAGGTTAAACCGCTGCTGCTTTAACTGTCTCCATTTTGCCAGATGCTTGTTTGGGCCAATCTGGATTGAGAATCTAAAACTGTTCAATAAAATGTCTCTGCATGTCATTGCCACCCATTTTTGGTCAGAATGCAACACTGACAAGTGGTGAATCCTAAAGTGATGCAGCTACTTTTGAGGCCAGCGGACCAGGATTGCTGTCTCCCAGGAGAACAGGAACATTCCTACTGGGGGTTTCAGGAAGTCAGGTGCCTCCTCAAAGCCGGGTAAGCCTAACTCCTAGTGAAACAACAAAAGCCTCCCTTCGCTTTTGCTCGCTGAATCGTTGCCAAAAGGAGCTGCAGCTGGCCCTTGCCCGCTGCCTTGTCATTGACCTTCTCAGAGCCAGGACAGGATGGTCCCCTTTCCTGTCCTGTGATACTGACAGGAGCCATGTGAAACTGCCTGGAAAATTATTTTCTACTGTCTGGAAAAAGCTCCGAACACCTTGTGCCTGCCTGTTTTTTCCCTCAGACCTCTCGGAGGATGTCTGTGTTGGGATCGCTGGTCTCCTGCCTTCTGTATTTTGTGGATCAGCCTTACCTTTGTTTAGTTTCTGGCAGACAGGTGCAGCTTGAGCTCTGCTGCTGTTTTGATCTGGTCCTTGGTTCTTCTTTTCAGGTTTACTGCTGTGCTTTTTGGGAATTGACTGTCTTCCCCATACCCAAAACAGTATTTTCCATGAGTACCTTCCCTGCCAATTCGTAAATGTACAGCGTCTTCACGTTCTGCATGCAATGGGGATGCGGGAGCTGTTATGATTGGTGTCTGACCATGAGTTATTGAAGTCAATAGAAAAAGGCCCAGGGAATTTCAGCTGGTACTGGGTCAACCCGCTAGTGACTAGCCCGATGAAGCCTCTAGTAACACCTTAAATTAATCAATGCCAAACTGGGAGGAGCAGCAGCAGCTGCATTGAAGGAGACATTCAGCTTCCAGGTGATGTTTGCCATTCCAGTTTTGCCCTCCTTCCCAGTTGAGGCATTGCCTTCATCCATCCCTTTCTCATAGGCGTGGAGACTGGGTAAGTCTCAAACTGCTGGTGGTGTGATGGGATTTGGGACCAACATGTCGGGGACAGTAGCCCTCTGTTGTGTTTTTATAATTATTATTTAAATGATCTATTTAGTTCATCTGTACCTTTAATTTTGCTGCTTACTGTATGTAGGATCCACCTGGCCTTCATCCTAAATGAAAAGAAAAAATGAAATGAAAAAATGAAAACAAACCGAAGACACCCCCTTCCTCCCTGGTATCTTATTTATTGGCAGGCAGCCGTCTTGTGCCTGCTCCAGCAGATCTGCCCGCCATTAATTTAACATCCTCCCAACTCACATTCCTGGTGTTTGGTTGTTGCTTCTTTTTTTTTTTTTTTTTTCTTTTTGTTGTTGGTTTGTTGGGGTTTTTTTCCTTCTAAAAAAAGACTTCTGAAATGTAAGAAATCTTATTCTTATGACACTTACAAGTTCATTTTCATTAGGAAGGCCAAGTCAAACATTTTAAGAGGTGGGGGGAACAATCTACGTTTTATTTCTTATTTATTTATCATGTTTACATCTTTTTTTTTTCTGTTCAAGACTTGGATATAATAAAGAAAGCATTAAAAATACTCCAATCTTCTTCTTTTTTTAGGTTAATTTTTTTTTCTGATTCTTTCAATAAAAGATTCTGGGTTTTGTTGTTGTCTGTATAAAATGTAAAAAGAGATATGTTTCTAAAGATGCATTATCATTCCTCTGTGAACAGTAGGTGGAGTTGAGGACAAATCTCAGAATAGAAGATAATAATAAAATCCCATCCTGTTTTACTTAATTGTTCCCCTCCTATCCTGTATGATTAAAGGGTTATTCCACTTTCTTGTTTGTGGTTACTTGATATTAAAACCATATTAAAATGTGTAGAAAATAGGTATCCAATTGTTTTTGCTCAGTGAGAGGATAAAGTGTTGTATATATCTTGATATACTGTGTAGTTCAAAGTAACATCAATAAGGGATAGTGCATCTTTATTAGAGCGATAAGTTACTCGTGTCACTAAAGTCTACTTTAAGATCCTCAGATACAGAAAGGGCCTAATTCTGATTCCACTCTCCTGGGAGCAAACTGAAAGCATCAGTAGCATTTTGCTGCTGCAAAGTGGGCGTTGGAGGTGGAATCAAGCCTCAGTGATCAATAGGCGACCATGAGGATTATTGAAGGTTTGGGGGCACCATTATCTTTTTTTTTTTTTCCTCAAAAGTTTTAGATCATGGTTTTTCTTTTTTTTTTGTCTGCGGTGAAATACTTTTCTGCCAAGGAGGTTCTTAAAGGTGACTGCTGAATTGGGACCTTTCTTTGCTCATTGTGATCTTGATATCGTTCTTGCAGTCCCAGAGAATCTCAGCTCTGAGGCATTCTCTCTGGTGTTGTCTCTCTTCTGTTCTTGTTATTTTACTGTAATACAGGCCTACAGTATTTGCACTAAAACAAAAAGCTTGTTAGAGAAAGCTTGCTGCTATGAAAGAAAGAACGTATTAAAATGGTTTTGCTTTTACAATTTTAACTGAGTAGCATTTTGTAGAATAAAATCAATTTAGACTGAAAAGGAAAAAATGACTTTTCTTTTTTCCTCTGCACCTTTCCCCCCCCACTACTTCTTTCTTTTGCCCCCATTACTCGGTGGTGTGATGTTCCCCCCCTTCTCCTTTGGTGCTCAGTTGTAATGATTGGCTGTATTGTTGACTATGCTGCTGAGAGTTATGACACTTGTAAATCTTGTTTTAATGACATTGTGGACACTCTTTTGTATAGCAAGAGCTAACTGGAGTTCTTCTCTCTCTGTTAATTGAAGTCATTAAAAAGCTCCCTTTGCCATGAACAATTAAAAGCTCGCATGTTCCTTCACTATGAACAAATGGGTACAGCATTGCCAGGTGCCCGGCTGTAGCACATTTCAGGGCTTCTTTCATTAGAGCAGCTGCAATCCAGACAGCTGTTAGCTGCAACAATGGTAAATGGGGCAGAGGCTAGCAGAGCAGACCACCTGGGCTAAAAGACAAATAGTGCATTAATCCTTTCATCTTGGCTTCAAAAGGAAAGGGAATAGAGCTAGAAAATGCGTGCTGAGGTGACTTTATTATTAGTTGTGTTTTTTGCCTTTTTTTTTTTTTTTTTTTTTTCAATCCACCTCCTCAGCCAGAATGACTGAAAGCTTCTCCTCTGAAGACATGGGGTGGAGAGCATGGTTGCTTCACTGGCAGTAAGGAGGAGGTTAAGATGGGATTCCCTTGCTCACCTGGGAAAAGCTGCAGTGTCTGGAGTGGAAGGAGCCCAGATATGCCAGGTTAGGAGTGGAGGATGTCATATTTGAGTTTAAAAAAAACCAAACCAAACAGTGGTGGGTAGGAGATATTAGGTGAGTCATGGCTAGCCAAGGTGGCGCCAGGCCAAGCTGCTCCTTACTCATGGGTTTCCTTAGGAGTAATGTCTGCTTTGGCTTCCTGCTTGTCCCTGTCCCTCTCTCTTCCCCCTTGCCCTCCCTTTTATTTTTTATTTTTTTAACCCCAGTGTTCTCACAGTGCCATGGGGAAGGAGATGAGAGATGTTGGAGTAAGTTATGTGGCTGGTGTATGAAAAATACTTGCGAAGTCATGGGGAATGCTGAAGGTATCAGTCACTGGAACAGGGAATACAGGCACATGCCTGCGTCAAGTGAGCTCAGGGGTCAGGAATCCATACTGTAGGAAAGCTGACACAAAGTTGACATAGGATGGTTGGGGCTGTGGAGCCAGAGACAGCTTTAGGGTGCCCTATGGGGTCAAGGATGAGTGGGTGAGAAGGAGCCTTTGGGAGGCATTTTCCAAATGTACTTGTCCTGGTGGGGCTAAAGGAAAAAGCAGTTACTCTGGGGGGCATGGCAATTATAAGCAAATATGCCAAAGGACGCAAGAGCATCATCTCTTAATATCTACCTCCACAGGCCTCAGGCATGGGGGAGTCCCCATTTGATCTTCTACAGCACACAAGCTTTCTCTAAGGGGAGTGCCTCCAGGATTTCCTGCCTCGCGAAGGGCTTTCCCATTACGCTGGTGCACAGAGGCACCCAGCCTCGATTTTGTCAAACCGGCTCCTTTGGCAGCATATCCCCCCTCCGCCCCCCTCCCAAAAAAAAAAAAGGCTAGCAGGAATGGATACGTTCTTGCCTGCCTCCTTCCCACCTGAAGTGCTCCCTGAGCTCCTGTTTGCTGACGGCACCCTTCGAAAGGTCTTAACGTTGCTTGTCTACAAATGCTGGTTGCGAGGCTGGGCCTCCCACCTGATTTCCTCCCAGCACTGGCCGGTTGAGACTACCTTTTATCATCATTAGCTCGCAGACGCTGGAATGTCCGCACCAGTTACTATAATTTGGTTTTGAAGGATGAAATTACACAGCAGAGCAAACTGTTTCCTACTAGTCTTCTAGCTGTGGGAGGCCAAATTCTACCACATTCACATGGAAATTGTGTTTTTCCCGACTTACTCATCTTGTTTTAGATCTCCACTTCACGGAGGGGATTTCCCCTCCTTCTGAAACAGGTTCACTCCACCCTGTGATGCCCAGACCTTGACGTGCAAGTGAGGGATCTGTGTGTTCCTATGTGGTGGGCAGAGTCCTGCTGTAAGAGAGATCACTCGTTCCTTTTGCAAAGAAAATATGTGAGGGGCATCTGCACCAAAAACTCTTCCATCAGGATCGGCACACATCCAAGTGATGTCTTCAGGGTGTACAAGAATTAAGAGAGGAGAGACAAAATTGAAGGACATGGACCTGTTGGAATGGGTCCAGCGGAGGGCCATGAAGATGATGAGAGGGCTGGAGCACCTCTGCTATGAGGACAGGCTGAGAGAGTTGGGGCTGTTCAGCCTTGAGAAGAGAAGGCTCTGAGGGGACCTTATAGTGACCTTCCAGTACCTAAAGGGGGTGTCTACAGGAAGGATGGGGAGGGACTCTTTATCAGGGAGTGTAATGATAGGATACAGGGTAACGGCCTCAAACTGAAAGAGGGGAGATATAGATTGAAGATCAGGAAGAAATTCTTTACTGTGGGGGTGGTGAGGCGCTGGAACAGGTTGCCCAGAGAAGCTGTGGATGCCCCATCCCTGGAAGTGTTCAAGACCAGGCTGGATGGGGCTTTGAGCAGCCTGGTCTAGTGGGAGGTGTCCCTGCCCATGGCAGGGGGGTTGGAACTAGATGGTCTTTAAGGTCCCTTCTAACCTGAACCATTCTGTGTGATTCTGTGAAAATTAAGAGAATAGGGAATTCTCTTTTGCCTGTCCACTTCCCATGATGCAAGACTCATCTCTGGACTTTCCTCATGGTCACGTTTCTTAGTGGAGTACCAAGAACTGGCTCATGTCTCTAGGCAGCATGTGCGGGTAGCCTGGTCTTCCTAGATATTCAGTGGAGGGGAGATCCTACCTGAGGCAGAGCTTTTGTGGCAAGAAAAAGCCCAGAGGAGTGACCTGAACATATCATGCCAGAGATGGCAAGCTGTGAGATGAAGGCTTTTGGTGATTTTTTTTTTAATTTTTTTTTTTTTACTTTTTTAATTTGGTCTAGAATATGCAGGAGCATCTACAGGAACACTGTAGAAATTCTGCAGTCAATGGAAAGAATAAGCATGTGCTAAACCTGAAGAAAGCTTAATGGCAAGCGGAGCTGGAGTGGGAGTGTGGGGGAAAGGAGAGCATCCAGAATGCTGGTTTGAAGTGATGTTTCCACTGTCATGTGGGAAGGCTGTGACAGAGGAAAACTGTGACACAGTTATTGCATCAGATACCCCGAAGTGGAACAAATGATGCATTTTTTAAAAAAAACCACACCAGCTTACGGTCCTACTCATACTGATGTCTGTGACCTGATCCCCCTGAAGTTTCATGTCGTCATAACAAGCTCTTGAATTCAGTTGCAAGAGTCCAGTGTTTTCTGCTCTGACGCAGCAGAAGTGAGGCCCCCATTCAGCAGTGCTTGGCCATTGTCAGCACAAGGAGCCATACAGACAGATTATCAACCTGGGTGGAAGTTGCTGGCACAGTCTCACAAGACTGAGGTTTAAAAGAAGTTTTTTCATGCGTGTTCCAGTGTAGTGAGATCCAAGACACCTTGGGAAGATTTTCCTTAATGAAGACAAGGGCAAGGCTGGAAGGAGAGGCTGAGAGAGCTGAGATTGTTTGGCTTGGAGAAAGGAAGCCTCAGGAAGGATCTTACCAAAGTGTGTAAATATCTGATGGGAGTAGGGAGCTAAGGAGATGTGGTCAGACTCTTCCCGGTAGTACCAAGTGACAGGATGAGAGGCAATGGTCACAATTTGCAACAGAGGACATAAAAATAACTTTTTCACTATGAAGGTGATCAAACACTGGCATAGGTTGCCCAGGGAGGTTTGTGGAGTCTCCATCCTTGGAGACGTTCAAAACCTGACTGGACATGGGTCTGAGCAATCTGCTGTAACTGACCCTGCTTGAGCAGAGGGGTGGACCAGACACTCTCCAGTGGTGCCTACCAACTCAACCATTCTGCGTTTCTGCTTTTGATTTCACGTAGTTCAGAAAGAGTATATTGCAAGCGTATTTCTTTCTCCCTTGCAGTGCTATCTCATTTGAACTCCAGAATTCCTCTGTACTAAATATCAGCTTTTTTGATGCTGGCTATACGAGGTCAAACAGATAAGGACTAAGCTGGGAGGAGGATATCATGGCAGACAAGAATGTAAACTGTTCAGCCTGCCGCAGTGTGAGTCTCAGATTTCCCTTTTTATTTTGCATGCTCCATTCCGCAGACTAGTGGGGGGTAAAAGAGGGAGACAGGCCTTACATGGCCGTAATCAGAGCCTGCATCCCACAAATGACTGTACAGCTCCGCAAGTTCACAGGCAGTGCCAGGAACTGTTGCCTACTTGCCTTTCACAGGCTCTCCTACCCTTTTTCCTCTCTCAGGAAGAAGTTGTTTTTCAAGTTCCCTGGAAAGGTAAATACGGATCTGCAGCCGGTGATCCTAGGTGAGCTCATGAGTCGGGCACAATCCATCAGCTGAGCACAAACACTCCCCCTGGCCCCCCATCCCCTTTCTGTAATCCTAATTGGGCTCCCAGACTCAGGCAAATTCATCAGTGGCTCCCAATGATGACATACCCTCATGCTGGTGATTACTGATGTGAGCGGCCACAGCAGATGATGATGCTGGTTTTGGGCAAAGGGAAGAAATACGTCAGTTTTTTTCCTTTGGGTAGCTCGAGTTATTCAAGCACTGGATGCTCTAATTCGCCTAATTCCTATTTCAGTTGCTTACATCATACTACTACTCTGAAATGCACTTAACTTAGTCTGGAAACTGTTTATCTCATGTTAATGAGGGTAGAGCAGCAGACGCCAGCCTGTGGGCTTAAAAGAAACGTTACATGCCAGAGGCCCATGCGTGTCTCCAGTAATCTAGGGGGAAAGGTGAGCTCACGATCCTTCCACGTCTAAGATGGCCCTGTGGTCTAGCCAGGCACAGCCCTGCTCCAACCCCTCAAAGCCAGGGCTTAGGGCAGGGCGCCAGCACTGGAGCCTCATGCAGCAGGAGTCGGCCGCTGGAGCCTTCCTTCTAGGCTGATTCTGACTTGGAGGGCTGCACCCCTCCACTCCTCCCTGGCTGCTAAAGGTCATGGGGGTGATGGGAGACGTTAGCTGCCTTTTGTAGCCTCCAATTGAACATCATGATTATGAGCCACAAGGACTGTGATTAAATCTCTACTCTGAGCAATGTTCCGAGGCCATACTGGTATCTAATTATCTTCTCTTTTGGCAGCTAAGGAAATGGAGATCTGCCTGTGACACTGTCTGTGGTGAAAGGGAGAGAATAGGAAAGGAAGGAGAGTGACACCTTCAAAACATTGGCTTCAGGAGCTTCCCTTGACCTCGTGCGTGTTCTGCTGGCAGCTGGGATTGGGTCATCATCCTGGAGTGATGCCCTTCCACCCCTCTGCGCCTGTTGGAGGTAGAGGTGGGGATTTTCTGGAGCCACAGACACCCCTGCCCAGGCCATCCCCAGGCAGCTTCGAGGAGCAAGGTTGTGCTGTGGTAGCACAGAGCAGAAGGAGCTGTACAGTGAAGGTCTTGGCAACTCACAGCCCCCCAGAGAGGTACCTTGAATGTAGGAGGTCCTTGATTGCATGGACATGCCTGTCCTAGGGTGCTGGAAGGAAGGACCCTCCCAGTGAATTGCTCTTCAGAGTTTATGGTTGGCTGCCTTGGCGGGGTAGGTCTGTTCTACACCCGTGTTGACTGTCTGGTCCCTGTTTTGTTTTTCTTTCCTCACTTGGCTCCAACTCTTAATTTCCCTGTGCAGTTGCTGCCATTGCTCCATTCCCCAGGACATTCCACAGGCACGTTTCTGGTGGTGGGGAGGGAGGAAGACTGTTTCCACCACGGGGCTGTATGAAAGGCTGAATCCTGTGACCTGGTGCCACAGGGAAGAAAGCCATTACTAATCCCTACCATACAGTGGCTCCGCCTGCCCAGCAGGATCAATGGCGCCATCTCGGCCCCATTATGTTGACTCTGAATCAGCGAGGAACGCCAAGGAGCTGGGAGGAGAGGGCTCCTCCCTGTGTGGGGTACTGCTGTCTGCCTGGGACAGTCAGGTCTTCCTTTTGTCCTCCCTGATTTTGGAAGAGGCGGCGAAGCACTCAGCGGCACTTAAGCCTGCAGGCTAGCCCAGACCCTAGAGGCGGACGGGCAGAGACCCTGCCGGGGTGCGTGCCAGCCTCGCCAGCCCCAGAAGCACAGTGCGAGCACAGCTGCCGTGCACTCTCCCTGCTGAGGCCAACCAGTTCTTCTGGCAGGTGGAGGCAGGGGTGGATCTTGGAGCCATTTCCCGGGAGCAGGCTGGTACTGCGGAAAGCAGGGAGGCTGTGGCTTTCTCCTTGCCCTCACGTTCACGCAAGGTTGGGGGTCCAGCATTTTGAAAAGGGTCCCATTGAGAACTCGCCCATCCTTTGCGCTGCTCGCAAAGACGAAGGGAGCCGGCTTTTGAGACTATACCATTTAAGGAGTTCCTCAGCTTAGTGAACCTCGGCTGACCTCGGGGTATGCTGAGTTTCCAGCTCAGCAGAGCAGCGTTTCAGTTGAAAGCACGCCACCCAAAACTTCCCTCCTTGCATCTGGGGGAAGGGGGAGCTGCGGGAGGGTGGGCAGCAAACCTACAGAAGCCAAGGCAACGCTGGGTTAGTGACTCTCGGATGCAGCCAGGTCCCTTCCTAGGAAGGATGTTGCAGACCGACAGGACCAGCTTGAATGTGAAGCAGCTTCAGCAGCTTTTGGCAGGTGCTGGGGCAAGGGGGATGGGAGGGCGCCAGGCCCGCAGCACCACTGGGTGCTGCAAGTCAGGACGCAGGAGCATCGCCCCAGCGATACCGTGTTTACAAAGGTGAAAAACATTAGTAACATGGACTATGCTCCTCCTGTTGTTTCAACAAGATCAAGGTGTGTACAGGAGAGCCTGTGTGTATACACATGTGCACGCACACGCACTCGCTGTGGCTGGCGCGGGACACCGCTCGGCGCAGGATTTTTCCAGCCAGGCTGCAGTCAATACCGACAAATACAGTATACGTCCCATCTTGCCCACAGCAGCGAGGGAGCTGCGGCAGGCTCGACGTTTTCCTCCCTCTTGTGAAAGACCCGGGGTGTTTTCAGCAGTGCGGGGAACTCGGGTCCCAGCCGCCTCGGGTCCCAGGGGTGCATGGTCTTTGCCACCCCACCACACGATTCCAGGGGGAGCGACACCCAGCCGGGCGCCTTCCTCGCCGCCGGTTCACCCCTGCGTGCTCTGCCCGCTCAGCGTGCTGCGCAAGACAGGGATTCAGTGTAAGGAAAGAAAAAATAAAAGAAGAAGGGGAAAAAAAAAATAGTATGTGAGATCATATAATTAAAGATGGTATCAGAATGTCTAATTAGGATGACTGAGAGAACTTGGCTGGGAGACGCAGCCAAGAGCTGAGTTAGTGTGTTTGCCAGTCCAAAGCTCCTTAACAGTAATTAATCCTTAAATGTCCAATTGTTCAGAGTTCAAGGAAACACCTCCTACTACTGTACTTTGTGTTCCTGTTAAGCAAGGAGACACAGCAGGGCGTGTGCCCTTATTCTGTAAGAGCGACACGCCTAGGGGTGTTGTTAGGAACTAGACCGAAGGTTGAGTATAATTATTAACTACCTAAGAGTTCCCAGCATTGCACAATTACCCAGGCCGCCTTGCAGCTGCGCGCTCGCCCGGTTTTAGTATTTTTTTTTTTTTTTTTGGAAACAGAAATGCCCAGCTTCAGTGGTGCATATGTACAAATTATACCGGAGTGTCGTCTGCTCCCCTTCCAGTGTCCTTCGTGCCACCGAGCTGGGATGCATTAGCGGAGGGGGCCGAAGGGAGCATATGTACATATATACGTACTGTATGAAAGTCAGTGCTCTTCACTGAAACTCAATAGGCTTATTTACATCAGTTGCAAATTTGACCCAGAGATTTTTCCTTTGTTTTGATGCTGTCAGCGACTCTTGCATTAACATAAAAGCCTTGGCTATTTACTCTTGTGGGGTTTTTCATTCTGTTTGCATTTTTGAGGTGGGTTGTGTTGGTTTGTTTTTTTCTTTGTTGATATTAACAGGGGGGAAAAACCTGAGGGAATGAAACATGGGTTTGACGCAGTAGGTGAATCAAACTGCTTGTCCTACTGCAGGTCTTCTGCCGTTGTCGGACCCTTGTCCGGGCAGTGACCAGGACGGTGGGAAGGGGTGCTCAGGCGTGGGCAGGTGCTGTTTTGGGCAGGAGGGTTTGAGGAGCAGAGACGCCGCTCTTTGGTGCCTTCAGGAGAGCCCAGCTCAGCGGTGGCATCGCACACCACTGGCAGATAGGAGGGAGTTGTGTGTCATTTCCTCAGATGCAGCATCATCTTTTTAAGTTGCATTTCTGCGTTTTTATCCTCTCCTGTCTTTTTTTTAATTGACCCTTTCTGGTGGGTGTGGTGAGGGCCATGGCTGGGAGCCGGCTGGCCAAAGTCGCTTCTGCAGGGGATCATTAACTCGGGCGTCAGCCAAGGCCGTTTAGTGTTTATAAAACTCAGACAATTAAACACGGTCGCAGCCCTGAAATGCTATAATTGGAAAGCAGCCTGTGACGATGTCCACCGAGAGGGACCGGCTGCCTGGCACCGAGATGGGCCGGGCGGCAGGGCCGGGCGGGCAGGGCCACACCAGCCCAGCCGGGCCTGGCCAGGGCCACACCATGTGAATGCCCAGCTGGGAAGGTCCCAGCCCTGCTGAGCCTACACGAAAACAAAGGCTGGGGAGGGAAACGAAGGAGAAAAGGGACTTGCCCCGGGGCCACCCAACAGCCAGGAGATGGCTCGGGTGCATCCGCCGGGGCCCTGAGCGTAGGCTGTGCTGTGCCCCCATGGGTCCATGGAGGGCCCCTGCGTCAACCCGAAACCGGCTCTGACATTGCTCCTACAGGTATTTTTCAGGGCATGAAGACCCTCCCTTGCCAGGCTGCCGTTTTGGGAGGGCGAAGGGTCTGGCTTTGTCCCATGGCTGCTACCTGGGGGTTTGGAAACGGCCATTAACCAGGCCCTGGGCCCCAGGCAGGCTTTGAGGTGGCAGCCAGTTGGGAGCAGGGCGGTTGGGGCTCTTCCCGGTTTATACAGTACTCCTGCAACCTGTCCACCACTCTTAGCCAGTTCTGGGAACTGCAGTACCAAACGGCATTGATGCTTGTTCCAGCCAGTGACTGAAAGGCCACTGGGGGCTGCGTCAGGTGGCTGTTGAACTTGCTCTCCCATCAGATCTATGTCTTCTGTAAAGTCTGGCAAGTGGGGAAGATGCTGAGTACCGGACTGGGATCACCACAGCCCTGCTCCAAGCTCTGCAACTGACTCACTGTTTCACCATGAGCACATCACTTCACCTTTTTTGTGACTCAGAATTTTCATCTATCAATTAGGGATTTATGAGGTTTAATTAAGGTCTGCGAAGCCCTTTGAGATCCTTGCTTGAAAGATGCTGTGCAGGCATAAAATGGTGTACGCAATGAAGAAAACAAGAGAAAATAAGTGCCCCAGACGAGAGAGAAGAGAGGGCAGGTTTCCCACTGCTTGGTCTCCCAATTACATGCTCTTTGTTTGGATGTCAACCTCGCTTTAACCTGTGGACAAACGAACTTGTTCACCCCTTCTTGCAGCAGACAGGCAATGACGTGCAGCAGCGTCTTACTCATTAGTTAGCCTTCAGTCATCTTTCCAGAAGTATGAGCAAACGGGGAAGGGGGCAGGGAGTGAGGGCGGGCGAGCAGTACGAATTCCAGAGAAAAGGGAAGTATCAGAAAGCAAGCTAGGATGTGCAAGGGCCTTTATCGCTGCTGCTGAGATCTAGCTCTGCATAGTAACAAACAGGAATAGATCTCATCTGTCCCTAGAGGTACGTGCCCCGGAGCAGGGAAGAGCTGATGAGTTACAGCAGAGAGGAAGCAAGAGAGTCTTCTTATGCAAGGCATCTATTTCAGTGTCAGAGGGGTGGTAGACTCGACCTGAAGGAGTCCGAGGAAAGTGTTTGAACCTAGCTAGTGAACAGATGTTTTATCTATGTGTGTTTTTTAAGGTTAAGGCCTTGTTTGCAAAAGTCATTCAACACACACTTCGTTTGAAGCTCATACTTAAATTTAGGCATGTGTTTAAGACCTTTGCCGAATGGCACATGACCAAATTTGCTTAGGTGGCTTGGTGGAAACCACGTCTAAGACGAGGGAGTCTAACAGCAGCTGTGAGACTAGTGAGACCGTGAAGATCCCCAGGAGCTGCAGAAAGCAATAATATGTGAACAGCCTTGCCATACTACTCATAAGGTCAGGTTTACCTGCTGGAGGAATGGACAAAAAGGAAGCTTCATCTCCAATCTTCTCCTTTGCTTGCCGTACAAACAACCCTGTGGAAGCTGGCTCCAGTAGGTGTGGTCTGTGTATGCACTCCTGGGCGTGCCACTTTGTTGTGTTAAAAGGACCATTCCTCACCTGAAAGCAAGTTTCCCGGTTGTCACTGACAGTCACATCAAAACTCGTGACCCCTCCTATCCCCCACCCGCATGCCTTCCCTCTTACGTAAGAAAAACAGAGATACCTGTTGAGATGAATCCAAACTAGTCTGGGGTTTGGTGTCTGTCTTTGTTCCACGCTGATCTGGGACCCCTCTGCGTGTCTTTCTTCTGAGCTGCCAGGGAAAACAGATGGATGATAATTGCTGCTAGCTAGAACAGCCCCCTGCATTGGGGTCAGCCGTCCTCACTCTCCTCCTCTCTCCTGGAAAAAGCTCCCCCAGTCAATCCAGCTTTCCTCAGCGTTTCTTAAGCTTCCTGTTGGGCTGGCTGGTCTGCTCTAAACTCCCATCTTTCTGAAAGCGCTGATGCCCCAAATTTGGCACAACTTTTAGCATCGGTGATCACTCTTTTGGGATAAAGCATAATAATGACCTTCTGTGACATACTTATGACACTCCATTAACATATCCCAAAAGAAATATTTTTGTTGCAACAGCAACATGCTGTTGACTCATTATATGATCCACTCTAATTCCTCCAGATCCTTTTGTGTAGTATTGCTGCTTAACCAATTATTCCAAGTAATTCATTTGTGCACTTAATTTCTCCTACCCAATCACAGTACTTTGTTGTGTTTTTATTGAATTTTATCCAGTTGATTCTGAGCAGCTTTTGCAATTTATTGAGATCACTTGAAATAATAATGCGCAGATTAATTGTTCAGAAAATCCTATGCACAGGCCCATGCCTGCACCCATAGCTGGTTCCAGAGCCCAGCCTTTCCGTCTTAAAAACAAAGGCTTCTAGCACTTGGTGGCATTCTTGCAATATTCAGCTGAAATGTCAGGCTGAAGCCTGGCAAAGCTGTGAATTTTGGAAGGCTCTTTCAATGGAAATATGGAATAAGAGCATCTGTTCAGCTGGCAGTGGCTTTTGGTCTCCGATCATTTAGCATTGATTTGAATCACTGATATTTTCTGTATTATTAGTGGTCTTCAAAGCGTGAAAATATGCAAGCTTGCAATTGGCTTCTGACTGTAAGGGAGGATATGGAACTACTCTTGTGTAGTTGTACAACTGGACAACCATAGGTCTTTTTAAGAATCGCCTGGCTTGGGCTTCCCCTCCAAAGGACTGGAGCTACAACTCAACTGGCATTACGTTTTTTCCCTGTTCTCAGCCGAAGGGTCCGGATACATGGTGTGTTCCTGAGTGAAAATGTAGGAATTTGGTGTCCTCTGGTGGCAACTATGGGAGTTACCGTTGGCAAAAGCAAGCGTGACCCTCCAAACGTGTCATTCAGGACAACTGGCCATACCTGGGCCATGTGCTCCAGGCAGAACAGTGATATTCCTTTCCGCCCTGGACTGTAAATATTTCTAGTCCAGTCTGGTTTCTATTGTTTCTGTATGCTCACCCCTCCTATTTATTTTATGCCCAGGTAGCCGCTCCCCTTTCTGGAGTGTTGAGGGGTGTGTGACTTTGGGTTTAAGATTGACTTGATGGTGTTTGCTTGTTGTTCGCCTGTGATTTCTTTGCCTCACAAAAGGAAATTTAGCTTCTGTAAGCACCTCTGTACAGTTAGTGAAGGCGTTAGCTCCTTGTCCTTGTATGGTCCCTAAGTAAAATAAGCATGCCTGTGTCCAAAGGCCTTTTAACCCACTTCTCTAAGCACTGAATCTGTTACCTCCAGGCTTGCCCCAACGTGGTTCCACTCACTGGGTGAAAAAACCGGTGAGCAAGAAGACACAGAGCACCTGGACGGCCTGTGTTTGGCCCTTTTAGCCACAAAACAGGCGAGAGCAGCTCAGAGCATTGCATAGATGGTGAACACTACGGTGGGAGGACGTGTTTGCCGCAATTTGCGGTGTGTAAAGTATGTAAAGGGAGCATGCTGAGCCATAAGCTCCTGGCTCCAGGTGCCTCTGCTGGATATGGATGAAAACTGATTGGCCTCAAGGACTGTTCAAAGGTCTGTAAGTGTTTGGTGCAACTGCAGCCAGAAGGGTCAAACAGCCTCATCCCTCATGAGGAAAAGCAGCCTTAACCTCCTCTTCCCATCTCATCCACCCTATTACCACTTGGTAGTCTCTTTTTGAAGGGCAGCACAAGCGTTAATGATACAAAAGGAATATAGCACAGCTGGGACTGGCTCTTGAGGTCAAAGGGATATGTTTTCTGACATGTAGATGCAGGCTGAGAAACAAACTTCTGCGGGGAAGTCAGGTAAACAGAGGGTTTTTGGGATGTGGGTAGATGGACTAGCAAGTCTGGGACACCATGGCACCTAGACAGGTTGACCCCACGGAGTCTTTGTGTGTTGTACCTTCATGTGGGAAGAGCTGCAGAGAGCACAGGGGAGTCAGGAGCTTCCCACATGGTTGCTGCAATTACAGAACTGACTGAAAACAGAGCCCCTTTGTGGCGTGAATACAAACAGCAAAAAGCTGGCACTGCTCTGGGAATTTTATTACTTAATGGAAAAGAATGGGAGAAAGGGAATACTAGTGTTTCTATTTTATAGAGCACCATGGCGCTTTGAGACCTGGGCTTCAATTCACAGAGGTATTTATTCAGGTGCCCATTTTCCATGCAAATCTTTGAGAATTATGTACTTTGGATATGAGACTGAAGGAACTCAGCCAGAGACTCACAGGAAGAGAGCCTACATTTTCTGGTCCCTACTCTAAAACGCCATCACTGTCTATCAGAAGCAGACAGACTGCTTCCCTTTGCTATCTGCCTTCCTGCCAGCGCCTCTCTGTCAAGGCTGTGGTAGCACTGACAGACTCTCCCAAGACTGTGGCTGTAAACAGGGCTCTCCAGAAATGAACATTATCTCCTGATCTGATAACTGAGAGGCCAGCTGAAGATGAGGCCATGGGAAGTATCTGGTCCCCAGCTTCTTACTGCCTACAGACTCAAGCAAATCCTCACGCTACAGCAACGTCAGTAAAGAGTCTTTAGCAGAGGATCTCTAAATCTTGACTTCTGCTGTTCTCTGGGCACTCAGAGCCTTCAGCTGGCTTGCAGCCACCATCAGGCCTCAGCTGGCCCGCAGAAAGGCAATGAGTAGCAGGAGCCCACAGCTCCGGGGCTCCTGCCCCTGTGGAGCAGAGGGGATTTCAGCCTATGGCATGATCTACAGCTTGTCTTTATCAAAGGCTCAGAGCTGCTAGAAAAGGCAGTGAGGAGCAGCTCCAGCTTTCACTGTGTGGGTACACCAGGTTTTTGTGACAGGCGATGGGGCATGAGGGACCTTCGCCAGCTGTACAAGCTGCGAAGGCAGGTAGGGGTACCACCAGCCTCCCAGCAGCGCCGGGGACTGCCTGTGGAAATGGACTTTGTGCTTTACTTTGGTGCTAGCCTCAGGTCGGCGGCTAAAAGGGCTTGTGCCCTTGCCAAGCAGTCAATCTGTGTGGGAGGTTGCGCCCTCCTGCAGGTACAAGGAAGAAAATTTGAGTTTCATTCACCTATTAATGTTGGATCTGAGGTTTCATTGTAATATTGCTGCCTTCACCTACTGCTGGGTATTTGCAGGAGGCTGCTGCTTCATAGCTCATCCAAAACACGGGTATAACTTCAGCGGTGACCTTGCTTATTTACTTATTTAGTGCCATGGCTTAGGTTTCTGTAGCAGCTCAGCTGATACCAAATGTCCAAGTGAAGAGCCCACTGCTCCAGTCATGTGCTGAGCTTAAAAAAAATTACTTTAGGATTTTGTGGCTTTGTGTTTGCATTTTTTAACAGGTATTTCTTTTTTAAAGCAATTTCAGAAACAATTTAGATCCTCCTTGTCTGCAGCTCCAGAAGCTTGGGTTTTTTTTTAAGATAGGCACCAAGTAGTACAAGGCCTTTTGGCCACTTTCAGTAACCTGCCCATATGCAGAGTGGTGCTTTCCAATTCCTGCCCGAAACGGCTAAATTAACGTTTGTTTTCTTCTTTCCCCTTGAGTATTTGCATTGTCTCCAGCAGGTGGTAGCAGCCTCCTTTAAGCTGTGCAGCTCTCCTGCCCGCTGCTGCAGAATTGCTGCCCTCTGATTCCTGTCCCTGGCTGCCCTTGGCTTCAATTCATCTCCTCACCCTCTGCTTGCATACCCGAACCCTCCTGTGGAGGATGAGCTGCTGGTTAGGCCCAGAGCGTGCACTAAATTTGCCAGCAGCGTGAGGCATGGCAACCGGAGGTGGTGGCACAACATCACGAGGAAACGTGAAATGTCTCGCTCTTGTGTGTGATTTCCTCCCAATGGTTTCACAGTGCTATAAATGTTCTACCCATTATGGATGGGGGGAGTCTCGTAGGTGGAACAATTCAGGGATATGCTTCCTAAATAAAAAATTCAGGTCTAAGGTCTTGTCTAGACAGTAGGATTAGCTGAAGCACTCACAAGTCACAGACAGGCTTTGTCTTCAAATGAAATGGAGAATCAGTCTGCTCTGTATTTCCACAACAAGTCCTCTGCTATGCTGGTGTAATATGATAGTTTTGTGGATGCGATTACATTACCCTCTGATATATGGCCTCTGCTTGTTAGCAGTTTAGGGCTACTTCCCTAACTTACTCAGTAAAAGGCTGTGCTTGTGGTGACAGTCATCCTGAGTTTAAATTATGAGTGGTTGAATGCTACGGGGTTTTGTGTCTGTTTTTGGGGGGGGAGTTGTTTTGTTTGTTTGTTTTAATGTGCAGCCATAGCTTCATTACTTTGTACTTTAAAACACTTCTCCTGTAGGTGAGAACATAGGCAGGTTGTCAGAGTTTCTGGTTTTCAATATTCTGTATAAGTAAAAGGAATGCAGAACCCCCCCCCCCCCCTTATTTAAGTGTGCAGATAAGGAAAAACTTAAACACAAGGTAGAAAAATCCCTTGGCTTTCCCAGCTATAGCTCCCATACCAGGTATGAGAGGTGAAGCTCTAGGTATATTAGAAGCCACCTAAAAATGTTGCAATGGGCCAAGAAGCTTGGCTAATATGTTTGAGTATCTTTTGGACGATGCTTACTTTAAAGCTGTAACTGGGACCTCACTTTTGGTTTTGTGGTGTTATGCACTATTTAGGGCCTCGACATGAGAAATGTGTCCTTTGCTTGAGAACATACCAAGGCACAAAACTCCTCTTTGCCACCATCTTCCATGCAAAGCTCTTCTGTGTAAAGTTGTGTTGTCAGCCTCCTCCACCCAGGGCAGGTGACAAGAAGGCTCACACAATTCAGGCAGGATTAGCTACAAGGTCCAGCCAGCTCCCTGTGCCACCTGAGCAGTGGCAGGCACTTTAGAGAAGGCACAAGATGCTCTGTGTTCATCACTAGGTAATTAGCTGTATGGCTGCAGTTCCTTGGAGTATTCCTAAATACCATCAGCTGGGCATTGACTCATGGTCTGGCGGTTTTCATACCTTCTGTGAGAAGCAGCTTTGCCCTTGCAGTAATGCAAAAGCTTTAATTCGTCTCTGACACCTTCTACATCTAAGAGAAAATTCTCTCTTCTCCCTTTTGCAAACTTCTTTGATCTTTACTGCCACCTGCTATTTGCTATTCAATCTAGGAGCTATTTTGATGCTTGGGTGGTGGGAAGGAGTGTTTACAGAAGATTTACAAGCCTTGCAGTTAATGCTGTTTCCCTTCTGAAGCATGTCACAGTGTCTAAAGGCTAAACTCTTACTCTTGGAGCTGTGGTTTATGGCAAATGTATGAATTAATGCTATCTTCCTTTCCTTCTTTCGCTTGGTGTACAGTGAGGAAGAGACTGCCTGGGATTTTAAACACTCCCAGCTCACTAAGAAGTGTGTTTCTCAGACTTGTTGATAATAAGAGCTTTCTATTGAGGAGTGAAGCAGACACTACCCCTTGTATGTCACGACAAAAACCAGCAAAGGTAACTCCCATCCACCCCGAGAATGACAGTTTGACTGACAGGTGACAATGACCCTGATGAGCCTGACCTGGGGCCTCCCTCAGCCTGCCCACATGCCTGGGAACTCCATTTCAGCTCAGCCCAACCAGGGGACCTGTTGGCTGGTGTGGTGCCCTGCCAGCGAGTAAGCTTCTAATTTTTCATTACCTTACTGGTCAAAGGAGCCTGGGTATCAAACTGTGCTTCGGGGTGTGAGATTCCCAAGTGGAACGAGCTCGACCCTCTCAGACTTGAACGTGCTGCCATGTCTGTGGTGAGTAGCTGCTTGTGCTGGTGAGGTCTATGGTATTTTTGTGCTGGGATGAGGTTGGAGGCTTGAGGGGTAGAGGGAGGTTTTCCCCTGACTGTGCAGATTCCTCCTCGTGTGTCACTCTGAACAATAGCTGTTCGTGTTCAGAATTAATATTACATTCCTGTTTTTTGAAAAGTGGGCATAAGATCTACCTCCAATGTGTTTCTCCAAAGAATGTCAAATTTCAGTCATGAAACAACAGAAAGCCAAAATAAACAGCCTTTTGAAGGATGGGTTAGACTACCCAAGATGGGTGTGTTAGTGGTTTATTTAAGCATTTTAAGCTATTTACTTAAGCATTCGCCCACTATTCATGTAGGAGCTCTATCTGTGTGTCAACGGTCTTGGAAGAGACCAGCGGTCTCTCTGGTGCTTTGTGTGAGGACAGCAGGCTGTTCTTCAGAGGTTTGATGCTGACGCTGTAATCAAGGTATAGCAGAGTCTCGCTGGGGAGTGTAGTATCACAGTCTAACTGGCATTTCTGCATGCTCTTTGAATCTGCAGAAATGACCAGGCTACTGCAATAGCGTCGTAGCCAGGGTTTTGGAGACCTGGGCAGAATAAGGACAGGGTTGCCAATCCTGCTTCTCTGCTAGTACTCTGCCTTGGCAAATACCAATGAGGAATACCCCAGTGAAGGAAAATTTGCCAGAAGAACTGCCTGCATCCCCTGGGCTGAAGCTGCAGAAGTGGTCTTTAATGTGCCAGTTACCAGGGCTGGTGGTACTTAAAGGTTTGTGTTACTTCCCTTGGCGCTTCTCTGCTTCTTCTCCCACCATCAGGAACTTTGCAATCTCAGGTAACACAGGAGAGGTGACACATCCCTTACATTGCCTCACTTGAGGACAGGGTTTCACAGCACAAGGCAGAGGTGCACTGCCCTACACCATGGCTCGCTGCTGCTCTGAATGGAGGCTTGCTCTCCTTGCTCAGATCACGACCCTCCCACACTCTTCTGTGCCGTCTCTCATGTTATTCACATTCCTCTGGCAGCCGGTTAAACTTAGGGTTTCTGGAGTTTCAACAAGCCAAATCAGCTTGGAGAAGGACCTGGTGGTTCTGGAGCTAGTGGAAAAGAGACAGGCACAGCATGAGGCTGGTTGAAGGCAAGGAAGGAGCAGAGGCAGGGAAGGAGATGTGGAAGAACACAACCTTCCTCTTCAGGTGGCTGTAGGCTATTACATGGGGCTCAGTTGCCTTGTTGCCTCACAAACAGAGGCTCTTTCCCTGCTTGCTAGAGACAGCCTAATGACAAATTAATGTGTTATGTATTGCCTGGAAGACCCTTGACCCTGCTGGAAGCTGACTCATGTGATTTAGGTCATTGTATTTGCTGCAAGTCTCCCTGAGAAGTGGCCAGCTGCCTCTGAACAACCGAGAGAAGCTGTGCTGCTTCTGTACTCCTTTGACCCTTGGATAGGGAAATTTGTAAACTGAGGTCACACGTGTCTTTGCAATAAGATACCATTGTCACTTTGCTTTCCAAAGGTAAAGATCCTAATAAATTTTATGGCTGCTGAGTTATCAATTTGTTAAAATATAAAGGAGGAAAAAGAAGATAATTTCTTTCTTCAGAGACTTAACGTCTAACAGACAGCACTCCAAGATTATCAATTCATACAGGCGTTTATCATGAAGCTATCGTTAGGCCTGGTGTTCCTTTGGTTGCTCTCCTCAGAAGGTAGGTTTTGAAAGGCCCTTTGAAAATTCAAGTTACACAGTATTTAGGAACCTATATTTTTAGTTGTTGCAAGGTGGGTGTATAGCAGGAGTCTTAGAAGCAGGATGAAGAAAATCTGTGAGTAAAACTGATCTTGCAGGTAGTCTGGGGTACGTTTGATCATTTTCGATAAAGATACATGCGTTGGTTTGCACTGTTCTGGGGACTGACTGTGTCTTAGGTGGGCACTAAAGCTTTCTGATGAGAAAAACATCATCAAATAGTTAGACTAACAGCGAGATCTGTCCCAAAATGGTGCAGAAATTCAAGCAAGGGACAGAGGTTTTCTCTGATTTCATATCTATGATCATCTTCTTTTCAGTGATTGAAGATTGTGTGAATGGGTTAGGCAGTATCCTGGCACTCAGGACATCATTGATCAGATTTCTGCACATTTCAGGGTAGGGGGGGAGCCTTTGTTGCCTATGCCGGGTCTGTGAAGTTCATGTGTGGTGCCATATGCCAGTTTTGTAGGACTAAAAATGGTGTGTATGTTTTGGCTTTATCGGCTCTGTGCTTCAGCTCTCTGTCTGTAAGAAAATAATGATAAACAATAATAGTGCTTTACCTTACCAGTAGTCTGTGAGGATGAGTATTGTCAGATGATTATAATGTGCTCTGATAAATAACTGTTAGGAGGTTTTGGTGCCTAAAATAAACAGAAGAAATGATCACATTTTGAGCCCTTTAATTTAGGGGAAAAGATGCATGGTGACTGGAGTTCCTGTGAAAACTTGATTCAGGAAAAAATGTTGCTTGATAGCAGTCTGTAAAAATTATTAGCTGAAACAGGTTAACTATACAAGCAAGGGAGGAAGGAGTAGAATCTTTCTCCCAGATTTTGGGAAAATTGTCAGAAAAATACTTGTTGGTTTTTTTTTTTTTGGTGATGTTGAGAAAATTAAAAATACAAGCTAGAATTACGAAATGAATAGAGTAAGGGAGTAACTATAATATTGGGAGCAGGCAGAGTTAAAAATAATCATTGTATGTAAAGCATAAATCCAAAGTAAACTAAGAAAACTAAAGAATATATTCTCTGGTAGGTTAAAATTTAATCAGCCAAGCAAAAAAATGAACCCAAGGGGCAACAATGAATCATTGTCAAAGGAATAAAAAAGAATAAATCCTTTTCAAATACATCTGAAACAGGGAGCCTGTAGGGCTGACTGGTGTATAAAAGAAAGCTGAAGCCCAACAGAAAAGCTAAATTAATTTTTCTTTTTTTTTTTCTTTGGTGTCCTCTGCACAAAAGCTTAAAAAAGTCCTTGTGCTCAGAGCCTTTCAGTGTGGGGGACAAGTTGGGGAACAATCAAATCCTTGAACAAATTGACAACAAATAGTAAAAAGCCTGCCAGGATTAGATGATATCCACCCAAGGGAGTGGAAATACGCCAAGCAGAAATACGAACATGTCTACATATTAACTGTGGTGTGAACTATTTTTTGAGTCAGCACCGGTGTCAGGAATGGAAGACAACAAATGTGAAACCAGTTTTTAGAATGGGTTTCTTGTTAGGAGGATGTGGGGAACTGCAGTGGTAGTTGTACAAAAGCAGTAATGTTGACTTCTGTACTAGGCAAATTGGTGATAGCAGCTTAAAGAACAGAGTGAACTGACCGGGAGTAAATATGATATAACAGGGGAGCTTCCTTGTGGAATTGATCAATAAAATCCATGACAATGGCTATGTGCCCATTGATTGATTATTCAGCTGGGATGTATTTGGGTTTCTACAAATCTTTTGTGCAAAAAATCCTAAGGAAGCTAACTGTCACAGTATAAGGGTGAGGAGGGTGAGGGCACCTTTGTGGGCCCCTGGTTAAAAGCTGGGGACTGAAAAATCAGATTGCAAATTTTCAAACTGTGAGAAGAGACGAGAGTGAACCTGTGGAGGCTCGTATTGATCTGTGTTGGGGCATGTTCTCTCCATGTATTCAGATGTGATCTGGATAAGGGGGCACGCTAGCTTGCTGACAAAAAACTATTCAGGATGCTTGGAATGAAAACTTAAAAGTTTAAACTTACTCTAGCTATGCATATGCTATGGTGAACTCTAAATTAGATACTGCTTGGTCACAGAACGTAGCTATCTGAAAACATCAGCTCAGTGTTAGCAACAGTCAGAGACACAAATAATTTCAGGAATCGGGGAGAGAACAGCATAGAAAACACATTTCTGCTGCTGTGTGTAGGTCCATAATTCACCCATGTCTTGAGAGCTGTCTATACTTTTCATCTCAAAACAGGTGTGGAAAAACCTAGGAGGGAGGGTAAAGGGGAAGAGTGCTCAGACTTAGGAAACAACTTCCACATGAAGTCAAATAGACTGACCCTTCAGCTTGGAAGAAAGATGGATGGGTATATGATAAAGACAGACAGACATATGAAAATGATAAATTTTCTGGGAACACGGGAATGACTACCCTTTGCAAGAATAACAAGGAAACAGATCAAGTTATTAAAACAAGAAAAAGCATTTTTCAACACATACTTAAATGGTGAAGTACCTTTGCCATGGGAGTTGGGGGGGAAGCCGGAAGTGTGAAAGAGTTAGAAAAACATATAGACAAATTCACAGAAGAAAGGTCTCGGAGTTCTTCAACACTAAGTAGTTGCTTGCTCAGGGAGACCAACAGCACAGATAGTTGGGAGGACAGAGTATGGAATTATACCTGTATTTTCATTGTTCTTTCCCTAAGTATCGGCATTTGGATGTTGTCAGAGGCAGAATCCCAGGTTAGATGGACCTTCAGTTTGACAAAGAATAGCTGTTCTTAAATCTTTGAAATGTTAAGAGACCATTCCCCAACTCACCCCCTCCTCACACCCCACCTCTGCAATCCTGAAAAATAGGATTGGATCCTCTTTCTCACTCAATGTAACCTGTGGACTATTCTCAAATACAGTTGAAATTAGTGTTAAAAATCTGAAAGATCCTGAGTTACTACAACCGATTTGCATGATGCAGACAAATCCTTCCTTGCACGTGCCTCCAGTATCTCAAACAACAGAGCTGGGATTCTGGTTATCATCCTGAGCAAAGCATCAGCTAAAAACATAGATGGAAGAAGCATGAATTTGAAATAAAATGTCACGCAACAGCCAGGCAGCAACTGTCTCAACCTTCTACAAAGTACAGTAAAAATAATATAAATTTGCAAGTAGCTCATGTCTGAAACCCGAGTAGGGAAAAAAAACCAACCCAAATGCATGGAAGTTCCTGATGGTTATTGAAGATGGTCACGTAGTATGGCTCATGAGACAGACTGAGGTGGCTGTGGGGAGCAGTAGTGGCTCTCTGCCACCGTACTGACCTCTGTGTGCTCTGGTACCCATGTCCACAGGGGCTGCCCGGAGCCCCCTGCTCGTGCCAGGCACATCACCTCCTTGCAGCGTGAGCACTGCTGGCTGTTCTGTGCATAAGTGTATCTCACCTGCTGGGCTGCGCTGGCTCCGCGTCTCCTCTGTCTTTGACATGGAAAGAATGATTTACGAGCAGAAGTACACAGCAGGACTAAATATTTCAGATGTAGCTCCTGGATGTTAAATGACAATTATTCTAAGTGCAGAAAGACTCGTTATGAGACTTGCTGGATGCTGATGGCTTCAGTGTGGCAAACAGGGACAGCTGTGAGCATGCTTTGAGGTTCAGCTGAGGGTCCACAGCCAGACATCATAGCTACCTTTGTGGAGATTTCAGGATAACCCAAAATCTATGCGTATAAATCCAAGTGCATACTCAAGAAAAGAGAATAATGTTTACTGATATAGTTACAGGCCTGACTTCTGTCTGTTTCATCTGTCAACACTCTCTACTAAGAGAAGAAATGGCAGCTGTTTCTGTATCACTATGGCAAACTCACAACAGCATGATGTTGCTTTCTGACTGGGGAAGATGTAGATTAATGTGAACTGCTCCTTTCTAAGGAGTTCCACTTTGTACATGTTCAAATTACTCTAAATTTGTACACAACAAAGCTACTCAGATATATGGAATGTGCTGAAGAGGAAAACAGGTAGAAAGGGCCTATGGAGGATGAGGTTGGTTGAGGAGATGCACAAGCAGTCTGTCACCTCTGTGTATGACTTCATTGTATTCCACTAATTTCAACAGATCTCACCTGCTTATAATAACTAAAGGCTTATTCTAGTATAGCAAAAACTACAAAAATACATTTGGTTGTTGGAATGAACCTCACTCTCAGAAAGTAGGGCAGAGGAAAAAGGTTGCTTCTGTCAGGATTCTGTCATTTTAGGTATATTAAGTCTTCTAAAGTATTTTTCTAAGGTTAAAGTATTTTTTTATGTTTTTAAGGTAATGCAGAAAATCTGGAAGATCAGGGGAAACTAAAGGTAAAGTATGAGTGCAGCTTTCTCTTTTTTTCCTTTTTTCAACACCTATCATCACCCCTCTGACTGTCGCTTCCTCGAGGCAGATAGGAGAAGAAAAACTACAGCTTGGTGCACTAAACTGTTCGATTTTGCAAAGAATAAATGTAAAGCAAATGACTCAGCAATGTGACATTGCAGCTGCAAGATTACAGTACCTAATCAGGAAATAAAGGTTTCTCCGAGCGACGTTTGTTATTACGTTGCGTATCCTGTACGTAGATCGATTGTGGTTAGCACTTGTTCCTAGATGCTCTGTTGCTCTTTTAGAAACAAAAGACTAAACTCTTCCTTGTGCTATAATGGTGCAAGGCGTGCGCAGCATTGAAAACCTCCAACTGAGGACTAGTGGGTGCGTGTGGACTGTGGTGGCCCTTGATGCAATATGGGTTTCACCGTTACGAAGCTAGCCAAACGTGGTCATAGTGATGAGGGAAGCCCTAGAAAAGTCACACTGGCGGGGTTGTCTTTTTAAAGTACTAGGTGTTGGACCATACCTGGAGTCAGGATGTAGGAGGGCATTAAACAATGTTCCTCGTGGTACTTAGCTGTCTCTTATGTTAAGTGAATAACATCAATCACCATCAATCATCCTTGCCTCAAATGCAATTCTTTTTTACCCCCCTCCTCTTTAGTGCTTTCTATGACCACATGGGAATGTTAACAGTTGCCAAGGGCCCAGAACTGGTTCATTCTGCCTCTCCTGTTGCATGTTGGAGATGTAGCTTTTTGAGGTGTACATTGGGTGCCCCTTGGCATATGAAGATGCATGCAGTAGCTGTCCTTATGACCTCCTCCAGATTAAGCATTCACTCTTTGCAGCAATGGGTGTAACAGGTTGTGTTCAGCACATTTTATTGTTTGCTCAGGCCCAGTTCTATGGCAATCAGTAAGAAAACTGAGCAAAAAGAATCAAGTCTTGGAAGAGTGAATTTGAAAATGCTGCTGTCCAGATCTGTGTTCCTGTGTATTTCTAGCAGAGCTGTAATTGCTTTTTAAAATTGTTGTTACATGAGTAAGAGCTTGGTACTGTGTGAGAATGGAGCCCATAGGACCCCTCCTTCCACAAATTTCCTTGTTAGATCTAAGCAATCAACCATATTTTTTTTATGTTAAAGGCTCTAAGAAGCTTCCAGTTTTCATGTGAACAGGCGATGTTACCCGAGACCCCTTCATCTTCAGGTTTGTGTTTGATTGTCCCTGTAGAGGCTTTCCCTCCCAAAATTATTTGAGAATGGGCTGAGGGAGAAATCAGCTGTTTCAGGGGATGTGTATGTGTGGGATATGACTGAAGTGAGGGTGGGCTCTATGAACTCCTCAGTCTTTTGTTCTGTTTAAAATTACTTTTTTATCTTGGTTTCTTCAGCTGCTGTTGTGGCTATCCTATCAGTGGCTATAGGATGCCACTATTATTTAAATCATTCACAGTGGTGTTTTGTGATCTCTTCTGGCTTGATGATTGAGCATTTCAGTGGATCTGAACACCTGAGTAAAACTTCTCATCCTCTCTGACTGATTTAAAACTGACGGTCGAAAAGATCAGCATAGACTTCTTATGTATTAATCAATTTTGCTATGTTTTAGTATACTGGTGAATGTAACTTTCTTTCAAGGTTACTGCCTTTTTTTTTTTTTTTTTAACCTAAAGTCTTTCACCTTTCCGCAGTTCATGCTCTGAGGCCAGCTGACATTAAAACAGTCACTGCAATAGGAAGTCTGCAAAGAGTAAGTACAAGCGGGAAGTGTGCTGAACGTGACCCATTTCCTCCATTGTGACTCTGTGATGAGGTGACGATGAAGTGAGCTGATGATGTAGTTTGGGGTCCCAGTTAGTGCATTTAGGACTTGAATCTTTCCACAAGCATCAAAGACTTCTGGTGAAAAATGACTGGAAATACCTGCTGTTCGGTGTTCCAGTATACCCTGAGTCTAAAAATAGCCATCTGACTTTGCGCAGGAGGAAATGTGATCGCAGTGTTCTTGGAAAAGAACAATTATATTTGATGAGAGTGCTTGGATTTTCCTAACAATGAGCAGAACAGATCAAATAACTGTAAGAAGCAGCTGGGAAAACTCAAACTGGAAATACGTACAATTTTGGTGATCACCATTAGAACAAATTATTGAGAAATGCAGTAGATTTTCCATCCTGTTAAAGTGTTTTCCGCAGAGACTGGTTTCCTATCTAGAAGGCAGAAGCTCTAGAAGCATCACAAAGGTATACTTCTGATGTATAAATCAGTGAGTAAAGTTCTCCTGCCTGTTCTAATACAGTCAGATTTGGATGATCTTTGCTTATTTTAATAGCTGGAAGCAAATATCTGAATAGATTTGGGGCCCAATTAAATGCATTTAACCACAATTCTCAAGTTTTGAGGAAGTATAGAAATGCATGTTGGGCAAAAATTGGTAGCCGTTGCAGGGACTACAACTGCAAAGAAATGGGGGAGGCACTCCCTTGTCACAAAACAAGTCTCAAATTTGAGGTGGTATTCATCAAGACATCATACTTTTCCTTGGGATGAAAGCTTTCCGTTAGAAAATCAGCACTCCTGGACTCCACCTCCATCTTTGGAAGAAAATTACTGTCCTAAATGCAAAGGTGCATCCATATCAGGCGGATGGCCCTTTAGAGCCAGTCTTTTTTTGTGTTAATGTCTTTGTTGCTTCTGGATGTTGCCACAGAAAAACATACAAATGATCTTCTTTTAAGGAATGTCTACTTTCCTACAGCAAACATCTCTGTCACTGTCTCCTCCTCAGACTCTTTGAAATCAATGAACTTCCTCTGCTTATGTTTAGGGTTGTTTTTTTAGTAGACATCATACTGGCTGAGTGCCATTCCTGTAAGTTATCTAAATGACTTCAGGTTGCTTTCCTTGTTAAAAAGGTGTAGATCCAGAGAAATTTGGTTAGAACAGCGTTTCTTTTGACCAAATCTGTGTTCAACTTGTCACTTTTATACCATATGTAATAAATTCATTAATGAAAGCAGTAACTAAGAAAGGATTATCAGACTATGCAAATGGACTGTAATAAGGAAGCTCTGGAAAATAATTTAAATCTGTGAGTAACTGCAACACAATGGAGAAGAGTATGTAGAAAACAATTTTACCTATAACTGGAGTGGAATACGGTAGGGTAACAATGTTTGTGGAGCAGCTAGTGTTCCCTTTGCTTAATGCTATTCTTATTGCTTGCGTGTTCACAGACACCAGGATCTGGCATACATCATGAGGATTTACTCCAAAGGTAACAATGAATTGTTAGCATTGATAAGCGTTACGATACTAATTTATGCAGTATCACAGTGCAGGAATTAGACCCAAGAAATTCTTATTGTTGTTTTCTAGAGAGGAGGAGAAAGCCTGTGTAAACTCTAAAGGATTTTGAGACACTGGATCCTTCCCAATCCTTAGTCAATAGAATTTCTTTGTACTTATGCAAGATATGGAACTACCTTAGGCTTGCAATAGCCTTGATTAAGAATTGCGGTTCCACGATGGATTCTAGGCAGTAAATATTATCATTAACTAGTTAGAGATCAGAAAGCGGAGATTTATCAAAGCAAAGAAAGAACCCAGGAGTCCTGATAGCCTATCCTCTGCTTGAATGATTCCCAGTGCTTCATGGATAAGCCTTACCTCATTTTCTTCTTTCCTGACCCCTTAGCGGATATAAATCAGTAAGTGAACGTATGGCTAAACCTTGTAGATGCAAGTCTGTGTAGCTCTTTTGAGTCATAACATTCCAGATGAGGATTTGGCCCTGCACTAACCAACTTTAAAAGAGTAATTTTTTTAAATGGTTGCACAAACATCCGTGTCCACTTGTATGTGGGTGAACGTAGAGAGGCTGCTGCATTGCTTTTACATATGCATAAGCACAATTACTGCAACACTGAGAGTGTACAGAGGCACAAAGAATTGAGATCCAAGACTGTGTTCTTAGTCAGCAGTAGCTGATGACATGATGGTTTTGGGGAGGGAAAGGCTCCATTCTAAATTTCAGCAGCTGCTGTGAATAGGCACTCTGAGCTGCAGCATAGCTAATAAGAAATTGAGGCTGTGCTATAATATATTTTTTTCTTTGAGAAATGGAGTAGCAGCAACTTCCTGTTTTCTCTTCCCTTTCTACAGCACAGGAAAGAGCCTCCTCGAAGTAAGCGTGGAAACTTTAGCAGGTGCGTCTTGCTGTCACACTGAAACTTGAGCAAATTGATTGAAAGGGACACTGGCAGGAGCTCCAGTGTTTTGCTGGGCTGCAGAGTGGGTGCAGCAGAAGCACACTATAGGGGTGTAAGGGAAGCCTGAGGGACAGTGTACTCAGGGGACGTGAGTACAGCCAGTCTGAGTCATCTGTGCTGGTTTTAAAGAGTCTGTCTGGGTAGACAAATCAGGTTGAAGAAGCGATGCTGTAGGCTGCTGTAAGAGCCCTACATGCCCAACTACCCATGCCTGAGTCCCTGCCGGTGTGTGCTTGCTGCCCATGTTAGCCCAGTGAAATCTTGTGTGGGTTTAGCTGTGCAATACTCTTTCCACTGCCACATGTTCAGGATTTACATGGGGGCTGCTATAGATGCACCACATAGGTGAGTTCATCATCTATCAGCTGGTTTTAGCTGTGTCTGAAGGAAGCCTTGACTTGCTTGAAGGTTGTTTCAAATAAAACTTTCATGTCCGCTGAAATGCTGAGTTGAGTAATGGTTAGCTCCCCACTACATCTTCTTCATAGTGTCTTAACGTCATCTCCATTTCCCTGCGAAAGGGGTTCAAAACCTGGCAACTCCTCAGTGCTTCAGGAGGCTGCCTCTGGGTAGCCCTTCCCTGGAGCTTAATTTCTGTGGCTGCCTGTGCTTAAATCTGCCAACGCTACTTGTGTCTGACATGAGAGATGGGGATGGAGGTTTCTAACCCGAGTCTGGAGGCAAACTTGGAGGTCAAACTTCCACTTCAGAAGGTGAGGAGCAAAATCGGCAAGAACAGCTGCAGAGGGGCTCAGTGTACCTGTCTTGCGTGCCAAGAGATCCTCAGACTTTACGTTTTCTGTCTGCTTTAGTTCTGTTGTGTTTATAGTGAAACTGCAGAGTAGCAGTCCCTTGTATGCAGAAATTGCCTAACCTGTGTATGTCATTCAGCTCTCATTAGCAGTTTTAATCCCTCGGTCCTACACCAGTCTCCTCTATCTGGCACAAAGGGAGCAACATCAGACAGTCAAGCCATGTAAGTCTGAGGGGGGTTTTGTCTGCGCAGTTCATTTACAGCTGGAAAGGTGGAAGATGGAAGCCATTGATGCTGAAGCACTTAACTGGACACAGAATATGTTCAGTACTGGCAGAAGCTGCGCAGACCATGCTACTGTGGCTCAATTGTCACCTCTCAGAAGCAGGAGGAACAAAGTCCACTGTGCTCTTTGGGGTCTGGAGCACCTGCCTTAACATCCGGCCTCCCTCTTTATAGCTGCAAAACAAATTTTGGGGCTCAAATAAAATTAGAGGTGTGCCTACCAACATGTGTCTGCTGTTTTCATCTAAGTGCACGTGTCTGTAAGCGAGATACTTGAACATGAGCTAATCACCCCAGGCTCTCTGTGTAGAACAGTCAAATGTCTAATCTCAACACATTTAGGATAGACAAGATTAATCCCACCTGAAGTCTCAGATGTTGATTTAATGGTAAAAATCAGCCAAAGCTTTACCCTTACCGATGCCTTCATAGTTTTTCTTTTCCTTTCTGCTTTTCAGAGACCTCCTGCGTCAAGCTGAAGAAATAGTGAAGCTCATGAAAGAGAATCAGGTTTGTCTAAAGCACATGATGATTCAGCGTGGTGTGAAGCAGAAAAGGGGAGAAATGCGATGAAATACTTTGAAAAGATTTTTGAGTGCTGCTTAAAATAGAAAATACCATTTCTTGAGGTTAACGGACTTTAGTCTTTCTGTCGTAAATAAGAATCAATTCTGTACCTTTCAAGTACAGAGATTTGTTCTTGAAAGTATCCCACTTGGTTTATGTTTGTCAGAGTGGCTGAAGAGCTTGGTAGGGAAGCCAATGTGTTTGTTTTCCATTGGTTAAGGATGTGAGACCTCTGCTAGCTGTGCTCCGTAACTGTGCCAGTGTTTCTGAGAAGCCAACCCAAAATAATAGTTCTCAGTATTTGTCTCTTCAGTTTCCTCTTAGTCTTTTAGCATTATATTTTCAAAAAGGGCAGTGAAGACCCAGATATGCTTTGGCTGATGTCAGTGGTTGATGCTGGTGAGAGCTTGAGTTATCACTCACGGCTGAGTGCTTTGTAAATCCCATCCTGGAGTTTTACGCATTCGTTTTGCTTCTATTCTTAACCCCAAGGCATGTTATTTTGTAAAATGGTCCTGACATAATGGGAAACTGTAATTGCCAAGGCGATTCTGCTGTTGGCTCTTCGCTCTACACGGAGCCCGTTGGACTGTTTGTACATGGATTTAGCATGCATTTTTGTGGAACTGAGTGGTTCTACCAATGCTCTTCAGGATTGGCGAGAACTGCCTAATAAACATAGCACAGCTGAGTGGGACTTTAGCTCTCAGATTTTTGCTTGAGTCTTCATCCCACTAGTGTTACCCAATCTCAGCAGTTCAGGAAGATTAACCCTGTCAGCAAGCTGCAACAGTGACGGAAAGAAGCAGCATCAAGCTCTGTGCTAAGCTGTGCATGCCCATCTTTTCCAATAGACTCTAATGGCAGCAGCAATTTCTGGCTCTAACCTGAGCTTTTTATAGGTGTGTGTTCAGCTTTAATCGCAGCATTTGTGGCCTAACCATCCATTTGCTGTCTCCTGTTGGGAAAAGCTGGATGGTTTGTCAAAAGGAAGTGATCAGGGTGGCCAGGGTTGGGTCATGGTCTACTGCTTGGTATTGCTGATTTAAAGCCATAGCAAATCTTGTGTGAGAAAGGAAAATAGCAAATAGGTCTCTTATCATCCTATTCCTTTCAATTATATCTTTTTTTTTCCTCCTAGATGATGGACTTCCAAAATGACTGGAAACTGATCACAGTTTTTTTTAGTGCTGAAAACCCGTGCTCTTCCTGTGCCTCCACACAACTGGTAAGCTTTTCATGGGTTGGTTTAGCAGTCAAGGCAGGAGATTATGAGACTTTTCCCAAGTTCTGCTCTCTGCCATAGTGAACCAAAGCAGTAGCTGGTTCCAGGACATTGGAATGACTCTGCCCAGTGATGTAAGCACCTGGAATGCTTTTTTTTTTGTGTGTTTATAAACGTGTACTTAATTTGTGATCCTAAGTCCGAGATGCCTTAGTCTTTTCCACCTTCAAGTCTAAAGATACTTTTCTTCCTTATCTCTGTCTTTTTTTTTTTTTTTCATAGGCTAAGTTGTCTAATTATAGGCAGTTAAATTACAAGACTAGTGCCATGTTTTGTTTTTTTTTCTTGGCGCTGGCTACGGCTGAATCCAGAACATAGTGGTTGTTGGTAACACTTCAGTGCACAGCTCAACACACAGGGTTTGTGACTCTTGGCAAATTGATAACTTTGTTTTTTCTACTAGTTTTGATGGCATTTCTCATCTCATTTACAGAAGAGCTGCATATTGGACAACCTGGAAAAACTTAAAGCTGCCTTGGACTTTTTGTATAAAAAGGTAAGATTTATTCATCAACCTTGAATACCTGAATCCTTTGCTGATTTTTCTAGTCTCCCTTACTGGACATGGGCTTGTACGACTGTTCAGGTGATGTAGAACACCAGTTTCATTGACTTCAATCCACTGGCTTCATTTGTTGTCAATAAGTGTTTTACTCATGCTTTTAAGCTGACGCATGCAAACAGAAAGGATGGGCAGGTAACTGCTCTGTTTTGCAACACAAGCTGATGTACCACTCAGTCTGGTGGGTTGATTTTTTTTTTTTTTAAGTGATTTATATTAAAAATGGAGTACATCTGTCTAGGTCTGAAAGTCATTCATGTTTAGGAGAGCTGTTTGTGACAATAACTGATATCTAATTACTGGATGTATGGAGCTACCTAGGCCGTGTACAGGCTGCTAACTACCTGGTGATGACTTTTACAGACCAGGGAAAACACCCATTACAAATGTGTAATGGATCTTTTTTCCTATTAAGTGTTCATTTTAAGATCTCAGCATTTCTAAAGGTTTTCTAGCTGGCTGAGCTAAGAATTACCTACTTATCTAGGATAGTTTCTGGGAAATGCTCTGCAGTGAGTCTACTAACAAATAGTAGACTAGATGCAGATGTATCGCTACTAAAGCAGACTATTAACTGTTTATCTGAAGTATTTCAATAGCGTCTTCCAAGAATTCTGTTTGCTGGATTGAAGGCCTAAAGGGTATCCTAAACCTGCTATGGTTTGGTTGCCTTGGGCCGCAACCACTCGTTTTTCTCAGACTGATTTCAACAAATGTTGTGTACAGGTGAAGTTCCACCTACGCATTCTCTTCAGATTCTCTCCAATATTATTTCTATAATCTGTTTATGTGCACTTGTAAAAGTTGAAATATCATTATGTAAATGGAAGTTTGCTTTCTGCTTGGGGGAGAGGTGAGGCAGGATGCACGAGTGCTTATGCTGTTATACAGGATGTTTCATCCCCAGCTTTGCATTGGTACATTACTACAAAAATGGCAGTTCCTAATTCATTTGAGGTCAGTTTGGTTGACTGGTGTCAACGTACTGGTTACATAAAATGTATTGGTGGGTCTCAGTCAAGAAGTCATGGTCACAAGTACTTCGTGAATGATGATCAACATTATTCTAGATGGCAGGCATAGGAGTAAGGTTCAGGATGGAACTGGCAAGGGCTTAGATTATTGATTTTATGCTGGCAGAATCCCAGGCCAGAGGTAACACATGTGAAGCTGTAGACGTAATTTACCATTATCACTATTTGTGGATCTTTAATTGCAAATATAACATGATTAATTTATACTGTCACTGCAGGTGCCCAAAGCCTTCGTAAATTTGGTGGATTACACTGAGCTGATAACATCCTCTCCTGCATGCCAAGGTTACAATAATACCAGGTAACATTCCTTTAAATTCTTGACACTGTCTCCCACTAGTTTTCAGATATGTACTTTATAACTGAGGTAGAGTCTTCTGAACAGTTTTTCTGCCCTTAATATAAAAGTATGTGACAGATTTTAGGACTCCGCTTTGCTTCTGACAAACTTTCTCTGCAAGGCATATTTTTGCCAGGAAGAGTAGGTGCTTTTAATCCTGCCAACTTGGATAGCATATGTTTAAATATTGCACGCTGTGGTTGTGGTGGATGGACCGTGACTAGCAGCCACAGCCTCTCACTCACTTCCCCTTTTACCAACCCCCAGCAGGACAGGGGAGAGACTAGGAAGAATGAAAGCAAGAAATCTCACGGGTTGAGATAAAAGAAATTTAATAGGTAAAAGAAAAAGAAGGGGGAAATAAGTTACACAAAAGTGATTGCTTGCCACCTCCCATGAGTGGAGTGAAGTCCAGCCAGTCTCCAAGCAACAGTGACCTTGGAAGCCAAAGCACCTCTCCTCTTCCTCCTCCACCTCAATTTTTGTTGCTCAGCATGATGTTACATGGTATGGAATATCCCCTTGGCCAGTTCAGGTCAGATGTCCCAGCTGCGTCCCCTCACAATCTCTTGCCCACCCCCAGCCTAATCTCTGGGTGGGTCAGAGTGGGGAAAAAGAGAAAGCCTCAATGCTGTACAAACACTGTTCAGCAACAGCCAAAGCAATGGTGTGTTATCAACAGTTTTAGCCACAAATCCAAAACACAGCACCATATGGGCTGCTATGAAGAAAGTTAATTCCATCCCAGCCAGACCTAGTACTGTGATTTTGGTCACAAGACTGCACAGTCTACCTACCCCCAGCTCTTTAGTCAGTGCTACTTCTGCCCTGCAACTCTCGAGCTAGAAACTCTGAAGGCTCTTTAAAAGTTTAACTTTTTAGGTACCCACATTTGCAAAAGGAATAACTGGTCTTAAAGCGCATTGTTAGGCTTTGCGAAAGCTACTACTTGGGTTTAGGGTATGGTACGAGGGAGGACACCTAGCTTGTTAAGTCCTTATAGTAGCTGCATGCCTAGATGCTTTCATCCATCTCTCTTTCTCAGTATCTTGTAACAAAAGTGTGAGTAGTTATGTCCTAATTTAGTACAGAGTAGGAGTGTGCACATGGACAGTTATGATGGAGTAGTTACAGCTGATGAGATTACACTCCATCTTACTCCACAATAATTTTTTTCCTGTGCCTGTGGCATAAGCACCATATGTACTAATATAGTCATCCTGAAGTGTTTCACAAGCTTTGCACGTATACAACCAGGGAGACGTTCCATCAATCAAGGAAGGCGTCTGGCTGCTGCATAACCACATGCTTAACAACAAGTATAAGCAGAGGAGAAGTTTTCCTTGTCAAAAGCAATTGTGTGGAGCATTCTAGCTTATTTCTCGTGCACAGGCACTGAGAGGAAAAATGTGCAACAGGTAGATGAGAGGTTGAAAAGATGGCTTGAGGAATATGGGCTTTGCTTATATTGAAGGCCTTGAAAAACAAAATGAAATAGATCTAATTTTTTTTTCCTCTGAGGAATTTTTGTATTTCCTCCTCAACTTAAGGGAATTTACTTTCTCATTGTCAGTGTGCTCTTGTGTAGCTATGTTTATCTGGTTGAACAGTTCCACCAGTTTGCAAGCCAGGTATTTCAGTGTTTGGTAAACTCCTGGGTTCACCTCAGCCTCAGGCCCAGATCGTCTCCCAGATAAAGGTCTTGGGATTTGGCTACCAAGTCCTCATTTTGAACTGTGCTTTGAGAGAAAAACATAAACCTATGTCTAAGAGGAAAGTCTTAGAGGAAAGTAGCTGACACTCCCAGTGCCATGTCAGTACCTAACTTTAGGCATTGAAGTTTGGGACACAAGAGGGACTTAAAGTTCTGTCCTTTATTAGTTTCTTACTAACTAGAAGTGCTGTCTGCAGTAAAAGTAGTGTGTGAACCACATTTTTAGGCATATAACTCTCTTCATGTATTGCATGAGGGCCTTCTGTTAGGCTTAGGTAAGATTCTGGTCCTGAGTTCATATTACTTTTACTTACCAGCAGTGATAAAAGCCCTTTAACAGAAAACTCCCATTTTATAGGTTTATCTAGAGTTCTGTGAAAATGAGAGTCTGATCCTGACAGGTACTTACTGCAAATCCCACAAAAAGTTTTCTCAGATTCCAGTCCATCCAGGCATTTTCAACTGAGTATATCATTGCTCTAACCAGACTAATCCTAACTGTATCTTATATTGTTCCTGTCTACAGCCTTGGTAGAAGGTCTGAGTTCTCCAACTAGCTGCAGAAATACGCAGTATGCATATCTCGCCTTGCAGGTCAGAAATTTGGCTGAGATTGGCTAGCTGTTTGACAGTGCCTGGCCATTCTTCAGCATATATAAGCTTTTGCGGTACTGAGCTTCCATCCGCATTTCTAGATGGAAGTCTTGTTGCCAAATACTAAGGCAGAAGTTCTTGTGGAAGTATTCTGAGGGTGTTCAATTTTCCTATGTGACTGTAGAGAGGGAAATGTTTGAAAACTAGTGCAGCTGCTATTTTAAGCCTGATCATGCTGCTAGCTTGTGAGATCCTGTGCTAATCAAAGTCTGGCATATTTGTCATCTGTCATCATTTGTCATCTTGCTGTCAAATCAAGAAGCATTCCAAAGCTCTGGACATGGCAATATACGTCATTCTACGTTTATATCAAAAATTAGATTGTTCCATGTAGCTTTCTCAATATATGCAACAATTTAGTCTTCAATATATGCTTGTCAGTGGCTTAGAAGAGTTCATGTTATCTGTCTTGTTTATTGAGAGTTCATGAAGCCTTTCATGGTTTTCATTCTTTTCTGCAGCAATCCAGGCAGGAATCAGTGCAATTGTGTTGGTGAACACTCCACATTAGATGATAACATATTGAGGTGGTCCTATCAGGTATGGCATCTTCTGTGTTCCTTGGCTCTCATATTGCTAGGCATGTCATTTCATTTTCTAGATTGGACTGAAGTGAGGAGGTAGGGAAGGAATAGCAGTGAGGAAGTTGAGTAACAGTCTTTTTACCACATGCCCACAGCAATCCTGACCCCATTTCTTACATCAGGAACATTGGAGATAAGCTCTGTCTATACCTGAGTGATCTTGGTATCTCATGAAGTTTCTAATGACTATATAGCTTTTGGCAACCTAGGATTTGTTGTATCCCATCAGAGAAACGATCTGTCTTGTTCAGTAACCTGTCACGTGATTTAGAAGACAGAAACTTTATGTTAAGACAAAGACAGTTGTGCTGGAATTCCTCTTAAAAATGATAGGGAGGCAATAAGCATGGTATTTCATTGCCTTGCTAAGCTTGCTGCTCTTTCAAAGAAAGGTATGGTAAATCAGTATAGCTTTCTCAGAGCTACAAGGAGTCTCCAATTATTGTGTAAGATGATTTCATTAAAATACTGTCTTTGTTCTGGATTACAGAATTTGATTATTGTGGTTTATTAGGGATGGAGATAATCTTATTCACTTTAAGACCTGACGAACTGCACATACATTACACTCTCTACCTGATAATACTCATCTGTTTAAATGGTTTTCTATTCAGGATGCTTGGGAAAAACTGCTGGAGTCTGAGAGGTATGATCAAAAGGAAGATTTCACTGTCGTTCTTCAGCCTTCTTTCCAAGAAAGAAATCTGCTGCTCAGACCAGTGAGTAAACCTGAGTTGCTCCATTCTTTCTGGACTGTATCTGCTGAGATTGAGTGCAATATTCAGCTGGTTCTTTCCTGTCTAAGCTGTGTGTAATGCCAGGAGACAAGGGTAGTCGGACACATGCAGAACACACCTCAGGATCAGACATGGAGGTCCTGAGAGTGGAGCTTGCTTCAGACAGTGTCAGTCAGAGAGCCTGTGTTTCTTGAATGCTATGTTCCTTGGAGAAATCGAGTCATGGCACCTTTGTAGATTAGGTCATGAGTGTCTGGAAACTGTCAGTGCTGCCAATTTGTCCGTATCTTTGCAGTCATCAGCTCATTCATCCCTGATCATGATCATGTGTGTTTGGAAACAAAGGCAAAAAGAAGGTAACAAGAAGTATTTAAAAAAGGAGGGGGAAAGATAAAGGTTTTGTAAAATCTGTTGGAAAGTAGAGTTACCTCCCTGCAATGAGGTTAATGCAGTCGGGGAACCTTGGAATTAATTTTGTCCAGATTTTGTATTTGGTATAGCCAGTGGGGAATGAATATAGATAGGGTTGCCTGGGATGTCAGACATAATTTTGCCACGGGTGATCTACAAAGGGAAGTTCAAAGCTCAAGGTTGTCTGAAACCTGGCAATGAAAAGCAAAAATATTACTTACTAGATGATTGTTCACTCAGAGCAAGGTATCAAAATCCAACACACAATATTAGGTGGTGATTTGTAAAATAGGTTGGTGGTAAGTCTTGGTCTGGCTCCTGGGCATCATAACAGCTCCTTGAATTTGTGGTAATTCCATTGCTCTCCTTAGCTCAGTATCAGAATAAAAAGGACTGGGAGAAGAAATTTGTTTTCCAGGAAGGTTGGGATTTGCTGTGTTGCGAAATGTTTCTTTTCTGCTTTGTCGTCTTACGCTGGGCTTGCTTTGTCAATGGTTGGCCCGTATGCAAATGGCAGACTTTTAACGTTCAGGGCATTACTTTTTCTCTTAGTAAATTGCTCTGTTACTGCCTTAAATGCCATCTTATGTCATAGATGGATTCTTAATTTCTTCTGATTTGTGGTACACCTAGAGGCCACCACGTGCAATCTTCCAAACCCTTCCAACATCTTCCAACAGTAACTTTCTTTTAAAAATAAGTATGATCTCTTCTGCATGCTCCCACTTTTTAAATGCACGTAAGTGTTAGCTAGAGGTGTTGTTTATTCCAAATCAGTCATGTGATCACGTCTGCATGTTTCCCTGATCTCCTATATGTCACTATTGTGGTTGTGCTTTGCTGTTGCTCTGGTCGTCTCGTCCTGTTGATGTGCAGTCCCTTCACTGCTACCTTACAGCAGTAAGTACAGCAATCACTTTGAGGAACAGCATCTGTTCTATCTTAACACACCAGTAGTAACTGAGATCAGCAACAAGTGGCTTAATTAGAGTATCAGAGATTGATGTTCTTGTGGATATCAATATTATTTTATAGAATGAGACCTTTTGTGGCTGAATGTCTCACCTTTTCATATTCTTCTTTTCTCATGCTGAAATGCTTTCTCTTTCAGGGCAGGGATGGTTTCATTACCACATCAAAGACACAAGTAGAAGCTCTGGAAGAAGATTATATTTTCATGGCTGTGGGTCTCTGGAACAACATGGTGAGCAGTACCACAAACACTGTTGCTTACTGGACTTAGTACGCATGCTTGGTAGCAACTCCATACTACCCAGACTGAGTAGCAAGGAGGGAGGGGAAGGAAGAATGTAGGAAAGAAACATCCCATGACTGCTATTCTCAGCTATGCAGAGAGACTGCTCTCAAATAATACTAAGGCAAATCTCTTGCTCTTCTGTGGCTGCTACTTACTATCGAGACCTTTTTTGAAAGGTTTCCAAAGTAACCCTTTGGGAAGTCTCAGGAAGTAAATGACCTGTGACAGATGACAGACTCTTCTTTTGCTAGTCTTGCCTCTGTGATACAGCGGCACAGTGACAACTGAGGCTCGTCCTAGCCTGAGACTATAGCAATTATGCTTTTCTGTCTCCTCTGTTCTGTATCGATTCCCTTCATTACTAATGAGACTCATAAGGTTGTCTCCTCCTTAACCACCATCCTTCTGCTGTTGTTTCTTATACTAAAAAGGTGATAGATGGCCTTGAGGAGGTCCTATTAATTCCTCGAGAGCTGGATGTCCTACCCAGCTGAGGAAAGCCAACAAATGGTGCCTTCTAATGCGAGGGAGAGTGTGTCTGAGAGAAACCTGGACCCTCTGACCCACTCGAGCTTGAATGCAATGACCAGATCTGTAGGAGGCTGTTTCCTTCTGCAGGCTTGAGCTGCTGGCAGACAGCATTTGTGTGTGTGACTGAGTGGATGCACGTACAGCTGGAAGGGTTTACATTTTAAAATTGATGATGGGGGCAAGTGAAGGAACAGGAGTTGCTTTTCAATATGAATGAGACAAAAAAGCAGGCACATGGGTTTGGGCTCCCCAGAGCAAAGTAGGATGTTTCTGCTTAGTGCATATTATGTTTGGATATGCCCTGATATTGGTGGTTTTGAATAAGATGTTGATTTTACTGTTCCTTCTGACTTAGAAACTTAAAAAATGTTCTGCTTTTGTTTTTCTAATAATCTTCTCATAACACATATAATTCACTTTAATTAAAAAGAATCTGCAATGGCCAATTATGTTAAAGACAAAAGACTTACTTTTTTTGCTTGTTTTGCGGTCCATCTGTTATTAAGATTTTCATCTGAAAGCACTTGCTATTCCTGTGTCTGTCCAAATTATCCTAAGCATGAAGGGAAAAAAGTCTATACTGTAATGGCATTTTAGTAAACTGCATTTTAAATAAATCCATGCAGATTGGCATGTTCTTGTTTCCTTTTATGCTAATTCTGGCTGTAGTAACACTGTTGTAGCCCTGATCGTTTAAACTTGCAGGATTTGGAGGAAGAGTCTTTTATTCAACCAGATGATGTAATAGAAAAATCCTACAGTCACTCTAATAAAAGATATTGTCTTTTAGTTAATGCTAGAAGGACTTTAGTTAGTCAGTAGGAGCCAAAGAGTTAAAAATTGATCAACTGTTGAATCTCTAACCTTGGAATCAATGTGCTGCATGCAGTTATCTCCTTTGCTGTTATCTATGACATTCCTCGTGATAATGTCAAAGTTCCTACCTCAGTTCTTCTATCATAAAATAGATGCCATAAGATGCACATTGGCTTCTTTATTATTCTTTTGCCTTGGCCTCACTAGGCAATTAGTTGCACTAGTTAGATGAACACAGCAGACTCCAAAAGTCAGGTTCCTGACTGTTCCTGCAGTTTTCTTCTAAAAAGAGTGAGTGAGCCCATGTCTCGGTGTCCCTTTCAGTATTGTAGATATTTACCTAGATCACACAATTACTATCACCTAAACATGATCTGTAAGATATTAGAAAGCAGTGGCATATCCTCCTGAGATACTAACTGTTATAAATATTGAAGCAAGTCAGGAGCAAGCAACACAAAGTATGAATATCCAATTTGCTGGGAAAAGTGGCCCTTTACATCTGCTTAGCATGGTTTTTCAATCAGAAAACTTTTAAAATGAAATGCTGAATATTCTTTCAGCTAGTGCAGAAAATGAATGCTTTGGACTGGAGAGGGACCACCGTACTGCCAGTTTGCCAGCCTGTTTTGTGCCTCTCTGGTGGGAGTTGTTTGGGTCTAACTGAACCAAACTTGTCAGAATCTGAGATCTAACTGTGGTGATAGATCAGCCTGAACTGCTATGTTTTCTAGGGCTTATCAGTTGGAAACTGACCTCCAGCATTGAGTAATGTCCTTCCTTTTTTATCAGATTCTGCGATTAGCAGAGTCCATGTGCTTCTAATGGGCTTCACTTTAATTTTTTCCCATTTTTAATTTTTTCTTTTTTTTTTTTCATTTTCCATTTTTTGCTTTTTTCTATGGCTTCTTACTGTCCAGCTTTTTAGATTTCAATTTATGCAGAATGCCAATACGAGGCATCTTGAATATTTTTTTGTAAGGATTTGTGATGGTATCGTCCCCATTCCAAAACAGCTACGTTGCCTCCTTCAGATCCAGGCTCTGTAGAAGGGGGTTTCTCTCCTGAAGTTTAATAACTCATGCAAACATACTCAGTTAACCCAGCACTGATTTCTCTTTCCTGCCCTCTCTAATTTTTACACATAGCCTGCAACAAATTCCTTCTGTCCCTTCAGAAGATTTTTTTTTTTTTCTTTACAGCTTCTGCCAGCAGAAGAGCCTTCCTCTTTCCCTCTGCTTCATTTTTCTGTCCATGTTTCCCCCTTGTCTGCATAGGCTTTGTTTTGCCTCCTGGTCTCTGTCCTTGAGCATCCTGTTCTTTGCTGTGTTACTCTATTCTTGTCACTTTAACTGCTAAGAGCATTTTGTGGAAATAGCAGAGGTGATAAATTGTGTAACTGTCGGGGCAGTTACCCAGTCTCAGGCAGTGACCATGCTGGGGAGCCACCAGAACCAGAGAATTGTCATAAAGGAGACAAATACCAACTTTGCTTTATTTCAGTGTTTTTCCTCAGTGTGAGGTGGTTTCTCTAGTGAGGGGACAGCCTAGGTGATCTGGAGGAAGAGCAAAATGTGGCAAACCACATCTTGCTACTGGTTTGAAGGGAGGCTACAGGAATGGTAGTATTCCCTTCACAATACCTTTTCCCCTCTGTTTTCCTGCTTTTTCTTTGTTTTAGTGGAATTTTCTTAGTACAGCTGGCAATCATTGTACAGGCACCTCTCTCGGTAGGTTCCTTGTCTGCCTGTGATGATACTCTGGCATGATGTAAAAGTAGATGATATGAAAGATGCTTTCCGCATAGGAAGCGCTGGCAGGTGTCCTCACACAGTATAGGTCATTCTAGTTATACTGGGAAGCCCAGCTAATGGTTTATGCTGACTTCTTTAAAAACAACACAAACCAACCCACAATGCAGTATTGGGAACTGATAGGAAATCAAGATTGTGACTTGCCAGGCAGCAAACACAGCAGAATCAGGAGGTGCCAGCGAACTGCCTTTGGAGAGTTTCCCTCCTCCTGCTGTCTGCCAGCCTGCCTTTACCTTGTTTGGAGGCTTAGTACCAGCCTTGGAATGATTACCTGCCTATTGACCAAAGGGCAAAACCTTGAAAATCTAGTGGCAGTCGTCCGTTGGACTGCACTTCAGTCTGCTGAGAAGAAGCTGAGCTAGCATGTGTTAAGGAATTGTCCTAGGCATGGCTAGATATTTCATTAAAGCATTTCTAGCTAACTAGGAACTGTGCAATTCATATACTAAACATGTCAGAGAACAGTCAGCAAAATGACATTGGGTACCTAGGAAAAGCTGAGAGAGGTTGGTTGTTTACTTGGACAGCTTTTATGTTTACCACAGAGAGCCTAATTCATTAATTTTGGCAAATGCCTACAACGTTACCTCTGAAAATATATCTGGGGGCAAAGCTCCTTTCATGTGTGTAAAGAACTTAGACAAGAAGCACTTGCTCTTGTGTTTGGCATTCTTTTGTGTAACAGAAAAGACCACAAAAAAACCCATCTGCCAGTCAAGAGAAAAACCGAAACCAGGCAAGAACCCGAATGGGAACAGCACCACAAGAGGCTGCCCGTGCCTCTCTTCTGTGTGCAGGGGTTTACTTAGGGACTTAGAAACTGCTACAGTACCAGAGCACACTTATAACTATCCTGCATGAGAGATATGCTAGAAATCAGGGGAGGTTTTGGCTGACCACAATGCAGACTTGGTGCCCCATTTTCTGAGCAGGACCTTGCAGCTCTGCTGCATGGGAGCTGTCAGTCTCTGCTGGGAGAACAGTGTTTCTGAGCCATCTGGAATGAATTGCCTCCTGGAGAAATTTGTTCTCATCACCTAACTCCCAGTGACATACAGGTGTCTAATACTTGTTTGAAACTCACTCCTAGCCAAGAAATACCACCGTTGTCCCATGTTCTGTAGGATCATTCTGTGCTGGAAGAAGAATGTTTTCTTTTAAGAATGTCATTAAATAGCTCCTTTGTTTTGTCCAAGGAGGATGAGAAAGTACCAGCTCCCAATGTATCTTTTCTCTGAGCTTCATTATTTTGTGTGTTTCAGGGATGTCCCTTTTATTCATATCTCTCTCAAAAAAGCACCAGTTCTGTTTCTTCAAATGCTTCTTTCAAAGAATATCTAGCTCTGTAAACCTCTTCTCTATTTCTCTGAATTTTTCCATTATTTTCGTTGATGGAACAACCAAAACAGAATATAACATCCCTGCCCAGAATGTGCCGGTGACATCAAGCCTGTTATTGCTGTATTTTTCAGCGCCTTCAATCCTATTTCTTCTGCAGTCTGCTGCTTCTGGCAGCTGCTGGTGCAAACTGAGCTGAGGGAATCTAAAACAGTGGCCAACTCCTTTGGGTGTGATGATTGCAATTTAATTAGCACCTAGCAAGGTGCCTAAACAGGTGAAGTGATTCTTTGAGCTATTTGCCCTTTTGTGCTGTCAGTACTGAGTTTTGAATCATTCCATAATTTCTCATTAACAACAATCCCTTCTCCATCTTGCTAGAAGGTGGATAACTATAAATATTATCAATTATCAAGCCTCTGTGCAGAGTTGAAGTGCACTTTTTCATGTTGTTTAACATGTGTGAATATGTAGGTAAGGAAATAGTTCTGGAAGGTGGGATAAATTAGCAAGCGTTTAGTTGCATGGTCTACAGCCACCGGAGAATTGGTGTGTGATCTTAATGTGTTATATTCCATGTTTCTGACTTTGCTGCAAAAGGAACTGCAGTAGAGGGAGTACATAAAGACAGTGCTCGTAAGACAGAAGGAAAAAAGCTAATGCAACACAAAAGGAAAACTAAAAATCTTCCATTTGGTGATACATTTATGTTAGGGATTTTGTACTTTTTGCTTCTGAGGTGAAGTGATGTGGTCTTACCCAAGCTTTGAGTGTATAATCTGTGTCAAAGCCGCATTTTCTGAGGAGTTTCAGTAACACCATTTTTACTTCAAAGTTTCATTCTACTCGGGGTTGCTTTTCCTCCCACACAAAAGTCTTTACTTTCTTTATACTTTTGTATGAAAACTATAAACTGTAGCAAGCTGAAGAAAGATCTCCCAATGGTGCCTTTCTCAAATGTTCGTAAGCATGGTTTCACAGCCTGGGAAAAGACGAAAAAACCTGTGGCAGATGAGGCTTGGGAGGACGGACAGACTGCTGCAAAGAGTTGTTACCTGGCAGGGAAGCTGTGGCAACCCACCTTTTGTTTTCTCATACTCAGTCCAGCTGGGAAGTAAAACTGTCTTGCAAATCTCAGCAAAGTTTAAATTTTGCATACCATAAGGGGGGAAACTAATCATGAGGATGGTTTAAGCTATGCTCTTTTAGAGCATCTCCACAGTTACTATGGTTAAGCTGATAAATAGTGACTCGATTGCAAGCAGTTGAATACTGTGATATGAGATCATTGCCTTGTGGGAAAAACACTTACAGGTTCGGCCTTCCCAACAGCAGAGTTAATGTGTGGATGCTTAATGATGATGGGATGACAGTCTGATCGTGCAAGAGGCCTTGTTTTCGGTTCCTTGCTTTTGTAGGTATACATGTGGTATGTTATACATAGATAAATATTTATTATAAGCAAAACAAGTTTTTAAATATATGGACCTGATGGAAAACTCCAGGCACTAGAGCCTTTGCATTGCTGCTGTTCTCCCTTCCCTCCCCCACACAGCATATGTACGATTCCTCTGTTCTCTCCCTTTCCAGATGGAGCCGGTTGGACAAAAGCAGCCTTATGATTTCACAAAAATGCTTCAGGTGCAGTGTCCATCTCAGGTAAAAGGGTTTCCTTATTACTGTGAGATTTTATTTACTTTCTGCAGAATTTCCAAGTCTTGAAATACTGTTATTGTCTTCTGAAGTTCTTGGGAATGTGCACTTACTCAAGATACTGCACTGTTAAAAACTCAGTGTACTTCCAGTTCATTGACACAGACTCTTTATTTTCTAAAGATGAAATTATGAAAACAAGAACTTCTGACATAATTTAGTTAAATCATTTTACTGTGTCAGATGTTTTTTTATTCAAAATATAACTAGCTAATCTGAATTTATTAATTGCCGATATCAGGGGTCTATTATCAGTACTAAAATCTGTGTCACCAATGAAATTCAATCCATGTATTTTATATAATTTAGCTTTTCTGTAATTTGACTCTGTCTGCTGCCAGGTTTAACTATTTTAGTCCCCAGAGCTGTCAGTAGCCCAGTAGTATCTTCAGGGTGTGAGCATCTCTGGTTCAAAGAACAAGTTCTTGAATGTTTTTGCATTTAAGCTCTAACTTGAATAATTTGATAGTGATAAAATATTACTGGCATCCGAAAACTTCACTGAACAGCAATTAAAGCATGAAAGAAATTGAATTATGTGTTTTGTTTGATGTCAGGTTTAAGGCAAGAGGTGGTGCAGTCCCTAGAGCATACCAGGGCTTAATTTTCAGGTCTAACCTGACTTATTTCACTAGTGCAATGTTCATTCAAAAATATAATACTGCAAAGATTTTCTTCTCTTGGAAAACCTAACCAGAAGACTTCAAGGTCAGCTGACTGTGTTTCCACTAACGTTGGTAAACATACTCTCTTCGCTCTGCAGGAAAATCCATATTTGTTCACATATAGAAATAGTAACTACTCATCTTCCCTGGAGACATCAAACACCAAAGAAATATCTCAGGTACAGTAGCACTGTTTGCGTCATATGGACCGAGTGTATTCCAGGCAGTGGGGCAGGTGGGTGAGAGTGTGCTGGAGCCTAATTAAACAACACTACCTGGGAAAACTAAATACAAACCTCCATCTCTTTATTTCCATGCTTGACTAAATAGTCAGATGCTTAACAGTACATTTTCTCCTTGGTGAATTTTGTGGAGTGTGATTTAAGGTAGATGTGTTCAGCCAGCCTAAACTAAGTCTTGCCTTCACTGTTAAAAACCTTTTTTAAACATCTTAAACAGTGTTAATTTCCCTGGGATAAGAAGACGGAAAATTTAGTCCTGGAGGAAAGTAGATCAGATCAGCATGACGCCACTGTATGGGTCTGATTTTGTCTTGTTTATGCCATAGTAAAACTGAAGAACAATGGATTATTCGTTTTTCTTTTTTGTGAGTTAGTTGCAGATTAGATGTGCAGAGATAAATGGCTGTGCTTTTTTTTTTTTTTTTTTTTAAGTCATGGTACTCTGGTTCTGAGCAGAGCTTGGTGCTCTTAAGCAGCAACAGAGGGAGGTGATAACACTCATTTTCATGCACAGTGTTTAGACCACATCTGCACTCAAAATGGCCTATGCGTCATCGGAATACACATTTCTCCTCTCATTTTAATATAATGCCAACTGTTTTGTTAGTTACTCTGGGTGTATAGACATCTCCATGGGGCGATGGTACCTACCACTCTGACTTTTGGTGGTAGTTATAGTGTAGGACACAAGAAGAAACACTGTGTTATGTTTGTGGGTTTGTTTTTTGTGTGGGGTTTTTTAAATAAAAAAAACAAACCAAAATGAAACAATGGGACAAGACACACAAATTTATTTTCCTTACGCAAGTTAGCCTACTTAAGGAGTTCTGTAGAGAAATTTGTTGCAAACACATGTCCTTGGGTCTTGTGCAATGCTCTGCTCTGGTACACTGACAGTCAGCCTTCACTGACTGTCCTTGGGGCGCTTCCATCAGTTGATGGCAAGCCAAAAGAGCCAGGAGGGCAAATCCCTGGCTGCATGTAGAGGGCTGCGCGCAGAGAAGGCAGACTCATGGCCTGCTGACAAAGGTACAGTTTCGTGCTGGGATATTCCAGGGATGTTCAAACAGTTTCTTGCAAAAAGAGGCAAGCTCGCCTAGCTCGGAGTATGGCCACACAAAATGTTGCATAGCTGAACACGGCACGGCACGGAGTCTGAAATAACTGGCCCTGCTGGTAGGCAAGAGCCATGCTGCACTAATATGGCCATGTGACTTCTGAGCAGGCTGAGCTTTTGTCTGCCTTCAAAGGGCAACTGTAGGCATGGCCTGAGGACAGGCTGAGCTGGGAAGACGTGCACAAAGTGCGTGGGAAATTTGTTAATCAAATGCCTGAAACATAAATGGTTTTTCGTGACCAGAGTATAGTGAGTCTGATGCAAAGTCTTGCCCTGTCTGTCTTTTCAGGAGAGGATTTATGGAACAGATATTCCCTGTTTTGACCGGGATCCCTCTGATACAGTTCCAGTTTCAGGTACAGTCCTATACAATTTTATTGTAGAGCTACTTCATTTGATGATAGAAGTGGAACAGGAACTGGGTTTAATTAGGAAAGGTACACTTTTCTTTGAAGCAGTGCACTCTATTCACTGTGGCTTTTAAGATCCTGTTTGGAACAAAGTAAATAGTTGTATGCAGGATGTAAGTTCTCCCTCAAGGATGGTAAAAGCTTATGCAACTGCACCTTCCACGTACAAAGAAGTGACAGTGGAAAAGACAGGAGGTAGTCGGGTACTTCAGTTGCAGAGGTGGGTAAACTGCGTATGTGTGAAGTAGGGGCTTTTGTGAGTGCAGTCCGGGGTGCAAAAAGCCACATGGAATTCTGTCCCTGGGTGGATTTTGTCTTCCCTCAGAAGCTGTGATGGTTCCCAGATTTCCACCCTGTGCTGGCACCAGAGCTGTGCCTGCTTTTCAGTCACTTCCACTGGTTAGAACGAATTTGAGTAAGCACAGATGACAGACCAAAATCTTACTGCCTCCCTTGTTGCTGTAGCTAATGCCCAGCTATGGTACCAAGAGCCGTTTCTCATTTGATGCCTGTCAGTGTCTGTCATTTTGAGCTGATGCTGTCATGAATATTAAATTACTGTATTTGCAATGCTTAATGCTTTATGCTTATTCTAAGGAAAAATTCTGATAACCATCACAATTTGAAGTTTTCTTTCTTTCCTCTTTCCTTTACACTATCTTTATTTTTTATTTATTAGTTCATAATTTGAAGCCGGCAGATATTCGTGTAATTGCCGCCCTGGGAGATTCGCTCACAGTAAGTAAAGATCACTGGATAACCATCGTTAAAGCAAGTAATGAAAAAGCATTTTTCAATTTTTAACTGGAGAAATAGAATACATACAGTTATGCTCTATTGAGCCAAGCATTTTTTTTTCACATATTCTTTTCCACACTCCACCTTGACTGACTGATAATCAGATCATGAGTCTAATTGAGCACACAGTTCCCATTTAAAGTCCACAAGAGTGCCACACAAGGAAGAGCCAGGAGATTAGATTGCACAGCAGCAAAACCAGCCTCCTAGAGTGGACTTGCAACAATTGCTTTTCTTTATTGATTCTCGGCAAATCCCAAGGTATTGGCCTTCAAAGCTATTAGTGAGCAGCATAAATAGAAAGAAAAAAAAATCTGCAGCTAATTGTGTCTATGTGTATAGATATATGCTATAATAAATATATATATGATAATACCAAGCTTATAAAGTTATGTTCATTTATACTAACTAAATGTTTGAGTAAAATTGCAATAAATCATCATGTGTATGAAGTGTAACTTATCTTGAGATTTTTTTTTTTTTTTTGGATACTGTTTCTGGAACTACATAAACTTGTTACCCTTAGACTGGCTGTGATTCTTCAACCAGTGACGACTGCTTCGCAGTGCATATCATAATTCATGTGTCTTATGTGTTCTGTGCTAATTACCACATTAAATCCTTGTAGTGTCCTTTCTTGGGGAAACTGGGTGAGGGAATATGAAAAATCGCCACGCCACTTTTTAATGTAAGGAACATTATAATAAATTATTCATTCAGGACCATTGCTATCTTATTTATTCCTTATGTAAATTTAGAATTATACGAGTATTTTGAACATTCTCAACCAATTTTTTTCCCTACTTGATCTAATCAAGAAGTTGATAGAAGAGGGTAATTCACTGGAGCAGAATTAAAATACCCTCAGCCCTTGATCCTCTTGAGAACAAGGGTCTGTTATATTTTGGTAAGATGACGTAGCTTGCTTCATTAATATACTCTTCAATTATTTTCACTAGGATCAGTCAGAGAACTAGTTACTGTAGAAATTCTTATTTTCTGAAGGTGAACTCCTCTTTTCTCCTGCTTCCAGGCAGGTAATGGGGCAGCATCCAAACCCCATGATATTGCGGATGTCCTGACTCAATACCGAGGTGTTTCTTGGAGGTGAGTCCCAGGTATTTCCCTCCCACCAGCGGGAGGGAATCCGTTTTCTCGTGTCTTGATATGTATAGTTGTTTTTGTAGCAAATGGAATCTTGTGGAGATTGAATGTGACTTCACGTTTTGCATGGAGGCACATGGTTGTGCTATTCAAACTAGTGGTTATCTAGAGTACGATGTAGCATGGCTGGAACAGGCCTGGATACACGGATAAACAGTGGTCCTTGTTAAGAAGGTCTCTACTCTTCAGATGGTTGTAGCTATTGCAAAGGGGACTTTGAGATCCCAGTGGCATTGCACCACTTGCACACTCTGCATTTCTGTCCCTGCTGTTTGTGTATTCTCTCTGCTCTTGTGGCCCACGTCACCCATTTGTCTCATTTAAAATCAGTGGTCTACAAAAAAGTGAAAATGGGATCTTTGCTGCTGCTGCTGTTTCATATGCTGTATCTATTTCCTTAACCCTTTCCCAGCATTGCTTACATCAGGCAGAACAGTTCATCAATTATGAGTCAGTACAGACTCTTATATATGTAGCATTTGATTAGACAGGTCAAAAAGTCACTCTGAAGAAAGGTGATCATGTTCGCTTGTTATTCTGCAACTGTAAATTTATGATTTAACACCAAACCTGTCAGGCTGATTTTCTGTTCGTCACCTCTTACTCCATCTCAGTCACTGCAGGTCTATAAGAAGTTTAAACAGGTACTAAAGCACTTCAAAATATTCTGTTCCAAATTAAAGGGATACTTTAGAGGTGTTTTAAGTCCATCTTTTTGTATTTTGATCTTTAATAATAATCTGCTGGCATTTGGGGTGGGGGAAGTATACTAGCATTTTCTACAGCATGGAGAGTAAAGAGCACGTAGACATATGTTGAATTTTACCAGTCTAGCAGTATTCTTCCTGCTGAGTGAAATGGGGGGCAAAAGGTATTGAGTATACTTATCAGTCTGACGTATATGCTTTTAGAACTTGTTGTTATGGATACAAAGGATTTGTTAACTAAAAATGGAAGTAATAAATATTTTAATAGGGAGAAAAATATCAAAGATGACGGCTTTAAAAAAAAAAAAATCTAATTTCTTTCAGCTAGGTTTGAACACATGCCAAGACGCATGAGAGAATTCAAAGGGCAGCTCTAGTGTACAGAGCTTTTAATATGATTACTATGATTATGACAGAGTCTCTGATTTTGTGACCCTGTTGGTATGCACAGAAAGAGCTTGCTTTGACTTGGTACAACCACCAGAGAATGTGCTGTGTACACGTGTAGAAACCCCATGAGGGGGAGCTGTCTGTCTTAGTCCGTTGCCTTACCAAGTCCATCGTACACTGGAACACGTTTTCCTTGTTCTTTCTTTTTAACAGTGTTGGAGGAAATGAAAACATAAGCACAGTCACGACACTAGCAAGTAAGTGCCTATTCCCGTAAACCTGATAAATATTGGGAGCTGTTTATTAAAACAGCTGTTATTATAAAAGAAGACATGAAGAAAGATTTACAATTTGTAGCATGACAGCACCAGTCCCTTGGTATTCAACGTCCAGTGCTGAGTGAAAGTTGCATAATGACCAAGCTGTAATTTGCTGTGCATGACTTAACTATGTATTTTGTAATTCCTAGGGGTTTGGTTGTTTCAATATTCTCCTGTTGTTGGTTATAGTTCTGCCCAAAATGTGTTGAGGATAGATGAATCAAAGATCTTAGATCATAGCCTAAAGAAGCTATTTTGACTGTATGGGAAAGTTGTTCTAGGCAGTAGCAGAATCACTTTACAAGATCAGATTTTACATGCTTTTTAGAGGTCAAGGCATTTTAGATCTGGGGTGTTGTAAGGCTGCTTTGTAACCTAAGATCTAGAAGGGAATCTTGGGTCTTTGGGGTTAATACATCTGGGGGGATCACGCTAAAGGATTTGATTCCAACCCATCTGCAGTTAGAGTATGACGGCATGAGAGTCTCCCTCCTGAGCGTAGGGTTACTCAGCCTCGCTTACCAGGCGAAATGGTATTGCTAGCCAAGATGGTCGTGTTAGGTTGTGAGATGATACCTGAATTTGTGAAATTCAGAAATCTTGAAGGCAAGGAAGTATTTGTATGGTGTTGAATCTCCACATTTATTATAGTTAAAGGTTATTTTTTTTTAATAGGTATCTCTTAAAGCTTTTTAAAGGTCTTTTACTGAAGTCTAATCTTTATAACCTCATTTGCTACCTGCTGCAGTAAGCAACATTTCAGGGTGCTGTCTTTTTCTGCAGACATTCTTCGTGAGTTCAACCCATCCCTGATAGGGTATTCCATTGGCACTGGAAAGGAGACTACAGATAATGCTGCACTCAACCAAGCTGTGGCAGGGAATCATGCAGAGTAAGAGGAAATCTCTTTTAATTTTAATGGAAAGCTGATTTTTCTTTAAAACTCAGTTCTAACTTAAAAAAGCCCAAACCCTGGACTTTGGCAGGAGCACAATAAGGCTGATAGGCAAACCAAAATATATAACTTTAGCCCATCTCTAGCATGAAGGCCAAAAATTTGTGATGGGGACTTTGCGATGTTTTGAATCTCCGTCAAATAAATTAGCAGCAAAAGCAATGCTTTCTCTAGTATTTTCAACCAAGAAGCACAAAACATGTTACATGCGCTACTCAGAAAGCTTCACATCCCTATTGTGAGGCAGAGAAAAAATATTCCTATTTTATAGGAGGTATTTTCAAACCCGCTTGTAAGCAGGACCAAGAGTTTGTGTAGAGAAACTAGGAGAAAGTTGTGTGTTGCCTGTAGTCAGTCTGTGGCAGAACTGGGAATTAACTGGAGACCACTATGCTCCGTCTTCAGTGAAATTCATATCGTCTCTTTTTCTCTTGGGAACGCTTCTGATAAGATATGCCTCAGTGACTTGAGGGCACGTAATAACATTGATACATGCACGGATGCTTCAGTGGGGTGTTTATCAATGGCATCTGTACGATGTCGGGAAGGAGCAAAGTGCATTTATTTTGTGTCAGCACAGTGCATTTTCTATATAGCTTGTAAAAGTGTAACTATGCAGCATTTGCAAAGTGCTTGAGTGCCTGTTGGATACTAATTGTTTGCCTTTTTTTTTTTTTTTTTCCCCATCACTATCTCAAAATATAGCCTTTTTGGAGTATCATACCTTTCAGTCAATGAAAATTGTACTTTCCCAGGTTTTTTTAGCCGTTATGTGAGGGAGGTCCATTCATCAGCTTTTCTATTAGCCTTGCTGGCTATGCAGGATTCTTTTTTTTACTGTTATTATTTTATGATTTTATTTTTCTCTTCTCTTTAGGGATGTTCCTGCACAGGTTAGAAGACTGGTGGACCGCATGAAGAACGACACTGTGAGTTTAACATGTCATTAATATCTTTAGAATGAAGTTATATGGCATCATTAGTTTCTAACAGACAAACAGCAGATGCCAAACATTAAGACTATGGGTACAGCCGTGTACAGTGTAGTATTCCCTAGTGCAGAATGTGAGTCAGTACAAAATAATCTATGGCTTCGTCCTAAGTGAATTTGTACCAGCATGTGATAGTTACTATCAAGCACAAATAATTGTAATCTTCTTATTGTTTTTACTGCAAGTGGCTGGTAAATTCAGCACTGTTGCTTCCCCTCCCAACCTACATTACCCTGTAAAGTGACTGAACTTTGCTAGGATTTTGCTGTGGTACTATTCATTATCTTGTAAGCACGTGGTTTTTTCAGCAGTAATGATACGCGCTAGGATGGTGAGGGCAAGCTTTTCAAGTGGCAAATCTCATGTGGAGTGAACATGTGAGATGAGGAAAGGACTTGTTTTCTTTAGAAACAATTTAGTCCCTTCTTTCACTTAGTCATCAACTGATTTTTGATTTTAGGAATTATTTGATTAATGGTCTGTAAAACACACATTAGGATGAGGATCACTTGCAGATTTTTCACCTCATCTAGTGCTTTGAATGTTTGCTATTTGTAATTTGACAAACATGCTATGCAATCAGTGGCCTAAGTTAGATGATGTTATTTTGGCTTTCCAATTGTGCATTTGGAAAGCAGCCAAAAAGCCTTGAAAATAACTGTGTGCATGTCTAGTATAAATACTCTGGTGAATAACATATTGGCAAAAATATTTGCAGTGCCTTTCTTTTTGATTCACTTTCTTTTAAACAAGATTTCACTCTGGCTGTATCTGAAATGAGATTAAAAGGGATAGCAACTAACAATGAAGTGGTTGGATGCTTTTCATTCAAACCATTCAAGGCTTCTAAGTATTATTCTGCTGTATTTATCAGCTTGGAAAGGTCACACAACAGAAATTAATACAAATACCTTTTATTTACTAAATCCGTTCTAACTAAAAGGATGTTCATATTGGATGTCATATATGCTCTTTGATTTAAGAGCTCCCCCTTTTTTTCCCTGCTTTTTAAAAACACTTGTTTAGCGGAGGAGGAAAATTTTCCCCTCTTTTAATTTGCATAAGTACATATTGAGACGAAACTACTGAAGAGTGTGTTTACTAGTTGGGATGTGTTGCCTTCTGCCTTTGAAGATAGATGTTTTTAAACCACTTGAGGCTGATGTACTATTGCTGCTTTTCTCAGTGGTGTTTTGCACTGGAATTGGAGTGCTAAGATATTGAGTACAACATCTGCTACATAGTACTAAGCATATCTGAACCTTTCCTCAAGGCTAAGATGTGTGTTTACTGCAGCATGTTTTCCTTGCATTAGGTAGCCCTTTGCAAAATCCCTCCAGAGGAAAAAGTGCTATAATTCTTTACCAGTATCGTTAGATAGAGTTAATATTGCCTTTCTATTCTTTGCAGTTTGTCTCACAATAAGACCAAAATATAGTGCCCTCCAGGGTTTTCCAGCAGGATAGCTGCATTATTTATGACACAGTAGGACATATACCATCATTTTTGTAATGAAGATATATTCCTAGAACTGCAGGAGGAGTCACTCAGTGTATATGCACAAGATAGTGCTAAGAAAAGCATACGCATGGATTTTGAGCAATAGTTTCCTAAAGCAAATAATTTTGCATGGTGCTACTGATATTGGAAAACCTTATTTAGATCATACTAGTTTCTACACTTTGTCATGACTGAAAATTTATTTTTGTTGTGGATGCTTAGAGAACTATAGCCAGGTATCCTGAGAAATGTTAAATTTGTGTTTAGTATGTTGACTGCCCCTCTTCCCTTTCTTTCTTTCTTTTTTTTTTTTTTTTTAATTCAATAACTTTCATTCCATCTCTTTCTGTGTGCAGAGAATAAATTTGCAGACTGACTGGAAGGTCATAACACTTCTCATAGGAGGAAATGACCTGTGTGATTTCTGCAAGAATCCAGTAAGTCCCCTGCTGCCTACAGCATGAACTGGGACACCCTGGGCATAGGTTCTCTATGCATTGCAGTGGGTGAGAGGGCAGAACTCAGTGAGTGAGACCAAAATAAGGTAGGTCTTATTTGTGCAGCTCTGGAATGTAACTGTACTGAGACCTTCAGGTTGTCCAACTTAATGTTCTGATAAATGAAGCGGTATCTTTAGAACACCTGTAAGTTTTGCTGATAACTAAGATAATCTTCCATTATCTACTCACTTTACCACCTGTAGATAAAAGGGCAAAGGTTTTTGCTCTTCTTTGCCTTGTGCACAGTCATACTCCTTAGTCTTACTTGGTGTTCTCTTATCAGTTTCAGTGCTATGGGAATGGTTCTATCCGCAGCTCATGCTGATGCAATTATATATAATATAATATCTATTGTATATGTATATAATATATATACATACTGTATATAGCCTTTGGTGTGTGTGAATACAGAGAAGGTGAAAGGCTGTGGCAGACTCCTCACTTAGTGATGAGTCTTACCTACTTATAAGCAGCAGAGCACACACTTTTCATTTTGCATGATTAATTTCAGATCAGAAAAAACAGCAAAGCAGCACAGCAAGATGGTTATAAAACAAGGAAGGGAGCAAATTAACCATTCCTACCTACTGCTCCTGACCCAGACACAGAATGGCAGTCACACATGAGTGTGGGTGGCAAGGAGATAGCATATCTGCATCCACAGATCACCGTGATACTTCCTTTATGTTGCACAGCCACAAATAGTGCCAACCACAGTGCTCTTGGTGAGCTGTGATTTAGGAAATGAATAAGGGAACTGAGCTGTCTGGTTTTGTGAGTAGGCCAGTGGGGCTCTCAACAATCTTTTGCTTGAAATTAAATCAAAGAGAATTAAGGCTGAAAAATAAGATAGGCGTTTCTCATAGGGAAACTTATCTGATTGTCGAATAGTTCCACAAGTGAAGAAATAAAAGTTGGATTACTTGAGACAATTAAATTAGAGGGTTTAAGCCACCCAAATGGAACAGGGAAATTTCACTGCTGAGAGGCAAGTATATATTCCCAGATAAACACCTAAGCTTTGCCAGTTATTATTTGTGGCAGGTAAGGAGCATATGGGAGGCATGTTGCTAATTTTACATGCAGCAGAAATAAACCGATCTCTCCCAGAGACACTCCCTGTTTGTGAGTTGCCAGCCATGCTTTTAAGACCAGCCCAAGCAAGCCTGGGGATGGAGGATGTGGTGATGTCTGATAAAGGCCCCTGAATCTGCTCCCTCACTGGTATCCAGCGGCTGCTAGATCTTTTCTTGTGAGTGAGACAGCTGTGATGGGGAAAGAAGAAAAGCAGAGACAGGACAGTTTTGCCTAAGACTCTGTTACTCTTGACCCAAGAGTTAAAAACACAAATGGTGCTGTGAGAGCATTCTGTGTGAGAGCTAGCTGACTCTAGCTAGTCACTGTTGTGCCTGCTTGAGTAAACTGATAGCAAAATTCAATCCCCTTGCTTCAACAGGTATACTATTCTCCTGAAAACTACACCTACAACCTGCAAAAAGCTTTGGACATGCTTCACAGCGAGGTAAAACAAACTTTTCTAGTGTGTGGGAGTGAGGATCGTGTTCTGTTTGTAAAGCAGTCACTGACTATTGATTGAGAATTTTGTTCATTGCTTTCATATGTGGACCAGTGCTGTAAGCAGAGATGCTTGCTTGCAGGAAAATCTTTGTGAGAGGCAGCAGAAAGAGACAGAGAAATATTTTACCAAAGGAATAAGGATGTGCTCGGTTCTAGCTGACGTGCTCTGGACAAATAACATAAAAAGTATTGTAACAAATTTGAAGGAACATACGGTATTCAATGGCTACCAAATGCTTTGCTTGTTCATTACACTGCAAATAAGTATATTTTTGTGGTCGTTGAGGGAGGTTCTTACATTCCCGAGGAGGGTGAGGGAGACGAGAGTATTCAAAGAGTTAGCAGGTGTCTGAGCTGCGCTGAGACCTGTAACAACTTATGCGGACCTTTTTGAAGTGATAATTTTCAGCATTTAAAACAGAACTAGGCAGCGCAGGCAGGGGCTGTAATTTAGTATTGTATGTGTAGGGGATTAGTTGTTTAGAAAGTACTTTGAACACTTCTGTTATAAATAATGCAAGCTGCCCGAGTCAGCAGGCTGCTACCTGAGGTCTGCTGTGGCTGTGTAGGGGCAAAGATGGCACTTTATGCTCCGGGCATTAGCTATGGGTTTACTTGTTCTCTTGGCAGGTTCCACGGGCATTTGTGAACCTGGTGACAATACTTCCCATAACAAGCCTCCGGGAGCTGCACAAGTCAACAAACAATAGCTGCCCAAAGCTGCTTATGAGGTTTGAAGATGATTTCTGTTACGGCTCTTGCTGTTGCTCACAGAGGGCTGCAAGGTCTTCTGGAGAAACTTTTTTTTCTTACAGGGAAAAGGCTCTAGTATTGCAGACCACCAAACACTTTCCTCTGTGTATGCACATGTACCTACACATTGATTTCAACACAGCATTTAGAAATACCTGTCTGTCTGTCACTGTCTCTGTATCTGAGCCCTGCTGTTACCACTTTTTGTGGTGGTGCCATTTTAATGACTCATTACTTATGCTGCAAGAGAGTTCAAGCCAGATCAGAAAGAGCTCAGCTGAGTATGACAGAAAAGAGATTAAGACACAGGATCTTCATAGTCAATCACTTTAAACTAGCTTTATTTACAGATTTGCCTTTCTGCAGTCTTAAAATGCTTCGTCTTGCTCGTGTAGTTTCTGATCTCTGTAATCTTATTGCTGATTCTTAGTTTTATTGTTAATTAGTTTCTCAAGTAGAAGTCTGGGATGCTTAATCATGCTACCTGTTACCTCATGGCTCAACAGTCCGCCCAGGTCAGCGTGAATCCACCACTGAGGTGGCAGGTCTGCACCCCAGCGAGCTTCTGGTGACTTGGGTAGGGTCCAGTGTGTCCCCCCAGACTTGTTTCTGGCAGGACTTGCTTGGTTTCAGAAAAGCAAATATCTCTTTTCTTGACAGAGAGGCAGAATAACCTTGTCCTGTGAAGGTAGGCAGCCATTGCTCCTCCTGCTGCTTGGGCCACGGCGCTGGTACTGGCTACTATGAGGATAGATATAGGAGTTAGCTTGGAAGCCAGAGTCACCTTGCTAAAACATCTGCTTTGAATTGATCCTGCTGGATCCCTTCAGCCACAAGGGACTCTGCAGTTGCTCACAGGGGAAGTGCAGACACCTGAAGAGCCCCATTAAAGGAAGTGATTTTACAGGAGGAACATAGATGTGATCCTCTTGCTCTGTTTTAAGGGCTCTCCAGTGACTGTCAATGGAAAAAACAGCTTTTAAGCTCAGAGTGCTGGTGCTTCTGATCACCAGTTGTAGTTTTTCTTTTTAACAAAGGTTACTGGCTAGAGTGCACACGTATCTCAAATCCCTAACCATTGGGCAAGGATAGTTAGTGAAGCCTTTAAGATTAAATTATCTCAAGATACCGGAAATCTTTTCCCATATTTTCAGGTGCTATGCTGAATTTAACATTTGCCTGTCTGGCAGCAAGCCAAGTTTACAGAGTACTAAACAGACCCTGTTGGGGGATAATAAATGCCTTGCTACTGAACTGAAGAAGAACCTGAAGGAGGCTTTTGATCTTGAAAGCTTGTCTCTTTTTTTCCTGAGTAGCAGCAAATAACCTAAAAAGAGTTTACGTTTCCACTAATTTTGCCTTGCTTATGTTACTGAAGCACTTCTGAAAAGGTTGGTATTGCCTTTCATATAGATGTACTGTAGCAGAAAAATACTGTTTTGTTAGTTGCTCTACATTAAGGCAAGTTTGGAGGCAGTAGGGATGTGCATATACTTTTTATGTATCAACTGCATCTCTTTGGAGCTATTGCTCCAAGAGCTCTCTCAGGGATGCTTTACTGTGATTATATGACAGGACTTTTAAATGGAATCCTTTTTCTCACTTGGATTTGTCAAGTAATAATGAGGCATGCCCAGGAAGAGGGAGCATCAGAAGAAAAAAATCATGTGCTAGAAGGATCAAAATTTCAGGGAGGGATAAGGTGGCCAACATGAGTTCACAGAACCTTAAAATGGCTCAGGTTGGAATGGCTCTCTAAGGATGGAGATTCCAGTGTCAGTCTTGGCACCTGTTTTGGTGCGCTGCCATCCTCCATGTGAAACATCCTGCAAATTGTGACCCTCAGTTGATTAGAATGAACTTGTGGGAACTCTGTCTTGAAGGATGCTTGCATGGTTCTGCTGAAACACAGCACGTTGCGCAGGTGTACTTACGAATGGTTTTTGTGGTGGGTTGGCCCCAGGTGGCAGCCAGGCACCGACACAGCCACTCATTCACTTCACCCCAGCAGCATGGGGGAGAAAACAAGAGTAACAGGAGCAAGAAAACCCAGTGGTCAAAATAAAGTCAGGGAGATCACTTACCAAGTACCGTCGCAGGCAAAACAGACTTGGCTTGGGGAACGTAAATGAATTTATTGTCTGTTAGCATAAATATTTAATTACTGATTCACATATTGGGAAATGAACAAATAAAAAAGTTAAACAGTTAAAGCACCTATCCTCCCTCATTCCCAGGCTCAACTTCACTCCAAGCACTCTCCCTCCCACCTTGTTACTGCCGCAGGGTACCCTCAGTCCCTTCAGTGGGGCATGGGTGGTGTGGGCAGCTAGGATCTGGATGTAGTGGTATCTCTCTGTCGCTCCTTTCTTCTTACTCTTGTCCTGTGCTCTGGCAGGAGTCCTTCAGATTTGTGCCTCTCCAGTGTGGGCTCATCTACAGGCTGCAGTGCCTGCTTTGCCATGGGGCACCTCCTCCTCATTCCTGCTGTTGTTCTCTCCTCCTCTCCCTCTCCAATGTTTTCTGCCCTTTTCTAAACAAGTTTTCACAGAGGCAGCACCATCTTGGCTGACAGACTCAGCTGTGCCCTGTGGTGGATTCGTTCAAGCTGGCTGGAACCAGCCATGTCCAGCACAGGCAGAACCTGGCCTCTCTTCACAGAGGTCACTCCTGCTACCAAACCCTTGACTTTGCCCCTCTCCTTCCACAGGGTCCTGTGCCCTTGTGTCTTAAACCCTGATGATAATTCTGATGAGATCAAGAAGTTGGTCTACTTTAACAGAAGGTATCAGGTAAGGCACGTGGCATTTGTTACAGGTTTAACGTCATCCTCCTGTTGATGAAGGGACCACAGAGAGGCTAATATTTGGAGGTGGAGGACAGTTTCCACTCATTTTAATGATGTAATCATAGTTATGATTTTAAAAAAAAAAAGGCAATGGGGAGATGGGAATAGGCTCAAGATCTTTACAACTCTGAATCACTAAAACAACAAAACACATAAGAAAAAAAAGTTAAAGAGCCATAGAAAGCAGAGCGTGTCAGAGAGCCAGCAGGTTTTCTTATTACTTATCTCGTTGGAGATCAGATTAAGTCAAAGAACATGATAACTCAAGAACAAACATCGGGCATGGGATGTCAGCCAAACCAAAAATGCTTCAGTGGTTCTGGAAGTATATCTTTTTGACAGAAAATCTAATTACTGAGCAGGCTGCTTGCCCATGTCAGTCAGGCAGCCATCCTCAGGCTGCCTCTCTGCAAAGAAGCCTGGGATGTGTGTCTCAAAAAGGTGGCTTTGTTGGCTGCCTGGTGTGAGCTGGAAATCACAGCCAGGTCTGGGTTTCTGCACTAGGGAGGGGGAACCCCTGGGTGAGATGTAGATGGATGGACAGACTCGTATGGGCTGAATGTAAAAGAAAGAACAGTGGCAACTTTTCTTTGACTCTTTAGGAGAGAACCCGCCAATTAGTGGAGAGCGGAAGGTATGACACTAGAGATGATTTCACAGTGGTTATGCAGCCATTTCTGACAAATGTGAAGATGCCAAAAACACAGGTAAAAACAACCAAAATAAATGTCCCTGCACTAAATCCTGATGCAATTCCACCGACTCTTCAAAATTGTCTTGGCTGTAAATGTGACCATCAGTTTTCTGGCTTAATAGTTATTACATTCAGTTGAATTAACAACCATAAGTGCAGAAAATGCTTATGGAATAACTTGAAGATAATGGGAAACAGGAATACAGACCTTGAAGACGTGATCTGGGGCACTTAGTCCACTCCACTGCAGTTGGACAACCATGCAGTAGGTATTTAGTTCAAAGTCTTCACCAGGGAGCACTTGCCCTATATCTCCCATACGTCACAAAGTTCCTTCCAGTACTTTGGTAAATTACTTTTAGTATAAAAGCCCATGTGCTTCGAAAGACTATAATGTGTGAATCTCAGGGGAAGTAAAGAATACAATCGATACCTGTGCCCAGGTATTCTATACCCAGAGTCACAGTGGTCTGTATTCCTTATTCCTTTGGAAATCCTATGTTAAAAAGCTTTAAAAGACTTCTTAATTCTGAGTTACTAGCGTTCTTTGGCCCAGTTTAATTCTCTTGGCCTCAGAGGCCTTTGCCCCTACTTCAGTTTGAAGTCAGCTGGCGTATATCTCTGAAAGAGAGAGGGGATAACGCACACCTTGTTGCATATTTACTGCCTCTGTGACAGCACGCGTCTTGTTCTCTAGGAGGGGTTGCCAGACAGTTCATATTTTGCCCCAGACTGTTTCCACTTCAGCCAGAAGTCCCATTCCCAGGCTGCACGTGCTTTATGGAACAACATGGTAAGACTTTTAAAGGTTGTATTAGTCACTCCTTGTCCACTCCATCTTGCCCTTGGCAGCAACCCCCCTCCTCCTGCCCGCGGGAGCTACTAGGTAGCTGGCCCTATCTCTTATGAGTCCTTAATTGTGTTTACAAAGGAGATGAGCGATCATGTGAAGAAACGTCACCTGCACTGTTAAACCAAACATTTCAAACCAGTAAATCTCAGGGTACGTTAAGGCTGGGGGTGTTGAGACTTGTCTCAGGGAGATGATGCCTGCCTGGGATGTTGATCATTAGGCCACATACATGGTGTATGGGAACTAGCCTCTTCAGCACACGAAGAAGCAGTGCGTGGAGGCAGCCACCAGCCTGGGTGCAGTGCACTGCAGTTGTCTTGCTGTGTTGCAGATGTAGTTTCCCGTGGCTGGTAGCCCAGTGTTACCCATTGCTCTCTGATACTCATTCAGTTTTCCTCTGTGCACCCCCTTTTCCCCTCAGCTGGAACCCTTAGGGGAGAAGACAGATAATCAGAAAATAGAAGATGAGATTCTTCTCAAATGTCCAAATGCGGTAAGCTATGAGGGTGTCTGTGTTTATGTGGAGGTGCTAGGGGTGGCTGGGAGTCTGCGTGAGCCTTTACACAACTGCCTGGAGCACTGTCTCTGTGAGGGTGTCTCTAACTCTTCTCCACATACTTTGTGCAACTGCCACCAGTAGCAGTATGAGTGCTCCCCCATGAGATGGGAGAGCAAGCTTGTCCAAGGAGTAAGCTTCCTCACAGTCACACATCACTGCTGGCCAAAACACAAGGGAAGGGTGTTTGGCCTGCCTAAACAAGATCATCAAGTATCCACACTGAACGACTGAGCTTCAGTGGGGGAAACGGGGCAACAATGGCACCAGTCAGCACAGCTCTGCAGAGGTCACTGGGACTGCCTTGCGGTGGGACCACAAGCTTCTTGTTAATCACACACAGCAGGGTCCTGAGCGTATTCTCTAAGTTCTGCCTGTGTAAAAATATTGCCCCAGGTTTACATTGTTATTGTATGGATTTTAAAAATGCCATTCCTTTCTTTCTTTTTTCTTTTTTTTTTAATCATTGGGATTCATTTGCATGAAGCTGCTAATCGTCTACAGACATCTGAGAACTGGTGGTTGGGTAATAGAAATTTCCGTGTATTCTTCTGATGCTTTGCACTGACTCAGATTGCCTTGTTTTGTAGGCTGAGCCATTCCTGAGGACATATAAGAACAGTAATTACACATACCCTAACCAAACTCCAGTAAGTGTCAACATCCATCTCACTCTGTTGCATCTGCTCCTGTATGGTAACCAGATGAGTCATGCTCTGCACCACAGGTGAAATCAGTCTTTGGCCAAAGGGTTTCAGGAGGCTGAGCGCATGGCACCGAACAGGAAAGCACTCCCTGAGTTAGGCAGAATGCATCCAGAAACACCTGTAGGAACACATGCTCAGACAGCACAGTTATCAGTACGGGATGCTACTCTAATCTGAGCAATACTGAATATGACTATTGAATTGAGAAACTGAGGCCTGTCTGGTTAATTACATACTAAACAGGCTTTGGTTTATCCACCTGGCCTCTACTGGGAAGATCCTAGTTACTGCCGACTGTATTTCCTAGTCAAATGGTATTCAGCTTTCTTCTTCTCTTTAGAATCATGGAAGCCAGCTGCTATGCGAGGACAGGTCTCCATCCTCCCCTCCTGCAACTTCAGGTAGTCTTGCCTGTTTTGTCTTATGAAGCTGAATTACTTTCAACTGTCCTTCAAGATGAGTTTTTATTTTTGCTGAAATGACTGATGGACTGTGGAAAAATACTGATTGGAAAAGATGTAATGTTTTTTAGCAGCTGCTTGACAGATACAATGTCATACTGTCACGCAAGGTAACTTTCTGACTAAGTAGCTCCACTTAAATCACTGCCAGTGGAGAACTTCAAAATATCTTGTGAAAAAATTCCAATTTGTGTGCTGACATAGCCTATAAGTGATACCACCTAAATCTTGGGGAAGGAAACCAGAAATCTAGCTTCCTGCATGTTATTCTAGGACATAGCAGTATTCAGTTTTAAATAATACTTTCATATTGTCTTCTCCTTAGTCCTTCTTTGCCTTCTTACAGCTTTAATATGCTGTTCCTGCTTTGTCTAATACTGCATTGTTTTATCTTCATCTTGATGCTGGACATTGTTTGCAACTTAATATTATTTGCTCCTTGCTCTTCTGTGGTTTTGGTAGCAAAGTTAACCATTGACACGCTGAATAATATGCATTTGCTGCTGCTACAAACACATGAGATAAGCTGGAGAGAGCTCCTGTTTTAACACCTGGGTATTGGAAAAACAACATGCCTGAGCATCAGAATGCGCAATGGCATGTTTCACATATACAGTGGTAAAAAAGAATAGCTATTTCCTATCCAGGTTCAGCTGCATCTCTTTCCTTTGCAGTGCATTCCCTGAAGCCAGCTGATGTGAAAATTATAGCAGCTCTTGGGGATTCTTTGACGGTAAGAAGATAAGTGTTTTTACTATTCTCTTGGTAAAACTACAAACATGTGCCTGCTCCAGTGGAGGGGAAATAGCTGTTGTACCTAGAAGCAGAGATCCATTCATTCATGGATGATAATAGATCTAGCAGCTAGAACAAGAAAGAAGGTGTCAGTTCTCCAGCACTGTTCCTCCCACGCGCATATTCACATGCTTTTGAACTCAGGCAAAAACACAGGCAAATCCTTTAAAGAGGTGCTTAAATCATTTGCTGAGTTGGAGACAGAAGAGCTCAGATGCTGTTGAAACTAATGGGACAGAGTACAAGCCTTAGATTGTTGTGGTTTTCAAAGTTTTTCTGAATAGGAATGGGCTGGTGAACCTGTTCTTTTGCCTCAGTTCTTTCAGGAGCTAAGGGATATTGGATAATAGCCTTTTATTCATTTTAGCATTACTGAGATAAGGATGTGCTGGGGTGAGAGCCCTCTGACTTTATCCATTTCGGAAGATATTCAGTCTCTTTATTGTGTCTGTTTAACTCGTGGCTAATTTCTTTATCAAGATGTAGTTCTTGCTGAGGATTATTATCTTTGGTAGCCTAGAAGGAATATGTCTTAGCATTCAGACATCCTATATTCCAGTTATGTCTTTCTGCCTAATGTCTTCATACTGGTCAAAGACTGAAACTCTGCAGTCAGCTCAAAGGAAACACTGGGCAGAAAGATGTAATTGGAACATAGATTTATCTGAATCTGAGCCTTAACAACAAAGGCATTGTGTGTACAAACCATGAAGCATTTACAACTATCTGGCAGGCACGTTGCTAAAACTCCCACACACAGGAGGCTACTGAAATAAATAGAAGCATTTGAATGCAAACGTGCAATACTGACAAATGCAAGATATTCTGTATATAGCTGTGGTTGCCATGTTATAATATCCAGGACTTGGCAGGTGTTTCTGCTTCTAAGTATAGTCTGTAGGAAATGAGAAAAAAATTTGCTTTCATAGAAAGTGCAGTGGTGCGTTGCTGTCTTAGAGCTGTGCTTGGCCCACGCACAGTTATTCAGAACATCAGTTTCCCATTAATTCAATAAAGTTTATACATAGAAGAAAATGTAGTATTGTGGTTTAATCTCAGGTAGCAACAAATAATCCACCTGGTCTTGTGCTGTATTGAAGTACTACCCTGTACCCAAATTTAGCATGAAACTATAGTATCACAGCTGACAGGCACTCTGCTTCTGAATTATGGTGGTGTTTTAGGAGGGATGTAGTTGCTAGCTTGCCTCTTTCTTCAGGGTAAGTGTAGAAAGTGCTTTCTTCCTTGCTGTAGTACTAATATAAGTCTCTCCATTTAGCACAATACTCTTCAAATCGGTGTAAAGGTATTATAGTGCTTCTTTCTGAGATACGTTTGTTTTCTCTGTTGAGTTCATATAGTGTTTCTTATCATTAGCCAGAAAGTTTTATGTGTTTGTCTGAGACGTTTTTATCATTCTTGAGTAATGCAAATGTAAATGAGTTATTCAGCTCATCCAGGGCCATGAGAAGAAAGCCTTTGTTTCATGCCTCCATCATATTTTGTACACCATATACAACGTGATGCTTGTAAAAAAAATAATGACAGGTTTCACTGCATTCTTCAGGAGGAAGGTTGGGGAAAAGCCAGATGCCTTCTAAAGCTTTTGAAGAGATGCATTCAAAAATAAATAAGATTACTATGTATGAGTGACTATTGTATTAGTAATTGTGCTTTGATTTCATTTGGTTAATGGAAAATAATGTCCAGGCTGGTACAGGAATTGCCTCAGATAATCTCCTGGATTTGGACACTGAATACCGTGGACTGTCTTGGAGGTAAGCCTTCAGCTAAGGTGAGGAGGAGCTGTGTGTTCTCTCCTGTAAAGCATATTATTCCTTTCCACATGTTTTGTGGCTTTCAGCTGTCAGAAAATTGAAAAAAAAAGTTGCTTCTCTGGCTAGCATTTCTTGTGAAGATGTATCAGGATCCAAGATTTGACATAAGGGTGGCTTCACAGAAGATGTTTTCAGCAATGGATTTTAAGATAGCCTTTTGACTTCTCTCATGCTTTCATCTTTGACTGCTTGTGACACTATTTTTATGGTGGGATGGCAAGTTGGAAATCTACAAAACCAGAGAAAAATCACTGGAAAAAGCAAGTCAGAACTGGTTGCTTTTGGGACTTCTCAAAGTTTGCTATTTCTGAACTTTTTGTAGTACTATGGAAAACAGTTTGTTTAACTGGATAACTTTTACCACATGCAGCACACAGTCATAAAAGACTAAATTTTTTTTGATGTGACGATGTAGCTCAGCTGACATTGACTGGTTCTGTGCTGTCCTAACACCTCTCCATAAGATGGAGCGTGGCCTCAGTGTGTCCCACAAATTGAGAAGCTGGAGAGAACATACCCCTGTGTGGGAAGCAAGACAAGAGAGTGAGGAGCTGCTGCTGCTGCAGCTCTCTTGTCACCTAGGGCCTGGCAATTTGGTGCTACCTTAGAGTGGCTTCGTGAGGCTGGAACTGGCCTCAAAGTCAACCTTCTAATCTGCAGTACTTTAGGGCTCAATCATTCAAGTATGTAGCTGTCTTGGGCATTTTTCTGCCATTTCATAATGATTGACTATACCTGTGTACACCTGCAACATCATTAAATCCTTCTGACAAGCATCTTTGCCACTGAAACCTCAGCCATTCTCCCCAATAGCACTTCTGTCCTCTCCATGTATACTGATAGATTGATAGCTACCAAATTAATCACTTTTGCTTTTTCTCATGATCTGCAGTAGATTTTCACTTTGCTTATTGTCTCTGTCCACCTAAGAGATGACTGACTGGTATTTTTCTTTCTCATTTTAGTATTGGAGGAGATGCGTCGTTAGAGAATGTGACAACACTACCTAGTAAGTAAATGCTTTGCTAGATTTAATTGGCAAGATTGAAGAGAGGGAATGGGCTGATATGTTTACAGAGAGCTGTTAAGCATCTCAAAGCTGTTTTAGAGCAACTAACGAGAGCTACCTTTCAAAGAAACAATATCCTAGGACTAATGAATAAAAAGTTGGCTTCATCAGTGAAGCTAAGAAGCAGCTAGAAATTCCCTTCCTTTCTTTTCCCTCTCCCTTCACAACTGCTTCATGAGTGTTATTTGAATTTCTAAATAAGTTTGCTATGCCCATGCTTGTGGTGCAATTAACATTTGCTTTTAATAAATATTCTACCACAGCTTTTTCCAAAAAGAGATGTTTGCATAGAATAGACCTCTTTGGTAAATAAAGCTGACTACTCGTGCATGTAACCTGAAGGGAATAATTTTAACTTTCTCTTCACTAAAATATGCAACTATTTTATGCAATAGCTCGGTCTATTGTTAATGTAAAGCCACTGGAGTTTCAGTTTGGATCAGCTGTAATAATAAACTTCCATTTGAAGAGGAAGTTCCATTAACTGTCCAACAACTGTGTGTTGCCCGTTTATTACAAGCAGACTGTAACAAGAATCTAATTAGAATAAGCAATTACTGATTCACTGGATGCTATTACATTTGACAAAGCCTTCATTATAATGTGGTTAATTTCAGTCTTTGAGATTAAGGTAGCTTTTATAGTTTATAATGGGACTATTTTCACTATCAATCATGGGGCAATCGCAAGCACCGATATAGGCTGGGCAGCGACTGGCTTGAGAGCAGCCCTGAAGAAAAGGACTTGGGGGTGCTGGTAGACGAGAGGCTCAACATGAGCCGTCAGTGTGCACTAGCAGCCCAGAAAGCCAATCGTATCCTGGGCTGCATCAGGAGAAGCGTGGCCAGCAGGTCAAGGGAGATGATTCTCCCCCTCTACTCCACTCTCGTGAGACCCCACCTGGAGTACTGCATCCAATTCTGGAGCCCCTACTACAAGAAAGATATGGACGTGCTGGAACGTGTCCAGAGAAGGGCCACGAGGATGATCAGAGGGCTGGAGCACCTCTCCTATGAGGACAGACTGAGAGAGTTGGGATTGTTCAGTCTGGAGAAAAGAAGGCTCCCAGGAGACCTTATAGTGGCCTATCAGTATCTTAAGGGGGCCTACAAGAAAGCTGGTGAGGGACTTTTTAGGATGTCGGGTAACGGTAGGACTAGAGGGAATGGATTAAAACTGGAGTTGGGACGATTCAGACTGGACGTTAGGAAGAAGCTCTTCACCATGAGGGTGGTGAGACACTGGAACAGGTTTCCCAGAGAGGTGGTGGAAGCCCCATCCCTGGAAGTTTTTAAGGCCAGGCTGGATGGGGCTCTGAGCAACCTGATCTAATGGGAAGTGTCCCTGCCCATGGCAGGGGGGTTGGAACTAGATGATCTTTAAGGTCCCTTCCAACCCTAACAATTCTATGATTCTGTGATCACCTGTGAATTACTGTCAACTTCCTTTTGGAAACTACTATGGAGGCAATGGAGAATGTGGTGGGATTTTGTCAGAACCATGCATCTGAGGCTTTCTTCTTCATATTTGTCAGTAGTATGAGATTTTTACACAGCTGTGTAAAAAATCTCTACTTTTTAGCTAGCTCTAGCTGAAAACAGTCTCCTGCTGGGCTGAGGCCCCTTCAGCCTTGCTTCACAAAGTCACCATCACATGACTGAGCATTTTATTTTAGGCTTTAACCACTACGACATGAGATAACTGCATGCAGTAATCATCAATTCTGCTTGTTTTATCCTGCAGTGACAGTGCAGGGCACAGCAAGCACGCTGCTGTCTTGAGTTGCTGCCAGCTGGTGGTCTCTCTCTCGCCACTGCTTGGTGGATGCAACTAGTTGAGTGGAAGCCACAGCGGCTGTGCTGTGCCGTCAGAGAGCAAAACTACGGCAGTGCTGGTGTGTGTTAGTCCCTGTAGGCAGGAAGCAGACATATATGCTTTTCCCTTTCATTACCATCTTTCTCTTTCAGACATCTTTCGAGAGTTCAATGTTACAATCGTGGGCTATTCGACCGGCACTGGGAGTGAGAATGATTCGAATGCATTCCTTAACCAGGCAGTTCCTGGAGCACAGGCTGAGTATGTAGCTTTTTGTTTTACATTTGCAGGTGATGGTTGCTTCATCTAATTCCCTTTCAACTGTCTCATGTGCTGTCACAACTTGCTCTGAACAGCAAGCAAAACCAGTCTAGTTAGAGTTGAAAATTGGCTCAAAACCGGTTAAATGTGTGGGCTTATTTCATAGCTGAACCTTCAAATGAAGCCAACAGTCCTGGTTATGAAATCCACAAACAAGAAACTGGCAGAAACTGCTTGGTTGTGGTTTCTACTCTTCCTCTTCAACATCTATTCATTTATCAATTTATCTGTCAATAAATCTCTGAGAGCATGGATGTTTTCAGAAAATAAGCATGTAGTGAACTGGTAAAGAGATACTAGGAGAAAAACTAGATGAAATGTTCCATAATTCTGGCCTCAGGAGAAGCAAGCAGGAGCGGTCAAGAGAGAGGAAAAAACCCTAGCCACAGTCTGGAATCTGAAGCAAGGAAAATTGCTGATGGCCATATATGGCTTTTGGTGCATTGCAGACCTAGGGACTGTAATATCTTGTGGTCACCTGAATTTGGCTCTTTGCTTTTGGTCACACCTGGGAGGCTGCATGAGTTCAGCTTTGCTGTACTGCTTATCCTAGAAATCCCTGGCTTGTTGAAAGAGTCAGTGCTGTTTAATTAACAAAACAGATGGCTGCTGGAATTCAGTCACAGTTCGGGCACAGATTCTGGCAGACCATGCCTGGATTTGACATTGTTAGTTGATATTACCCAGACCTTTGTTTGTTTGTTTAAAGAAAAATTCCTATTAATTCCTAAGGAGGTCTTGGAAGCGAAGTTCAGAAGCCAAGTGAGGTGTTTGGGTTTGCTGTATCTAAGCAAAGGTTGTTGGGATTTATCGGGTATTTTTATTGCACTCCTGTGGGCCTTGTGTAACTTCTGACTCGCACGAGCAATCTCAGTAAATGCTTGGATTTACTGACAGAAATAGTCTGCTAGGTGCCCTGATATATCCTACAGCCTCCCATACCTGAGAGAAGGGATTTTGTTTCCTAGCGATGATTGAATATATCTGTGTATGTATGTCAGTGAAACATGTGCAGGGATTATAGCTCAAGTTCTTATGAAAGGCTGAATTGATTAACATACTTCTACATGTAGCGTATATCCAGATTAGCTTCAGCGTTCACTTGTTGGAAAGAATGAGATAGGTGCCTATCTCATATTTTAGATCCTAAACAGGCTTTTTGGAGTGGTGGGAGGGCTTGAAATGGGATACACAACCTCTTAAGTCACCAATATGACTTAAAGCAGTTTGTATCAGTTGTAACTGAGGCATTACTATTAAATAGTTACTTGTTAGCTGTATGAAATGAGTTGATGGATGTTAGTCTAATGAAAAATTTTCTACTTCTTCTATACTAATTAGTCTTTCATCTTCTCATGCAAGCAGCTGGACTGGATAAACATGACGAAGTGGAGCTATCTATGTTCTGCAACCATCTTTTGTAAACATTCATCATGGAGATGCAGACAACAATTGTCCCAGATTTGTTAGTTTTCTGTTGTTCTCTGTCTCATTACTTTCTGTAGAAAGGTTGCAAAAGTAAAGTCCTGTAAACTACTACACTAATATCCCTGAACTTTGTGATGCTTCTTGTGGGTTTCTGTTCTGTCACATTGTGGACTTTGATGCCTCTGAGAAGATGAATGCATCCTAATTGAATATCGAAATGTATTGCAACATAAGGAAAGGTTTCTTCTGCTTTAGGTATTTGTTTCTGGAATGATGGTGCGGTCCAGCATTTATTCTTCATCAGCCAAAAATATCCATTTTACTATGATTCAGAGGGCAAAGAGTCCACCAGTTAATGCTGGTGTTTCAGAATTGTTACCTGGCCTGTCTCACATTTGGGTGCTAATCTGGAAACTGGGTGCTGGGACCTTTCTGAAATCAGGTAGTTCTGAACCCTTGGGAGCTTTTGGAAACCAGGTGTAAATAAATGTTTCTTAAATAAAAACAGTGGATGGTTTGAAGAGCTCTTTAGTGAACTTGATGGCAATGTAGCGAGGCAGGTCTCATTCAGCAAAACATTCCTAAGCCTATCTGCATTCATTGCCAAAGTGCTTACGTACGTGCTGGAGTTAAGGGTAGATCTGAAGCATGTTGCTGAAGCAAAGCCTGGCTGAGATCTCTGATTTCACATGGAAAAAAAGGTTATGAATTTAAAACTGAGAGGAGAGAACAGGTGACAGGAACTGTGAATATCTGTATTCCCCATTAGCAAACTGTTTCTGTTGATGAAGATCTAAATTTGGTGGAAACTGCAGCTCAAGGATGAATGATTGCTGTTACCGCTTCATTCAAGATGTTGTTAGATCTTACTGGCTGCATTGGCTCAGGATGCGTCAGCACTCCAGTGACTGCATGAGAAATCAAAGGTGTTGCAGACGATCAGGTCAATAAGCGGTGTTTTCCTCTGGATCAATATTGAAGTCAGTGCCCTTGCTTAGGGGTTTCCACAATAAGAACAGAAGGAAATTGTGAACGCTTGTGGTAGCTTTGAGATATAAATAAGTAGGTTCTGACAGTGGACAAGGGTAACGGTGAGCAGAACTATTACATGAATACAGTGTCTGTGCCACAAGTAGATGTGTGACAGAGCTCATTCCCCATTATTGCCGGCTGGGGTTAACAGTTAGTGTTAGATCAGTATTCAGTTGGAGAGGGGTGGTGAGAGGTGTCTCCTGTTCCTACAATAAACACAGTGTTGCACAGGAGAGCTGAGCTCTGGTTGCCATACAAAACAAGTGTTGTGCTTATGAATGTCAGCTGATACGCTTCCAGAAATGATAGATAGTCAGTGAAGTGTTTCTAACGAGAGCCTGGAGGGAGATGCAGCTCACACTATACTACAGAGCTGCCTGGAAGGCCAAAGCTTTCCAACCATATTCTCTTTTCTGTGCATATTTGAGGATCAGTGTGTCAGGGCAGTCAAACAAGGTTGAAGTGTTCAGCCTTGGTAGCTCAAAATTCATGGCAGTTTATATATATGTGTGTATGTATATATACAAAAAAGAGACAGTGCTCATCTGACTATTGGAAAACAGCGAGGCTGTCATCTTAATTTGTCTGAGTAATCTTGAAATTTTCTTGGGTTTTTAATTACTCTGTAAGGGTAGTGTGCACAGAGCTGCTTTACATAATTGAAAATTAAGTATTCACTCTGGGTGCAGGCTACAGAAATGAGGGAGGTGTGCACAGTGAGCTCCGAAACACTTCAGCTTTGCAGGGGGATGAGCTGTGGTTTACACACAAATGATGCTCAAGAGAACAGTTAAATATTGGGACTTGGGATTCCTTTTTTGTTTTAGTCCACGAGAAATAGATTGATAACAGCCTAGTTCTAAACAGCTGGTTTATGTGCTAACCACTGTAACAGAAGCTGAACTTATGGCTCCAGATTAATTACTGAACATGAGTAAAATCAGTATGCGGGGTCAATTTGATGTTGACTTTCTGCAAAGATGTGAACGTGTAATCCACGGCAACATGAGGATTGTACTGTCTCCTCACTCAGTCCTTCTGCTATCTGACAACTTGATTTAAGGCGTAGGAAGAGCATTAATACTGTTCTCTCCGTAAGGGTGTTTTGTTCACTCACTAGTTGTTGTCCTTCTTCACAGGCACTTACCAGCCCAAGCAAGAAATCTCGTGAGACTAATGAAAACTGATCCCGTAAGTTGTCTGTGACTCCTTTAATCTTACAGCATGACAATAAACACAATAGATCCACCTGCAACGACACCAGATGTGTATCAAAGACAAAGAAATTCAGGCTTGTTATTTTCCTTTTATTGCACAGAGAATTGACTTCAGTGCCGACTGGAAGCTCATAACGGTGCATATTGGAGGCAACGATCTGTGCAACTGCTGTAAAGACCCTGTGAGTAGTAGAACTGGTTAACTAAAACTGTCGTGGGACTGTAATATCAGTGTAGAAACATGTCAAGGGAAATCCGTGGATCCTTAGAGCCTTCAAAGAGACAGCCCAAGTTGTATGTGCTGCTGTAGGTTTTGCTGGTGGTTGCTGCTGACAGTGTCCTGATATAAAAACAGTTACCAGCAACAGAGTAGGACGGTTGTGTTATCTCTGGTTTACTCCAGGGTAAGAACCACTGTCTTTTGACCATGAGCAAAAAATGGAAGGGAAGAAAAGCTTCACTTCTTTCATGTGGTAACTGCTCTACTGCTAGCATTGACTCTTTAGACATCCAAGAAAAAAATTATACTGCTTTGAACTACGACTAGTTCAGTCCTACAGTTGTCATCACCTCATAACTCACAGTGTAGGGAGGTGCTAGGAACAGGTGAGGTATGTATGAGGGAAGTTGCTGCAGTGCTCAATGTAATTTGAATTTTATGCTTCTCTGGATTGTGGAGAAGCCTTTAGGGCTGCCATAAGGAGATCATGGGAGTTGAGTGGGAAGGTGGCAGGGAGAGGCCACCTTTCTCTGCCAGCTTTTACTCTCTTGCCTTTAATAAGCTAACTTCTTGTGAGCATTTTCAATTCTCCTGCAATCCCTTGTGCTTGAGAAATTTGCTGCTTCTGCAGGAGCCTCGCTAGGCATCTTTGCTGCTGCTGCCAAGTTTTATAGCTGTATTTATAGCTATGACCTTGACTGGCAATGATTTCACCTAATTTTACGAGAGCTTATCAACTGGCTGTGAGAATGCCTGTGGCTGCGAGCACGCCTATGGCTGCTTGGTTTATGCTGTTCTGCATATGTTCAGATTAGGTTCCTTCCTGCATCTTTACACGAAGGACCCAGTGGATTTGGATTAAATATACTACTACTCAACAAGGTTTATTTTAAATCCAAAATTTCACCGAGTCTTTCTACATTTTAGATTAACTGATATTGAAATCCCTTGTCACTGGAAAGAAGCAAGAACATTCTACTGACCACAGAGTATGGCAGAAAAGGAAGTGAATTAATGTGACTCTCCAGCCTCCCAACCAAAATGCCTTGTTTCTCCATTTAGCAGTAATCTTTTCTCTTTCTATCAGGATCACTACTCTTCTGTGAATTTCATCAGAAGGATTCAAGAAACTCTTGATATTCTGCACAAGCAGGCAAGTGCTGTGAAATCGTCTAGCTCATACTGGTACATGACTGACTGATGCTGGCTCTTCTGTTTGTTTGATGTTGGGTTTTTTTTCTGTTCTGGTACCAAACGTATTTCGTTGACTTCTACAAAAGCATTTTCTTTTGTCTTGTCTATCTGAAAGTAGTGAGATGCAGGCTGAAATGACAGACAGTAACACTGGACCATGGTGTTAGAAAAGAATCAAAACCTGAGTTGGGGGAGTTTGGTGGGGTTTTTTGTTACTTCTTACCCCCCCACACCCCCTGCCAACTTCCAACAATGGAGAAAGGGAAGGGGTCTCAAATGGCTGGACTTTGGGGTAAAAGTGGGCTTGCATTGTGGGCTGCATAATCAGTTCCTTCTAAGCTAAACTCTGTTGTACCTTTCAGGTTCCGAAAGCTCTAGTGAGTCTGGTTGAAGTCATGGACCTCCTCCCTCTGAGACAGTTGTTTGTGGATACTCAAGTTCAGTGCCCCACTTATATGGCAGAGTAAGGCTTGTTTGACTTCCTTTTGTACCTGAGCTTACTGTCCGTGATGATAAAGCATGTTCTTATTCCATGCTTCTCTCATCATTTGAACTGATGTTCAAAGGTAGCACTGCAGTCCTACACACATCCCATGCAGTGCTGACATCACCCTGCCTGTTGGTGTTGCCTTCTCTTGGCTTTGACCTAAATGTTGTCAGAGGACCTGTGTGTTTTGTCCAGGCCTAGAACTGTAAGGTTTCCTGTGCTCCGTAATGTACAGGTCAATGAGCTCGAGTTAAAGTTATTGATAAGGGGTTCCTCAAGGTGGGGTTGAAGTCCACAAGCATTTGGATTTTCAGGCCTCTTGAGGGAATGTGGAGTATTTGCAGAGTAGTCAAATAGACAGGTTTCCCCTGTTTCAGAGGCTTTATTGCAATGGGAAATTTGCATTCCTTCATGACCCTCCATACAGGGACAATTTCTGTGTTTTGGGAATGCAAAAGGAATTGTTAATTGGAAAGGTATTAGCTCAGAGGTAATGCAGCCAGTACATTTCAAAGATCTGTTTTCTAGTTCCAGCGGGACTGGCATGCACCTCTATCAGGCTGCAGGGTCTTTTGATCCTGGTGTGTAATGAATGGGACAAACTATCATAGTACAGAGTACATCACTTTGATATTCTCGAGGGTGAAACCAAACTGTTTTAAAGTAGTATCATTCATATGAGGCAGAAAATAAGACTAAGGGTTGAAATGATGGCAAGGACGATAAGACATTTTCACAGAAATAGAACTGTACAGGTTTCCTTATTCCTCCCATGTCCAAAGGGGTTGGGTGGCAAAGGCTGACTTCTGCATTCTCAGATGTCTAACTCTCTCTATTCTTTTTTACTCCTCTAACCTCTCCCACAGTTATCTGTGTAGTTGTGTTCTCACAGGAGAAGAAAACTCACCAAATCTCACGATGGTGAGGCAAGTCACCAGAGATTACCAGGTATGTTTATCAAGAGTGGTGCAGTTACTTTATCTCCAGTTGAGGTGAGCTCTTGATTACCAAGCAACATATCATAGCAATATTTTACCCAAATGGGCCCATGAGCTAAGCAGGAGGTAATTTGATGCTACCCAAAACACTATATGAATAAAACAATGCAGCAAAGCTCTTCAGAAAAATTTTGTTTTCTAACCAAAACAATGGATAGATGGGAGTTTAGTCACCAAAATCCTGTCCCCACAGACAGTTGTAGTATTGTCTTCCAGCCTCGTCAGCCACTTTGTAAGACACCTTTTGACAACAGCTATTTCAGTTAAGAAGAAAAAGTTTCCTTCTGATTCTTGGGGTCTCAAAAACAAAAAACAAAAAACAAGCCAAACCCAAAAAAACCTAGTTATGATGCAGAAATGTTGATGGGTTATTGGTGGTTGCTTTTTTGTTTCTTGCAGCTTGGCATTCGGAGACTAGTGGAGTCTGGCAGATACGATACTCATGAAAATTTCTCAGTGATCATCCAGCCTTTCCTGCAAAATCCCAAGATTCCCGTTGGTCAGGTATGGTCTAAAGAGACTTCTGCATGTGAAGGACTACGTGTGGGTATCTAGTCTTTAGAGACTATCTGAAAAACAGCTTCAGCTTGTTCTGTGCTTTTCTTAGAACTTTTTGCTTTTTGGTATAGTACACCAGATTTCTTTATATAGTTAGCAGTTCTTTGTTTTACATAAAGTGCTGTTGAAATGAATTACTGTTTTGGAAAAAGAATCAAACCCTGAATTAAGAGGTTGGTTTGTGTATGTTCTCAAGGGTACATAAATAATTTTCTTTCTGAAAATATAACGTGATTAATAAAAGATACAGATATTAAGTTACAGTTCTTAAAGCAACATAGCTGTTTTGCTCACTGGAGACTACAGCACCACCTCCTCTTCATGTTCCATAACTCATTCTTCTGTGTCTGACAGAAAGAGAAGTTTGCATATGATGTGGTGGAAACAGCAGTTTTATGTAGCAAGCCCTTTTTCTTGTTATTGACAATTATATTTCAGTACCTCGAATGGTAAGTCTCAGTAAACTATAAATCTAGGGAATGACCCAAACCTTCCTGAAACTCCATTTTCTAGTTGTCACATGCATCTACACTTCCTCATCTCACCTGGAACTAAGAGCAGATGGGGTAAAATATTAAGCAGGGATTGCTCTGGTATAATTGAACCAGAGTGATCCTGAAAATGCTGGCAATAGCTGGTGGTAACTTTGAAAAGTTCAGGTGCTGCTACAGACAAATATGGAAAACTGACTGAAAGCTTCACAGGAAAAAACAGGCTTTGATATTTATTTTTGTTGTTGTTTTGGTTTTTTGTTTGTTTGTGAACCTCGTTTATGTGAAAAGTCATCGCTAGGGGTTTTGGTACTGAGGTAGGGAACACAGAAGTGAAAACAGAAGCAAAAACAGAAGCAAAATATTTCTGAACCTTTTTATAGTCTCACAAGCATTAGTTCAGATTTTAAAAAAGCTCGAGATACTGGTTTTTTTTGTATCTCACACAACATTTGAATGTTCCTGAACTGAAAACTCTGCCTCTAAACTTGGCAAAAGATCAGATATCGATTGCAAATGTTGGTAGCAGTCTTCTAATAAGCTAGCCCAAACACACTGACTCAAAACCTCCTCAAGTTTTGAGGAAGGACTGCTCTGACCAAAAAAACCCTGCTGTTTCAGTCACCTGTGATGTAAACTTTTTCTCATCTCAGTACTCACATGAAAGCCAAGATATTTAAATTTCCAAACTCCTTTTCCTTCAGATGCTCCAGTATCTGTATTAAAGTACACCTTTGCTCAGAAAGGAGACTGTACTGGTGTACTCGGTTAGCCCGGCTGCTTTTGCTTGAACACTTACTTGCTTCTTGTTCCTTTCAAACTTGCAGAACTGACACAGCTGTGAAAAAGCAGATAGGCTCTCTTCCTTCTGCTAAAGCATCCATAACATGCTCGTTACCATGCAAAGGTACTGCAGAGCACAGTGGTGCCTGTGGTGCCAGTTCTGATAACGTGCCAAGGAGAGGAACTCATCTTTATTGCAGAACCCAAAGACAGACTACACACATAATTGAAAATGGTGGTTCTGCTACTTCTGGGTGGATCTGCCCTTGGATGCACATAAGCACCTCTAGTTAAGTGTATCTAGTAGCTCATGGATCTCCAGTAGTACACTTTGTTGTGTCACCAGGTAGTCATGAGACTTTCCACATTACAGCAGCAAGAACAAGTAGCATGAACCTCCCATTACTGGCTCTGATTTGGCCTCAGCAACCCTGAGTTGGAGGTGTGGATTCTTCTGCGCTCAGATGTCTTTTACACTTTTGTTTGTAGGATGGGCATCCAGATATCTCCTACTTTTCACCTGACTGCTTCCATCCAAGCCAGAAAGGCCATTCTCAGCTTGCCAAGGCTCTCTGGAATGCTGTGGTAAGGTGACAGGGTCTGCATATAATGTGGTCTTTACCTAGACCTGACTACCATTAAAATAATCTCTGTAATAAAGATATTGCAGTTGCAATAAGGGCCTGGTTAACGCTGGACCTTGTGTTTGTTTCTTCTTTACTAGTTAGATACCCTCAAATTTCTGGCGCTGCTCTCAGCCTAGAATCTCTCGGTTTTCAAAGTGTGTGGGGAGGAGCGGGGCACTGTAAGTGCGTGATCCCAGTCATTCGTTATGTCAGCTGAGCAAGTCTACTTCACCTATTGTCATGAAAGGCGGGACAGTATTCAATAAAGATGATGTTTCTGTGCGCTGATGTGGGAAACCACCAAATAAAGAAGAACTGTAACTGCATATGTCAATTTAAAATGGATTACTTAGAAGTTTGTTTTAAATCCACATTTTGTGAATGTCTCATTAGGAATTAAAGTGGCTTTAATTCAGTTTTGGTTTACTACCTTTGGAAATGAGTAAAGCTCAATAGAAGTGCATCATTAAAGGTTCCTTAAGCAAACTCATTTTACTTAGCATTGCAATGCAGTAGGAGTACGCATCTAGTCAGAGGCGGTATCTCAGATCCTGGATGGTAACTTCTTATGTACTTCGGGGTAATGTCTTAACAGCTGACATGATTGCTTGCAATCCTCAAGCAGTACCTCTAATTAAATTTCATTTGATCTTCTATGCATAAACAGCCTTTTGTTGGAGACGCCATCATGCAGCTAGCTATAAAAGTTGAGGGACTCTTAGTGTCTTGTCTTTTATGCAAGAGAAGAGAGTTTATGACCTTGCTTTCTGGCGAAATTCCAAGGTACTTCATGTGCCTGCCAAAATCCTCCAGGAGTTCAAACTGATCCAGTGTAGCTTTCCACTTGCCATTTTAAGCTTCTTTCTAGAGTTGCTGTTTTGTTACGCAGTTGCCATGTTCTTTCTGAGAAATAGATGCATTTCAGCAGTGGGTAAATCAAGGTCTGTAAATACAGGCAGCTTTATATAAATTTGAAAGGTGTATTTAGATTCATTTGGATTAGAATTGTTATACGAATGTAAGATGAGCTGGAATGGTTACAAAATCGGGTTTTTTGTTTTCCTTTCTAGTTCCAGCCTGTAGACCAGAAAGCTGACTCTTTTGATTTCACAGCTGACATTGTGCTCGCCTGTCCAACTCAGGTAAATATACCCACGTTGTGGAGATTGGGTATCAGGTGGCTGTACATGCTCGCGCCTGCTGCAGAGAGCAGGGGTTCAGTATGTCTAAAAGAAGTTCACTGAAAACTTTTGTTCTCTGCTTACCTCTGAGTGAGCAGGTTCTCTCATACACCTGCTCTGGTGTCCCCTGGCTTTTACTGTGCAATGAATGCTGATTGACAACATGCTGATTTGTGTGTTTTCAGTTGTAGCAGAGGTTGGGTTTTGTGATGTTTGTGAAGTATAGAGGCAGCTCAAGCAGCAAATAACAGAATATGCTGCATTAACTTTCCCATCAGAATCAATGGGGTTTGGGCACCACAGTGTCTCTGAAAACTCTGGTGTCTGTTATCTTTTGATTTAGTGGCAGGTTGGTTTTCCTGACCTGATCCATAACAGAGGTACTTCAGACTCTTTGGAAGCTGCTTCTACAGTTATAAAACAAGCTGCTGAACTTGCAGTACAGTTGCTAGGTATCAGCACGTGGAAATGGCTGCTGCAGTCAGCAATAATTGGCTCCCTTTCTTCAGCAGTTTCAATGGGGAGGCCAAAGAACTGCACAGATCAGGGAGCTGAGTTGTTCTCTCAGGTCTGGAGACAGTCATTCCAGTCATACAGGAGGATTTTGTCCATATCGTATCCATCTTGTCAGAAAAGGAAGATCTGCTGAGTTATTAAACAGCATGTTTCAAAAGTCCTCAGATTCACTTAACTTGCTAATACTTCATTTTACCCAGGCAGCTTAAATTAATTTAGCAACTTCTTTAGTGCCACATAACGTGGATTTTATACTTCCTTTCCTTCATCCACTCTTATTCAAAGATGTTGCTTTTCAGAAGCAGGCATAGAAAAGTTTTATATCCCCTGCAAAAAATATATGGCCATTGTTTTCAGAAACAGTAAGCCCACACTGCTTTGGAAAAGTCATTGATAGCAATGTCAGTAGCTTTCCCTGCTGAGAAAGCTCTGGGGTAGACTATGAAACAGTGCTACAAAGGAATAAATAGACTGTTTCTAGGGGATTTCACCTTCTGTGTTACTAAAGGGAGTAGTAAATTATTTCAGATTCTGACACCCACAAATTCCATTTATTGTTCCCATGGTTTCTTACTACAGTTTTCAAATCTTACTTCAGGTAGTCATGTCCATGGAAATACCAGGTGTGCCAGATTGTAAACCAAGGAAAGTTATTTGTATTGAAGCAACTTAAAGTAGGATAAAACCTTGCAAATAAAAGATCAGTGGGTCTTCTGATCAATTACACATGCCTTCTGAATTTAGTGCTTTGTAAGACCTCCTCATGCAGATACTGGAATTGCTCTTATTTGAGATAAGTGGGCATCCCAGTGAATTTTTTTAGCCTATACAATGTGCGTGTACTCCTGGCATTAGTAGGGGACAAAAATAACCATGCAGCCTCTCATGGGCGGAAGAGTGATCCTCTCAGTAACCAATCTTTCATCTCCTTCTGCTGACACAGGAAGATCTGCCCAGGTTTCTCTAGACTTTACATCAGTGTCTTTTGAAAGAACTAAACATCTAATAAAGTCTAAGTAATTTGTGGAAGGTTAGGAGAGGAAAATATTAAACTGTAATCAGGGTCTGGCATATGTAATTTTTGCCATAAGGTGCTAAATACAAATCTTACTTTTGAATTTTAAGGAAGGAGTACGGTTTCAAAATCCAGATCTCCATTTTGCAGCTTAGGCAATTACTTTCTTGGTGATATGATGTCTTGCTATCCCTTGCTATCATCTGTGCCATGTGTTTATTGTCTATTTTCTCTTACTTTCGTACTTCTCTTTCTCCAGAACAACTCATTCCTGGCAACATACAAGAATAGCAACTATCTACCTGTGGAGCCCACTAATGAGCCAGTAGAGGTAATTGTTTCATCTTTTGCTGCATTTTAGGCAAACTATGCAGAGCTGTATCTGATGACTGTTCGTGCATCATCCTGAATTTATAGATGAGATGATAAGTTATCACCAGTTTTCAGAAAGGGAAGTCTCTCTTGCATTGCATTTTTTCCTGTGTAAACAAATATTAAACTCTTCCTAAAAGCTGAACAAAATAAATTGTATTAATTGCTGCAATTGTAGCAAAACTGCTCAGCAGTAAGTCACCTGGGATGCATCATGAATTCAGATAGCAAGTCCCTCGCAATAGGGAGAAGATAACTTAGAACCCTGAGCCCCCAAATGATCTGAAAAAGGCTTACATATTCTCTTCTTGAGCCACTGTACTTCCATGCACTCAAGTAAGTTTAACCCGTAGAGGGCAGTCACCTTTACATATTGAATAGGTGGCCAGATACAAAGGTGATAGGAATCCATTTTCAAAGGGATTCACTTTCCACCATGACTAAGGAACTGCCACAAGGTAGATTAAACAAACTGCAGAAACAAACTTGGTGTAGGATTTGAGGAAATGGGGCAGTTATTTGCTCCTGACAAATGGCTGCAGGCATGCAGACTAAGAGTGGTTGGAGATGGCAATCAAAATGGGCTGGGCTAGTTCGGCATTCTGGGGGTCCTCACGCCTAGCCGAATTATGAAAATCTCTGTGTGCCTTCAGGGTTACAAAGAGCAACAACCGTTATTGTTTCAGCAAGCCATAGTTTTCAATATCGAAATCGGAGTTTTATCTGTAAAGCTAGAGTTATACTTTTAATGGGTAATTCTTGCACTTCCACTGAATCTCAACAGCAATAGCTTTTGAAGTGAATAGGGTAAAGGAAAGAAACAGCAGGGAGAGTAAAGGAACAGTTTCCTCTCTGATCTAAAAATAAGCCCAGCTGTCCTTTCGAGGATCTGCAACCAGCCTTTAACTAGATGGCTGATAGTAGAGCCTATTACATTCATTTTTTTTTTTTACAAGAACAGATGAATTTGTCTTGATGTTTTTTTAACACTAACCATGCTTTCTGAAGACCATTGGTCCATATAGTTCTTCTCGGAATGGTATAGTTGTGCAATCGTAGAATAATTGGGTTTGGAAGGGACCTCAGGACATCCCTAGTCCAACCTCCCACTCCAAGCAGGGCCGGCTCTTAGATCAGTGTAAGCAAATGTCATTGCTAGTACAGGGACTGCCCATTACAACAAGTACAATTTTTTCCTTGCTGCCTTCTTAGCTAATATTTTTGCTCACTACCAAAGAACGTGGGTGGCACATTGATCAGTTATCTCTGCTGGTGAATGTTCTGCAATGTGTGGTTGACTCAAATTCCTCAGTTGGTGGAGTAAACATAGTAGCTATTATGTCACCTGCAAATGTATGGTAAAGTCCAATTATTGAGAGGCTGATAGTTCTCTTTACTGAAAGTTCTGAAGCTTCAAAATGTTTTAAAATTTTATATTCAGTGAAAGCAAGTGCTTTTTGAAAGTTTCTAGGAAAGTAATAGGTTTCTAGTGAGGTACATGGAGAAATAATAAAAATATAATACATTAATATAGTATTTTAACTTTGCAGAGAATTTTATTGTTGATTTTTTTTTTTTTTTTTTTTGGTTTTACATCTGATGTCTCTTGAGTCAGAGCAGTACTTCAAACCTGGAGACTCTACCTTCTAGGTCATGGACAAAATCTCCAGGCTGTAAAGGAGAGGAAAAAAAATTATCCTCCCTATGGAAACTTGTCTAAGCAATATTTCTAGATGAAATGCTTTGCCTTTGGAAAAATTGTATGCTTTGCCTAGATAATTTCACCAAAAGTAATTAATGTTTGGACAGTGTTCCACAAAGAAGAGGAAGGGGCTGTTGAGCTGTATAGGCACCAAATTAGGATCTGTGTCTTAACTTGGTTTTGCCCTTTGCTGTAGCATGTCTGAATTCCGTATTATCTTCTAACCACAAGGTGAACCAATTTTTTAACTTGCCATTTCAGAATTGGGGCAGTGACCTGTCATGTTCTGAACAGGCTCCATCCAGTCCTGTCCCAACATCAGGTGAGAAAGCACTTGTAAGCTAAAATCACAAATAGGAAAGATTTCACCTTTTGTTTTTAGAAACAATAAGATCTTGAAATTGCAAATCCTAGATGGAAAGGAAACAATAAAAGCTGATATATTTAGCAGCAAAGGAAGAAAGTCTATCTTGCCATACACAGCAAGTTCTGCAACGCAGCAGATGTGCTCTCTGTATAAATAAGACCACATTTATCATATACATATATCATATACAGCAACGTGGCAGATTAAAACTGCTGTGGCATGTTAGTGACTCAACAGTTTTGACCTACCTGGTGAGCCTACTGTGACAAGCAGCGCAGCAGGCGCACTGTGTGTAGTTGGAAGGCTTTACGGGCAGATTGCTAATGGGAAATATTGATCTATGACCCAAACCTGAAAACCAATTAAAAGAGATTGAATGCATGCATCCCTAAACATATCTAATGTCTTTTCACTTTTTCCTAAGCTGTTTTAAGGTCCATTTATTTCCTTGTTAGTCGAGTACACTTTTGCAAGCAAAGGCAAGAAGTTACACTTTTTGCCTAGCTGATGCATAGAACTTGAGACTCATTCCCCCTAAAAGTCCATAAAAATACCTTCAAGTTGGAACCATAGACTTGTATCTTCATTCTGTTAAACAGTATTTTGTGCCGGTTATCAATAATCATGCTTTTTTCTCCTACTATGTTTTAGTACATGAGCTACAACCTGCTGACATCAAGGTTATAGGAGCACTGGGAGATTCCCTGACTGTGAGTACTGCTGTATTCCCACGTTTAGAATGAGAAGAGCAATTGTCCATTTCTACCTAGATGTGGTCATGTCAGGCATCATCAGATACAAAGCAAATTGCTTTGGTTTGGCAAAGCAAAACTCATCTACCTGTGTCCCTTAGCAAAGAAATAGCCTTGAGGGATATGAATGACACTGGCAATTGTGTAATCCAGTAATGAATAATTCAGGCCAGAACAGAAATGGGATCACATTCTCTATTACACACAGTTTATTCAAGTGTTTTTGAAAAGGGAAGGTCTGCCTTATAGGAATAGTCTTTTCTGACATAAAAACAAGAGCGAGCAATTTTTTCATGCAATGAGAGATCTTGATGAAAATTCCTATGGAAATAATTGATTGCAGAACAAAGTGCTTCTCACTTGAGATAATTCTGATACTTCTGTATTTCAGAATTTTGCTTTCAGATGTTGCTTCCTGGTTTAGGCTTCTTCCAGTTAAAACTGATGTATTTCATGTATCAAGAAACGCAAACTGAAAAGAATAGGGACAGAAAAGAAAGGCCCCAGAAAAGAATAGCAGGGAATAGTGCAGATCTGCACTGAAGTTTTCTGAGAAAATGTTCAAGAATTACACAGCACTACAGAATTATTCTGGCATGGGAAGAAAGCAAACATTCGTGTCAACAGTTCCCATGAATTTTAACTCCTGAGTTAAACCAGTGCTCATTCTGGCAGCTTCAGCTCCCGTAGAGTTTAGAGGGAGTTGAAGGGACTGAAGCCCTTAAATGATCAGGCTCATCTCCAGGCAGGTGTACATGTCTTCACCTCCTCATTAGCTCTGAAACTGATTTTGCTTGAGCTGATGTAATCCTGGCTTTCCCCCCAGCGCTGAGCTTTGAGCTTTTCTTAGAAGACCTCAGTAATGACCCTGCAAGTCTCCCTGCTATCCATTGCCATGACTCTTGAAATTAATTGCTTGGTTTCTTCCCCCACATCGAGTGCTAGACATGCGCACTAGCACAGATCTCTTCTCTTTTAAATTTTAATTCTTTTAGTGCCTGAAATGTCTCAGAGAGCCCTAGTCATAAGGGCCAGACTCTGATGCTTGAGGTCCCTGTCTTCAAAAGCTAAGCAAGGCAGTTTTTCATACTGCCATTATTCATGCAGTTTCTGTCAGTTGCCACTGCCACAGCAAGGTGTGACTGGGGTTTTTATGAAGGGATTTATCACTGGGCGGGAGGACAGCAGAAAAAATGACAGAGTACATGTGCGTATGTGCACACCTCTGCAGAAAGTGCAGTACGGCCAGCAGCAGCGCACACTCTGTACTGCCTAACCACCCCTGGCACAGAGGGACTGCAGCAGCAAAGCTGTGCCTTGGTCCACTAAGGCATTGATTTTCCTCGTGGTATTTCCCACAAGAGCCCTGAGTGCAGTTAATGTTTATGGCTGAATTGATACTGTGGCTTTTCAAAGAATACAAAATTAAGTGAAACCACTAAGAAACTATAAAGCTGTAGAAGAACCCATTTTCATGATTGCTGTCCTGAATGTGAGTCAGGGTGCTGACCTTGCTAGCGGTCTGTCCGAGTCCTGTGAGCTACTCAAATTCATCACAAACTTCTTTGTTCTGATGGCTATATTTATTTATTTTTGAAAGATATTAAAGTTCACACTGCAGGAAGGCTGTTCTCAGTCTAGATGCAGTTGGAGATTAATGTAACATTGAGCAACTCGGTCACGTCACTGGCTAGAATGCATCTGTCTGACTTCTTAGCACCAAGGCACAGCGAAAGCAATAGATATGCCAACATGCTTATCTGTATTGGCAAAAAATCCTGCCTACACCTCGTCAAATCTCTGTGTTAGACTAGCAGACTGGGTCCAGCAGAGGAAAAGTGGATTTTACACGGAAGATTTGTTTTCTTGGCAGATTAAAAAGCAGCTCCTACTGATTTATTTACAGCTAAAACTGGCTGGGAATTTTTCATCAGTAGATTTTTTGGGTGTCGTTTCTCCCCCCCACCCCGAATTATTAAGTCTCTCAAAATCAGCTTTCTTCAGGAAATGCCAGGATGAAGCATTCTCCATTAAAAAAAAAAAAAAAAAATCCAAACAAATACAAAGCTGTTGATGTTAATCTGGGTCCCATTGCGTTGCTAAAACAATATTAGAGCAGTAGTTCTAAAGCCTTATGTCCTTGACTTTACAGTCTGATGCCTTCTGGCTGGACTATATCTCCTCCGATGCTCCACGGTCTACTATCTAGATGAGCTGCTTTTGTATATGAGGAGAAGCCTGTGAATTTGAAGCACAGGAGATGCAGAGCTGCCCAGAGGACAGCGTGTGGTGGTGAATAAGGACGTGGACCATTTATGCTAAAACTGGGATATTGCAAAAGCTTGGCTGGATTCAGAGTAAAGATATCAAAATGCTTCAGCACTTTCAAATCACAGTGTCTGTCTTACCTAAACTTGTAGCACTTTTTTCTTCTAGTATTTTTGTAACTTATTCTTTCCATCCTTTCCAGACTGCAGTAGGAGCCAAAGCAACTGACCTACAAACAGACTGGAGAGGACTTTCCTGGAGGTGAAAATGCTCGATTTTCTCTTTCTCTGCTTTTGTCCACAGGTGCAGTTAAAAGTGTGGGTCACCTGGTTATGTAGTTACAAACATAAGTATGTAAATGCAGGGGTAGGACGCTGAGATCAAGTATTGCTTGGTAAGGATTGGAGGAATCAGGACCGTAAGAGGGAGGAAGGAAGTGATTCTTGTGGGGGGTTTTTTGTGTTTGGTTCTGTGAGGTTTTTTGTTGCTGCCTTTTTTTTTTTCTTTTTTTTTTTTTTTAACCAGGCATGATTGCTACAAGCATGGTCCTGTATTTCTGACAGTACTGGATTATTAATATGAGTGAATTCTTTTAGTGTCTTGCTAGCCCTCTGGAGTTTATTCAGAACGCTGCTGTTGCTGTGATTATGTACTCAGTAGACAATGCAGTAGCATTAGACATAATGCTAAAGAGTCTGAGTGAGTGTGGATTGGGATGAACGTGGTGAGAGCACTACAGGCATATTCAATGAAGATGTCCCAAACATCTTTGCTATTGCAAAGTGGACAAAGACAATACGTGTCAGAGGGGGTGCGAATCTCAATGTCCATGCTAGAGTGGAAGTAAACTGCCTGATTCACATGGGGAGATGTATGGTTGATGAGCCCTGCACAGGTATACATTCTTATCTTCATCCTTTCTTTCCCCCTTGTATGTATCTGCAGGCATAGATACCTTCAGGAGGGGCTGCCAGAAGTGGTATAAGAATGTATGGCTATGCACACAGAAAACTCTTGAATGGCAGAGGCAGTGGCTTTTTTCATAATCAGCATTGCCGAATCACAGATGGGTGGTTAATGAGCATTTAATGCAGTTTCTCTTCTATGCATAACTGCACACAAACGTAGTTTCAGCAAGGTCACATGCAGCAACTTTGGTGAGGAAATATGCCTTTCTATGATGGGCATCCCAGCATGTCTATATGAAAAATCAGTTCTCCCAGTATGCTCTATTCCCAGTCTGGAGGCATAGCTTCTATCTTAGCTGACACCCTGCTTGATTTAATGCTAAATCTCCTTTCAGTACTTCCCCTGAATTCTTGTGGTTTATCTCCTTAGTCCTGTTTGAGGTTAGTCTTTTTGTGGTTTTTTTTTTTCGTTCCTGGGCTAGTACGGCAACATATGGTGACAATAAGATAGACGGTTGCAGGATTAACTCCACTTGATGATTTTGTTCTTTCCCTTTGTAGTATCGGAGGTGATGGGACCCTGGAGACCCAGACTACTTTACCCAGTGAGTATCCTGGAAAATCAATGTGAGAAAAGCAAAAGGCGAGTATTACTCTGAAAGCAGTCTAAGTGGATGTTGAAAACATCTGGAAATGGTCATGCTTTCCTTGCGAACAGTGGGGAATGCCCATCTCTTGTGGATGTGAGCAGTTCACGAGAGTCACAGCTGAAACCCAGACTGACCTGACTAGCTGTAAAGTTGATTCAGCCCCTCCACATCACAGGGCCTGCACGTGATTGTATTGTCCTTTTGACATAAATGATTAGGACTAAATGTGCTGAAGGTGACAGAAGTTCATTGCAGACCTGCTCCTCCCTTATTTCATTTTGTGCTGTCCAGTGACTGACTGTAATGGTTGTGGGCAAACAAAGGGTTATAAAACAATTAGTAGTCCATCTAGAGAGGGTTGTTTACAAAGTTATGGTTCCTACTGATGATTTCAAGTTGCTACATTGCACTGAAAAAAATATAAAAATACTATAAATTTCTTGTCCCGGTGTTCTGTGTAATCAGTCCCTGTAGTTGCCATAGAAACTATTAAGTGGTCAATGTGACCATAAATTGGAGGGGACTCGGTTCACAATGGTTCATCTGTTTGTATGTGATCTGTGCTGCGGAGCAGCTTGACAATACCTGACATCGTTGGTAATAAAATCTGATATGCTTTGTCTTGTACCACACACATTGCTGGGTTTAAAGAAAAATAGAAAGCATGTTTCTTTTATGCATTATAAATGAGACTCTATCAAGAGATTTCAGACAGCGCTACAGGAACAGTAACAATAACAGTTTTCAGACATGACGCTTCCCCTCTGAGGGTTTTCCTGAAATCTAGAAATGTGAATAAAATTCACTTCTCTGCAATAAATATTATTATCTTGAGGGGTGGCTGGAGGAGTGGGAGGTAGAAGGCCATATTTGGAGCATCTGCTCCTCATACATGAAGGAAAGTAACCATGATTATTCTGACAATAAAATTCAAGACTGGCGAGTTGCCTGGGACCTGTGCATCTCCTGAGTTGCCAGACCCTGGCTCCTCAAGGCCACAGACAGAAACAGTTGCAGTGCTGAAGTTTGGACAATAACTAGAGTTCTCCAAGCATGTGTGTCTGTACCTTCTGTAAAGTCACAGTGAATGAGGGGAAAACCCAGGGCCACATTCTCACCACTCGGTTGGTTTTTGCTTCTGTGGGAGGCAACACTGCTGATTGTACTGTGGATGGTTAAACATTGTATTTTCTATTTTTAAGATATCTTGAAAAAATTCAATCCGAACCTCTTTGGCTTTTCGACTGGCAGCTCTAAGGAAACAGCTGGATTCAACGTTGCGGAGAAAGGTGCCACAGCGCGGTAAGCACAATCACAAATGAGAATGGGCAAAGGGGTGAGAACTGATGGACTGGCAGATTAGCTTTGAAGTGCATGTTAAGAGTCAGTTAATACTGATGACTTGTTTGTACTGAGCATGTTTCTGTGATCTGATGCTTTTAAATTTGTTTTAATTATTTTTTTTTTAATTCAGGATTTGGGGGATTTATTTGTATCTTTTTCTAAAGCACAGAGAGAGAGAAACTTCCTTTCTTCATTTGACCTCTGCCCAGAATTTCCAAGCCAACGCCTTAGTTAGGCTTCTTATTCTACCACTATCTGGTAGAATGCACTGGTGTGTTCTACACTGATTTGAGTGCACCCTCAGCAAGTTTGTGGATGACACCAAGCTGAGTGGTGCAGCTGACATGCCTGAGGGGGATGGGATGCCATCCAGAGGGACCTGGACAGGCTTGAGAAGTGAACCCGTGTGAACCTCATGAGATTCAACAGGGCACCTGGGTCCTGCACCTGGGTCAGGGCAACCCTCGGTATCAATATAGGCTGGGGAGTGAAGGGATTGAGAGCAGCCCTGAGGAGAAGGACTTGGGGGTACTGGTGGATAAAAAGCTGGACATGAGCCGGCAATGTGCACTTGCAGCCCAGAAAGCCAACTGCATCCTGGGCTGCATCAAAAGAAGCGTGGCCAGCAGGTTGAGGGAGGTGATTCTGCCCCTCTGGTCTGGTGAGACTCCACCTGGAGTGCTGCGTCCAGTTCTGGAGCCCTCAGCACAGGAAAGACATGGACCTGTTGGAGCGAGTCCAAAGGAGAGCCACAAAAGTGTTCAGAGGGAGGAAGCACCTCTCCTGTGAAGACAGTCTGAGAGAGCTGGGGTTGTTCAGCCTGGAGAAGAGAAGGCTCCAGGGAAACCTTATTGTGGCCTTTCAGTACTTAAGGGGACATACAGGAAAGGTGGGGTCAAACTTTTTAGCAGGGCCTGTTGCAGTAGGACAAGGTGTAATGGCTTTAAACTAAAAGAGGGAAGATTTAGACTAGATACAAGGAAGAAATTTTTTACAATAAGGGTGTTGGAACACTAGCTCAGATTGCCCAGAGAGGTTGTAGATGCCCCATTTCTGGAAACATTCAAGGTCAGGCTGGATGGGGCTCTGAGCAACCTGATCTAGTTGAAGATGTCCCTGCTCATTGCAGGGGAGGTTGGACTAGATGACCTTTAAAGTTCTTTTCCAACCCAAACTATTCTATGATTCCACCTTTTTCTGCGCAGCCTTCAGTATGCAGGTCCCTGATTCGCTGACAAGCCATATCTGTAATGAGAGAAAAATTCATAAGCATCTCTCATTTATTCCTTGATTTCTGGGAAATGTGCCTCAAACTAACAAATAGAAGTCTACTGCTACCCTAATGGTGTTTAAAAACTATCCGTATTTGCAGTGCAAAGAAAAGGAACAGAATGAGCAGCTGGGAATTAATTTCTTTCTCCTCCTGAAGAAAAACTCTACTAGCCCGTTACAAACTCGTACACATTTGGGTTCTTATTGCATACACTGTCCCTGCTTTATGGATATTCATGGAATTTGCTTCCAAGCCTTTCTGTGACGTCTCTAACAGTCATTAAATTTACTGCAAGGGACTTTCAGGATAGCTAGCAAAGTCTGTGTAGCTACCAAATACTTCTTGGGTGCCCTGGGCAAAGACTCAGGGCAATCAGTACGGTTGTGGGAGGACAAATAATGTAACCGCATTTGTGTAGCTGCCGGAGAGAGGCAGGGCTTATTAGTTCAAGCACAGTCTCGTGCTAGTATATCAGAAGCTCAAGTTTCCAGCTGGTCTCTCAGCATGGTTTGTGCTTCACTCTGTGGACATTGCATCCTGTCCAGAGCTGGACTGGGACTCTACAGCCTGGCAGTTCCACAGTGTAAGCAATATGTTCCAGCCATAAGACAAGCCATAGGAATTTAAGGCCAGCTCAAGAAGGCTGGTTAGGTGCCCAGCTTCTGTGTAAGTATCAAGCTCCCCCACTAGATTGCGAAGGGAGTTATGCAACTAAATGTCTCTGTGCATCTGGGCATTAGTGGTTTTCTCCAAACAAAATACACTTAAGCCAACTCTGAGATGGGAAGAATTCGTCCCAGTTGCCTGCCACTTGGCAGCCATCCTAGTTGAAGCCCTTTCCGATCAGATAATTCACTTGTGCAGCTGCTGCTATCTTGGTCCTTCTACGTTTGTTCATCCTTTTAAGACTTCACTTTCCTTGTACTGATTTCTGTTGATCCTAAGATTCCCTGAAATGAGATCAAGATGATATGCTTTCAGAGCATGCATCTAAAATGCTTCTGTCCTCTTTCTACAGCAATATGTCAGCCCAAGCACATGAATTGGTGGAGCTAATGAGAAGCAGCTCGGTAAGTGGAATTTGGGCCACCCCTCAGTGCTCCCGTGGTCTCTGGGAGATGATTTTAATTGATGGAGTGCTTGAGTAGTGAAGAGTTGTTAACTGATGGAAGAAAAGTCACTGTCCTTGTCTCCGGCGTGCTTGCCAAGATGAATGTGTCAGGCATTGCCCTTTAGGAGATGATAATTTACCTATATAAATCCGTGCAGGTAAGGTGCAAGGCACACAAGGCAGAGACTGTTGTAGGGTGCAGTGTGGCCAGGAGTTGTAAGGATGGTAGTGAGGAAGAGGAGAGATATGAAGGCTCTAGGGGAGCTCACAGGACTACTCAGCTGTACAGCAGCATTCAAAGTGGAGGTCATAAAGGCCGAGTGTAAAACTGCTGGAGCAGGCACACGGTGACAAACATGAATCACACTATTCACTCTTGGGTCTGGGAAATGGCAATAGTGGTAAGGGGGACAACTGAAGTCTTCCCAGGAGATTAGGCCCTCTGAAACCCTGGTTCTGACCAGGCAAGTGATTAATCAGTGGGCAGAAATCTCAGGGTTGGGTGAATCCCTGTCACGCCACAAGCTTTTAGGGAATTAGTAGTGGATCTGGTGTTGCGGACCAGCATGCTGTGCCAGCTCCCTTGAGAACTACAAAGGGCACCAAAGGGGTGACTGGCTTTTAATTCAGTGGCTGCAGCTGCAGTTTGGGGTGGTGGGAGGAAATCTGGGAGGTAAACAAGGCTGCCCTGCTCCAAGTGTTGGCTGAATTTGAGTGGATGACTGGGTGTGAGATGTTGGTTCAGGGAGAGCACCCTGTAAGGGAATGGGAGTGCCTGGTGCTCCTTGGCTCGGGCTGAATGGGAAAGGAAGGTACTGAATAAGCAGGATTTGTCAAAGCATGTGCCTCTGTGCCAGCATTCTTGATGGATGCTGCATGCGAGTCCCACTGTCAGTTACTCTGCAGTACTGATTGTTTGGCAGAGTGAAGGGAGCTGGCATGGCTCTTCAATAAATGAGTACGTGGCTCTAGAGCTTTGTTTTATTCACTGCTTTTCATGCATCTTTAAAAAAGGGGAGGAGGGACGTCCCTGCCATGCTTTGCCTCTTCATGAAAGGCTTTCCAAGCAAAGTGCAGGTTAAGGAGGAGAATTCAGACCTGTGGGTGATTCCCAGGCCCTTTCTCTATTTGTGGGATCCTTTTGCAGATGTTTGTTATGTAAATGCACCACACTAAAAATAGTTGCCTTTGATTCCTTTCTTTGTACTGAACGTTACAAAATGTTTTGATGAGACCCAGCTCTCAGCAGTGCCTATTGTTAGCTTGCAGTGACGTGGATGCTGCAGCTGCCCTTATATGAGCTCAGTGAAGTCACCAGCCTCCTGGACTCTTCTATTTTAATCCAACTGCCTGTTCCCCGGGGCACCCCTCACCCCTCCTGGCCATGGGGTAATACTTGCCCAGCTGGCAGGGATCCCCAGCAGCTCCAGTTCTGCAGCTCCATGAGTCACGCCAGCATCCACTCCCTCCATCTCTTCATCCCCACGTTGCCTGCAGTGTTCAGCCACGGCTGGCAAATCTCTCCTGTCCATCCCTGTCCTGATGCTAACATTCATTTAGGCACGCTTGCTGCCACAGACACATTTCTATGCTCGGCTACCCTGACAGATCTTGTCTGCTGAAGGGGATTTCCTTTTGAAAGCCAAGGTGAATTGCAGCTTATATTTTCCCCCTGGACAGATGCTTTTCTTCTGCCAACTTAACTCAGCATGCCTCCTTTCTCTGTTCTGCCATGCCGTCTGTGCCCTCTTTAGCCCCATTTTTGAATGTTACCTCTGCATGCCTAAGCAATGGATGCTGCAATCTGTTTATTTTATGTGCCACTAGAAAATTAATTTCAAGGAAGATTGGAAGCTGATTACTGTCCTCGTTGGAGGCAACGACCTATGCCAGTACTGCTTGGACAAGGTTTGTATCTCTGAATTAGGCATGCTCATCCAGGCACTTGGCAAGTGACCAGCCCTGGAAATTTAACCTTTCTCTCTCTTTGTGAGCCAAAGCTCCTCTTTGTTCAAAAAGCACTTAGAAGTCCTGTTCCTTTCATCTGTATTGTATCAGAAACAACTGCGCAGCTTTTAATATTGGGGCACTGTAGCTCTGGAATAATGCATTATTTAAGAACCAGCAATCTGCCCCATATGGAACAAAATACCAAGGATAAACTGAAGAGCTCTCCCAGCTTAACTGGACGAGGCAATCAAGACAGCGTGGTGTCTTAAGTACGTTGTTATGGGGACGCAAGTGAAGCTTTATTCTGGAAAGCTTCTCCACGTAAAAATTGCTTAGGATGCCTGATTCTTGCTTCAGAATGACACCAAAAGAAATAACATTCATTCATAGTGAAAAAGATGTCTTTTATCTAGTTATCACTGCTCATCTCCTCTGAAAAGGTTCCTGCAGCACAGACTGGGGATCTGGACCCCAACCCATTGAAATGACCGGAGACTGTTCTCTCGGTTTTGCTGCTGCCTGGAGCCTTTGCCCCCACAGCTACACCTCTATAACTAAAGTCACAAAATCATGTTGCCTATGGGTTTTATGGGGCATGACTGCCTCCTAATCAATTTCCCCAGATTGACAGTTTAAAAAAAAAAAAAAAAAAGAATCACTCTGTTCATAAGGCAAACTAGTCTGGTTTGGGTCCCATAAAAGACAACATGAAATCCAAAGGTGTGATTTATGTAGTCATTCATGAGGCAAAGACTCTGCCAAGAACAACTATACGTCTCAGGATTTTCTATAGAGATTAAGGGAATATATTAGTGACATAGAAACACAAGCAGTATATAACCTGTGTGCATGTGGCAATAAAGCCCTTGATCTGAAAATATGTCTGCCAACAAAGGCAAAAAGGAGCATCGAGTCGGTATATCTTCTCATGGACTACCTTGCAACTAGAGAGTCTATGGACTCCTGTGGTCAGGTGAAACAGTTAAACTTCTTGGTTCCTGAAAGAAGACTGATCCATTTTTTTTTTTATTATTTTTAACTACACAGGAAACCTATTCAGTGCAAAAGTATGTAAAGCACCTTCAGGATGCTCTGGATATTTTCTATAAGGAGGTAAGCTGTTAAGATACCCTAGCAGGCTATGTTCCTGGCAAGCACACTGTTTTTCTCACCTCTGATAGACTGTCAGTGATTATGTTTCATACAAGGTCATCTTCCAAATAGCTGGAGTCAGACTAATCCTCAATGCTGTGTTTCAACAACTGTATTAAATAATGCCCTGAGAAAGCGGGCTGTAGTTTCAGGAAGACTGTGTGTTTCACAGTATTTTTGCTGTAGACCAAATATAGCACAACCCTACTGTCAGTTTTGATGGCTAAACCAACTGTACGAAGTTTCATTTACCCTAGAGAAAATGGAAATGCCCCAGGGAGTGAAGCAGCCTTTCAGCTAGTTTGTACTCGCTGCCGGGAATTTTTTGGCTGACATCCACTGTATGTCTCCCTCCCCCTCCATTTATACATAATCCTTGCACATGCCATTGGTTGCAGTCGGTGTAGTTTGCACTGACTCCCTGACCTACGGATGGCACTTCTTTCTCACTTTGTAGTGGTATCACGTTCTGTGATTTGGTATGTCTGGTTATTATAATCCCTGCAGCTCCCAAGAGTCTTTGTCAACATGGTGGAGATACTAGAGATTTCTGGACTGCGTCCGATCTCAGCAAGCTCTTCGGGGTGCGCTTTGACAGCAAAGTAAGTGAGGAAAACAGGTCTTTGCCTTTAAAGTGCTACTCTTTCAGAGCAATCTAAATTGCTTCTACAGGAGGACACTGACACTGAGCTTTCCAAGCTATTTTCGTTGCTGCCTTTACTCGACGCATTAGTTCCCATCAACTTTCTACTGCTTCTTCCAATACTTCAGCTAAAAGGCATGCACCTGTAGATAGCAGAGTTGTCACTTGCCTTCTCAGCTCTAAGGCAGCGTGTCACAGCACAAGTCACCATATAATTGGTTTACTACTGAACTTCGTTCACTGCTCAGCAGCACAGGCTGACTGACATCCCTGATGCTTCTCCTTGTATTCAGTGCTGCATTACCTACGGTGCAGCCTGGGCTGCATACAGCAGAGTGCACAACCAAGGGACTACTTTTCACACCTAACAGAGGAGACCAAAGTCCTAATTCAAAGAAGACTGAGGGACTTGTTTGAGAAAGGAGCCAGTGCCTTTACAAGCATCAGCATGGACATGAAAATGCTCTTTAGTCTAGTGGAGAAAGGTATAACAAAGACCAGTGATTGGAGGCTGATGCCTAATGAATTCAAATGAAGTTAGGCACAGATGTTTAATAATAGAAGTGATTAACTACTGGAACACATTAGAAGGGAAAATAGTGAATTGACTGTATTGCTTGATGTCTTCATGTTCATTCCAGGCACATCCTTACAGGATGCATTTCACTGAAACACAAATTATTACCTCTTGATGGTGGGGCTAACAGAATGAAACACAGTGGTCTGAAGAGTCAGACTACATGAACAGTTTGTCTTTTCTACCTTTAAATTCCCAGATTTCTGAAACTGCTGTGAGCCTATATGTAGTTTTGTTTGATTTTTTTTTTTTTTTTTTATTCTCACGCATGTGCTTTCCTGCTAATGTGTGGCATACTAAACGCTTTTGTGTCTGACTCAGAATTGTGGATCCTGCAGCTCTTACTGGCTGTGGCAGGTGTTCACTTTGAAAACTAAGTCAATAGGGATTTTTTTTCTGAAGTATCTGTCTACCTCTAAGCCAACAAGGTGGCTCTTCTTCTGCATGTGAGCTTTGAGCACCTGTCCTGAGCTTCTTCAAGCAGACATGCATTGCTGAAGAATTGCACAGGCTATTCCAGGTGGGCTTTTAATTCTAGTATTTCTTTTGTTGAAGGAACGTTTGCCCATGTTTCTTAAACCCTGAGGAAAACTCTTCTGAACTAGAAGAAATTAAGAGAGTTAACAGAGATTTTCAGGTAATACCTTGATTCTGTAACTGGTCATATTCACTTGTGTTTCTCTTGATATCACTTCCCTTCCTCTCATGCATATTGTCAGCAGGACAGAGAGGGATGACTGGGAAAGAGCTTGGCTACAGTCTAACTAAACCCCTACCCAGCTAACCAGTTAGCAGCAGTGCAAGTCTTTCCACACTGCTTGTAATTTGACCTGAGCTGGATCAGATTGAGACTGGTTCTGGTTCCAGTTGCTGTTTCGACAGTTAAAAAGGAGTTACTGGTGATGTCTGTTTTGTTGATATGTGTTTGTCCATTAGGAATCCAATAAATAGGTCACATGAATTAACATGTCACTGTAAGGGTTACAAATTACTTTGCGTCATCTGTTTTGTGGTAAGCCTTAGCAGAGAAAATGAACTAAACCAACAAGGTATTCCTTTCTTTTGCTATGGGCTGAGAGAGTGCATGCAGATGGCTTACCATGGGTCAGCTTGCTCTCTGAGAGTAACTTTTCATAGCCTCGAGCGTAAGATTCACTCAAATCTAACAAAGGCTATAAATAGCTATTGGAGCGGAAGGTTTTTCCATCATTATTCCTATGAATACAGGAATCACTATATCAGTTCACATTATGTTCTGCAGTCCTCCATTCTGTCTCTGGCAGTGGATGTTGTCTGATGAATCTCACAATGCTCAAAAAATTCATCTTGGAAAATACTTGTATAAAACTATCCAGGGCATGTTTTCCTTTACTAAGGAAGTGGGGTTAGGAATGTTTTGAGATATGACCAGGAGCATTAGAATTTATATCCATAAGGTGGTAAGTAACAATGAGATGCTTTTATTATCTGTATGAGTGTCTATTGCCATAGTTTTCAAAAGGGGCAGGTGATTTTTCAATGCTTAGGTTTGATTTTACTTCAGGCACATTTCTGTCTCAAGCTGGCCTTCTGGAGTCATTTGTCACTTCTAAAAGCTTTGGCCTTACGCCTTTTTTTAATTCTCTGTAAATTTGAATCTCATTGTGATTATGCAGCACTGATTTCTATAAATAAGGTACGAACTACTTTCTTTTTTTTTAATTAAGCAACTTTACATTTCAATTTATACTAGCTTCTGTGTGTTTTCCTTATGAAAATCTCTTCATGAACCAAATTATTTTTTTTAGTCGTTCTCTGGACTGCTTTAAACTATTCATTTAGATTTATACCAAATAATCTATGGGTTCCTACATTGAAAGAAGTGTAATATGCATGTTTTTGATAGCTGACAAATGTTTGATGAACCTTTTAAGTAATTCCTGTTTCCAATCACGCAACTCCATACAGGCTGAAGCCTTACAGCTGATCAACAGCGGTCGGTACGAGGAGCGTGAGGACTTTGCAGTTGTCATGCAGCCATTTTTCCGAAACACCTTGTTGCCCCTGGATAGTGTGAGTCCTGTTTTTCTTTCCCATTAAACGAGGACCAGTATCTTAATTTCCCCAAGTCAGTAAGATCCATGCCACAAGGACTGTGTTTTCTTCTCTTTGCGCAGTCTAGCGGCACAGGGTGGAACGTGCAATGGGTGACAAAGGAGAGGACAGGAAAGACTGTGCTGCCTGTGAATCAAAATGGCTTTAGGAAACACTCGTAGTGTGCATGCATTAAACCTAAGCACCCTCTGGCTTCCTCTAAACTGCACGTTTCTTCCCCTGTTGGAGGCTCGGTTGGCATTCACCACAATTTTCTTCCGATGTAGATTATGGAATATGTTCAGGTTTCCTTCACTCAGAGACCAGCACTTGCATGCCTGACTCATTCCAGCCTGGAAACATGAAGCAGCCTTTGAAACCAAACACTGATTCTCCTTCTTTTCTCCAGCCTTACTATTATGTATGCTGTGTAGTTAGGGATACAAATATTTAGCATGAATCCTGGTCAAAACCACCCAGTTTTGCATAATACCGATCTTTTATCATATCATCCCCATTTTCTTCTGGCAGCCTTCAAGTCCAAAGAGAAGTCACCATACAGGTAGTAATGAGGCAAATTCTTCCTCAGACAGACATTTGCCACAGCTGGATAAGCCACAATTTTTAATGTTGATTGAAATTCAGCGCAAATTTCAACACTTGAAAGGTTATAAAGTCTGAGTTATGGAAGTTTAACAAGCAAGAATAAGCAGTGTTCTATCAGTTCTGTACAAGGTGGAGTGTGGGTCAATGGTAGTGTCCGTATAAGAGCTGTGACTGTTGGTTTAATGATAAGTTTAAGTTTGTTATGAAAATTGTTCTGTGAAGCTGAGCAGGCTGCATTAGATCTCAAGATGCAGTAATCAGCCCACAGTTAGGAGTACCTAAGTTTATTTTCAGTGTCAAAATACTAGCATATGGCTTTTAGAAAGATACCAAAATTGTGGAGTAAGTATGCCAAGTACAGTGCGTTATTAGATAGATATAATATATCAGGTGTCAATGGTTGAAATGTGCTGAGAAATAAATTTTTGCTTTTATTGCAGAACGGCAAGCCAGATCTGAGTTTCTTTGCTGCAGACTGCTTTCATTTCAGTTTAAGAGGCTATGCTGAGATGGCCATGGCTCTCTGGAATAATATGGTAAGAGGTTACGACCCAGATCTGTATGTTTGTGGTAGCAGTCCCTACAAAAGATCATGAGAAAGGTGTCTGAAACAAAACAGTAAGCAAGAAATAAAACTGATGTCCTAACAAAAGAGGGGCTGCTCAACTCTGAGATCCTTTTTGGTCTGCATTGCTTAGAACACAATCCAAAGTGATGGTGTTGCATAAAACAGTGTAGGTCTTTGCTCATTCAAAATGAGAAATCCTGACAGTCTTAATGTAATGAAAAAATCCCTTTTCATTTGGTAAATAACTTGCATTAAAGCAAAAAATCAGCCTAGTTAAACATTCACTTCTGTAGGTTTCCTGAAAATGTGTGTTGAATGAGCTTGCCCTTCTTCAGTGAATTCTGCTAGATTTATTAGGAAAACATACAGGGGATTGAATTTTTGCTGCCATTAATAGTATGGACATGTTTTACCACCCACTCTAGTATCTGAAGCAATTCTAGTAGAGTCACTGAAACTAATGGGAGGCTGAAATCACACCTATGATGTCTCTGCTTGCAGTCATATTCCTTCTGTCATTTTGGGGGAAATGGTAGCTTTTGAATAGTGCTGGAAGAGTGTGTAAGAGGCACATGCTGGACTTGATAACTCCAAGGTCACAGCTGCTTTCAGAACCACGGTATTTCCCGTGGTGAAGGGCGACTCTGGCATTTTCATGCCACAGCAACATTTCCTCCTCTTGTCTCATAAACACCAGTACCCAAACACATTGTGGTAGCAGAAATCCCATATCCTGGTTTGTACAAGAAACCAGCATAAATGGAGAGGGATTTTTTTTTGAGTCTAAGTTAAAAAAGTCTGAGCAAGATAAGAAACTTACAGGATACTCCAGAATGAACTTGAACACAAGGACTGGGAAACATAGGGCAGAAACTTGTGCAGTTGCCCAGTATAGCATATAAGCTTGTAGGTCCAGGGTTATAGAAAGCAGTAGACATACAGTGCATGCACGTGCTCTGAATAACCAATTTGTGCATGCACAGCAAACCTGCATGCTTTCCATCAGGCTTCCTTGTCTGAGACTCCAGATGACAGCAGTCTGCTAGGCTTCATTGTGCAGTAGCTCGAACAGGGCTAATGGTGGCCCAGAAACCCCAAGCAAATGTAGAAAACATTCAAATTGAGCATGGCTGCAGGTTTCAAGAAGAAAAAGAGATGGTACCTGGACATATGGTAGCCTTAAATTGGGTTTCTGTTGCCACGTGGTGTTCCTATTGGACATTACTCATTCCTGAATCACCATCAGTCCTTTTTCTATGCCATCGGAGTTTTATTCTGTCCAGACTGTCACTCATTTCCTACGCATGTAAGAATATTGACACAAAGCTTTCTACTAGGGTGGCGGGGATCAGGTTCTTACTGATGCAAAGTGCAACTATTCCCTTACGTAGAGATCTGTCCGTCTACGCCAACTGAAGATTTAACTGTTTACTATTTAAATCTAAGACATCTCTGCTTTTCACTCGCAGTCCTTGTATGGTGAGGCTGTGCAAGCTTACTGTAAGGCTGTATTGTTTCCCTGTTCCCTGAAAAGCTCAGCAGGCTGTAGGCTTATGGCCAAATGACATGGATTCTTGTCAGTACACATAAAGGGCCAGACTGTGCCTGGCCACTGCTGAGAGTATGCAGGGATGGGGATGGCTTAAGGACCCTCTCCCTCACCATGATGTTCTTTGCCCTTTGCCCTCTATGAAAGCATATTCCTACTCTCTGAAGTCAGAGCGTCAGTCTTAAGGGGCCCCCACTGGTTCAAAATCCACCTCATCAATACCCTGGCCCAGGAGAAGGGCACACGAACAGTGTGTTTAGCTTGTGTTCTGCCTCCATGCTTGCCACATGCTCTAGAGGGGCTGTGTTTCTTCCAGAAGTTGCCCTGTACGCTCAGGGAGATGGGGGTACTGTCATCTTCAGAGCTCAGGAGCTAATGCTCCTGAGGAACAGATCGCATAAAGATGAAGCAAAGCACGGCTGGCTACAGAATTTTGCACCTTATCATTCTTTGCCTGGGCTCTGCGCCAGACTCCTCACCAAGTGCCCTGGCAAGGGAAGTATTACAGTTATCTACAAATAACCAGTCGTACAGCAGACAGAATGTTAGAGGATATGAGCCACGCGTCTTACAAATAACCACATCAGAATTTCAGCTGTTCTCTTTAAGATGCAACAAAACTACCAAATTCAGCCTTCGCAACATCAGCTGGTGGGCAGGCCAAGTGATTAGGACTCTTACAGGAGTCCAGCAGGAGCCCACAACAGTCAGCAAAACTTGGCATTCTGTTTTGCTTCTCATCTTCTCTCCACTTGTTAGCTTTCTTCCCTTCCCTCGTCTCATTTTGCCGTAGTTCATCTCTCTCTCTTCTTTTTTCAGTCTCTGCCTCCTTTTTTTCTCCTTTATTTTTTTTGCTTTCACTGAACTAGAGAGAGAGAGTATTCCCAGTATTTCCATATGGGAATCTTATGAATAGAATTTATTTTCTCCATCTTATGTTGGGCTTTTGTGGTATTGTTTCTCTCCAACATACAGCTGACACTTTAATCACTTGCGGAACGCTAATGCACACATAGACAATAGCAGAAGCACCAGCACTCCTCTGTGCTGTATTCCCAGAAGTGCTGGATGACAGCTCTACGGTTCTCTAGGGGCCAATCCTGAAGTCATTACTTCAGGCATGTCCATACACAGTTGTAAACACTTCAGTTAACATGACTGAGCAAGCCTCTACTTGTTAGGTTAACTATGGTAACCGATGGTATGTGCGCTCCTAGCCAACCACAAATGCTATGCCATTAGCCTGGACATATTTTATTTTGAGTTTGAAATGGACTCGGGGTGAGCCTATGGTCAGCTGTTGCAACTTAGCTGACAACTGATAATATAAAAGGCTCTATTTAACTCACTTCTTGCAATCTTGTGAACCTAGCCTTAGCTAAAACTCCCAGGGAATTTCTTGTCTGAGTGAAGACTGCAGAAGTTGGCGCCATCACATCCTGTCTCTAGCTCTACATCATTTCTGAAGTCGCTTCCATCACTGTGACATCCAAGAATCTTTCTTTCAGTAACATGCCAAGTAACATGACCAGCATCTGTCATGTTTTGTTTTGTTTGGTTTTTTTCCTATGTGGTTTATACTATCATTTGAGATGTGTAAGTGTGAGAACTGGGTGTATAGTGAATCACTTTGGTTTAGGAGAATATTTAAAGTATGTGGTATTCAGAGTTGTTTTTTCCTCCACTAAGTGCAAAAGGCTTCTCCTGTTCCTGGCTTCCTGAGGGAGTTTTTCTGCAGACAGTACAATCAGATTGTCAATGTCTTCAGTTCATGAGCATTAAAGTGTTTGGAAATTTTCCTGTAACGCACCTTCTACAACATTTGTTCATTGCTGCAAGCACCAAAGAACTGGATAAAAAGTTGTAACCACCCAAGTCAGGAGAGTCTGAGGAGGAAAAAAAAAATCATCGTTATGTTTACTATTGCTTTTTTCTTCTTCAGTTGGAGCCAGTTGGTGAAAAGCAGACTTACAACAACTTTACCCATGACAGATCAAAACTCAAGTGTCCAAACCCAGTAAGTAAAGGCCAAGATGTCCACTTTCATTTTTCTCTTTCTTCTTATTCTTTAAAAGAGTATATTTGTGAAGGCTTTAAATAGCTAAAATATACTGCTGGTTTGTTATGCACAGGAAAATCTACTTAAAATTTAATGCAAAAAAACCTTATCCTCACTGCAGCAGAAAGCCTCTCATTCAAGCCAGTTTTAATAAGTCTACGTATTCCCATTTGGTTGTCTGCAGCAAGCAAATTTGGAAATGATGCCATCACTCCTGATTTTGAGATGGCTCAGTCTTTTCTTCTAGGAACTTCTCAGGCAATAGGGCAGGAAAGAGTTTGAGCTAAGATAGAGAGAAGACAGAAACAGATTGTCTAAAGATTGACTCTGGGAAGGAGTGATGGCATATGGACTGAAAGCTGCCTGTTAACTGGTCTGTGGTCAGTAAAACCTTTACTTTCCCTTCATAGGAAAAACCTTTTCTTTCCACACTGAGAAATAGTGGATTCAGAAGTTCTGATCTCATCTCGGACAAAACCGAACCTTCAGTCCCCTACTGGGCTGTCATTGTGGCTGCATTAGCTGGAGTCCTGGTGGGTTCTTTACTCATCTGCCTTGTGTCAGGAAGAAGAGCCAAGAGGCACCAACATGATGCTGACACAGAAAAGAACACTAAAATGACAACTCTGTAAAGCAAGTGGAACAAACACCTGTCTCTGCTGAGGCTACTCTGGTGTGGTGCAGAGCACAGCAGAATAAAAAAACCTGTTGGATATAAACGAAGCTTCTTGTTTAGCCAGGGATTTTAGGCCCAATAATCTTGATCAGAAATGTACTGTAGAGTTAACTTCTGCAGATCAGTCAAGCAGAGGATGAAGTTTAAAGTGTTAAAGCTTTTTCATTCTGGGATGCAATTCTCCATTTTGTGAAAATTACTCAGTATGTCAATTGTGTGCACGAAGTGAGAAAACTTCTTCGTGCATCTTGGCGCCTTAATTGTGCATCTGCCCTTTTTTCTTACAAAATTGTATATAAAATGTTAGCTACACGTCCATGACGTGACCTGGTATTCCTCAATAGCCAGGTAAGTGAGATAAAAAAGAAAAGCTGCAATTTCACATGTTAGATTCCAACAAGACCATCGAGTTGAAGGTGCTAAGGTCATTCTACACAGGCAAGTATAATGCCATGGAAACATCTTTAAGCCAACTTCTGAGCAGCCCAAACCATCCATGTGGCATTCTTCGTGTAGCGCCAGGCAGCACAGCTAGAATAACTGTGCCCTCTCCGCTGCCTTGGTCTCTGGGCTCCATCTGTCTGGGACTGGATGTGGAGGTGGACCATACGCATCACTTCTCCTCCAGGGCTAAATATCCAAGGGCCAGTCCTGTACCCCCCTGCCTACCACTGTACAGCAGCTGGTTCTAGAATTCTTCCCCGCCTTCCTGGGAAGAAGGAAGAGCACGTAGTAGCTTCGCTAGCATGTAGTAGGGGGTCTAACCAACAAGTAGGTACCTGATGGGCAACCTAGCCTGGCTGAACCCTTCTCACAGGACTTGTGGCATGTTCAGGTCCTGACTGGAGTCTCCATGGCTGTTTTCCAAGGATGAATTTGCAAAGTTTTTCCAAAATTCTGATCAGGAGTTCAGAGGAAGCCGCTCCTGGAAATTAGACATTCCTTGTTTTATACTTGCAGGTCAATTCGTATGATCTGCTGATACAGAAGATACTTCACAAGTTCCCTGTGATCTTGTTTTTCAATATCTTTATTTCCTATGTCAAATACTTCAAATTTTTATTTTACTGATTTTTTTTTTTGAAGTGTACTACATTTCCACTCCAGAAATGTAAATGAGCAAAAAATTAAAATATTTCAGGGAAGAAAGTGTTCTGGCATTCATAAATCTACTCATTATGCACATGGAAGGTATTCAGACTCCTCCTTTTTCCATTTCACTTGTGTCATTGTTGTTGCTAAGATAAAAAGAGGTGGGTAAAATACAAGTTGTATAGTCAGGTTTCAGGGGCTGAAGCTCCACTCACCTCTCCTTTGATCTGCACTCAAAGGTTGGGCTATTACTAGTAGGACTTTTATTTGCCTAAATCTTATCCACAGATGCGTGTCTGGGAGCTCTACATGCAGCCCCAAGTGGGGATGTACTTGGAATGCCAAACAGAAGCACCTGCATCTTGTTTCAGTGCAGCACAGGCATCTCTGCTGCATTTCCTGTCCCTGTCTTCACTGTAGGTCACTATCTGCCTGATATCCCAGCTGCTGGTATTTATTTAGCTCAGTAAATGGAAGCAAACACAGCCCCAAACCTGCAATGCAGGAGACAAGATTTACTGTGTTTCAGTCCATTCCACAGCACCTTCACCTCAGACACAGTGGAAAATATAAGCCCTGCAAGTGAGGAACCTGAGCAAATATCCCAGCGGATCGCGAAGGCTACAATCTCCTTTCATCCCTAAGTGTTGTTCTTGTGATTCCTCTTCCCTCCTGGGAACTCGGACAGCCACTGCTCATACAGCCCTTGGCTTGGGAAGGAGTAAAAAGATACAGTTGTCTGCAGAACCTTTCCTCAGTACTAGGTATTTCAAAGGAAACTCAAATCAGTGTCGATTTACCTTTCTCATGTGTGCGTGCAGGAAAGGGGCCGGGTGTGGCCTAAAGCATGAGTTAGAGCTACAAAATACTGCAGTTTCTCACATCAGGTTTCTCCTGCCTAGAGATGGGTACAAGTCCATCTTGAGTTTCGTGCTGGTGCCCCCTGCTAGAATAACTAGACATCCCCTTTCCTCACTTAGGAAACTAAATTTTGTTCCCAGCTTCTGAAAGCCAAAACAGAAGAAGTGCAGCCAGTTGGGAAGTGAGGGGAACGATGGCAAAATTGGCACCTCCAGCATCCTGAAGGGTGCTAGAGCGTAGCGATTCTTGCACAGGGGACAGGGTGACTCCACTTTGGACTGCAGATTCCCAGTTCCCTGTGGCATTCAGCTCTGTAAGGAATGCTGTCTTTGCTGACACTTCTGGGAACTGAGAAGCCATCAAGCTTAAATTATATTGACTCTGTGCTGCTTCTGCAGCAGGAGACTTTGCCCCGAGTTTCTGTAGCTGTGGTGTAGCTCTATTGCACTACTACAGCAGGAGCACGTAGGAGCTGGAGCATGAATTGGTGGGCTTCTTATTTAGTCTGTGGAAAGATCTTCTGGCATCTTTCTTGTGTAGACTGAAGTATGTGGTGAACTGCACTGACATTTAAAAAAAAAAACCCAACATCAAGAATCATGCAGTCTGCAGCTGTTCCACAAGCAAAATTATTTCCTTGAAGATATTACCGCTGTGCATTCCCTCTGTGCTCATTAAGTGGAGGTGACATTAAGCTGGAGTGAATGACAAATGATTAGTCTGGATCTTAGTCTGACTGCGTTTAGTGTCCCATTAAATCAGAAAGCAATCTGTACGTCCTGTCTGTCAGTTGTCCATTCCCCCTTTTTTGTTTAATAACGTGCCCTGGGTTTCAAAAGGCCTCAGGGCATGTTTTTTTTTCACTGGACCACTGCATAAGCCAGATTGCCTACTGATGCACAAAAGAAGAGAGACCCCTAGGAGGAACTTCAAGCCTGTATGGAAAAAATGCATGAAATGGATACCCTCTTAGCGCAGGATGTTGCTTTGGCCAATGGTGGTCTCATCCACCACTGAAAACTACCTCTTCCGTGTAAAGCAATTTCTTAACAGCCTGAGAAAACAGGCTTTGTGGAGTCGTCCTCTGCAGAAGAGCTACAGCTCAGCCCGCAGTCACTATCCAAAGGACCTTTGTGGGTTACTGGCCCTGCTGCCCGGCTCAGGTTGTTGTGAAGGGTATTGAGGGTGTTATGCTGTTGCCTGGTCTTGAGAAGCAATCTGTTCTTCAAACAGGGAAGTGATGGAGCCTGACAAGTGTTGGCAAATCATTTGTCTACAGCTTAGGCAGCAGGCGAGTTCACGTTCTGGCCTCCTTTGTTGCTGTTGCTGGACCTCTCTCTCGTCATGGTACAGTGTCTGCATTTTGCTTTGTAAGGTCAAATGGCACAAAAGAGTTTCATCTAGGGTTAGTTTGCCCCGAAGTCCATTTTAGGTGCTCAGTGAACTTAGGAAAGAGAGGGAAAACTCAGAAAAACATCTGCACAGAAGAATTTTGTGGCTTTGGAGATTGTTACATGTTTCGTCCCACCAGCTTCTGGATGGTGAGATACAGATGTACTGATTGCAAATTATGTCGTTTTAATAGTTGGTCAGTATGTTATAGTTTGAGACATCTGGGCAAGAATTTTGTTACTTTGAGGGGTATTTAGCTAAAATGTTGAGGTGAAACAACCCCACCCCAAAGGAGGGGGCTGCTGGGTATGGAAAAGCCCTGGATTTTTACAACTCTGCATTTGCATGATTCATGTCCCCTCAGGTATTTAAAGAATTTGCTGTTGGAGGTCCACAGGTTTGCAATGTTTGCTCTTTTCTACCTTTTTTTTTTTTAGAAGGAAGGTATCTGGGATTTTGGGAAAAGGCAGACAAAAGTCTATCCATAAAGTCGTTGACAAATTACTCAAATGAAACAAGTTTTCTGGGTATCATAGATCTCTGAGCATGACAGGGAGGGGATGCTCCTGAGAACAATTGTGTTAAAACTGTTTCTGTCCTGATTACATAGTTTTCTTATCCAGGGATCTGAGAAGTATTTCTAGCACCGGGAGTCTGTATCCAAAAAAGGGGATGGTGGAAGACGGGAAAGAGGCTGGAGCATTTTAATTTACCACATGCTAAGTATCTTCCATTTAACTGTCAGCAACTGTCCTTGCCACCACTTAGCTTTTGTGGACACCAGATGTTAACACAATCTTTCGCCTATTGGATTCCTTTCTGAGTTCAGTAGATTTCTCTTTGGCATTTTGAAACCCAACGTTATCAGCACACACCTGACTTAGGGAGTGAAGCTTATTAACTTCATCTGCTTTTGATAAACTTCCTAGTGCAAAGCAAAAATTGTTCTGTTTCAATCTTCAGAGACAATGGTTGCCCAAAGGAAAAGACAGAGAGCCCATGGCTTGAGCAATTTTTAAAAAAATCCAACAAAACACAGGAGGGCTTACTTAAGAGGTAGTTGGAACTACTCACCGGCCAGAGGCTGGAAGAAGTTCCCTTATGTCTTTCCATTTCTGTCACCTATATAACAGGCAGTCATAACTAGATGAAGTTATGTGGATTTTACTGAGAATACTTCATTCACTGAACTGTGTGAGTTTTCCCTAACTGTGGGCCTTCGGCAGGATTTGTAAAAGCCAGGTATGGAAAAGTCCTCACGTCCTCTGTCAGAGTATGGGATCCATGAATGTGTTTCAGTGATAGGGTGCTTGTACTCTCCAGGCCTTCTGCTTCCTTACAAGAAGGATGTAATGGTCCTTTTGGAGTAGTGGTGCTGCAGGGACATGGTTCATTGAGAGGCAGTCAGGAACTTCTGCCATTGATCCATGTGCTGACTCTGGAGCTGCTTCCAAAACATCTAAGAGTCCTTTCTCATTGGCATAAAATGATTATGGCTGTGAAGAAGGAAAGTGACCTAATACCTTTAAAGTGTCTGTATCATAACCACCAAGGATTTTTTTAAAATTCCTTTTAGTGTTAAAAACTAGCCATGAAGGAAAACCCTTTAGCTACCATTTGTGTTGCTGAGGTGACTGGAAGCGCCACCTGAGGGCCCCAATGGGCTTAGGTTGTGACAGGAGATAATCCCCAAAGTAAAACAGCGGCCAGAGCTGCTGTTCAGTTTAACAACAGCTGGGAAACTGAGCCTTGGGCTTTTCAGAAAACTACATGTAACGGCTCCACAGTGGGTGGATGAGGCAGAAAGTACGACACATTCTCTTGCACCAGGGCAGTTTTGCAGTCAGTACCTCCTGTTGAAGTCACAGAACTGGCAGGTTCAGCAGCTCTCCACCCACCAGGGATTTACCTGCACTTGCCAGCTTGCCCACAGGTATCCTCTGAATCAGATTACAGATCAAAGTACAGCACAGGAGTTAGGAATAAGCGGGGAGGACAGAGCTGGGATAGACAACAAAAATCAAGAGTGCATCTTCTGGGGTTTCTAAGATTTGCTGTCTCAGCAACCGTCTTGTATCACTTCAGTGCAGACGCTGGGACCCTCAGAAAGCTCACCTGTCTGCAAATACAGCCTCTGGAGCCTGGACTGCAGCAGCTCCTTAATGTCCCACAGCAAAACTGAGTGATTGTATGAATCGTATAATATCCTTGAGTATTCCTCCCAGACCCTCTGGGGATCTGAGGCACTGACACACCTTATGGTGTGAATCCCAGACAGCCTGAGGTGGAGGACAGACACTGATATGCTCAGTGTAGGCAAGAAGATAACACCTCTGGGAAGGTGCAAAAGCAGAACTTCAGGTATCTAAATGCTTTTTAAGTCCGAAAACAGACTTGACCATGTATTCTGAAGAACTGACTTTGTGGACCATACTTAATAGGATTAGACATCCGTATTCCATCACCATTAAGTGTCACCTACATAAGTTTTTTGTGCATCTGGGCTGAAAATGACGCAAATGCCTCTCAGCCTTTGCCATAACATTTATCTATCGTGTACTTGGTTTTGTGGCACAAGCTGACCTTTTCCTGCTTCTGCTCCTGCTGCACTAGTCGAACAACCTCTTCACCCTTTCCCCTACCTGAGACATCCCTTCGGTACTACTGCCAGAAATCTCTGGTGCAAGGTAAGTAAATAAGCCAGCCTGGCAATTAGGACATTCCCCTGGCTGTTACTTATTCAACAACGAAATACTCAATGCCTTTGTTGAAGCATTGTCTAAAGCATTTTACAAATATTTATGAGGGTAATTTGTGTGTCCTAACATTCCTGTGAGATAGACTTATTACGCCCCAACTAAAGATGATGAAATTTATGTGCAGAGAGGTGAAGTGATGTGCCCCAGGTGATGTGATGAGTCAGTGACTGAGCAGGAAATTAAACCCAGAAGCCCTGGCTCCAAAGACGCAGCCCGGTTGTGTAACCACTACACAACTTATCGCTCAATCACTAATATGGCTAGACTGGTAGCTGTGCCAATTTTACGCTTGTTTTTCCCCTTAACTTGAATGCAAATAGAGCAAAACGTTGGCAGTCTGTGCGAGCGGGGAGAGAGCGGTGGGGAGCAGCAAGCTCAGGGGCGTGCAGGTGACTGAGGATCGGGTCTGCCCCGATGCTTCCTATCCATACAGGGGCACTGAGTGCTCGGCAGTGCTTTGGCAGAGGCACAGGCTGTGATTGTCACAGGGTGGGGAATGTAGAGGAGAGAGAAATTCACTGCTCTCCCATCGTGCTCCCACTTGCATTACCCACACCCAGTAATTAGCTCGCCAGGTTCCACCTCCAGCCTGTGAGGTGCAAGGCTGCAGGTTGCGCCTTCTCCTCACCTAGCTCCGAAGGGATCATTGGGGATCCTTGCACATTGCTTAGAGTAGGAAGGGTCAGCATTTTTGGGGATCTGATCTGATATCTTTTTACATGGTGAAGGTACGTCCTTTAGAATAGAGAAAAGAAAAATCCCATTGAGAAGAAATTATGTTGCTGAAATGGATTAATTTTTTTCTTGCATCCTTAGTCTGTTTGTCTTTTATTTTTTACTTGGTGGAAGAGAAATGATAGGGAAAAGCAGACCTAAAGTGAAATTATTCATATCATAACGTTATTTCAAAGACTATTTAGTTTCAGAATATTCAGAAGAGCTGAATGTCTGCCTTTTGACTTATTCTCCAGCTGAAGGCATATAGTTGAAAAATATTCCTGATTTGGAACCTTTGAATTTTTTTATATTACCATCCTGATTTTTGAAATGGGAACTAAGTCTAAACCATCAGAACGTCAGGGGAGAAAGAAAAGTTGTCTTCTGAATAGTTCCAGTAAATTCAATACTATTATTTCCTACAATCATAGAATCGTGTAGGTTGGAAAAGACCTCTAAGATCATCAAGTCCAACTGTTAACCTAGCACTGCCAAGTTACCACTAAGCAATGTCCCTCAGCACCACATCTACATGTCTTTTAAATATCTCCAGGGATGGTGACTCAACCACGTCCCTGGGCAGCCTGTTCCAATGCTTGACAACCCTTTCAGAGAAGAAATTTTTCTTCATATTCAATATAAACCTTCCCTGGTGCAACTTGAGGCTGTTTCTTCTTCTCCTCGTACCTGGAAGAAGAGACTGACACCCACCTCACCGTTTCAGTGCTTGAGAGGCAGCTTCACTGCAGAGCCAACTTCTCTATTGATCAACGTGAGCTATTTCTACCAAGTAACCATGCCAGCTAAGAGAGAGACAACAGACTAAAACCACTGTTGTGCACAGTCATCATCCATGCTGCTTGACAGTATCAGTCTGTAGCTCTAAAACCAAATTATCAGTAGCCATCTTCAGTAAGAAACCTTGCAATGTAATTATTGTAGTAGTTGCAGCATATGGGTTGTGGCAATCCCAGGCACAAACACCAGTTGGGCAGAGAGTGGCTTGAGAGCAGCCCTGAGGAGAAGGACTTGGGGGTGTTGGTGGACAAGAAGCTCAACATGAGTCGGCAATGTGCACTTGCAGCCCAGAAAGCCAACCGCATCCTGGGCTGCATCAAAAGAAGCGTGGCCAGCAGGTTGAGGGAGGTGATTCTGCCCCTCTACTCTACTCTGGTGAGACACAGCATGGAGTACTGTGTCCAGCTCTGGAGTCCTCAGCACAAGAAGGACATGGACCTGTTGGAACGGGTCCAGCGGAGGGCCACGAAGATGATGAGACGGCTGGAGCACGTATGCTATGAGGACAGGCTGAGAGAGTTGAGATTGTTCAGCCTGGAGAAGAGAAGGCTCCGAGGAGACCTTATAGTGGCCTTCCAGTACCTAAAGGGGGCCTACAGGAAGGATGGGGAGGGACTCTTTGTCAGGGGGTGTAATGATGGGACACGGGGTAACGGCCTCAAACTGAAAGAGGGGAGATTTAGATTGGACACTAGGAAGAAATTCTTTTCCTGTGGGGGTGGTGAGGCACTGGAACAGTTTGCCCAGGGAAGTTGTGGATGTCCCATCCCTGGAAGTGTTCAAGGCCAGGCTGGATGGGGCTTTGAGCAGCCTGGTCTAGTGGGAGGTGTCCCTGCCCATGGCAGGGGGGGTTAGAACTAGATGATCTTTAAGGTGCCTTCCACCTCTAACCATTTTATGATTCTATGTGTGTGCTATACTGATTGGGTAAGCCTTTCCCAGTGACTCCAACAGCAGCCCAGAATTTAAGGAGAGGGGAGGGAAAAAAAAAAGGAAAAAAAAAAAAAACAAAGGAAGGAAAAAAGAACAAGTTTTTTTTTTTCCACAGAAGGCTGCTTCCCAGCAGCCAGCATCTCCTCTGGAATGCTCACAGCTCAGACCTTCAACAAACTGCTCTGCTTAACCTAACTGGTGGTGCCACGGCTGGAAGGGGAAAAAAGGGTCATGGAAAGGGGGAACATGTGGCACTCCCTGTGCTGATCCATCCCAGGAAAGGGAGATCTGCTTGTCCTCTCACCTGCAAATAATACCACTGAGTCAGGGAGCTGCTCTTGGCCTTTCTCCCATCTTCCCATCGGACCATTTTTAGCGGAACATGTAGCTTACTCACGCAGCTTTTTTTGGGTTTTGAACTGTTGTGACTTTACATTAAAGCAGTTGTGAGCTGGAATGAATGCGCTTGATGGGAAACAGGGTTGCCTCTGCAAATTACCGAATCTTGAGATGATCTTATTTACCAGTGTGCTCTCCTTCGGTCCTCCTCGGAGCTGCCCCAACTGACTGTTTGCTATGACAATCTATTTATAACTTAGTTTGGCCGCCAGCACCAGCTGCCTTCAGTTTCTTTTATCTCATTGAACTGGGCAAGCGAAAGTTAGGTGCTTCAGAGCCTGCTCCCTGTGTGAAACCGAAGGAATTCAGAAATGTATTAGAAAGGCATTAGTCTCTCCTTTTCTCTCTCTCCCCCCACCCCCCTCCCCACTGGAGCCCATCCAGATGGAGCACAAACAAGGAGAGGATAAATGCAAAGTGCTCTGCCACCGTGAAAGCACGCGCTGACGTCAGCTTTCATGAACTGGCACTTTAATCATCGCATGGGGAATGTTCCTCTCGCTCGCTCGCTCTCTCTGCAGCCTCCCTTTGAACTTCTCAGTGCACCAACATTAGCATTTATGGCAAGGAAGATTTATTTTCTGTGCTGGTTAAGAGAGTAGTAAATTTGGAATGCTTTTACAAGCTGCTAGACGGAGAGCCCTGGAGATCCGAAATCCTGTCGGCTCAGACTAGGTGCATCAAGGACAGCAAAAGGGCAAGCTTCTTCCTATATGTATTTCCACTTGCATTAATAGCTAAGCTGAGAAGCAAGAGGCTAGTCCACTCAGCATACACAGAGAAGTTATTAGCTTCTCCAAGCCAAATACTCTGTGGGAAAAAAAAATAATAGGGTACCAGACATGAGGAACAGATGGTTTAGGGACCTCCGAAGGTCTTTTTGAGGCATGTAAGCTAAATTTTTCAGAATTAAACACTGAAAATTAGCAGACTCATCTTCTGTACCTGTATCAGGCCTCAAACAGGCCTTGCTCTCTTCCCCTACCCCAGTCTTCCTGGCTGCACAACAGGTAATTGGACTTCGACCCCTTCTCACAAGAGCCAGGAGTGACGAATCCTCTGAAGTGCATTCTGAGCTCTGTGAAGAAGAGCTCTGTGTTAAGTGTCTTGCATTTGCTGTTACCTAAATTTCTGCTGGGATTTAGCCTCGTCTGCTCCTCTGCGTCTACCGTTGCCTAGCTGTATTTTCTGCATTTCCTTTGTGTCCTTCACGCATGAGGGAGCGTCTGTGAAGCAAGAGTGGGATGCAGCCACCCTTTCTTGGCTGTTTGCCATAGGTGTGCCCAGAGGTGAAATTCTCCACCCCCCCGCCCCGCCCCCCGCCCCAACATAGTGGCCATCATAACGCATGAGTTTGAGCAGATCTCAGCGGAGCAATTTAAAGAAAGATTTCAGTCTTTATGGTGCGGGGAGGTTACCTCACTCTAGACATTCAGAGATGTGCCAGAGAGGAAGGGGGGGAAAAGATGACAGATACTAATGATGCTAGCGGGCTATTGTCAATGTAGATGCAGTCAGCTGGTCCCATCAGCTGCTGTCATTAGACCGCCTGCTTCACAATAAAGTGGTTTCCTAATTATAGCCTTCGCTTCACCCTCTGTACTGTACCGACCTGCGTCATCAGGTGCTGCTGCTTCCTTTACGCTCACTGGAGCACACTGGAGCGTGGAGCTGTCTCAGCGTTAAGGCCCCGCTTGCCCGTGTAATTAAAGGAGGATTAGAGATGGATTTGTGGCAGCTACGTTCTTACTTCCTAACTCTTGTATGTTGTGGCTGTTGCTTCTTACAAGGCCTTAGGTGGCTAAAGGCTTGCAGGCATTTAAAACACCCACAGGTATATACACACATGTACATGTGTATAGACAGCTCAGTTAATGATGCGTTTCCCAGGTACTTGAAAGCTTCTGTAGTGGTGTGTAAGAAACACGAGCAAAGAGATAGGGAGCGAGTGCGAAGATGCTCATTAAAGATCTAGCTAGGATCCACTTTTAGTCTTTCTCCTAGCTCCATCCCTCAGATACAAAAAACCCCATGTGAAAACTACAGCTATTCCTTCTGACCAACCCCACAGCCACCGTATTTTACTCTCTTATCTTTTGAAAACAGATACTCCCTCCTAGTTGCCTCTCCCTCAAGAAAACAAAATTTTCTCCGGTTGAGCAGCCAGCAGCTATCAGCTCAACTCAGACCACCGCACATCATGAGTTGTCTGCTGGAAAACCCTGCGAGTTTGGGGGGGCTTAAGAATTAGTTTGATCTTTACTTTTTTTTTTTTCCCCCCCCCATTTGGAGTGCTTGGTTAGTGCTTTTTTTAACTTTCAAGGCTGGAAACATTCTTTACTTTCAAATGAGAATAGCAATTTTCATGTAATTACAGAGTAGCAGGAGCAAGGGCTATAGAAAAGAGCACCAAATATTGTGAAATTCATGATACGATCATCACAGCATTCCTGCCGTCAGTTCACAATTTGACTTGCTAATGGCGGAACCCTGGTTTTGTTTTCCTGGTATCTCTCAACCTGCTGCTTGCCCAGCCATTTTAAAATACCGAGTTGCTCAAAATGACCGCTCTGCCCATAATCTAGTATTTTGCTATGGTCCACTGCTCACTAGAGGAGATTTGATGGTACAGCTCTTCCTGCAGTTCTTCTAGCATAGGCTCAACTTGTGCCCACCAGCCTTCTGCTGCTCATATTAGCTCCTGGGGTGAAATAAATGTGGTTTGCTGGCACCCAAAGCAGCTCCTACTGCTGTACTGAGCCCTTGCCGCTTCTGTGGGTTTTGTGGCACCCTGCGGTACCCAGGGCATAGCTGAGGGAGCTCAGGTGGTTTCTTGTTCTGTTCTGCAGTACTAAGTAACCTCAGAACCACTTGACGACTCCATTGCAGCAAGCTATTACTGTATAAACAGTTATTTAAAATACTGCATCCTGAAATACCAACCTCATGGTCCAGGGAAACAGTCGTATATTATTGCTCTGTGACACCATATAATCAAGGGAACTGCCTGGCAGGTGACAACCGTGGTGCCTTCTGAAGTCACGTGGATCTAAACAGTCAGCATTAGAAAGCAGTGGAGAAGTGTCTGTCAGCCTTTCTGACCCTTACTGACTCCTGCTGGGTAGCTGATCCTCCAGGATGATCTCATGCAATCATTCCAAGTCTAGCGTGCCCACTTTATTGGCATTTATAGGCTGGCAACTTTTATTTCCAAGACCTGTAGCAGCTATTCAGCTGGAGCTGCAGACTGGCTGATGACTCACCCTGCTGAAGCTGGATTCAGATCTCTCCTAACCCGTTTCCAGAAATGAACGTCTGAAACCTTTGCATCCACCCTGCTGTCTGCCTCATTTGTGTTTTATGCCTTAGGAGAGAAATCTTTGTTCCCCTCTCCTTTCTTTGACTTTGTTTTTCTGGATGAAAGAACTCAAGGAAGAGTGGGACCAAGCAGAAGCCACTCACGCTGTACATGCAGCTGTCTGCACACCCCCTGCCCTCCTTATTTTTGTCCCTACAAAATCCTCGTAATTCTTCATCAAAAGTTTTTTCATCAGCTACCTCCTGACAGCAGCTGAGATGGCCATCTGTCCATCCAGAGGAAGAAGAAAGCTGGGCACAGTGTTTTCCTTTGGACTGAGGGCCTCTTGCTGTTCCCTGATCTGTGGCCAGAGCTGTTTTTAAAGGTGTCCCCAGCTTCTTCTTGGATCTGGGACGCTGAATGCAGGTTGCTGCTCAGGTTCTGCTCTACGTCTTTCCATATGACACAGTGACCTACATACCTGTCCTTGCTGGTAATGGGTCATATCCTGGCTTATCGGGCCCTCCTTTTTCCAAGGGTAATAATAAAGGAGAGATCTTTAATTATCTTGTAGTCTCCACCCACCAGTCCCCAAGCTAAACGTGCTGCCGTCCTCTGTTTGTGTGTTTTTGAATAAGAACTAACTAACCTAAAGGATTTCCATCCAGGCATCTCTGTGGAGTCTTAAATCTTAATCTGTCCACAATCTTAACTAATTGGATTTGATTGTAGAAGAGAGCTGCCTGTGGTTTGACTTTCTGCAGAACAGTTAACACCAAAAAAAAGCAGGGTGGGGGGACAGCAAAAGGATAGAACCTAATTACAGTAATGAAGAAAAAGCAAACTGCATCACAGCTTACCTGGTTGCATGATAGGCACATTGCTTAAATTTGTATGTGTAAGCAAATCAGCGGACTCCATAGCGCTTAATGTTCCTCTGCCCTTGTAGGTTAGTTATGCAGGGAATAAGCAGCAGCGTTCCTGCAGCGGGTCGCGCTAACTCATGCCTCGTTTCTGCTTCTAGCACCATTGCTCTGGTAAAACTCAGAAAGTAAAACGCTGCTTCTCTTGAGAATGGCTTGTAAGTGCTACCTTAATTTTGCACACATCGCTGATGAATTGGTAAATGCAAATAAAAACATGGGTAGCCAGGGAAACCCAAACTCAGGAGGCTAAATAACTCATTTTAGACTTAAGAGACAAAATCAGGGTAACAATACCTATATCCACTGACTACTGAGGTACTGTGCCTGTCGCACTGTTAGTATGCCAGCATGGCCTGCTGCTATCCCTGTGTCCTCGGCTGTGGGACATCTGCTACAGCTGCATAAATTATGTTCAGATGACCAAAAACGCAAGTGCTCGCCCAGGAAACTGCACCCCTGCAAACACTCTAATGCCGCCTAAAATACCACCGCATCAGGAATGAAAAATGCTGTTTACGGCTCATTTAGCAAGGTCTGTAGTTCACATATGTTTTCTGTTTGGTGCTTCAGCCTTCCTCCCGGCTGGAGGCAAGCAGAGGGAGCCCAGCTGTGCCCAATTATGGTCAGGGACGCACGGAGGTTAGAGTTTAAAAGTGGTGCAAGAGGTCAGTTGTTCACTTTGGCTTGGAGATGGGGCTGTGTCTCTGTTATGACTTTTTTTCTTTTTTTAAACCAATCCTGAAGCTTTTGAGCCTGATTCTAGCTTATTCTGCATTAGTTCTGAATTGACGTTGTTCTGCTGAATCTTGATTTTCTGAAGGTAAAGGTACCTTGAGGTCAGCTCACTGTAACACAAAAGGTCAATCCGAGCCTGCTTCCCGTTGCCTGTGTCCACCGCTGTGATGGACACCAGGGGCCGAGCGTAAACCCAGCGCTGCTGAGCATCAGAGACCTATTTGAATCCAGGAGATTTTGGTAAGGGCTATAATGATACCATTTTTCTGAGCTGTTTTTAGGAGTCTGGAAGAACACTGGTCTTTAAGCGAATCTCGGTTTAATGCATTTAGGACCTGCGTGATTGATGGTGTCTATAAATACAATTTAAGCGCACAATAGAATATTTAACATACCATTTTCAGCAGGCCGTGAGCCAGGCTTGCTGCCTCGCTCTTGCAGCAGCTTCCCTTGGCTGTGGGGGGACCCTCTGGGTGGTGTGTCCTTGCCACTGGGGACACGTGGCTGGGGGGCTCCTCGACACCCCCACTCCCCTTCATTTTGGCAAAGGCATTATCCAAATAGCATGCTGGGCAAGTGAGGTACACAGGGCTACTGGGGAGGGCATCAGGGGATTTATGTGCTTGGAGGACAATTCCAGAGTCCCCAAGCCAAGGGTCAGCATGGGGCAGTGCCTGTTTTCTCACAGGAAAAGGAGAAAATGACCCAGAGGGCAGCACAGGCAAATGGGGTAAGTGGCTGCAGGCAAATAGTTATGGGAAGCACAAAACAGGGATCGGGGGAGGGAAGAGGTGAATTCTTCCCCCCATCCTCCCACACCTATTTCTCAGAGCTATCTGTGGTGTTATTTATAATATTAATGCTTTTCGGGGGGGGGGGGGGAGTGGCGGGGAAGAAGCCTTTTATAAGTATCTGATTATGTGTTTCTATATTTAAGCAGGGAAAGTTTTTTGATGCTAAAGTAGAAAAAAAAGATAGTGGTTTACTATATTAAAATTTGCAAGTACTTAGCGTAATCTAGTGATCAAAGCAGTCTTTTACTGGTACGCTTGTAAATCATAAATTCCCACTGCAGAATGGCTCCTGTGGCATTTTGCCCATTAACCTTTGTGTGCTTTGATTTCGCTTTGACTCTAGAAGTTCAGGCTGCTCCCTCACTTGTTTAGTTGTTGTTAACAAAACACTTGCCGTTTGAAATACACAGTGCTCAGCGTACGTGCTTCGGGTCCCTGAGCACATGCAATATTGATGTCTTGTGGATCATAGAAAAAGCCTGACTCATTAGTGAAGAGATATTAAACAAACAGCCTTAAAGAAAGCAAACAAACTCAGCCATTACGAAAACCATTTTTCAGCCTGAACTGCACTAGCCGAGGCATAGGAAATGTGAGTTTAGTGGTGAGGAGAGAGGAATCGTATTGGGTTCGCATGGAGCCAAGCTACATATCCCCTGCCTGCCTTGTAGACTTGCGTGGCAGTCAGCAGTGGGGCTCAGCTGGGAAGAGCAGGGACCCGCTCTGCCTCCTGTCCTGCCTTTCCCAGCGTCTGGAAGCAGATCTGTGGGCCAGATGGAAAGGATGGAGCTTGCAGGGAATATTCCTGCCCGGTGTCTGGCAACCAGCAGCTAGCAAGCGTAGCCTTTCTGCAGCGCACTGCAAGCACGATGGCTGCCGTGCGCATGAGTCCATCCTCATTCCTCCTGGCTTCTCGCCCAAGATCTGCCTTTGGCTTACTCCTTCTCCTGTCTTCATATTTAAGAGTATAATGTAGGGTATTTGCCTTTCTCCTTCCCTCCCATAGGTAGTCCTGCAGTCAAGGGCTGAAAACTCTGGTTGAGACCAAAAATACTTTAAGAGGAAAAGCTTATCACAGTCTTGAGTATTCTTAAATAGGTTGGATATATATTTTGCAAGCCATGTGGCATTTATTATTTATAACTAATGAATGTGTGACAGTTGAGAAATATGAAAGAGAACTTGCTCTCTATGTTCTGGGTCTCTCAGTTCACAGGAGTCAGTTCCAGAATCTGAAGCCTAAAAAAGGTCACTGTGCCATCTGTAAGTAGCTTTAAGGCCAGTGAAGGCTTTAAAGCATCAGGCTTAACCAGTGGGAAAAAACCTCCTGCAACAAGGTAGGTCTGGCAGCAGAGAGCTGGAAAATGGAGAGAGCTGCTAAGTCTGCCATCTCCTGCTCTTGATGCAGGTAGAGGAAAAAGAGCAGAAGGTTTTCTAGAGGCTGAGCATATGTCTGATTTGACACAGCTTCAGCTAATAATTCTCACATTTATCTATCCCAGGCTTGTCTGCAAATGACAAGATGTAAAACTTGACATTGCCTTATGAATACATGAAACAATGGAACTGGTGAGTAGTCCTACCTCCACAGAACCTGGTATTCCCTTGTACCGTGTCTCCTGCCTTTCTTTGTCATCGCAGGCTACACATCCTAGCACTCAGCCACCACCACTTGTAGTCTGCTGCTTCTCACTGGACCCACATCAGCCAAAACGTGTGACAGAGTAAGCACGTTTTTTTTTTTTAAACTCAAGTTTTCTTTCCATCCAAACCTCCAGTACCCACCAGTGAGGGAAGGTGAGAGCCTGGATGTCTCCCATCACACGGCCAATGACAGAAATATGTTGTCTCAGCACACAGCTGACTCAACTCCCCTTCCCCACACCGAAACCCCAGGTGTTGTGCTTTCATAAAGAAGGCACCTGAAAACACAGCCCCTCCCCAAGATCCTGTGGAGGACGTGGAAAGTCAGCCCTTCGCAAACAGCTATGGCAGTGACAAAGGTTATAGCCCCTCTTGAGCTGCCCACTGGAGCACCTCTCGACCTGCTCCTGTCAGAACAAGCTGGACTCAGAAGGTAAGCTTCCCCTTGCTCCACTTTGGGTGAAGCAGGAGGACTGTTTGCATGAGCTGCTCAGCTGGAAGATGAGCCCCTGGGCTGGAGTAGGGATGAACTGCAAGCCACAAGGGCAAGGCTGGAGGCAGGTCAGTCTCCTTGGATCAGCACCGTTGAATCCTGGGGGAAGCAGCTGGTCCCTGCTTATTTGACGTAGCTACTTCTGCTTATCCACCTCCTACTAGTTAACTTTCCCTCAGGTGGAGTTTCCCTCCATGCTGCCTTAAACATCTGAGAAGATCTGGGACAAAAACCCACCTTGCCACCTCCCTCATGAATTCCTATCCTTCCTTTAAATGCCTCACCAGGTTGCGAAGCTGGTGCCAGCTGTCAGCATTGGACTGTGACTAATGCTCATATTCTTGCACAATAGTATGCTTGGTTTCTTATTACCTATATTCAGCCTTTCTGCCATCTTTTTCTCTTCCTATCTTCGTATTTATTTTGTGCATCCATTGCAGGTAATTAGCTCTTAGAAATAGGAATTGCAAGTCTGGTTTCCTCAGGAAATGAGGCTTATGTGATCATGCTCTGCACATCCTCAGATAACTGTTGAATACACCAGTTGATTCAATTTGGCTGATGGAGAGCAGGCTCAAAGCTAATCGAATCCCTACAAGTTTTGTGCAAGTAGGCAGCCAGCTGGAGCAGAGAGGAACTCTGAAGTCGCAAGCCAGAAAGAAGGTAGCAGGTAAATTTGCATCTTAGTAGATACCAAACAATTCATAAGGGAGATAACACCAACAAGTGCCAAAAAAGCACCTCTGTTTGTACCTGCAAATGACCACAAGACATAAACCCATAGGAAACCTGGACTCTTCTAGTGCTCGTTGAATTCCTTTTTTGTGTTGTTTGGACTGTGATTGGGACAATAACTTTACATCCCTGAGAGGGATTTTTATTGTTTTACTACAGACTGTGGGGAAAAAAAAAATAATAATAACAGCAATAAAGGCAGAATGTACTAATGAACGTTTCCCATCCACAAAGCTATTTTCAGGGCAGCACCTTTCTGTAATCCTCCTGGCTTTGGCACTTTTCCATAGCTTGCTCTGCCACAGCCTTGTAAAAGTTCTGTTGAGTCTGAATACATGAATTTTGCATCTGTTTCATTTCAAATGGTGGCACAATAGGGCTCAAAATCACATGTGGGCTTTCTTAATCATTCCCGCTAGAAACAAAAGGCAACTCTGGTGCTGTATCACCGAGGCCCACCAGACTGACCCAGTGCAGTTGGGTTTTAGCTGTCTTCTCAGGCTGCCTGCTCTCCTGGCCTATGAATCTCAGGACATCTAATCACCAAAGGTTCATCCTTCAGCTGCAGGGCACAAAATCTTAGCTCACCATTTTGGTTTTTTCTGCCGGCAGCAGATCCTCAGCCCTTATCCGCCCCATTCTCCTTCCAGGGACAACCTTAAAATCAGCCAGATGACATGGAAGCGTGTGTAACCCTGCAAGAAATCAACCGGCCTGCAAATGGCAGGTGACGGATCTAAACCTGGCTCACGGTTTCCAGCTCCTGACTGCTTACGTACCAAAGTGCGCTACTAAAATCGGTGTGAGGTTTTGCACGGTGACACGTGCCTGCCCAGAAGGGGACAAAAGGGAGGATTTAACCACAGACCAATTGTATTTCTTTTCTGAAAAAAAATAAAAAGGCATTTTTCCACTGCAAAGCAATTCCAAAAAATAAAAATAAAAACATGAAAAGGCTTGTGCAGCCATTTGGCTGCCATGTTTCATGCAGTAGTGCTGTGTTACAGAGATAAACCTCAGTGCTTAGCTTACAGATTGTCTCAACACCTGGAAGGCTGTTATAGAGACAGGTTTAATTATTAATTGCTAGTTCCCTGAGACAATGCACCCTGGATCTCTTAAGGAGCATATTGCACACCAGGTAACAGGAGGAGTCGGCAAAAGAGACAAAAGCATTAAAAAAGACTGAGCTCAAATAACATTATTCCTCATGTCATGGTGGAAATGGGGCTATACCCACCTGGTCCTGCGAGGAGGTTGCCTGGAGACGGTTCAAAGTACTTGAGGTCAAAATACTTGTATTCCAAAGCTGCTTTTAAGTAAATGACTCATACAGCTGGTGGCAGGAAAGATGGGAGCAGATCAGTTCCTTGATGTTACTATGTTGGGCTTATGTCATGTCACCCTGCACAGATGGGGATATGGAGGGGTTGTTTTATAGTCAGAAATATATGGTACCTAGAAATGATGCTAACAGGGTATGTTTTCTTTATATATCATACATTCGAATGAAATTAAATGCTACAATGAAGTGAGGGGGTCGGAACTAGGTGATCTTTAAGGTCCCTTCCAACCCGATTCATTCTGTGATCCTATGATTCTACGAATAATAAGAAAACAATATTATTCCGCTGAGCTTCTCAGTGACCATGACCCAAACCATAAACGCGGGCCAGCAGAGGAGCGCTAGCATCTATTTCTCTCTGTATCTTGGGCACCTTCCCATGACAGTTGGCATCACTTACCACCTTATTGGGGGCCTGTGTGTTATAATAGGGGTCCCAAGAAGAAAGGCAATATCAGTGTGCACACATGTATTGGGGGTGAAGGTAGAGGACCAGGTAAAGGAGGTGGCAGGCAGGAGGGGAAGCCCTCGGGGAGGGGAGGCCAGGCCTGGGGTATGCAAAAACGTAAACACATACGACAGGTAAAAGGGGACTTGTGTCGGGGTGGGCAAATGGCGTGTTTTAAGGTGCGGTGGATAAAAGCATCAGATGCGTATGTAGGGAAGGAAAGACCCCCAACGTATCAACCGCACCTTTGTCCAACTAACGCTTGTATTTTTTTAAATCACTGCTAACACATAAGGGATTTCAGCCACAGGGATATTAATGATGCACACAATATTAATTCCAACTAGAGTGCAGATACAAGCACCACGAGCAAAGGTTATTTGGTAAAATGGATGAATAGATACATAGCAGTTGATGGCACAGAGCTGCGCATTTTGGTAGCAGTGCTGCTTTGAAACTCCAGTGCAGGGCGTAATCTTACCATAAAAGCTTATTTAACCAAATGTGTATGTTTACCGAGGTGAATAGGCTGATCTTAATGGAATTGATGAAATGAGCAAAATTGCGAACACATGTAAGATATGTACGAGGATACAGTTAACTGCTGTGCTGTGACTTTAGGCTGCAGGTGATCAGTGCGTGTTTCATCACTGAGCAAAGCCCTTTGACATCCTGGGCAAGACGCAAAGCTTATTCTTCCCATGGTTTTTATTGCTGAAGAGGATCTTGATTTCAGTGAGTCAGATAGTGTTCTTTGGTAAACATGTCAGCTCAGATGGCTTTGAAAAATGTGTTTCCTTATGAATTGTAGCTGGGTCTCAAGCTTCTTTGATAAGCACAGTGCACAAATTGAAACACCAGTCATGGATCTGGGTAGTTAAATTACTTTTACAGATGGGTCTGATGCTGTTGGGCACATTTTCCCACTGTTGCTGTAAAAGGAAGGAACTCCTGAGCTGAAAGAGGGGTTTAATAGAGGAAATTCCTTGGGATTGCACTGGCTTCTGTAAGAAAAGCTCTGTTGGCAAGCTTCCTCTTAGTTTATGGCCGGATCCTCAACGTATAACTCATCCTAGGCCAACTGAAGTTACTTTTATACTACCTGAGTTTCTTACCCTGTACTTTATAATCATTTTTGGTAGCTTTCATCTGTTAATCTGCCATGAGAAACCAGCCTAGGCTGAAGAACAGCATTTATCAACCAAGTCTGTAAATCTCTCCTCCATAAGACATTTGAACTAATTCATTGTCTCTGGCGTAGAGATTTTAAAATACATAACGGCAAGTTGTATGTGAAGAACCAGCAGGAGCAACAGTGAGATATGTATGTGGGGATGAGGGAGTAGCTCTCTTGACAGTGAAAGGCAGCTTGGTGTGACTCCATAATGGCTGGGTTCTTAAGCAACTGCTGGAACATGCCATCATGATGCCATAACAAGCTTGTAAAGATTGAACCTATTTCAATTTTGGTTCCACCTCTGATGAAACAACTTTTTCCTATCTCCTCCTTAGCTATAAGTGCTGGCACTCTTGCTACCCACCACTGCTCCAGCACTGGTAGTAACATTCAGCAGTCGCCGAGTACTTTACTTACTTCCAGCATTGGAAAAACATTAGCTCATTAAATCTTCCAATATTTCTCTAATGAGAGCAGTCATTAGAATTGTCTTCACTTTATGACCAGGAATAAGGGAAAATGGAGACTTTAAGTGACCTAACCATAGCAAGTTGGTGGCAAAGTTAGGATGGTGCTATTGATTTCTGCATATCCTCTGAAGACTCCTGAAAATTATATTCCCTATTCACTCAGCTGAGTGGCCTTGGGCTTTCTCTTATAGCACTGGTGTGGACTTGGATCTAAATAGGTAGTGGGATTTCAAATTTATGGCATTGATTTTCTTTTTTCTTTTTTTTCTTGAAAACTCTTTGACACTAACTGAGAGGCACTGGAAAATTTTCAGGCTGTTGAGTTTGTGTGTCTTACTTTTTCCTCGCTCTTGAATGAAATAGTAAAATCCATATCAGAAGGAGTTACAGGGCTTTGCACAGCAGTGTTTGCAAGGCACACCACTGCCTTATGGAGCGATGGGAGAAGCTGCTCAGCTCAGTGGTGCCACCACTTCCCCGTTGAGTCACGCAGCGTGTGTGCCACGCCAAGCGGTGCTAACAGCACAGGTCCTCCTAGGTCCTGACAAACCGACCCCTCTACACTGACCTTCATGGATGGGAGGGTTTAGGACAAACCACCCCAGCATTCCTTCATGGCTCTGCCCACGAGCCTATGACTCTTCATGACGTTTTGCACTTTTACCTGATTCCTTGCAATAGCCGCGGTGCTGGAGTGGTGCCCTGAGTTTGCAGAGCAATTGCATGCCCTGATTTTTGGAGAGCTCTCCCACCATTCTATGCAACATCATGGCTTAGTATCATACATTTCCTTGGGAGCTGGCTTTTCAATGGGTGCCAAACGCAAAGCAGATGCTGGGTTGGATTTTCTGCATTGTCACTTACGTGACAGCAGTCACTGGTGTGCAACTGTGCATCTCCCTTGTTTAGATCACAGCTGCCCTGGGTAGACTCCTCCTTGTATCCTGGAACAACTGCAAACTACGTTAAAACAAAAAAAATATTAAAAGTATGGGGGCGCTTCCAAATCAATACAACCTTTTCCAACTACTCATCTTCATCTCTTCTGTGAAACATGAATCTTTAAAGTTTGATTGCCATTCCAAGGTCATTTGTATTTTGCATCGAGGCCTGCGCAATGATTCACTTTTTACTCTGTTTGCCGCTGATAAGAATGGATCATCTTTAGAATTTTATTTCCTCTGTGGAGTTTTCTAGGAGCTGGAGGTTGGGTGATTAATTTTATTGGGACAATAAATTATAAAGGAAGGACTATGTCATTCTTCTTCAACAATGCTTCTTCCTGAGATGACAGTATAATAAATTACAGGTGTACAGCAAATTGCTAAATGCAATCAGTTGACTCGTGCTGGGTGGGTGGGTGGGTAGGTAGAATAAAAGTAGTGCCGATGGGTTCGGTCACTGAAGTCGCATGGAAGCTTTACCACTGCCTTAAGCCAGCGCTGAGTGATCTACTTCTGATAGATGGTTGAGCCTAAAAGCTCACGCTGAATAAAGTCTCCTTTGACAAGGTCAGCTATCCTGTCTGTTGGTGGCAAAGATCTCTCCTAATGTGTCATATTTTAAAAAGTAGGATTTGCCTTACTGGATTGAACCATTACACTCTTTAAGATTTTCATCTGGGCTTGAATAACAATCAATGTTTGAGGCTTCAAAGCAAAAGAGGAGAAAAAAACATTAGCACAAGAAATCCCAAATGTCTGCTACTTACATAATTACTATATAGGGACAGGAAACGTCTGTTCTCATCCCCTTGATTTTTTCAGCTTCCATCTTGAAGACTTGTTTATCTTTCCATTCATGTCCAAAATGCAGATATTCTTGAATAAAAAAAAAAATTATGTAGCCCCTTTTGTTGCCTTTCAGTGCCCTGTACTCGAGCAGTAATATTTCAATGGTGTGCTCCATCAGCGGGCCATCAACCGCTATGGCTTGGGAGCTGCCTCGCAAAATGTTTTGAAAAGAGGGGGCAGGAGCTGGAATCAGTGATCACGGGAGCTGTCCCACTGCATTTATTCCCTCTCATGAGTTGATTCATGGATATTAAATCCAGCAGGGACCGTTATGACTATCTCCACTGAACTTCTGCTTACATTGTGTAATTTAACCTGTAATTCCTGCATCGGGCCAGCCAACCTCTGACTGAACAAGGATGTATTTTTAGAAATACCATTACTCCTGATTTAATTTTTTTGCATCGTGGAGAATTCTCCAAAAAAAGCATTGGAAAACCATTCACCTGATTTTCCTAAATGTAACCAGGAGGTAATTAGTCTGCCCAAGGAGATGCTAGGCGGTGCTAGCTACGGCCAGGGAACAGAACTCCCAGCCCGTGCTGTCAGTATAAGAAATCCTTCGACTCCAACGTCCATAGGATGTTCTCGATCAAAGTGAAATACTCAACTTGTCTTTCTAAAACCGCCAACTGTTAGTTTCATTAAGTGCCCCTGTACATGACACCCCGCTGTGCAGTCTCTTACTGTTTTGGGTTGCATTCTGAAGTGAAAAGATGCTCTTCAGAAAACCGACAGACAGTGTAAGGCTAAGGTTTAGAATCGCTTAACTATATTTTCTTCTCCTCTCTATGGCCAAATGATTAAAAAGCTTCAGTAACAGGAGGCAGAAGACACAGCTGCTGGCTTCTAGGCATGACCCCCTAACTTGTACTATTTATACTTTTGACAGAATTAACCAACATAAGGTGTGTTGAATGCAGGGCAGCTATTGGTCAGAAAAACAAGAAATCAGTTGATTCTTTTGCTCTTATTCAGGCAAATTTCCACTGATTCTTATGCAAAGGTGTCATAATTTAGCTGATCAGCTCTGCTTTTTTAAACAAACACGTAAACATGTGCACACTCCTGTCTTTTTATGGACCATAATGTGTTTTTAAGCATTTGGGCCACAGGTTTTGAAGAGAAAATCTGCTTAGTGGCCCAGATATTTATAAAGCTGCTAGCAAATATAAAGAGAGAGACAGCACGACAGATGTGCAGATGCAGTTAGGAGGAATTGTTACAGGCACGAGAATCGTTTGTCACTGATGTGTGCTTACTTGACCCGCTTGCAGTGCTTGCTTCGTAGGGTATTTGCTGTTGTGTGGTTTTGCTTTTCTGGCAATGTCGTAGAGGATCCTACCTGATCCCTTATGAAATTCAACAAGGGCAAGTGTAGGGTGCTGCACCTGGGGAGGAATAACCCCATGCACCAGTACAGGTTGGGGGCTGCACCTGGGGAGGAATAACCCCATGCACCAGTACAGGCTGGGGGCTGACCTGCTGGAGAACAGCTCGGTGCAAAGAGACCTGGGAGTCCTGGTGGACAACAGAATGACCATGAGCCAGCAATGTGCCCTCGTGGCCAAGGAGGCCAGTGGCTTCCTGGGGTGCATCAAGAAGAGTGTGGCCAGCAGGTCGAGGGAGGTCATCTTCCCCCTCTACTCTGCCCTGGTGAGGCTGCACCTGGAGAACTGGGTCCAGTTCTGGGCTCCCCAGTTCAAGAGGGACAGGGAACTGCTGGAGAGGGTGCAGCAGAGAGCTACCAAGATGATTAGGGGACTGGAACACCTCTCTCATGAAGAAAGGCTGAGGGATTTGGGTCTCTTCAGTCTGGAAAAAAAGAAGACTGAGGGGTGACCTTATCAACACTTATAAATACTTAGAGGGTGGGTGTCAGGAGGATGGGGCCAGGCTCTTTTCAGTGGTGCCCAGTGACAGGACAAGAGGTAATGGGCACAAACTTGAGCATAGGAAGTTCCACCTAAACATGAGGAGGAACTTCTTTAGTTTGAGGGTGGCAGAGCACTGGAAGAGGCTGCCCAGAGGGGTGGTGGAGTCTCCATCTCTGGAGACATTCAAAACCCAGCTGGACGCGTTCCTGTGCAACCTGCTCTAGGTGACCCTGCTCTGGCAGGGGGTTGGACTAGATGATCTCCAGAGGTCCCTTCCAACCCTATGGTTCTATGATTCTACTTTAGAATGTGTTGTTGAAGAGGGAATGAATGCTCTTCCCTTCAGGTTCGTGGGGGCTGGATGCCTTTACTCTGAAGTCGTAAAATAACAAGCTTTATGGGGGTGATGATCTTTGATACCAAAGTCAATAAGAAAAGGAAGGGGGAAGAAAAGTAAGATGGGGATGTCAAAGTCCCCATGTATTTATTTTAATCCTAGCTTGAGAACTACTGAGCTGGAGTCTTCCCTAACCCCCCTCAGTGAGGTTTCCTTGGCAGAGCTACAGAAATGGCCAATACACTACAGCTGTGAGCACTTAGTTTCTCTGAGAGCCAGGCAATTTTTGTGTTTAAAGGTGCTTACAGTATTTTAGTACTGACTGATTCTGTAGAAAAAAGGGGAAAAAAAACCCACTAACTTGGGATATTTCTAATTAAATTACTGATTAAATCTCTTTGTCCAAAGCACCAGCTCAGGGACTCATTAACCACTTCAGCCTCATATCTTCTTCAGACTTATGGAGTTGAGGCTAGACTAGCCCACCACCTTGTATAGATGGGTGAGGTTCTTTGATTAATTTTTTTAACCTCACCGGTCGCCACATTGAAATACATGTTTTCTTTATGCTACTTTATCTTCAGACCAATAATCCTGGTATAGTCTCTTAACCACCTTTGAGTGTTTGCTGCACAGAATCTTGTTCTGAGTCATTCTTCCTCCTTGTTTGCTTCTTTATGCTTATTTATTAGGTTAAATCAGGAAAGAAACCTTTTTCCTTGCTGAAAGTTGAATGGGTTTTGATAGGTCATAGATTTAAACCCACCTAATGCTTTCAATGTACTGGGGGCAAGGACTTGTGGGCAAGGGACTGTGAGCCACAAGCTTCCTTCGCCTGGATTAATAGTGATAGTAATATGGTTATCACTACTCAAAAGATAAACATTCTTAGAAGCGAGTCATCATCCAGAACCCACGTATTACTACAAAATAGTAACAAATCAGTAACATCAGATTCTATAAAATGTTTATCTAGAGACAGCTTCTAGAGCAAATAAAGAATTCACTGTATTTCTCTGATCACAATTCTCTCTAGGAGCAAGCACTTTATTGTATCGTATATCTGGCCACACAACAGCAGTGAAAAACTGCTTAGCGGAACATCGCTTTCTAAAGGACTAAAAAGCTGAGCTGGCTAGTTCTGACAAGGGTTCAGTATTGGCCTTTCTTTGGAATTAGAGGTAGGAGGAAAAATAGTGGAGAACTTCAGGAACAGAGCGAAGGAAAAAATAGAATAAAATGAAAGGCTAACCAGAATTATATCCCAGCTCTCCCTCTTTAATCCCCATGTATCTTCCCTACTATTCCTGTTAATTTTTCATGTATTCTTTATGGTACGACCACAACTGGGACCTGTTTCTGGAAGAGAAGCTCCCTGCACTAACCATTTGGCCAGCTGGCTGTAAAGCTTTTCTGTTCCCACTGAACCTTGAAAGAAAGACCTTCTCTTCCTCCGCCTCAGACCTCCACAGACGTGCAACGGGAGATGCCTTTGCTTCTCCTGGGACCTGCCGCTCTATCAGTCCTCACAGGATTGTAGGCTCTTCACTTATGTGCTGTTGTGCTGCAAAATCCCTCTTTTGTCCTCCTCTTCTCATTGTGGATTCGGTCGTAGCTCAGAAACAGAGAGGGCCAACCACAACAACTTTCTCCAGAGGTTCAGAACTAATTTTAAGACAATCCGTTGGCACCAAAGAAATTAACTTTTTTTGAATGAGACTGGACAAAAAAAAAAATAATGTAAATACTTATCTGATAAAGTAGCATTTCTTAGTCTGTGGAATTATTCTTCAAGCCTATGCATGTTTCCCATTTGCCTTTCTTCCAAGCTGAAATTCAACCCAGGCAAAATTTACTTTCCCCTCCATTATGATCATCAAACTTAGTTGGGTTTACTTTCTTCCTTGAAGCCAAAGGCAGTTCTGTGTTTCAGCCAATTTTATTTGCAGCTCCAGCCAAAAGCACCAAATCTCCTTAAAGTACACAAACCATATATTTGGTCCACTGTGAAGCCAGAGTCGCTAATAAGCATGGAATTTCTCATCAACGATATGGGTGTTTGCAGAGAAAATGCTACTTGGAAAAGTTGCACGTTTCTTGAGTAAATTCCCCATCAAGAGTCCTGGCTGCTAAGCTGCTGGAAAAGTAGGGTAGTCAGCAATACAGAAGCTTTTGGAAAGTTAATTGTGATAAATCAGATTATTTGACATTGAAGTCAGTAGATAATAGGTCCCCGTACCTCTTCTCCAAAGAAATATTTCTTTACTGAAAAAATACCATGTAAATGCTTATCACTGTGGCTAGTATGAGATGTTTTGGCATTTTATTTTATATGTTTTGTGGGTTAAAGGCTCTAGGCAGGTGAAAAGATGTGTGGCACCACATTCATATGAAAGAGTAATGGCAGTTGCAGAGATGGAAAAGGGATGCTGAAGCATCTTGAATAAGGATACCAAAAGGCAGATGTGGTGCTATTTACCACACTGACTTGTGCTGTTCAGGTCGATCACAGCGCGGGCCGGGAGCCAGCCTCGAGCTGTGGGACACGTCAGGGCTCTGTCGTCACCCCACCTTCTCCATGGGGAGATGCAAATCCTCCACTCGCCCAGGCTCTCCCCCCAGCTTGTCTTCGGGTGCCCTAGAGCACTGAAAAAACCCCTGTTTTCACCTCTGCCAGCATGCCTGCTCTGGAGGTGTGCCGCAAGCAGGGAGTTTGGCAGCAGCCCCCGTCACACAGGTTTCGTGTCCCCTCCTCTCACCCACACCGGAGCAGACCTGAACCACCGGGGCGTTACGGCTCGCATCCAGAAACCGAGGTCAGGGGAACACAGAGTTTTATTCACGTTTGGAGGAGTTTGTGTTTTTTTTTTAATCTGTCGTTCAAACATTCAAGGAACATTCGTAAAGCCCATACTCTCCAAATTATTTACTATTGCTTCTAATTAATTATAGTAACCCCTGTTGCTTTGTCATACGGGAAGTAAACAACTGCTTCGGCTAACTAAATACTCCAATCAGGTTGGAGAAGGTTTTAATTAGTTAATTTCATTAATCACAAAGTCTGTTGCTGTTCATGGGCCGTGGAGCAGTAGAAACGGCTGTTACTATGCAACGAGACTGCATCCGTGCTTCTTCCTTCGAGGCAGTTGATAGTGTTCTGTCCACATCTTGTAATAGGTAACGACAGGTGTACTTTTTCTTAGGTTTTTGTCTTAGAGTTTAATACCACTAATATCCAGTGTATCATTTGTTGGGGAAATATACCTTACGCTAGCAAGAGAACGGGTTACATGATTTATTGAGGCAAGTTACAAGTTTGCAGTGAAATGGGAATTCTGTGAGTACTGCGGTACACCCTGTTCGTATCTACCAAAGGTTGAGAAGGACAAAAATATCAGAATTTGAGACTGGATTAATGACTGCATGCAGACTAAAAAGAGGAAAAAAACCCAACTTCAAAAGTACTTTTGAAGAAAAAAATATTCCATAAAGCACTGTAAAAAATCTAAACCTTTGTGTTTTGCTCCTATGTGCTGTAAAATTAATGTGGAAGTTTGAAATCCGGTATAGTAAGAGAGTGGAAAAAAAATCCAATGCAATTCATTTGAGAAGCACATTTTGTAGCTTTAAAGGCTGGGCCAATTCACCTACAGTAGCCATATTTGAGAAATATATGTAGTGCTCATAAAAACCTTCAGGCTGACATCAGCGTGTATAAACTCTGTTGGGCAGCCTCCTCTGCAGCGTCAGTGGTGCTAATTACTCTGAAATCCATGACCCAAACTCTGACAATTTGGATTGGCAGCAGGTCTGCCTGTGCTCGTTTTTCATACAATAGGAACAGAACGGGCGACAGTGAGGCTAGCTTCCCACGCAGGGCAATCGCTTCTCCACCCCGATCAAAAGGGATTATTCCCAGATCAGAGTTGGAAGAGACGATTAATCTGCGGACATTGTTCAGTCCTGGGTCTTTGTATTGTGGTCAGCAGTTCATGAAAAACCTGAGTCGGCAGCACCACCACCTCTTCTCCCCTTGGCTGCCAGGCAGTAACAGCTTTCAGTCACTACTAACCTGGTCCAGGCTCACGCAGGAGCCTGGAGGTAAAAGATACGTAACCACCAACGAATCCTTTCAGTTGCCTAGTGCCTGCTTCTTCACCTAGATTATACTGTTTAAGGCTATCTACCAAAATTACACAGTATTCTTTGAAGAAGAAAGTTTCTGCTTTTCACAGGCATCATTCTTTACGTCCTCTCTTGGAAAATTGCAGGTGCATTATGTCACTGCTACAGCTATTATTTATTATTATCTCTACCGGGAAATCAATTGGTGCTGCAGAGGATAACAACAAACACTTATAGCACCGAGGAGATTATGTTCTCCTGTGGTGATGCTGATGACACTGATAGATGGCAAATAGATGATGGTCGGAGAAAACCCTACTGTTAGCCTGGCAGGATTGACCTTAAACAGCTCTGTAGGCCTCTACATATATATATATATATATGTATACACACACACACACACACACATATATATACACACTCTGTTTTCAGCCTGCTACCAAAGCAAAAGCAATGGGTGCAGACACATGTAGGCTGAGTGCCAGCATTAAAATTGCATTTGCATTGCTTTTGTTTGTTTTTAGAAAAATGCTCTTGGCTCTGTTTCCTTGAGTAGTGAAGCAAGAATTTCATTATTTTAATATGAGGCTCTGTGGCCTGAAGTGGAATAGCAGCCACGAGTCCTTTACTGTTCTTGCAGTCAAAAAACAATACTCCGATATATCAAAGTGTCTGGCCTCGCCTGGTTCTCTGAAAACCTCAGATGCTGCATCTACTGCGTATCCCATGATCGAAAGCGCATTCCAAGGCTCCACTGCACATCGGGTCCCTGATTTGGCCTGTAAGTTTGCCTTTTTTGTAGCTTTCAGTGGTGGAGGAGGTGATCTCGGGGGATTATTGTCATGTAAAGTCCTACAGAGGCCACAGTAACAGCACAGACTCTCTTTGCCAGGCACTGTACAAAGTGTTAGTACCTGCCTGGCATGAGGCACAAACCCACCACAGGAATCCCCTGCTATTTTCTGTAATAAAGATACAATGCTGTAATTCAGTTCCAGTTTGGGTAATTACATTGTCTAGTCACGTCTGCCAGTGGTATCTCCAAGATGTAGCGCTCTACATGTATTGCTTTGGCTGTGGCTAACAAACTGTTCAGTGCTCTGTTCTAACTAACTGTTCAGCTAGTACTGAAAGCACGAGGATGGACATTCTCAAAATCTGTAAAATAAGCAGAGCTGATCGAACAGGTCCACATCACACTGCAGAATTAGTTGCAACTGAGAGAGAAATGAGGTTTCTCCTTTATTTAGTAGAAGCCTAAAGCTACTTCCTCTGAATTCAATAACAAACTGTGACTGATTCCGGGGCAAATCTGGTTCCAGTAGATGGAATTTTGGTAGACTTTGGATTTGCAGTAGGTGAAGCTCACACTGTATGTGTAAGATAGTATTGTTTTTCTACATGATCTAATAAGTAACTTTCTGTGACTTCTTCAGGTCCTCGCCTTGCCGATTTAAAAAACTCGTGTCATTGTTTTCTGAAGGGCAGCATTTGCATTTTTGAGGAAACCTAGCAACACTCATGTGAAAGAAAAATGATTAAAATGTGGTAGACTATTAGAAACGCAAGACTGAATTATAGTCTACTGAGGAAAACTAATCTAAGTGTGGCTAATGACATCCTTTAGAAAGTGATATTCAGCGAAGAAGATATATTAATGTCATTTGTATTGATGATCTATGTTAGTGCTTGCAAATATTTAAATCTAAACGATTCAAAAAATTTTAGGGAGTCTATATTTAAAGATCCAGTGGAGTATCCATCAAAGTGACAGATGTTTTTTTCTCATTGGTATCTTAGATATATTTACTGTTCATGGTATCAAAAAAAAAAGGGAAATGAATATGAAAATCCTAAAAAGAAAAATGACTATTAATACACTCAACTGAGATGAAAACCAAAGTAATCAATGTTGGAAGAAATATGTAGGTAAAACTAGTGAAAAATAAGCTGAAATAAAGCAAATTTCCCCCGGCCCTATAAATTTATGATATAGTTTAAAGCAGATTGAATGGTCCCTGTTGAACCGCAGCTATGCAAAAACCAAATTAGATTATACCCCAGCAGATACACAGTTAGTTAATGTGACGCTGAATGGGACATAACTTTGTCTCTGCTGACTGTTCAGTTGTGGTCAGCTCATTCCAACAAATCTACCTTGGTTTTCCATAACTGTATTGAAGCACGGTAACCTCTGGCTGGGTAGGCAAGGTTTAAGATTTTGGTTTACACTTTTGAAGCCTTTGTGTTGTGTAGGGTGATTTTTATGACATAACTATTTCAACAAAAGCCCTAGTGTAGACACAATTATAAGAGGAAAAAAAAAAAAGAAAAGAAGTAGTTTTGAAGTTATGGCTTACATCGCTTGCCAAACTGGAATGCGTTTTACAGGCAAAAAGCACTCTAATTATGTAGGAGGAGTTTACTGGCATAACTACACCAGCATGACAAAACTTTCAAGTGTAAGCGGGAGCTAGGTGCTTATTTAAGTCAGTATGTCTTCTAGCCACTTAACAAAGTATGATTTGTTTTTCGTAACCTCCCCTTCCCCAGCCACACACTGGGTCTGACTCTCACCTGGTTCAGAAGTCAGCAGCAGGACACCAGCCTGCCGGAGAGGGAGTCAGGCCTGCTTCTGCAGAGAAGGATGCAACCGATGGGATTCACCCGCTAGCAGAGGGTGGTATGACGAGAAAAGCAACGCCTTGGGAAGTACAAAAACATGCAAAAAATTAGTCCTTGTCCTACTTTCACTTACACAGTGGTACGACTTCTTCTCACGCTTCCCCACATAACTCGTGCCAGCTCTGACCTCCTCGGCTATTGGTGTACAAGCGCAGCTGGGACAAAAGGGATTTAAGGAAGCAGCGGGAGATGCTAACTGGGCACCAGGCAGGCTGCACCCTGCACCGAGCAGCTTCTCCCTCACGCGCTTCGGCTGCCAGCTCTGGATGCCGTCGCCAGCCACAGGAAAGTGGTTTTTTTCTTGCCTGCAGACAGGCTGGTGCGGCTGGAGTGCACGTGTGTGATGCTGCGTGAGGAAGCCTTACCAGCTCGGGTTGTTGATAGCTTGGCTCATTCTTCTAATTCTACAGTGCAGATGTACCCAGGAAGGCTGGGCAAAAGGTCAAATTTAAAGTATTACAGCAAGTGGGCAGTACCGTACCTGCCTGTTGTATTTCTGACTGTTGCCACCACTATTTTAACAAGCTCTACATTTGCCCCTTTACTCTCCCCGCACCCAAAAAAAATCAAGTCAGACATGGAAAGACCTATTTTGTACTTTTTCTTGTATTTGGGTTCAAAAAGGGCTAGGAAAAAAAAAAAAGAGAAAAATGTAAGATCATGTTCCAGAAATATTTTGGAAATCCACAGGCTTGATGAGAGAAAACTGAATGAAGGAATGTTGTCACTAGCAAGTCATCTTGAGCGCAGAAGAGAAAATGCTTTTAAAAATTTTTAAAGTAAATCCTCACGCAAAGACGCAGATAGTCAACACTTGAGGCAAAAGGTGTTTTAATTAGAGTGGGAAAAGTCTTTGTTCTAAATAATTAAAGGTAAATTTCCAGAGTAGATGAGAGAAATCCAAACTCCTTAAAAGTTTGACAGCTTTAAAGAGAAATCTGCGAGGGCTCAGAGGTGGAGCGGCAGAGGATGAGGCCAGATTGCCACTTATGCAGCTCTCCTGAGGCATTGCAAGGGCTGAGGAGCAGGTCCCTGCCCATGCAGGGTGATTCTAAGCACCAGCGACAGGCGTACGGCCGTCCCCTACAAGCAAGGAGCAGAATAAGCATCCTCCAAAGAATGACAAACATCCCACTTGCTAATCAGGGACCTGCCTCGAATCAGTCCGTAGGTGGTATTATGCAGAGGTGTACAAAGAGCAGCGTAGCCTGGACGGGACCTGGGGTTCCCCGGGTCCATCTACCCAGCTCAGAACAGGGCCAGTTTAAATCAGGTTGCTGAGTTCTCATCCTCCTGTTGCGTGCTACTTATAGGCTCCTCACCTTATGGCTAAATATTTAGCAGGATGAGGGTTTACTCTTTAAAACAAGGCTGTGGTGGTGATGGCCTGTTTTGCAGAATGACCTACCAGCTAAAGCATGCACCCAGGAAACAGGATTTGGGATGGAGACATATGACATTCCCCAGGGCATGCTGTAATTCCCAACCTATGGCATAGTCTGAGAAAGAGGGAAACGTCTCCTCCTGCTAGTAAAGCTGGCCTGTAGGCAGCTGGGTGGCCACAGTCGTGGGGCTTTAACAAGAGGTTAGGGCAAGATGCCACACAGTAGGGCACCTAAGCTTTGGTCCTTAATCTCAGAGCTGCTAATGGATTTTATATTAGAGAGCACCTTTTTTATACAGGGCAAAATAACCCTGGCATCAGGGACAAGCAATACAGACAACGGAATGCCTAAATTCATGGATCTTCCTGAAATGGAGGTGTTGAAGTATCAGTACTGCCCGTGCTCAGAAACAGGACTCCAAGCACATGGAGGATGTGACAAATCAAAGGTTGACTAACCAAAGCCTTCACTCAGAGGCTGAAAGGCTGACTGTGGGCATCACGGTTTTGGAATTTGGCATCACAAGAAGGAACTGTTGAAGACTGAGGCACCTACATATTTTTGGAGGTCTAACTATGAAGATAGACACACTACAGTGACTGTTTTACATTATAAAAGGTTTTATATGATAGAGTTCAATCTCCTAGATGAAAGAAAACTGGAAAAATCCTCAGTGCACCGTGAACTGAAAATGTTCCTTTTTGTTTTATTTGTTCTGGGTACAACAAAGTCAGGTATTAGTCGTGTAATCTTTCGATTCCAATTGTTTTCAATAGAATACATACTTCGCAATAAGCTTTGCTGTATGAGAGTCATGACTAAGCTTTGAATAATTTGGATTCTACTACAATTTTTAATAGCATTTTCTAGTTTAGTGCTTCCTCCTTTCTCTCTTAATGGTTGCCATTATAAGATTATAAGAAGATTTCCCAGCAAGAGGATTTCTTACCACCCAGAGCTTTTCTATGGAGACACTGTTTTTGGAATTATACTTATGACACAATTATACAGCTACCAAGTGTACTGCATTCCTCTTCATTAACAAGCTCACTGATGTTTACTGAAATGTATTTAATTGAATTTACGTGTATATGAGAGGACACTGTCAAAAGCTGTATCTTTTCTCAGTGCTGGCCAAGACCAAGGAGCTTTAGCCTTACAGTCCAACTTCTGACTAGCACTTCAGAAGGGACTCGCTCACCATCATCTGCACAAAAGCCTAAACCATTTCCTAGCTACATATTTTAAAAGGGCTTGCCACAAGTGGGAGTGTGATTACCTAGCATTATGCAGAGTGAGCTAATCATCTAAGGCAGGTATCAAACGATATAAAAAATAGTCAGATGATGACCGGGAATCTTTCCTTCCTGGTGGAATAGGAGAGAAAACAGAAGAGTTAATTTAAAATTTAGTAAACAGCAAGTCAGCTTGCTGCTCTCAGAAGAATAAGACAAGTACTGAGTCTTTATCAAAGGTGCTGCAGCAGAGTTTCTGACCCCCAGGAAAGAGTTAAAACTGCCCTGTGGTTGCTGAAAGCCTGTTGTCAAAATTGCTAACTAGCTAATTAAAGTTTATTCTGACTAAGAAGCGCTCACATTTTAACGGATGAGTACATGAAATTTTAACTATCTGTCACACTAACTTCCCTGGTCATTCAATTAGAAAGAAGGTGCTCAAGAAAGTCATTTTTTTTTTTTTAATTCCCAGGGACAGCCCCCAAAAGGAGCTCAGCTTCGAATGAGGGATTTACACCTCTTAACTCCAAAACTTGTCTTGTGAAGAACGTTGTTTATGAGTCACCAGACTCTGAAAGGACCATGCATCACACAGGTGCCCTGATTTTCTATTACAAAGTAGTACGTGCCAAGTGTCCTACCCAGGCCTGCTGTGTTAAACACAGGCGAGATTATTCAGGAAAGTAAGATCTCTTATTTTTGTTGGCTGTTTTCTGGTGGGGTTTTTTTTGCTAACTATATCAGCTCTCTCTCTCTTGCTCTCTCTCCATATGTATCTAAATATTTTCTTGTTGCCTGAGTCAGACAGCTGCAGACTCAGTATTTTGGTTTCTTGGTGTCTCCTTCAATGACCCAACTGCCTCTGCCCTGGGTACGGGCTTTTTTCGGGGTCCCTACAGGGGCAGAGCACTGCAGTGCCTGCCACCTTTTGGCGTTGGGCCTTAGGCAAAATGCAGCTTTGCCCTTTTACTTCTGGCCCTGTGAAAGTCAGGGAAGTGTTTATAAGAAAATGTTTTCCACTTGTGGTAGATAGAGCCTCAGTAGTTCAGCTGAAATTGCCTGGATGTTCTAAACTTATAAGCATCATCCCACCAGAGATGTGTTCTTGAATGTTAAATTTAGGCTAATTGGAGGCATATCCTTTAATTTAGCAAACTGAGGTTACTAATACAGATCAAGAGCTAAAAATTAACAGTGGAGCTGATGTATACTAAATGCCTAAGTGATATCTTAACCTATAATTATACAAGTTCTGTTAATAGTGAATAATTCAGATCTTCAGGGATTTCAATAGTCTAATGGGCTGTAGTTATTTCCAATTTACATTATGGTTGCTAGGTTTCATTAAAATGAGAAAAAGGCTATATAGCGTAGCAGAAGAAAATTGGTGTTTCAAGTTATCACCCAGGAATCAAAATATGAAATTTAAATTAGAAGGTGTCCAAGCAACACGGTGACACCAAAGCCAAGCGCTGATAATGAAAGTAGGAAGACAGCGAGTTTGCAGAGAATATGAAAGGAAGACGGCACTACTAGCAACGCACTCCGTAACAACGATATGTTAAACACTGCGCTACGGTATAGCACGTAAGGAGTCCAAAACATATTGCAAGGCTTAATTAAGCCTTGCTGCATCCTTCTTGAGTTATTCAAATTTTGTTATCGCTGATTGCAGACGGCAGGCTGAGGCACGATAAAGCACACGGCTTATCTGAAGTCATGGGATGACTCAGGAGGATGCGCGAGCAGCAGCCGGGGGCCGCAGCCTCCTCTCCGGCCGGGATCGGCCATGCCATGGCTTTGGGAGGCTGCTCAGCCTGTCCCCCTCCACACTTTGCCACCGCCTCCATCATCCTCATGCCCCAGTCTTCTCAGCTGGGCTGAGACACGTGTGTCTGGGAGATGTGCTACACACCAGATCGCTCAAGGCAATGTGGGTTAAAGCTAGTGCTTTCCGGAGAGCCGGAGGGAGTTTGTTATTCATTGAAATCACTGTGGACATCTGGCTTGCGCTGCAGCCCCACAAACACACCGGCATGACTGCAGGGACGGCAGATCACAGCGGGAGCTTGGAGAGCCCACCTTCAGACACCACTGCCACCGCCGAGAAAGCCCTGTGCATCCAGCCCCAGCCACATGTGCTTCCACAGACCCGGGATACGCTTTATGGGGGGATCACAGCATACAACCCACTTAGGACAGCTAATGGTCTCCTCTTAGCCCAGCCCACCCAGGCTTTCAGAGCGAGTCAAGGTTTTGCTGACTCCAGGCTTAAATCCATCATTGTCACCCATTGCCACTAGTCCCAGTGATGTCGTCTCTTCCAGCTCCTGCTCTCCTGAGCCATACCGTATGCAGGTGAACTATTTTTGGAACAACGAGGATAAATGAGATTAATTGATGGATAATAAAAATACCACAGAAATTAATAGGAATGTGCAGCAGGTGTTACAATTAGTAGAAGTCAAGCTATCTGACACCTTTTGGTGTCTAAATTTGACTTTAAATCTCTTTTTAATTCTTCTGGAGTGTACTTTAAATACAGAGTATCATCTGCTGCTTATGAGCAGAGTAACAACTAAAATAAATGTTCTTTTGTACCTAAAGATTAGCTATTTCCTCAATGTTTTGTTAGTGATTCATGTTACTTTATGTAAACTCAGCCTCAAATTCCTCACTTGTATATCAGTTGGGTTTTTGAATCTAAATAAAGTATCAGAATTTCTCTAAAAAGGCAGAAAATACTGCTGGCTTTGTTTGTTTGTTTGTTTCAATTTAAACACCTTGAAGTGCTGCAGTTTTCATGTTAGTGAATGAGCCGCAGGATGAAGATTTAGAACTAAATAGTTCTTTCTTTAGAAAATATTTAGAACTAAATAGTTCTTGCTTTAGAAAGTAGGTTTTCCCAACAGCTCCTTTTTATTTGTTCTGAATCAAAGTAACCTCTTAGATCTCGCTCTGAAATACGTGTACCCATTTTGTAACATATTGCTAAATATCTCTGATTTACATAAGAAGTAACAGCAAAACTCCATGTACATCGTGTTAGTTAAATTATTATTATTATGATGTAATTACATAATGGAGAAATAGCAAATTCAAACTCTTAAAATGCTGATCATGAAGTATGTTAAATTACAGCATTGCCTCAACTGCAGGGCAGGTGTGCTGAGCGGCACACCCTCCGCCACGCAGACGGTGGGATAAACCAGGGCACAACGTGGCTTCTCACCTGGAAACCGAAGGAAACCACCACCTGAGGAGACATTTTGGACCTCTGCTGTCTCCCGCAACCAGGACACGCTTCAGGGTTCACAGCTGTAGGACTTGGAAGCCGTGCCTAGTGATGCACAATAGATACGCAGTGCCCTAAGTGATCCCGCAGGTGGCTTCACTCTGAAATTGCAAGTAAAAAGAAATCCTTCCCAAGCCTATTTTTTTCACCTGTGGCAGAGGGCGAGGAGTCAGCAGGTTTGGATTTGGCTGGGGAAGACGAGCTGCAGCCACCAGTGACCACGAGGCCTGAAGCTCCCTGAACCCTACTCCTCCGGCCACGAGCCATCTTCAGCAAACCACATCGGCCTCCCAGTAGTCCAACCAAATGGCGTACCCGCCAGATGCGTGCAGTGCAATTACCCACTGGTTGGAAACCGCTTTCAGATTGGTAGAAAAGAGACGCTTTGTTACTACAGAGTTACGTTAAGCAGCAACACCACCAATCAATAAAAATCACCAAATAATTAAGCGTCTTCAGACACTTAACACCCACAGCGACTGCCATTAAGCAGAGGTCTGAGGGCTGCTCACAAATCTCTCCAGCATATTATAAATTCCCCCTAGAGCGCTTGGATGTCCCAGCTCTGGCGATGCATGCTGCCTACACCGCAATCCCCTCCCGCTGCTATTAACAGGAATGGTTTCACATTTAAAAATGGTGTCCTGGGAATATGGCTGAGGATGCAGCACGCTGGAGAGGCATTAGCAAGGAGAGAGACAAGCGGATGGTCAGAGCCATGCAGGAGACCAGACCGTGACTCACTGCGTAACCTGGAGGAACTCATTTACCCTCTCATCTTTAGGGCAACCCTCTGTGAGAAATGTCTATCAAAATTTAATTAGTTCGTGGACTGTTATGTACTCTGATTAATAATATTTAGAGTGCACTTGGAGATCCCTGGATAAAGGTTGGGAGTTTTTTTGTAAGTCTGTTATTACTACCTTCATAGCTTTCATTTCTTGTGTCCCTGAGCTTAAAGGAGTTGTTTCTAACACTGTGCACATTTTGTGCTAGTGTCAAATAGCGTGTTCACAGGGCATAAACCATCTGGTTTTGCTGAAACTAAATATTCCCGTGTTTACTTAGGAAAATGGATGCAGACGCTTTCAGTTCTCGCAGCTGTTCCTTCCTGGGAAACAGGAGGAGGAGAGGAACATTTTTCTCTCCAAAGCAGAGGAATAGTAAGCTTGATTGACACTCCCCAAACTGCAGATCCCGCAGGCCCAAATTATTTGCCTTGTTTTGCTTCAGAAGTCCTTCTCCCCTTCCTTGCCTGGGGAGCAACGCCACAGCGGGTGTAGAGTATTTCTGATGGTCTGCGGGCAGTAGGACAGGCTGCCAGGGGAACCGAGATTGTGTCATACGCTAATAAATATAACGGGGCGGGGGGGGAAGCTCCTCACGCTTTTAAATAGTTCTGACACCGGGGAGATGAAGTAATCCGCGATACCTACGCCTCACCTTGCCCTTGTTTTGTTTTGCGTATGGCTCCCGGGAGGCTCCCTCCTGCCGCCGAGGCGCTGCTGTCTTGCCCAGGCTCTAACCCAGCTGGCAGCTACGGGGATAGGGCAGGGGTAGCTGCTCTTTTCAAAGCAAGACTTCCAAGTCACGCTTACTGGATTGAAATGTCTATTCTTTTTTCTTTTTTAACTCTTTCACCACTGTTTCTTGCCATGAACAATCCGTTTTCTTGTTTTAATTCCAGAGAAAATAAGGGAAGATCTAGACCTGGCCTGCCTTTTAAGTATGCAAAAAAGGCAATGAGGACATACTCCACTCACAGGAATCGAGGGTCAGTATTAATCTACGAAAAAAAAATCTTGTTCTTCAAAAAATATTATTACTAAAGCTTTGACGATTATAGAAAACACATTTGTGTATCAGCCAAAGATCTCATCATGGGTTTCAAATATTTCAGTTATGTCTCTTCACTCCCTGGAAAGGTTCACATATGTCATTAATTGTGCTTTATAAACGCGGGAGTTAAAAGTGAGAGCTCACCAAAGTTGCCCAGGTGATGATGAGCAAATGTACGACAAGAATCAGGGGAGGTGAACTCTGACTTACCTATTAGCTCTTTGAAGTGGAAAGAATAAGTGTAAAACATAAGTAGAATATTTACGGTGTTACTTTAATACTAGCCTGCCCCTTTGTTTGGATTAACTATTTCTACAAAGTATAATAGCTACATCAAGACGGATGGACCAGCTCCATCGCTGAATGATTGGGGTATTCGTCGGACACAGATCCAGACTCAAGTCCCTGTCCCAGTGGACATTTAACTACTTACACGAAGTGTTGCAGTTCCAAAAAGTGAGAAACCAAGAGACCTGGCCAGAAGTTTTTCACATCCTAGGTACCTGCATCCGAACCCAAATCACTGGCTATTTTGGGACTGTCCTCCTTCTCTAATTTCTCAGGAAAGTTGGGAAAGTCTTGTTTTACCTCAGTGTAGAAAAGCATTATTTTCGTGTTGCTTTTTTTTTTTTTTTAAATCTTAAAAGGCTATAACGAAACCTACTATTTACCTAGCTTTAGTGTAAACACTGAGAAACGAAAAGTCATAAAGTGAGATCTGTTTGGTTTTCTGCACCTGTCTCTGAATCTAAGCTTTTGGGACAAAACAGTGATAATTTATCTGCAGTCTTTGCGTATTTTGAGATTACTTCGATACTGTTTCTTGACATTTCTGACTAAAGGCACAGGACCTGTGAATATTTTGCAAAGAAACTACCCTAAGAAAATACATGGCCGATTTGGACGACTAATTTCTGTTTCAAGGCCAAAACTGAAGGTGGCCACTGAGGAGGCAGCGGTGCTTCAGCTGTTGCCGCTCAGGGAGAATATGTTCCTAATTACACGCTGGAAAACGAACCACATGGCTCCTCCCAGCTTCCTCCTCCCATCTACATAACAGCTGCAGTCAGCCCTGAGTTATAGTCGGCGAAGGTGACAGAGTACATTAGAAACAAGCTGTAGCGATGGAATGACGCTGTAAAATACTGCTGCGTGCTGTCTAGCAGGTAACTGATGACAGACCTAGGAAGGCAATGCAGCCGGGGATGTGGTTTTTGAAGGCAGCAGTTACAATGACATAATAAATAACTTTAAAGTGCGTGTAGTGCACTAACTTTAAAGCGCAGCGAGTAGCAGAAGCACTGGCTCGCCCAACGTTAAGGTTACTAGGAAAGAGCAGGTAACATCAGAGATGCTGGTTCTTGGCAGCTGGGGACACAACCGTCTGCAATTCCCAGCAGCAGCATGAGAACTCGTGTCTAGAGAGACACAGTTTAGGGAATGACACTTACTAACATAATCTTTTGCCACCTTCTCTGGAAATGTCTGGCCTTCAAATCTCCTAAACTCAGCAGAAGAGCAGCGCAAATTAAAGGACAGCTCGAGGCAGCATGCAGATAAGGAGAGGGAAGTTGATACATAGGGTATTTAGGGTAAATAACACTGAGACCAAGGAGAGGAAAGTTAGAAGCAAAGCCATGTTGGTGGACATTAGGGGAAATGTCAAAATAACCGAAAGGAAGTTTAGAAAGTTGAGCATTATTAATGAGAATTTGCCCCAGGTATCAGCAATGTTCAGCTCCTCCTGCTACTTAAATCACCAAGTAGATATCTTTGGTCTGTATCTGTGTATGGTATAATGCTAAAAATTACTGAGCATCTCCCCCTGATCAAAGAAAACGTATTCGGTCCACATTAACTATTTCTTTCTGAATCACGGAAGACAACAAGCCTCATTCTCTGATCTTTTAATTCTGTTTGCTGTGCTGGGATTACGTCAACGTAAACCATGGGACCTGTCAAGTTTTACCCACTGAAGGAGAAACTCATGTCCTGTTTTCCCCGCGCAAGCCAGGAAGCCAGGCGGCGGCGGGGGCAAACCCTATGGGGTTGTGCAGCGCAGGGAGGTGACCACCTCCCGTGTGACAACCCACATGTGGCCGGGCAGCGGCCCTGTCACCCAGCCACCTTCCCACCGCCGGGTCCGAGGGAGGAGGAGGGACGGCGTGCGTGCCCTGGTGTGCGAGCTGGGACGGATGCAGCCACGACGGGGAGAGAGAGGCGTCCTGTGAGGTGTCCTGCTTCCAACGTCAAGGGCAGCACCACTGCGCTCTCCTCATCGTATGACCCGGCTCTCTGTCAGCCAACTCAAGAAAACTGAGAAAACAGAGTAGAAGTGAGATGGAGTAGAAAAAACAAGCTTAAATATATTTACCAGAGATCCTCAATAATGCAACGGCACGAGTTACACAGGTCAATGTGGGTTCAGATGGGATGTGGTGTAAAGTAGACAGTGGCGCAGCGTCTACAAGGACATCAGTGAGGGATTTTTTGCAGCTTGTTCTGTTCCCCAGCATCTCCGCTTATTATTTTGTTATTATGCTATGCCACTGAATTGTTTCTGGAACATGCTGACATGCCTGGTATAAACAGTTGTTATGGAATTACGTTTTGCTCAGTGTATCTGAAAGTTTAGTATCTTCTGTAATCTTGGAGGGCAGATTAATTGTATCTTTGTGCCACAGTGAAAGATAATTTCATATCCCCGTTTTGTTGTCAATGCAGAATGTTCTGTGATGTTCTATTATGATGTTGGAACCTGATGTTGCGACGGCTTAAAATAACCTTCAGGGCAGTTCGGTTGTGTGAAATGAAACTGGGACAATTCCTAAAAGCTCAAGAGGGGCTGTGGATCTATTAGTTTTGGCAGCAAGAAAGCAGTTGGGATAAGGAAGATCCTTTTAAAAGCTGAATAATTATTTTTCTTAGTTTGACAAAAAAAGAAAGAAAAACATTTTAAGATTTCTTTTTCTTTACTTTTTCACTACTAGCAGAATTTGAATAATAAGAAAGGATAGCTGTATATGCTTTCAGCAGACGAGCTGGAATTACATTTCCGTATATGCTACCTACAAACGGAGATACAAAACCAATTTTCTTTTCTGGAGTTTCTTCCACTTCCTTTGGTGTATCAAGTGAAACTTTATTATCATTGCATAGGTATTTCAAAAGAGTGTTCTTTTGCCTGACTGTCTGGACACCTAGCATCATCTGACGCCTAATCATTGCCCCGCCTTGTCCTAATTGCTTTTGTTTTGCTCATACTCATTTTCTCCTAATCAAGAGATGAAAAACTGTGTTTTGAAATCATTTAAGGTGAAAGGATTTTGCTGGCTTGCACAGACCGATGGAAAAATTCAAGTTCGAGCTCACAGAACTAAGTTTCTACATCTGTATTTAGGCATGTAAATAAGCTGCCTGTTTTTTGTAGAACATCTGCTCTTTGTTATTTTGTCAACATACACGTATTTGTCTGCTGTCCCAGTTCACAAGTTTTCACCACCTACATTTTAAAGCACTTCTCTGGCCATCCAAGGCAAGCATCCGTTGACAGAAGTATGTAAACTAACATGTCTTTAGAGCATTCGTCTTTAAAAAGTTTCAGAAAACACCAAAAAAGTATTCTGGGCGGGTCCAGCTGCAATGAAACACAAACCACATCGGTTAGGAGGTTTTTCTGACAACTGTGTTAGAGGAGAGCTATAAAGAGCACAACTTGTCGTTCCAGTTCTTACTGATATTTTTTTTTTAATAAACTCTGAGCTGTCGCAGGCGCAGTTTCAGCAGGAGGGGTGACACACAGGTTACACACAGCCTGCTAGGACTCTTTTTTTTTTTGCCTTTTGCCCATCATTGATGGCTGCCAACGTAACCCCTTCTTCAGGCACAGCCACCGCTCCCCGGCCGTAACACGCCACAAAGAGCCGGGGCACCGTGAGAAGTGCCAAGTGTCCCCACATCCAGGATGAAGTCCTGGGAGCGGGTCCCCGAGTTTCAGAGGCAGCCGGCGGAGCCGCCCAACCCCTCGGGGAGGGCGTTCTGACAGGAAAGGGCCTCCTCATCCCTCGCTCCGCGGCGGCCTGAAGGGGCTGACCCAGAGGGAAGCCCCACCGGGGTCTGGCTTAGAAGCCCACGGCTCCGCGGCACGGGCAGAGCACAGGCCACGGAAGACCGGCCCGGGGCAGGGCAGCTCCCCCCTGCCGGGCCCGGCGAGCGAGGCCCGAGGTGCCGCCCGCCTGTCCGGTTACCGGGAGACCGGGGGGCGGGAGGGCCGCTGACGCTCTGCGCATGCTCCCCGGAGCCCGCCAGAGCCGCCTGCGCCTGCGCGGTGTCCAGAGCGGCAGAGGCGGGCGGGGTGCGGGGGGCGCATGCGCCCCAGCGGCGTCTGAGGCGGGGAGGAGGCGCAGGGCGGAGGGCCGGCCGCTTCTCCCCCTCCCCCCCCCCATTTAGCGGTGAGGGAGCGGGCGCGGCGCTTTCGGCTGCTAGCGCGGGAGAAGCCGGGCGGCCGCAGGGGACCGTCGGAGGGGGGTGGGAGGGAGCCACCGCAGCTGCGGCCACCGCTCCCTGCTCCTCCTCCTCTGTGAAGCGCCCTCCACCCCGCCCTCTCCCCGCCCGGGACTGAGTCTGGCCGCCACAAAATGGCGGATGGGGAGCTGAACGTGGACAGCCTCATCACTCGGCTGCTGGAAGGTGAGCCGGGCGGCCCCGCCTGCCGCCCCACGCTCGCGCCGCGGAGGGCCGCCGTGGAGGGCGCCGTCGCCTGTCCCCGGTCGCCCTGTGGGAGCTGGGGCTGCCGGCGGGGTGGGGGGTGGGGGGAAGCGGGCGGGGCGGGCTCGTCCCGCCGTGCGGCCGGGGGAGCGGGGGCAGCGCCTTCCTCACCGCGCCGGGCCCGGGGTGGCGGCTGGGAGGGGGCTTGGGCCCTGGGCCCGGCCCCCCGGAGGGCGGAGGGGCGCTTCTAGGCGTCCTGCCGGCGCGGGTGTGCGCGGGGGTCCGCCCCCCCTGCCTAGGCGAAGCGGCTGCTTTCCTATTTAAAAAAAGAAAATAAAAAGGCTCGCTTTCTTTCTTGCCCCCCCCACCCCGCCGCTGGTGCTGCCTGGCTGAGGGGCGAGCTGGAGAAGCCTCGCTAGCAGAGCCACGGGCGGCATTCTCCCTCCCTCCCTCCGGCTGGGCTGGTCGCAGTCTTCCCCGCTTAAAATTGTGCGTACGAGCTGTGTTAGATATGGAATTGTATGTACGTGAGCGTCAGTGGGAGCAGAGGGATTTAGCGCGCTGACATTCCTCCGCCTGCCTACGGGGCACTCTCCAAAAGTGGCCCTCACGGATGGCTAATAAAAGATATGAAGGGGTTTGTATGTATTAAATAGTATTTCTTTAAACTAGGGAGGAAACTGACTTACTCCCTGCTTTAGGAGGAGATGAGGAATTATTCCTAGCGTTTTCTTTTTATTGAAGTTATGTCTTGAGTATTTAGTCTTCTTAGGCCTCTTCTGCCATTAATCTTTCATTCCACATTCAACAAATACCTGGTATGTTGGAGACCAGAGTACATGCACGGGTATGCGCTGTTAGCTGACTTGGTTGCTGTGCTCCTTGGATAGTTGGATCTCTTTGCACAAGGCTTAAGGGAGGAATTTATGGAGTATGTACAGTTCTGGAACTGAAACAAGTTTTGAAAGTCTGAAAGTTTTGTTTAGCAGAGTTACTACAAAGCTGAGTTTTTAGGGCTTTGAGGATTTTCTTTTAGTGGTTGCTATCTGTTCTTTTTGATGTGAAACTCAATTATCAACAGTAAAATCAATATTTTAAAATACATAAAGGCTCTGGGCAACTGTGCTTATGTTTGTGATTTAAGGTATGCAGCGTAGTACAGTATGAAGAAACCTGTAGGTATCATGAGCTGAAGTTTATCTTTGATCACTAATACAGATAAAACTCCCTTTTTCTGGGTGTTGAAACCCAGATTAGTAGGTAGGTTTTTAAGAAAAACCAGATAGTAATCTAGTAAACATTGAGTTAGTAGTTCGGATTTTTTTGGGGACATCAAAATGCACATATATGTGTGGTGGTGGTGTTTTTTTTGAGAGACTTTAAAAATATATTTGGAAAGTACTTGTCCTCTTTGCTCATCAGTGTAGTTACTTAAATATAGATTGCCTTAAGAAGAGGGGATTCTGCAGTGTTTTGGTATGTAACTTGTTGGATTGTTCAGCTATTATCTTAAATATTACTGTTTATCCTTTTTTTTAACTAAGACTTTTAAAATACGTGTTCTGTACCTTTTACATACAGCATAAATACTTGTGTTGCAACTTTCTAGCTTTTGGGGTTATGATTGGGTGCCTTGTGTCTGAGCAACCTAATCTGCTTTGTGTTCCATAGTACTTTAATCTTTAGGGATACGTATGTGCAACTTCTGAACCAAGTTTTGCTTATTATTTTTCATCTCTGTTTCTCACCCTCTTTCTCCCTCTGAGCAGAGATTAAGATGATTCTCAAGGGATATTTTTTCTCTGCTTGTCACCCGCTAGCAGTAGTAGGGTGCTGTGTACATTATCTTATATCTGAAAGGGAATATAGATTCTTGCAGGTTCTATTTGAAAAAAAAAAACCTACAAAAAGAGTGCATTGCATATGAATTATTTTTGCTTCCATTTAACATATGTTACTTCTTGTACTGCTAGCGTACAATATTTTAAGCAGTGGTTCAAATAGTAGTGTTTCACAATGAAGCTTTTTTTTTTTTGTGCAACTGGCATCTCACGTTCTGGAGCCTGTGCTGTTGCTTAGCTGAGCTGTTCTGATAAAGTGAGTGTGCATCCCTCCCCACGCTGCTTGCGCAGAAAAATTTCTCTTGACTCTTATCTCTGGAGCAATTAATTAGTTTACAGCAAGTTTTTTGGCTCCATCACTCCCAGTTCAACTTTGACTTAAGGGACAAGGACATGTGGGTTTTGAGCTTTAAAAATGCATGTTGAAATCATAAAAAGACACTTTTATGAAGTGTTGTCATGCAGTATATATTTAGTCCTTTTGGTTACTTTAAGTGACGTGGATCCTGTAAGTTTGAATAGCAGTCTACAATTGTGTTTCTGTGGCTGCTGCACGTACGTTTTTAAAGGGTGGCAAATACAGACCAAAAGCCTCAGCAACAGGAAGCTTCCCTGCTGCTGTTGGGTTGCTGGTTGGTGACACCTGTTTCTAGGCTGTGATATTAGCTGTTGTGAGTTCTTGCTCTTACTTTAATTAGGCTACTCTGTTTTTACTCTTGATGCTCAAGACTACGTATCTTTTGAGTTACATGACACAGTAACTTGCCTTTTGGTTGGAGTTACCTACTTAGATCGTGTTACCCTCTGTGTGTTGTGGTTTTTTTTTCTTCTTTCTGAGATATCAATATGAGATGGCCTATAGCCAGGATGCTTGGGAGAATTCATCAAGAACATCTCTCCAGCTCTTAATGCATGTGCATGCATGCTTATCTTGAATGTATAGTTATTTTAGAGATCTTTAGAGTGCTGGGAGCCAGATTGATTAACTCCTGAGTTAAATTGGGTATAGCTTTCAGAAAGACTCAACTGACTCATAGTGTAATGCATGGTGATAGTCTTCTAGGACATTAACTTTTCACTTCCATGCTCTTTTATGTATACCAATTTCTTATCCTCTTTATTCATCGGTGAATTTAGGAGTGGTAACAGCTTGGTTTGAATTGACTTTCTCTTGCAGTGTGTCTCATACTTGGTTACTAGTTAATGATACCCTATAGGTAATGCCTATTTAGAGGAAAGTAAAACTAAAGTGTATACTGTATGCTTAAAGTCTGAACGTAGCAATGCTTTCTCTTACTTCTACCTCCAGACTTAAATTCCCATTTCTTTACTAGAAAAATGAGGGAGATGCTAGTGCTCTTAAATGTGTGCCTGACTAATTTTGGAGATACTATTAGCTTTATTGTAAGACTTTTTTTGGTAAAGAAATCACTCATAAGTGAATTTGCAAAGACTTACAGGTCATGTAAACACAAAACTTCATAACCCTGCTAAAACACTGTTAGACTTAGGTGACCTTGAAAATGAATAAGCCAAATTAGTCTTAAGACTGTTTTCTTCTTGCAGTAATACTCAGAATTCTAGTCATGGGTCAGGTTTACTTGTGCTATGGTACACAAAAAGATGATCACCTCATTTTTGCTTCATTGTGCTGACTTTTCTTGTTATTTGTTTTTTTTTCTTCCTGCCTTCCCAGCTATGCCATCTGGTGGATAGATTTTCCTAGTCCTTTCTAGCAGTGGGCAGCACAGGAGTATGCACACAGACGACACTGTCATGAGTACAGCAGATGTGGAATACATTGTGTTTTGCCCTATCTAGGCACACCGTGTATCCATCCCCCCTGTAAATATAAGCCAGGTTCTAAGCTAATTCAAGCTTTGGTGATGTGTGGAAAGGTTCCCTCTATGTCCAAGCAAGGATGCTGGAATATGTGTGACCTTACTTGTAAAAACTGCTGTGGATGGTGTTAAGTAAGACTGGCGTATTTCTGTCTGAGTGGTGGGCTTCCTGTTTTTGTGCTGCAAGTGTCGCTTAAAATTTCTGGATATCATGCATCCCACCTGGACTGGACTTTCTGTGCTTTGAAATATATAGGTGTTTGTCTTGGTAAACACTAAGGAGTTTACCACATGGAAGAGAAGATGTACTCGGGGGAAACCCAGGCATATAGTAGCCTTAAATACAAGCTGTGTTTCTGTGAAGAGGGTTTATTTATATATCCGTACAAACAAATTTACCTTGCCTAGGCAAGGCCTCTTGCTTGCCTAAATGTAGCTAACCTATTTCAAATTAACAACTTGAATTCAGTTGATGGAGCTTAATGTGGATCTGCTCTAAAACAAAATTAGTGAGGTTAGGAGGGCTACTTGTTCTGATAGTACTGATCCATCAAGAAAACTGGGAAAATACTTACCCAGGAAAAGAGTTGTCAGACTTCCAGTAGACATGGAGAGTGGTTGTTTCTTCAATGTTCAGCTCAAAGTGTGATTTTTATGATTGCCTTAATAAAAGCTGGTTGTTCTGTGACATGTGAGGTCTTCTAAGAAAGCCTCAACCTTCAGTTTCTTCTGATTTCGGAGGTCTTGCAGGTTGTGATAAAGATAGAAATTTGAATATTATTCAATTTTTCAAATGGAAGTTGGATTTCAAATGCTTATGAAATAGTGGAGATTTTTCTTGAGTTTTAAATGCTGTAAAGCTACTGGGCTAATGTATTGTGGTCAGTAATGTATTTCTTGTTTGGTTAGTGTCTTAACTAATTAACATATCCAGTCAGCCTGATCGTCTGGTATGATACAGTAGTAGTGCTTGCAGTTCCACAGGCTCTGGAACTGATAATGAAAAAGAGAGGCAGTTACAGAGAAGAAAAATAGACCTTAATGATCTGTTGCAAAACAATATAAACAAACCGTGGAGGTGAACCTTGCACAAACAAGGGTTATTACCTGTTTTGGTGTGAAATCACTGGATAATCTGCTATTAGAAAAATAAACAAGGAGAAATTAGTAAGGATTTCCTTGCAAAGGACGTATTTTTGAAATAGTCTTTAGAAAGAGGAAGCAAACAGGTAGTTTTCCTGTGTTTCTAGGAGGGTAGGTGTTGTATGAAACAGGGAGAAGGGATAGAAAGAAGAATGACATTTGATTCTGTGTTTGTACAGCAGTGCAGATATCGGCCAGTTCATCTTTAGCTTTATAAGTGCATGACGAATGGGATAGTTGGCTTGAAAAATTCCAGTGAAGGCCAAGAACCCAGTGTCAGGCAATGTGCGCTGGTGTTCCTTTATTCTGGCTGGCTGTTTTGCCACTTCAAGGCTGCATGATTCAGTAACTATTTCATTTTGATATTTTGCAGTACACTTTTTAATTCAGTTATTCAGGGTCTTTCTCAGAGTACAGCTAAGTCATAGTATAAAAGGAAAAAAAAAAATCACTGGTTTTATTTAATGTAGATTAGGTGTTTTTTAATACTTGATAGTTGCAATTAAATGCTCATTAGTGACCACCAAGTGTAAGTATGTATATTTTAAAATGGGGGGAAAAAAAAAAACCAGGAAAAAAAAAATGATTTAACACTGAAATCAAGCGTACTGTATTTGGCTATTACCCAGTAAGGTCAGATGCTGTACTCAGTGAAGGGCTGTGTGTGTATAGGGGAATCTACTTTTAACTACAACTGGAGGTGCCTCTAATGTGATGTGTATCTGGTTCATAATTTGAACATAGACATGAACCTGTTTACTGCCTTCTCTTACTGTGATGTGATTTGTCTGAGTACATAAGCTAAGTCATCTTAGTTTCGCAGCACCATCTTCTGTGTGTTTTGTGGTTTGGTTTTTTTTTTAATATCAAGCTTGATATTAAGCTTTTGTGTGTATATCCCCCATAGCCAGTTAAATACCTGAGAAATTGAAGAGGTGCAAAAGTCATCTTAAATCCTAGCTTTTTGTATTACAACTCAAGTAACTTCTCTCCTTGGTACTTCTCAGGATTATGAAGTAACTTGGTAATTTGCCTCTGCCTTTCTCAGATTTTAGGAATTTTACTAGCACTGCTTTATAGTAAAAGAAAAGTCAAACTTTGAAAAATAAGCTGAAATTCTTTGTATCGTGAAATTTTTATGCTAGGTTAGCCTTCCAAGTGGACTAGAATAGGAATTGCCACCACTTTGTATAATACAGTGTAGCGAGAGGCTTCTACCTTCTGCTTTGCTAGTTTTGTGAGTTTTAAGTTCAAGTGAACAGTAGGTTTAAGTGAACAGTAAATACAGACCAATAACAAGCATTAGGGTTACACATTTTGCTTACAGAATGGAGTAATTAATGTGATTTTTGCCCTTCAGCCTTGAGTTGGCAATTCTTGGAACTGTGCAGGATGATTGAGACCATGAGTTAGTTCATGGAACCTCTGCATAAGGAAGCAGGTGGCCCATGAAGAGCAAATACAATGGGCAGAGGTTGGTGTAGGGACACTTGAAGATTTTCGTGGGTTTATTTGGGTATTCTCTGAAGCAACTTTAGATATTAGTTTCTAATGAAGCTCCTCCTCCATGAGCATTAATTCTGCTGGATAGCATGTATTTTAAGTACATAAATTCAAGTTTGGGTAGAAGAATGCTGTATCGTTTGGCTGTTTTCCTGGTTAGAAATTAAAGGCTTGGACAGTCTCTTACTCTGCAGTGAATTTGTTTGATGTTAAATAAGTCCTACTACTACTACTGAGTTCACAAGCAATCACCATGTTCTTCAGCAAAATATTTAATATCAAGGGCATCCAGTGAAAGCAAATTTACTAAGATTTGAAGAGTACTTGTATGTAAAAGCACAGTTCTTCAGGAAAAAAAACCTCCCTAGAAGGCTGATTCTTCTATTTTTAGTGGGGAGTTTGGATGATGTGCTCCATGAAAGGTACAGGGCTTTGCTGTGTATGCCATGCAGAGTGGCTGTATATTCAGCAATATGCTTCTTACTGAATTGAGCAAGCTCTGGCAGGGCTTCATTTATATTATTGTTGTCCACCAGTGTAACACATGAATGAAAGCCATTCTAAGGTTAGTTCTGTTACAGCAATTCTGAAACTTTGAAATCCTGCGTTGCTGGCTTAACTGTGTTTTGCTGCAAGATAGGGAGTGGCTGTTTCTGGATGACAACTGAACAATTTAAATAAGAGAAAATATTTCGAGGGAGTAGAAGTTTTGCTTTACAAAATGAAAGACACTTTCTAAATCCAATGTAGGATTCCTGACTTAAGCCCATGAAAATATGTAACCTGGATTTTAAAAATGATGAGAGCAGATAGCTTCAGAGTATGTTTCCAAAATCAGCGTAAGAACTATTTGGTTTTTTCGAAGTCATAGGTAATGCTACTTTTGGCTTCCAAATCCATTCTGCTTCTACTATTGGGAGGCAGTTCAGGATTCATCAAATACTACAAAGTACTCTGAAATACAAGAAATAGAGTATAATGTCGTAGTTTTTAATCACCAATCATTAAACATTCCACAGAATGTCTGAGGGGGAGTGTAAGCTTGTGGAAATTGCTTGTGTGCAATTTGTAAAATTGCATGCTTGCAGTCTTATGTTGTAGTTTTGGGGGTTTTTTTTAGATACACTCTAGCAAAATAGATCTCTAAAGCCATAATTTCAGAAACAAGCTTGGCTGGAGTTACTGTGAAAAGAAGCAGAATCAGCTGCTTATTCCTTCACTAGTCCTAGCCTGAGTTCACAGTCGATGTATTCTCCAGCTTGGGGAACTATCTAGATGTTTTTGCTTTGTTGTGTCTGTACTAGAAACAAAAGATCAGTTCACTGATGCAGTTTACCGTGTGTGGCCCCACAAATGCATATGCCTGCAAAAAAAAAAAAAAAAAAAAAAAGAAAAAAGCAGAGTCTAGGGAAAGGAGGAGGCTGCTTCTTAGCAATAATGCTTGCCTAATTTTTTATGGTACTTAGAAGTCTGTCGGGGTTTTGATGTTATACTAAAACCATGAGTATTTTGTCCTGTAAACAGGACACGTGTGGTGTTGGGGAACAGTATAAATGCTTAGGACAGCTGTGCATACCACAGCTGATTGAGTAATTGAAGAAATTTCTATTAGTGATGCCACAAAATGAGCAGCTTAGTTACTTAGAGGCACATGAGAAACAGTGTGACAGAATAGAGTAAGCGTATTTTCTTCAGTTCATTAAAGAGTGTGGCAAAAAGCGATGCTTGTAGAACTTCCAACAGCCAGTTTTTATCTCACTTTCCTTAGTGTTATTTTTTTTTCTTCTCCACTATTGCCTTACATAATCTGCTACTCTCTGGCATGAATTTGGAGTGATTAAAAAAAAAATTATTTTTGCTGAAGTTTTTCCTGCCACTGTGCAACTCATGTCTCGGATTACTAATTGCTGTTAGTAGATTGTGAAGATGCAGAGACCATTTTAATATTGAATAGAGCAGCTTTTGGATTACTACAGGGTCTATTGTGCTAAAATAATAGCATGACAGTACAATGCATGAAGTTGCTTTTAATTCTCTGTATTCCTTGTTATGCCACTCTGCTTTAAGCCCTTTGCAGCAAAGGCTTGTTCTGGCAGAGAGCTGTGCACTTGGGATTGTGTATTACGACAGGAATCACTGTCCCTACCAAAGACTTTTGTAAATCAAAGCTTGTTTACGGCATCTGCATCTTAGATTAAGGATAATTAATTTACCTCTAATGTTGAGGTGCTGTTTCTGCTCTGGGTAAATGACAACCATTAAAAATGATGGTTTTCCCAATGCTGTTAAAGGCTTTTTGTGAGCTACAGATTCTGCAACGCATGCAGCTATGACTTGCATGTTTTAAGAATGGTTAGCTGTAGTAATTTGCAAATGAGTCTGAAAAACATCACTTACACTCCTGATCTCATTCTCATAACCTCCTCTTAAATCTGTTCTTGAGGATTTGGCTTTTGAAAAAACTAAATGTGGTGAGAGATGTTCTTGGTTACAATCCATACAGTGCTCGGCTGAGTCAAGGAAACTTGACCAAATTTCTAGTTGCAGTGTAAGCTGGTGAAAGATGTGCTTAGTCTTGCTTGTGTACGTGTACCACAGCTGTGGTACAGCTGTTTCAGGTGACTACTTGGCAAACCTTTCAGTGCCTTTGTGAATTCAGTGAAGGGCTAAGGCATCCAGGGTTGCACTAGCTTCCCATTTTTCAGTATGTAGTGTCCTTATTGATGATCAGGGGATTGTGGGAGAAAACTTCTTGTCTCTTAACTATATTATTGATGAATATTCCTCATAAAACCCCAGGCTTTGTACTACTTCAAATGTTACTGAGTGTACATGTTTGCTATGTGGAGCTGCTGCCTCTTTGGATGGAGGGGCGAGGGTGCCTTTGCAGAGGGGCGGTGGCCAACATTTGTACCCTTCCTAAGGGCTGGAAGTAACTGCAATGGTTAGGTGTGTGGTGTCTCCTCTTCTGAGAGTGACATACTTGCCGTAGTTGTAGAAACTTCTCTTATCTGGAGAATCCCAAGTGTGGTAATAAGTCACTGCCCGTTTTGTCTGTTAAGGGCTTGCAACATTTAAGGCTCTACTGTAAAAAGTAAAGAATTAACATCAAGACACTGGGTGCTCTGACTATGGCAGTTAATTTTGAAGTCAGGAACTGCATGTTCACTGTGTCTTATAGTGCAAAACTCCAGCAGCACTTAAAACCTCAATCCTATAAAGCAATTGTTCCAAGTTTAAACCTCCATGTGAGTTTCAAAGGGAGCTAAAGGCTGATGTTCTAAGAAATATTGATTGGATCAAAGTTACTTTAAGTATTAAGTGCCTTCCTTGAACTGCTGTGTCAATTTTGGACTCTGTGCTTGGTCTGATGCTAGTTACGGTAACGTTAATGTCGTGTGTGGTGGGCTTTCCTGGGTTTGAGTTCTGAGACTGGAGTGGATGTAACAAGTGTGCAGTTAAGTCATTCTTGGCGTTACTCTGCATGAAACAGCTTAATTCCGGTGTTGCAAAACATTATGAAAGTAGTTAAATACAGAGGAGACTATCATTGCTTATCAAAATAGGTTAAAAGAATGCACGATTTGTGGAGGGGAAAAATGGGACTGAAAAGCTAGTTGTGCCGCATGCTTCTTCAGTGTGACATTGATTTTATAAACCATGGGTTTAAAACACAACAATTGCTTCAATAAAATTATAGCTGTTTTGTTATTAAGACTCAGATACTCTTTCAGGTGGGAGCTTTCTTGAGTATTGTGACAGTTTCTTGTGCCTATCAACATGAGTTTCTGGTCTATGGAAGGGATCATTATAAGCTACCGGAATGTGAGCGTTTGAAAAGGTGGAGATTGTTGGAGTGTTTTGGATAGTCAAGTCCTGTGCAAAGTTGTCGAGCCTGAGATTTTTTTTTTTTTTGCTAATAATCCTTACCGTGCTGAAGATGTATCTGTAAGTGCATCATTTAGTAGATATTTGAGATATGGTGAAGTGGAAGCCTGTAGGCATTTATTGTTTTTTAGTCACCTTGATTGTGTCTTAACATCTGCCTTTGTATGCTTTTAATATGTAAGCCAATGAAGAATAGCAACAAAAAAGTGTTACTAAAAAGCTGTTTACTTTCTCAAGTACAGTTGAAATCTTAATTAAGGAAAAGGAATGTGACTTACCATATGGTAAATATCACCTGGTACTGATTCAGAGTTTCACTGAAAGAACTCCTGTATGCCACAGCCTTGTTCTTGTGGGATTCTAATGAGTGAAATATTTCCAGTGTATCCTCACTGCAGATAGACCAGCCCTCCTGGTATTTTGACACTAGTTTCACATCTTCTCTTCTCTGCTTGAGAAAAGCATTCTTCATTTCTGCCTTTTCATATATTCCTGTGGCTGCTTCCTAGCCTCAATTTAACAAGTGTGTCTGGTGTTTATTAAAAATAAAAAATAAAAATTCATAGCACAATATTGGAATGGTCAAATGTGTAGTTCCACTGGAAGAAGTACGCAGTGATAACCCAGAGCAGAGCTTTTTGAGCTTAACACTTCGGACTGCAGTACTAGGTGACCTAGGACAAACTGTTGTCCCTCATATCCTTTTTTCCCTGTTACGCGATGTAGGTAATGATACTGATCTCCTCTGTAAAGTATGTTTTCTAGGACCTAAGTGGAAATGAAAACAAAAGAGAGGTTATATTAATTTTTTAATTTAAAAAAAAGTTGCCATTTTACTCTCCTGTTTTGGAGAGGGGAAGCCCAAGCCGGGAACTTATTTTATATGTGAAGAACTAGTTTTTGCTGTTCAGTTCGCACATCTATCTTATTACATTTTCTGAAGTTGCAGCTAAAATTTTTGCAAGGTAATGACTTTGTCTTTGAGTTTGGAAGTATTTGGATGTGAACTGCTAAAGTTTCGTACTACCTTCTTTTGTAGCTACTACCATGGTTTAATGCTGAATGTTGCTTCCATCTCAAGCAGATGGCGGAGCAGGATGTTCGCGCGTTGTAGACGCTGATACATTCTGGCTTATTAGTTTGAACTCTGAAGTTTGCTTTATGCTGAGGTGCAAGACTGAACTGGATCAACCAAAGTGCGGACACATTTGTTCTATTTTGCCATCTCACTAATGACATATTAAAGCCTCTGACGGAGGAATTGTATAGATATTTGTGGAAAGAAGCAGCTGCAGATAAACTTGCCAGAGGATGTTGGTTGGAGTGCAATGACATGTGAATGCTTTAGAAAACTAAGTGCTAAATATAGGTCTGAGTACCTGACTTACTGGTTTAGGAATTCAATTTCATTCTAATTAGAATGTCTTTATTTGGATATAAAGATTCCAATAGCTCAAGAGCCATTATATATGAATGAGGGTTTCATCAAACTTTCATAATTTTTAGTGTGATGTTCCTAATATGGCAATTTCAGCTGCCAAAAGTGTAAATGTGCCTGTGTTTTTGTGTTGTTTTGTTTGTTTTTTTTTTTTATTTAGCTAGCTAGCCTTGTTGAACTCAACAGTCCTAAAGTTTATTTTCTGCTAATATGAAAGTGTTTTCACGATTTTGATTATCAGGACTTTTTTGCCTATTGTGAATGCTCTAGTATAATGGGATTGTTAATTTAAACACTCTTTGAAGATGCTATCTATCCAAATGCGGGTGAAAGCAAGGCCTAAATTGCTTTTTTCTGAGAACCTGATTTAACAGGAATGCATACAGACCTTTAAGCACAGGTTACTACAGTATCAGAGATTAATTTTATAATTCGTTGGAATACATAATTCCAACACATTTGGTAGATAAGTTGGAGTGTGCTGCTGGTTTTATGTCAGATATAGATTTCAAATACAGCTCATCTGCACTTACCTATTGCTGTGTATCCCTGTGATAGTTACCTTCAATTGTTAAATGTCTCATTTCAGTACGAGGATGTCGTCCTGGGAAGATTGTTCAGATGACCGAAGCAGAAGTTCGGGGCTTGTGCATAAAATCAAGGGAAATATTTCTTAGCCAGCCTATTCTCCTGGAACTAGAGGCACCTCTGAAAATTTGTGGTATGTAAACTTTGTGTGTATCTGTTTTATGTAGGTATTTTGATCTAGTTGTATGCTACATGGGTTCAAAGGATACTGAGATAGGCAAGTGGTCTTGACTTGGGTGATACAGATTAGACTGAGGTCTTCACAATCTTAAATGTAACTTTCAATTTAGATATGATTAAGTTGAGAAAAGGCAGTTAACAGTTGGCAGATCGCCGATGCTCCTGGTACTACTTAGGAGCAAGTTCCGTTGGCAATAAGAGCTGCTTCTGTCCTTGTCTAGTGTGAATTTTGCAACCTGTCCCTGTACTTCCCTAGGGACTGCTTGTACAGAGCTGCTACTCTTCTGAACACTATGAGATAGTTAGTGGTTAGCAGCTTTAAAAGAAAAGGAAGCAAGTGTTTAATGCCGTAGTTGCTCTCTTCAAAGCATAAGCAAACAAAGATCTTTACATGTTGTGAAATGGAACACATCAAAAAGTGTTGGAAGAAAGCATTGTTAGTCTTTCACTTGAAAAAAAAATACAACCGGATGCAGACTGTTAAATTAGTCTTAGTTACCATGTAATAAATTCCTTGAGCTTTACAGAAAATTTAACAAACTTCATTATTACTGTCAAATATGGATAAAACTAAAGCGTGTGTGTTCTTTACCTCTAAGCCCTTATAAGACGCTAGACTTCTTCAAAAGTATGCTGCTGTTAGTAGGTATGCAAGCTTGTAAAAAAAACCAAACAAACCTGTTACAAAAGTATTGTAATAAATACTGGCTTATAATCCTTCAAGTTATTAACAGCAGACACAGTCTTAGAGTAAAATTTCTTGAATTGGACTTCTTAAAAGTGTTGTAGTATTGAAGCAGTCTTTTAATTTGTTAGTAATGACATGCTCAAAGATGGATTAGCTTCTTTTTAGGCTTCCTTCTGGCAGACCTAATGTAGCAATGCTTCTTACATTAAGAGAGGATGTTATCAATTAAAAAAAAAAACAAACCCAAACAAAACCAAACAGTAATGGCGAAGCCATTTTTAAATGACTAATTGCTTGGTAGGGTGGGGAGGGAAAACAGACCAGCTTGCCTAATGACATAAAGTTGAAGGTAAAATCCAGCTTTGTCACATTGTGTTTATGCTACACTGAAAAGATTGCAGTAGTCTCAACGTATTCCTAGATAAAGAAAAGATGAAAACTCAAATTAAATATTTAGATTGTACATAAGTCACAGTCGGCAAAGTATAATTAGCCTCCTTCAAAGTTAATTTCTCATTTCCTTAAATTGAGACAGTTGAAAGGACTGTTAGGTGCACAATAATAGGGTAGCAAATGCACAGTTAAATAGGCGTTTGTTACTTTTAAATTGGATTCCAAACACTGTGATAGCACTGGGAAGTGTCAGGTGCATCTAAATTTAATATTAGAACAATTGTCAAAAGATGCATTTAGATAAAAGTGAAGGAAAGATGATCACTTTCACCAAAAGCAAAATATGCAGCTGTACTGCTTTGAACTACTATTTTAGTGTGTTCAGGCAATGCCTGAGGAACCATTAAAGAATTGTCTTGTCTTGTAGTCAAGTCAGTTCAAAATAAGCTTTTACATCTTGAATGGCTGTGTTTTAATGTAAGATGAAAGATATTCTTATGTAAACATCCATTTTAAAATAGGTGCAGTTTTTACTGTAAGGCTTTGTATCTGGTAGACTTCAATTCAGCTTGTGCCCATACGAAGCTGTATTTTAAAATGCCGAGTGCCTTGAATGGAGTAGTAAATACTTTTGTTGCTTTACAAAATGGTTTCTATAAAATGTTCCTTTAAGTGCTTTGGTCCCTCTGGCTCATGTGTAACTGAAAGTAGTTCTAGACAATGAACACAATTACAATATTCTTTCTGTAGTACGTTTACTTGGTAGTTAATTCTGGTGGTGGTGAAGTCTGGGGAGTGTATTGATAGTGTAGTTCTGGAGTACTATACTCAGCATAGCAATGACTTGCTGAGGAGTCTCCTATGTTTTCTTCTGGTTGTGACCTGAAGATTTGTGAATGACAAGTAGAATAGGAATCATTCTTGTTGCATCGTATATGAAAGTGATGTTAGCCAGTGAAACTTCAGATTATTTCTGGAATTGGGTAGTAGATAGTGTTCCCTGTTATTAAAGAAAATTGATAAGTGATTCCTCTCCCTGAGTGAGAAATAGGTAGGGAAGAATGCAGCCTAAAGAAGGGAAGTATTGCATTTCTCTTGGAAAGAGTAAAGAGGAATATAGCTATGTACTCTTCTTACCACTGTATGCTTTAAGAATTGAACTGGAGAGCATACAGGTTTGGGAAGCTTTTTTCTTTTTTAAGGTTATGGAAGAAGTTGTAGAGAGATGTCTGTGTGTGGTTTTTTGCCTTTTTAAGGCCATAGTAGCTGGCACTCTCCAGGAGAGTAGCTGTGCCTAACAAAGTCAGGATTTTGCCACTGAACAAGCAGCAAAAATCAAAATACGTTTGTGGAATGTTTAGTGGAAGGGGTGAGGAGCTACTAAGTTTAAACAGCATACAGCTTGTACTGAAGGCTTCTTGCATAGCTTTTTTGCATTCAGTCACTTTGGTAATGAATTCTACAGTCATCTGGAATAAATTGTGTGTATTCTGGAAGCTACTGTAGAGCAGCGTTGGTATCTTCTTTGACCTTATGGGCAGCACACAGAGTTAGCTTTGGCTAGTCTGATGTGATACGCTGTGGTGGTATAAGTGCCACACAGAGCTGTTTCATGGAAAGCCTGCTTAATTTTAAAGCTGGCAGTGTGATGAGTACCATGACAGTTATTTTTCTTAAGATATACCTGCAGGGTTGTGTATCTTGTAAGGGATATCAGTCTTTTGAGTCTCTGTACTGTTTTTGTGTGAACGATTGCATCAAAGGAGGAGTTTAGCCTAAATGCTGAGGGATGGGAATCTTAGTACAGCAATGTTATGGGAGGATAAGGAGTTGACCTTTGAAATAAGTGCTTAGTGCCAGCACAATGTTCGTTTTCTCTCTAGTCGATATCTAGATTCTTTACTGATCTGTTTTTGGAGTAAATAATGTGACTTAACTTTTTCTTAATACATTGACTTCCTGGCCATGTAACTTCAATTAGAGGCTGGCTGTCTGCTTAAATGTGAAGACTTCTGTAGCTTTTGGTTTTCAAATTGGCTTCGTAGCAGACATAGCAGTTCTGCACATACTGTGGATTATTTACATTTAGTGAGGACTTCAGGTTGCAATATTAACATGGTTCTAACCTTTCTGATACCTATTGCCAGTCTGTTTTTAGAAGAACTATTAATGCTTTTCTTAAGATTAATTAATAAAAAGTGATTGGCTGACTTAAGTTCTTGATTTGTGTACTCTTTATGTTGTTGCACTAATCCTCGGTAAACATTTTCTTATACAGGTGATATTCATGGTCAGTATACAGACTTGCTTCGATTATTTGAATATGGAGGATTCCCACCGGAAGCTAATTATCTTTTCCTTGGAGATTATGTAGACAGGGGCAAACAGTCTCTGGAAACAATTTGCCTGTTACTGGCATATAAAATCAAGTACCCGGAAAACTTCTTTCTCTTAAGAGGAAATCACGAGTGTGCCAGCATCAATCGGATCTATGGATTCTATGATGAATGTAAGCAAAACCTGTTTCTTTTGAAAGACTGTAACAGACTAGCATTGTGTTTTGGAGATGTGACTCGTACTGCAAGGATTTCAATATTCTGTGAACCTGCTTTGAAACTTCTAAAAGTACATTTCAAACCAAGGTTAAGTCACTCTAGAGGATGATGATTTGCTCTCTGCTGTCCTTGACATGCTGTTGCAGGAGATTGAAACTGAAGTAAGCTAACAGAAATAAAGCCCTCTGAAGACAGTTTGATGACATTTTTAGTCAGGTTGTGATATATATTGCAGGTTGGCTTTAAGAACACACCCTTCTCTTCCTAATGTTGCACACTGTTCTTGTAGGCAAGCGAAGATTTAACATTAAGCTGTGGAAGACCTTCACAGACTGTTTTAACTGTCTGCCTATTGCAGCCATTGTGGATGAGAAGATCTTCTGTTGTCATGGAGGTAAGCTTATGACTGTTTTTAAAGCTGTGTCTAAACGGATCGTTGGGTTAATGCTATACTAAATGGAGTGTGGATGTGCATACCTGATATTTGGCTGGGGACACATTTAACCTTATATTGTCTGTAAAGGTCACTGTTATGCCTTGTGCTTTTCTGTACGCCTGGCAGCAGACAGGTGTCATTCTTACCTGATACACATGTTCTTCCATGTCTGAGGGGCAAGTGTGTCTGTAAGTATTCCCATCAGTGTGTCCCTCCCTGAAGGATACTGAATGCTAGAATCCTTGCCTAATTTGCCACATGATTTGTTGCCGTTAACCATGTGTCAGTGCAGCCTAGCAGTGAAGTGAAAGAATAACTTTGACAAGTAACCCCAGCTTTATAGTTTTGGTCTCTTTAGCTGGTTTCGTAAGATGTTAGTGGAAGGGACCTCTGAGGTCACATAGACAAGCCTGCTGCTTGAAGAAAGACATTTGTTAACATTAGAGCCGGTTAGCCATAGCTTGCTCTAACTCCGTAAAACCTTTGCTATTGGAAAGTCTCCATTCTGTAGGCGCCTGTCCCAGTGCTGCCCTCTTCTTATAGTGAAAAAAGTGTTTTGTGTTGACCTGAGTGACTTGTGACTTGTCTGAATGTTGGAACTTACTTGGGTGCTGTTCTCTATATAAGGGGACTCCCCATGTTTTTACAGGCAGTGATGTTTACAGGCTTTTGGGAGCATGTAGAGTCAAACAATCAAACAATTTCAAATTACTACCTGTAAGAGCTATCCTACCTTTTTGCAGCTATCTTTGCAAGTGCCCCCATTAATAAGCAACTTGGTGCCTTGCACTGACTGATCCAGAGATGGTGTGATGGGTGTCACACCTGCATTGTCAATGAGACAATTAGAGATTAGTGGAAGTGAGAGAGCACTGCAGAAACCTCTAGTTTGACTGAACAGCTCCATTTGGAATTAGAAATAGCACGAACCCAAAATTTCTGAGCAGACTTCCAGACTTCGAGACTTGCATTGATGGCTGCCATCCTGCCTTTACTAATTACAAGTGTGTCAGCAAGAGCTCTGCCTGCATGGAATGTGCTGTAAAAATAATCCTGGCTCTTCTTGCATCCTGTATTGAAACTTTTGCCTTCAGTGCCTGCTAGTATAAGCTATCAAAGTGCTATGCATAATATGCTCTAAGGTATTGCCATGTGTTTGTAAACACAGAATTAATGCAATTATAGACAGTTGAGTTTGCCAGTCTCCAGGTAGTACTAACATGTTAAAAAAAGTACTTGTTTTCTCACATCTTGTGAGAAAATCACTTCTCAATCTTTTCCTCTCGTTCTCAATCAGTGTAATGTGTTGTCTTTTTTTAGAACTGGTACCTATCTTATGAGCCAGATCTCATAATTTTAAGCATGTGAGGTACAAAATCACTTCTGCACCATGTTAGCCAATTACTAGTGGCTAAAACCATGTAATAGATTTGTTTCCAAAAAAGCTGGTGAAGGAATTATTCTTTTACTACCATTATACTTCTTTGAATTTTGATTTATTTGGGAAATGGTAGAGAATGAATGGTGACAGAATACAGGCAAATAATTAAGTGGGTGGTAGTAGAAGCTAATCCAAGAAGCTTAGCAGGTAGAGTAGAATGCTGTGTTCTGTGACAAAACTGATAGTTTTGTGTGTATATGCACTTGAGCCCTAAGTTATGAGCAAGAAGCCTAGAAAGCTATGTTTCAAGAAAAAAGAAATAAAGCTTTATAGTATAAGTATTGGGGGGATTAACCTCTTATTTAATCAAGTAGAAAACTTTCGTTTTGTGCATAGTATACTTTAAGGATCCTCTTATGAAAAGTAATATTTATTTCATTGAATGCTGATTGTCCCTTAAGCTTGTACAGGCTTCATCTGTCACTGAAATTACTATCACTCACAACTGATCTGCGGCTGTGAAATAAAGTGAAAAGGTTACTAAATGTGCTGTGTGCTCCTAATAAACGAAAGTGGACATTCAGCACATAAGTAAGTTTTGCCCATTTTCCACTCTTCTCCAATCCTATCCAAACTGCATTCCAGATCCTATGAAGTCATGGACTGTCAACGCCTTTACATGATGTTACTACTATAATAAACACTGAGGCAGCAACACAAACCATTCAACTCTGCTGGAGGTTGAAGCTAGCATGTAGATACAAGGTAGGTGCCTTTTTTACTATATTGCGCATTTTTGCATAGTTTATTTTAAAAATATTGTCCTCTGGGATATATAATAAAACTTTGCAAAACCGCATAACATAGTAAAACAAAAGGCACCTAACTTACCCCAGTAGGCTATCTACAATAGCTTAAAATCCTGAGTCACCTTTTTTACTTAGACTTTTCTGGGCGTCTGCTGTTTTGAGTTCTCTATCTCACAGTATAAATCAAACCTCTCTTGCCATCCCTGTCTCCAAATGTCTGTGCTCATGAAAGGAATCTTTCATTGTATCCTTCCCCATTACCTCCCTCTCTCTTCCCTGTCTTTTCACATTGCTCATACAAGTCACATTTTGGCATTTTCTTAAGGTCGTCCTCTACTCTACTTCTGACTTTGTTCTTTATTTTGCTTCATTAAAGCTTATTCCATGACCATTCACAACTTCTCCCTTTTGCTCTGTTTTGTATTCTGTACAGTATTGTCCTTATGTCCTCTTATCTATGATCCCACTCCCTATTTCTGATCTTTAGAGACCTTATGTGATTACTTTCAATTTTCTGTAATTAAGTCCATGTTTTGGTGTCATGTTGATGGAACATATGTCTTATCAAATTGCATTTAAGCTCTGAGATGGGAGTCATGGTAGTTTAGTAGAATACTGGATTTATGTAATATTTTCAGGCTGTGGAATTCTGTTTTACTTGTGACATTAGTGACAATGAAATGTATGTTGAAGGTCAAGTCTACTTGATAATCTTACGCAGTACCCAAAGAGACCTGAGGAGATTCCTGGATTATGCTAGAAAAATAAGTAACCATCACTCTTGCTTTACCAATTCCACCTGATCAAGGGAGTGGTTCAAATCTAGATCCTGGATTTGATGAGTCTGCCAGGAGTAATGTCAATTCATTTTTTGTTTTCCCTTAGGGAAGGGATGCTCTTATGCTTCAAGAAGATAGTACACTAAAAGATACTTGTTCTGTGCTTCGCTGTCAGTATGTGTCAGGACAACTTAGTTCAATTGTGTACTTTTCAGTTTTCTTTCAGTACACAGTAGGTTGCAGCAATTGCTGTAGTGGCAGCAGCTTGACAGTGAGCTTTAGTGGCCTGTATTTGAATTATTACTTCCTTCATTTAATGCTGATCATGTACAACTTTTGTCTGTAGGTCTGAATTTGAGACATTAGCTATTCCTTTTTGTGCAGGGAGAGTTAGGAAGATATTTGGGAAGAGACCTCTTAGGTGGTTACAAAGAGGTCTGCAAACACGCAGGCAGTTTTGTGGGGTTTTGCTATTTTACAGTGATGTAAAATAGCACAAAAATTAACAGCTACAGGGTTGAGACACGGTTTGTAATAACAATATTTTATAAAGAACTTAGTGCTTTGGGTGCAACCTGAAATGCTAAGAGCTGTAACCTCATAGAAGGTCACAGACTGGTTGTGCTTATTTCACAGAGATTGTCCATTACTGTCTCAGGGTGTGGTGCTGAGTAGAATCCACATGCCTTTGTGCTAATGTAATCTGCATGCAAATAGATCAGATCTGGGGAATGGTATGTTGGTCAAAGTTTAAAAGCTGATTATCTACTTGAATTTATATTAGTATCCCTGTGTTGTTGTGTAAGTAGACTTGACTAAAACTCCTTTGGTATGCTATTTAATGTAAGATTTCTGCCATCCTTCACAACCTCAAGATAATATTGTGAAGACAGCTTTAGCAAGCCGATGAGGATAGGCTTTTATCATAAGACTGCTTCAATAAAAATAATCTAAAATCTTAATACTTGAAGAAAAGTTCCTCAAGTCTTTATATAAAATGCATTGGAGTCATTGTTCCTGTAACATGTACGTTGCAACTGTGCAAACTGATGTCAGCTGAAATTACTTTGTGGTGACTCCTTTCCAGTGACAGGTTTTCTTCTGTCATGTTCAAAGTTCTGGGCTGAGTCAAATGGATATGGCTTGTTAATATGGAATACATTTCATCACAAATTAGGTCTTTGTGTTCTGTTTCCAAATATGCAACTTTTAAAATTAAGTGATCTTGGCCTGTGTCATTTAAGTCACTTAGGACCCTTATTTAAGGACATGTCAAGGTGCTAGAGCATCTAGTAGGTGCTCTTTCATGCCTGTATGCCTTGCGTAGAAAAGCTCTGGCGTGTCTACTTAAACTGTTCAAAGGGTGGCTTTGGAATCCCCTGCTTTGGCTGTAATTACATGTTAATATGGCAAAAGTATACAAAAAGAGCTGTGTCTTTGTGATAAATGGCTTTTTGAGTAATCAAGGTGCAATGGTTATATAAATTACTAAGCATCTGAGCTATAGTAGATGACCACCTTTGTGCTCCTTATCTGTTGCAGCTGAACAGCATCCAGTGACTGCTGCTCAGCTGGTGTATGGTAAAGCACTGAAATACAGTGATGTCAGTTATGATTCCAGTCACACCTGCAGACTGCTTTGGCTTGTGATCTTTTAAAGCTGGGTAGGGGATTTTCCTTTAGCTTTCATAAGGTGGTTATAAAGAAGGTCTTCTGCACCAGTTTAATTGTGTTAGGTAATGGGAATGCTGTCTTTCACTGGTTCTCTCTAGTAAGCTGTTTAAGAGAACACACTTAACTGTAGAGTTCTGTGCTGTGTGGCTAAAAGGATGGTAGGAAAACTAATAAAACCCCTTGCTAATTTCATTGTGTTATACTCTGCCCTTCTGTTCAGGAACTTAATTGTCTTACAGCAAATGTCTTTTCTTTATATTACAGTGGAAACAATGGATGCTGTATGACTTTGAACCTCTAATTGTGTGTTCTGTGGAATCCTTTTTACAGGTAAAATATGTAGATAAGTCACTAGTTTTCTTGTACTTACAGGCCTGTCTCCAGATCTCCAGTCAATGGAGCAGATCCGGAGAATTATGAGACCTACAGATGTTCCTGACACAGGTGAGTGACATGGAATTTACTCTGAATAGGTCTTAATGATGAAACAGGTTTAATTTCTGTACAGGCAATGCAGTGACTTAACACAACCTCTGTTCACAGTACAGTATTCCTTGATGTCTGTATAGGGTGACAGTCTTGTTCCTCGTGATGGCTAAGTTAGCTGATATGTTAGAGGCTATTGCCCAGGTTGTTACTGCTTCTCATAACAAATTAGGATACGTTGTCCAAGTCCGGATACATTATCCACAAGTTTGCCTTAAAACAAACTTAGAAATCTAATAAAAGATAAATGAAATTAAGCAGTTCTTTTTCTTGCCTTGGTTAGGCACACCAAACCTTTTAGTCTATCAAAGAACACAACTGTTTAAAGCTTGCCGAGTATTATTTAAAGTATTTGGGCTTCTCTCTACTTGGGGCTATGTGTCCTTCCTCTAAATTTGTAAAGTGTAGCTCCTACTTCACTGCGATTGGGTTTTCAATTAGTTGTATCAATGTGTTAGTCCTGAAACTTTCTTCTACTAGTACGTTAATGCTTTGTATATAGGTGTTGGATGCAAATTGCCGGTGCTTTCTGTACAATATTATTTTGAATGGTTTAATTAATCATCTTCTTCAGTGTCCCATTTATTTCAAATTCTGTTACTAGTGGAACTGTCAAGCAGTACAATGGGAGATTTTTTAAAGTGTTGATTTCCAATAGTGGTCTGAAATTAACTTTCAGAGGAGATATTGCATCTAAACCTCTTTTTGAAACACAAATTACAATTACAGTTAAACCTTGGAATAGAAGAATTCTACTTCCTGTAATGTTCCTCAGTGCTGATGCATAAGAGTAATTCAGGGACGGATATGAATATATCGACTGTCCCTTAAACAACAACATTTCTGTGTGAGCTGGTGTATACATACTTGATGCTGAGAAGCATTACTAGACTGGTAGTGTTTCTGTAGTATAAATTACTACATTGTTCTTCCTTTTATGCTACTTATAATTCACCCAATGCATAACCAAATAAATGTCAGTACAAAACGAGTCAATCTTTGCATTTATCAGATCTCTCAGAAAAACGTAGTTCTGTTCAACAGGCTAGTACTACTGCTTGAACCACCCCCGCTTCAGGAATGCCCTAGCAGAATGTAGTTCTGGTTTCCATGGACACTCCACTGAAATCATATGTATTCTTAGTACCTCCTAAAAATAAATACAGAGATTTAAAAAAAAAAAAGGGTTTTGATCTACAGGGTCATCTGCAGTCTTAATTTTGCTTTCAGAGGCAATAGGTGGATGTTTACCAGCAGAGGTAGAATGAAATGTCCCATCAGAGGCATGTGTACATGTGGTACAGTGACATAGAAGGTCTTGGTCTTTTGGACCTACTTAAGGCAACGAACATTACAGAATTAAAGTAAATCTTGTGGAAAAATGTAAAATAAACTGAAGTGGTCTCACTTCTGTGAAAGTTACAAGTCCTTAAAAGCTATCCCTTTGTGGAGGATGTCACTTGGTGAATGTTTGTGTTGATACACAGACATTTTTGGTAGATGTTCGTATGGCTTGTGCTGAAAAGATTGTATTGCAATGATTGTTTCTTCTAGCCTGGTGGAAAAAAAGCCTTTTCAACTTCAACCGCAATTTGAAGACCTCTTAACTTTGGCATTTCTATGGGTTTGGGGAGCTGTTTGTTCAAATCTGACTTTGTATTCCAACTTAAATCACTTGCCTCTGGTAACTGTTAAGGTATTTGCTTTCTGTGAGACCAAGGTATAAATGATGTATTTTGGTCAGCATTGCCAACCATTTGCTTATTAGGAAACTGTAACTCCCTCTTCTGTGTAATCTTGAATGTCTCATATCAGCTGTGCCATGGGATGCTCCTGGTCAACCTAGGCTATTGTAACGGTAGATGTTGCATATTAAAATATAAGTCTACCTGGGCAACATAGTTTAGTTTAGACAAACTTGTTGCAGGGTTCTGTTATGCCACTGCTAAAGGTTATAGGACAGATTTGCCTATTGCTGTGTATAACCCTAAAGATTATTTGATTTTGGGATAGAAGAGGAAGCGCTTCCTAGGTGGCTTCTGTCACTTGTTGAAAATCCATGATAAGAAACCATTAGGGCTGCAGTGCAACTATTCTGTTTTGAAAAACATGTTATTCAATATAGAACTAAATTTCAGTTGACTTTCTTGTCATATGCTGTCTGTATTCAGTAGTTTATTTCTAGGTAGATATTTTATCTAAAATGCAGTTGTACTTGCTCTGTTCTTCATCTTCTAAAAGCAAATAAAATTTTAGCCTCTGCTAGAGAAGAACTGTGACTGGTACCAGACCATTTGATAGCTGTAAATACAAAATTATCTAGTTGTATAATAGGTTTCAGACATTAGTTTTGCTTGATTACAACTTGAAGGATCTGTTAATTAAGAAATAGTGTCTTCAGTATTTTGTTTAGCAAACAACCAGATGTAATTGTAAATCAGAACTTCTGAGTGCCAGATAAAGGCGCCTGCTGACATCTCTTTCAAGATTGTGAAGAATACTTTTAAGCATTTAAATGTTTAAGAGTTAGTCATCACAGGTAAAGAAAGTACAATTTCATGGAAAACTATGAAATACATTTTGAATGCTTTTTGTTTGTGGTGTGTTTGAATTGGCCTGGTTCTTTCTCATGTGAAAACGCTTTGAAAGTTCTATTGTCCAAAGGCATTGCAGTTGATCTAGAGAATTTTCTTTGTACCCAGTTCTAACTCCAGAGTTAGCTGACCTTTTGTTGGTAGCGGAAAAAAGATCTTGACTAGTGCTAAAACAACAAAGAGGTTATTGTTCTAATTTAGATTCCAGACTAGTTGGCACGAGGCCTTTTAAAAAGTCAACAATAGTCCAAGCAAACTGAAAGTGCTACCTGAAACAATATATCAGAATTTTGCAATGTTAAATTTTGATTTGTAAGGTTCTTCATGTATGGTAAGAAACGTAAGAATCAAAGCTGACCCATGTTCAGGAGGTTGTGGTACAAATTTATTTGCTGTATTAATGACTGGCCTTGCATAGGATTTTCTAATTTGCTGCAGCTTTCAAACTAAGCTTTCTTGGTGAGCTGTGAAATAGATGGTTGCCTTCTAAAATGCACCCACTGCAGCATTTTTAAACTTCTCAAATGCCAACTGTAAACATGCTGAATATTTCAAGGTACTATCAGTGGTGAGGGGGGAAAAGTCTCCAGACATACACAGACCGTATCTTTTGTCTGAGTTGCAGTTTAAATATCGCTGTATTTGCTGCTAAGGCTTATTTGCTTTAGGAGAGCTGCTCTGGTAATTACAATAAAAGTATTTTACATTGTAGAATGATACCTCCTAAGACTAGCATCTTCACTTGTATTGTCTTTCAAAGGCTTGCTGTGTGACCTGCTGTGGTCTGACCCAGACAAAGATGTGCAAGGTTGGGGTGAAAATGATCGTGGGGTCTCTTTCACGTTTGGTGCTGATGTGGTCAGTAAATTTCTGAATCGTCATGATCTGGATTTGATCTGTCGAGCTCACCAGGTATGAACTATGCCGCTGTTGCTTCTTAGAACCTCTCCTTCTAGACTTTCTGCCTCTTTGGTGCTGCTTATCAGTACGACATATTTGAAACTTAGTTTGCATTGTGTTACTTTTAGGAAAGAAAGATCTTCCTAATAAAGGGACTATAAGGCTGTGTCCTTCTATTGACTCGTATTGAACTGAGTGTCTAACATTAGTCAGTGAAGTAAAATACTAACACTAGATTTCCCCCACTGATCTTTTGTAATGTCTATTTATTGTTAGACTGTTTTATATGAACATTACGGGTAAATTGTCCAGGTTTAAAGTGGCAAAGTGACTTGAATTCGAGATTTACACTGAAGTTTCAGAGTTCTTCCATTTCAGTAGTAGTCAGTTCCCTTGTAGTTGTGGCTTAAACTATCTCTGTGTCACTTCATGGAAGTATTAAGTGTATTTTGAATGTTTCTGCAAACAAGTCTGAACATAAAAGCTTTCACCATTGCCTCCCTTTTGGTTCAGCAATCTAGAGTACTTTACAATAGATTGTCTGACTGAAATGTGCAGAAAGGAAGGTTATTTTTGGCATCATCAATCTTTAAGCACACTTTTCTGCAGTTTTTCTTAAGTTACTTTAAGCAAGTGTCCTAGTTAGGTGGACATTAGGTTTCAATTTCCTGTATAACATTTCGGTTTCATTATTTAGTCAATTTTAAAAGCTGTCTCCTGCTGTGAAAGAAAAATAGGCTTTTTATTCTGTGTCACTGTTAGGCTTGGATATAATATCAGAACATTTAAATATTTCTTCTTGCAATTTTACTGCTAAAACATTAGAGAAGATTGGTCAGTGTGTGGAATGGATATTAAGATTGCTTAATTGCTGATCAAGATTGGTACCAATTTCCTGTATTCACGTAGTCACTTCAGTTAGTTATAAAAGTAATAGTTATAAAAGTATGACATCTGACTGTGGTGATTGGATCAAAGTGAGCAGTTGGTGCACTAGTTTCACTGCATTATAAGGTGAGGCTTTTATTTTGGGGAAGAGGGAACATCCTTAACTGATGCATCATGCTACTTGCATTTCAAAGGTGAATTATGCTCTTAGAGAAAATATGGCAGAACCACTTTGTTTTTAGAGCATCAAAATTATAAAAAAGCCTACACTTGAGGTTTGTATGATCAACACTAGTGTGACTTAAACTGTACTCTTACGGTTGCAATGAAGGTGGTATCTAAACCTTGTGCGTTCCAAACTAGTAGGTCAAATATTCAAATTCCATGTATAAACCATAAAATTCTGGGAATCCTTAAACTGGCAGTGCATAATTGGACTTAAAGTATGAAAATATTGAACAGTCAAGCTTATGCATATTTAACATTCGAAGTATCGGACAGGTTAAGCTACCTGATTTGGCATTCAGTGTCCAGTTAAGACAAAATGACTGAACTTGTCCTGTCTGAAAGCCAAGACATAAAATACCTTTTTGATGAGTTCTTGTCATCTCTTTAATATAAGTCCTGTTTGCCTAAAGACTGGCTTTTTTCTTCAAAATTTGTTTGGTTTTTTTTTTTTGTTTTTAACGTGAGCTGTATTGATTTCTCTGGTGTTGACAGGTGGTTGAAGATGGATACGAATTCTTTGCTAAACGGCAGTTGGTCACCCTATTCTCAGCTCCAAATTATTGTGGAGAGTTTGACAACGCAGGGGGCATGATGAGTGTGGATGAAACTCTGATGTGTTCCTTTCAGGTATGATATATTTGGACATTAAGTATTACTTTAGGTGTTGGACTATATGGACTGAGTCTGCCTGTTGACGTGCTTATGGTTAGTCTAGGGTAATATACTTGAGTTACAGAAAGGACTGCAGAGCAGGCTGGTGTTTGTGGCCAGTTAGAACTGCAAACCAGCTGTTCTCCAGAGAACCGTGTGGGATTTGCTATTTTCCAAATTCCTGCATATTGAGTTATTCCATTTATTCGGATGCTTATTTCAGAGTTTAATTGGGTGATTCTTTTCAGTTGTACCTAGTGATCGGAGTACCTAGTTATGCAGACTAATGGCCTATTGGGACCCTTTTAGTCTGGTTACTCTGAACAGATTTTAATCCCTACTCCTTCCTGGACATGTTTTCAGCCCCTTTTCTTTCTCCTTCCCAGCCCAATGTAGTAGTAGAAATAGAAGGATTTAGAAGTAGTAGTATTGTTGTATATGGGACTAATAAATTTGTAGGATTGTGATGTGATTTCCTCCCCACCCTCACCTCTCCTGTTCCTGCTGAATGAGATGTCATGTTCATTTAACAGTATTTGAAGTGTTCTGAGTCGTCACTGACTAAAAAGAACTGCTTTATTTTCTCAAAGATATTGAAACCATCTGAAAAGAAAGCCAAGTACCAGTATGGTGGACTGAATTCTGGGCGTCCAGTCACTCCACCTCGCACAGCTAATCCACCGAAGAAGAGGTGAAGAAAGGAATAATGTAGAAACACCATCAGATCTGTCAAGGACAAAACTCCATATTACAGTAAATAATAAGTGTGCACTGTAAAACCATCCAGCCATTTGACACCCTTTATGATGTCACACGTTTAACTTAAAGAGACGGGTAAAGGATCTTTATTAATTTTTTCTAGGAGAAAGATGTGCAACACTGTATTGTAACAAGTATAGCTCCAAGTTCTAATATCCAGCATAGAGTAAAAAAATATTAGGAAAAAACTATTGCAACTACATATTCACATTTACCACGGTTTTTAAAGTTGACCAACATCCCAGTTAAAACTTGATGTAATAGTTAAACCAGATGAGAGCATGATGTTCCATTTGTGTAATGTGGTCTTATTGTTGCTTGATTGCTTTTACTTTGATTATTTTGTAGCTAGAATGATGCGAATATGGTATCTAGTCTTATTTCCCGGCTCTCTCTTTGAAATTGAAATAAGGAAGGGGCTTTTTAGAACAGCCATTGGTCTCTTATCCTCCCCCCAAGCCCCCTGTTCATAATAATTCCGCCCAAATGTGTGCCCCATTATAATGCAAAGTTTATAGTACGGTAGTTATTAAAAGGCAAACTAAGTCCAAAATGCCCAGACTGGACAGCTTGACAGCCAACATAAATTGAGACAGAAAAACCTGTCTTGACATTTTAACTTAAACTGCCACACAATGAATTTGTGCACTACACTATTTTAAATTATTGATGTTACACTGTGCTATGGCACTTCATTTAACTTAGGACAAAAATGGTGTTGCCTATTAGTTGGTAACTTGATTATGTGGTACCTTGGCTTTAGTTTTATTAGCATGAAACACCTTTGGCATGCTTAGCTTCCAGGTAACTCCCTACCTGCATCAAAATTCATCTTACATAGTTCCACAGCACATGAAGATCCTTATTTGCTAAGCCTTTGAAAGCTGACATTCTTTTTCAGAAGAGGGTGTGTTTAAATGGATGTTCATCAGTGGACAGTAGGCTAGCTAGCGAGTGGTGATCTGAAAATGCTATAGGAATGTCCAACATGATTATAAGGCTTATGTCACTAAAGATTATATCCTTTGGATTTTCATGATCAAATTTCATATACTATTGTATAGACTTATGCTTTGTAGTGTACTATAGTAGCAATAATTTCTGTACATGATCAAGAGTTATGCAGTATTTCTTTTCAGTTTTCTCCTTTCTTAAAAGAGTTAACATTGGTAAATGGCAAGATACAGAGAAGATACAAAATTTCTAGTAGAATAAATGAAAGGCACAGATTTGTGATGCTTTAGGATGCAATACTTATTGGATATAACTGCAAAAGTGTTTATTGAATATTGTCAAATTTGTAAGATTCTTTGGGGGAAGGCTTCAGATTTATACCATTCTAAATGTTCATCAGTAGACGTAAAACTCTTGACTTCAGTATTGTCTTTGAAAATGTTAAATTGCAGATTCTGGTAACTTACATTTTATGAACTGGCACATTATATAATGCAAGAGATATATTGATTTCTGACACAGTGAGCAAGTTCTTTAAAATGGATTTAAGTCTCTTTTCTAATTCCATTTTGTTTTAAATGCATATTTTAAATGTAGGTTTTTTCATTTAGTAAAAGTTGTCTAATTCATTTGAATGAAGTCTGACTTGTTATTTTAACATACCTTACTGTTACTCAAGAAGTGTGGAGTTTGTTTGTTTTTTTTTTAAAAGAAAAAAACAAACAAACTTACAGCATATATATCTGTTCCTGATTTATATTGGTTTGGTCTGTGTGTTTGAACAATGGCTTAATTTACCCCACCTTGAAGCAAGCACCAGAGTTTCAATACATAAAATGTAGAAGTAGGGCGGAATTCTTCTGATACTGCTCAAAGACACTTGTTCTTGAAATTCAGTGACGAGCGCTATGTAAGTGAGAGTAACTTCAGTTTGTGACAAGATAATTGATGAAATCTATTCTATAAGCCCTTGACAGGGTAACTTCCTGCTCTAAGTCATTGCTTACTTGAGGGTTAGTTTTACAAGTTTTGAAAATGCTGGGTTTTATGAAGTGCCAGCCTCTATTATAAGAAGCATCATGTTACCAAACATCTGGATTAACACTTTTCCATTTTTTCCTTAGTTTCTGGAACAATGTCTTCTGTATCATGAAATGTCCAGGTGTAAAGCTGTATGTTATGTGAGTACCCAAGATGCTCGCTTGTATTACAGATGCTATGTCAAAAGGAAAATAAAGTCTTCAGGCCTTCTTATGTGTGCTAAAGAAATAGGAAATTTCTAGTTTGTTTTATGGCACTAGAAAGCCAGATCTGGTGGTGGTATTCTGAAGGATTGCTGTTTTTATATAGCAGTAATCACTTGCGAAGGATTTGAATGCTGTTTTGACTTCTGGGGAGTTGGGACATCTGCTAACATCCCTCATCGTCCTATATTGCAGAAAAAATACATGATTTAATAAACTTATCCCTACAAATACAATTGATATTCCATACTAAAAGCAAGTCAGGAGCATCAGATACATAACAGAACTCTCCGCACCACTTCAGCTTATGCTTACAATGTTAATGTAGATCTTTCATATTTTTCCTATTGTTTATTCTGGAAGAGATAGAAAAGGGAACCCGAATCTAATGATACTTGGATACAATTAACTCCTCTTTCTGTGGAAATCTCTAGTGGTCTAATTGCTAATAAGTTCTTTCCATGTAAACTTTTTGTCCATAAAAGCCAAAAATGCTGCTAAATAGTACAGTGTTAATGTGCTGGGAAGTAACAGGATCATTCTCAAACGAGCTGTTTAGGGGCATATAAAACATTACACCGTTTGAGGAATATTTTGTATGTTCTCCCCCCACCCCCTTTTATCTGACAGTAATACCCGTTCCTGATTTCATAGTAGGGTACAACACGGCATATCACCTCTTATCTTTTTCCTTTTTGGTTGACTGGCATTTTGTGATTCCCAAACACTAGAGAAATACCTGCTTTAATCTAACTTAAAATATCGCTGCAGGGAGTGCTTCTCTGGTCTCTTTTGTGTTGATTGATACGAGGTTGTTGTTTTACATCACTTTTTTTTTGTATGCTTCATAGTGGTCTGTTTTCTATGCATGGAATATTCATAATTCCTTTCTGCTTTAAAGGAGGGGAAAAAATAATGTTTCATATAGTTGTGGTTATTGTGCTGCTCTAATACCTTGAACACTATTTCTGTTTAGGTTGTTTGTATTAATCTGATCTATTTCCAAAAAAAGCTGTAGAAATAGGCTCACTGAAAACACTGTAATGAGTCTTCTATTGGTGGATTGTATTCAGTTTGCTACGTCTGGACACATAGAAGTACTTGTGGCTGCTGAAGTCTGAGTTGGTCTTTTTGCTTCTAACTTAGTGTGATTAACTGCAAGTGTACTGCTGCTAGGCATCACTAAGCTTCACAGTCCTATTACGAAGACAGTTTGCATTTGGACTGTATGCTCTGAGAGAGGAGCAAATAGGTATGTAAGACACAGCTTTTAGTATCCCCGTGCGTTGCTTGTGTACTTACTTGTCTGGGTAACGGATGGAAATTCTTCATATCTGTGGAAGGAAGTTGCTTTTATTGTTAATAGCCTACATTCCCTGTTTTAAGGTTGTTTGAAGACAGGCATCCTTTCTGCTGAAAGATGATAGGAGTCAATGAGCAGCAAGCTGTCTTTTTTGTGAAGAAGTGTTCCTGTCTGGCTTATCTTTTGATAAGTCCAAGAGGATATTGCCGTCATACCGTGGAAACTGTCAGATTAAATTACTGGAGCTGTATGTTGTTAGTCTGGGTTTGGCAAACACATTTTTTTGCTCTCTAGTAATGGAAATATAAAAGATACTACTGCTGTTGAATATGGCTGAAGTGGAGGTAACCTGAGAGTAGCTCTGTTTTGGATGGCTGGAATATGCAGAATATGTTGATGACAAACACAGATACCGCATGCTGGGCCCTTGGTGTAAAGCTCAAAGGTTAACAGAAGAGGGTACCTGCTTTGTAGAGGCTTATGTAGATAATAGTTGTAAAAACCTAGCCTTTAGCTGGGTGTTGAGTTTCTTCCTGGCAAACTGTTAATGTTTTATCCATGGCTGGTGTTTCTGGAACTTTCCTTGCTGTCAGGTTTATTGGAGATGAAGACACTTTATACAAACCTGATAGGTAACATTACAGCTCGGCAAAGAGCAGAGGCAAAGTGATACTGTCAATATTGTATTGCTTTTGAAGTTGAATTGTAACTTGATGCATGATTGGCATCCATCTGCTTTGTAATGTACACGAGGATATATGTGAATATTTGGCTTCAGATGAACTGGTGAAAAAGTAAGAGTGAGAGAATATCTCCTTAGGCTGGAAAAGATGAAAGCACAGTCAGATGTCTCTATCTCTGAGCCCACATGGGCTAATAATATGCTTTGAAGCAGTGTGGGTGTTTTAATACAAAACAGAGTTGCGATGAAGTTCATGCACATAGTTATTCTTGTCAATAAAAAGGAACTTGATGAATCAATACCAGCTTGGGATATTTAGGCATAGCCCTGGATATTTTTTTTTTTGCAGTCATCTGTTTGCTTCTGCCAATTAGCAGTAGCAGCTTCCAATCTTGCTGTCAGTGCAGCTGTATCCTTTTTTTTTCTCCTGGATCACGCATTGATTTTGGATGCTTTGCTCCAAAGGTTGATCAAGGTTTTGATGACAGCATCTAACCGGGTGGCTGCATGCAACTCATGGGCTTATAACCAAGCATTCTTCTCACTGAATGTATCAGATGATCAAAGCTGAAGGAACCTCAGGCCATGTTGGATTGAACACTGGAAAACCATGTGGCAGTAAGTCTGTGTTGGGACAGTGAATAAGTTACTAAGATAAGGCACAAGTTTGGGTACGTTGTGGTGTTATGGGTCTGCCAGCTTCTTGTCTTCCATGGATTTCTGGAAAGGGTAGTGCCTGAGCATCTTCCTTGCAGATCCCTCAAGCTGTTGGGAAAACAGCAGAGGTGTCTGGTTACTTGTTCTGTATCTTACTGTGCCATGTTAAAATAAATAATAATGATCTCAACATGTCAATTGGTAATGAGGACAAAACTTCATTTTGTTTCCTGGTGTCCTGTTTGAACTCATACTAACCTCTGCATCTATATGCCCCAAGAAATGAGAATTTAAAAACATAATTCAAAATAACCATTTGCCCACAAGCCCTTGCCAATACTTGGCTATAGTAATCTTTTCCAAGGAAAATTCTTACTGCTGTCTGAAATGGTCTGAACAGGTGGAGCTTTAAACAGAGTGTATGTACTGCCTGTGGCCTAGCACAGCCCCTTTCCTGTGTTCTGACTTAGGTAACAGAATCTGCAGCCCAAGCTTCCCGTTTAGCCTACTGCAGACTCAGTCTTAAGAAGCAACCATATCAGAAAGCAGGTGCTAACTAGATCCATCTGCTAACAAAGATCAGCAAAAGCCATTAATATCTTCAGGTTGAGATGTAAGCTTTATGTTAAAGAGAAAAGCTCCCAGGCAGACCTCCAGAAACACACACCACTTGAAAAATCCTCTTGAAATAACATAGACATGCCCAGATGTTAAGTTTCAGTGTTTTAACTTAGCCTGAGTTACTGTTAAATGGAAGAAGTAAAGCAAATAGGTGGAATTCCATTTTTTTTCTACTCTCTTACAGATAGCTGATATTCAAAAATAGTAAATTATATTTGCAGAGAGCAAAATAATTTGAGTTACTGATTTTCCCCTTGGTAGAGAGTTCTGCCTGCTCATGTTACTCCAAAGGTTTGAATCTTCCGGGTGCAAGAGAATGCTGTAGATGGATCCAATTAATTATTGAAAAGGCTTAGCCAGAAAAAAAACCCAAAACCTGGTACCTTGCAGGCAAACTGGTGCAGCTCATGACATGAAGCAGAGGACAACCTGGGTGAGTAAATATGTTCCAATGTAAAGTTTTTCTCCATTGCTTTGAAGTCCCAACAAACATACCGTAATGTGAACATAAGTACAAGTATTTCACATTGTTCCTTCTGTCTGCTTCCTAGCAGCACTTCTAATATAAGTCCGTCATTGCCTTGTTGAATTTCTGGGCATGTATAAATTAGTCATTTTCCACTAGTTACCCCAGAATATTTTATGTTTATATTTCAGATTGCTATTCCTGAGTGGCTTCTTGCATCTTCCACAAAGATGGAACACGTATCATTTCTGTGAAACGCTGGGAGAAGGAATGTGTTATGAGAATTACATTTTAATGGGCATCTTAACTGCACATGAATTGCATCTCGTTTCCAGGAGGCTGGGTTAAGAGGACGAGCTGTAAGACTTAACGCCCCCTTTCTGTTGAAGTGATGATGGGGAACAAATAGCTTATTTACTTGTTTCCTACTCAAGGCTCTTTCCTAAAGGTGCTATAGCAAACAACTGACATGCTGGTTTTAGAGGCTTTTTGCCTTGCATTTACCACATAGAGTGAGAAGACCTATGCCTTTCCTTGGCCTGTCTTGTTTATACTAATGCTATACAAGAATTTAAGAGTTACCTAGGAAAAAAACCTAATCAGCTTGACATAAGTTTTCTTCATGTTACAATTAGTCTAGGATGCAGATGCCCTCTAGTGGTCGAAGGCCGGTGGATGAGAAGCTGTTACTGCAGACCTGGCATTTTATTGCCTGTTTATCTTGCACTTGTCCGATGTGGAAACCTTATCCCTTGATCAGTAATGAAATATATCCATAGTGCATGGCTTCACAATAACTCAGATCTTGTTGTATTGAAGCTAGGCTTACCTCAGACGTACACATTTGTTTCCCTTAAGTTAGGCAGACTTCGTGAGGTCTCTTAAAATTATCTGGGGAGATAATTTCTGAAGGAAAAAAAGAATCAGAGCTGCCATGAAAAGACAGAAAGGTTAGGCTTTGTCTTAGGTGAAGGTTTCCAGGTTTCTTCCCCATTCTGGAATCTACTGTTCCCAAGTCTAACCAAGTAAGGTGGGATTCTTTGTATAAATTTCCAGGGACTGGAGGGAGGACTGGTGGAAAATATGTAAGAAGTGTGTTTAGCTCTGGTATAAACCAATATAACTACATAGGGGAGAAAAAAATAATTGGTTCTGGCTTAGGTGTGGAGAGCTAAATGGGAGATGCTATCAGAATAGGGATGGCATTAAATTTGAATACCTTATCTACACAAATATTACATAATTTGTGTTACTTTTAGTTACACAGTTCTTCCTCTGCTCCACCCATGGGCTTAGTATCACAGGCATATATTGTTGAAAAGATTTGTAGAGTTTAGACCTGATTTGGGGGAATCACTTGATAGTCAGACGGGTTCCAATAATTGTCAACAATGAGTTGCTCTTGAAAAGCTGTATCTATACCAGTGTGTTAGTTTGGAGCAATTATGTATTTTTTTAAGTCTATCCTCCTGATTGTCCTCATGTACTGGTTTGGATTGCGGAGCTCATGCTGTTTTATGCAAATTAGACCTTTTGGTTTAGTTTCATGCAAAAGAAATTTGTTCCTAGTGTATGCCCGTGGTGACAACTATCCAAACAACTGAGGGGGCCATACTGCTGTGAAGTCCCCCAGCAAGGATGGGTGACACAGGGGTGCACTGATAGATAGAATGGAATCAAAACGTGTAGAGCTTATGTGACACTGAAATGCTTCCCATGCTGTGTAAAGTCAGACTGGCATCTGCCCTTTTGACATTGTCAAGAGTCACGCTGAAGTCTGTTACTCTGTTGTTCCACAATCTAACAATATTTTCCTCAATACCTTTCATTTTTTCTGTTGTACTTTCCATTTTTCCGATTATTTATTTATTTATTTTACTCTCTCTCTTTTCTAACTACTTTTCTACTTAATGGTGGCAAGGTCTCTTTGATTTCCAAGGTGTTCCAATATGGTTGCACCTTAGGCTGCAAGGAAATAATAACTTTCAATCTCTTATGAGAGGGCTGAAATCTTTGGCTGGATAACCTTGCAGCAGTAGCAGGTGGCTGTGTACCTCAGAAGACCAGCAACTGGAGTATGTGTACAGTTCAAGAAGGTGGAAGAAATCTTGAAGACCAGGTCAACAGCCAGATGTTGAGGTGTCATAGCATGTGTCCTTACTACAATGATACTGAAGAGATCTCTTTGGAAGCATACCGCCTCCTGTGCTGGTAGCAACTCAGATTCAACCCAGGTGAATGTGCTGCATTCCTATACATGTTGTTAGGGTGGAGGGGGAGGACAGGCATGCAAGGCTTCAGGTGGAACTAGGGCATGGGTCCAAGTGTGTGGAGAGACAGTGAGTTGCTAGTCTGAGCAGCAGGGCTGTTTTAGGCCTTTAAAAGTAATTCCATATGGCTGTGAGCTGTAGGAGAAATCTATCATGAAACAATTTTGTCTCAAAGTGCTCATTTCTTACCATGTTAGGTCTATGCAAGGAACAAAGCAAACTGGATAACGTGCTTGCGTAACCTTGCTCAACTTCAAGAGGCCATACAGCCTCTTTCCCTCCATAAATGCTGCAGGGTACAAACTAATGACACTACACACAACCCTGTGAAGAGCAACAATGACAAATATTGGTTGAGGTGTCAGGTAACTTGGAATGAAAGGCAGATACCTGCTGACGTTGCAGTAATGTTTTTTCCCCTCCACATTCCAGCAAGCCAGAAAGGTTTCATGGCTGCCTTTCCTTAGTCAGGCCCTGGGAGCAGCAGCGTGAAGTTTGCCCTAGAGCAGATGCCTCATACAACTGTAGAGTCACTGCGGGATCAGAGGCTTGGATGTCAGGTACAGAGCTGCTATTTCAGTAGGCAGCCTGCAGTCATGGATTGGTTGTGGGCCAAGTGCCCCCAGGGTGGCAGGGGGAAAAAAGATGTGTTGTCCTGCTTGCTGGCATGATTTTGTTCCAGATATATAGGAGTCTAGTGGGAGGTAGACAAGCTTATGTCACAAGAATTTCAGGTGGTTGGTTACAAAAGGGAGGCCGTGCTGGAAGGCAACTGGTTCACAACTGGTCGAAGGGAATAGAGAAGGAAGAGCTTGGAAGACAGCCGTGGTCAGTTACCTAGAAGTCGTAGCAAGCCTGATAGCAGTTCTTGGGCAGCCTGCGTGACAGACTTAGTAAAGCTCAGGAGCAGGAGACTCTGGGAGGGTGGTGGGAAGACCAATATCTTCAGGAGGCATTTGATTTCTTTCCAGAGTTTCCCCATTGTGCTCTTAGGTAGTGAGTCATGGGCTAACTGCAGGAAGAAAGGAAGGCAAAGGTCAGCTTGATTCTGCTCACAGCTTTCATACACCTCTGGTCATCAGATGCTCTTTCCACTCACATAGGTGAGGATGAGGTAGCATGGCATGGAAGCAGTGTTTACTGGTCCTCTAGCCTTGCTCAAAACTGGGGGTGTGAAACTTGCTGCTTTGGTCACACTGATAAGTTTGGGCTATTAGTCCCTATTGAACCCCTAGGAGAAGTTTGTATCGGCCCACTCATTCATATCACTTTCCCTATCCCTGAAGTTCTAGGCCCTACTGGCTCCCCCTGGGGGCCTGGCTCTGGTCATCCACATAGGGATTATGCATCACTTCTCAGGGAATACAATTTGGACACTTCTGCTGAACCTTTTCAGTGCAGGTGTTCTGACCACTCAGATTTTTAGGTTTCCAGCTCAAATTACCTGACTTCCTGACTTGTGGTTTTCTGGAATACAGGCTGAGCCATTTGTAATGCTGGAAGGGTGTGATAACTCTGGAAAGGGTGCTTCAGCGAAGACTAGGCTCAGAATAAATGGATGCCTTCTGCTGAATTATTGGCTCAAACATCCGCGTGGGATGAGTAGCATGTGTCTGTTTTGATTATAAAATACACGTTCAGCTCTTGTAGTATCTGGTAGTTGAGAACAAATAATAGCTTATGCCCTCAGGGATCTGTGGTGTTGACCTGAGGCTATGAAGCAGGCTGGGAAGAAGTGGAGCAGCTCTGAAGCTTGTGGCCAGTTTGTGGGGACAGAATTGAGTGTATTGCATGTGGTTTGGGGCATTGCCAAGCACAAATGCAGACTGGATGGAGAATGGATGGAGAGGAGCCCTGAGGAGAAGGACTTGGGGGTCTTGGTGGGTGAGAAGCTCAACATGAATTGGTAATGTGCGCTCGCAGCCCAGAAAGCCGACTGCATCCTGGGCTGCATCAAAAGAAGTGTGGCCAGCAAGTTGAGGGAGGTGATTCTACCCCTCTACTCTTGCTCTGGTGAGACCCCACCTGGAGTACTGCATCCAGCTCTGGAGTCCCCAACATAAGAAGGACATGGACTTGTCGGAGCGAGTCCAGAGGAGGGCCACAAAGATAATCCGAGGGCTGAAGCATCTCTTCCATGAAGACAGTCTGAAAGAGTTGGGGTTGTTCAGCCTGGAGAAGAGAAGGCTCTGGGGAGGCCTTATAGCGGCCTTTCAGTACTTAAGGGGATCAACAAGAAAGATGGGGAGGGACTTTTTATCAGGCAGTGTAGTGATTGGATGAGGGGTAATGGTTTTAAATTGAAAGAGGGAAGATTTAGATTAGGTATCAGGAAGAAATTCTTTACTGTGAGGGTGGTGAGGCACTGGAACAGTTTGCCCAGGGAAGCTGTGGATACCCCATCCCTGGAAGTGTCCAAGGCCAGGCTGGATGGGGCTTTGAGCAGCCTGGTCTAGTGGGAGGTGTCCCTGCCCATGGCAGGGGGTTGGAACTAGGTGATCTTTAAGGTCCCTTCCAACCCGAACCATTCTATGATTCTATACCTTCTTGGGCACCTCTGGGAATCACGTAAGAGCTTGACTGTCACATAGTTACCAGGCACGAGTTTCTTCCCATACAGTGCTGCATAGTCTTTTTTTTTTTTTTTTTAGCTGGTAATAGAGAAATTTTAATGGTGGTAAGTATTTTTGCACTTGGATGAACTGCTGTCTTTCCCTTAAAGAAAATAAAAACAAATCCGTACTAGAGAGAGAAGCTTGTATCTGAGTTATCAAAATGGCCAGGAGGAGGCATCGGTGTACCACAAATAAGCATTTGAGCCTCAAAGTGACACTGAAAGGAGAGGGGTTCACCGTGGACATTTTTTCAGTGCTTGCTTATTCACCCATGTCTGTACAAGGATGCTTGGCGTGGTAGGTGAGGTGCAGTATTTTTATGTAACTTATCTAAATCAAGAACTAATAATCTGTAGGCAGTTACAGTCAGATATTTTTTAGGGTGATTCGATGTAATTTTTGTGCACAATGACTCAAACTGTATTTGTGTGATTACCAATTTATGCATGTAGGTTTTTTTTTTTATAGGTCACTGATCTCAATTGCTGGTGTTAGTGTCGTAGTCTTCAAACTGAAGAAAACTTGGGTGGCTGAAGTTTATAACGTTAATGCTTTATGAACAAGAAACGTGTGCTCTGTGCCGCAAATATCATGCATTCCTATCCTCCTTTCATGTTAAAGTAGTCCATAATCCACAATTAACCAAACAATAAATCTGCCTCACAACCTTTTGAGGTAGGTAAGTATGAACAGTAGAAAACAAAAATATCAAAGGACTTTTTGACAATAAAGTGCTTGTGAGCACTAGAGTGAAGATGCAGGAGTTCCTGGCTCAGGCCTGCAGCCAGGGTTAGATTCCTACTTAAAGACAGTGATTGTGTCCTGTGTACAATGCTGGCAGCGCTGGCCACCATTTCCTAATAAAGGGTTCTATTTTTTTGCTTGGAATTCTTCCAAAACTTTGGTTCTTCCTCAGTCTCTTTTTTTAATCCTATTTATTTTATTTTTTTTCCTTCATTTTAACCTTTTCAACGAATGAATAATAAGGAAAAAAAAAAAACCCACAAACATTTTGTCCACCCATATCAAGAGACACTGCTTTGTTCTCCTGTTATTTCTGACCCACAAATAACACTTCTAAGCAGTAGCCGAAGAAAACACTGCAATCCCTCCTTCACAACGGTGTTGTCATACTGACAGTAGCACTGACCTACTGCAGGGTTAATGTGCAATGTTCTAATCGCCCTAGATTGTTGGCTGCTCATCTTCCTACCGCGATTGCTACTAGATGTTAACCTTTTCTGTTTGCCCTTCGAACTGGTGACTTCAGTTCTTGGAACCAGTTCGACAGAGGAAGAAGCAGTACCATTGTGAGACAAGAAAAAAAATCATGATCCTTGCTCAGCTTTATTACTAGCATGTACCAGAAGATGACCTGTGCTATGCTGGGATGATTGTTGGTATGCTGCAGTGATTTTGCATGTGGCTTTGATAGATGATTTCTACAAAGAGTGAAGATGAAAGCATCTGTCTGCATTCTTCTTGTCAGAGCCATTTGTTAGTATCCTGTGGCTGCTAGCAGCTGTGGAAGGTCCCATGTCAACATGTCCATGAGGTAGGAGGTGTACTTCTGAAACTTCACAAGGTGCTTTTGCTGTTCCTATCAAGAAACTTCAAGTGAGTGTAATTCTCGAAAGCCTAGTTTTGCACTTGATTTTCATAGATCACCATTTCTTAGAAAAGCAGCATGTATACTTGAATCTACATGGCATTAGATGGTGATATTAAGTCATTGTGCATCTGTCTGTCCAGGAGATATTGCCCTGTACAACTTGCAAGAGAAACAGCTTCAAAGTGGAGAGCATTAGAATCATACACATGCTTCTTTGAAATAGGCATCAGAGCCTACTGCTAGCTTTTACTGGCAACCACTCAAAATTCTGCTCTGAAATAACATTTGAAAGTCAGTTATTTTTATAAACTTTCCCTGTAGGAAAACCAAAAGCAGTGTGCTGCAGTTGATGCTTACCTCTTGTTTCAGCAGGACTGACTTTTTTGTCAAGAAAAATATGACTTCAGCCAGTTTGAATATTTCCATTCTGGGAGTACTAAGCATTGTAGGCCTGGTAGGAAATAAGCTGCTTGTGTAGTTCCTTACCCATTGTGGCCTTTATTTTTATGTATCCACTTCCCCCAGCTCAAAAATCTGCCTTTATTTCTATTACCTCTGCTCCATGTTTCTTAGTTCATGGCTTCTGTTGATATCCCTTCTTACAGGTAGGTAGGGGGGGTGTGTGTGTGTATATATATATTCAAATACATCTTTTCACTTCTTTCTTTGCAGTGGAAAATTAGGGTGGCCAGCTTGAGAGTTGGGCACCCCTGAATCCCACTAGGCACCCAAGCTCATTAAAAACAAAGTTAAAAGAAGCAGTTTTAATTGCCATAGCATAAAGTAAAGGTAACTCAACCTGCTGAGCTTTGCATGTTCTGTGCTGCTTTAGCAAGTGTTTTACTGGTATCCAGGCTACTTATTTTAAAGCTCTTCAGCTGGAGGTGGTTTTGATTGGTAATGCTGTTTTATAAACAGTACAACTGGGTGTGAACAACCCCAACAAATACATCTTTGAAATGAGTGATGCTGCTGGCCAAAAGAGTATACGCAAAGTGGCCTATCATACGAAAAGTTAGAGATATGCCTTTACTCACATTTGAGCTAGAATAATTTAGGAAAATAGCCTGTAGAAGCTTTTGTTGCTGCCTAAAAGGAATTCTTCAGTTGAGTTCTGTAATCTGTGTCAAAGAGATTGATAGAATTTATAGCGGGTCTCTTTAGCCATTCTCCAGCAAGGAAGATTTAATCTGGCAAAATGCTGACCTCTTCTATTAACAATTAGTATGTCCCAAGAATTCGTTCTACTTCAGAAATAGTCGTTTGTGAATGTCTGGAAACAGAAAAACATGTCTGTTTTCAGTGGCAGGTCATCTGTATACCAAACACTCTCTCTTCCTCCTAGGGTGGTGTTCTTAAGAACTACGGAGACGCTGCGTTGAGAACAGAGGATTGAGCCACAACCCTGAACACCCAATAGTTCAGTCTATGTACCCTGAACCTCCTTCCTCTTCCAAAGAGCTGAACTCATGCTTCTGTTGTAACCGTTCGAACCCTATTTATGATGTAGGGTAACGCAAGATTGTCTGTTGTGGTTTTTTAGGATTTTTTTGTTTTGGTTTTTTTTTTTAAGAACTCCAAATTGTCACAGATTAGAACATTAGCTGCAGTCATGCACCATCTGTTGTTGCCTCTTGGGCATACAAGCATGTTCCTGAATATGCCCTGTGTCAATATCCCATGTATGATAGGTAGAGAGATTTAACTATTTGTTGATGAAGTATCAGTGTATTGATTTTCTTTTTTTTTTTTTTAAGCAAGTGGTATCTTGCATTAGAAGATTTCCCTGTATGACGTGCTACTTTAACTCAAGCCGTTACTGTTATAACAGATATTTCAAAGAAAAAAAAATTTAATTTTTTCAGGCATATTAAACGTTTATTGATTTCAGAATCATAAAATTTTCACATAGTTACAGAATATAGCTGAATCCACAACCAGTGTATTTCTGTAGTTATTGACTCTCTTGAAATGCTGTCTCACTAATAAGAGCAAATGTTGTTCCATAAAGAGCAAGGAGCTTATGTTGATTCCCTGTGATTACTTTTTAAGCAGATGGAACATACATGTCCAGCTTATTTCAGAAGCCCCGGGCACAGCAGTCTTGCAGTTACGAGGAATCAGCCTCGCTTCCATGAAAAGGAATGGCAGTAAAGATAAGTTGTGAAGTCGTCTTGATCCCTACCACACAGCAAGGGTACTGTTGAAGGGCCATGGGAAGCCTTGAAAAAGTAGCTAAATAGGAACGAATGCTGCACAAATTGCCCTGGGCACTGAAAAATGCTCATTTTCAATGTTAACCGTTCCCAGTGTGAAGCTTTCAGTGCTGCGGTGGTCGTATTTTGAGGCAGGCCAGCCTAGTGAGTCAGCCTTCTGGCCAGAATCCTGCATGGATCATTAACAGGTAGTATCCAAAAAAAAACCAGGAGGGCAAAGGTTCCTTCTCACACAGTACAAAAGCTGTCTATTTGGGCTCAAGGCTTATCTACTACTGCATGGAATCAACCCTTTATTGAACATAAAAGTCTCATTTTAAACTTGTCTGATGATTAATATCTGCAAACTGTCTTTTGTTGGTGCCCAACAAAAAGCCTGTCAGGTCATGTATTAATTGAAGCATGACAAACAACTGTTTTTCTCATGCATGATGGCAAAAAATAAAAAGCAACGATTTAAAGGGCTACAGTTGCTAATTTGGACAGAAACTGAAATAGAGGATCTGGATTCCTTCCTTTTGGCTTGTACTTTATCATCAGGATTTCTGAAAGCAGCTGGAACTTCTGCTAAAGAGAAACAGGGTCTGGCTGGCTTCAGCTGAAGTGTGTGTTGCGCTGCCTGTGCCAGCTGAGCCCACTCTCCCGGAGGAAGAGTTCCACCCTATGGGAGGGCACATGCTGGTTGTGCCTCCTGTCCTCCTCCTGGCTTTGCCAGAGCAAAACCCAACTCTCCGAGGAGTCCAGGAGATGATGCCCGGAACCTTTGCACTCTTTTGTTGCCCTGGCAAAAGCACCATCTTTTCTGAGCTGCTTCTCTGCCACAGGTACTGTTGCATACCCCAGGGCTGCAGCTACCTCTTTCTCTTACCACCTTTCTGTCCAGGTTTCCACTGATGGAAACCAGGTGTAGGTTAGGCATAAACTTACTCGTGAAAAGGTCAGTGTCCTCTTGTGCATATTCACCTCCCATTGATTTTGGTGAGAAGGCACACCCAAGAGAAGAACTAACACTTGCCACATAACCGTGAAATAAGACACTAACCTTAGTAGTTGGTTCCTGTAATAGACATCCCCAGTAGATGTCTCTTCAGGTCAAGCACTCACCTCGGTCTATTTCTGTTGTCTTAGATATTTTGTCAAGTATTCACAAAAGAATGTCTATAGCAAGATGTAGCAAGTCCAGATAACAGAAATTCTTGGCCCTCTCACTCTTAGTGTAACTTTTTGTGCGTTGCAAGATCTTTCTTCTGCAGTGTGGAAAGGGTACATGTAGATGTTATCCGTAAATGGCTTTTTGACATGGGCGAAAGTGTGTCAGGGTTTGCGCCAAAAACTAAATAGTACAGCAGCTGTGTGATAGTGCTTGGCCCCATTCTCTGGCCCTCTCTAGTTTACTCATATTGATAAGGCTGAGAGTCCTGCAAGACTAATAAATACATCCAGAAGGAAGGTACATAATGTGATCCATGTAACCTCTTTAGTCATAAGTTGTCCTTAAGTTGCAACTTCAGTGAAGCCCTTGCCAGCAGCTCCTCTCGCTGTAGTCATCCTGTTCTGCATCTAATGGCTGTACAAGATGAATTTCTAGGAAAGTTGCCCCAAAGCCTAATCCTGTATTTATGAAAAAAGAGGTGACCTGGAATCCTCAGCAACCTGAAGTTTCATCTAGGTTCCTCTCAAGACTGTTAATAAGAAAGAGAGAGAACTGCCTTACAAGAGAGCAGCCAGCTGCCTCCTGAGAGGAAAGGGGCTCTTTTGAAGGGAAGCTGGCTTTGGACAGGTGATGTGCAATAGAGTTGAGCTAGTGGAAGCAGGAACTGCACTTGCAGATGGTGCATATGGTGTTCTGTAACCCTCTGCTGACATGGGAAGGGCAGTCTCTGCCTCCTTACCCCTAAGTAAAGTGGCTTGGAAGCATCTGAGATAAGCTGCTCACGTCCCCAGGGACTGTGTTAGTTGCTGGAACCGGTGCAAGGTGTATGAGGAAGAGGAAGATCAGGGCCACATGGACCTAACTCCAACACAGCCTTAAGAAATTAAATTCTCACTCAAGCAGACAACTGGCTACTCTCTTGTGAGACTGTTCTCTAAGGAAGAAGGAAAAAGCCTTCAGATAAACCTGACTGCCTTCAAGTTGCTGAGCTGTCCCAGGGAGATGCTTTCTCATGCTGAAGATGAAACACAGCGATGGTGCTTCCAGTAGAGAGCAGATCTGCTTCATCTGCCTTTCGCTCATCATGATTTGGGGACTTTATAATTGTTGGTGAAGAAGTAGCCTTTTCCACATATGGAATTTGCTCTTGCAGAGTTTGCTGACAGTAGTAGTTATCAGCTGTTAAGATGAATTTCTTTAATCAATCAGACTAGCTGGTGGGAGGGAGAGGACACGCCTTTCCTTCTACTTGAGTAATCAACCTCTATGAAATAATTTGTATGTAAGGTTTGAAATGTTTTACTGTATATGTTTCTTTTCTAGTGGGTAAAATAGATGTTCCAAAAGCGGAGGCTTTGTGCAAACATGAGAATTAACTGGAGATGAAAGTGAAATCAGAAGCGTTCTGTCATTTCCCCTGGTACTGCTGTCCTGCGATTTGAGTACTGCTCTTAAAGCCAGTGGGTCTTGCTCATGTTAGGGTTCAGTTTGGTTTTGCGTTATCTTTGGTAGCTTTGCACTATTGAAAAGTAATGTAGAACAGTAGCAGAAATTAGCCTTTCAGATCAATTTATTAAATTGTGTTCTTCAGGTATGTAAGGTAGAAGGAAGCTTTTATACAGATTAGCAGCCCTTAATCCTTTAAAACGCTGATTTGGTGGAGCACCTAAGTGCGTACTTAAAATTAACAGAGAAGTAGTTCCCTTTCAATCATTAGGACCATTTGCATGCTGAACTCTACAGAAGTGTTCAAGCGCTTCTCCAGATCAGGATCGTAAACAGGGACTCTCTGACATGGCAGCAAAGTACGTTAATGCCAGCTCTAATCTTTCCTTAACTGTTTCACATCTTTATCCTGTTCGTGCATGCTTTATCCAGTCAGTAACTTGAGCCTGTACCTGTCTGATCCTTTCTTGAGAAGCTTCCTGGTCCCTTAGGGCTTAGCAAAGCAGTGTTTTGTCACACATTCCACCTATGTCTTAAAAACGAACAAACAAACAAAAACACAAAAAACCCAATACAAAACAAAAATACAAACAAAAACTTGGTTTTTTAAAGTATTCTTTGACCTCAGCAAAATGATATGGTTGCACTTGGAAGCAGAATGTGGCTTTTGACCTACTATTTCATCCCCCAAGTTTTGCCATTGGTTTTAAGATCACGTATATACTGTGACAGAGGGATGGTAGACTCTTCCATCTTGTGCACCATTAGTTAAGAATCAGCATCAAACAGGACTCGGACATTCTCCAAAACTTATGACGCCTGCATCCCATAGACGAGTGTCCCCAGCCCTTTCCCATGTATTCTACACATTATCGATCCCATTAACATTTGTGCAGTTGCCTGCAGGCTCTGTTCTGTAGTTTGTTCCCAGGATTTCCCATAACTCAAATGCCTCATTAGTTACTGTTTGTTCCTTTTCGTGAAAGTTGAATGCAGCCTTTAAAAAAAACAACAAAACAAAGCAAAAAACCAAACAGTGAATGCCTCGGGCCATTTGAAAGCTGTAGTTGTGTCCTCCTTTCTTTGAAGGCACAGCAGCTCATCCAGGAAACATGATCTGAAGTTCAGGGAGGGTGGTAGAAAGGCAAGGAATCTTGTTAGCCTTGTATAAGGGCGTAGATGTGGATTTATCTATGGGTTGGTACCTTGCCCAGGCAATGTCCATGGGTTGCAGACTTGACCGTAAAATTCTGCTCTCGCTTAAATATAGCTGCTTGCAGAGGTATTGAAAAGACTCTTAAGAATGAAATTACAAGCAAGAGTAAGTACTGGTGTCCCAAGCTCTTCACAGAAGAGGCTTTCAAATCCACCAGAGTGATTTGGATGTCCACTTCCTATTCCTTCTAATGGGAAGTACTCATATATCCAAATAGCATTGAGAATCTCAGCCTCTGTTTAACCTTATGTGTAGCCTCTATATGTGTGACTTACGTATGCCATGTTTCCCCACATGCGTGTTGCCAAGCTAAAATTGGCATTTGACAGTAGTGCTCCCGTCATTGTGATGTCTGTTTTATTTCAGGGAAGAAAAAAAGCCAACAAACTGAATAGCTGTGTCTTGTTTACTGCCCCTAAATATATCTTTTCTATAGGCAGTGATTTTGTTTGCCAGAGAAACACAGTATGTCTTAGCCAGCTTCAGTAAATTTAGTCTTGTTGGTGTTTGAGTAGTAAAGAGAAAGAACACAGAAGAAAATGAATGAAAGAAAATATTATTCAAGTTTTGCTATATAAGCCCCTAGCTCTGTAAAAGTCTCCGTAAGTCACAAAGTTTTAAAGGAACAAGAAGAACTGCTGGAAAAAGCTGAAAGGAATTCTCTGTATAGGGATCAACTTGCAAATAGACATCAGTATTACATAATGACCAGCATCCTTCTTTATCTATAATGTGATATTGCTGTCTTATTTTAAGATGATGAATTAGAGCCTTTTTTTTTTCTTTTTACATGTGTATAAACTAGTTAGGTGGCCCAGGAAAAAAAAAAAAATCTTATTAACTGCTATGCTGGTAGAAAAGTTTGGTATGTTTTTGGTGCTGCAGTGATTGTGCAGTGCAAAAAAGGCTCCAGACAACTTGACCTAGGGCATTTTGTTAGGGAGACTTACCTAGGGAGTATACTAGTAATTTGGTATGCTGTGGGTTAACATCTTGTAAGTCCTAAAGTGGAAGAAAAAACAGAAGTTGGTATAGTCAAGGATGTGGTGGTCTATCCATTGGAACTGCAAACTATGGGCACATAATGATCTAAAATACATAACTTCAAAAGCAAAGTGACAGGGCAAGAGGTACCAGGCACAAACTTGAGCATAGGAAGTTCCACCTAAGCATGAGGAGGAACTTCTTTACTTTGAGGGTGGCAGAGCACTGGAACAGGCTGCCCAGAGGGGTGGTGGAGTCTCCATCTCTGGAGACATTCAAAACCCGCCTGGACACGTTCCTGTGCAACCTGCTCTAGGTGACCCTGCTGTGGCAGGGGGGTTGGACTAGATGATCTCCAGAGGTCCCTTCCAACCCTACTATTCTGTGAATGTAACACCTAGTGTGCATGTTAGGCTGTCTTGCTTGGTACTTCGTTCTTAGAAGTTTTATAAACATGTTACAGCAGAGGGCAGTAGGAACCTACCTCTGCTTAAAGTTGTTTTGTTATCGCAAGCATGCAAGTACATATTTTCTCCCCACTCCTCTTCCCTGCTCTAATGATATTCAAGGGCCAGATAAAGCTTCCAGAGGGGAGCTGCCACAACTGTTGTCACTGTACTTGTCACAGCAAATGCAAGGTCTATGTTTGTCGATCCGTTTCTAGGTTCTCTAGATTTGATATGTACTGCAAAGAATCCAGGCCCAAGCTGATGGCAGAAACTGGGCAATTTTTATGTCAATTCAGAATCCTCTAACAGTTGGTAGAAGGGAAATGATGTGACAAACTATACAGCTCATCCTCAAGCATGTTTTCCTGCTAGTTGCTGAAATATCTTAATCTTCTCCTGGAAGGCTGTTTCTTAATTTCCCAGTACAATTATCTAGGGTCTAAAAACCAGAGACTTTAGAAGCGTGTGCATTTTAGGGAAGGAAAAAGCTGATGCTGCAAAGCAGCTTCAGCTGGGAGCCCTTCAGATCCCTACAGCATGATGATGTCAACGGTGCCGGGATTACCTCCCCTCTGCGCATCTCCTCTCCCTGGCCTTCATTCCCCCTCAGCATCTTCTGCCAGCGCTTGGGAGCCACTGCAGTTCCCTTGGGTTTGGTTGCCACTGTGCCTCCTGTCAGTCCCAGTTAGCGTTCCAGTACTGCAAGCCACCTCAGTAGGTTTGGGCTTTCCCTCCTGTCCTGTTTTTACTTCCCGAAGCAGGGGGACGTGCTCGTAGACCTTCTTCTCTGGCTCAGTGGTCTTGTGTCTCGGCAGCCAGCGCAGTCCTCTCTGAGCACAGCGCAAGGTCACAGCCGAGAGCAGCAGAGGCTTTGAACTTGCTCCTTCCTCTAATTGGAAGTAGCCCCGGGTCTGATGAGCTTCCAGACAACATTGCAAAGCTCAGCTTTCCCCCGCCCCCGGCTTCTCCAGGCGTGTGAGAGTGTGTGTGTGGGAAGGAGGGAGTTGTCATTGCGAAGAATTGTTCGGGAGAGTGGGGGGAAATTTACTCATTTCCTAGTTTCCTGGTGAGGATCTGCCTTATGTATTGCTACACCTAGGATGTATTTTTAACTTTTCCCTGGTAACTATAGCACGCGTACAGATGGACTTACTGAAAGAGAGATAAAACATACTACGAATTGCACAAAGTGTGCATAGGGATACCAGGAATGTGGCTGGCTGTAGAAGTTCCTAGCTCTTGCAGTCACTCATATTTTTTTCAACTGAGACATTACTTGATAGTCTTGTGTCTTTTTCTGTCTTTTTTTAATTCCTTTGTTTGCCTACATGCTTGTAAAGGATAGGTTGAAATCGGGACTCACGTAGCAGAGCAATTCACAAAGTGGGTTGCATCTGAGGCCAGACCAGTGCCATCTGCAAAGGACAAAGGCCACTCGCTGCATGGTGGTTCAGAGCTATTCAAGGATGGAAAATGCAAGAAACAATAGAGGTGAGCTGCAACTTCCAAAGATCCCGTGTATTTCGTTCTGGTGCTCTTCTTTCCCTATTACTCAGATCAGGCCCCTGCCAGGTGAAGTCCCATTTTGGGCAGACAACTGTCTTGTAGGGTAAGCGGCAGGAGGGGAGTCAGGGAAATGAGTTAATAAAGTTCTTTTGCTTTGGTAATATCTGCAGCTTGTCATAACCCGAGCGTCGCATTGCTGCAGCTCCGTGTCCAGATGACCGCTTTGTGCCACGCTGTTGTGCCGCAGGGGATCAGGGAGTACCCGAATGTCTGCCAGCTCCTCGGAGAGCTGTGCCCAGGATGCTCTGATGCGGGAAATGTCCACTAGGTACCGGGTGGAGAACACACACCTCTCCAGGCTATCTGTGCTTTCAAAGCTAAATATCCCTGCAAAACTCCTTTTAGAAACTGGTTTCGCTATGCATAGCTATAAAATAGCTTTTACAAAAACTATATTTTTTTTAAAAAAGAGCACTCAAAATTGACCGCACAAAAAAAAAAAATCAGTAAGATGATTGTAACATAGGAAGTTAGTTAATGATTGTTCCCCCGAAATACAACCACGTGGACAGATAAACGTGTCTTGAAAATATATTTAAGTCCAAATTTCCCTACTTATACCTGAAGGAACAGCAAAGGGCATAAAACTGACCCGTGCAGTTTTAAGAAATCCTTAAATGGGCGTTGTGTGGTATATTATCACAGTTTCACCATGAAATGTGAAGAATGCAGCTTGAAACGAGCCTCTGTTCTCAGCCCAGCCTCTTGGGCAGATGGGTGTCAAAAGGCTGTTTTCTTCTGTGGGCATCAGAAGACTGAATGATTCGTCATGCAAAATGTACCAGGACTCCAAAGACAAAAAGCACAGCTGATTAAAGGGAAATCTTGCATTTAAATGTGAACTTACTGTCTTGTCAATGTAGATTTTTGGTGTGAATACTTGCGCTGGCTCTGTTTGTGTCTTTTTAGGGGAGAGCAGAATCACCAAAACTCTGGGGGAAAAGCTAAACCACATTATTCTTATCTAATTCAGAGGCCTGCGCATGCTGCGTGCCACCAGTGAGGTAACTCCTCTCCCATCAAGTCATGCTGCAGTATGTACCTTGCTTACATTTAATTATGTGCTGCTTATTAACAGAAGATGGTGAAAATAATCAGCTGTTCAGAGGACAAGAGCAAAATTACTAAAGCAAAACAGTTGATGATTTTCAAGCAAACAGGTTTAGTGTTGGAATTTGCTGATTAAGTAAAATGGAAGCATTTCACATACACAGACACATTCTGTTTAAAATTTCAAGGAAAGCTTTTGAACCTTTTTTTAATTTGACAAGCCAAAAGCATCTCATTCCAATTATAATTTTAGATGTTGCATACAATCTAAGTCGGTACAAAGCACTTTGCAAGGCAATTTCAGTACTTTATTCTGCCATTTTGGGGGTATTTTTAATTGTAAAGCAAATTTGAACGTTCTGACGTCTTCCAGAGAGCATGGAAAGTCTATTTTGAAGTCAGGACTGCCTGAGGTTGGTCAGTGTCGTATGCAGATGTGAGGTCAGCATCCTACGTAGCTGGGTGGAGGAGTTAAATTGCAGGAGTTAAGAGAAAACAGAGAAAGAAATTTTCACATTAAAGCTGCACAGCCTGTCTGTTTTACCCTTGGTCAGAGTCTAATGGGTGGCTGCTTTAATGTGCCTACCTGCAGCTGAATCTGAACCAGAGGGCTGTTAGAAATGTTAAAAATCCTAGTGTAGGGTCCTGGGACTCCACCATCACTGGACTTCCCCACATTACCGAAGTTTTGAGTTTTGATCAGCTGTCACCGATACGGAAATTTGGGGGAAGATTCAAAGAGGGTTCAAAAGAGACAGGATTGATCCAAACATAGGGAAAAGAATTAGACAACAGTAGAGCACCCAGCTGTTGAGGACCAGGTACTATCATGGTGTTAGCTTCATTATGTATGCTTAGAATACGGTAATCTAGAGGAAATAATCCTATTGTTATAAAAGTGCTACATTACCTGATAGGTCTTCTGGTTTCCAGTGTCTGAGGTCCATAGTCAGCCCTCTTCATAGTAGTAGGTGAAGAAATAGGAAGGGAAAAGCAGGCGTGGTTACCTGGTTCCTCCTATTGGCACACATTGAGAGGGATTTGGGCTCTGTATCTGGCTGTGTCATTGTTTGGGGTCTAAACTGCTAAGAAGTAAACTGTGTCCCCCAGTGCAGCCTCTGGTCTGCTCCTGGCAGGGTGCTGGAATGTCCCTGCAGAGATCGGACTGTAAAACTAGCTGGATTTGTGATGGCACAATTGTGGCAGTGCCTGTAAGGGAAAGCACGGAGGCAGTAATTTGTCACACAGGCCACTTGAATATCCTTAATAAGAAGCTTCTAGCACATGATTGAGAAAGAAGAAAGTAGCTGTACAATTGCTTCTTTATATTCAACAGATGTTTCCCAAACTAAGTAGTAAATTCTTAAGACCTACACCATGAGCTAATCTTCCCTGGAGTAACACCCCCGGCTATCTCAGGATAGTTATGATTGTTACTATTGCATAAATACATAGATGGCGCCGGGGATACAAGGGTTCACGATTTCAAGATGTGCAGCATATACAGCAAGAGGGGCCACCTGATGGTAAGAGATTCAACCTAAACAGAAAGGCAGAGGAAGGGAAGCATTGCAGTATGCTCGAGTCATGAATTATCTCACTGGCCTTTGCTTAACAGGCCTTGCTCTGAAATACAGCTTTCACTTTGCCCCGCTTTCAAATTCTTAAAAAATCCTTTTAGAAGAAATTAGGCAGAGGTTAATAGTAGCTTTACTTTGAAATCTGCTTATGCTTTACATAACATAAAAGCCTGCCTGTCTAGGTTAGATGTCTGCTTAGTTCTGTGCCACCTTGTATGAGCACAAGAAGTAAGACTCAGTCTTAAACAACAGAAGGTCAACTGAATTCCAGTTAATCCATTTCTTTCAACTCACAGAAAGATTGGGGGAAGAAAAAGAAATGGGTGCAGAATAGGATGAAACTCAAATAGTGAATTTAGCATGTAATTTCACGGGGTTCCAGCAGAGGTAGGTTTAGCCTGTTCATCCACTGTCTCCACTTTGGGATCAAGTTCAGCCTTTTCCTATTCCAAAGGGGAGAGTTCACCTCATTGGGAACATGACTGTGGCCAGCAGACAGCATCTGGCAGATGTTCTAGCAGCTACAAGCAACACTTCAGCTCTTCAAGTGAGTGCAGCCAGCCATGACGGTCTGTATAGATGATTCCTGGGTGGTTTTTTTTTTCCCCACAGCCCTTCTTTCAACAGCTGGGAAAACTTCCATAGATTTGAGACCTGCATTGTAGCTGAAAATTAGTCAGCCTGGGTTTTGCCAGCACGCAGTTCTGCTGGCCACGCTCGCACGCTGCTCTGACGCTGCCTGCTACTGAGGTAAAACATCCTACTCCTCTGAGATCGAACGGCGTGCCAAGGAAAGAGGTCACAGAGGTTTTGGTAACACAGCTACCTCTTTCAGAGCTAGCCTGGGTCCCTTGGCACAGCACCACATCATGTGTGGATGTGTTTGCAGCCCAAAATATATTAGCTTGCAGAGCTGTCAAACTGCATGACGTAGTCATACCTATGACCTACCCCCCTGCTCTCACTTCCAGTTCACTTTCATTGTTGTTGCTTTTCAGATTTGTCTCTGGTCTTAGAGGTGTATCTGCAGCTTTGTTTCCTGCAGAGAAAATGCTATTTTGTGTTCTTCTCCTTCAAGAAGGTTCTAAAGCATCACAGAGTCAAGGGCTTTCTACCCTGAACTCAATAGACTTCAGGTGAGGTTCTAAATTTGCTGGTGTTGTATTTTATTTCTACTTTAACCACACTTATATTACTTCCCTTGTAATGTTTCTTGGCCCTTGGTAGTACTTGAGAAAAGTTCCAGTTTAATACTGTACATGACTGTCATTAATGTGACAATGGCTCTGTCTTCCATATCACTGAGGATGCTGAGAAAGATGCCTGGAGTCATCCCCTTCTTTTCATATTTCAAATTCATATTTATTCTTACTCTGTTTATGGTGTTCAGGGAGATCTTAGTTTGCATGACCTGGCTCGTATCTGAGACAATTTGAATCAATTTTGAGAGGAAGCAGCGTTTAAATTATCTTCTATAATCTAACCCTGTATCTGATACTTCCTTTTCATTTGCTGGTGGTATGTCTAAAATGAAACAAACAGCAGCAATATCAGCAACTGAAATTAACCAAAGATTTGTGCTTTAGAGACCCAGGCAGTAGATTACTCTTACTTCTCTTATCCTCTGTATGCCTATAGACATTTTTTTTGCCACTCAGAATTTGTTCCCTTTCATTTTATTGGCAATAGATGCTGTCATTACTGCCACAGAGCAGAGCTCAGCAATTTTTCAAGGATGCTTTGCTATATTGCATTTTCTGTCCCAAGATGGAAGTCAAATGTGTTGGCAGAAATTTAGCTGAACCCAGGAGACACTTCCTCATGAAGAAATAAGATGCAGCCAGGCAGTTTAGCAAAGGTGGTGGTCTTAGCTTTGGCTGAGTTCAGTGCTCAGTGGGCACCAGGAGCCACTGCCTTTCATGGAGGTTTCCAGAGGTGCTGTAGTTCCCAGCTCCCTGCAGTAGCGTCAGGAGGAGACCCAAGGATGCCCAGTGACGGGGGAGCCTGCCCTGGGCCTCGTCTTGGTGTCTGTGGTTGAGTGTGAAGGTGCTCAGCACTTTCCAGGATTAGGCTATCAATAATAAACCATTTCAAATATCTCAAAAGCAGTGCAGTGATGACAACCCACGTAATTAATTGCATTACTTTTAATAGGCCCTTCAAATAGTGCCAAGTCAGTGACATCTGCTGCAGTATGGAAATACCTTCAGGGAAGAACATTTTTATTATGATGATACCTCAAAAGGCAGGCCATAGATAGGCTGAAAATGGCCATGCAGGGTATAAAATGTTTTAGCAGACTGTTAAGCTCTCCTGCTTATTGCTCAGCCAAAAAAATGACCATTCATACAGTTGCTAGCGGATGATTTAATTAGGACCTGCTTCTAAAAACACAAAGCCTGTCTGCCTAAGATGCACTCTGCACTTCTTGGAGAGGGCCGTGTTCTCCTGCACCTTATTTGTGTTTGGTATCAGTATCACTATTGCTCGTTTTAGCATAGTTATCTTTGATACCCAAGGGTGAATCAAATCCAGGGGAGGCCTCATCCTCGGCTGAGGCAAACAGGCTTGCCCAGAGCAATTAAGAGCACTGATTAACAGCGGCAGAGTATGTGGAGCTGGAGTTTTCACACAAACACGAATTCACTTGCTGCTCGGGTTCTCCTGGGGGAAAATGCAAAAGATGTTATTAAAATAGGGCTTGTTGATTGACCTTCTCTAATTTCTGTGTTCATAAAATAATCTTGTGTATTAACAAGTCATCTTTAGCTGAGATGCACTGTGTTCCCTGAAACATTTTGTGCAAAATTCATGAATCGAAGCTGAACAAACTGAATACCAGGAATTCATTTCAGAGGATATGATCTCATAATCTCACTAACTGTTCATCTCTGGAGAGGGATAGATTTTGGCTGGCAGCTGCAACCCTGGAGATAAATGCATCCATATATTCGAAGAAGATGGAACCTTTTTAAAAAAGGTATTTACTATTACGTTTTCATGCTTGTGTCAAGTCTTAGGGTTTGGATTAAAGGCCAGGCTTGTTCTTATTTTAGTGCTTGTGCCAGGCCCTCTCCTATTTAGTGGAGTTAATGCGGAAATAAATAGTGACCTAACTTTTATGATCCCGCTCCAGTGAATCTCAGGAGTTCTGGCAGAAATGCAGCTTTCTAGGGTCTCTCTTCAAGCCTTCATGACTGCCTCTGCACCGAGGACTGTGTGCTGCAGTTGCGTGGCAGAGCTGGTGGAGTTGGCTTTATGCCTTGAAGTGGTGGACTTGTATGTCTAGGTGGTTTTTTTTCTTTAGAGCCAGCCACTTCTGCAGCCCCTTCTCTCTGTGCACGCAGCAATGGTGAATCACACATCCTACAGCGCTTCAGAAATGGAGAGAGGGACAGTGTGCCATGCCAGGTGGAATTTTCTTATTGTTTAAGAACATCATCACGTAGGAAATAGTGGAAAAGTTGCCTAACGGCAGCATGGAAGCAGGGGAGGATTGTTCAGTGCGTCTTTGTTATCTCTGTGGCATGGAAACAGAGAGCTGGCAATGGTGCCTCAGTGACTGGAAATCTCCAAGGTAATTTCCAAGATTTGCTGATAGCTTACATGGAAATTGGGCAAATAATTTTACAAAAGAGTACTTCCCAGTTAATTCCTCTTCTCTGTGTGCTGTTTTCTCAGTAAATGACTGTTCTATTGCCAAAATTTACTTATTTGGCTGCATTGTTTGTACAATCTTAATTTACACATTATGTGCCTAAATTTCAGAGATTTCCAAAGGACTCCCCTGACATTAGCTAAACCTGATGGAGTTCAATATCTGAAAAAGGAGGCTTGCCGTGTTCCTTTAAAGCAGCAAGTGAAAAACCCAGCCCCCGGCATTTAAACCCAGAGCCAAAGCTAGGTCACATCAGCTCTCATGCAGTTAAGCGTTTGGGTAGGTGAGTAGGCAATGTCACCTCTCTGATTCCTAGGGGCTGTTCTCATGTTTAAAGTTAAACCTGCCTATCCGCTTTGCTGAGCTGCAGCTGATGTCCCAGAAGCTCGGGTAAAATGAGCACCTTGATGCTGCCAGGCCAAACTGCCCCACGCGCGGATCTGTGTTCAGCATCCTGTCCTGTGGTGAGCTGGACCCTTCTAAAGGAACGAGGGCTCAACCTTAATTCTATTTCATTAACCCTAAATGAAGGGAGCAGACATAAACTCGCATGAGAAGGGAAATGGGCTTGCCAGGTGATACAGGACATCCATAGGGATTAGGGCTGGAGATCTGAGCGAGGGCTCTGTTAATGAAGCAAGGCCCTTAGGCTGGGCTCGTAGGTAGAATTTCTGGAAAGAGACACCAGGGAATAGTGTGAAGCTGGGAGGTACAGAGCCTGATGCTTGAGAAATGATGGTTTCTGGGATCTGCTGTGGGTGGGGGTTGCGTAACGCTGCACCCAAAGAAGCTTTTCTTGGCAGGAAGGAGGAAAAGGGATGAAGGAAGGAAAATTGAAGTTTGAAATTGAAGACTGACTGGGTTTTTTCCTCTTGCTTGGGCTTTGGTTCTGGAAGCTGTAGATCAACATTAAGTCACCTTAGCTGGGTCATGACCCTGTGATGAGAGAATCTGATATGAATGAGCCTATGGCTAAACCGAATAACCCCCTGCCTGAAGAAAACTTGTCCCTGTTTGGTGTAGGAGTAGGCGGCTATGTTTTACCCTAATCTAGCAGATGTAGTCACCTTGCTCTGCACTCACTGCCGTGTGAGCAATCCCACCATGCAACATTTCCAAAGTTATGATAAGCTAAGTGGGAACAAAAGCACTTTTATGATGTGCTAAGGAAACTGCATTTTAAAAACCGTGAGCCACCTTGAAACGCTGATCCTCTCCTGAGGTGTTTTGCACATTGCAAATTGCAACTAGGTTTTCAAAGCTGGGAGAAGGAAGAGCAGCACCAGAAGAACACTTGCAAGAAGGGCTGTGTCAGACACTGAATGTTAGTCTTCTCATCTCATGGGCACACCATGAGTGAGAAGTGTTGCCTGAGATTACAGGATGAGATTCAATAGGTATTAAAAAAAGAGACACAATTAAACCTCCTTTTCCATGAGCTTTCACCTGATAAAAACTTCATCATGTGAGCCTAGTACTTCTTGCAGCTGAAATGGTGCAATAGTCCTTAGAACAGATTAACGGGTGAAGAAGAACAAAGGTGATCCATCGCGTAACTCGGGAGAAGACGGCGCATCTGTCAGAGGTTAGCAAGGATTAGACTTTACGACAACAAACACCACAGAGTAGACTGGTTAGAGGACTGTCTTCTCCTTTGCCTTCTGAATGATTGCCCACTAGCTTAACTGATTAAGCTTAAAGATTTTTGGTGCTGGTCACTAATTTGTTGAACCCGACAAGTACTTTCCCATCCTGGTTGTAGAAGACTGGAAGGTACAGAGCTCTTGTGTCAGCTGCAGGCACGATTTCAATTAATGCTTCCATTTATTTTCACTTTGGCAGCTGTGGGCCTGTGGGTGGTCCTGTAACTTCTGTAATAGACCTGAGTATTAAACCCTTTTCTGAAAAAAAATCACCTAGTATAAAGCAGATTTTAATAAAACTGCACAAGTTGGTTTTTGTAAGGGCTTATTTCAGCGCCCGCTGGAATCCATAGAAACATTTCAACTGACTTTGGTGACTACTGACGAGATGAAGTAGGCTGTTGCATGGAAAACCTGGAGGAGAATGGCGATGATGCTATATTAAGACTGTGAACAAAAGCCATTACTCTCACTAGCACTAGTAAATGGGGGGAAAAGATTTTTTTTTCTTGGTCTTTCTTGCAGAGAAAGAATATATAAAAGTTAGGAAGAAAGATGGGCCCTAGAGCAAAGAGAAAGATGAGAATGAGTCAGACTCAGGACCTGACTCTGGCTGGGGTTTTCATCTTTGTGCACAAAATGAGTATAGCATATAGAACAACTAGTGAAATTGAGTCTTATATGCAAAATAACTGAAGTGGGTGAATTTGGTATGTGTGACGGCTTAATTTTTTGATCTGCAGGATAAAATGTGACAGACTTCCAAAGAATGGCAGTCATCCTTGTTTCAGTACTAAGTGCTCTGTGGAGGATTGCAGCACTGATTAAGTTACAGCCTGTGGATTTCAAGGGTCCTTTTTCGAGTGTGACAGTGAGAGTTGTTGCAATAAGTTAAACTTCACGTGGAAACCAGGTGATTCAAGGAAGCCAAACTACAGCGCTGCTTTCTGCGCAGTGATCTGTGCCCTGCTCAAAGGTCGGCTGGAAGAGGTGGACCTAGGAGAAAAGCAGCAAGTGAAAGGCAGTTTTTCCTTGCTCTGATATAGAGCAGGAAAGCACACTTTGCCCTCTTTGCCTCAGTTTTTCCACAGCAGCACTGCTTTGGCAAGGAAGGGACATAGAAATCTGTTGGGTTTTATTGGTAACAGGCAGTTTTATTGATGATTTTTGCTGGTGTGGACTCTGTGCAGCAAGCTCCACATCTTTCCAGAGCCACAGTGAAGTCGGGAAGGTCTATACAAGTGTGGAAGTGTCCTGTGCAGAGATCTCTGTCGCTGGAGGGTTTTAGACACTGCATGACATGAGGCTCATTTGCTGCACAACAAGCAGTTTTGTGTTTGAACTTGTTACAATAATATGACAAAGACTTGAAAAAAAAAATTGCTCCCAACTTTAATTGAGGAGGTAATTGCTAGGAAGAAAAGAATGGGACTACTGCTTTTCTTGTGTGTTACCTACTTAGTTGGCACATCTCCAAAATTAGCTGATGTGGAGATAAATCTGCATTTTTGGAGAAAGCCGTAGGTAATCCAAAGCATATACGTGGCTATGCACTCCCACTCCACTCAAATTCCCTTCTGAAGTGATGAACATACAAGGAACTTGAATACACTGTGGAGGAATAAATGCTACAATGATTTAAAAGGGGGAAGAAAACCCACGAACCATGCTGAGCTGCTATTTTCCAACTTGTGAGTTAGATTAATTTTTTTTTTCTGAAGCTGTTGCATTGGTTTCCTCGCTTCCATGCCTTTCTCTGCCTGCTGAAGGATGGGCTCTGGTGAAAAGAGAAGTCCTATTTTTTAAAGTCCTATTCTATGGATTGAAGTGGGTCTTAATTTCTGCTTAGACTTTGTGCCAACTGTCTCCCAAGCGGATTTCATTCATTAAAAAAATACAGCTTTATTTCTGCATTTGATGCATATTGAGTTTGGGTAATGTTCAGTCCCAGCTCCTGTTTAGCTCAATGAAGAAAAGTTTTGTTTTTTCATTAACGCCCACAACGTAATCAGTGTTTGTGGATATATCATCTTTTATTTCCCCTTCAGCTTCATTTTAGCCCACCCGTATTAGATGCGTGATTTTGCCATTTCCCTTGTTAAGTTCTTGTTTTTCTACCAAGCTCTGTGGTGTATGCATGTGACATAGCAGGACAGAGTTGCCAGGCACAGTCTCATGAGCAAAAAAAAAACCCAATTCCCTGCCTTGCAGTTAACTGGTATGATGTCTTTCAGAAAGATCTTTAAGCATTTTCTCTAAGTTTCTCCTTAAGTAACTTTTATAGGCAGTGAAGAAAGTCCCTGTTCATACCAGGATCAATTCTGAGAGGCAGAAAATTCCAGGTAGGCGTGGGGGGCTGTCTGCCGTCAATGGGCCAAGGGCACTGCTCAAAAGTACGCAAGCCCCACACCAGTACTCAAAATATTGTTTCTGTTTCTTCCTAATTATCTAGTCCAGAAGCTACTTTCCAACAGCTCAAGGTCAAAAAGTGGAACGTGGTTTGTAGCCAAGACCCAAACTGAGAGAAACCAAAGGGTCTTCTGTGCAGGAAACGTTTGTAGCCAAGACCCAAACTGAGAGAAACTAAAGGGTCTTCTGTGCAGGAAATGTGAAATGCTGCGTGTTTCCTTCCCTAAGTGTAAATAATTTTCTCTGTGACCCCAGGTGCGTCATCCCTTGTAAGTGATACAAAAAGTACTTTCCAACAGAAGTGACGAGATGCTAACTTTCTCGGGAATGTAGGTAGGCAGGCCTCTAAGACCGACAGGAGGGACACTTGAGTAGCTCAGACAAAAGCTGGCTTTCAAAATTCACGTTAGCAGCCTGTTCATCTGCAGAAGCTTGGGGGTTTTTCTGAAGCAGGTTTTGAAGCATATTATTACAGTAAATGTAGGGCTCTAATAGTGGTGCTGAGCTGATAATCCTGGAAACCAAAGTTCTCAGCTTGCCCCGTGCTAGGTTGTTTTTGGGGTAAGCAGGAAAAGTGGATGCTTCTCCACCCTGTCCCCGTCCCGGGATGTGAGAGCGTAGCTGTGTCCCTATTCCGAGCAGGCGCTTTGCCTGCCGAGCTGCTGGTAACAGGGTATTGACTCACTGCCACTCGAAATATCTCACATGCTGATGTTGCCCAGAACCCAAAGTGTATTACCTCTGCATTAATTGAAATGTAGCTTTCAGCAGCCCTTATAAACGTGCTCGGCTGTAGTGTGAAAGCATTTGTTTCCAGCGGAGATCCTGATAACTAGTGAGATTCAGGAGCAGTGACTGACCTTTGATCATTGGCTTTCAGCTTGGCTTGCTGCCTTGCTGGGAGGAGGAAAGGAAAGTTCTTCCTTATAAAAGCCAACTTCACGTCAGTGTCTCCTGTTAGCATTTAGTTTGTTCAGCTAAAAACACGCAGCTTTGAAGCATCCTTTGTACTGAATTGCATGGCTCCTTTTTCCCAATGATACTTGTATCTCAGAAGTTACGTCTTATTTCATTTTTAATCCATATGTGACTTCCATTTCGATGGATATTGCAGCCACTGCGTTTCCAAGTTTGCCTGTCTCCTAGCTTTCCCCTCATTTCACCTCAAAAACTGCCTTGGGATTTTCCTCGAGGCTGCCAAAGCCAACGTCACCTCTTCCTTGGAACCTCCTTAGCCCCACTGTTTAGGGACAAAACCTCTTCTCGGATGCTGCCCAAGTACTGCTCCGGGCCGTGCTCCTCCAAGGGCTGGGAAGAGGGAGCAGCCCTGCAGGCTGCGGAGTACTTCTGCAGTCCTCGGACTATCAGAGCGAACCAGGCCTCTCGCCCTTGCGGCTCCTTCAGGATTCCTTCCCATCCATCCTCCCCCGGTGCTTTTTCTGATCGTTCTTCGTGGCAGGAGGGTCAACCGACACCTGTTCAAATCTAGGTTTTAGATTGCCGGCTGCTATATGACCTGGTTCCTCCTGTGACTTTGGAGTGATTTATGCAACCTGAGTTTGACTCCATGCTTTTCTCTGAAAATACTCTGCTTTACCCTGATTATGCAAAACCCCTTTAGCCCATGTCTCACTGGTAATGTAGTTCATTATTGGCGGGAACAATAGCAGATAAGTATCTTTGGCTCCAACCATGCCCGAAAAACAAAACAAAAATGAAAACTTGCTAACACCTGGTAAGGCAAGCTTAAAAAAGGAAATGCAGAAAGTGGAGCAAAGAGGTCACAATATTTAAAAGAAATGTAAATTGAGCACACAAAACAAATGCATCCCAGGACAGAAGCTAAATCTGCCATGGCAGCTGCCCACTTTGAACTGTGTTTTTTCGTGGTGCACTGCACCATTATGCTGTAGGTTAAATAGCCATGACGTAAGGTCGATGGCCCATTCAGGAGTGTGCTAATTTCACACTATGCCACTGTTAATAGGGCAAGATTTAATGGACATTACTCTTGTTGTTATCTAGTCTCCTAAACAAATTTTAGATCATTTTGATCTGCTTTGTTAGAGGATCAGTTCATTGCTCCTGGCAATTTTCTTGTTGGAAAATTAGGCTCATCTTTAAATACTGAGAGATGCATGCTGTTATTTCTGTTGGTGTTCTCCTCCTCTGCTTTAGTTTCATGTTTTCTGGGGCTTGACAAGGTCCGTACAAGCAGATATGCAGAAAAAGGGGAAGGAGTAAATCTGTGATTGGGTCGAACTCAGTTCTGGAGCAAATTTAGAAATGTAGCCATCTTCCATTTTTGCAAATGTTTTTGCTGTCACCCTTAATGGTATATTTTGAATCTCCTTTGTTTTAACAGGTCACAAGTCCCTTTGCGTTTTGCCTGAGCCACGGATTCTTTGGAAACCTGTGTTGGTGTCTTCAATCAGTTCATCATATACCACTTTTACAGGGTTTCCTAGAGAGCGCCAAATGTTGATCTGGTGTGAACTGATACAATTCTGTTGGCTTTAGCATTGCTGCGTGATTTTTGTGGTAGCATACCTAAGGGATAACTTGCATTGTACTTATGAGAAGAGGCTTGCAAAGCCACCTGCCTGGCAATCTCACTGCCTTTGTGGTCCTCTGGATTTTGCAGCCTGACTTGGTTGTGAGTATTCCCACTAACAAGCTGCCCGAATGTGCATTAGGAAACATTAGGGCGAGCACCTTCACCACATGCCTGTTGTTACCTCTGGAGATTTGATGTGCCACAGCAACAGCAACCAAGCTGTGAAGCCAGGAGAGCCTGATTCTCAAAAAAGGAAAATTGAAGGAGGGCATTCAAATTCTGGATTTAGAAGCGTGTAAGTAATGGGACAGTCTGACTCTCAGAATCTGAATGGCATATTCGTGTATTCTGGTGAATTCACCTTTTAAATTCGGCTCACACTAACATCACCCAGTAGCCCACAAGGTTCCTTTATTAGGCCAAAGCCCGGCCGTGTGGCACCCTTGCCCAAGTGGAGATCCTGAGTGGAGGCTGGGGTCTGGCCTGGGTTTCGATGGCTTAAGTTATGGTGAGGCTGTGGACTGAGAACCTCTTCTTTTTCAGTAGGTAAGCACATTTTGAAGGTCTGCGGCAAGAGAGCTTTTAACAAGCCTCTGCTGGAATGAGCACCAACAGATTGTAAATTGCAAAGTGCAGTGTAATTGAATCTGATCTCTGGCTTTCACAGACTGTAGTAATTGGAAATTGCCTTTCTTTTAAATATATGCCATTCCTAGGATGGCTCCTCCTTGAAACTGTGATCTGATCATTTTTAAAGACATAATAATGTAAAATAAGAAGTGGTATACAGTCCCCTTGGTACTGGTGGGGAATGGCAAAGTGGAGACTTTGGCATACTTCCTGCTGTGTCATTGGTATTAAACTAAGTCCTACACAGTAATTAACAGCTTAGCAAACATGAACTCAGCCCTTGAATAGCCACAGCCCGGAGCCCAAATATCAGCACTCTGCTCCAGGTCAAAACAGACGACCCACAGAAGGGCTGAGTGGAAGCTGTCCCGGTTGGCACTTGTCAGGGGGATGCAGGGTGCTGCTGCAAGTGCCCCTTGGCCAGCCCCAAGGGATGTCTCCCTGCCGGTCCGTGTCTTCCTGGCTGTGCTCGTCACACCTTTGTCTGAACGCCGTCCTGCCCAGTGGCTAAGCACTTCTGTGCATAATGCAGGGGGTCTACAATTTTTCTTCAGCCATGGAAATACAAGGGTTTCCCTAATTTTTTGTTCCTATATGTCTAGAAGATCTAAAGGTAAGGTTTGAACTTAAGGAAACAAAATAAAACAGATGAAGTCTAGACCTGAACACTGTCTTTTGTAATGTTGTAGACTTGCTGTTTAGGGCGCACCACTCTTTCTCCTCTTATGTCCCTTTTCTCAACAATTATTTCTTTTTGACATGCAATGACAGATAAGTTTGTTGCCTAGGCGTTGATTAAGACACTGCAGAAAGCCAGAAACAGATTTGAGGCCTGGGATCTTTAGTGGAGAGCCTATTTAGCTTTATCAGGAAGAAAGTTAAGAGTTGATTCGCTTAGTATAAACTACCCTCATGGTAAGACTGTACCAGTCACCAAAAAATAATTGAATGGCTCAAAAGAAAGTGTGGAGACTGGTGAAGTACATCTCGGCCATCTGAAACCTGAGGCTAAGCAAGCTCAAACTAGAAATCTGGTTTATACTTTGAAAGGGTGGTTTATTGCTTAGAATAACCTCCTAAGGAGTGATTCTTCATGTCCTTTTCTTTAAGACAAGACTGAGTAACGTTTCAGAAGACACATTTTTACAAGGTATTTACTTAAATAAATGGTTATTTGGTTCTATATGGGGTTACTGAATTGAAATTAAAAGGGTGTTGATACATTGGAGATTAGAAAGGGTGATTGCAATGGTCCGTTTTTGCCTTAAACTCTCTGAATCTATAGCAGACCAATTCCTCACCTGCATGTGCCAGGTGAGTGGATACTCAAAACTGGGTCTAGGTCTAAGCCAGCAGCCATGAAATCAATAAAATTCAGGATGTGATGGAGGGTAGGAACTTCTGTGGACTTTTCCCCACATCTCCCTACCTTTTCCATGGGTAAAAAAACAGTGCTCTTAGATGATGCTGCAAGTAGAAGTTGGCTGCCACCTTCTCCTTGTCCTTAAAACTGTTGTTTTGTTGTCATCCTTGTTGATGAGAAGAGGACACACCACTGCTTCACCTGCGGTTGTGCATAGTGAGTAACAGAAAATATCCTGACGGCTTTGGAGGGCTGTCATGGAAGAGGCTGACCAGCACCTACTGTTCCAAAGGCTGAGTCTCTTTTGTGATTTCCAAGTAGTTCCAAGCTGCCATCCACCTGCTCTGTCTGCCAGTCAAGACGATCACGTCCTCAACTTTCCATTTCATGGACAGGAAAGTACATGAGAATTTGGACTGTGAAGACAATTATTACCTGCAACTGCTTGCTGCCAAGATGTGGTTACAAGTTGGGTTTCAGTTTCACGTTTCTTATTCGCTGTAACTATTTGGACTGGCTACGGCATTTTGCTCAATGTTTTCCCTTCATGAAATCCATCTGCTGGTATCTTCTTACTTAAAAAACATATTTTGCATGCAAGTTCCCCAAATAGCCAATGCTTCCCCAACTCCCACCTTTTTAAGGAAATACAGCTTAAAGTAGCCCTGTGTGCTGAGCAGTGGTGTTTGGAAGAGTGGGAATGTGTTACTGTGATCATAGGGAAGGAGATGGAATTAGGTATGTATTGCCCAGTGCTTCCATTACTTCAGCTGGAGTTTGGTGGGCAGACCTCTGGCAGTTGGGTGACTTAAGCGAGGCACCTGAAATTAGAAACCACTTTTAATAAACGCTGTATAAATAACATTACTATGAGGGATTAAAGGAAGAGCATCGAAGGAATTTAAGGGCACGGGGTTGATGGATCTCCTTATGACGCTCCTTCGAACCTGTGACCAAATCCCACTGTTTACTCTGCAGTATTACTTACTCTGTGGTGCCAAGGCAGTTGTCTGTTTTGGAAGAGGTAACGGTTTCACATATGTACCATATTTTAAGAATGATTGATTGGCTTCAAGGAATCAGAGTTTTAGTTACACCTGGGCAATTCTGCTAACTAATAAATATACTTAGCATTAACCTCTTTGTGGCTACTCAGAAATATCTGTGCACGCAGCCTGAAGGATTCCCTATGCTTTTAACTCACTTTTATTATTTATTTTTTTTTCCATGCTAATGTTAGTGCTGGGCTCCTCTGTTCTCTGGTAAGGTAGCAGTGGCATTGTTCCTCTTTCTAGGACACGATGTACTGCCTGCACAGTTCTACCTCTGAATGCACAGCCAGGCTTTGCCCAGAAGCTACCGACATAAATTATTTAATTTTGTGTTTTGAAGGTTCCCTCTGGTCATATAAAATAGGTTCTATTTGAAAGTGTTTTTCTTAATCAATTTTTCTATTAGAGTTTGAGCCATAAAGCTGTGCTGAATGCACTTGGATAGAGCATACCCTTTTAAGTAACTTTTGTGTTAAGAACCTTAGACTAGATCTGTTTAACAAATGTTCAATGAACATGTTCTTTGCTGCTCCTGTGGTTGTGGTATTTCTACAGAAAGGCATCCTGCAAGCAGTTTGGACCTGAGAAGTGGTTAGCAATGCGTGGAACACAAGTCAGGGGCTCTGCTGTGAATTCCTCTACGAATCTGTTATGTGATCCTGAGGAAGTCGCGTTGCCTCTCCATTCCTGCTTCTTCCCCATGTCTCATCTGCTGACAGTACTCTACTTAACATGTTGCCTTTGAAAGGTAGTAAATATAGCATTTTAGGGTCCAAAACTGTAAATTTTTTGACTAATTTTGTACTGATACCATTCCAGTTGGGTTAGATAAGAAGTATAAAGAAGAATTTGGTCTTCACCTGTTGGTATCACACATCCCGAACCAGACTTACAAAGACATTATCTCCTGCATAAACAGGCCACAGACATATAACCTCATGAGGGTACTTGCTCAACAGCGTGGGGTTTCGAAAATCCAGCTCACTGTGTGCAGGCATTTTGTTAAATACGTCTTCTTCAAAAGTATTGAGCACATTCAAGTTGACAATTGCAAATTCCCCTGAGAATATAAAATGTTGGCTCTTACAGAAAAAAAAAAAAAAAACACCACAAAACTCCCACGTTCGATGCTGATACCACACACCGAAGTATTTCTTAGTTGGCCACTGACCGATTCTGCTTAGCAAGTTAATTTAAAAGTACTGGTTTTTTATACCTTCTATTTGTCTGCATGGTAAGAGGTAATAGTTTTATTTTGACGGACTACACCATACACCTTGTGCTGCAAAGCAGTAACTGTCTGAGTTGACAAAATTTCTCTCAAAAAAATTCTGCACAGTGCAACTTTAAAAATCACGTGTTGAGTGATTTAGAAAATACGGAAGTTTGCTTTTCCCCGAGTTTAATTAGAGAAACCATTTAACTGCTTAGACCTCCTCGAAACCAATCTCTCTTAATAATATACAGATTCTACTCAGTATCTATGCACTGTGTGTGTGTGTGTATTTACATGAAGTGCTAATGCAAAACCTCATCTTCGTTGTGTAACGTGACATGAAATATGGTCACAGCGTACGTGTATGACGTGAGGCTGTGCAGTGGAGGCAATGCATTGACAGCTGCCTTAACCTTCCCTGTAAATCCGAGGTGGCATGCACTACGTAAGTCTATATCTAGATAATCTATGCAGGCTCCACCACAGAAAGCAGAAAAAGCTTCACCTAAAAAACGGTATTTTACAGAGATTTCCATGGGGAAGGAAGCATCTAAATAGCTTGATAGCTCTGGAATCAAGTATATGGCAATTCTGAGATTTTTTTCAAACGGTGCTGTGTTTGCTTCCTTTTGAAAGCGTAGCTGGAGGATGCCCGTGCCCATCTTTCAGACAAACAGCTATTCTCTTGAGCATTGCTGATCATCAGGATGAGATCCAAAAGCAGAGCTCCCACTTCGCTAGCCTCTGCCATGCCGCAGCTGGTGATGGACTCTTCTGGCTGTGATATCTTCCGCCTTCCGATCGATGCCATTCCACTAAGCAAAAAGAAATACAATATTCATAGGGAGGAAGAGAGAAAGCAAGGAGCTATGTCTCTATTTCTCAGTGATGCTAGCATGCAAGCAGGAATGCAGACACCTGGATTTTGGTCCCCGCTCTCCTTTTCAATATGCTGCGCATGACCCAGCATCTAACAGAGAAAAGGAAATCTCAGATCCCAGATTTAGAAGTTAGCATCAGGTCCTATTTCTGTGCCAAGCAGCTCCTGGCTAGCTGAAGGAAGCTATCTCGCTACTCCCACCTGTGGATCTTGTATTATGAAACCAGGTACAGATTTCTTTAATGGTGTCTTTAAATGAAAAAGCAATCTGCTGGGTCTCCTAGAAAGATTTTGATAGGTCAAATGTAATTTTCCACGTAGGATTTGGCCAAGACAGATAAACTACTGTCTGCAAAGCAGTGAAAGCTTTGGAGCCTTAAAATGACCATTAAGTAGTGTCTATAGACCTCTATTTTTGTCTCAAACGACTGCGCATGCTGCTGCTATCGTTTAGCAGCACTGTTAAGCACTGTCTCAGAAATTTGACTGTCGCATCACCTCAACTCAGCTGCGACTGCAGATTAAACAAGAAGGAAAGCAAAGCTTCCTCTATGTTTTCTGCAGCTCATACACTATAAGCATCACAGGGATAAAACAAATTGGGGGCGGGGGGGCAGGAGGGTGTCAGCAGCAAGTATACCTGTCAGCCTGTTTTCTTTGTGCATTTTAATAGAGATCTCCTGCCACACTGAAGGCTGTGTGTAGCTTAGTAATAGCTTCCTCTGTGTTGCCCTAGCCACCGCTCCTCACTTGCTGCACATCAAGTACTAAAGGCTGGACCCTGCTTCGTTACACAGCGTCTTAACCTTGCTTTGCCCTTCTACCCGACAATAGCCGCTTTGTTTCCTTTCGTTAACAGTCAGACATCACAAATTCCTTCTCTCTAAAGCCATTAAAACAGAACCAGCACCACCCCAAGTGGTTTCAGAACTAACTGATTTAGATGCTGGAGTCTGCTGCAAGGCCAAAAATAACTCCCCATTTCTTTCTCCTTCATTGGTGAAAGTAGGAGAGAAAGTGGCCAATGACAGAGACACAAATCCCCCGTAGGCATCGGAGACAAATCTATTTCGTGGCAGGAAAAAAAAAAAAAATAATGCTCTTGAAAAATGTTTCTTTGCTCAGGCCAATAGATACAGAACTGCTGCGTGCAATTTTGCTGAACCGATGGTATCACTTGAATGGCTCACGGACTACATAAAATGCATTACATAATTATATTTTTAAACACTGTCCCCAGCTGTGCTGATGCACATAAAAGCTGTGTTTACAATGGACTCTGCACATGTAATTATTTTGTGGCACTAGCTCTGTGCATTTCCTTGATGGATGCTCCATGGTGCATAAAATTGTAGCTTTTATCATAGATTCTTGAATATATTCTTTGGCTGTTTTGGCTTTAAATACTCTGTTGTCCTCACGTGGGTGAACAGGACTGATGCCTGGAAGGGCTGAATTATAGCATCTGAGGGCACACCTTCAAGCCCTCTGGGAGCGTCAGAGGGGGAACGCGACGAGCGTTAAGTCCAGGCACCTGGGTCATGGGAAGCGCTGGGCGGCAGCAGAGCTGGCGGCTCCCCCGCGAGAGGTCTGCTGTGCTGCTCCTCGGGACGCAGCCGGGGCTCCGCTCCTATTTGGCCTGCACACGTTCATCCTGGCCTAATTAACGCTGCAATCGACTCAGCCGCTTTGCAGCGCGGGGTGGTTAGGCAGTGCCTCGCGCCTGTGCGAGCGCGGGAGCGAAGGGGCTGGAGGCTGAGTCAAACAGAATCTGTCCCGGAGCATCGGGATCAAAGAGCGGCTTTGATTTATCTCCCGTTCCATTTGTACACAGCGAGCGAGCTCCCAGCATTTCACCGTGAGCTCTCCCTTGTCTGTTCTCCATCCAGTTGTGGAATACCTAACATTTCTCTATGCTAGTGCAGTACTTGATGTGTAGGACCCAGCAAAAAGGACAGTGGGATATTTATCTTAGATCTGTTCCAGTGTTCTTGAGTATTAATATCACTGTGAAAACCTAGATGCTGGAAGGATTGGTACATAACGCGGTCCAAGAGTTTTGCCTGCCAAGCAGTAACACTTGGAAATAAATAAAGACAAAAAGTAATACAATATCCTTAACAACAGCATCAAAATGATGGAAAAGCAGCATCACGGGTAGCTACCTTTTTTCTTTTTTTTTTTTATTTTTTTAATAGTGCTGCAAAGAACTGGCAGACTTTCATTGTCAATAAGCAAAATGGTTTGGCATTTTACCTCTCATCCCTGGCTAGCCTTAGATATGAGACTCCACAAAGGAAATGCGGATTTTGCTGTGAGCCAGTTTTTAATGGCAGGTGTTTGGTTGGAAGTCAGGTCTGCTTTCTGGTAGTAGATAGCTTGAATTCCTTTCTTATCAGTCCTTGCCCTTTTCAGTCCTGCGTTTGGCTGTGGAAGCTGGAAGCCTACGCTTCCAAAAGGACAGTTGCACCGTGTAAACTAGTAATTGGTCTAATGCCAATAGTGACCAAATTATTCCACAGCAAATGGCCCAACTGTTGGTAAACCAAGTTTGCCACCCTCGCATGAAGATAGTCTCCTCCCATCATGGAAACAGTTTAGCTATGGATGTCCTTAGCATTCCCTCTGTTTGGCATGTGAAGTTTACATACCAGCTTCTAGGCTGTTGATGCATTTTGCACCAAAGGGTCAGGCGACGGAAGAACAATCTTTGGAGTGGAAAAAACGTGGAACTGCAAAAGTTTATTGTATGTTCGTTTGCATAGTCTGCCTTTCAGATAAACCGCACCCCTGCGAGTATACTGGTACTTGAAAAAGGGTCCTTGGATAACCTGCACAGAGAGAGGTGCTACTTCAGAAGAACAAGCAGATGAAGGTACCAGAAGCAGTGCAGGGGAAATGCTTCTGGAGTAAGCACCCCCTTGTATTGTCCATATACTTGTCCATCCTGTTGTTGTTACTTTATTAGAGATAATGTGGCTTGTACATATGAAAAAGGGGTACATTTCTCACTAAGACATACTGCTTACTCAAGCACAAGAGTATTATTTTCTAAACGGGCTTATTTCCTTCTACTCCCTTACTCTAGAGAGCCCTGCTCAGAGAGCCCTGCTCAGAGTCTATCAGCCATCTAGGCCAAAATGTGGTCATCTTATACAAATCAGCATAATTCGATGTGCTTTAATAGAGCTATGACTTAAGCAGGTGGAGGATCTAACTCCTCGGTATTTTATGTAACATAGAAAAACCCCAAAACTTGTGATCAGAGAAGAAATATTTCTAGGTATAACATGCTTGCTTCATTACTCTTCCACATCAGTTGCAGTCCCTTGCTGCAGCTGCTTGTGCAAGACTTTTGCGTTTATCTTTACGGTACATGGAGATAAGAGTTGCAAAATGTTCGTGTTGCGTACAGACGAGAGTAGGAATCCACACTGAAGGTAGTACAAATTTTACAGTTTAACAGGAACAACACAATCGTCTCAAGACTACTGTTTGAACCCTGACCTTTGCCTTCTTGTGTCTCTAAGTCACCAGAAGCTTGTTTCCAAAAGCAAAATAATGCTTTGAGAAGTCAAAGTTCAATGTAAATGATGTCATGGCTGCAGGGGTCGGGGTGTCATCTTTCTTGCAGTAAGTCCCTCTTGGAAATGTCCGATAAAGCCAGAAAGAAAATGGGACTTATTTTACAGATTTTTTGAGCGTTATTATTCCATTCTTGCTATATTATTATCTGTGAGAAGCTTTTTCTTTTTTAATTCCGTAAAGCTCTATCGCTGTATTATCTGAGCAGCTAAGTACGCAGATTATGTAAGTTGAACATAATAGGATGTCTGTAAAACTTTGCTGCTTACAGCCTTGGAAATTTCTACATTGCTCTTCTACGGTGACTCAGCTGAAGATCTCCCATATGATCTAGGAGAACGTGTGGTGGGGTGGGATTTCCATCCTTTGAAGGAGCGTGACACGGTCCTCAGGTATGAACCTTGGCTGCAGCCTTGCTCTCCTCCCACATCCCGTGGACTTCTCTGGGCAATCTTTAGACGCCGATCAGCGGATGCTCGCTGTAGTTCCTGTCACGCATTTCAGTTCTGTCTTTCTAGGAATGTTTACCTTATGTTTTCAAAGCAATCCACCTTTTGATTTGCACAGCGGGAGAATTTGCCTGTTGTACCAGATAGCAACCTCAAGATGTACTTTCACAGTCTGTTTCTTCTAGAGGATATTTTTGGCCCATAAGTGATGTTTTAAGAAGAATTCTACCAGTACTGTTTTTATGATATGTAGAGCTTTACGGTGCATTACCAGCTGCATGGCCAAGCACAATACGTGCAGCTACATGGCAAGGTTTACTGCCCCGTAGGAACGAGAAGCATGTATTTTGAATAGATGTGTAATGAGAAAAAAAGCATTCAACTTCAAAGGTAGAGGCTTAGGACGTTTGTTTCTTCTCTTGGTTTTGGATGAGGTTCAGCATCATCTCCCTTGGAATCTCACTGCAGTAATGTGGGCTCAGAGCAGCTGTTTTTACTTTGCCTTGCTGATGACAGTCAGGAGATAAAATGCAGAGGAGTAAATTCTGCTTGGCTGCTACAGGTCGCACCACACAATCACTGGTATCTCTCTGAGAAGTGTTACTGATTGATAGCTAGATTTTATCTTGGTAGGGGTAAGAGCTCATGAAACAGGATGGCTCAAGGAATGACTAATGAAAGCTTTATGATGAAACTTCTCTCTAAGCCATGTCAACTGTGACTGAATATTATCATTGGAGGGTTATTTGACAGCCTAGGGTGAGTAAGCAGGTGCTCTGAGTCCAGCTTGCCGTAGAGATGTGTCTTCAATGTAAAATCCACTAACTCAGTTTGTATCAATTAATGTCAGCGGGGAAAACCACAAATGGTGATGTGGCATGGTGGTGAACTACGCTTTTACCCCTCAAGTGGCTTCTCTGATTTAGAGCTGGGCCTTTTAATGAGGCAGATGATATTGCCGTTACTTTGTGTTTTTCTCTTTTGTAGATAAATCATTCCAGTCAGATGTATACACACAGCTGTGTTTTGTGTGTTCACGCAGAAACGCAGACTCCAGTTCCCTCAGGAACAGTCCCAGCTACTCTACTGGGACTGTGTTATCAATATGGGCATCATAATATTTAGGTGGGCCTCCTATGCAAATATCATGGGGAGTCCCCCTGCGTGACTCTAATTTACGACTCTACCAAAATATCCTTCTTCAGCTCCTTGATTCCAGCCCCTGGGATTTACAGTGCTTTACACCAGTAGCTTCTGTACAACCCCAAATCATTAGTTACACACTTAAGTCACTGTGGAGGTTTCACCTAGTGTATTGACTTAGTAGCGCTCAGTAACATTGCCTACTGCCGCCTTGTGCCAACGATCACGTCCTGCTTTCTGTAAAGCCATGTCCAGCTTCCCCGTTTCTGCCATAAAGCGTTATTTCCCCCGAAGAAGAACAAACTCCACCTTTTGGGCAGGGTTGCAAATGAGGCAGGATGTGCTCAGGGCGCCGGGGGTAGAAAGGGAACGTTTGCCAGCTTTGCTCTAAGTGGGAATCGGGAAAGTCAGAGCTTTAGCCTTGGCTCCAATAACGATTTTCTGTGTGGCCTTTTGTACGCTTTTTCACGTTTCCACCTCTTTTTGCCCAAACCTAAAATGGAGTTCAAAATCGTCACTTCTCTAACACCTCCCCCTCCCCACACACACGCAGAGTTGTGAGAAGGTTTAATGTACAGTATCATACATCCAGGGAATGTACACGGGCATCCAGACCCCAGAATGAGCTTTACAAAATCACCAGTAAATAAAATGGCACTTGTATTAATCGTAAATTTGGGATTGGAACAGAACATGTGGTTAACAAGCCTGCAAAACGAGTTTTGTTTCATTGGCTTGAGATGCTTTTATAGTTCTGTTTGTGTATGTGGAAGTGATGTTCCGTCTTTTTAAATGAGTCACAGGACCGCGAGAACAAAAATATTTGATGGTAGCATATAGTAGCAAAACAATTACTCTTTTCATTCTGACAAGCGTGATAACCAGAATAGCTAGTTCGAGCTAGAGGTCTAGGCTGATAGTTTCTTTCCATGTATCAAGGATTTTAGGTCTGCTTGCAGTGAAACAGAACTGAAATGTCATAACAATAAAAGACAGCACTAGATCAAACAATAAAATCCAGCATGCCCATTAGGATACAACTATTTACACTTATGAAGGCTCTCCTGGTCAGTGAGTCCATGCAGTATTCTCACACGGCGCAGCCTTGTCTAGCAGCTTTCTGTACCTTTATCCAGAGGAGACTCCTTTCCACCCTGCTTGCTGCATTGCACCACTGATTTAGTGAAGACATCATCCTCATAAGGATGCTCTTCTAACTCACCTCTGAAATCCGCTTGCTTTTCTCCTCTGACAATTAGGTTTAAATGTGCTGCAGCAAAGTACTCATCCTTAGCCGTCGTATGGCTTTTTAAGTGATAAACTGCATTAGCAAATTCCTTATTAGATAATCTATCAAATGAGGTCATACATAATTTTAGCAGTCTCATCTTGATTTATAGCATGATCGCAGCAAATTACGCATACACAAACCAGCATGCCGGCTGTCAAAGTCAGGTATTTTTACTCCCCTAAAAAAGCTATTTCCAGGCCAGCCCAGTGGCCTACTGGTAGCACCCTGCATCGCCACGGCTTGCCCAGTTTGCATGGCAGCCCTCAAGCTCACCCCTCACCTCTTATTAGGACCGACGGGAGTTCGGGGTGGTTGTCTAAATCCTTGCTTCATGCCTCCTGACAATAATCCTTAGCGGTGTTTATTCTGACAGGTTCTCCGTACTCCCCTTAAGCTGGGGCATAGGCTCGCTAAAAGGCTAAGCTTAGGTCCTGGGAAACTGGGTCTGCAAGGTGCTGATCTGCTCCCTGTCTCCCTTCTGTGTTCCCGAGGGAATGAAGAGCCGGTTGGAGTGAATCATCAGGCGGCGTTGCGCACCGCAGCAATGGAGTCTGCTTTCCCGGGACGGGCTGCTGGGGCCGGTGGAGGCTCGGTCTCCCGCACCCGCAGGGACTGGAGGAGGAGGCAGTGCTCCGTCTCCTACGGCCATCTGCATTGGGAAGCCGTGCCACCTGCCTCGCTACAAGAAGTGACGAAACTCAGGGAAAATGAGAAGGAGCTTCGGGAACAAGTGCTGGTTCTGAGCTGCACTCCGCTACCGCTGTTGCAGGTCTGCTCGCTGCAGCGGGCGTCCAGCCCCCGCGCTGCAAGGACATTGCTCCTGGGGTCCAGAAGGGACATGATTCCTATCCCCCAGCTTCAAACTTCTCCTGCAAACATTGCATCTGTGGAGATTTATCTGTAACTACCATAGGGGGGAGCTGCACTAAATTATCTTGTCTTGCCTTTCTCTTCACCTGCTCTCACCTCACATTGGTATTTCCAGGGTCTGAGCTGTGCGAAGCGGCGATAGATGTCAGCTGTGTGTCTCTGAATAAGTTATGTCCCTCCCACTGGACTTATGGCCAAACCCTGTCTGTGAAGCACAAAGCGGGACGGAGCAAGATATGTTCCTCGGCATTCCAGGTATCCGCCCCTAAACTGTAAAACTTCCCCAGGAGATGTAAGATTATAGAGGCCTAACTATCGCTGCAGGAAAACTTCTTAAAACACTTAATGCAAAAGCCTCCACGTTGTCTTTGCAAGCATATTCCTGGAGTAAGAGACTGGAAGAAACCAAAGTCATTTATCAAAATGAGTAAGCAAAGGGCACGCTTGCAGGGGATGGCACTGCTGGTTTACGCGCCCTGTGGTAATTCTGCCTAATCCTACTGAGTTTTTAATGCATATACATATATATATTTACTGGTATGCATATCTGTCATAGCTAAAATCTATTGTATCCTCAGCTGACAAGCTGTGCGTGGCAGATTGCAGCAGGGCTTGGGGAAAGAAATTCATGACCCAGACCGAGAACAGAGCGTAGAACTTCCCTCTGGAGCCCGTCAGCCAAAATAGCAATTGCACCTCCTCCCAGATGGTACCCAACCGGGCTGGGGCCCCTCTCCCCTCCTTTAGCCCCTGCCAGGGGCAGCTGAAGATGCAGCAGAGAGGATGAGGAGGAGGAGTTTGTTTCTTTTGGGTGCAAATACAGGATGAAAATTAGGCGAAGGAGCTCCGGGGTCGTGCCAGCCCCACGGTGAGGTCGTGCCACAGGATGGAGAGGGGTGAGCGGACGGGGCCCGCCATCTTGCTGCAGAGGGGGAGACATGCCCCTATGCACCTGAGGGAGGGTGGGGGGCTCTGCAGACCCCGCAAATGGCAGCCTCTCACCTGGGTCTGGGCTGCAGGGGCTTATTCCTCAGCTGCCACCGAGCAGCAATGGCTGAAACTGTAGCTGGTAGCACGGCAGAAAGTCTCCATCGGTGCAGCAGGCACCGGGCTCCCCGCGAGGCCTGCCTGTCCCCCTCGCTGCCCCGGGACCCCTGGGCGGGCAGGGCAGGGGGCACAGCCCCATCTCCCAGCTTTGCCTCTGCAGGGGTTACCTGGGGAGCAGCTGTGCCCCTCCCCGCCCAGGCTCCATGGGGTGGTGGGGGTCCCCCAGATCCCCCCCCCGCCGGCAGCCAGCAGCCCTGGGTTGGCCGCTCCTTCTCTAGACCTGCCTCTGCAGAGGTGTTTGCAGCCATTGGCACGGGCGCTGCGGAGCCGGTTGCCTGGCAGCAGGAAGGCGTCCTCTTCCCCATGACAAACATCATCTCCATCGACCCAGACCACCTCCCGCTTCAAGTGTCTGCCCGAGCTGGAGAGCCCAGCTTGGGGAAAAAAATGCGGCTTGCTGAAACGAGCCCAGCAAGCCCTATTTCATCCCTTGGGCGACGCAGGGACCCTCGCATCAGGCAGCTGCCCCACAGGTGAATTCATCCGGCACCGTAAGCAAAATGCCCTTGTGCTCCGCAATTCAGCCCAGATTAGCATTAAGAGAACAAGCCCCCTTAAAGAAACACATGCTAATTAGCGTGCACGAATATTTAGCTTTCTGCAAAACTACCAGAGGAAAAGTAATTGCGAAGCTGAGCCCAAGCTCTGCCTTCTTGCATCTGGGTCTTCAGTTCCTGCTGAAAACACGCTAATGTGTTTGATGTGCCGAAAGAAGGCAAAGCGTCGTATCTGAGAGCACAGAGCTGCTCCGGGTCTCTCTGGCTTATAAAGCGTGTGCGGCGTGTTTATCTGCTCCCAGCCTGGCACTCAGCCTCCGAGCGTGCCGCCGCAGCCAGCCCCTCTGCTGTAGTAACTCTGATGCTTAATATCGCAGCCATCACGGGATTACGAATTCGAGAGACATAAAAATTACCAACTTCAGAGACACCCATCTTTCTTAAAAGAAAGAGACCCGTTATGAGTCAGGCACATTCCCTGCCAGCAGGCGACTGAAGAGAGCTGTCTTCTGCAGAGGGGCGGAGGACAGGAGGACGCCTGAGGAGTGCAGCAAGGGTGAGGCCGCAGGCTGGGAAGGGAAGGGGAAGACTTGGCTGCATGCAACCACAGAGTAGTTGTGGTTGGTGTGACACGGTGCCAGCACTGTGCAGGGAGCACGTGGGAGAAGGAGCTTGTTGGATTCTCTGCCCTGGAGACTGTGGCATACTGCAGGGGTGTGGATTTGGGCTGCTCAGGCTCTGGGAGAAGCTGGGTTTGGTGGAAGTGTGAAGGTGCCCAGCGGTGCTGAGCTCCACACCGCCACAGCTGACGGCTGTGTTGCGAGGTAGGGTGGGTATCTCTATGTCGGGGTGCAGTTGCTTGTAGAGACATAGAATTATGAGACCCTCTCTTCCTGTCTGCAGGAAGGCTGAAATCAGTGTGGCCTATCAGTTGTTTTCTCAATCTACTTTGGAACAGAAGATTTCATAGAATCATAGAATGGTTTGGGTTGGAAACGACCTTAAAGATCACCTAGTTCCAACCCCCTGCCATGGGCAGGGACACCTCCCACTAGACCAGGCTGCTCAAAGCCCCATCCAGCCTGGCCTTGAACACTTCCAGGGATGGGGCATCCACAGCTTCCCTGGGCAACCTGTTCCAGTGCCTCACCACCCCCACAGTAAAGAATTTCTTAATATCTAATCTAAATCTCCCTTTTCAGTATAAAACCATTACCCTTTGTCTTATCGTTACACTCCCTGATAAAGCTCCCTCCCCATCTTTCCATAGGCCCCCTTTAGGTACTGGAAGGCTGCTATAAGGTCTCCCCTGAGCTTTCTCTTCTCCAGGCTGAACAATCCCAATTCTCTCAGCCTGTCTTCCTAGGAGAGGTGTTCCAGCCCTCTGATCATCTTCGTGGCCCTCCTCTGGACCTGCTCCAACAGGTCCATGTCCTTCTTGTGCTGAAGGAGGCTCAAGCCACATGAAAGCAGGCACACCAGGTGCAGAGGCAGCTCTCTTCTGACTGTGACTGCTTGATGCGACGTGGGAATAAGCATCATGCCATCGAGGAGCTGCAGCTCCATCCTCTGCAACACTCAGCATCAGCCCTCCCCAACCAGGGCAGTGGCGATATCTCAAGGCAGCCAAAGCCGGGGCAAAAGGAGCTGGGGAGAGACTGGCCACAGTGGATCGTGGCAGCTTGTCTGTTTTCAGGTGAAGAAGGAAATCTCTGGTGGGCGCTGCAGGAGAGGAGCTATGGCGCAGTGGGCAGGGGTATAGCTGTTGAGGTAGGAAGGAGGGTGGGGAGGAAGGGCTGCTATTTAATTGCCAGCCCTAGTTCTATCAGCAAATACGAGGATGAGCTGTCACTGGTGTGGAAGGTAGCAGATGGCCTAATTGTGAGATTCTGCCTTGCAAGAGCAAAACGATATACTGTTTTTAACATCTTTGCCTAGAGCTGGGTGCTAGCTAGTATCTTCAGATACTACCAAGATATACTGTACAGAGGCACTTTGTGCCAGAAATGTGCTCTAGTGATAATCAGGAGAAAACTATGCTTGAAGTGACATTTAAAAAATAATTATTATGGCCCATTGCTGTTAGTCACACATCCCAAAAGCTGATCTGGCTAACAGAGCTTTCCAAAGCGTCTTCTGCTCGACGTATCACCTGGAAATCTCACCATCGTTGTGTCACCGTGTCTCGCCTTGTAACCACCAGGACACTGTCTATGTGCACACACCATTTTTCCCCCCCCCTCTTCTTGGGGGAAAATAATTCTCTCTGTCTTCTGATTTTTCTCATGCTACTTCAGCTGGTTTCGGGCTGATTCTCGTCTCAGCCATTTGCTGGAGAGCACGGGCCTTGCTTTCCCAGAGACAACTATGAAGCATCTCCATCAACTCATTCCTCCTTGTGCAAAGCCCCAGGCACCACCACCACCACTGTGAATGTCCAAGGTGCCCCATAACAGCTCGACGCTCCACAGAACACCAAGCCTGTAGGCAGAGAAAACCTGCACCACGCTAATATGAGGTGTTGAAACTTTATATTGAAGGTGCAGGGTCATTAGTGGTGAGTCGTTATGGCAGGTGCATTTTGTCAGCTCCAGCTCTGATCTGACAACAGGGGAGATGGCAGCACCTCTCTCAGCTGGGTCAGGATTTCAGAGAAAACTCTGGTAAGGACTTAGTGGGAGAGAAAATTTTGACTAACCTGTAAATCTGCTTATTATTACTTATCAGTAAGTGCAAAAGCCAGGGCAATGATCAGCTTGAGCTGGAATCAAGTGAATGCTCTGTTTGAGGATAACAGCTCTTCTCTTGTTGATTTCTTTTTTTGCAGGCCACTGGATATATTTTTAAGCACTTTTGCCTGCTGAATATAACGTGCTCTCTCTTCTTCTTAGTCCTTTAAACTTCATCATGTTTCTTGGGGTGTTTTGGTATTAAAAGGGCTTTAATGAGTTATCTGTAAGCTTTGTCTCCTAAAGTATTAGGATGCATTAAATCTTCTTTAAAATCTACCTTTCCCTTACCTCCCATCTCCAAAAGACTCTTATCCGTGCAGTAAATATTTATGCTGCAGCAGTCTGTCCTCCTTCACCTCTTCTTACCTTCTTCCCCCGAGTTTGCTCAGAAGTCTCCTGCTGAAATTCCCCCAGCTGTGACACACCAGCCCATCTCCCTCAAATCCCACTGATTTCATGTCTCTCTCAGCCTCCAATTAAATCTCCCCATCTTCCCCTTCAAGACCTTGCCTTTGATCTCATTCCTCCCACTCCTCCTCCTGCCTGTGCTCCCCCAGTCTTCCCTCCTTTCTGCTTATTTTATCTGGTTCTTGGATGGTTCAATCTTGCTTTTTTTCTTCACACTCCTCTGACACCTCAATCCATCCCCATTTTCTATTAGCCAAACGTTTTCCCTCTTCTTCTGTCAACTCTGCCTTAAATCCCTATCTTTTTCTTCCTTGCTAGCACTAACAGCCCACACACGCTCATGCAGAGTCACCTGAGCTGTTGTCCCATGTGGTTTTCCTGGAGTGCATGTTCTTCGCACCAGGAGTTTGTGGTTCTCCCACAGCGCGCACCCCACAGATACAAACACACAAGGCTCTTTTGAAGAGCAGCAGTCGCTGGTAAGTAACCGTTCGTTATTAATCCTCTTGCTTATACAATACATGGAAAAAACCCTAAACTTTCTCTAGCTGGGTAATAAGAGGAATCTTTTATATGTTGACGTGAAGGCACAGTTTGGATGCTCTAGCTAGGCAAACGCACAAAAATGCACGTTATTTAAACTTATAGCGTTTAAACTTCCTATAGGCAGCAAAGCCATTCGAGCAATGTAAATATGCAGCGGGCTTTTAGAAGAGGGTTTGGGTCTCGCATCTCTGTATTGCCCTGCGCTACCACATCATCGCTGGCTGCGTTCAAGTTGCCTTGAACATCTTTACATTCCTGCACATGACAAACAATAGGGACTAGCTCCCATCCAGCAGAGGAAATATAGCAGCAAGTGTCTCACATCCATTTCTCAACTGTCATCAAATAGCTTTTATTCACGGCATAGCACAAGTGTCAGCCAACTGGCAAAGGCAGCCTATATTAAAAATGTTGGGGATTATTCATGTCAACAGACACAAGGGAGCTTTTCTCAGGCAGTGGATCTGCGCTAGTGGTGGTATGAAAATGCAGCAGGTTCTCTAGAGTAATCTCAAATCTGAATAACTTCAGAAGGAGGCCAACGGCTGACTGTCACTTGCAAGCACAATTAAAAAAAATTCATCTAGCACAATTAGACAAGAGCTTGGATAGGTGAGAGGTTTAATTGTGCAGACAGGTAGAAAAGCTATAGCGTAAGGATGTTACGTAGAAAGACTAAGACGGTATTTTTTTGGAAAATGCTCAGATTGAAGACGGTCTGCAGGTTGTGAGCTGGCGGTGGCTTCTCAAGTTCGCGTCTGGTTACATAATTAGCTGATAGGTCCTTGGCCTGTTTGATTGCAGGCGTTTACTGCACTCTTTGGAATATGATTTCCATTGGCCACGTGATCCACCTTTTATGGAGAAGGTGTGATTTAGAAATGGATAATTCTTCCTCCTTTTAAAAGATTTCAAAAAAACATAAATAATTCCCCATTTAACTGAAAATACCTGTTATTAAACTTGTGAGAACATTAACAGGAAAAAAAAATAAGGTGGACACAAACAATAAAATTGCATATCTTAAAAACAACAGGCAAAGGTGGGAAATGATGGATGTTTCAGATGTCTCAGGTTAACTGTTAAGGGCAATTCCTGACTGGTTATTTTTTTCCCACTGTGTTAGCAGAAGTCTATTACATTGTGTCATCTTGCATTTTTTAATTGTTGCTCTTAAAACATATGGCCTGCTTCTTTTCCCTCTCAATTATTTTCGACTAGTTTAATTCTCGGAACTTGGTGATGTTATGCGGATATAAAATCAGGAGCAATTTAAATGGAAAATAAAAAAATAAGGCCCATGCAAGTTATCATGAAAAAGGTGACCTGATCTGCTCTGACACAGATCTATGTTCCACTTATGCTCTGGAAAACTTTGGGTGCTATATTTTCATCAAAACCTAATTTCTGTGCAAATGTGTGATGCAGAAGAAACCCAACCGGAAAAACCCTGGGATGTATCCTATGGCATCTCCATGACAACATATAGATGCACATTGTGCTATATACATCGTTATCGGGTGACTAACCGCTACTAGGTTTTTCCCACATCGAGCTGCAAGGCAGACCGGCCAACAGGGCAGCTGGCTGCAGAGGGTGTGGATGGGATTTAAACGTGGAAACCACAGTTTGTGATTCACGCAGGGTAAACCGGAGGGAAATGGAGCAGCCTTAAAGAAGAGGCAAGCCCTGCGCTACGGCTTCCCTTGCTGGGGTTGCTCGGTCCAGTAAAGGAACAGGCACTGGCAGGTCTCCAACAAGTCTGAAAAGTCACGTGGAGGACCTTTGCAGGGTTCTCAAAGTCTTCCTGAAAGGCCGTTAGTGCAACTTACCAGCAGAGCGAGATAAGAACAGAAGGTAATTTGGGTTAATGAGTTATCCTGGGAGGTTGGTGGTTTTTTTTTTTGTTCCCCGCACATGCAGAAGGAAAGGGAGAGCAATCCTGTCCTCTCTCCCTGGTGGAGAACTCTCAACTCTGTGGCAACAGGTTCACTCTCTGCTCCCCGGCAGGGCGCAGGAGGGAGGCCAGGCTAGGGGCACATGCAGCAAGGCTTTTCCCAATTGGATGATCCATTCCTCACAGGCAAAGGGTTAGACTAGGACCAAGAAAAGGAACCTGCCACTCCCCCTGTGTGTGTGTGTGTGTGGGGGGGTTATCTCCCATTTTGTAGTCCCCAGTGTTTATTGCGCTGGATTTAATTGCTCCGTAAGTTTCACGTTAAAACAAACAATAAATGTTGCTGTGTCATTTACTTGCTTCCTGGGCCAGTTCAGGAGTGGGACCTTGGGTCGATGAGTGGTCCCGTGGGGTCAGGAACCTGGCTCCTTCCCTGGGGCTGCTCTGCAGAGGGACTGGCCCCGTACAGCTCCAAATGCCATGCCGGGTTTGCCTTCGGCACTGGTGTCGTAGCTCCCAGCTGCGTCCTGGGGTTTGAGAAGTGTGGTAAGGATGCTCCAGCTGGGATAGCTGAACAGGGTAGATTCATCCCTGCCCACGGCAGGGGGGTTGGAACCAGATGATCTTCAAGGTCCCTTCCAACCTAAACCATTCTATGGATTTCTTCCTAACCTGTCCTTTCCTGGGTCCTTCCCCCAGCGCCGGTGTGGTTTACACCGCTTCATTGAAGGATGAGCACCTCGCCTTCCCGGCGGCGGCCGGGCGCACGCGGCCGTTCCTGCAAAGCAGCTGAAGTGCTGTAATTTCATACTCCAGCTGACGGTGCAGGAACTTGTTCCTCTGCCTGTCCCCGAGCGTAGACATGGTCCTGGCTGCCGCAGGCGCTGTCAGTGCAGTCGGTGGGGCTGAATTAGCGTTTAGGAAATGTTCCTACTGTATACAAGAGTGGTGTGTGTAACCGCCCCAGTGCAGCAAGGTTGGCCTTTTTGTAACTGTTTCTTGCTTCTGGACTGGGATTGGGAAGTCTTCCTCTGCACTTCTACACCCGTCTATGTGAGGCACCTTGGGCAAGTTACCTCCACTCTCTGCTGCTCAGCTTTCCTTTCTGAGAAATGGCGATAACAATATTGACCTTCTTGGTAGAGCACTTTCTCTTTTTTTTTTTTTTTTTTTTTTTTTTTTTTTTTTTTTTTTATGACACATGCTGCATAAAAGCTGATTGTTAGGTTTTGTTGGGCTATAAAAAGTCCTCGGCCTGGCAGTGGGGCACGGTATGTTATCAGCCATAAAAAAAACTCCTACATTGATCTTTAGCATTTAGGTATAGACCTTTGTTCTGCCTAGTTACTTATAATCTTTGGAGTGCTGTGGCTTGGGTTTTTCTGTTGTTTGGATTTTGCTCTTTTTTTCTTTTTTTTTTTTTTCCCCCCCTGCCCTCTGTGTGTCAATGTGTTGTGTACATATAGTTGATTTTTCCTTCTGTTAGGGCCAAAGATCACTTGGTTTAGCTCAATGTACAGATGTCGGTTGGCATCAGCTGAGTGACTAGCCTGTGATCTGCCATTCAGCACATTTCCTCTGAAATATAAGTGAAAATAGTTTGCCAACAGACAAGAAATGGAGTAAGAAACCACTGAACCAGAAAAGACAAAAAGAAAGACTATGATCCCCAAGAAATATATGCCTTTCCTTCAGCATACACTCTATGAACGTTTTATGCTGACAGACGGAGCTTGTCCATATACTGCAGGTAACCTTCTCCTTTACCATAATAACGCATATTGCTCTCTATGTAGCCTCTAAAGAAGAAAATAAATTTCCTTTTTGTCCACAGGGCAACCAAAAGCTTTGTCTCCAGCCTGGTGAGCATGGTGCAAGGGTGGTAGCATTGAGGAGTGCCCAAGTTCATGGCAGATGACATCTGGGCATGATGGAGCCCAGGAGAGTCTTCAGTAGGTTCCCATTTAACAGCATTTGCACTGTAGTGTCTAGCTATGCACGTCAGGAAGATGGAGACGGGCAAAAAGCCATCACAGATAATACTAGTTTGAAGTCAAATAATAGCAGGAGCAGCAAAGTCAACCCCTAAAGTGTTCCCCACGGCCTCATACCTCTTGTTCTGAAAAGCAGTGACTGGAAATGACAGTGGGGTGTACAAAGTGTGGGCAGCCCCTGGTGCTGGGCTGGATGATACTGGAGCCCCAGCTCTCCTGCCAAGGTCTCAGGAAGCAGCAGGAGTGGTGGGACAACATTTATAACGATAGTGATTGAGTTTAGGGTGTTTCTGAAAGGATTCAGTATATCCTGCAGGCTCGGGCTGATGTTCCTGACAGATGCCAACCATTCAGGTGAGAACAGAATAATTAACCGTTCTTTCGCTTGCAGGTAACTGAGACAATTGGAGCTGGGCAGGTTCTCCGTAAGGCTCTTCAGGAGTCTCAGCTGCGCAGCAGGATGGTTTGGCTAGGGGCTAACCTACCCATTAAGGTAGAGATAACTTGATTGCAGCAATTTCCTTGTGGGGCAGAAGAGAGACAGAAAAGAGCCAAGAAGGCCCAGGTGTAGCTGGAGGAGCCCCCACCAGCATGACCCCAAACAAAAGCCGAGGGAGGGATTTTTGGACACAGTGCTTTCAAGCAAAAAATGCTTGAAATTGCAAAAAAACCTCCTGTTTCTTGCTTGGCCTTTGGTTTAAAAGTTCAAGGACAAAGGGCTTTGTGCTTTCAGTGTTAATCAAGGGCACTGATGTAAGGAGTTACCCAAGTCCATCAGCATTCTCGCCCCAATGGAACCAACCCAAAATAACTCTCATCCCAAATTGATTAGGGCTGTGTAACTGATATGGCTGAAAATAATAATGGTCTATACATTTCTTAAGAAAAAGTTCTTATTTTAAAGACTTTGGTAATAAATACATGCAAGAGTTGAGGGCAGCAGAGTTGGATAGGCTATTATTCTCCAATCAATCCAATTTTTAAGCCTTACTTAAAGAATGCTAATTTTAAATGAGATATTCTTCTGATCATTTCTACAATCGAGGGGATGTAAATTCACATTCGTAATGAACACCCTTTTTTTTCATATTTGATTGCAGCAAGCCAAATGATCCTATTTAATATGAAGGACAGAGCTAGTATCTATTTTTTGATAACTGCTTTGCATAGCATACTCCACACGGTTAAAATTTTTGGGGAACGGTTTTAGAAGACACACCTCTTTGGTAGGACAGCCCTGGTGGCTGGAACAGGCATCTCCTGCAGATAGAGCTAACAGTCACAAACTCCAGGCTTTTTGTATTTTGTTCTAATAATCTTTTACTGCACTGTTCTAACTTCAAGCATCACCTGTTCGGACTTCAAAGAATAAGCTGTGCTTATTTTACCTGTCTCCTCTTTTTAGCTTTCACTTCATCCTCTTGTCAGAACTGGCAGGTCTTATTCCAGTTCCCACCCTTCCTGTCCAGTTGTACCTGCTGCAGCCTGAAAACAACCTTCTTCAGCCTCACAAGGTACATTTGATTGGCTTCCCATCCTCAAGGTGATGAGTTTAAAACCCCGCAGTCTTTGGAAAGTCAAATGAAAACTTTGGTTCTCAGGACTGTACATGTGAAAATCCTGGGAAAAGAGTTTTGGAGGGCTTTGGATCAATGCAATTCAGTGTGATAAAAATCCTTAGAATAATTTAGCTTTTATATGGTAATTATAAGGGACTGAGAGTCAATGAGAACATATAAGAAATGCTATTTGTTTCTACGTGTAGTATGAATAATCATCATTATCAACATCACAGAATAGGGAAGAAGACAAAAGGCAGATATTGTAGATATGTTGGTGATAAGGGGCCATTCATAACAGGAATATTTTTATTTGTTCCACATGGTAATAGGCAAATTTTTCAGTTGAGCAGAGTTCTAGGTCATACACAGTTTTCTTAAGATTTATAAAGAGATCAAGAATCATATTTGCTGAAAAGCAGCAAAGTTGAGGGCAGTGCAGATGAGAAGCAACTCTGGCCCCAGTGACGTCGTCAGGCACCCCGAGCTGAAAGCTACAGCTAGCCAGCTGCCACGGGGAATTACAGGGCAACTGTCTACCTGCTACCCTCAGCCACTGCAGTGCTTTATCATTAATTATTATTATTCAGATACTATGCTGCCTGCAGTTCATAGATACTGAAAGAATTTTAAGAGGGACGTAGTCAGAATGGGATTGGGAGCCAAATGTTTCACCTCTAACAGAGACTTGCTGCCTGGCTTCAGACACAATATCCACTCTCCCTTCGTTCTCCCTGTAAACGAGGCCTGGGATTTGCATCTGGTGGGATGCTGTGAGGCTAATTTTTTTTCTTGTATGCATAAACTGCTTCGAAGGTGGAAAGGTCCAAGTCTTATTTCACAACAGCCTTGCAACTATAGCACAAACGGAGCAGACCCTCTCTCTCCTCGGAAAGGGACAAACAGCTTGGAACTCGGCGAGTACTCTAGCCAGCTAGAACAAATACAATTTTGCAGTCCATTGATTTCCATTTACAATGCCAAGTTTTATTTGATTTATTTTTTTAATATCTACGTGCCACAACCCCGACTTCTTCCCCCCCGGTTTTAAATGAAGTGTCATTGGCGCATGGTCCTCATTAGCCTAGAGATATTTTGGGTAATTTAAGACAAGGGATCATCAGACAAACAAAACAGGGCCATTTAGGACAGTGTTGATGATGCAGCCCAAAATTGTTTTCTCTTTATGCAAGAGAGTTTAGGATTTCTGAGCATATTGGGCTACGGTATAGCTGTATGGGCTACGTAGCGGGGGTCTCACACACATGTAGCTAGGGCCAGAGTTAAATGTCTGGATCCTAGGTGTTGTTTAATGGCTCTTAACAAATAACGGCAGCAAACGCATGAATGTTATGTGGGATAAATTCTGCCCTCTGGCATGACTCTCCCTGCACTCCCCTAGCACTATGTGGTGCCCAGCACAATACTGCAAGGCATCAAGCCAGAATCCTCCTGGTGAAAGGCTGATGCTAGGAGCAGATCCTGCTGTGGGGGCCTCTCCATGGAGCCTGTGTTTGGGCTGTTTCACTGTGCCAGACATGCACCCTCCAACTGCACTCTTCCAGCTTCCCCTCCCTCGATGTATGGGTCGCTGTCACCGACTGTGACCATGATTAAATAGTGCCTGCCACTACCGAATGAGCGGAGGAGGCTGAGGCAGATCGGTACAGGTCCTCTTGTCTCGCCTGGAGAAAGTGGGCTATTGCTTCTGCCTTGCCACTGGGAGAGGTGGGGATGGCTGGGGATGGAGGAGGACGAGAGAGGAGCCATGCACTGATACCCTCTAAACTGCTGGAAGAAGTAAAGTTGTTGCTGATAATAGAAAGCACGCACAATACCTAGGGATTGCAAAGAGAATTTGACCTATCTGTGATTAAATATGGGGAAACTTGCACCGTCATTGCTCACACCGACTGGCGCTTCTGGGTAAATGGAAGATGGGGCTGTCAGGCTGTCAGCTCCTACGAGCCCTAACTTCCCCCTGAAAGGGAGATGGCCATTTTCCCAACAATGGCCCCAGCTCTTTCAGTTACAGCCAGTCAAATCCAATGACATCAAATATTAATCTGGCACACAACTTGGGCTGTCCGAGTACGTTTTATAACCAACAGCATATCAAATCCTTTGGACCTGATGACAATCGCTCCTTTGTTGTCACATCATTCAGTCACTTTAACCCAGATTCTCAGTCAATTCAAAGGAGAGAAAACGGTGCTGCAGAGAACTGACTACAGCAACAGTACTTAAAAAAAAAATATAAAAATAAATGAACAGAAGGCAGGCAGGGCTGAAACTCACCACAAAAGATCCCACCATAAAATCAAAAGAACGCACAAGGAGCCTTAGGTGACCTCGCAGCATGAGGCTCCGTTGCTGTTTTGCGTACGGTTTCTCTGCAGGGACAAACCTCGGATCATTCCAACCCCAGTCTTTGGGCTCGCAGTTAGTTCAGAGGCTCAGGCCTGATCTGTTTGCATAACAACATTTATATTTCTTTTACAACAGAATTTCTGTCTGTAGGACAGAATTTTCTAGCACTATGAAAGCAGATGGAGTTCGGAAATCAGATTTCCTGGGTGGAGCGTGAAAAGGCAGGTCCGAAGCACCAGTCTCTTCCAGTTGTTGATGCCCGACCACAGCCCCCCGTGATGCGGCAGGCAGATGCCAGAGGGACTTCAGAGGGACCCTGTGCCAGCCAGCTCCTGCCTACGTTTCCTCTAGCATCCATAACTGGCACGGTGCTTTGATCCACCTCTGATTTTGCCCACGGAACGTGCAAGGAAAAAAACAACTCTTAAGACGGTTAGCAGAGGGCTGAGTGTACAAGCATAGCATGTTAACGAAACCACTCCAATTAGCTGGGGGGGGAAAAAATGATAAAAATGAGAAGAATTTTGCTCTTCTCTGTGCAAGACTAGAGCCAGCGACGGAAAATTATAACTTGACCCTGAATTATTCAAAGGAAGCAAAGAAATAAAATATAGGCTAAAGAAGAGTTTGTCCTAATAACTCGTACCAAAAGACAAAGCACATTAATGTATGAGGACTGGAAGATTCAGAGAAACAGCTGGAAGGAAATTGCATGCCTATAGTCTTGGAGGGAAATGTAGGAACTCACTTAATTTAGTAGTACGTGTAGCATACCTCAAAAAAGGGAAATTTTCTATGCTGTATTGGCACCACTCCTGACCTTATCGTGTGCAGAATAGATGGCCCAAGGAACAGGTAAGGAATAAAAAGAGGCTTTTTAAATGGTCAGAGAGATTCTGTCATGGAGTTTTTTTCAGAAGGTGTTTCTGAGTGGGAGAAAGGGTCGGAAACCCAGCATGATGGTTCTCATTTTCAGAGTCACCTATTAAATGATGCTTAGAGGCATAAGCTTCCCCAGCTATGGAAAATAGAGTACTTGGTGTTTCCTTTGAGATCAACACGTGTGCTTTTGGGTGTCTTCCCAATCCTTGGAAACCTGGTAAGGACCTTTGATATTTCCAAAGTTAGGTATTGAGTCTAAGCTGTTTATTTTTAAGAACAATAAGGCAGCAAATAAAGAAAAATATAGCCCCAAACATGTTGTTTAAGGATGTGTCAGAGAACTCGTGATGTCATGCGAGAAGCTACCTCTGTGGCAATGGAGTGCAAAACCCAAATGCATTGCTAAAGCTTAAAAGTAATTAATGTCTGTAGGGCTTGATAATCTTGCGTCTGTTCTAGCAAGTGTTCGAACACACACACACAGAAACGCACGTAAGTGCATGGGCCGTCTTAGCGGCTGGTTCCCTTTGGGGCAGCTTCAGCTGCAAGAACAAAGGCAAACTAAGCCCGGGGATGGGAAGACCCTCTCAATCCTGGGTATTTTCATTACAGGATTTTGCAGCATAGTAATCGATGCGGCAGTTATCCTGCAAATGGTGAGCTCTGGTCTAGTGCTGTCAGTCTCACACCCACTGTTCGTGAACACCTACATTCCCTTTAAAAATAAAATCGTAAGAGCTCTGAATACAAATGTGCAAAAGTTTTACTATTTAAAGGGCTCTTCTGGAGAAACTATGTCAAATACGTAGCTCTTTCTAAAATGCCGGTGGCCCCCAGGATTACCCGTTCTGCAGCCGCTGCTTTCTGCGGCCAGATGGTAGATGGATGCAGGTGCCGTCCCGCGCAGGGTCACCCCTTCTCCCAACCGCTCGCCTCTGGCCACGCTCCGCTTCCCTGCTGCTTAGGCAAAAGCATTTCCCAAAGTTGGGAAAGGACTGTAAATGGCATGGATTTCCAGCTGGCAACCTCAGCGGTTGCCCTGAGTGATTAAAGACAGTTTTAGTGCGCATTTGCGCAGTTCTCAGCCTCCTGAAGAAGTGAGGTGCCTTCCAGTTAGGCATTAGTGGAATTTAAGGGGGAAAGTAGGGTGGTTGAACCGGAATGAAGGCATCAACACCTGATATCCCCTTTGCCAGGTAAGCTGATAGCATGAATGGGGTATTCATCCAGTCGCAAGGCATTAAATATTTCTGCTCTGACGTAGGGCAGCTCCAAGCTACTGTCAGCAGAACCATTAGCTGCTCACATCGAGACATTAAGCCAAATCCTGGCTCCAGTGAGGTCAGTCATACAACTGAAATTGATTTCAGCGGCAATGGAAATCAGTCTCCTAGACAGTGGTCAAGAGGGCGGAGTTGGATGGCAGTTTGCTGTCGCCTAACAGTGCAACTTCAAGTTAAATTCACTCGAGCTTTGGGACACATTGAAATCCTGTGTGCAAGTATGCACAGAGCACCGAGGCATGGCAGTCATGGCACTCACAGACCTGGTATTGGCAGCTACTGAAAGTGATTTCCAAACTTTCCTGCAAATACAGGTGATTATTTTAGGAACTGAGGGACATGGACATCCTGGCTCCCAGCTGTGTATGACTGCCAGTGTCTTGTCTACCTCACATTGCTTAGCGCTGATATTCTGTTCATTTAGTTACTCAACCAGACAGAACTATTAAATAGTGTTTCAGAATTCTTTATTGCAATATATGCTTTCCAGTAATTACCTCGCTCATTCTCTCATACTAGTGGGGGAAAAAAACCCTCCCCTGGGTATTTCCTGCCTGTAAGACTACACACCTCTTAGAAATGAATTTTGTTCTTTAGCCCTTTTTTGTTTCCAGTTGCATTTAGATGGGTCTCAAGAAGATGTGCAAATCTTTGTGAGTGCTCTGCAACGTACATTTACATTTCCCCCTTGCGTTTAAGGAAATGCACACGGACTATATTTTTTTATTTCCTATTTGCTTTTTATTTCTCTGTAATTTCCTGTTGTGACCACTTTTTAAACACTTTATTCTCAGGCTCCCTCCATTCTGCACTCATATGAAATAAGTTACATTTTGTTCTATCCTGGACCTACATTTTGCATTCATCGTTAAAGTGAATGGTTTCCTCCTAGATTGCATAAGAAAACCTACAATTCGGAGTCATGTCTGCTCTCCTGTGGTAATTCAAGTCTTAGATGTATTATAATCGCTAGGAGTAAATACGGTATCCATTTTTAGAGACTGATCCAATCTGCTTGTATTTCCTGATCTTCCTTCTCATTCCTTTGTTATGATATGTTTTCTGCCTCTTAATTGTTTCCATATGAAATGCCCTCAGTCAAAGCGGCTGCAATGAATAATGTCCATTGCAAAATGTCAGCATTTTGGTCACAGCAGATCAGCACGAGCCGGATACTCCCTGCGTACAGTAGCACTCCTTAAGGACAAGTAATAAGTTCTGCAGTCTTGTTAAGTGAAAAACAGTAAAGACCAAACATCGCAGACAAAAGGCAGCTTAGTAAATGTGATTTCTGCCCTTTTAGCCAATAATCTTGATCCCATTTTTTATTTCTGCACAGCCATAAAATTTTACTTTCCTTTCAGTATAGCTGAATAGTATTAGGAACTAACTTAGCTTCTCTCCCGTGGACTGTGTTTAAAAAGTCTTTTGTCAAATAACTTGGGGGGTCCCTTTTATGTTTTCAGTACTGAGGCTGCTTTATTGAAATATAAATCCAGGCCCCTTCATGGAGGCAGAAAGCTCTGCTGGTTCTGCTGCGTTTCCACGGCTCGGTACAGGGCTGGATGCGCTTAACTGAGAGGTGTGAAGGAGCATCCTGGAAGAGATGGAAGCTAAATATATTCTGCTACAAGATTTCTTCCATTCCTCTCTCCACCCCCAGATCCCAGAGACTACAATGGCTTATGCAGGGCTTTACATATGCAGCTAATGGTGGAGGGAGGAGAATTCCCACGGATAAAGAGCTTTAGCCCCAGTACCAGTACAGCACACAGCCTGAAATGGTGCTGGGGTGGGTTTTGAGGGAAAGCACTCCCATCATCGCTTCCAAAGAGAGATCCTACAGAATTATTTTTAGAAAAGGATTCCTGGCTATAAGGAGACCCTTCCCTGTAGCTTTGACATAGGCACCTGGACAAGCTCGAGAGGGGATGGGATTTCAGACCCCCACACCCTCTTCCTTAGTGTTTCCTTTTCCTTAGCTCTAAGGGGCTTCCCAGCTTGGGGAGTTTATTTTCTTTCAAGCCACCCTTTGACACCCAGCTATCCGTAGGCATCATGTGGCTTCCAAGTCTTCAGTGCCATGGCTAGTCCTCCCAAGGCCAGATGCCTGATGACACGCTTCCAATCTTTTACCAGAGCATCGCTTTCCTTGTGCTTAAGGAGCCCGACTCTTTAAAAGCACAATAGAGCAAACAAGAGTTTCCTCCCATTTGCCCCTGGTTTTATGCTTACGTAATTCCACTAATTTCATTTGCATGAGAACAGAAACAGATCCCTAGTCTCTTGGTAGAAATTATTTTAGAGGGCTGTGATCCAAACCAGAAGGCCAAGCAGGAGCCTACTTCGCATGCACAAACCACCACAACAGAAGTGACATGTAAAGCGGTTATTTTATTTCCACTCTACTTTTTTTTATGCACGTTGATGTACGTTGCACGTAGCGGGCTGGGGGCAGAGGAGAACAAGAGCTGAGCAGCCCTCTCCCTCTTCCACATGTGAAAAGTTGTCTACCTGACCAGTTTTATCCTCCAGGTACACAAAAGGAAATGAAACCATTAGGAGGAATACCTCAGAGCTGCAAACTCTGAGGGGAAGAAATTACTATTGCTTTGACAGGTTTGTAAGTGAATTACTTATTTATGTAGCTCAATAGATTTAATATTAATCACCGATGGAAGACACAAGTTAAACACACTTTGCAAACACACGCATTGCCTTCTCATTTACTCGAGAACGGCTCGAGTTAAAACTGCTGCTGGTATGGCCGCAGATAATCAAGGCGGGAGAGCTGAAATGAGGAAGAAATGAAAGCAAACCAAATTGCTTTTCAAAGTTTCAAATGAGTGTGCTGTTGGAAGTGCTATAAAAGATATCACAAAAGAGCCAGCTCAAAATTGTGGTTCGAGCTTATTTTTTTTTGCAAGCAATCATAAATTCTAACTTCAGCAGCTTTGTCCTCGTTGGGGGGCACCAGACAAGTGAAAAAAAGTTGACCTCATCATCATGTGAAGTTTCCTATTCCTGTCCTGAGTTGTCATTGGTAAAAGCAGGCAGCAAGAATTCCAGTTGTAAACAGTGATGTGCTGCCAATGTTTCAGCAAGGGTAGCCCACATTTTTTCCTCCCTGCAGCTGTAACGCAGCTTGTGCCTAAGGGGCTCGGTAGCTGCAGAGGAGAAGGCTGCAGACCAACCCTCCCTTCACGTGCTTCTCCGGTGAAACATAAACACCCTCTCTATGGTATAACTAGAGGGAGATGCCGTAATTTGGCAAATGGGCTTTGAGAGTCATAGGGTCTTGTTTCCGTGCAACTGCTCACAGAAATAAGAACAAGAAGCCCTTATCCTCTCTTGCACCCGCTCCAATGGCAGACCATAAAGACACGTCTGCAGGCGTTGCACCCTCCTGACTTGTTCTCAGAGCTCGTGTCCCTTGTCCAAACCATCCTCCTGGGAGAGAGGCAGGACATTTGCTTTTTGGGTGGCTGACCAAGGACCATGCGGGTGGCATTGCAGCCCTTCCAGTGAGAAGGTATTCCCAAAATGCGTGGTGAAACTCAGCGCACCCTGCCCACTGTGGGCTAGACCCTGGTGCGGAGCTGAAGGACCTGACGAAGCAGAATGATGAGTTCCCTTCCAACATGGCTGCCATAGGCGGCAGGGGTGTGCTTCCACATGCAGCTCCCACTCTTACTTGCAGGATGGCTCTCTCAAATTTCATTTTAAAAGCACGGAGATTAGTGACTGGCTGTCTCACTGCTTGCCTGACAGTTTTCCTGGGTGCAATTGAAAATGTCTCCAGAATGTATAATGGGAGTCAACCGAATTTTTAAAGCATTGTATGGACAATGTACCACAGGTTGAAAAACGCACTTGGTATCTGCTATCCCATGACTGAATCAGCCAAGGAGAAAAAAAGCTCTAGTTAAAGGAAACCAGAAAAAAAGAGCTTTGGAGCAAATTTCAGGGATAGTAACCTCCCTTTGAAATACATCTGTGCAGTCGTCGTCTTGGAGAACCTTGAAAAGGTTTGTATTTTTTTCCTACTTCATATCATTAAAAGTATCACGCTCTTTTTTTCCAAGGCGTAGTCAATATTATCATTTAAGCAACCAAAGGTTCTCTTCTAAACAATTGGAAAAAAAGTGCTTGTAAAACTGTGCAAATACCTGTTTCCAAAAATAACTAAAACTGCTGTGGTTTCAGGGACACAAATGATGCATTTTGAAAGAGGGCTAAATGTTTATTTACATGAGAGAGCATGCTAGCTCTGGTCTACTGAGACAATAATGGGCATTAAACCCTTACATCTTACAGTCCACTGAATAAAAAGTAGATTATATTTTAAAGAGAGATCTGTGATTTAGTGATCTACTACAGTTTTTAAGCAAAACAACTCACTTCTGATGCTTAGCAAAAGAATAACTATTTTGGTAACAATTTATTTCTTTTGATTTTAAAACTCTTTTAGGACTTATTGCCCTGATTTGAGGTTTTAATGAGCAGACTCGATAAATTAAAGCAAGAGCAAAAGCGAAAGTTTATTGTGCTCTATGGAAAAGTGTCAATCTAAAGGCGGATCGTCATTTCCTTCATTCGCTCTTCCCAGTGTGGCTCAGTCGATGTAGTGAGGCTTTAGAACGGTCTTACCCAGCCAGCGATGGATTTCCTCCAAGGCAGAGGATGCCTACAGAGGTAAGAAAGCTGCTCCGTGTCCCCACCTACCTCCATTGCCCAGCGAAGGAGCCGGCATGAGCAGTTAGAGGCAAAGAGATGCGGCCTGAGCAGAACAGGGTTGTGATACTTGACTGCTCGAGCAGCTAGCACTAATTTGAGCAGCCCAAAGGTCATGACTATTTATGCAGATAAAAGGTCAATGGCAAGCTGGCATGTGGCTGCGGGCTATCTTGGTACGCACTTCAGCCAGAGCACTGATACGGACTTCTGATTCACAGTTTGTCTTTCTGCATGAACTTTCAGGCCAAGCTTTGGCTGAAATAAAACATGTTGGGAAAAAAAATTCTCTGCCATGGGAGTTGACACAGTTAGGAGCCAGATGCAATTTTTGTGGCTCAGGCTCATCTGTAGCTAAATCAAACCTTTGAATCATTATTTATAAAAGACAGCCAAATTCTGAACTGTTTGCTCAGTATTTAGTCAGCCCTTATGTGGATAAACTCCTCTGTGCTTGAGTACAGATAGAGGAAAAAGTGAATAAGATGCTTGGGATGTGACCCGCTGAAAGGAAGCCTGCGAAACACCTACCCACTCCAACAGAGGTGGGGTTCTTCAGCTGCCAGTATGTGGACAAAAATCACTTTAAACGTGCAGGACCATAGAGCACAAGATTAAATGACGTGGTTTGACTTTCCAGAGCAGTTTCAGTCTAGGTGAAACAATGTCTATTTGGGTGAAAAAGGGAAGTAGGTATACTACATTTAGTCTAGTCAGATTCTATCCTATATTTCAAATTTTATAGTTGGTAAGTGCTTCATCCTTTGCTGTGATTAGAAAATGAAAACAGATTTTAAACTTCACTTCCAGCTCTTGTCTGTCTACCTGCACTAGTTTTAAACAAAATCCTTTTGTCTTCTGTTGCAAATCAGTCCCATATGCCCTGGTACCCAACAGGAATTGTGCAAAATATTTTGTGACATTTCATTTCCCCATCAAAAGGTAATGGGAAAGCACTGTTACATTGATTTGTTTTTCTTCACAGAGGTATTTCGCATTAGGCCCTAATTAAGGTTGCAGCAATAACCCTATTATAAGCACTGCTTTGCCTCCCCCAGTAATTTTTAATAGGAGGTAGCTATTATTCTGATATTTTTGTTGGCTAATAAAGAAAAAATATGTTAGGATGAAAAACTCCCATGTAGAAAGCTACCAAAGCTAACTGTCTTCAGACCTAGAAAAGCATGTTTTTCCTCTAGGTATCTCTTCCCATCAAAACAGAGAATTACCAAGTTCTTCCTTGACTACTGTCTTCCTAGATCTCCACACGAGGGGAAGTTTAAACAGTGGCTTCAGCATCATTTGCTTGGATGCATTTTGTCAAATTTATTAATTCCATTATACTCCTTCTTCACTCCATATTTTGCGGACTTGGCTTTGGGCAAACTGAAACCAACCCGTAACAAAGGTGTAGGCTGGCTGGTGAATAAGCACATTTTGTATGCATTTTCCCACTGAAAATGGCAAACTCTAGCCACTGCACATTTGCAAGTACTTTCTCAGTCATATCCACCAAACCAAAGAGAGTGTCCATTTGAGATGGAGGTTCGTTACCATGTCCACAGACACGCAGCAAGCAATTCATTGGTTTGCAACACACACACTGCAGCTCTAAGTGCGATGTCAGTAATATCCACGTTGCGGTTCCCATGGATGAAGGCATCTGGCCCACGTGTGGAAGTGCAGGTGACTTGAAGACTTCCTCTTTCTCTTACAGCTCATCAAAGAAAAGAAAAAGAAGCCTTTGCAGCATTTGAAGACATCTGAATACACTCTGCAATTTCCTGGACTTTATGCTACCTCTTGTCAAGTGTTACGTTATTATTTTCAGGCCTTGGAAAACAGGACTGCACTATAGATGATGACTGTGGGATTTCTGCTACCTTGGAGCAAATATGATTTTTATGCTTTCCCTCCTATTAAAGTACTTTAGAAAATGAAGCACACAAAAAGCAAGATCTTGCTCATTATTAGTGTTGAGAGCTATCTATCCTTGTACTTCAAGAACATGGTTTAGAACGGGGATCTGCTACTGCCTCTACCCAGGCAGCTTTCTCATTTTCCAGAATGATACGCTGGTGAGACGAACACATAGAGCTATGTTTTCCTCACAGGAGTCCAGAAATTGCTGCAGGTTTATGGACAATGTTCCATCAGAAATCCTCATAAAAGGGAAGCAGATGTTTATCTCTTAAAAAAAAAAACAAACCACAAAGAAAAGATTGTGAGTCCCACTGGCTTTCTACTCTTAATCCTAGTCTAGAGCCTGTGATTAGATCTCGCATCCTCCTCCAGCCTCTCTCAGTTTTATGTGAGTGCACCTATCTACTTTTTTTGGACTCTCCCGTCTTGTTTCATTTTAATGAACAGTCACAATGTAGTTAAAGGCTCGGCTTTAGGTCACCTGAATCAGCTTTACAACATCTAGCCTCGAGGAGGGGAGCCGTGTGATCCCCACAATAGAGCTCTGTATCCTTTAACTCATGGCTTCTTGAGTGGGTCTGAGGTTGGTGTTAAGCACCACACTGCTGGAGTTGCCTTGCTAACCATACCCGAGTTACTGAAATGCTAATTTGGATAAGCTTCCATCGCCTTCAGCATTAACACAGCAAAACTGAAGCGGTGGGAGGAATCCCCTGTCCCATTCCTATGGGAAGGAGCGCCATCCCAGTGGCTTGCAGGCACTACGCAGTTCAGGTTTGACTGCTTCGGGCATCAGGCACAAAGGACAGGGCAAGGCTTTCCAAACACCTAAGGAAAAAGCACAGCTATTCCCACAACCGTGTTTATGTTAGAGGCAGTCTCTTCCATCCAACACAGTCAACAAACGACTAATTCTTCCTAACCACGGCTGCCATCCAGGTGAGGCAAAGGTAGCTGGATGAACAGTTACCCCATTTCCTCCCAATTCTCAGCATTCTGGATTGTTTGATCAATAGCTGCCCTCTGGATACCAGAAACAGAGACGTCTCATTTATCACCCTAAAATTTTGCACACAGCAAAGTTTTTCCTTGCTGAGGGCTGAATGGGCCTTCCAAGTCCATCTGAGTGGCTAATTACTGTTTTACAGCCTAGTTTTATCCCCATGGCATTGGCTGCGCAATTTAAAGTTGGAACGGGGGATGAAGGCCTTTCTCAGGGTGGCAGGTTCTCTACTACAGACAAAGCTGAAAAAAAGGAGACCCCTTATGTAAAATCAGCTATAAATTATTTTCCTTCCCTATATAGTTGTTACTTAAATGTTACATTTCAACACTTGCTGTAAGTAGAGAACTTTTTTCTGCTTACCTGAGAAGTTAACTTATAAAATTCGCAATTAATTTCTAATTAGGTTGTTGAAATTATTACTATAACATACACAGAAATGACATAGCAAAACTTGAGGAGGCAGCTATAGCATTTTATGCCATTGCACAGTGCTCTGTATACATCAGTCTGCACAACCCATTAAAGCATTATTAAAATGACAGAATAAATTGAAATTATACAATATTAAATATACCACATAAAGTAACTGTGAAAACTGCTGGCATATACAGCTCCTCCAACCTTGTACCTCAAATTGCTTTTCTAATTTTTTGCCCCAATCCCGAAACTGGACTTTTATAAGACTATATTTCTGCGTGGGGGGAAAGAAAAAAAGCACAGCTCACAAACATTGACAAATCCATTAAATTACATACCAGAGAGAGAAATCACCACATTAAAAAGTCTGAGTCGGTAGAGCTATACTGGACCATTGCAACAGAGAAATTACAGTCAATTCCCATTGCTGCTCTGTCAGAGGTGTCAGAGCCGTAGCCCGCAGCTGCGGCCGGTCATTTGATGTATTTCCTTGCCTCTCATGGCACATGCAGGCTGCAGAGCGTCAGCTGGGCTGCTGGAAAGCAGTTCTGCCTCTCTGGGCTACCGAGAGAGCACCCTGGCCTCAATATTACATGAGGAGCTGCTGGTTTACCCACCTGAGATTGCTGACAACCTGTTTGTGAGAGGGATGAGTTCCCCCCCCACCCCCATTAATTTCACCGGGGCGTTCGCTTTAATGCCTGGTAATGCCGCTGTACGTGTTGGTGTAATTTCGCTGGTAGTGTAATTGCAAGTTAACTTCGTGGCTGATCTCTTCAACAGATGGAAGCAGGGTGGGGGTGGTGATGAAACCCACAGGAAATGGGTGCTGCTGGAGGAAAATGCAGATGGAAAAAAGGAGACACACAAGAACAGAGAAAGGGGAGAGAAAGCGATCAAGGAACCAGGGGACATAGGAAACATATGGGAGAGAGAGGATGCTCTGAAAGACCACCTCTTTTACCTTTAGAGGAAACTGAACATAACTGAAAAGAGTATGAAGAATTTAATAAATTACACATACCAAATACTTTAATGGGCATATGCAGAAATAAATGATTCTCTGGGACCTGAAACTGTTGCATTCAAGTCCTTGCTCCACCACAGACCCTTAGGCCACAATTAAAGAGCCTAAACTTTATTTACGCTGTGGGCTTCATGCTTCCTACAGCCTCTGTGCTCCTGAGGCGGCCAGTAGCAAATTCCAGGAACAGGACTCGGGCAGAGCAGGCTGTCTCGCTACAGCCCTCCCGTATACTTTTCATCGAATCTCTGGGGACCTGCTTCACAGAAGGGTTTACGTACCTCATCTCAATGGATTCCTTGAGCCTTGGCACCTGAGTAACCCGCCCGTGAAGCTGCGTATCACGATGCTTTGCCTCTCCGAGATACTGCGAGGATAAAGGACAGGCACCAAGGAAAGAAAGGGCTTGGTAAATCAGGCCCAGCACCAGGCACAGGTGGGTGTTTCTTTGCCAGGACCCAAGCTAGCGTCTCCATGGAAGATGGTTTTGCTCCAGACAGACGCACCGGCGCTCTGCCCTGCTCCAGATTTCAGGGTGTGACACACACGCACCCGGAGCGATGCCATGCCGCTTTTATCCCGAATCTAGAGCGGGTGACGAATTTTTTGGTCAAGAACTTGTCTGCAAGTGATTCACGCCTCTGGGGCTGTAGAGAAGTTGGGAACGTCGGAGCAATCCTTAAAACTGAACCAGAGGGGGCACAGGGAGGAGTAGAACTGCTTGAAGACATCTTGATGCCACGTCTATCTGTATCGAGCACAGCCTGACCATAGCTGGGGGTTTGCTTCTATTTCATATCACGGAGGTATGAGGAGGTGTGCATAGCAATAACCTTGGCACTTATTGCCGTCTCTGAAAAGTATTTTATTCATCTAGCTATATATCACACATTTTAAAAATGTCATCAGTGTTTGAAAAGACAATAGTTTGATTTGGGGGCTATAAATACATCTAAGGGGAAAGGAGGCCTAAAAAGCTAACATATCACAAAATAGTAACTTCAGATTTCAAGGCCAAAGGCCAAATTTAAGTCTAGGGTGGTGTTTTCTGTGTTGCCTGCGATCACAAGGTGAGGTAGAGAGGACGAGAGGCACTGGGCTTGACGAAGGGGTCTCTGACTAATTTAAGAAACCAGGCCTTGTTCCGATTTTTCCCCTTTGTTCCTGAATTCGGGGGGGACACGGGATTACCTCTGACAAGAGAGCCAGCCTGAGAATTTAAATTAATATTCTGAGGGGAAAAACTCACAGGATTTTTGCAAAGAGTTTGTTGACGCCAGTCCCTTCCTAAGTACACCCCGTTTACATGGCCTGTGGAACAAAACGACTGCGAGGAGCAGAGATGAGCAAAACCCCTTCAGTGAGAGCCATCGCTCTGGTTTGTTTAAGGGGAGCACGGAGTAGACAGGTATAAAATAATACTCATTTATAAGTACTGCATAAATATCAATGAAGTTATTTTTGCGATAGATATGGAAGCAGACGATTTTGACTGCGATACGACTGGTAACTTGTTTTCAAACTTGGGTGAGAAAACTCAAGGCTTGGGCCCCCGAAGTTTAATAATAATGTATTTGTGGTCCCCAAACAAGCCTTGTGGCAGTAGGAAATGACAGGTAGGCCTTTCACCAGCCTCAGCCAACGCTGCAGCTACTCGCCGAATTACCCGTCGATTTTAAGCAGGCTGTTAGGACTTGAAAACACATTTGCGAGTTTGGAAGTTATGCCTGAGGCAATTTGCCCAAACGCACCTTAGAAAAACCGAGATTTTTAGCTCAGGAACTGGTGGCCATCCATCCTCCTCAGCCACAAGCCCAGGGCAGAGGTGGTTCATAAGCTGGGGGGGGGAACCTCTTTTCTTTTAAAACAACGCTACCCGCGACGAAGCCCCCCTTCACGGCTCATGCAGAGGGAAGTGGGGAATATTTTTTTTCGCCGGACTGCGCTGGATGCGGAGGGAGATCTCTTTTAGTAACCCCGTGAAGGCGGCGGAGGGCGGGGGGTGCGCATTTTTTTTCCCCGGAGCGCAGCGCGATAAGGCTTGAAACGTTCTGACTGCCGCAGCTCTTCTCCCCGTCCCTTCGGTCTATCCCAGTGCGGTGGGGGCCAGGCCCGGGACGGCCCGGTCCCGGGCCGTCCCGGGCCTGGCCCCCACCGCACTGGGCCGGGCCTCACGCATTGCGGGCGCGGTGGTGGTGGGGGGGGTGAGTGTGTGAGGGGAAGCGGGGGGGGAGGGAGGCGGTTAACGTCCGAGTGACGCATTGCAGGTACGAATCCACCAATCGGCGCCTTCCTTTCTGGAGTCGCCGCACTCCCCGGCGTTTTTTTTTTTTTTCTAAGATCCTCTTCCGCCCGGTGAAATAGTCCCCTCAGCCTGATACCACCACCACACATTCCCCCCCCACCCCCTTCGGCAAACCCCCCCCTCCCGCCGTTTCACAAGCGCTTCCCCTCCCTCGCTCTTTTCTCGCATCTCGCCCATTCCCGCGGCGGGGCTTGTGGACAAGGAGCGGGTGGGGGGGCAGAAAGGGGACGCGGTCGGGGTGCGGAGAGGGGGGGGCAGCAGAGAAGAGCGCGAAGAGCCGGGACTTCTTTCGCAGCTCCTTTCCCAGACGAGGGGAAAGGGGGGGGGGGAGGGGGAGGGAGCGGCGCGGAGCGATCCGGGCGGGCTGTGAGGCGGTTTATGAGGCACTGCTGGCGGCCGGGCAGGGCTCAGTGTGAGGCGAGCCGTAGAGCGGGCAGGTTGCTCGTGTGCCCCGTGCAGCCGTTAGCTTCCACCACACCCCGCAGCCAGGCCGAGACACCATGGTGAGTTGCCTGGGCATGGGGTAGCGACGCGGCTTTGCGGGTGCTGGTCGGGTGCTCGGGGTGGGGGGGGTTGTGTGTGTGTGTGTGTGTGCGTGCGCGCGCTTGTGGTTTGGGTGTGGATGTGTGTGGGGGAGCACAGAGGGGACAGGTGGTTTGGCTGGTGTGGGGCGGGGTCGCCTGCAGAAGGGTGAGAGAGGGTGAAGGTGTCCCTCGGTGTGGCCGGCTGGCTGAGCCCGGCAGCATGGGCAGGCTGCGGCGGAGGGTCCCACTCGGAGGCGCCGTGTCGGCGCGTAGGAGGAAGTGGTGGTGGTGAACGAATCCCGCCCGGGTCCCTTTCCCGCCCCTGGGGCGTTGGTGCGGATTCAAAATTCAAACTGCCACTCGGTTCCAGCGCCATGACGCTTTGTCGGGGCGTGTGTCGGCTCGGGGCGGTGGGGGGGGGGGGAAGCAGAGCGGCAGATAACGGTTCCTCCTGGGAGGAGACCCGCGTGGGGGGTGCCGGGAGGGGGGGAAGGAGCCTGCCACGATGGCACCAGCTCCACTTTCTTATCGCTTCCTCCCCCACTCTCCCCTCCGCCTTTCCCCCTCCCCGGCAAGCCGGCGTGCGCGGCTGAATGGGGCCAGGGAGCCCAGCGGCGCGGCAGCCGGCTGCTGCGGGCGCCTAAGATGTCTGGCTCTCTAGCGAGGTGTGTTGCGCCTGGTAATAATGCAATGCGGAGCCCTGCAGCTTCTGAGCAGCATGATGATGAGGGGCAGGCTGCCTCACTGCACCATCTCCCGCCTCGCTAGACCTGTTGTCAGCTCACGTTGGAGCCGCTCTCTCCCCTGCCGATTTCATGATAACGCCTTGCTGTCGGTGGCTCTATTGAAAAAGGGATTTATATATAATTTTTTTAAACAGTTTCCGGCGTCCCGTTTTGGTCATTGCGGTGGACTGTCCTGCATTTTCTTGATCAACCACAATTTATTTTTCCTAGCAATACGTTTGTTTAGGATTTTAACCAACTGTCGAAATAGAACATATTCTGTGGAATTGGAGAATTGTTTCAAATTCGGTCTAAAGGATAGGAGTTTAGCTTTTTTAAATTTAAACAAGTGGATACTGAAACACGTACAAAATGGAACAATTATGTTGCAAAAGCAACACCAATGACCACTTGTAGTACTATCTCTGCATTTAGAGAAGATGCAGTATAGTGGAACTGCCTTTTCATTCATTACATGCTTTTAAGGAGTCATATCACTATCAGCTCGCCATGTCTAATGTGAACGGTGGGTACTTAAAATTGAGGGGTTTTTTAAGTGCTCTCTCTGGGCAAAGAAATTCAGTGAACAGAAGCCCGAATTTGTTATTTTGCTTGAATTGGGAACCTATACAGCAAACCATCTATAAAGGAAAAAAACAGTGAATCTAGCAGCAAAAGACTCTTGCTGCTTTTAGTCACCATCAGAACCAAAAATGGAGTATCTCCAAGCAAGGTCTGTATAAAAATGGGTGTGTCCAGGAGGCACAGTGTCACTCCGAGTGTGGTTATAGTTCATCCTGACAGACCAGACTGGCTAAACCTGTGAATATGTGTTGTCCAGCACTGTACATGCTAGATAAAGCGTCATGCTTTGCTCCCAAAATAAAGCTAACTTACTATAAGCATAATGCTAGTCCATCTAGTTGTTGATTTTCAGTTAATCTTGCCAGATCAGAACTGTCCATTCAGATCTAACACCCGTGAAAGTACACCAAAATGCCAAGTTTTGGAGGGGAATGGTGTCATCAGTTCTGTGGTTTGCTGGTAGCTCTCTATCAGGCGGTGTTTGTCAGCTCTGTTGAGGACCTTCCAAACCGGTTACTGCATAGCAGCTACGACTGTAACGAAACACTACCTCTAGAGGCTGCATGTGCCACTGAAACTGCTGCACAGGCAGCAGTTCCCCTTCTTTCCTAGGAGGCTTACATTCTTTGTCAGGCCCTCAACATAATCTGGGGGTGGGGGAATGGAAGCTGTTGCAGTGAAAATGAAAGTGCTGCAACATGAATCAGAGAATGCCGTGGCAAAGCTATGCTGGGTTCCCTGACTTCATCAAAGGAGGTTTTCAGGTGGATCTAGGCCATAGTAAGGGGCACGTCAAAACTTCAGCATAGGCATGTTACAAATGCAATTTTAACTGTTTGTTTCAGAAGTTGGGTTGCGTTACTGAAGGTGTGCATACTGTCACATGTATGGTGCATGAGTATTTAGCTTAAGTTCAGGACAAAGAACTCTAGAAGGCCCTTCTAGGAAGACGACGGTGGCCTGTAAGTCTCAGGCATGGATCCGGGCTGATCGCCCTCCACCTGAGTGGCATGGGGAGGGAGTGATCTGGCAGACTTGCTGGCTCCGCCTTTTACTGCTGTTGCGCAGCAGTCCCTGCAGAGCCTAGCACTGCAGAGTACAGATGGTGTTTGTTCAACCTTGCCCCACCTCCGAGCTTATCTTTCAACTGCCGTATACCTGTGGCTTCTAATAAGCGTCGTGCGCTTCTGAAACACTGTTCTTCTTACAGGTGCTGACAAAGCTTATCCAAATTTATGGTTAGTGGCTATAGGATGTTTTAAGTTGCTGGAAGAGTTAGAGAGGAAGAGTTCAAGAACACTCACCAGCTTAAACACTGCTTAATGTCATGTCTTTATATAAAACTGTTTATATAAAACAGTATGTGCCTCAACTTGGTAACCCATAAGTATTGACCTAAATAAACTAGGTTCTTGCTACTTAAATCTGATCTACAGCTTTCTGTGGATATAAATATCCTGCAGAAATATAGCACATCATTGTCTTTACTCGAGCAATAAAAATGTAAATAGCATGCAAAGGTATGAGTCTGACTGTGTTAATGATACACTCCAGACAAGCGAGAATCTGTTAGGCTTCTCTTAAGTGACCAGCAGAATGCTTCCATCTCAAAGACTGGTGTTGAATTGGTGATGTTCTCAGCAGTGTTGCTGCCACCCTAGACTATCTTTTAAAAAAAACCAAACAAACAAAAACTGCAAAAAGATGAACCTGCATGGGAATACTTCTACAGCTGCTGAAATTGGAACAAGTGGAGTCTATAGATGCAAATACCAATTGGCGGCTCTTTAGAGTTGCTCAGTAGTGTGGTCTTGATTCTTAAGAGCAGGTGAGCCACAGGCAGTCTGAGAAATTGCTGATAGTGGCCTTCATCTTGAGCTGTTTCTGTATTGTGTGCATATTTTTATTGTAAGCAGTTTAGCTCTTGTATGGCTGCTCGAGCAGCTAACTTTCCTTCTGTTACAGGAAGAATAACCAGAAGCGGGTAACTTCTAAGGCTGTTTGCAGTATAGAAATGTAATTCAAATTGAAGTTAGTAAAGGAAAAACTGACAGGTGGTGTATATACCTTTTTTCTAAGTATTGCATTGACAGATGGCTGATGTGAGATGTTTGTGGGCACAGCTAATGACTGAAAACATTTCTAACTGTCAATATTGCAGTAATTATAAAAAGGTTGTTGCCAAAATGATTGCAGTAGGAACAAAACTAAAACAAGCTGTGTTGAACTTGGGCAGTGAGTGTATCTTTTCTGTATATTAGAGTTTTGGGGTTTTTTTGTCTCTTTGGTGGAGTACCATGGGGTAAAGAGCTCAAGGAGCTCTCTTGAAGGAAATGTATGGCCTTGTTACTGCAACTCAACTGAAGCTATCTAGAATTTATTTGAAGAATCAGCTGATTTGAAGACCTAGGGAAAGTATTTCTACAGTCCTCAAACAGCTTTGTGCTCTTTGATTGCTATCAAATCCAGTTGATGTGAAACTGTCCAATGATAGAGCAAAATGGAGGTATAAACTGGGGCTTAACCAACTGATAGAGAAGTTATGTCTTGCGCCACTGAACCTTTCTCTTTTGGCCCTGTAAACTACTTTATGCTACTTGAGTCTGTAGACAGTGGTCTGAAAAAAGTTTAGACAGCCATATGACAAATGCATTGAAATTGCCAGTTTGGGCTAAAGCTGCCAGTACTGATTATATGGACTCTTTTTTTTTTTTTTGTGGTCAGGTCTTGGACATAAAGCTTCATGTTAATCAGGGGATGATTGAATTCTAGAGAAGAGTATATTTTTCTAATTATAGCATCGTAACTAAGCAGAACAGACCAGTCTGCCTTAAATTTGGGGCTTGGGCATTACAGCTGCATTACTTAGACCTAAAGTGTTTAGTGTTAAAGCTGAGACTAGTTTACCAAAGTATTACTACCAGTAGTCTGCTGTGCTAATGAGTTTTTAAACCGGTCTAGAGGGACCTGTGTGCCTTGAGTTTGCTAGTGTTGCTTGGGTGATTGATTGATACCCATGGTAATCCGTTATTTGGGTATACCAGATATTGTGGGGTTGAAAATGAGGACAGGCTGTCAATTCTCACTTAGCAAGCAACCCTGATGACTTTTGAGCTGTGTTAGTTAGAACTATTTCATAATGCTACAGATAAGTCCTGAAGAGCAGCTACCATGTTTGTAGGCCTGTGTCTTATTTTGCCTTGAACTTCTGCTACAACTATAACGATTTTCTCTTTTATTGCAGGCTGATCAACTGACAGAAGAGCAGATTGCAGGTGAGGTTTTTATGTGCTGTGTTGCTACTCCTACTTGACCTGGCACATCTCTTAATCCAGTGACAGTCTGTGTTACACAGGATAATTTATCTTTCTTAGGTACTAAAGAAATACTGTGGAATGTTTTAATTTGTTGTCTTAAGTTTTACAGATTTAGCTACTGTAAAAGCACCATGGATACAATGAATCTGAAGTTTTGTTCTCGAGAATATTTAGGCAGTCCTCATAGCTTTACTAGCTGGTAGACTTGGGACTGTTTTTTCTTTTTTTCTGTTATGACTATAGAATTGTCCCAAGTGCAAACTGAAGGTGGGGGGGTGGGGTGCTTGAATATCTGGTGAAGGCTTGGAATCTGGAGCGCTCTTCTAACAGAAGGCAAAAATAATTTACTTTGTGGTCTCCTGTTAGCGGAGATGTTTGAGAGTAGCTTTTTTTTTTAAGACAGCGGAGACTGGCTTCATAATGACAACACTTGATATTCCATTTTTGGAACTGCGTTGTATACTTGGACACAAGTGTCTGTGCGCTGTTCTGATGGTCTGGGGCTTGCTCTGAAATGCTTAAACAAATATGCATCTCTTACATCTTCTGTGTACATCTGTGGCCCCCTAGCAATGGTTTCTATGCGCTGACAGCTGTCTACTAATGACTAAAACTCTTCTGGTTATGATGTCTCCTGCTTATGCAGGCTGCACAACCTAGTATCTGTCACTGGTCTCTGGAGAATGATTTCAACTTCAGTTACTGTTGTGACTTAAAGTGAGTAATGCAGAATTCAGCCTTGCCATGGACATTCAAAAACTTCAGGGGTTTTGATCTGACAAGTGTATAGTGTTAACATTAGAAAGTCTCATTGTGTATACTGTCATGTTGAAATGACTTTGGAGGGTGTTAGGATTCTGCTAATCTAATAGTACCAAGTCAAGCATGCAAATAACAGTCTTTAAGGGCTATTGCTATTTAACTATGGTGCAGCTCTTGAAGACACTGTATTAAACAGAAGTGTCATAATGACCTAGTTTGTTTTTACCATAATTGCCAAATTTGAAGTGTAAGAACATTCTTCTGTTCTGCTTTTAGACTTCAGAAGCTTGCTTAACTCATAGGAGACTAATTATGGTTTTGTGGAAAGTCCTTAGTCTATTTACTTGTTGCCATGGTACTGTCTTATGAGTAAGCACAAGCTTGAGATTTTTTTTTCTGGAAGTGGCCTACATATCTTAAGGGTTTTGTGATCAGTTTAGTTGGAGCAGGCTTTATCAATTGTCACTGCTGTCTTTTCAATAATGGTTCATTGTTCCAGTTCTTAACTGTAGAAGCTTTATTAGTTGATGTAGCTGATTATGGAATATAAACAGGAAGCTCATTAACACTACCTCAGGATTAGTGCAAATGTTAGCTATTCAGTAGTGATAGTATAGTTCTCAGAGCCAAAAGTGAGTATTAGTAAGCTTGTCATACTGGTATAGAGGGTTTTCATCTGTGTGGAAAGAATAAAAACATAAGTTAGTATCAGTATACAGTGTAAAATGGCCTATCACTTTCAGTTCAGCTATGGTATTTCATGAAGCAAATGTGTTTGCAAGTAAGCTGTGAACCTCTGATGTGAAGGTATAAGCCCACTGCTGGCCTGTTAGGGAACCATCCTACTACTGTTTAAGAAGGGTTGCAGTTGACTAAGCAGACTGCTTAGTTTTGCTGATGAAGGCCAGTGTCTTGCATGGGAAAACTGTTACAGGTACAGTTTGCATGTTTTACAGAGGCCTTGTTGTTTTAAAGGCCTGAGCCCCCTACCATTCCATTTCAGTTTATTTGAAGATACCTTGCTTTTTGTTTGAAGGTGAGCTTATGAAAGTGGTACTACAAGGTAGAGACAACATTCCCCTTCTAAAATGGAAGGATGAAGTAGTTAGTTAAAGCAGGCACTTCTGGGCTTAAAACAAATCTTTCAACTCTGCTGTGAAGCACCAGAATACAGTTGTTAAAGATTGTGGATGTTCTTACTTCCTGTGGAACTCACTGGTCATACAGGACTGAAGCTTCTTGTCATAATAGGTAGAGGTGAAAGACTTCTCAGGTCTTGTTCATATGAAAGATTGATTTTGAAACCTGAGTAGATACAGAACGTGAATGCTAGTTGCAGCTTCATTCAGTAAGAATTGACGTTGCCAAGTCAAATGGGTATCCATTTGGTCATGCGTTGTTTTAAAAAGGTATATAGGTCAGGACCATTTGTGGGTGGTGGGGGAGAGGGGTTGACACCTTTATAGATGCTTTTGTCCCAGAGTAACTGCTCTAGTGAGCTATACTTCTTCCACTAACCTCAAAGGGGTCTAAATGGGCTCTCTGAAGAAGTAGGCCTATGTATGGTGTTGGTTTTGCCTTGCTCCTATAGTATGCTGCACTTCTCTGTTGGGGATCTGACCACAAGAGCTATTTAGAATTTATTTCATAGTAGAAATAGTCATGTTTAAGTGTTGAGCTCCTGGTAGCTGTGAAGAGAACAATTGGTGTTCTATAAAAGTTCCAGACATAGCTGGCTAAACTGTGTGAGAGTGGCAATGGTAGTTCTGGTTCACTGAACATATTAGGTCACTGAAGACTGCTGCTTCATCTGGAAAGGTGATGTGGTGCAGAGATGCCTCAGAAGCTATTGTTAAATAGAACATTTTGAGCTAGGCTGTTAAGAGTTCACATTCTGTTGGACTAGCCTTTCTTTCATGGGGCCTGGAAGTAGTCTTTCCTTCTGATGCAGTGTGCTTTTTGGAAGGAAGGAAAGGCTGAAACCTTGTATCCTGCCCTGAAGATGAGTGGTTCTGCCAGCACTATCCTCAGGTTTCTGATAGGTTAGCCTTGTCTAGAATACAGGAGAATTTTCATTTGCAGGTTGATATGGAGGAGTGTTGAATAAAGGGAGGATTTGCTTACATGTGACATGGAGTCATAAGGTGTTAAGTGTGGGAAGTGTGTTTTATAATCTTACGTTGCAGGAAGCCAGAATTGAGTTGCTCCCTAAACTTCAGTATTTTATAGCTGCCTTCACTGGCCACTGACACAAACCCTCCAAAGCTGCACTGGGTTGTTCTTGTTCTAGTCTAAACTATATCTGCATAGATTATTACTCCTTTGTTTTAACTAGCGGAGGTGATTCCTGCAAGTGGTTAAAGAGGTATTTTGATTGTATTCCTAACTTGATTCAGCATTTCAAACAGGAATATGCTGCTTATTTTTGACTTGCTTTACTTTATGGTTATGATTTACAGCTGGTTGTTTCTTAGCCTATAGCATCTCTGAGTAAAAGAAAGGTGAAGAGTTGTCCTTTGAGTAATTCACTTCAAGTGTTCAGAATATACCACTGAATGGCCCAAAGCAAGACTTTGAATTTTGTGTAACAATTAAGTATTACTTATTTTAAGCAGGATCATTGCAGTACTGTGAAGTCTGGTTTGTCTTTGGGTTAGTGACAGTTGACCTTCAAGCTAAGGATAAAGTGGTTAACAGCTAAATGCTTTGAATAAAAAGTGAGTACCTGACTCTTGATGAAGATTCAGTATTCCCCTGTTGAGGTCCTTCCATGATAGGCTATGAACTTCTATTCTAGGCTTGACACAAAAGCCTTTGCTTCCCTGCTGTAAAACTTTACTCCTGATAAACCTGTTTATTGCATCCAAGCTAACTGAAACTAGCCCCAAAGACTTGTTGGAAGTTACTGTAGGTACAGGTTATAGCTGCGTGTTTGGGTAGGCCTGTTTCTGCTTTTTGATTATACAATACTGGCTTGAAAAACACTTTTGTCTGGCGCTGTGCTAGCCTTGCTCTGATTCTTATGTGCTAAACAGCGGGAGTTGGCTTTTGGAACATTTCAAACTATTAGATGTAGAAGAGTGTTTTTTTCCTGGATGGGACTCAACTGTGGCTCTGGTATTACAGCTGCATTCATGAACTATAAAAAGCTTATTTTTGTAGTTGCGTTTTTAACACTTGCCAGCTTGTGCTAACCTAGAGTGTTTCAGAGTATGAAATGGATGAAGTAAGACTTTATGCAGTTCATGTGAAAACACAACTTTTACTGTGACTAACTCTGGTCTGGGAAACCCACCATCTGGAAAGCTGGCTGCTTGGAAATGTTGAAAAATTAATTCTTGGAAGTATTTCTGATGCGGGAGTACCCTTGAGCTAACGAGTTCTCCAAAGGCATGATCTCGGGTGCCTTGAAAGCTGTAAAAGGATCTGAACTATACAAGGGAATAGATAAGTTTTCATGTTTAACTGTAATTTGTGTGTGAGCTACTACAGTCCAGCGAGCGAGCCTAAGGTCTGTGGCCAAAGACAAACAGATGGCATGGATTAAAACCAACTCCACTTTTGGACTGGACAATTAAACATGTCATGCTTGTATTAATATTGCTGGCTACAATACAGCCATTGTAGAGGGCTAAGAAGTAGCACTGAAACACAGTTAAGCAGTCTTACAGCTGTTTTTGACTAGTTCTGTAAAAGCTGTTTCTGAATATGGTAGGGCTGAAGCAGTTTTCTATGCAGCTCTTCAGAAATTGAGACTCCAGTGACTTTCCTCCTTGAACAACTGACTGGAGTTGTGTATATACATAGGCTGAAGAACTGCAGAAGTCCAGTGGGAGAGAGAGCTGGGAGAAGTTCCTTTGTAGCTAGGTGTGGCCAAGTGTTAAAGACCTGTGGTGCTAGGTACTGGAGCTTCACGTAGCATATACTGTTCAGACTTAACATGTCCAGTGGAAGTGAGTTATAATGAGAAACTTATTTTTATTTTGGTCTGATTATACCTTTTTTTCATTGACTGGTCTCCTCTATTAGTAGTAGAAGTGCTATTAAGCGGTAGCATTTGTATTTTGAGTACCATTTTTCAGCTTTCTTAAAGTAATTTCATACTACTTTCTCATGAGATAAACAGTTCCTACCAAGGATGCGGATCATTCTAGTTGGAGATGGCTGTTCCTTTGAGCTCTCTATTAGGGATCCTTGTTCAAGATAGATAGTAACAAATGTCTGAGTACTTCTTAAATGGATGACCTTTCATCTTGTTTAGGTCAAAACATGGTTGACTGGTAGGCTGGCGGGTTGTTTTCCAGATGCTGGTGCTTCCATGTTGGCATTACAATTAGAGCAGACTGAGCAGTATACCGAAGTCTTCTTAAGAGAATGAAATCAAGTTTTGTAATTTACAACAGTAAGCAGCAATTGATTCTTAAACAATTAAACTTAACATTTCAAATCTGAAGGTATTAACTCCTTTTCTGTTGTTGTACAGAATTCAAAGAAGCTTTTTCACTATTTGACAAGGATGGTGATGGTACTATAACTACAAAGGAGTTGGGGACAGTGATGAGATCGCTTGGTCAAAACCCCACAGAAGCAGAGCTACAGGATATGATCAATGAAGTAGATGCTGATGGTAAGATTTTACTGATAAGTAATTTAATAAACTGCTGGAAATGTGTTTTTTCTAACAAAGTAACTATCTTGCAGGCAATGGCACAATTGACTTTCCAGAGTTTCTGACAATGATGGCAAGAAAAATGAAAGATACAGATAGTGAAGAAGAAATTAGAGAAGCGTTCCGTGTGTTTGACAAGGTACTAAAATGTTCGCCTTTCCAAATATTCCTGTTAATGACAACTCAATCTGACTTCTGATGAGCTTCCTCATGGAATTGAGGGGGTATCTGCAGTCCTGTCACCTAGAACCTCTAGGTTAACTAGTCACCCTGAAGTTCAGTCTACTGTGGTACTGTGCTTGAAAGTCAAATGAGTCATAGTGATAGTAGTGGGTGGTACTATTAAGATACCACTTGCGGTGATACTTAAATACTTGTTCAAGGCTGGCAGGGAAATTGCTTAAATATTTAAAATGGTAATCTTTTAAATCTTTTGCTTAGTCTTTACTGAGTAAATTGCTAAATAAGTCTAAAGTTAATCAGCTTCTTAAGCAAGATGCACTTTAAAACAGAAAATATATGATGTTAAGTACCTCGGGGCATGGGGAGGAAAAAGTCAGTCCAGAGTTCGTATACACTAGAACTTTGATATCCAGTGTCCCAACAAGGATGGAATATGTAAGTGGTCTCTGAAGGCCTTGTGGCTTTGTGCTGGACTCCAGTCAAACAGGTGAATGAGATAAGTAGCTTCTATTCTAGGAAATAGACACTTGAACCAGATAGTCACATGATTGAATAGGCATAGGTTGCAAAAGGTGCTTGTTGCTTTGTCAGTGATTAAAAAGTGTATTGGGATGGGGCAGCCAAAGTAGACTGTATTGGATAAGTTGCTTTTTTAAAATGTCTCTAAGACGAAGATTCTAGACAATACTGAAGACACACTTAAAGCTTTCATCTGCCTTGTGCAAATGCTAGTGGTTAAAGCTATGCTAACTTCTTAGTAGTCACCTTGCTCTGCAGTATTCTTAAGTTATAGTTAAGATGCTAGGCCTTACACAAATCTATTCCAGTCTTCCTTTTTTCCCCTCCCAGGATGGTAATGGTTACATTAGTGCTGCAGAACTCCGTCATGTGATGACAAATCTTGGGGAGAAGCTAACAGATGAAGAAGTTGATGAAATGATTAGGGAAGCAGACATTGATGGTGATGGTCAAGTAAACTATGAAGGTAAGGAGTTGTTAACTGACTCTCTTTGTGTAGCACTTCTCGTGATGGCGGTTGTGTAGATGCTGATAGCCACACCAGGTTTAAATAGGGCAATTTTCAGTTGAGATCTCAACAGTTAGTGTTCCTCTAAGCTAATGTCTTTTAGTATGTATATCGTGTACCTCTAAATAGGTTTAAGTTTGAGTGGGTTATTGCTACCTTTGTGCCAAAGGCAAAAAATGACTATTCAGCGGTGTAGTGTAAGAAATAACTTTGAAAATCTAATGATGTCTAATTGACCATTAGAATAAGGAAGCTAGCTGATGTGTTCTCATGCCGTTCTGTTCACTAATGAATGTTGGTCTGACTGTAGCTAAAGCCACTCATTTTTCATTAATGCTTTTAAAATTAGTAATTAAAGGAGAAGCCTCTAAAATACACAGGAATTTCAAGACCTTTCAGAAAGACCTCTTTAATAATTTCACATAAATCAGCTGCAGCAGTAGTTTGTTTTTATTTCCTTCATTCTTGCTGGCATTGAAGCTTAAATGAAGTCATGCAAGCAGGAGGAGTTCTGTTAGGTAATTGCTTGTAACTCAGAAGCATTAAGCTGGTTTTCATTTTAACTTTCTGAACATCTTATAGAAAAGAGCTAGGGTATTTTCAGATAATGCCCTTACTGTTTTTGAGGTATAGGTGTGGCTTCCCTTTAAGGCCTTTTTGGTTGCAGCCTCGGGATGAGTGCTCACCTGTGAGCAAAAAGGCGTTTTTAGGAACAAGGCTGCTGCTCCATTAACTGTACTTATGAATAGACTGTTCAGAGGCTGGCGCTAGAGAGGGTAGGCATCCCTCTTCATTCCTGTTGCTCTTTGGAAACTTGAGCAACCAGTTAACTCCTTCTAGGTTCCTGGTTTCTTTTTGTTATTGCACCTGATGCTATGGTTCAGCAAGATAAGTGAAGAATCCTATTTTGTGGGCTCTAACTTCCAATGTGCTGTGAATAAGCAATGATTCAGTTGCTTAAAGACAGTCATGTAAAATAGTAAGACTTAAGCTATTCTGCTCTGAAAAAAGTTCAAACCAATGCAGTGTTTTGCTTGTACACCTGCTTAACTGAGTATCGCTTCAGCACAATTCCTATGGATCTCTTAGTCATTCTTAGATAGCTTGTCCCTTATCTATAAGCTAGTAGGCATGAGGGACCCTGTACTGGTTTTATTTTGGAAGTAAGGCTGTTCCCCAGTCTCTTGATGGACTAACATTTTTGATAAAAGTAGAGGCCTTTTGCTGTTAAAAATAGAGGAGGTTTTTAGGTGTGATGGTGGAAAAGGGGACTATCTTGAAGATGCTTTTGAGTGTAACTGAAAACATAGTTTTGAAACAGTGTTCAGCACTAGTAAGTCAGATCACTTCTAAGATCTTGCAATTCTGATTTTTCGCTAAATAACTCTTATGCAACTCTTTCCTTTTACAGAGTTTGTACAAATGATGACAGCGAAGTGAAGACGTTGTACAGAATGTGTTAAATTTCTTGTACAAAATTGTTTATTTGCCTTTTCTCTGTTTGTAACTTATCTGTAAAAGGTTTTTCCCTTACTGTCAAAAGAATATGCATGTATAGTAATTAGAAGGCCATTCCTCCATGTTTTTCTCCTTTATCTTACTGTCATTGTTCTGATTTTTGGAAAATTGATCTAAGTAACAAATGTTGCATGTGGCTTACTCTGGATATTTAAGCCCTTCTGCACATCTAAAGTTAGATGGAGTTGGTTAACTGAGGGAACATCTGGGTTGTCTGTTTAAAAATAAAAAAGTAGCTTTCTTTAGGAGACTTAGGTATGACTAGTGTGACAAGTTACATAAAGTAAGCTAGGGTTTACCATGCATTAGCAATTCCTTAGTTAAAGCGACATGCTGGCTCTAGTTCTCCAGTACATAAAGGAGTTTATTGCGCTTTCTGTGATGGAGGATAAGGACTCTTGCAGCTAACTCCAGGATAAAACCATGTGAATAGTATATATACATGTGGCTAATGCACTGTAAAAATCATTCTCCTAGCTTGCTTCACAGTAACTTGCTTGTGGCCATACCTGTAACATGTTGTTGAAATGTGGAGTCTTAACGTTGTGGACGATTGACAGTCAACAATATGAAACTTAAGTTGCACTAATGCAAAACGGGTGATTTATCCAGGTACTCGTACACAAGTTTTTTTTGTACTGCTGGTCCTGTACCAGAAAACATTTTTCTCCTCTTGTTACTATGCTTTTTAAACTTTGTTTAGCCACTTATTTTCAAAAAAAAAAAATCTGCTTATGGCACGATTTGCCTCAAATCCATTCCAAGTTGTATATTTGTTTTCCAATAAAAAATTACAATTTACCCATACTGTTTCAATGTATCCTTGAATTATTTACAGGAATTGTTCAATACAGTTGCTGCTCTATGTGTTTCAGTATGTAGCAGTTTGGTTTGCTTATGCAATGGATTGGCTGTCTTAAAATAGCTTGGAAGGTGAAAACTTAGTCCTTAAACTCTGGCCCTTAATAGTATTGTTGACTTGGAGAAGCTTTCTTACTAGTAGTTTCAAATGTATTTTACAGTCTTGTGTGGAGCTTGGTGCTTCAATAAACTTACCGTAGTGACTGGCTATGCCCACTATCTGTAGACATTGTGAACTGGATGTTGACCTAGTTCAATAGTTGACCTAAAATTAAAATTCCTTGTTCGGACAACTAAACCTGTTTGCTTTCTTTTAATTATTTTGGAGTTTATTCCCTGTCAGCTGCCACATTGGGGTAACTTAGTATCATACCTGGACTTTTCTGAAACTGCCGTGTCTGAGTTGCTGTTCAGGTTGCAGTCAGCTCAAAGTACAGAAGGAAAACATTCTCTTACTGAACTGCTAATGAGCATGACTGTGCTTCTAGCCCTAGTTTTTTGTCAAGGTTTAAATTTTTTTTTTTAAAGCAGAAAACAAACCTGGTTTTGATGAAGAATGAATCTAAAACCTCAAAAGAATTGTCAGAGGCTGTTCGTGCCCCTTGCCCCTGTACTCTCCTGGCAAGAACTGACTGATCGTGCCTATGCTATATGGTTATCTTCTTTGGGGATTCTGGTTGCCTTTAAACAAAGCATTGGCCCCTGCATCTGGTTACCCTCACTGGTCCCAGCAGAGCAGTTACCTAATGTTTTAAAACTGTTTTAATCATCTTTGATGTATTTGTAATTACAGTGCAAATGTAAAATTAGGACAGCTGATTAACATGATCAGATGCTTGTGGTCACTGATCTTAAAGCTCTGCTCCCAAAGAACTATGAGCAGCTCTATTGGTTTTTCAAAGGAGGCTTGTCAAAAGTCTTTAAATTGCCAGCGTCAGAATTCCTTAGAATTGTTGCTTGTGCACTGGCAATCTGTTTCAGGAAGCTTATGTGGTCAATCTTAAGTATTCTAGCAGTCAGGGCTTGCCTTCTACAAAATAAGTGACCAAACAAACACTTCCTATCTGGTCTTCATCCTGTGGCTTAGGAGCCTGGGGGTAAGACGTAAGTGTTTAAACTGGCACAGGATGAGGAGAATTTGACAGAACCGTCAGAACTACTTGAGACTCTGAATTGCAGGAGTACTGGAAGTGTCATTTTTAGAGGTAAGTAATGCAAACAAGGATCTGGTAAGAATTTGTATTTGCCACTTCGGTGTCTTGACCTTGAGTAGGATGGGAATCACACTTTGACTCAGTCTTCTGCTACAGCTCATGTGCTTGGAAGCATCTGACTGAGGTAAAAAGGAGAGGGTTCTCTCTGTTATGAAAGATTGTGTTGGCCAAGATAATGGCCTTTCATAAAATGAATGGGTGAAGACTGTGTGATAAGAAGGGTACTTCTATTTACTGTCATTTTAGCTGCTCCTTCGTTCGGAGTGTTTAGTCACAGGAATCAAAGCTGGTGGTTTTGTTTAGCGTGTCTGTGTTGCATGTAAATAAAATGCCTGATTTCTAGGTCAGTACTGAAGTCTTGTTGCCCTGTTTATGTTGTATGTTAACTGCAGAATGGGGGTGATACTTCTCAGTACTTCCTGCTAATGGAAGAATGTCTTCTGAGGCACAGTCGGTAGTGTGGTGGAAGCTAATGGCATTGACTACTGAACTTGAACCTTTTGGTTGAGGCGTATTTGCAGGTGCTTTTGCTATTGCGAGGCAGGTAGTTCTTAGGTCACCCTAGGCAGATTTCTGGATATGTATCTAGGAGTACTCTAGAATTTCGAGTTCAGCTTCTGGTAGCTTGCTAAGATACAATCCTTCATCTTGTCTCTTACGTATGGTGGAAGTTCTTACATTCTGTACTCTAATAGCAAGAACAAAAACTTATGTGGCACAACAGTGCAGTAAAACATCTGGTGGTGCTTTTTTGTTCTAAATGGGGGTGAGGTGAGAGATTCTCTGCCTAAAGACTGCTGGTTCCCTTAATGTATAGGCTTACGGGGAGATCCTGTCAATGTGTATAAAAACCTGATGGGAAGGAATGAAGAGAGCCAGATTCATCTCAGTAGCACCCTCTGGTAGGACAAGAAGCAATGGGCACAAATTTAAAAAGATTAGATTCTATCTGAACAGGAGAAAACACTTTTTTTACTATGAGGGTGGTCAGACACAGGTTGTGGAGTTGCCTGGGTTTTGAATCTGCAGAGAGACAAGGTGCTGGGCAGGGGGCTCTACCTGGCCCTGCTTGAGCAGGGAGTTGGACTGGGTGATCTCAAGAGGTCCCTTCCAATCTAAACGATTCTGTGAAGTGACAAGTGCCCCTGCTACCTTCTGAGGTTTACCGTGCTGTGCAACCCTATCTTCATAAGGTGGCCTTTCCCAGTGAAGGAAGATGTGCAATTGCTTGCTACAGCCTGATAAATTTTGAGTATGTCTCTAGTTCATTCTGGTAGTGTTAGGAGTCACCAAGCAGGACTATAGAAGATGTGATGTACCTCAAGGCTGTGAGTTGTCTTGAAAATAAATGCTTGCCTAATAGCTTGTAGCTCTGGAATTTTGGTGGGGAATGTATCTCTGGATGAGGAATAGTAGCTGGTAAGCTTGCAGCCTGTTAAGATAACAGCTAATAAATTAGGGACAGCTAATGGGTAAACGAGACAGTAAATCAGGATTAGGACCCTGCTAATGAGATCAGTCTAATTATTTGAGGGAGACCGTAGCTGAAAGGTAGATGAGCATATGATGTTGGAGTACAGTTGATGGACCCATGGAGATAATGCAGACTTGGGTATTCAGTCTTTCAAATGGGGCCCTTGGTCTCTTAAGATGTTGCAGGAGTGAGGTAGCTAAATCTGCTGCATCTGAGTGGTCCCTTTCAGGAATTGTTTGGTGACCACCTGGACACAATGAGTAGCAAAATGACTGCTTATGTACATGACTTCTGTTATATGATTATGCTGTGTTTCTTGGACAGTAACTCAGCCCAATTAAGAGAAAAGCTGTGTCAGACTGGTTTAAAAGGCTGTTGTATAAGTAAGGGGGGGTTCCATAGTTCAGGATTAATTGTAATTGCTGGCCATTTCCCGTGGGGGTGGGTGGGAAATACTAGAGAGACTTAAAGTTCTCTGAAATACATTTATGCATTTATACATAAATGCATTTAAATGCTTTTTTAAAAAACGGCTTTTCAGTTGCAGTTGTCATGTTGTAATGGTTATTTAAGGAAGTTTCATTCTAATTCAGAGTTAGTCTGTCAAATGATACACTTTTCAGTTAAAAACATTCAGCTTAGCAAAGAACTTCTGTAAAAACAAATCTTGAAATGCAATCTTTTTTCCAAGTGAGAATAGTAGGCATTTAAGATGACAATGTATGTGAATACTCTGGCATGTGTGGTCTAAGGATTAAAAAAACCTGCCACGTTCAGCCATGAAAAAACTTGGCTACTGCACAATAAACCTATTCTTAACAGAACTTTGAAAAGGAGATAGAATCATCTTTGAGGCAGAGACATTGCTGATGGGAGGGTTTTAGAATAAGTGTATTTCTATATCATAGTACCTCCTCAGCTATGGTTTTTTTTTGACTTAGACCTACCTTTATCGTTAATACAGATTTGTGACTGGAGTAAGAATAACTATACCCCATCTACTCCAATTTCTCATTTTGAAAAAAGTTGTTACTCTACTACAAGACTAGTCACAGTTTGACAGGTTATCTGTTTACTCTGTTTTTGAAGAATTGAATTTTTGTTAGCTGTGTATACACTAAAAAAGTGGATTTTTAATGATTTAAGTTTGCAAAGAAGAAAGAAGAAAATACTGGAGTGGGGATGGGGACCTTGATTTTTCCAGTTTTCCAGAATAAGTGTAAGTCTGATGTCATAGCGTCACCTTCAGATGATGTAAATGTCAGATTTTACTTGAAATTGATGACTCCTTTCTATCTGCTCCTTAGAAAAATAATTCCTATGGCTTTTTTTAATATGCTGTATGGAGAAGGCGGCATTTATCTCAGTGTCTTAAACCTGAGAGTCCTGAGATGCTGTTCAAGAAATCGCACAAAGATCTAGTCCAAATAGAATACCTTAAGATGAGACTTTCAAAAGATGTGGAAGATTTGGTAAAGATGACTTTTAACAGTAATAGCCTAAAGATGAGGCATATTCCCTGGAAAACTCTGGATGATATGTTGCAAATAACTCTTAATAACTTCATAACATTATTCAAAGTTTCAGTAGGTTATTGAAGGATGGGTCGGTATTTTAGTGGATGCTTTATGTATGCAGGGTAGCAGATAGTTCCTGCTCTAAGATCTCACCATACAGACAGGGCATCATGCAGTGTCAGGTAATGACAGCGCACTGCAGGTTGGCCTTTTCTTTTTTCTTTTTTGTTTGTTTTAAAAGGAACTGAATTGGAAATTGAAAGAAAGGTGACAGGGAAAAGAAAGAGGATGAATATAGAACTAGGAGAATACTGTGGGAGGAAAAAAGGAAGTGAGTTTGATACAAATGTCTTAATAACTGGTGCAAGACAAAGTCCAATGCTATTCTTTGAATAATACCAACACCTGCGGGCTGGAGCCCCTGGCTCACTCCTGCAGGCTGTTCTCAGGTGGCAAGGGTGGTAGCTGAGTTTGATACATTTCTAGTGGCACCCACACCTGGAACAGAGCATTTAGATTGTTCCAATTGCATAATCCTCATCTTGCAGAGACCTCTGTGTAGGCGTGCACTTGCTCAGAAGTTAAAACTTCCCTACTAGTGAACCTGTACTTCTACCAGTAGTAACAGACACCTTGATCAGCAAACAATGCCAGCTCTCCATTCAGCATCCCTCCCTTAGTCATTTAGGTAGCCGTCTTCTTGTGGTTCCTTTTATGACAGGCAACCCTACAGAGGTCAGACAGGACTTCCCCTTCCTTCCAGGTCTGACATGCCCCGATTTCGGATTAGTCACCTACTGTATCATTATGGCTATGCACCCCTGGTCCTATGGTACCTTCTTAAAAGGCACATGCCTTTTGGCAGCCAGAAAAATGCAACTAAAGGCTTTTGAGGGAAGGAATTTCTGCTAGATTTCTATGTCAGCAGGACTGTAGAAGAGTTGTCTGTTTCTGGAGTGAGAGCTATTTTTTAAATCTAAATTAAGAGTGCTTTTTTTCCCACACAGCTACAATACACTGCTATGGAAAGAAAAGGCAAAAAAGAGGTTCAGGTCTTACCCCCTCCTCCCAATCTGTTACCAACTGTGAAGCATTAGATGACTAGCAACCCTAGGAAGGCTGTCAGGTTTCTGTTTCCTCTGTTTCCAAGTTGTTTAAGCCTCTGACTACTATAAACTTCTTTTTTTTCCCCTCTTAAATAGCCACTGCTTTTCTAATATTAACTGAACTTGAAAGAAACCTTTGAAGCTCCCTGTATCCACAGTGGAAATGCAGAGTCTTTTGTGGCTGCCAAATCGTTCACACAGAATAGGAAAATCATAATGCAAGGTCTACTCTTAAAGCTCTATGGTCAGTATAGTCTTTACATTGATTCAAAAAGGCCTTGAATATGCTTAAAATAAAGCTGCTTAATGGATTAGGATGTGTAAAAACTTCCAATAATTTGGAATTGATTCACAAAGCAGTATAATATGTGACTATATGAATCTGTTTCCTTTTTAAGATGGTAGTATTAAGACAGAATGCGTAATTGACTTGCATTTTCAACTCGAAGAATGCTAGGCATTTTTCCATGGAATTAGTATTGGCATTTATTTATACACAAGGGACAGTTTAAAAGGCTGCCAAAGAAGGATTGTCTTCTGTTGACTTTTGCTGTGAGGAAGCCATCCCCACCAGCCAGATGAACAGGCCAGTTTGCACTTTTCAGCAATTTTTCCTGTTTTAATCATTCATTACTCTACCAGTAGGACAAGTTTTCTTCATTTTTGAAATGGGCTGTGGTGCCCAGGCTAAACACGGAGGGAAGTTACTGCTCTTCTAGCTTTTCCATCCTCTTCCACCCTCATGGTACAGCATCATAACTGGATTGATGCTGGGGGGGTTTCCGCAGGCAGTGGCTTCCCCTAAAACCTTTTAAAATCCTCTTGTGGTTCTTAACTGGGCTTTGGAAGAAATGCTACCAAAACAAAATCTGTACTTATGGCAGCAGTTTCTTTCCCTGCAGTTTGCCTGTGCTCTACCCTTCCCTAAGGGAACATTAGCTAAGGAGACACATCTCCACATACCCTGAAGAAATCTCCATGTGATTGAAGCTGGAGGTCCCTCACAGAACGGCCCAAATTGCTGTGCTGTAGATTCATCATTTTTCTGGCATAAATTACACTTGAGGATGGGTTTTATTGCCAAGGTTCTGATAAATTCTCTTTGGCTGCTGAAGAGAGGTATAAAATGCTTTTGCTATTTTGCTCTTAGTAAAGAGTAATCTTCACTACAGAAGCAATGAAATTTGGGAGAATCATATTGGGGGGAGGGTTTCGTATCCATGGTCCTTACTTTCTTGGATGCCTCTACCTAAAGATAAGTCTGCCTGCCATGTTAGCCGTTAAAAAAATGAGTCATTTGCTAGTGAAGCAGATGGGAAGCATCTACATCAATCCCAAAACCTGACTCCGCATCTGCATCTGAGAGAAAAGTACCTCCTTGCAATCTGTCTGTGAAGTGTAGGCAAGCAGCTATTGAGGTAATTTGCTGAATAGTCTTAAGCAAACTGGCAGTTTTCAGAGAACATCTGATGCAATTACATTTTTATATCAGAAGCCGGGGGGGTGGAATGCATCCAATATTCAAATATGTGTGTTTATTTCTTCCTTCAGCCCTCGTCCAGCCTTCCCTTCTGCACCTAGCCAAAGCAGGATGTTTTCACCGAAAATGCTGGTAGTTCTGTCCCTTCAGTGTTAGTGTAGTAGGATGAAAGGAGTTGTATGAATGGTGTCCTCAGCTTTCAGCTCCGCTTTGTTTCCTCAGAGAGGGGAGGCAGACCCTACCTTGCCCATCATGCTGAATGAAGGGCAGCGTTTCGCTGCTGACCTTGGGTACCTCTGGGGAACACTCGAGCCTTTCCAGACAAGACGCTATATTTCACCTGTAAACATGTCCATAGCTCTGGATTCATTAGCTATTTCAATAATTGTCATAAGAATCCACTCTCCTCCATTTTTAATAGTTTCACTGACGAAGCAATTAGGATCCAATACCACTTTGTGCTTTCATCAGTCTTTGACTAACTTTTAATTGAAATAGAGACAAATTGAAATGAGGTTACATTTCCAGTATGTCTTCAGAGTATAAACCGCACAAGAAACTCAACTTACCTGCTTGATCAGCCAGTGCTAATACTAGGTAGTTCTGCAGTATGAGATTTTCTTCAGGAAGCCCAGCTCAACTGGGTGAAGCCCACACACAGTTTTCAAGGAGAAGGCAGAGTGTCTGCCTATAAACCCAAAGCTAATGTCTTGCTACCAAGGGCTTCTGCATATTTACTTCTTCCTACTTTTGTAGATTTGACAGGGAAAATGCTGGCAGTGTACTTGCTTAAAAACATCAAGGAGAAATCCCGACACCTTATGTTTTAAAGACAAGATAAGCATTTATGTAGATGAGTAGATATGAGAGAAACAATAGTTGTGGCTCACACTCTAAGTGGGTGAAGGCTCTAGGGGTCACTCACTCTTCAGTAGATAATACGTGACCTGTATTGTCTACTTCACCTGAGCTTTAAAATATGTTCCTCAGAATACTTTGCTTTCGTGTTTTCACAGTTTTGATGTACAAGACACATTCTTTATTCCCCCCAGGTAGAGATTTGAGTGGTGGAGTCAAAGGTCCACATTTTTGCATACCTGCCCTATTTTCTCAGTTCTTACCACCAGGCTCCCCTTTGTGGATGCAAGCAATGCCAAAATAAGCCTGCATATTCAACTTCTGAGTTTCTTTCTGTGGAAAGCAAGGCCGCTGCTGCTCCTTCCTCATCTGATTCTTATTTTTCTGTTCAAAATATAGAGCAGGTGGATTTAAATGTTGCATGAACTCCCGCGATTCTGAACTTTTCTGGTTCACAGTCATTCTTGTGAGATAATTTAATCTCGCCAACAGACAGAGCGGCTCTTAACTCTACTGTTCAAAAGTTGTCTTCTCTGTATCCCCTTGGGGTGGTACTTTTGTCCTGAGCCTCTGTGCTTGAGAGAGCATGGGGAACAGGACACTGTCTAGTATGACAGGTACCCAGCAATAAAGCTCTTCACCTCTGGAACAGAGTTTTTTCCCCTCTTCAGTGAAGCTATACCCAGTTCAGATCCTTAATATTGCTCATGATAAACATATCGTGGGGAGGACCATGTCTTCTCTGCTAATTTACAGCCCCAGAGCGGATCCTAGCCAGGAAATCCTTTTCCAGACGGACTTGCTCTTTGGCACAGCACAGCAATCTCAGTAGCGTGGGGATGAAAACAAAAGTGGCATATGAATTTTGAGCCATTCAGTCAGGCTACCCTGCAGCCATGAGCCTGACAGAGTCTCAACTCAAATTAACTTGCCGAAGAGGTGTTTTGGATTTTGCTATCTATAATTCTTCCATTTTTACTTGAAGATGTAAGTATTTCACTTTTATTGTAAGCTTGGGGTTTTTTTTCCCCCAAAAAACATCCTCTGATGAAGGATGATTATGGTAACATAAATATTTTTCCACTACTCAGAGCAGTTTTGTAAGATGATTCAATCATGACTAACATTTTAGAAAAGTGTTGGAGCCTCAGCTTTATGGGGAGCTGTGCTTAAGCAAGATCAGAACCTTGGAAGATACCTATGGAAAACGATGGGCCTACTTGTGAGTCACATTCTACGTTCAGCTCCACCGTATTGTTCTTTGTCCTGTGGAAGTCTGGGAAGAATCAGTAGCTCAAAGGTCCTGTCATCCTCCTGTCTGGCCTGACTTTTTCTTCCAGGATATTAACACCACACCAGGACATTAAGTGCTCAGCTCTCCTCCAGCTCCTGGGTTTGCATGCAAGTAAGTAAATCAGATGAAAATTACATGATAGGAAAACTGATTTATGTATTCCAACACTGAAGCGCACCTGTGACTCCCGTTTATGTGCTTCAACCAAAGGCCACTGAAGTCTCATGTTAATTTTAGTGGTATCTGGCCCAAGCCCACAGTCGGTATCTTGACCATCTGTGGTGTATGTCCTGATACAGCATATTGTTAAGGTTATTCTTAGTTCCATCCCCATTGAATAAAGCAATTAAATGTGTGATTAACTGCAGGGAGAGGTTGAAGCCTGTGCTATGAATTGGGACTTAAACAGTAATTTACATTAGAGGCTGTGCCCATTCAGCATGTGAAAAACAAGGCTTCTGCTTCTGCAGACACAGCCCCAGTAGATATCACTGTGGTCACAGACCTTTCAGAACAGAGATGTCTAAAATCCAACCATTTTGAAGCAAAAACCCACTCTGGCTTGTTTGTGCCCAGTCACATACGTAGGACCTTCATTTTACAGTAAATTCGGTTATGCTGCCTGAGGGCATTCACAATGAAAAACAGCTATTTTGAAGTAAAAACTGATACAAACCATTGAAAAAACAGAGACAGTGACAACAGTGCCTCAGCTCACTGTAATTGCTTCTTTTTCAAAGTCCGGGCAGTTTATGTTTTGTTCTGCTGGCCAGAGGTCCTCAAAAATTCCCTTCACTCCAGTAAGTACTAGGCAAATGAATATTGCCACTAATAAAATATGCATGGACATCTGAAATGCAAAACGTGTACATAAATTGCCGTGTGTTGACTGAGGCATAGCATAGGAGCTCTACGTATGACCTGAGCGTGTGAGAAGTCATTCAAATCAGCCTAGCCCTCCGGCTCATCAGCTCAGCCGGCGCTGAGGGGCTGCCTTATCTGAGTAAACTCACGCTTGTCAGAGACTGGAGATAGTGATAAACGACACCCAGTGAATCTCTCCGCGGTGGCCTCAGAAGTTACCTCCCCCAGCTATTGGCTGTAGTCCTGGCTTGGAGGTTGCCCCTTCCCACAGCAGCAGGAGCAGAACAGAAGGTGTGCCCCACCTCAGCTGCTTTATTGCCACAGTCTGCTCTTTGCTTTACGCTGCAGGTGAGGCCAAATTTAAGCTAAACCAACAGACTTTGCACTGAAGCCGTTGGGGCACTGACTATCCTCTCTTCTTTTGACTTCACTGTGAGCATGACAACCACGAATACAGGCATAGTAACTCCTTATATTATTGCAGAAAGGCATAATAAGCTCATCTATTAGCACCCTAACAACAGTAACTTCATCTCAGCTGGCGTACGAGATCCTCTTACCCTCGTGACCATTTGCTCCTGTGCCTGTGGCCTCGGTAGCACACTGGGACATCGATCTTTTCAGTGCAGCTTGCAAAAAACTATTGCAGGAATTCTCTTTTTAATGGCAATGAGGCTCCTGCTGGAAGAAAGGTGACACATCAGCACCTGTTCATGGGATTTGGGCCAAAATGTCTTCAGAAGGCTACTAAAACGCCTCAGCTTTCTCTTTGTGACTATTCAACCTTGAAGGCCTTTTACGGTGTGCATAACGAAAAGCAATATATGTTGTTGTTATTGCTAATCATCCTCTAAAAAATAGACAAGATAAACACTATTTTTTTTCATTCCCTTGTAAGGGTTTAAAGGACCTAAGAGTATCTGCCAGATTGAGAAGGAGGTGTATTTTGGCGGTGTGGCTGAGACGGATTCAGATCGTAGATGAGAGAAAGTATGAGTGTTTCTGCAGCTGAAAACAGGAGTGAGTGGATTGGATGCATGGCATGACTATGTGGCAGAAAAATGACTTGTAAAATTCCTTCCTTGCTTAAATTACAAGTCCGTAAAATTTAAAATGCCTTCAGCCCTTTCGGTATTGAGGCTGATCCTAATCGCTTCAGTAGTAGCGTGGCTTCTCTGGCCTCTGTAACACAATCCCTGATTTACTGCGGGGAGATCAAACTCGAGGCTGCTGCAGATCCATTTTACTGCTTCATTCAAAATATCCTGTGTGTTGTTTTATTAAATTGCCAGCCGTCCCTACACCGGCAATCCCCAACCTGTGTAACTCTGAGCTGGCTATAATTCCCATCTGCGGATTCTGTTCCCCACTGAATAGCCCTCCAGTCACACAACTTCCAGTCAAAAAAAAAAAAAAAAAAAAAAAAAAAAAAGGCCAGTTTGATGCATTCTCCCTGAAGAATGCTCATGTTACTCTGCCGTTGGAGTATTACAGAAGGAGCAATTGCTTCAGACAGAGTCACTGAGATTAAAAAACCGGTGTCTTAAGTTTACCTGACTAAAATTACTAAATTCGAAATGGAAGTGTTACTGCAGTCTCTTCTTCCAGCAGGACTAAACAATGGGCCATGTTGAGCAGCTGGAAAACATGCAAGTCTCCAATCGGTACCACGCTTCACAAAATGAACGTCCGTTGCGGCCCAAGACAGGCACCTAAGGGAATCTCTACATCACCTCCTGCAGGAAGGCTTGGGCTTTCTCTGCCCGCATCCCAAGAAAGTGCAGGCTCCAGGCTGGAGAGAAGCCGAGCAGCCACGTTAGGGTGGCAATAAGCAGGAGTTAATATTCCCAGCCTCCCAGCAGCATTAGTGGATCAGGTTTAGCGCTCTGCTGATGAGGACTATGCTCCTGGCTCGGGGTGGCTCGTGTCTGGGAGACACTGGTCAGCAGAAGTGGTGCGTGATACAGGGAGGATCTGTGGAAGGGATGGCCAACACATTGCCTGGCCTGAGCCTTTCACCTCCCACACCCCAGCACGCCAGAGACTGGAAATCTGATTGCCAGGTGCTCAGTTCCTCTCACTCACTTTCACAGGGGTGATAGGCACCAAACTCAGTGTTGTGAATGGCAGCCTTTCGTTTTTGCTTTTAGGTATGGCATTATTAAGCATTACAACATCCGAACCCCTTTTTGTACATAGCACTAAATATCTGTGTGTTATTTTGGATCTTCCCTGAGGACTAGAACTTGATTTTTTTTTTAAATCATATTTTATTAGGAAACATGTGTTCAGGGGTCTATTAATCTCTCTACAGCTGACACTCAGGCCCGTCTGTGCAGCAATTTGTTACAACGGCACTAAACCTGGCACTTTAATTATGGGATGCCAGTTCTTGCTTCTCTGTTGTGAAGCGAACATAGAGTCATCGCTGCTTTCTATTTTTGCATGAAAATGATTCACAATGTAGAATGTACTGTACTACGAAAGGGATGGAAGAAAATAGTTCCATGATACATGTTGGGAGACAGAAGCAATGGCTTGCTGCTGTGATTCACGCGTGTACTGCCCAGGCATTCCAAAAATGGCTTTCTTCACAATTAGCCACAAAATCTGTAAACCATAAAAGGAAAACCATTGGTCTAACAGCAAGTGATTCCGGCTGGCTGCTTGAAATGAACGGAGGGTGATAATTCACGGAGCGGGCGAAATGTCAAAACTTACTGGACACCTTCTCCTGATTAACTTGGGGCAGCTGAAACTGGCGGTCTTTGCTCTTAAACCAAAAAGACTTACTGTGCTTCGACAATCAATACGCTCCAATGAGCTCCGATCACTGGTGTTTGTTAAGGGATTGACTGCGGCATCAGTGTCCTGTGTGCAGCCACCTGTGGAGGCCGGGGGCACGGAAGGGATGGCTGCGCTGCAGCCCCGCTCCTGCGGGGAGCTGCGAGGGGCTGCTGCCCACGTATTCCCCGCGGAACAGGCTTGGCAGAAAGCAGGCAGTGAGTAGGCTGAGCCCTGGCAGATTGCTCTCCCTCCAGCGCAACCCAAATGTGAAAACAACGCTGCTGAGAGCACTCAGCTGGATGTCACCTGAAACAGGAAAATGTGGGTGTCGTTTCCCTCAACATGTCTGCATTTTTGGGGACCCCCTCAAGAGCTTGGCATAACCAGGTGCCTCTGGAGGACAACGTGCTGCTTGCAAGGCTTTTTATGAGGTCTGAGGATCTGTCGACTTTGGCTAGGAGAAGTTTGCAGTAGCTGGAGATGGCGTGAACTCCAACAATAGCCAATGACACCCCTCGCAATTTTTAAGCAGAGTATTTATTAACACATGCCTCCTGAGAGCCTTTGATGTATACTTGGAAATGACTCTGAGAAAACATATATACACAAATATAAGTACAGAAGCTCCTACTGGAAAAGGCAACTTATTACAGCTGCTCATTCAATCTTTTAAATCCCTAATCAGCAACTATAATGCTTGTGTATGTTTTGTCTTTTGCCTGTAGGAATTCATGCCTAACTCAGCCATGGTCTTGGCTGTATTTCTTACAGTAGATAGACAGGCCCTCTTCCCTTTTGGGGCTGAATCTATTTGCTGATAAACAATCTCAAGGTACCAATAATTTCTAGATATCTGATGGAAATGAGAAGAGTGTTGGTTGGTTGGTTTTTTTTATCCTTCAAAACAAATTATCCATGCTTTAGCTGTCATATTTATAGTTCTAGAAGGAACGGTATCTTCAAGAAATAAAATAAACATCAGTGCAGTACCTCAGTGTTTACTTGGAAGTATAGCAAAGGATTGTATTAATATAAATTATCATAGGAGAGACTTTCTCAGTTAAGTAAATGCTAACCTTTCATTTGAAAATCCTTTAGGATCTCATTAACTGCTCCGTGCCAGGTGGCCTATTGTGGTAGGAGAGCCATTCTGAGTAAACAGCAACTTCTTAAATGAGTTATAGACACTGCTATTACACAATAACTTGCAACAAATGATCTGTAACACCTTTTAAAATTGCACTTCCAGCCTTGGAATTTCAGCCTGGATCTGGTGTGCTTCATTGACAGGCTAGATCTGCTTGGCTGCTGATTTGGGGAACGGCTTTACACTTTCTGTTTATTTTGCTGTGTAATTGTTCTGTGCCAGAAACCTTCTCGTTTGACCTCGAGCTAACAACTAGTTATAAATGGCATCCGTGCCGAGGTTTTTGATCATGTACTCTAAGTAATCTCATAAGCAACTGCTCCCCTTTTAAATCTCATCACCATAATAATGACACAAACTGATGCACTAGTGCGGTGCCGCTATCTGTGGGGGCTAGCTTTTCAATTTCATAAATGCATATCAACATCCTGTGAATGGCTTAAAATACAGTTACGGTCAGGAAAAGGATTTTGTAAAAGCAATGTCTCTGTGTTCTATATTAATTCTGAATTATAAACATAGCAGAATATACACAAGTCCTACTTTCCGGATGGTTTTTTTATCCTGGTATTAACTGTCAGGAGAAAGCTCTATGCTATTAACAGCCTCATGTCTATCGCTAAATGTCAGCTTCTCCACATATAAGAATATTTTTTTGTCGTTTCTCCATTTTATATTTCCAACATTAATTTAATTTAAAAAAAAAACCAACAAAAACAAAACAAAAACAACCCAAACCCCTAGTCTTTTAACAGTCGTGATCCTGAGGGTCTGTGACTTGGGATTAAGGGCTCCTGTTTGGTTTTGTTGGTTTTGTTGGTTTTTTTCTGGGGTCTTGACCATGCCAGGAAATGCCTTTCCCATTAATCGCCTTTGCTTAACTAATGATCCCCACATCAAATTTGCTAAGCTTATAAATTAAGGGCCCAATCTTTCGTTTGCTATTACTCAAGGAAGGTGCAGCACTTTTTGGTTTAGCTCGGTGAGAAGGATCGCAGGCCTCCAAAACCAGTTTGGCTATGCTTTTCCCCTTCCCTACTGCTAATTGCTGAAAGCCTAATCGGGTCCCTGAGGCTGCCCTGGGGTTTCAGGACCGCCCTGTGGTTGCTGATGAGGGTCAGGACCAGCCCAGCCCCAGAGATGCAGGCTGCCACCATCAATCCAGCAGGCGACAGGCTTGATCTCCTGCGTTCGGCACCTTCTTCCCTTCTCCGCAGCCCAGTTGCGGCTGTCGTGCTTGTGAGGCTTCTGCCTCAAGCGCTCTAGTCCACTGCTGCAAAGCTTTGAAGCTTCTTTTTGTCGTGCTCGGTCACTGCAGTGTTTGTTTTACCGCTTGAATGGTATGCCGGCTGCTTGTGGATTACCTCCATGGCTGTCTTCCCTCAGTAGCTCTGCTGCTTGCTTTCCCCAGCGCACCAGAAGCTTGAGTTCAGTGGGAAAACCTTCTTACTCTGCCTTGTTCCAAAAGCAGAAAGTAATTTCTCTCTCCTGCCTGCCTCCCCCCCCCCAGGCCCTGCCTGACCAAATGGTCTTTTCTTTGATGAAGGATAAAACATAAATAATTTCAGAACCGTTCCTACGTGGCATAACAACATCCAGCCAAACGCATTTGTTCATATCTCCCTCTGACCAGGATATTCAAATCTGCCAAAAATATATGGGAATGTCTCTGCGAGCCTTGCCACTTCTCTGGGAGGCTGCGGCAAGCCTGTTCCAATCAGTGGCTACTGGGAGCGGTATTAAGGTGCTTGTACCTTCTTTCTCATTTCTCTTTTGAAGCGTGCATAATAGCTATTCTTAACCACCAGCAACTGAATCCTTGTCCTAGAATAATAAGCCGTCAATGAAGCAGTTGTAGAATGAGGACGGCGGTGTTTGCAATGACAGGGTGCAGCATATGCTGGCTGGCTTGTAGATTGGCACGTACCCTACCTATTACCACAGCCATTTGAGGTCAAAATGCTTCAAGAGCCAAGAGAAATCTATTAATATCATTCTAAGTACTGCGGCTAAGCTCCAGGTAAGGAGAGCCTCAAGAAGGTATCTTTAGAGAAGGGAAATTGTTTATTATTTCCCATCTATGTTATGAAAACTAATAATCTGCTTTTATGGGTAGTCCTTAAATGGTCACTGGGTCAGTATCAGCGTGGTTTATCTGCTGCGCAAGTAAGTTACCATATACGTGAGACCCTCCAGAACTCTGCTCGGTTTTGGAGAGCTGACTTTTCAGAATTCTTTTCATTCATAAACCTGATTTCTTTTGTCATCTGCCACCTCTGCCATGCTTTTCCCGTATTGCTTACTCTTTTTATCTCTTCTCTGTCTTGCCCATAGTGTTGTACTTAGCTTTCCTACTCATTTTTATTTCAAGCGTACCACCTTTGATCTGTCTGACCTTTTTTTTCTAAATGATTGACATGAGAAAAATGATTGACGTGAGAAAAATGATGACGTGAAAGCTAGGGAAAATGCTGCTGAAGTTGAAGAAAGAAATCCGGTAAGCTCCCTTCTTTTGTAATTATTTATTGGTTTTATATTTACTATGTGTCATAAAGTTGGTCTTTAGGATATGGGAACCTAAGCTTCCCATCCTTGATGACAGGAGTATTTGACGGCACATTCAGATATCCGAGCTGGTGGAGGCTAAATCTTTGTTAGACTGCAAGGGAAAGGCATCATGCAATTTTTATTTTATTTTTTTTAAACTCTGTATCTCGTGACATTTTAGATTTAAATGGGGCTTACGTGGTTCATGAATTGGCCTTAAATCATCTATATGCTGTCACTAAGCATTTTCTTAACAGCTGTTCTTTCCTTTAGTTAATTACTTATCAAATGTCAAAATGTGATGGCTGAGTGAAATGTCCTGTTATCTGAACAAACTCTAAATTCACAATCCTTTTCTGCAGACAAACAAAATGAAGTGCTATGTGAAAAATCATGAGATGTTCTGACTGCACAAAAGCTTCATTTTTATGCCTGACTAAACCTGACAATCAAAAATAAGGGAGGGGAGCGGGGAGAATTAATAAATATACATCACCCTACATAATGGTTATGAACAGGCTTAGGCTGGACCGCAGCTGTTCGAGACCAGGATGGTGTTTGTTTTTTTTTTTCTGGAGACAAATATGAAAGCCTTTTATGGAAGGTAATAACACAAAATTGGCCAGTGGAAGTTGTTGGGGTTTTTTTAGTTGAGTTTTCCAAAATCCTCTTGGTTTGTACAGCAAAATGTATGTTTTCATTCAAGATGGGACTCAAAACATGAACCTTCTGGAGAAGCAGGCATGGCTGTTATAATGGATCAACATTACCTACGTCTGCTACGGCTATGAAATTATTATTTGGTTTTGGTTTGGAATGGGATTGAGGATTGAATAATCTGTTCAAAAATATAGGCTCCAGCTCATTTCCCAGTAAAAAATAACATGGCTATTAGAAAGAAATATATTTATAAAAAGAAAATGCATTACATAATATGCTAGGGCTATTTTAACATCATTGTTTTCCCTCTCCACAGAGTGGCTATATATTTTCTTAATGCCTGAGATCAGCTTCCAAATATAACTAGAAATGCCTTCTCTGGATTGCTTTTGATCGCTTCGATTGCAAAATTCTCAAGTTTGGGCTTAAAATGAGGTGGGGATAGAGGAAAGCTTGAGTTACCGAGTAGTTTACTGTTTTTGTCTGTAAATAAACGATATGGCTAGGGCTTCAGTTTTGTATCAGGAGGAACTTTCCTAAATACTGCTCCTAGTTAGTTCTCCTCTCACCCTGAAATAACAGGAGATGTTGAAATGATGGTGAGGGTTTTATACCAGTGTCTATAAAGTCTAATCAGAAATAAGCCTTTAAAGTGACACTGACCAAAAAAAAATATTTGAGGCCAGAATCTGTTATACATACAAAGGTACTTTAGCTCAACAGGCTAAGTCTACATTTATTTTATAGCTTGCGTTTATTTCTGTGAATGAAGAGCAAGGATCAGAGCACCTCAAGAGTGAAATACCTGTTTGTAGCTCTGCGCTGTAAAGTATAGGTCCCGTTTGCGCCTTAAAAGCCTACCGGTTAAATAGCTCTAGAGAAACGAGCGGAAGAACCTCGCTGAGCCCCGCAGCAGCTCGAGCTGGTCCATGAACACAGGCGGGAGGACTGCGGCTAAAAACAGATGACAGGCAGCATTTTACTGTGAGGACTGGAAAAGAATGTGTCAGTACGCCTTTCCTTACTCTGGAAGCCTGTTAACTCACAAAATGCTAGTGTGATTCCCCGCAGAGGGAAAAGCAAGGAAGTCTCATAAAGTGGTCTGTATCTCTACCAGTCATTCACAACACCAAGGAGGGGAAACTGAGGCAAAGGGTTATTGTGCTGTGGGCAGTCATGTTTTCCTTTGATTCTATATAAAAAACGTGAGCTTATTTATCAGCCTTTTGTTCCTCCTTTCCCCTCAATCAAACTTCTTTAGTTGTTAGGCAGGAAGTATGGCCTGTCATCTGAGTCCAGGGAAGATATTTTCTTTTCCAGTATCCTGAGCAAGCGTTTCAACTGGTAACAAAGGAAATCTTACTCCTCTTTGTTGCTAATTATGGCTAAGAAAACAGTTGCATCTACTGCTTATAAGTAGCAAGTTACGCTGTGCAGTCTGAATGCAGTCTAAACAATGATGAAATATTTAGAAATTACTTGGTAGTGATGCACCAGCAGATAATGGAGTTCTCAGCTTCTTGTTTACATTACAGCATCCATAGGTAATAAATGCTCGATAATGTATTTGATGTGACATTGGCATGGTTATCTGCATCAGTTAAAATGAGTGTTAATTTATAATCAACTGTGATTGGAATACTGTTCCAAGGCATTGAATTATTCACAACAAGAAATGTTCCATTAATCAATCCAAGAGACTAAAGGACAGGGTTTTTTTTAAAAAAATACTTAGCTGCCTAGAGATGCTAATGATGTTCTACGTCTTTTTTTTTTTTTAAATCCTGGCATACAGCGAGCAGCTACATTTCTTCAAAATCCTTGAAGTTATTCTGAAACCAGAAGAAGTTTCTTCCTTGTGCATTGGTTTCTTTAAAAGTGCTTGCATCTATAAAAGTACTATTAGTATGGAGGGCTCAAAAATTAAGATATTCCTTTAAAGAGCTAGTTGGAAATTAGAGAGACCCCTGAACTGAGAAATAACTACCTCCTTTTACTTCTAAAAATGATAATTTGGCATATACGCTGCAGGATGTTTTTCCTCAGTTACATGCTCGTTCTATGAGGTGCACCGAGGGCATGCTGGATGCGTAGCACACTGTAGAGCCAGGCTGCTAGAAACTGAAGGCATGAAGAAAAAACCCTTAATCAGCACCAGTGCTCTTTCTTTATTGCTTGATTGGGGCGATCTCGCTGTTTCAAAGAGCTATTCGGCACGCAGTTTGTTTAAAAAAAGGAAGTAGCAACAAACAAACTTTCAGCGCATGGAGATGATTCACACCACAGCTACTGGTGCTCAAAATACTGTGAGCTACATATGTTAAAGAACACATTTGAAGGGCATTTATCTAACTACAAAGAGCTTTTGCTGTTGATGGGCAACGTAAGGTCCGTGAGTCACCCAGCACACTTAATCACCGTGGTTAATAACTGGAGAAAAGGAGCTTCCCATGGAAGCGGTTGCGTAATGTTGATTTTAGTAGGCCCTTGCCCAAGCCTACGCTTTTGCATGATGTGAGGGCTACATCCTCGTATCTCTGCCTCATGAACAACCCCGGTGACTTCATCGTGAATGAAACACGGAATGTTGTGAAAGCCTGGCTCCACCAAAGCCGCTGGTAACACACACATTGCGTGTCATGAGGACAAGATCTCATCTGCAAGGCCTCGCTCTGCCCAGCTCTGGCAGCTGAGGGATGAGGATCGTGGGGCTGGTGTCCTCTTATGTCCTGGCCAAGCCAACAGGGTGAAATGCCTGCCAACCCCGCCGATACCGGTCTTGAATGCAGAGGTACTTCTTTATGTCTTTGAGTGTCTCTTTGTATTGGCTTACGCAATCTGTCTTTTTTTATACCTCCGGCTGAATCCTGCTTTCAACCAAGAATTTCCACAAAGTCTGGGAGCTCCAATCCCCACTTCAAATCCGGCAGGATGGGGTTACGAATGCGAATCTTGCCACTGCTGCACTGGGATGCTCAGAGGCACTGCCAGGCTTTGCCTAGCCGGCTTCCCCCGGGATAGCAAGGGAGGCTGTGGATGCCAAGGGCCCTTGGGAGGGCTGGCATCGATTTGGCAGAGCAACACCCGGTGCAGGGTTCCCGCTGCAGCTTGCTTGTGAGACAGGCCGCTGCTTTTATTTGTGGCAGAAATGTCAATGTCGGGGCTACAAGGCAGGAGCTACACGAGAAGCCTTGAGTTCAGCGGGCTGAGGCACCTGAAGCTGCCGCTCTGTTCGGGCACAGAAGTCCCGGACTAAATTTAATTCAGCTTTTACTCCTATCTGGGGTTGTTCATCCCCTCTGTAAATTAAGCCACTTTATTTGGGTGGACAGAATGGTTTTAGAAGACTTACATTAGGTCCCCAGGTTAGAAAACTTTGACCCCAAGTTTTATTTAGGATGCAGGACTCTCATGCAAATTGCAGCACGGTGGGGTGAGGGGAGGGAAATGCAACATATGGTCTGTTTTTATAGCTTCTACACTAATGCATGGTGGCAAATCCATTTAACTAAGCTGTACAAAAACATCATCACTTCTGCTTAATTATAAATCTGTTGCATATCATTTTGGTCTTTGAAAATGAATATGGATAAACAGACTTACCTCTAATCTATATTGATCTCTATCAAGAGATGAACAGATGATGAACTTAAACCATCCAGTTCTATTCCAGTGCATTTCCCATCTGTACAGAAATGGAAAAATGTTTACTGTAATTAAGACCAAACACTTCAAGTAAATGATTATGGTAGTAAGCAGGGGGGGAAAAAAAAAGTAAAAAGCAAAACCGCGTGTGAGAAAATGTTCCATATTGCCAAGGTCAGTTGACACCAGAATACAGAGGGCAGGAAATACACTCGTCAGTTTGAGTCATGGGTTGTGTTCTTCCTCTTGGCGACATGCGTAAAGGTAAGGATATTGCTTAACATCTATGTGCTTCAGTTTTGTCTCCTCCTAAGTGGGAATAATAGGTCACTAAGATGAATTGTAAAACATTTTAAAGGCAACTGGTTTGGTTTTATCCTGATACTGTATTAGTCAGAAGAAACAATCACTCATCTTCCAGGTCCATCACTAAATTGGGAAAGACACGCAACTACAGAACTGAAGAAGTGACAAAATTCAAAGATACAGCTTGCTGTTATGAGAGACAAAAAGGCAAATGACACCCATCATAAGCTGCAAAGGCGAAGAGGGCATCAACCTTCATTCCTTGTGGAAAGATCCTCACTGGCTTAGGTTTATAAATATCACAACATTTTGAAACGGTACGTTGAAATTTCTGTCTGCCAGGAAGGCATTTAGTGCATTTAGTGGATGAAGAATCCCTGAGTAGGATGATGGAATTTCAGTTCCAGAGCAGTACATGACCCCGTTGGCACTTGCGAGTCCTGTAATCTGTCGCTCCCATCTGCCTAGATTTAGAGAAAAAAGATCTGTTTCCTCCTCTTTCTGCTCATCACCACTTGTCTGATGTAACTTCTACGTAAAGTATCTGAACAGCAAGCAACTGGATTAATGCGATGACCATAGGGATATAGATCCAGAGATGATAAACCTCAGTGACAAGGGGCTTGGGTCTACTTACCCAGTTGTGAGAAGGAAATATGAACAAGGACGAGACTGTTTTCAGTTTACCCAAGTACAAGTATCATGAAGACTTCCTTATCAGCTATGACTTAAATTCTCCCAGGTGTCTGGATATTCAAGCTAGCCCTGGGGCCAGTTAGCGTGTGCTGTACTCTGCACCTCTGAATAGCCCTTCGTTTGATGAGTGTTATTTAGAAAACCACAAAACGCAGCACAATGATTCTTTCTCTGGAGACAGAAATCATCACAGTACAGTTATTTCTTCCTTGGAGAAGGAAATATATACACAGCTCTGTATTCTTCTTAATTTCTGAAGCTGCAGGAGATCATTATCTAATTTCAATGTCCTGTTCCAATTACATGCTGTTTTACAATCCTATAAAATTCAAAATAACATGAAAAATCCTTATATACCTATATAGATATAGAAGCATTATATATATATGTGTCTTTGCACATTTAAAGCCAAACAGTTTAAAAAGAAATCCAGTGTCATTCGTTTGTTATTGCTTACTTGCATTACTTTTCAGCTTGGATAATACCAGTTAGATGGTTTATGATTATTTCACATTGAATTTCACTCCAGGTTCCCTCTGCACCAGCATAGCTCTTCAGTGGTTGAGTGGTTCAAATCCTATGGGGGAGAAAGTTTATTTCTTTGTTGGGAGAAAGAATTTCTTCTGGAATTCGTTTAAATCACTGCTGCCTGCTGATTGATCCTGGGCTTTACCGCAGACTCATGAACATGGAGGCCCTGGTACTGTAATTAGATGCCTTTGCAAACCCCGGGGCTGGCTTTGAAATCCTTGTGATGCCCAAGAATTAAGTCCTGTCCACACTGAGTGGCAGGAGTGAGCAATGACTAAAAGAAAGTAAGTTTGAAAGTGTAAGTAACTGAAATAAGAGTTTGGCCTTACTGAGTTAGCCAAGAGCCTGGGAATCCCAAAGTGGGATTGGGATCCCATGGCCCACGCACAGTCGTGTCTGGTACCGTGGTCCCATCCCTAGCTCTGCAAAGGAGGTAACCGATGGGTACTCACGTCCTTAAATTAGGACCTGTGTCTCCTTCTTAGCCCTTGATTTGCAGAGGTTTGTGCCTGTACTTACCTCTAGGCGCATGTCAATGAACTGAAAATTGGATTGTATATGCTTGTAAAAGAGTAAAATCTGGGGACCTTCCTGGACCTTTTTCCTGGGGTCTCTGTTGCTGGGGGCATTGTGGCTCAGCACTGCACTTGGCGGGGAACAAAGAGGAGTGGTGAGCAGGGGCAACTCATTTTATCTTTCCGTATTTGGGCTTCCCAACCCATCTCTAGAGATGACGACACTCTCATCCTTTGAAGACTACTTTTGAGATCTCTGGCTGAAAATAGCTATTCAAAGGCTGAATATGTTACTGAACATTATGTGTCACAAAGGATGCTGGGCTCTTGTTTGGAGCTTTCAGACCCTTTTGCAACACAGAATTCCTAATGATTTATATGATCTGAATAGAAATCAGAGTAGGAAGTCATCTAACAGCCCTGGGAGTTCACTGCTTGTTCCTCCCTCCTTTATCTGATATTCCTTGTTTTCCATTTGTGTGGGCAACACCAGGGCTGAGAATCTCTACACCCACAAGGTGGTTTCCCAAGCAGCCATGAGCTATTGCTGGCTCCGGTCAGGAGCACAGCATCTTCTTCAACTCACAGACTAGTGTCAGGAACACAAGGGGGAAGGCAAAGCCCCTCTCTCCAGACACAATTTCTCACCCGGGAGAACCTGGAAAGTGGTTTGGAAGTAGCTGCAAATAAAGTGGGAATCACAGCCCGTGATGCTCAGGGGAAGGAAAAATATTCGGGGTTGGGGGGAAGACATCTGAAAACTTTCTAAAAAACCTAAACAGCTGTCTGGCAGGACAAGCAGAAATAAGCCCAAGGACAAGAAACCATGATTAGTTAAATGTTAATCAGAAAAGAAGGCTCTAAACTTAAGGGAATGTCCTTATTGATGGTAATAAATGAAAGCGCAAAGTCTGGTAGTTTTATTTTCTGGTCTAATTTTAGGATTTTACTTAGGCCAATGTATAATTTAAAGGACTTCAGTGGGAACACTTGTGCTCTGAGAGCTGTGTGTGTGTTATGTGTCTGTTGGAGCCAGGGGCTGTCGCGGGAGTGGTGCTACCTGCGCTGGTTAAGGTTGCTAAAGTGTTTTTAATTCTATTTTTGCTCTTCCTCCAGCACTTACAATTGCTTACGACTTTCTGAAACTTCATGTGCTGAGCTGAACTCTTCCAGATGGTTTCCTTTTGAAACTGGTTTCATGCACGTGGGCTTGAGGGAAACCAGTTCAGACATTTTAAATCAGGAATGGCCTTTATTTCCATGTGCCGGCTTTAAATATTTCAGAAATGCTTTCTAACCCGTACTGTTGTTTTCAATTAGCGGTCAGCCTTGCAAGGTGCACTTGTAAGTCTCAGGGATGTACATCTCAGGGAGGTAAAGTTTTACCATTTTTGGTTTTTGGCCATTTTCTTAAAGTGGTCCTAAAAATACATAATGGATTGTTCATAAGACGATACAATGTGCTGTTCCCAGTGCGGGTGAAGATTTAGGTTTCTGCTTAGATGAGTGAAGTAAATAACTGGGCCTTAATACTACAAGTGAAGTGGGACATGGAGAAGGGAAAGTGTAGAATAAGCTTCTAAAATGCAGTGTATTAAATGCCTCACCACTGCTCTTGCTGAAATTGAAAAATGTTACATCTGTGTAATTCTTCTCTATGGGAGGCTGAGGAAAGTCTTGGAAAACCTTGCATTATTGGAGAGGGGTAGGTAAGGCAGGGTATGTCTTTGCTGATGACAAGTAAAGGCAAACAAGACCTTCCTGAAAGTATTTTATTTATGTGGCTCCCGGTGATCCTCAGGCAGGAAAAACTTTCCACGAAGTGCTGTGTATGAGTCTCACTCGGGAAACATTGAACTGCTTTTGAAAGGCAGTAAAAAATTCTGGTTTTAATTTGGTGGCTGAATTTGCATGGTGGCTTTGGTGCCCTGTGTGCGACCGTCTCATCTGCTGACTGGCGTTAGGAATGCGCCTGCCCGTCCTGATGAACTTGTATTGATGCACTAAGCCAGGAAGGTGTCCGGCTGCTGAGAAGGAAAGTGCCTTCTTGTCTCAGTTGTTGCTTTACATCTTTTACGCAGGAAATTCCACCTGAACATAAGGAAAAACTTTACTTTGAGGGTGACAGAGCACTGGAAGAGGCTGCCCAGAGAGGCGGTGGAGTCTCCTGCTCTGGAGATATTCAAAACCCACCTGGATGCATTTCTGCCCAACCTGCTCTAGGTGACCCTGCTTTGTCAGGGGGCTTGGACTTGATGATCTCCGGAGGTCCCTTCCAGCCCCTACCATTCCATGATTCTGTGATGCTTCTCTGGTGGCATGGTTTCCTTAGCAGTGGTGAAAAGGGTCCGCCTGGTACTCAGGTGAAGCAGAAAGAAAAGCAGCTTGGGGGCTGCAGCATGCCGCGTCCTTGGGCCACCACCTGGAGGTTGGTGAGCTGTCATTGGGAGCAGAAAGGTGAGCGTGGCCAGGGGTTGCCACCCTGCCCAGGGAAGCCCTTGTGAACAAGGCATGGCGTCACAGAAACGCCTTGACCCCGTTTCATTTGTCTCTCACAGCTTTCCTAAATCTTCCCTGTGAAGTTCCTCTTGGCTGGTGTGGTGCTTTCCACCTAGCCAGGGGGTGGAGGTGGGTCCCCCTGATACACCCAAGGGAGAACGAATGTTGTTGTGGGCTGTTTCTTTTCCTCATGGAAAGATGCGAGGGTGGAGCAGATGGGTGTACCTGCCTGAAAAGAGAGTAAGGACAAATGGTGAAACAAACGTAGGGGTGGGAGAGCCACCCTTATCAGGCATCATAAATCTCTCTTTGATTGAGACACATCAAAGCAGAAAGCTGTAATATCTTCTGGTATTTCTTGCTACAGGAAGACTTCAGAAGAGTTGGGGCAACGCAGAGCAGACTTGTCCCCAGTATCAGGTGGGGCTGGTAAATGTTCCTGTCCCTGGGATGAGCAAGGTCTTTGCAGCCTGTGAATTATTTGTAGTGGTGTTACTGGCTCTGGTAATCAGTAACTAACTAAGGATATGAGATAAAATAGAGTGGTTTACTGCACTTAAGCACATGGGAGCCATTTTAGATACTGGAAAGTAGCGTGGTCTAACACGTATCGACCCGTTCTGCCTGTGCCCTGCTTGCCATTTTTGCAACACGGTGTTCCTAAAGGGGCAAGGGAAGAGACTTGCTGCTGGGCTCCGCGTCCTTCCTGGCATGCCTACCGTGCCACGCTGGTATTAAGGAAACGCAACTTGTACTTCAAGCGCCCCTCGTCCCCCCCGCCCTGGTGTTTATCCATGGACAAATTGCATTCCCATGTTTTGTTAGTGAGCCCAGGCACTACCTGCTTAGGCTATAAACACCGGACATAAAGGACATCTGCGGCTTTACAGCACCTAGCACAGAGGGAATCCGATCTCGGATCAGACTTTGGACTTTCTTGAAATTTCAATAATTCTAAAGGTCACTGCTCCTGTGGAGGTTGTGAGAAACTTACACCGGAATGAAGGGGAGAGCTATGGTGGCCATCTGGTTCTGTATTTTGAGCACTTGTAACATGCAGGTTGCCAGACACCACATATTTTTTGTCAATCCCTGTAAATAATATATTGCTTTGTGCTCCATCTAAACAACTGAGACAAAGTGTACGTAGAAGTGTCTGATTATACCTACGTGGCCTTCTGGGCAGACGAATTATATGCCACTCCTTAGCGTTGGGAAGCACAAAGGTTTCTTGACTTGCCTTACCGCTCTGCCAACTGAGTTGCTGCTAGGACAGGTCTGTCCCAGGAGACCTTTTGCTCCTCTAGCACACGGAGGACTTGGGAGAGCTTTTTGGAAATTTAGTCAGCAAAGTGTTACCGCTGCAGAGCCAGTAAGAGTGGAGAGGAGCCCCAGGCACACGTTCCCTGCCTGCTGCTTGGTGGGACATCCAACGGCCCAGTGAGCTGCTGTCCTTCCTGCTAAGAGTCCTTGGGCTTGGCTTAGTTTTCTAAGAAAGGTCCTCAGTAAGATCCTGATTCTGAAGCCCTCCCACCCCCTGACTTGCCCCAGTGTGGAGAAGTCAGTAGCTCACATACTTGCACCTTACCACCAACACTTGAGCTATTGTCCACTGAAGACAGGTCTTGACTTGCGTCAGGTTAAGGGCTAGCCTTTGCTCTCAGATTACCTTTACTGTGAACGGATCTGCGGTGCCTGATTTAATGAGTCCCTGAAAAGAAGGAAAAGACTGATGAATAACTCAAACCTGCAACGCGATCTGTAGGGGGTTTTTTGCCACCAATTATGTTTCTGCTGGTGTAACCCTGGGGTTCCCCTTTGAGTAGGGGAGGTGGTTCTGCTGTCCCCTCAGCTCCCCTTTGAAAACAAACGTCATGGTCTGTGATACTGGTATTGCCACCATGTAGTGAAAATACATCTTCTGATGGCTTTAGAATAAACAGGTATCTATATAAAATAGTAGCGCTCAGCGGAAATCGATAGAGATCGGTGCCTGTGAACTTGGTACATTCAACCTCCTCGTGTTGCTGTTTGTCTGAACGTGGCTCCCATTGTACTGACGTGGCTGCCCGGTAGGTAGCAGGGGACGCATGACTGAGTTTTCTTTATAGTTGCTTTCAAATATTTATCTGCAGGAGGATAATGGGAAAGCTGTGTTTCCTCTTGTCATCAGGATTTCAGAAAGGATTTTAATCCCCTGTGTTCCCTCTGCTCGCAGAGCCCTGACAAAAGTGGCTTGATCTCCTGCTGGCACAGGACCATCTCTCCTTCTTCGCCTCTGTCCTCAGCAGGGATGTACTCAGCCTTCCCAGGCTGAGAACATATCAGGGAAGTATCTATGTTTTGGAAACTCGGCTGGATCTGCTTTTCTGGCCTAAAGAGTATGATCAGTGAGATCTACTGGGGCTCCTGCTCTTTCTCCTCTTTTTCTTTTCTCTACTCCTCCACTCCCCCTTTTAACTGATGAGAAAATGAGTAAAGATGGAGGATGTACAATTCCGACTCCAGTGTGAGATGTAGGTTTCCAGCACATCCCAGAAGTGAGCACCAATTTCACTCTTGCCAGCATGGCCATTAATGTCAGCATGTCTTAAGACGATATAGACCCGACTGCAGCGTCTGTTCTAAGTGCTTACGGCTTATGAAGGGTCTCAAATGAAGCGTTTAAAACCTGGATTAAAACCTTAAAAGTCTGCTACACCGCCCAGTTTTAAGTCAGCGCTGAGATGGTATGGTTTACAGCCGGGCTGTCCAGAGGGACTGACTTAACTTCATATGTCCTCCGGTCCGAAGGGCTTCTCTTCCTTTGCTGTAGCTGCATTAAGAGTTTTATTGTGCCTTTGGAAGTAGCCGGCAGCGCAGCAGCCGGAGCATCAGCGTGCCTGGTCTTTGCGTTAATGATGGTGTTACAGGCATGTGCTAACGAAGATAAGGATCGTGTGGGATCGCCCGCTGTCTCCCCAAGCTCTCGGAGTGACAGCATAAGCGCTTCTAATGTTGTAAAATACAGCTCAGCAATTATTGCGACAGGAGGGGGAGAACGCTGCACCCCTCTGCCCCTCAAGCTCTGCCCCTTTGCAGGGCGCAGGCACCGCTGCCGTGCTGCTGCAGAGGATGCTGCTGCGTGCACGGGGCCGGCGGGCAGAATCACAGCCATGCACGTGTCGCTGTGTTGCAATATGCCACGCATGCGCCCAGGTTTTCTTAGCGAGAGGAGGGGCTGCAGCTGCCTTCCCCGCCTCCCTGCACCCCAAAACAGGCTGTCTCACAGCTGCCACCCCCCCGCTTTATTCAGTGCATCTCCCGTTGGTTCTCCCCCGAGCTCAGGCATGAAGTGAAATTCATCTCCTCTTCTTCCTGGTGCACGAAAGAAAGTCTGCAAAGGCAGGGATCCTAGACGGGGAGACACAGTGCTTAGAGATACGGTTTAGTGACGGTTTTTGTCAGTCAGGTTGATGGTTGGACTAGATGATCTGAAAGGTCCCTTCCAACTTAGGCGATTCTATGACTCTATGACACTCTTGCGAAGCCACTGGGGCTTGAGGCTACAAGGAGGTGAGAAGGGGTCCCTGTGTTCACCCGTCTCTCATGGCCCAGTTATCACATAGATGTGTGTTACATTTACATTGTGGCTCGTAGTGCTAAGGTGCAGCCTGGTAACAGGAAAGGAAAAAATTCTTCTCTAATGTAACTGAGAGGTCTAGCCTTGGACTGCCAGCTGCAATCCAGTTTGAGGTACAATACTGGGGTTAAGCTTTGACCTATTAACTGCTAGATAGAATAGCCAGGTTGATAGATAGCAAGATGGTATCTAAAGTCATGTTTAAGGCAGCGTGGGGTGGTTTTGGGTTTTTTTTTTCCAAAACAGGGCTCTTCACTAGGATGCGCACATGTAGCAGCGTGCCAGGGGAACACCTAACGCTAGATAAACACGTCCGTCGCTCCTCTCCACGTGGGAGGAGCAGCCACAGAACTGCATCACGCCGGGGGCTCGGCCCTCTGCAACCTACTTGGTATGCAAAGGTGCCTTTTCTGCAGTGAAAAGGCTTTGATTCACCCGGGGCCGAGATCACTTTATTAGCATTGCAAAAACACTAAGAGCTTATACAGCTGATAACCTTCTGCTTGGTTTGATCGTCTGCTACGTATGTGATCCTCGCAGAGATAGTTTGGAAAGGTGTGTTTATGGCTTTGAACTTAGCAGATATGGATATGCCTGGCAGTTTCACAAACATGTCCTTGGTTGAAGCCTGTTGCTAAGCAATAGTTTAAGATAAGGAATATATACAAATCCCCAAATGCTCAATTTTTAGGGCTTTAGGCACTCATAGGAGAGAGGTATAGCAATGTCCTGCTTTTCTCTGGAGCACCCAAAAAAAATTTTAGTCTTTGTTAGCCTGTGAACAGCATTAAATTGTAAGGATCTGGAGTATGTTCCCCCTCCTGCAGCCAGCAGAATAAGCAGGTTGGATGAGTAACCAGCTGTACTCCCTATCTGAGGTGCCAAGGTACAGGGGAAGGACAACTCCTCCTACCTGTGCCTTTATTTACGGCAGGCTTTTGCACAGGGAGATGACGGGGTGGGAGCAGAAGCCTTTCACTTCTTATCCCTCCTTCTGCTCCTGTGCATGCCGGCCGTGTGGCCCTTGTAGCTAGAGGTCACCTCGGTAGTACCCCTGTCACCCACGTCGCCTTGTGCCCATCAGCCAGTGAGTCGCTTCATAAGCAAAGGGGAACCTCCCGATGGTGGTGGTTCTGCTGCTGACATCTCATGGATTGCGCCGCAATCTTGGGCTGACTTCACCTAGAAATGAACCTGCTTATGAATTCTCCATGTGCCCCGCAGCTCTAAGTCACAAGGTTTCCACCCCTGAGCAGTTTTCTCTGCTCACTGCCTGCCTTCAGCAGATGCAAGCAGTGCTGTGGGGACAGGAGGCAAGCCCCATCCCTTCATCTCAGCGGAAACCTCATGGGAAACCTTCTTAGAATCATAGCATGGTTCAGGTTGGAAGGGACCTTAAAGATCATCTAGTTCCAACCCCCTGCCATGGGCAGGGACACCTCCCACTAGACCAGGCTGCTCAAAGCCCCATCCAGCCTGGTCTTGGACACCTCCAGGGATGGGGCGTTCACAGCTTCCCTGGGCAACCTGTTCCAGTGCCTCACCACCCTCACAGTAAAGAATTTCTTCCTAATATCTCATCTAAATCTCCCCTCTTTCAGTTTAAAACCATTACCCCTCGTCCTATCGCTCCACTGCCTGATAAAGAGTCTCTCCCTGTCTTTGCCACAGGCCCCCTTTAGGTACTGGAAGGCGTCTTGTCTTCTGCTCTCCTCGTTTCTCCAGTGCGTGTGAGGGAAAAGCTGGTAGCTGCGGGAGCTTGTCAGTAGCGGTGGGTTTGAGACAAACTGACACACAGGGTGCAAATAGAGTCATAAAGTATATGTGGCAGTGTGATGCATATTAAAGCGATTCGCAGGGTAATGTTTCCCTGACTATATTCTTAGTAACAGAGAGAAGCGATCTTCCCACCTTAGCTGTCGGCACGTTACAAGGCCCCCTGAAGAGGCTGTCAGAAGCTGGATGCAGTTCCTGGTTCCAGAAGACCTCAAAGGCTGCGTTTGAAGGGCCTTGTCCCTGCTCCATGTGGCCAGTCTGTGCCCTGTGACTCTGCTCCGCACGGAGGCCCCATGCCCTAAGCCCACCAGCGAGCACATGCTGCCTCCTCTTCCTGGCTCTTGGTGGCATATATAAAAACATGCCCAAGAAATTACTGTGTTCTCTCGGGAATGAGGAAGGACCAGCCTGCTGGCTAAAATGAGAGGAGAAAGTTTTATATCTGTGTCGTTACTAACTCTTTATTAGGAAAAACAGAACGGTTTGTCTGGTGCTTCTCAGACCTTTGGCTTAATATCAAAATGACCTTCGCGCAAACCTTCTCCAGCGTCTTCCCAGAGGAGAAGGCAGAAGTTACAGTTTTCTTTCCATCGTCTCTGGCTTCAGAGCAGAGGCTTAAAAACTGGGCTGCAGCTGCCCTCTTTAGTGAGGCCATGAGTCAACATCAGGAGATGTTAACCCCTTCCTCTGCAGGGTGGGTCACTGAAAGGCCAGCTGGCAAGAGGGCTGGTGAGCCTCCCTGGAGTACATCCTAAAGCAGTCGAAGGGTCTTCCTTCTCTCCTCCTCTTCCATGTCTGAGAGCTCTGAAGCTCTGGCCAAGGGATCGCCTTCTCCTCTCCTCCCGCCCTACATGCTGGCACAGAAGGTGTGTGTTCGGGTGGGAGGGACTGGAAAGAAGGAAAGGAAGCTCTCTTCTTTTTGTATATCTACATGGTCCCTCCAAAGCCTGCTGCCAAATACCGGCGACGGTATTTTCTGCCTGTGGCCTTGCTTTGAAAACTTCCCTTTCACAGAATTGCAGCATGGTTGAGCTTTGAAGGCACCTGTGGAAACCACCTAGTCCAGCCCCCTTCTCCAAGCAGGGTCAACCAGAGCAGATGCTGATCTGATGGGATTTTGACTATTTTGAAAAGTGTACGCCCCACAACCTCTCTGGGCAACCCATTCTTGCGCTTGACCACCCTCACTGAAACAAGTTTGGTTTCATGTTTAAATGGAATTCCTGGTATTTCAGTACCACCACCAGCATACCCTCATCTCAGCTGGGCCAGGAGTTCCTGCTTTCAGGTGTGTGCTCAGAGAAGGAAGGATTGCCTCCCTTCGTGTGCTGTTTCTGGGATGCTCCATTTGTTCCCATGTCAACTAGCTACTCTCATCTTTTCCAAGCAGAAGGAAGTGGCAGTATCTCCTCTTGGTTTCCAATGGGTTTAAAGGTCTTCTCACATGTTTCTTACAGGTGTGTGAAGTCATATGTGAAAAACCTAATTTGAAACACAAGCTCATCTGCTTAGTATGTACTTCACAGTCTCTGGTGACGGTGTTCTGGACCACCTTTGCGCTTCGCTGCCGATGTGGATGGAGGCATCTTGAGATCGTGCCCTACCTTTTCTGTAAGTTACTTTTTAACCCGACACTACTATTATCATATGGCCTCTAAAGCCCAGGAACACAAATGCCCGGGCTGCTGTTAACAAACTTGGCGAGAGCTTTACTCTGTATTCTCCTGGGAGGGTTTGATCATGAAAGTTACTTTTGTTATACCCAATTCCACTAACTACATCTCCAATTTTCCTGTCTCTACATCAAACGTTAGATGTTAAGGAGCCCAGAATAACAGCTGCTGCCACTCATGTTAACTGAGAGGTGCACAAGACACTGAAGTGTCTAGTTTCTCATCACTTACGGGACGGATAAAAGTATCTGTTGTACTGACTAGTCCATCAAATATGAATGATGCAGATAGAGTGGCTGTTTACACACAGCGATCTATTTTAGTTAAATTGAAAACACACACAGGGGAGTGTTTCAGCTTTGTGGATAGAGAGCACTGGAAACGTGGGGTTTTTTTTGTTTCGTCTTTTCCGTTTGCCAGCGACAATTAGGTCTCAGGGGTGCCCAGTCTGCGGCTGGGAGAGGATGAGCTCTCTTCTTCTAGGAGGAAGATCCAAATATTGCTAGTTATCCAACCCAACCTCATGAAATTGAGGACAAGGTGCTTGCCTCCCTTTATCATTCTAATTTTTCCCCAATACTCAACTATTTCGTACAGTGTTAACACAAGCATTTACAAAGCCGGTCCCCCTGGAGGATGACAGCAATTGTTTTGCTTAATGTTTAATGGCTTCCTCTCCCTCGGGACTCCGTGCCAGTGCATACTGTAATGAACAAGCTCGGGAAGAGTATTATAGCCTCACTTCATCTATTAGGACACTTCACATAGAAATTTATTTTGCACTACCGTGAATTATATAAATACACAAATTGAAGATACATACGCAATAACTGCTTGCAGAGAGCACTGTCTGCAGCAAACTCATTAGGAGAATGAATTACTCTGTAGAAAATCACTTAACCTTTGTGGATTTCCTGGTACTGTGTTTATTAATGCCTTTGCTTTGTTTTGAAGTAATATCTCTCTGTTATCTGAAAACATGCTCCAGATTTGAAAATTAATGTACAGCATTCAGGTTCCCTCTGAACACACTAATTACATAGAAAGCAAAAAGTGAGGGCTCGTCCTGCTCTCCCCCATCCGTGTGTGTGTAAAAGAGTAAGGATGTGTCCCCCCGCGCGAGGGCTTTCGAAACCAGAACCAAATGACGCCGGACTTAACTCCTTTGGAGAGGGAAAAGAAAAAAAAAAAAAAGGGCTTTGGTTTCCATGGGCAAATGTTGATTACAAGCGGAAAGCTTCACTGAATAGCCTTTATCAGGATTTGCCCGCAGGGCTCAGTGGCGAACGTTTTGCTGTGGAAAATACTTCTCCAACAGCAAACGGAGATGAGGGAAAACAGCAGCCCAACTTTTTGGCAAAAGGTCTGCGTCGGTTAGAAAAACAGCGCTGAACGTGCACATGTTTCTGTCAGGAAGACTGCTAGCAGCAATACGGCAGCTCTAGTAATTTTGCAAGTAGTAAAAACAGGATGCATCAGGAATAGCGTGCTCGGCACAGGGTAACCCACACAGCAATGCGCTGCCGCAGGAAGCCGGGTGCGTGTGTGCGCGCAGACCCGCACCAGCAGATATTTTCAGCGGCAAAGCATCTCTGAGGCTTTAGATAGTATTTTTGTGATAACAAAAGCTAGTGATTAGTCACTGAAAATTTCAGGAGACCTCGGTAACCTGACCTTCTGCCTTCACGGTGGCCTGTCCTGTTTATTGGGAGAGCTGTGACCCAGGCAACTGAGGAGAATCTGTCGCAGGCGTGATCCGGGTGACTCACCTGCCATCGTGCTGCTGGCTGCACGGACATAGGGCACTGCACAATGAAGGCAATGGAAAAATGTGGTTCAGTAGGTTTTAAGTCCGTAGCCTTGATTCAGGGACATACTAACGGAAACGAAAGCGGACAGCAACTCTGAAGCGTATTGGAGGAGAGTGGTGTTCCTTGAATCTTTTATGTTTGAGATTTGTAGGGTTTGGTACTGTTTCTGGTGCAGAATTGCTTCTACCTTTGTTGGAAAAATACATGTCATTGTATGCACGCTACATCATGCTTGTATCTTATATAGCTGTAATTATAAACCTGCAGAGTAACTGAGAACAGAGGTTACTGACTTCCACTGATATGTTTCAGGTGATACTAATACAAATAGAAGAAAACTTTGGCCTTGAGGGCAAATCTTCAGCAAGAGGCTGCTTGGAATAATGAAACCTATCGTACAAGCCATGTCATCCTGAAATGAATTGACAAGCAATATTAACCTTACAGGTCCGAAGCCCTGGCACTGAGTGAAAAATCTGGCATTGGGGCAGGGGGGGAGTCGTCCTGAGGCTGAGTGTGCTCTAGCTGGCAGCATATCTGAGCCTTGCAATTACTTAACTGTAGAGTAAACAAACAAAAAAAAATCCAATCTTTGCTGCTTCAGCATCATCTACTGCTTTACCCTTTACACGTTGTGAATTCGGTATGGCATATTTTCTGGGAGGGGAAGGAGGGCTGGGTATGGAGGGCATTGCAGATACTGCCCGTAAAGTAAGCAGAAGACCTGGAAGGGGGCAGGGGGAGGAATCAAGGTGATGGAGAGAGGAAGAGCTGAATTCCTGCAGCCTCCGTGCTCTTGTGTTTAACGTCCACCTTAGAAAAGAAGGAGCTTGTAATAAACAGATAATTTAGATAGGTTATGGATCAACAGACTTCAGTCTCCTGTGAATTACGTGAACGTTCTTATTTATTGCTGCAGGTTATAACAGGTTAACCCTGTGTATCGGCGTTGTGAGATTTCTCAAGAGCAATACAGAGTGTTTCACACGTGGGCTGAACAACTGCAGTGTCTCATCTGTAAAAGTTCCTGATCCAAACGCCGTAATTTGCAAAGACAAATGAAGCAAGGTTACTTATTTCTGGCAGACACAAGAAGAACATACCTTGTCCCTTCTTAGATTTTTCTCCTATAAGAGGAAAGGGAGAAGAAGATGATACTCAAGTAGATTAGTGGCATGTCATCCTTTTCTGTAAGAAAAACAATGAATCTTAGAACTATTCTTTCTAGTGAAACAGCTCTGATTTTGAAACCAATTTCATTGTCCTGGAGCTAGAGTACAATGATTTGTAAGTTGAAACTAAAACATAACTTTGTATATCTTATCGGCGTTATCTTATCACTGATGAGTACGTCCTGACTTTAACAGTGGAATTCAACTCCTGAACAAAAATGCTTCCTGGATGCTGAGCGTCTCTTTACATTCTAGATTTTGCATAATGAAGTTACGGGACCCACTGCATGTGGATGAACGTTTCTGTGTTCCTATTAGGTTGGTAGCAACACCTTTCTTTCTTGTGGGATGATTGGAAGCACGGGTGCTCAGTTAGCATTTTGGTTTTCCTGGCATAGTTATCAACATGAGTGCAAACGTGCATACACGGATTTGAGAAAGTCAACAGACTGTCAAATCCATTGATCAACTGTTCAGAGACATGTAAGTTGAAGACATTTTTCAATGCTGTAGGACAGCTGTTAGTCTCTCATTCAATACTGAATGGTGAGCCCTGCAAGGCAAATCTTCTAATTGTTCTTTTGCAAACCGTGCGTGCTCCTTGTTTTTACAGATGTTTGGGGTTTTTTGGTTTGCTTTATTTTTTTTTTTCCTTAAAGCTCTTCAACATGCACACATTCTCATCTTCCACCTCACTCTCCCAAATGCAATCATCTCTGTGCTGATTGACCTAAGCGATCACCATGGTTTCCAATTCAATTCAGGTCCCCAAAGAGGACTTTTAATTAAGAAGCTCTAATAGAATCTAGGAGAAAATTTCTAAGTCCCCAGTCTTCAGGCTGCGAGCTACAGATCCCGGGGGTGTCCATGGCCAACTAGTACAAGACCCTAAATGTGTCCTTCCTGGAAAGGTCATATCCCATGCAGAAATCTGCAGAAGTAAATCTTAGAAATGGAGACACCCCCTGAAAAATTCCTAGGGCTCACAAAAAGTTGAGAAGCTCTGCAGTAGGCTGCTGTTGAGCAGTGGGCCGTGACCAGGAGTGCGGTGGAGTTGGGAGCAGCACAGGGGAGCTCTGCCGCTGCTGCAGGTGCTGCCCCTACAGGACTTCGCTAGTGCTTTGCTACACGTAAAAGCACTTCTTTTGGTAGCAAGACCCAAAATACTTAAGAACTAATTTTTACTCAGAGCGTGTTTGAGCCAGCCACAGACTTGAATCACCATCGCCTGAACTGCAGATGTGTACAAGGGTATAATTTCCAAAAGTACTTGGGTCTGGTCTGTATTTATTGCAGTGGGGACAATCCCACCTTGTGTGGAGCAGTGCATGCCGATGTTTACTCAGCAGCTCATACTAATCTCCAGGAAACAACCTGTGCTTGCTGGACTGCGGATGTGATGGTTGGTAATGTTGTGCAGAAGCACTTGAGAAGGCTTTCACACCAGGAGCTCCAGCATCAGCCACGTCTGAGAATAAGAAGTGGGACTGGTAAACACTTCTAAACTCTTTCAAGTATGGTATTTGCTGAAAAGCAAAGTTCCAGAAAACTGGAGCCACATATAAACTTGAGATAACTTTGGTGAATAGTTCTTGGCTGGAAGACAAAAAGGAAAATGTAAATGTTCTGTGTAGATTGTTTCAGGATTAAACATCTTGAATTTTTGTTTCAAAATGCTCTCCCTTCTGGCAATTCTCTCAAAACTTCTGGTCATATAAATCTGAGTTATTGAAGATACTACTTGAGGACTCCTGTCAGAACAATATTTTGTTTAATTGGAAGGTTTTTTTAAGCTCTTTATTTACTTGAAAATATCAGAAGTTTTCCTTTGGAATGTAGCTTGAAACAATTTTTTTTTTTTTTTCCAGCTTATTATTTCTCTGTTAGCTGGCTGAACAGAAAGTGCTTTGCAAGTACCCAAGAGGGGATGATGGAAAACCAGAAGAAATTAATAAATAAAAGCTTTGTTTGTGATAAGTCACCCCCTTGACACAGCAGCACTCCAAGGCCAGACCCGGACCACTTGGGCTGAGGTACCTGTACCTTTCTGTACTTTGTAGTTGCACCAGCACGTGTCTAATGTGGGCTGCTCTGCTGATTTACAGAAGTCGTCATACATACTGCATTAATATAACAAGTAAGTGGAAACTTCCCTTTGCTCCCCCTCCACAGAAGAAATCTGAAAAAAAAAAGGTTTTGAAGGAGGACCGCGCCATGCTGTGGGTAGGGGATGGTAGCCAGGGGTGGGAGGCAGACTGCAGAAAGGAACCAAACCCGAGCCATAGTAATTTAACCAGTTCTGCACAGAAAAACACCCCCTTCTTGGCTCAACTCCTGGAGGGCTTGGTTTTCCATCTGGTGAAAAATGGGAATGAAATGCCTCCCTTGCATTCCCTCCGAAAAAACACATCGGTATCGTCCTAGGAGATATAAGAGCAGCATCATTATAACTGGGAAATGAATTGCTCGCTTGCTGGATTTAGCAGCTTCCTGTTTTGGAAACCCGAGACACCAGCTCGAATTTCTGTTTGTTGTCAGCCTAGAAGAGACTCCAGGGCTGCAAAGCCTCTGGTGAGGCAGCCCTTCATTTGCTAATTGTCTCTGCCAGACAATGCCATTTACACTGAGCGCAAAATCACCTCTAACCTCCACTGACCAGAAAATCGTTATATCCTTGAACTCCCAGCCTTCTGAAACTGTACCCGGCCTTGCAAACGCGGGCTGCGCGTGTCGGCTCCTCTCACAGCACCGCAAAACACAGGAATACTTACTGCTGATTAATTTACAGACATCCCTGTTCCCAGACCTCATTATGATAGCGTAAGCAACTGAAGACAAGGCTCCGAGGAGACCTTATAGCAGCCTTCCAGTACCTGAAGGGGGCCTACAGGAAGGATGGGGAGGGACTCTTTATCAGGGAGTGTAGTGATAGGATACAGGGTAACGGCCTCAAACTGAAAGAGGGGAGGTTTAGATTGGAGATCAGGAAGAAATTCTTTGCTGTGAGGGTGGTGAGGCACTGGAACAGGTTGCCCAGGGAAGCTGTGGATGCCCCATCCCTGGAGGTGTCCAAGGCCAGGCTGGATGGGGCTTTGAGCAGCCTGGTCTAGTGGGAGGTGTCCCTGCCCTTGGCAGGGGATTGGAACTAGATGGTCTTTAAGGTCCCTTCTAACCTGAACCATTCTACGATTCTATTCTATGATTATAAAAAAAGAAAATGATGTCTGACCTGTCACACATAATGTAATGAATCTTTTGCTTCGAGGGCCACCATTCTGCGTCCTTTGAGGGGTGACCAGAGCCAGGCAGGGGGCTGGTGGCCAGCCCGTAGGCGGGCTGTGGCCGGGGCTGTGTCCCTGGCTGTGGCGCGGAGCAGAGGCAGAGTGAAGGTTCAGGGAGGCCTTTGCAGTCGGGAGGCTGGTGAGGGGCTGCTTCACATTTGCTCTTACTCTCGCAGCCTGGGATTTTGGGGTGTTTCTCTCAGAAAAGCTGGTGAAGCTGGACTTTGCCTTTGTGAGAGCTTTTCAGTGAGGAAAAATGTCTGCAATTTTACATTTTTCACTGCTCTTTTGCTTTTTTAGGACATGTTACAGTGCTTTCCATTTTTGCTGTATAGGATTCAGATGTTCCATCTACCTGCTTCTCTTCCTCCATCAGCCAAATGATCGCAGCAGCTACATCAGTTTTAAATGGGATCAGATCTGCAGAGTCAGGGGAATGACCTGTAAGGGATTTGTGTTTTTTCCTCCAAAATGCAACACTTGCTTAACTTGGAGCGCCGAGAAAACCTTTGGCTCTTTTGCCCTTTAGTTGGTGGAGCTGCGGGGATGTTTTTGACCGTGAGATGTTGCCCTTCGTTTTGGAGACAACATAGCAGAGGAAACTGGTTTGAGCCACGGCTCAGTTAAATGCAGTAGTGTCTGCTAATGGCAACAGAATAAGCCAGTGATACCCACGTCTACTTTCTGTAACACCAGTATTAAAGACCAGTAGGTTATGTGTATATTTTTCCGTTGTTCCAGAGACTGGTTCAGGCACGTCTGACTGGGATGTGACATCTCCTGAGGGATATGGTTCAACACAGACTAAGTCAACACTGCTGCTTTGGTGACTCCACAAAAAAACCTGGCAGCCGGAGATTGTCGCAGAAGCCAGTATCTGGGCAGCAGCAGCAGCGATGCTTCTCGTCCCTTCCCTTGCCGTTTATGGGCCTGCTAAATATTTGGGGCTCCCAGGAGGCAGGAATATACTGTATGTATGAGTCGGTTTTACCCAGTCTGTAGCAGAAAGACAGAAGCGGAGATATGAATCAATTATTAAAAAATATACATAACATATATATTAAATTATTAAAACATATTAAATTATTCTTAATAACCTTTCAAGAGCATCATGTCAAAACTACCACTGAAATATAATTTGGTTCTCTGAAAGGGAAGAAGTAATTCTGAATTAAGGGTGGAGAGTACCCAAACCATCCGGAGCTCCTCCCAGCAACAATGAGGGGTGAAAAGGCTTATTTTCTTCCCAATTAAATGGAAAGGGAATATTAAATATCTGTGTGATGCGAAGAGGAGAATAGGCAATGTACTGGCATTAGGAGGGAAGCAAAGGTGAGTGGTCTCCCTCCGAGGGGACTGAACAATGAAATTCTCCCATTTTTGCTGGGGTTCAGTTGTACATACGCCCCAGTTGGGCTCCTACTCCGAGGGGCCATGGCAGCCTTCTCACTCCCTCTGCCCCCACCCCCAAACCCCCACACCACTGTTTCCCTTCCTTTCTGTATTGTGGGAAAGAGGGGGGAAAAGCCAGAGCTAGTATTTGGTTCGCTTCCATTTCCAGTTTTGAAGACTTTGTACTAACAGCTGAAGGGCTTAAGTCTGTTATTGCCGCAGAGGAACCTTGTTCTGCTTGAGCTATACTGAATACACTCGTAAACCAAAGCAGCCACAGTAATGAAGAAATGCTCTTCAAAAACCCTGTCCTTAATCTCATTTGAGTATGAAACTAAGGGGCTGGCTTTTTAAGAAGGCCCTCTTGAAGCTTGCCCAAAAGATTAATGTGTAAATGTGAAGAATGCTCTGGAAGCACTTGAATGGAGACATTTATTTCCAAATACCCACAGGAGTAACTGTTTGTAGCAAAAAGATGATTAATGACATTGTGGCCAAAATAAGGTGCGTCCCTAAACGTGATTGCATAGTATTTGCATATTACCTCGATGTTAGAGTTTCTCACACTACCTTTGTTTATTTTTACTGGAAGAAGCACAAAAAAAGCATGATGCTTGCTTAAATCTCCATAAATCCAAACATCTGAAGCTACATTGCTCCTTTTTCCTGGCTCTGTTCCTCTCGGAAAGCACGCCGCTTGTATGCTCACTCTCCTTTTTCCCATGAACTACAGGGTGTAGGCCAAAATACCCTTTGCAACTGGTAACTTGCTAGGCACACTAGGTTCCAGTTAATATAACAAATGGCCATTTCATAATGCTTGAAGTATCTGTGGCATGAATATATTAAAAGTCCTAAAATTGGCAGGAAACACGAGGAGCATTTTTCGTTTTCCACAGGGTCAATTTTATTCATCTGGTGAAAACATCTTACAATGACAAAAAAAAGTTAAGTTACATGGAAAACTGATTCCGACAACCGTGTTAACAATATTCAAGTGGCAGGTAGGAAACGCTCGTACAAACACCTCTCTGTGCCCCGGCTCGAGGAGGTTCTTACTCGTATCATCACAGGCTGCTCCAAAATGGTGCGGTGTCGCATCTCTATCAGTGGTTTTAGCTACAGACGGGCACGTGTTTCCGTGGGGAAACCAGCGGGGTCTTTCAGCATCCCGTTATTCGGGAACCTGCCTTGGTTTTTCTGGAGTTAAAGGTGTGAGCCAGTTCGTTAAAGGCGAAGTTGGAGGAACCATCTTGGCAGCTGCTGGGCCAGTGGTTACCTCCCCTCCTGCCAACATCAGTGAACCGACGGATGTTTCAGCTTCTCATTTCTAAGAAAATAACTCTTTATCTGACCGTGCACTGATATACCCTGCGGCACTGAACAACAACTTAGCAGTGGGGAGACCTTCGCCTGCAGCCAGGCTTAGGGAGCAGTCAGAGGGTCGGTGAAACCAGCACGAGCGAGGGGGTGCCGGCGAGCATGACCGTGCAGCTGGTGGCAGCGGCCACCTCGCAGGTGACAGCAGGCACCAGGGCAGTGCTGATGGGCACCCAGACAGGCACTGCGGATGTCCCTTTGGGCATAAAGCAGCTCTCCTTAGCCAAATACGTGACACGCTGGGAGAGGGAGAGGCGTCTCAGCTACACATGCTCGTTGCATAATTGTCAAATATGCCTGTAATACAATTCCGTCAAAGGCAATTATCGCTGCAGCACGGTTGCTCTGGGAAGCCTTCCTCTCCTAGGCTGAATTGCAACTATCAAATCTCTGTTGGTTTGGCTGAAAAAAGATCACGGCAGTGATGCCTTTTCACTAAAAAGGATCGTTTCCCACTCTGCTGTCATTAAAATGAAATATAAACTAGCCAAACTCTGTCTTCACCAAGATTCTCCAAAAATGGAACATTTTCTGGATAAAATAACTGTAATTCCAACTGCAGCAGTCAGTGCTGTGCCTACTTTGGTACCCAGCCAGTGAATTTTAAAGTAAACACCCTCCAGGACTGTTCTCCATTTGGATTTATTAGTCATTACCAAGAAAAGATAATTAGCACTTCTGAAGCATTGTGATAATCAGTAGCACGAACTGTTACCAATAGAAACGGACTGGGGTACTTGTGCAGCGCAGGAACATGGCAGCTCTGTTGTACTCCCTGTACGGAACGTGGATACCAGTGGGCAGATCCTCAGCTGGAGGAAATGCTCATAAACACCAACAACTCCAGCGGAGCTAATGACAGTTTACACGGGGTAAGGCAGGGAGGAGGGGGGTTGTTCCCTGGCCTGTTGGGCTTCTCCTTCTGTTATCCTGGAGGCAGAGTCATTTTTGTTACAATATACAAACGTTCTTGTTGGTCAAAGGCAACAGCAAATACTACTCCCTTATTGTGCAACAGAAAAATAGGAGCGAATTATTTTTCTTTTGTATGTACCCTGCCAACATAAAGGAAAATAACCTCGTGGTGGAACGAGAGGAACCTGGGCATGCCTGTATCGTTTTGGCAACGACGCCCTTTTTCTCTTCCCCTTTCTAAACTAATGACAAAACTCTGTTGGACTCAAGTCAGTGCTAAAACTCACAGGATTGGTATTTCACTTATTGTTCCCCAAACTTCCGTTACTTATGATCATCTGTAATAATCACATGAGGGATGGGATGTAAATCTTACGTTCTTAGTCTCAAACTCTGATGGTTAAGCATGCCAGGCTCCGGGCTATACAAAGAAGTATTACTGAGCCCAGGGAAGTAGGTCTATTAAATTTACCAACGTTGCTGTCTAAATAAGTACTACAATACATAGGCTTGTCTGATGTAGCTGTCTTTGTTGTTCTGTACCTGGCAGTATGAACAAAATCCACGGTGAAGAACAGAGGCAGCATATAAGCTTGGGAAAGCTTCTGTTTTGGTGAGCACTAATAACAAATGTAGCTAGAGGATTTATCCCCCCAAAGACTTGCAAGTCTGAACCAACCACTCTCTTTCCTGCAATGCAGAGAGCATTTCAGGCCAATATGACACCCCTCCAGCCAACGGGTGCTTCGTATCCTCTGGGAAGCACACAGCAAATCTCACGATCGAGTCCAGTTTCTATGCAAAGTACTTTGTCTGCAACTGACGGACGGGCTGTGGTGTGCTGCGCTGGTGGAGGGCACCTTACCCATGTAACGCCTATTGATGCTGATGGCATTTACTCGTGTAGGTCTTCCTTGCCACACCTGAAGCAGAGACTCTTAGGACGCCAATTCCTATGCCAGTAACACTCCTTAATGCGCACGACAAATACGGGACCACCCTGGCAACATCTGACTCTGGGTGATAACACTCGAAGCACTGGTGCACGTTTGCACCTCTCCTAGGAAGATGATTGCTGTGGCAAGTCTCATTATCGCCGAGATGAAGTTCGCCTGATGGCAACAAATGCGACGGGCTGGTGGCTGTTTACAAGCTATGCATGCAGAAGGAAATGGATCTGTGAGTGTTTGCTTCTCAGCTGCTGCTGGGAAACGGGCACCCTCCTGCCAGCGACGTCATGGACCTCTTAAAGCGGGTTCCTCGGTCGCAGAGGTGGATGCATAGCTTGTACTCAAATAGCTGTCCGGTACATAGAAGTTGCTATGGCAGCGCTTTGCAGATATGCAGACATATGTTGCACAAGAAAGCGGTGATGTGGGACCACACTGACTCTTTTTTTGTGTCTTACACAGAAGGCTCGCTCCCACCCTGGGAACTGTGGAGCAGTTCCAGTACCGGAATATAGTATCTGTCTATATATATATATATATCTACTTAAGTCTATTGTCAGATTGCATCTGACTGTGGAACTGAGTTTAAAACACCTGGGTAACAATTTACATATTATGTCAACAACACCACCTCTTCCTCCACCCCTTCCCCCTTTCCCACCTGCAGCGCGGAGCAAGCCGACTTCATAGCATCCTTCACAGCAAAATGGGTCTCTGCTGCGTCTTTTTGTCTTCATGAAACTCATTTAATTCTGGTACTTTAACACCTACTCCTTCCTCTGCTGCTGGTGCTATTGTAAAGGAGAAACGCGGCCGGGTAACACTGTCTCCTTGGAAACCTGCCTCTGGCCTAAAAAGCTCGGTTTGGTGCCTGTGTGGCACTTGAAAGCCAGAGACTTCGGGGGCTGAGCACCTTTGAGGCTGGGCTGCTTTCACTCCAGATCCCTCAGTAACAGAGGAATAAGCTGGGCTATTGCACCAGCACAATTTAATGGAAAAAAAAAAATATATATATTGGCCTGGGAGTGCAACAGGCTGCTGAGAGAAACCTGAGGGCAGTGTACTTCCGAGGGGAGGCAGGAGCTGAAGCTGCCTGGGGACAGGAGCTCTGCGATGGTGCGGTCTGGGAGCAGCACAAGGGGCCACCTCTCGATTAACCTCCAGATTTCCAAATAATTGTAAACAACGCTGACTTCAAGTCTGCTGCCAGAGCCTCAGGCTCTTTAAGAAATAACCGCTACTCATTTATTGCCTGAGGATATTATTATTTCCGGAATGAACTAGTTGCGGATCACAATACTGGGCAGAATTATAGGACAAAGTGTGTTTTAGTGCAAAACTACGTACGAAATAGTCACAAATCTTCTTTGGACAGAAACGGGCACAGAGCCCCAACCTTTTGTTGTAGAAAAGTGCCCGCAGCTCATTTCTGCATCATCTTCGTCTTGGGACTGGCCCATCCGGGGCTGGCTGTCGCGTGTGGTGTGACAGCAGGGTAGAGCTCTGCCTGGCTGCCGAGGCCCCGGGGAGGTCAAGCACAGCTAAGGAGCAGCTTAGCAGGGGCTATGCCAGCTGCGTCCCCCCGCCCCGGCTCGGCCAGCCCTGGGCAGGCTGTGCGGATTAGGAGCTCTTCAAATGGCTCGGAAGAGATCACTCTTACATCTGATACGATAGGCAAAATGATCCTGCTCCGCTGAAGGCTCAGCTCCGTACCTCTAATGTGAAATTTCTACAGACAATCCAAAGATTTGGTTTGTAAGACAGAAGTAATTCATATATACACACACTGCCTTCAGCATACTTTCCCTTAAAAGACTGCTGCCATCTTTTATATCATGAAAAGACGGATATGGAAATGTTTTGTGCCAGGAATGGTAATGCAGTCGAGCACAAAGCACAAAGTGGCACAAAGCCACCATATACTGGTAATCACTATATTCCTCACTAAAAGTGATGCAATAGGTAATTAATAAGAATGAAGCTCTGAGTTTATAACTAGCTATTTCATGTAAGCCCTTTCAATAAATATGTAATTGGAGATACATATATGTTTTTAATACTAGTTCAAGTGTGAACTTATTTGGTCTTTGGTCTTTCTGCTTTTGTGAATCATACTGCAATAGCAGCTTTAAAAAAAAATAAATTTTAATTTAAATCGGTCTAGGCAAGTACCACACTAAATATAGTGAGCTTATGCAGTACATAAGAGCAAGGCAGGAAAAAGGATTATCAAAATAGCTGAAATAATTCTGTAAACGGCATATACTGCATGTCTATATTATTTAATTGTCATTCCTATCCTGTCAGATCTGTGTGGCGGCAGCCACGTGCTTAAGCACCACTTGGTCAAGTTAATTGGTGCATTTACTCCTGTTTAGAGCAGGTCTGGGCTCTAATTCAGGGCTTGGGGTTTTTATCCTTAATGAAAATCAAAAGGTGCAAGTGCTTAGAACAGCTGTACTCTAGCATGACCTATTCTACAGACAGTCACCTTGAACCAACACTTTGAAATAAGCCTTGATTAACTTGCTTAGCTCAAGCCTGACTTGAACAGGAGGTTAGCCAGGCACCTGTGAAGAAAAAGGCATTCTATATCTCTGCCTGTTGCAAATTCTTGTACAGTTAGGCTTGCCTCAGCTCAGCATGTAGGCCTGAGCCCCATCCTGGAATTATTTTGCCAATTTCCAGGCTACAATGGCACTTTTCTGTTGGGCTTTTTCTTTGTTTATTTGTTTGGTTTTGGTGTCTATCCGCGGAATGAAGGTGCTTAGCTGCAGGGCAAAGCTTCAGAGCTCCCTGGGTATGACGGTGAAGGGGATGACAGGACTGCTGGATTCAAGGTCCAAAGCGGTGAGGAAGCATTCGATGGCCGCTTCATTTTTCCCCTGAGCTTGCAAAACCTCTCCAAGGCTGTTCCAGGCCCTGTGACTGGTGGTCTGGATCCGGATGGCGTCTCTGAGAACTTTCTGGGCCAGGTCCCTCCGCCCAAGTCTGTTCAGCACCAGCCCCTGTCAAGAAACAAGGGACAAGCCGTTAACAACGGCACAAAACAGAGGAAGAAACGGAGCGCCCTGAGCTCCCAGCAAGCTGGGCAGACGTATGAGTTCAGGCATGGGAGTCTTATGGGGGGAATCTCTCCACCTATTTCTGGAGAAGAGAAGCAATCAGCTTTTAAGGTCTGCTTTTTTTGATTGTGATGTGTAATTTAAAAAAACAATTGCAAAAACATTTTTTTTTAAGCAGAGCCTGATCCAGCTCTGCAAGTGCTCCCGCTGCGTGTTACTGGGAGAGCGTATACTGGTGCTATATAAAGGAAAGGCTACAGGCCCTTTAAGCATCCCTCCCTCCTCGACTAGGTTACACTGGCTTCTAATCCCCAGGAAAATATACACAGGTTCAATTACACGGAGTATCTAAATTAACTCTTGCACATCTGGAACATCCAGCTGAGGCTGAGGTAAAGTCTCTCTGCTCCTACATCCTGACCATAGAGAAAGGTCTTTCTTCTTAACAAATGGGACTAGAGGGACGCAGTCCCCTTCCAGCCTTCTAGGGGCAGGCTGTATGTAACAATGTGGGCCCTCTGTCCTCCTGCCCTCCAGTGTAGAACCTAAAGCAGCGTGAGGGAGGAGAAGGATGGAGGAACCTTGTTTAAAAAGCTGTCCTTAGGGTAAGAAAAGACACAAGTGGGTGTAACCATCTGGAAGGAACAGGAGCGGGAGGATGAAAGAAGTCGTAGGAAGAACATGTTTTCCTATAGGGCTCGCATGCATGCATCTGAACCCACAAGGATCTAATGAGCCTTTAATTATACGACAGTCAACCACACCAAGCCCAGATGGTCACGTGGGCTTTGCTGGCCACAATGCATTAGTGGCATTTTTGCTGCTTCCTCCTGAAGGTGTGCACACCAGGATGAATCTCCCACCAGCTTCATCCAGGCCTTTTCCAGCCTGTGGAAGAAGCAGCCAACACTTTCATGTCGCCTGCCAAGCTCTGCACGGCCTCTGCCTGCACTCACTCTTGGAAATGTTGGAAAGTGAGATGACTGCCTGACTTCATGCTTTTCCTGGGACTACGTAGTATGTGGATGCAGTCATATATATGAAGAAAAGCATTAGCTTCACCTTTAATGGGTCTAATTGCCTTTAGGGGATATGAAAATACATTAGAAACCTGAAATCTCCTACAACCAGAACCCAAAGAAATTTCTGATGAAAGAATGGTGATACTTTTGGCATTAGTGAAGATCTTGCTTTTGTCTTGCTTTTGTTTGTTTTCTCAAAAGTGCCATTAGATGCAGGGTGCCTCAGCATGACTAAGACCCCTATAGTCAGTGACAGTACTAATACATACAGAAACACGGTACTTTGCCTGAGAGAAAAATTAAGAAACACCCATTTAATCAAGTATAGGCGGTACTGTGAAAAGCTTCACTGCCTCTTTCTTGCCCATAACCTTGACCCGAATACTCAACTCAGAATCAAATCTGATCATCTAAAGGTGCAGTGGGGATGTTTTTTCTTCAGGTTTCTCTCTCTGTTGGAAAATGATGAGGCAACGGGGCCTAATCTTATCGTCCCCTTGTGAGCAGGCGCAGGTGGCACAGAGGTACCCTGATGGGAGAGGCTGGTTCCTCTAGAGGTATCTGCCCGGAGATGACCGGAGGCACGTAATGACAGACTGGAAGGAATTTGTGCAATTATAATTTGAGTCACCCGCTTGACAGGGATAATGAGGCATAGAAAGGGCAAGTAGTGTGCCCATAGCAAATCTGCTGCCGAGCCAAGAATAGACGGCAGCTATCTCAGCTCAAGTCTGTCTTCAACCTCAAAACCACTCTTCCTAAAAGCTCGTCCTGTTGCGCTGACCGAGCAGAGCCGACTGTGCTCTCTGGTGGCCGGGGACCCATCGCTGTCCTCACCCTGACACTAAGCGGCATCAAGCCTCTCGACGCTGCCGGAGGGCTGCTGGCCCCGGAGGCACAGGGGCCAGCGAGCCCGTGCAGCTGCTGCCTGTCATCCCTCTCCAACGAGGAGGGGAATTCCCTGCCCGGCTGACATCTCGCGCCTCTCAACAATGCTGCAGTGAAATCCACCTCATCGTAAACTGCTCGTGCAGCACAGCTCCCTCCTCCGCCCCAGCACCCTTGTTGGTCAAGGACCAGGGGCTGGTGTGGCTCGTCCCCCATGGCTCCCCAGCACCGAGCCACTGCGTTTCATTTTGCCTGTGGTTGAGGAGGAACAGAGCTTTGCACCTCATGGTCCCTGCAGCTGTTTTGCAGCACTGGGAGGAGGCTGTAGGCAAACCGCAGGTACTGTCTTCACCTGGGGGAGGTGCCGAAGTGTAGCCCACCAGTAAGTGCAGCACATGTGAACATTTGCTCATCAGTATTCAGTGCTTTCAAGCATGCCAGTTTATCTGAAAGAACATTTGTGAACCCTCAGAAAGGGTGATCTCGGGCTCCGCAAAGCCAGCGGAAAGCCTCCTGTTGATGCTGCAGTATACTGCATGAGTGAAAAACTGCTATACGTTTTTGGGGAGAAACACAGGAGGAAACATGTGCTAAAGGAGGTAATGAATCCCCCTGCTCCTCCTTGCTTACACGTGCCAAACGCTGCCCAGCTCTATGGCCCTTCCCAGACATGCCCACCGTCCCGCTTCCCTCTTGTTCTGACCAGGAACAGCCCCGTGTCCCCTTCTTGCCCATGCGCCTGGACTTCCATGCAGTGTGGGCAAAAGAGGCTGTGCTTCAGGCCTCAGCCCAAGCAGGGGTCAGGGTGCGGGCAATCCCCTCTCCAACCCAGGCTCTGCAAATGTTCCCAAAGCCCAGTGCTGAGACCTACTCCTTCACCCAGAGTGAGCCGCGACAGATGGTGTCAGCCTTTCCAGCGAGGCTTAACTGAACCAGCAGAAATATGCTGCTGGATGTTTAAAGGACAGGTTGAACATCATTAATTCTGCGTGCAGGAGAGTTTCTTGCTTTGCCTTTCCTCTCTCCCTTCCTCTCCGCCCTGCTCCTTGCAAACCACAAGCATTTTGTGAGAGCTGGAGGCTGCACAATCCCCAAGCCTCACGAAGACACAGCACTGAGCACTTCAGTTTTTTGTTTCCCTGAGGTATTTGCACTTGAGAGCTTCTCCTCGCTACTGAATTTCTTATTTCCCCATGGAGTCTGGCTTGCTATAAGCAATGCCTGCATGTTGTTGCTATGTAGGTCCAGCTGGAATCTGCCTACAGAGCAAAAGAAAAAAATTATATATAAATTCAGAAAGCCACCCACTGACAGGCAATTTGCATTTTTATCTGGAAGATATTTTTTTTTAAATAAAGATTTTTCTAATGAAAGTTCAGTTCCTGAGTTTCTATGGAAACTCATCTGCTTGGTGTGCATGCATAATTTCATAAAGTCAGATCTCAGGAAGATGAGCAATTAGTATAAATATAAGCAGGAATGTGATTAAGGGTCTCATCCTCTTACTCCTGAAGATGGAGGGTGGGGCTGGGTTTTGTTGTTTTTCCTTGGTTTGTGTTTGTGTTTTTGTCAAATTAAGGCAGAAACGGGTGTACAAGGTGGCCTCGCTCCTCTGCCACCTCCTGGCTAGCACTGGCACTTCTGGTTTTGCCCGGGTGTTTTCCTCCCAAACATGGGAGGAACTTTAAATATGGTCTTCTCTGTCAGTGGTGTTGGTACCGAGTCAGGCCCTAAATATGGTCTAAATATACAGTCTTCTGGTTTTGCCGGGGTATTTTCCTCCCAAAGATGGAAGGTACCTCTAAATACGGTCTTCTCTGTTAGTGGTGTTGGTACTGAGTCAGGCCCTATGGAGCAACGAGGACAGCCTTCTTTTTAAACTCAAGCATATTATAAATGGTAAAAATCCCTAAACCAAACCAAAAGGTGTGTGGGAATCCTTTTGGTTTTGAGCTCCTGTGAGCAGCGTGTTGCTGGGGCTCGCACCAGGCCTGTGCTAGCCACACGCAGGCATTTCGTGTGCTGCTTGTGTTAATATAGCTGTGTGGCGCTTGGATGCTAACTCACTCACTCAAGGAGGTCTGAGGGTAACTTGCGCAGATTAATTTAATTTTCTTCTTTAGGTCTGAAGACACACTTCAGACCTTGTAAACAGAGGCAGGGTAGCGAAGGTTGTGATTTCAAGCCAGACTGTAAAAGACGGCGCTGAAAGCACTGGAAGAAATTCATTTGAGGTGAAGGGCTGTGGCACAGCGAAGCTGGTACAGTCTAGCAGCGCACAAAGGCAAAGGGCAGGTGGCGAATTTGGTTTGCCGATTTAGGGTGCCTTACACTGGCAGTTGGACTCCTGAATTTATCGGTTTTAATTTCAGGGGACGGGGAGTGCGCATGGGAAGCTTTTTCAAAGGTATTTTTGACCTTGTCTGCATGCAAAACAAAACCTAAACCACTTCTATAGCGACTCTGGGTTGGACTCCCTTGCCTTCAGTGATGTGATACTTAGTAATTGATACTTCAGTGAGGCTATTTTTGTTTTAGAATAGGAGAGCCATATTTCACTGTAAGTTAGATGAGCAAAAAAGTGACTTGTTTTCAATTTCCACTAATAAAGAAAATGAGCATAAGCCCCACTTGAAGTCCCACTTCAGAAGGTCATGAAATTTCTGATCTGTGCCTTTATTTCCTTGGAGTTCGACAAAACCTCCTTAAAGGTTGTTAGCTCATAAAATTCCCAGCAAAAACATTATGGAAGACTACAAAATAAGCCTCACGTACAAGCTGGAGTTTATTTTTAGTAATGAAAGTCAAAACTTCCTTTGCAGATGTTTAGTTCAAACACCTGATGAGCCGCAGGGAGTTATCCTGAGTCTTGGCATCCTTGTCTCCTTTCACTAAGGTGGCACAGATTTACTTGTTCTTTCCTCTGGGGCTTGCGTCGCAAAGAGATGTCCAGAAAAATGTTTTATTTCATTCCTGGAGGATTGCTTTTTGGTTTGTTTGAGTGGTCATCTCATTCTTGGAGAATCTGGACTAGACTCTCTCCTTTACAAACTGATTTTAATAATTACTTTAAATGCAAGTTCTCTCTTTCTTTGCATGAGACTCAAATTCCAAAGTGAGGTTGTCTCTGATGTTTTTCTCAGTCGAGCAGAGCATTTTTGCCCTTTATTGTCTAAATACCCTAGAAGTTTCCAGAATAAATTAGACTTTGCAGTCAGGCTTCTGCTAGTGCATTATTCAATTAATTTCAAGGTAGATGAGGTCTCCTTACTGCCTACTCCAATCTGCAATACGGACATGTCACTAGTAGTTAGTAGAAGGGTAATCAGCAGCTGGCAAGATCAGGGCATGCTGCAGAAAAGTACTTCTTCCAAAGTGTGCTTATTCAGCAGAACCCTACAAAAAGCCTTTCAAGATGCATTTGGCACTTGGTGATAACAGTCTCATGTAACAGAAAAATCCGCACTGCTACAGGGCAACATACGCTTCTGTAATTATTTAGCAATCAGAATAACTTGTAAGCAAAATCTGTTGCATAAACCATGAAATATCAGGCAGTCCTTTTGGAAAATGGCAAAGATTAACCCTGGAAGTTCTAGGTCTCCTCAAATAAAGACAGACACGTAACTAGCCAATTGCTCTGTGAATTCTTTCCCCCTACATTCATAACTTTTGCATTTCTGAGGAGCCAGGATTTTTTTTTAAGCTGTGAGCAGCGAAGTGAGTGTTTGTTGTGCTGTGCCTTAGCCATGCAGCAGCTGGCAGCGTGTCGGGTAACTAATCATCCATTTTGCTGATTCAGTCCAGGTTGTGGCGAACCTGAGCTACACGTCTGAGCTTTGTTCTCTGAAAATACACTGTAGGAATATATGGAACAGTCAGGGACTGCTCACCAAACGCACTGAGTTAAGAGACCGTATCTTAATTTGTTGCCCTAACAAAAAGTGTCTGGGATCCGCTTCTGGAGGAAAAGCTCATCTTTCAGTGTTTTTGCTGCCTCTTTTGTTGAGGGCAGCTTTTCCTTCCTTCCCCCTCTCCATCTCCTCTGCTGATGCTGCTGCATCCCCTGTCAGTCCGTGACGCTGAAGTGCTGCATTTGATAGAGCAGAGGAGGGGAAGGAGAGGGGAGGAGAGGGAAGGCAGGCAGGGCCACTGCTAAATGCAGCATGTGGAAAAGAAAAACGAAGGAACGGCACTGGAGGGGGGGGAACTGGCAAGTGCTGAGAAAAGCAAAAACCCGAGTTTGCCTCGTGATTTGTAGCACTTGTGCGCTGCCTGTGGGTTTCAACTCAGTAGGTTCAACCCAGAGATTGCAGCTCAGGTACCAAAGGCAGCCTAGCAGCAGATTGTTGCTTAAACTTCACTGCAGCATCTCCATGCGCTAGAGATGAGCGTGCGGTTGCAAGGAGGTATCAGGAGAGACAGACTAGCTGAGCACGAAGACAGAGACGTCTTAAGCCCACCACAGACCTGGGCACATGGCTATGCTTTACCAACCATACCGAGGTAGCTTTGGCACAGAGAGAAGAAAAAGCAAAAGAAAGAAAAAATCAAAAGTGGTGAAGACCCAAACAGAGGAACATCCTCTTCCTTAGCTTGCCAATGTGTTTTTCAAGGGAAGGGATAATTCCAAAGGCACCATCTCGCCCAGGCCTCCTGTGAGGCCAAGGCAAGTGCCCCCCTCCCCCGCTGAAGGGATGCACTGTGCTGTGCCGCACGCTGCCCTCTGCCCAGGCTTGCTGTCTCTATCTGAGTTCATCAAATGTTAGCAGGGATGTTTGTACCGTGTTTGAAGCTTAAACGTGATAAAACATTTATTGACATAAAAAGCAAACCCTAAGGCAGCATTTCAAACCAGGAGGCTCTGATCTCTTCATAGGGAGGCTCATACAAGCCTAGGGAGAATGAAGAGTTTTTCTGCCTTGTTGGATTGTCGTCACTTAAGCTTCATTCAAAGCAGAATTGTTTGCCGCATGATGAATATTTTCTAGATAGTTCTTCCTTTGCTGGGACCTACATGGAGATGAAGCAGCAAGCACGGAAACCTAACAGGATGCCTCGACCACATGTTTGAGACTAACTGAATGCAGTATTTGTTTCGCACTCTCTTTTCCTGGGGAAGGCAAGATTTCTTCCAGCCCCGATCTTAGCAGTTGTCATAGTAATGTTGCAGTGGAACACACAGTAGCTTCAACTAGGGCTCAAGCTCATGATGTCGTCTGTAAAACCATGCACTAACAGAAGGTCCCAAACTAATAAGAAATAGTAATTTAGAATACATAATTTATATTGTAAGGTCCCAACTCTGTTATGCACTGTACCTGCTTCCCTAACAGAAAGGCTGGTTGAAATTCGTGAGATTCAGCCTAGATACATTGAAGTATTTCAAAAGACATGCAAAACCAAGACTGGTCGGCAACAGCAATGGGAGAAAAGGCACGCGACATACACGCAGGACGCTGAAGAGTGCCAGGTAACCTGCTGGCTAAAGCACTTGACTAGAAAGCAGTTGCTGTGCTTCATTAGCTGCTAATGCCATTTTGCATTGAACAATCTGCCATTAACTCAGGAACAACTCAGAGAGCAGGAACAGGGTCAAGGGACAACCTTTGGGTGGCAGAAGTCCTGGGTTTAAGCGTTCTCAGGCTGAAGAGGGTTGAGAACTTGCCTCTCTTGTGCCCAGGGGGTACATGCTAATTTCTAGCAAACATTTTTAAGAAGTTAGGGCAGCAGTTAAGCAGCGCCATCGCCCCCAGGGGGAAAAACAGCTCTCTGCCTCTATTTTGATAGTGAGCAAGTGCCTATGTTCTGTCACATGTAGCAAGATGCTGCTGCATGTAGCTGGGGAATGTCCAGGCTTAAAACTTGGACACCCAATTAATCTGAGTGCCCACAGCGTGCTGTGGCTGATGAACAGGGAACTTCTGTCTGCTTAAGTTTCCTTCAGTGCCAATCCCGAATCTTTCCCCAACTTTTAATGCACTGCTTTGCAAGAAAGGAGGGGGCTGATGTGTGCATTTCCTATGCGTGTTATCTTCCCCTCTCTGTACAGAGCAAATCTTGTCTGAACGTATGAGTCATGAGCAGGCCCTCCTAGATAACAGCTTCAGCTCTGCTGAGGGTCTCTATGAATCTCAGTCCCACAGAACTAATCGCCAGAGCAAGTTTAGTAGGTCTCTGAGGAAGGCTGTAGCACAGCAAAGACAAGGCTGACAGAAGCACACAGCATGCCAATGCAGATGACAGCAGATGTCTTCCGAAAGGAGAGCCGAGATATTTAAAAAATCTTAATTTGCTTAGTTTTCCACTACTGGCAGTCTCTGGGATAGCATGTTATTAATGACATCCTCCGCACAACCACAGACGGAGCTTCAGAGCGCAATATCGCAGCTGAGCACTAAGCTCGCTGAGCTGCTGGGAAACACGGAGCGAGCTGGGCAGGAATGCACCGCTGTGGTCCAGCCACTGCCTCCAGCTTCTGCTCCAGTGCCTCTGATCCCGCAAGGAGCACATTTCCTTATCATCTGTTAACATAAAATCTCTCATAAATCATGAACCTCCATGCAAAAAGAGATTCTACTGAATTACAGATAGCATTTTCTGTTACGTGCTTAAAAGTGAATGAAGAAACTCATTGAGAAGATAAATACTTAAAAGACTTTTGATAAATACTGCACATAACCTCAGTGTAAATGAAAGCTCCAGCGACACCGGAGAGCTGTGATGTTTACATGTTTCCCATTTGTTTGGCAAGAAGGGACTTTTGCTTCCTTCTCTTGGCTGTGGCCAGCTCAGTGTATCAGGACAGCTTGCTGAAAACCTGGAAGTCTCGCTATTTCCCACTCCCTGTTTGTGCAGCTGTGTCTTCTGTAACAGGAGGCAACATATTCTGTTATTGTGCTACACACTATTTTATACACTGTATTACTGTAGCCTATCACTCTGTCCTGTCTTTGGTGTGATAACAGGCAGCCTAAATAGCACAGAATTTAAACTAATTATAACTGGTTTCCTTGTTTGAAGGTTGAAGTATAAAGGGGATAGTCATCCCACCCTTTCTCCCTTCTGACAGTTCCCTGAGCACTTTCTGAAATACTATTTACGAGTTCAGCTGTAGACCAACTTGACTTCTACAATTTCTAGGCTTTAATTTGATCTCAGAGCAAAGCACAGCATGAGGACAATACTGATGAGTTGAGCTGCAGTGGTATCTTGAGGTCTGTGGATGGGAAACCACAACTAAAGCTAGTAATCTTCTGGAAGATCAGGCTGGAGCTCAGTGGACAGGCATCTGCTGCAGGCAAAGATCAAGCCAAGGACAATGTCTTTAAGCCTGGATGCAAGTTTTATTCTACAGAGACAACTGGACCACCCCAAGAACTCCAGGGGTTTAAGAAATGTGTCAGGGTTTTCTCTTGTAAGGTGTTACACACACTTTAGAGAAGGGATCAGAGAAGAGCTGGGGAGTTTTATCTTTTAGGAATTTATTTTGGTTTCTAAAGTTATATAAACAGAGCCTGAATAATGTGGTAATGAGCACCTCAGGGACATGGAGAATAACTTACCGCAGCAGAGGAACGCAAGTGATTGGCACAGATAAACAGGCGCTACAGATTCCCTGGAAACTGGGATAATCCACCTCTGAGAAGCAGAGCACCAGCCCTCCCGCTGATGGACTGAAATCTCTGTGATGCGTAGTGGATCAGATTTGCTTCCAACGACCCCAAACACCCCAGCAGGTCCGGTCTCTCACTCATGAGGGAAATGCGCAGTTCCCCCAGGAGAGGAAATGGCCACTCATAGTGTCTAAGTGACACTAAGTGTCTAAGCTTCAGTGTCAGAGAATCACTTATCACCTTGTTTGTGATGGCTCTGCTGTCTCCTCTGGATGAAGGAAGGAAGCTCAGCAACTGCAGAGGAAGAGAGTGGGCAACAAACCTGCAAAACAACTCTGTCCGCTCCTAACTGGTGCTCAGGAGCTGCACAGCCAGGGATTTGCTCCGACGGCTGGGCTACTGAAGCTGCCAGCTAACTAGCGGCTTTGCAGGGAGGATGGCAGTGGGGGAGGGAGGTTTCTGCAGCAACCAGAAATGAGGAGGACAAAGTATTTGCAATTCCTTGGACAGTGAGTGAGCTGACACACAAACTTATTAATTGGAGCATCCAAAATCCTCATTTCTCCTGTGGGAGCCAGTGACTAGAGGCAAAGACAAGTTCTCTCCCTCAAGCTCAGCTGCTTCAACACAAAAATTTGAGTTAAGAGTCTGCTCTAAGGATTGTTTTTCCCCAAGGAGAGCTTAGAGCAGTTATTTTGGGATATCTGAAGCGCAGGAACATTCCTGGGATTCTGCAATAAGCCTCAGAGTTGGGAAAACAGAATCTGCTAACCAGCCATGGTTTGGAAGGAGGCTACCGATCATCTCCAAAGGCCAAACGTTGTTGCTTTACCATTATCCTGCTTGGTAGAGCTGCAAAAGATACGTGCCAGACAGATATAATATCCATTGGGAGAGCTTCTCTTACGATCAGATTCGAATTAGTTTTGATCGCTCTCTCCTCCGCAGCCTATAACCCACCTATCTAGGACTTGCAGAGTACCACTGCTGTACCGAGGGGCAGAAAGCAGCTGTCCTGAATATACTCAGCACGACTGGGGATGCTTCCCGCAATCACAGCCTTCCACAAGGAGCGTGTGATCACTTGACGGGGAATTCCAGTGGAGAGCACCGTCCCACAGGAGGCTGCCTTGATGGTCCACCAGCAAGTGTTGCGCTGCTGACGTGCCATTTTTGGGAGGAGGTGTAACTAGCTATGTCACCCTGCAGAGCAGGCTCAAAATAGGATTGCACTCACTGTGCCATGTGGCTCAGTGGTATGTCAGGACATGTATTTTTAGGAAATTCCTCCTTTGGGCAGAAAGGGTGAAGTGCTCGGCCTGGTTTACAGGCTGCTGGCTTTGCCCAGATCTTTCATACCAGGGTGTGGGAGCATGTTAGCCACCCGTTGGTCTGTGGATGCCCTTAGTGCCTGGATACAGTGCTAGTCCTAGTTATCTATTGATCAGGGTAGTTGTGGAAGGGTAAAAGACGGGGCTGGACTGCTGCTGTGCTTTTCTTTCTTTCAATGCATGCATGCTTGCTCTCTCTTTTTGCTGGTGCTTTTCAGAGAGGGAGCCGACCTCCAACAGAGGAGGGATGGAGAGAAAAGTAAGGAAGATCAATGTCTCGGGAAGAATACAGTCTCTGAGGAGCAGCAATAAAAATGTACCTTGCAGAATGAATGTCTGAGGGGAATAGGGAGCTCAGAGAAGATAGCTCATGCAGAGAAGAAAAAGAAAGAGGGAAGGAAAAGCAGACGGTAAGCAGGGGATTTAAATAAGCTCCTGGAGAAGCAAAGAGGGGTCTGACTTGGTGAGGTACTTTTCAGGTGCAGCATAATGAAAAAATGCAGTACATCTCCATGCCCAGCCAGTCACTGATACACGGACAGTGCTGTGACTTGTCTGACCCCAGGAGAAGGACGAGGTAAGTCAGTGCTGGACCCAGAATCAAATTCTTCTCTCTGACAGACACTTGCCAGCTTCCTCTTTTCCCCAGAACACCATTCCTATCAGGCAGCATGTGTTCAGCTCCAGCATCTGGGTTGTGATTTTTTGGCAGCTGCACAAAATCTCTGCTATCAAATCCCACCTGCCAGTCTCATGTCTGCTCCCACAGACCTTTGCCTGTTAGCAAATGCTTCAAAATCACACTGCCAGGCACAGCACATCATTCTGCAATCCTACTTCAGGCAAAAAGCCCTCACGCAAAGACTGCTTTTAACTTCAGTGGGCTGCAGGAGGGAAAGGCTAGAGGACAGGCCTCTGGATTACAGGCAGAAGTATTCATTTAGGTCACAGTTTGCACTGCATTCTTTTCAGCACTAATGTAAACCAGCTATTTTTCCCCTGAATTATCTGAATAATACTTCTTGTCTGTGACATTTTAAGAAGCTTTCTTTTGAGACATGTTCTGTGCTATAGCTGTGCAGTAAGAGAATCTGCGAACTTTGCTCACCAGAATGTGTTCATGTGAAATCATTCTCCCCTTCTTGACAAATTCTTCCTTTCTCTTCTCTTGCTTCTTAGCAGTCCCAGATAAGCAATGCCACCAATGTGATGTGTGCATACTGTATGATGCTTTGTTGTTGAAACAGTTCATTAGTAAATAAAATGCTGAAATATAGCTTGCTCATCTACCCCGGATAAGAGATCTATCCACAGAAATAACTGCAATTTTTAATTCTGTACTGGGAGAAAGGACTTAAACTTCCACATACATCATCTGCTAGAATATTTCACAATCTGACTTTCCCCAGCATGAACCTAGGCAATGAGGCTGCGCTTTTGGTGCAAAGGACAATATCTCTTGGAGATGGTCTAAGCTACTTGATTACGGTATCTCTAAAATTGCAAACAAAAGAGAAAATCAGTGCTTTTTGATGTGGACATCTGCCAGCAGAGAAACAACTGCTAATTGTCATGTAATAACCACAACAGACACTTTCATAGCAGTCATCTTTCTAGAAGTCAAGCATAAAAAAACTGTTACTCATCCAAGCACCAAGCATATTTTGTCCAGATCTGTCTGGTTTCTGTAACTGTTTAAAACTCCAAAGTGATACGATACACTTTCATAGATGGATACTTGAGATCAAAATATTTAGCCAAAATATAGCAGTCAGTAATTGCTTTTGTTGGCATGTGACTAAGGTATTGAGCTTTATACTCTAATATTTGCATTTTCGTTCTAGAAGCAAAGTAGGTATACTGAGCAAAGGTGCTGATAGCCTCACATAAATACAAGCGCATGGGATTTGTAGAGAATTGGTTCAGCAGCAGAACTATCTAGTTGCACTTCACCATTCAGACAAGTCCTTGCTCCTGCAGAAGCACCTTAGAAGCGGTCAGTTTGGCAGATACATGGCTCTACATGAGCTCTGAATAATGTTAAAGCAGTACAGCGCTGTCTAAAATCACATATGGGGAGGAATAGCGAATTCTCTTTTCATTAAAGGATTGACTCTAGACTCTATAGAAACCACACACATGATTTCCTAAAGCATCTGCATACCTCCTTTGCAGGCATGGGCTCATCAGCCCATCACTTAACTGAAAAGAATGGAAAAAATAGTTGTAACCTCTCCAGATACAATAGGTAAGGCGATGACTTCTAATGACTAGTAACCTGAACCAGGTTTGAATTGACTGAAAACTTCTGTAGAGTATCTCATGTTTAGCTGGCACCAGAGCCGTGTGCATTACAGACCAGCTATTTTGCTGGTTATATAGTTTAGCAGTAGTCTACAGATGGATACTGTACTTGGAGGAGGGAAAAATTAATTTTCTTGAGAACTGCCAGAGGAAAAATCATCAGGAGAGAGGGTAAAATCAATCTTTTATGATTTTCAGCTAACCAGTGAAAAAACTCAACTGCCTAAATATAATGAAATGGGTAACTCCTGCAATCACAAAGAAACATACATATAAGATACATTCCAGTGCTGCCCACAGACCTAAGCAAAAAATAAATTTAATCACAAACTTTGTGAAGTCTTTTTAATCCCTATAGAGCGAAGAGGACATTTACAGACCAGTACAACCCCTAGCATTGCACCCATTCCTGAGCCTAGCAAAGCCCTTTCACTTTAATGATTTTGGTCTGCCTTCGTGCTAGGAGGAATGGGCATGGGTATGTTAAGTGAACGAGCCTGCGTCTCTGAGATGTGGAGGGAGGCAGGAACGTGGAAAAGACCCACCGTGCAGCAGTACGACACGAGTCCAGCGCTCACGTGTCTGGGGAGCACTGGAGCCAGCGAGCGAGGGAGAGGGGCATCTCCAGTTGTTGTTGTTGTGTCAATGCCTCAACGAAACACAGGCTCCAGCAGCAGCCCCTGATGGGGATGATGTACTTGTAAAACATTTACATTTTCAGCAGGATGTTTCTAATTAGACTCAATTGGTTTGCACACCTGCTGGGAGTGACTGCTCTGCGCCTCATCTCCCTCTCTGACTTGAGCACAAAGAGGATGCAACTGCCTGGGCTACCACATAGCACTGTGCTCCTTTTCTGCACTGACAGTAATTGAGAAAATGGATGGCAACAGCCGTGTTTTGTGTTTCCTACTGTTCTAGGAAGTGCTTTCTTTCCTCTTCTTTTTTTTTTCCTTTTTTGTTTCCTCCAGAGCATAAGACTGCTTAGGTTTTACAGCCCTTTTGCGAGGGTGGGGGATTGACAGGACTTTATGTAGTTTCTCGACTATAGGGCATCATGATTGATACCAATAATAAACCCCTCAGGACCGAGGAAAGTACCTGTACAGATTCTGACTACGATCAGATCGATGGGGAAAGGATGGTACTGAAGAGTGCTATGGTTAGTAGCGCAAGGCAGAACCGCCAGCTGTCACTTATTAAAAGGTCACAGGCTTTTTAGCCTGTCTTACGAGCACACCCTGACTTGAACATTTTAAGAAAAGGTTTTATTGATACTATGTTATATTGTCTGAGGTATTTATGGTTTTGCCTGGAAAGGCTGAAGACAACCAAACCTTCAGAGAAAGCTGCTGAAATTGCATGGACAGTCAGCAAGACTTCTGGTTTGTGACTGCTGTCCTAGGCTCCCTTTCTGCATCTTTAGGGAGCCACCACTTGTCAGTGAGATGTAAGTCACGCCTCAAAAGAATACTTGAATGTATTGGCCTTATTGTACTGCAGCATTGCCCTGCTGTGAAATGAGAAAAATGCATTTACTGTGCCGTGGCAGCAGGTCAGCATCCCAAATGTTCTCCCCCCACAACAAGCTCGCTGGGTCAGAATAATTCTGTTTTGGATTGTACAGGACAGTCTCCTGGGTAACACGCTTCACAGCAGTGCTCGGGGGGAACACGCCCTTGAATGCAAGGCAGTCAATGAGATTTATAATTACCGTGTTTTATAACCTCGTTCATTCAGGCAGGGAAGAGATCTAAACAAGAGAAATGATAGATTTGCAGCTACGTAGATAGATGCTGTTAACATGATTTGAAACCTGGCTGGCAGAAGACACTCTTGTCCACTGTGCTGCCCAGCATAACACAAAAAAAATGCACAGACTACTTTTAAATTCCGGTGGCAGTAGGGCATAAAACTCTCAACTTCAGCTACCCTCTCCCAGAACAAGGGATGTAAAATCCACTCTGTACCACCAAAATCTTCCGATTGCATTAAGCAAGGTCTTGGCTCAAGGCCAGGCCCCAGCTGTCCCTGTAGCAATAATGACTGCCCTCCCCCAGGGTGCTGTGCACGGGCAGAATCCAGCTGCATTTTCACACACACACAAACACACACACACACACACATTGTCTGAACACAGTGGCGTTAATGCTTCTGGGATGACAAACCTAACCTACAGATGTCTCAGCAGCAGCAAGCTCCATGCAGAATGCGTTTTATTTTCGGAAAAACCCGGAGGTAAAAAAAAAATTTAAAATCTCCTGGTACAGTTTATCTGATGCTTTGTTTGTGAGTGTCCTTGATGCATAACAGCATGCTATCATCTCTAAAGATTAAAAACAATCCCTTCTTATTGCTCTGCTGGGTATTTTCAAAGAAATTCATGCACAGATGAAAACAAATAAAAACAATGCCCAATGGCTCTGCAGAGATCCTGGGCCTCTAGTTTCAGGTAGTCTGGAGACAATTTTAAACAAACACGGACCTCCTAAATCCTTGGCTACAGCTCTGGTGAGGACATGTTGGCAAAACTTCAGTACTTTAATGGGGTGAGGCTGGTTGAGGATTTTCTACATCATCTCCATTTTGTGGGTTTTAGGGTACAGCTTAACGAGGATCTAGAGCTTCGCATGTGCAATACTGGATTTTTGTTATTTTTTACATTGGAGCTTCGATTTAAATAACGACACCTTTGTTCAGGCTTGGTTTGAACAAAATTCAGAGTAGCTAGGCTGGTTTTCATGATTTTAAAGTTTGGTGGTTTTGATTGACTAAGGCATCCACCCTCCTATCATCAGTGCAGGACTGGGGCCCAAAATGACAGAATGAAACACAGGATAAACCGAGAGCGCCTCAGGCACTGATGAAGGAACAGTTCAGCTCGCTTCAGTTAACACGTCTTTTGCTTTTACCCACTTGGCTTCATTATTCAGAGGATCTGGCCCAGTACAAAAATGAAATCCCTCCCCCAGCCCCTGTTCTGCTTCCAGCCTCTGCTGCTGGCAAGCTCTGATGGACAGCTGCAGGAGTTTCTTACGGAGAAATCTATGTGACCCTGCTGCACTTTGGAGAAGTCTGAAAAAAGGCTTTTTTCTTTTTCTTCCCTCCTGCTTAGGCACCAGCTTTGCTCAGGCTGAAAAATGCTCTGCAAAGATATACTTGAGAGGGTTCGTTTTTTAAAGTCTGGGCCAACTCGTTCACAAGATCACTTGCAAGGCAAAACAAGTCCAAACAGAACTAGCATAAGATGCTTGTGCCAAACACATGATGCAAGTATTGATTTAGGGGTGCTGGTGGAAGGGAGGATAATAGGGATAATGCTGAATACAAACCCCTGCTCTGTTGCTGATGAACAGCCCCACAATGCAGTGTATTGCAATGCACAGGAAGGAAGCCACAGCAGGCCACGTTCAGATCGTACTTGCTGTACAGTTTCATTCCATTTTTCAAAAAACTCCGTTATTTTTAAATTAACTTCATACCTGCTATGCACTGCCCACGTGCTTTACTGAGGTGTTGAAACCGCTCTCAAGTTTTCGGACAGTAAAATCTAAAAAAAAATCCTCCCATGGTCCTCTCTCACCTTCTTAAAGTGTTGCTTATCAAACACTTTGTCCTTGTTAACCTTGGCCATCCCCTGTCCTTCGTTGTGAGGCCAGGGCTGCTGACCACAACTGCTGTTAGTTGGTTACTTGTGGTGTAAAAGCACTAGCAGCGGCACTCAAGATGTACAGTATCGCAGAAAGCCAGCTGCTTTCAAGGCCTCCTTTGCCTTTCCTCCTTCAGCATGGGGATTACTGGAAGCACAGTGGCTTTGTTTGGGATAGTTATTTTTATCTCTTCCCTAGTTTACCTCTGGAAGTGCTGAATTCCCAACATCCTGCAGGAGCTATGGAAGCACCAGGTTCTTGTGTTGAGTGCAGTGAGTGAGTGACAGTAATGTTCCAGCACCATTACTTAGGCTTCTCAAAGCTATAGGTAGCAGTGCTAGCCACCTGGGGAAGGGGGTGGCATCCACACCTACACAGCTCCTTCCCTAACCCCCTTCCTTGAGAACAACAAATCCTCTCTAACATCTCAAGCCTAGGTAGTGTTAAAGGCACACTACAGGTTTTTCTTCCTTGCCCCAAGCACTGAGATATGCTGCCATAGATACCTAAAAGCCATCATAATTCCTTTTAATTTGAAAGGTTTCACCTTTCACCACCAGCATCTGTGCAAGGGAAGCCTCTTCTAAAGGGAGCTCTCTTCTACTAGGAGATGCAGAGCAGCAGTCCCTCTGGTTCTTCTCAAACTGTGACAGGCTCTATGACCACTGAGATGGAAAAAGTTTGCAAGTCATCCAGTTCAAAGTATGCAAAAATAGCAGGGCTGTGCTTCCAACAAGGCTGCTCTTCTGTCCCTGTTTGATGCCAGCTTGTGAGAGTGGAACTGAGAAGTGCAAGACTATCAAGATTTAATCCATTTACAGAATTTCAGTTGTATGAATTTGATTTAAAAGGAGGCGCTACATGTATATATCACGACTTGTCATAGCTGCCTGAATTGACACTACGTTATGTGAACATTCTTATTCCAGAGACTAGCTACATTGATAAAATCACTTAGTACAGCTGACCAAGCTAAAAATAGATTTATAAAAAATAGGCTGCCTTTTGTCTCAAGGATCTCACATATACACCATTTTTACTTTGTGATGCTGCTATTTTCGATGCTGCTATTTTATATTTGCTGGTTTGGGAAAGCTGCTTTGAAACAATGGGTTACTTTCAAACCATTTCCTTTGATTGTTCTTCATTCACTATTCAAAGTAAGAGATTAGTTAAAAATGGTATATGCTTCCAGTCTGTCTCATTTGCTGTGTCAGCCAGCAAATAATATATGAGAGAATTTCTCAGAGAACGCAAAATCTCTAAGCTGAGAAAGTCTTCTAACCACTGGTGACTATGGTGATACTCAAAGAAAAATAATTTAACGCTGCAAAAATGTGAAATTAACACTTAAACACTTGCACAATCATTTATCATTAGTGAACAGCAGTTCTGAGCTTTCAAGGTTGCTTGTTTGACCTATTTGTGGTATTCTAGGAATAACAGCAAGGAATCCTAAAGTGAGGGTTTCTGCTCCTGAAGCCTGGAAATCTCCAGGGGTTGTAGGTTTTATCAGTCTCTCTCTACATCTATTTACTTTTCTTGCTCTCAAGGCAAGACACTTTTCAGGCAAACAGGATACCAAATGGTCCATGAAACCGGTGCCGAAGATACTGCAGGCAATTTTGCTCTTAATGTGCATGAAATCTGCGCAGAATCTTTTACTCTCACTGAAGCCACAAGGAGAACTTATATCTGCTTGTACCTGGAGAAGCCTGTCCTGAACTATCCTTATGTACATTATCTCAGTTCAGAAAATATTTAAAAGCTGTGGGTCTGGCTGTACGTTAACAAGTCTACATACTCCTTTACAACATCAAGCTTTGAGCCTCACAATGCAGTACGAGATCATGTATGACTTTAGAAATGCTTTACTGTGGCATTTGTTTAATTTGACCTAGCTTCATTTATCAGTATTAGTCACTCCTGTGTTCTGCTCAGCTGCAAGTGACAGCCTCAAAGAGAAAATACCACTGCCTGCCAACCTGGCACAAAAATTAAAATTACTATAACTAGGAGTTCAGAAATTCTAGAGGTTTTGTTTAGATGCAAGAGAATAATACTGCTCTCTTATTAAAAAACATACAATCCCACAGAAGTGCCAGACTCATTCAGCATTAGCTGCTTTGGGGAACACTGCCCCAGGGAATATTTACAGAAGGATGAAGCTGACCTTTCTCCTTGTTTAAAAATATAATCCCAATCTCAGAGCTGCTCAAGAATTTATTTTAAAAGCAATTCATAGTCCATCCTTTGCTACCAATTAGGTTTGGCCAGGTTGGTATGTTATGTGTAAATGTGCTGAACCAGTGCAATATTTCAGCCGTATGCTGCTTCTTTAGTGCTGGTTCATGTCATGTTCAATGCAGGTGTTAAGGTCTGCAGGACACAGATTGGCCTGACAGGTTGCGGAGAAGAAGGGTGGGCCGTTTCTCGTAACACAAGGAGAGACAGAGACTACAAGGATAAGTTTACCACTGAACAGCAATGGCATTTGCCATGCTAATAAATGGAGTAGCAGCTTTTTGTGACCTCCAGGGCTACCAGCCCCAGGTGTACGAGAGCCAAAGCATGGGCAGTGGTTTCCTAGTGGCTCTCTGTTTCAGGTATCCGGCGTTGCCCTCGCTCAGCCTCCTGCTCTACTCGCTTCAGGATCACTAACTGCTTACAAACAAGGCTTCACTCTTTCAACAAATTAGACTCCTCCGGCCCTTGCTAGTTCTGCAAGGGAAGTCCTCTTGAGAATCTGGTTATTCATTTTCTTACTTGGCTCTACCCTGGGGCACAGCACACCTACCAAACGGCTTTGGGGACCTGTCCCCTTTCCAAAGCACCAGACCCCAACCAGAAGAGATTGCTCAAGGGATGCAGGAGATGCTCCTTCCATCTAAGGTTTCATAACCAAATTTGAGCCTGTTAAATTAGCTGACACTACATTTCTAGGAGCTCTGAGGTACAAGGCAAAGAGGTGTGGGTACACACATACACACGCTTTTACTTGCCTGCTGTAGGCCACAGAGGATGCCAGAACCATTCCAGCAGCTTGCCTGTTTACAAACAAACACTGAAAGCACAAAATCACAAGGTCACACCGGGGTCCCTCCTACCGAAGGTGTCTTACTCCAACAGCTTTCCAATCACGAGTGATTTCCCAACAGGCCTAACTTTATCACATTTCTCTGCTTTTGTTCACGTTGCCTTGGGCAATACCATTCCTTACTGTCTACAATGTGGAAAAGAACACTGAACGCTGTGTGGCTTTCTGTACAAAGGGCACTGTGGGTTACTGAAAAAATTCAGAGTTGGTACCAAAATCTCAGCATAACTCAGAGATGGCAGCTCTATATTTTATTTAAGCACTCACCAAACTTAATCTTTTACTTATTCTGAGTGTAAAAGCCTTACTTGCTGTAAGTGATCATTATGTGTGATTCGCCTCCGGCCCTTAATGACGGAGGTCTTGCTGGAGCTTTAAGAGGAATCACACTTGCTGAACAGTGACATCCTGCACCTGGGATGGAATAAGCCCATGCGACTGTACAGGCTGGATGCTGACTGGGGAGAAGCAGGTCTGCAGAAAAGGACTTAGGGATGCTGGTGAGCAACATCTGAGCAGGAGTCAGCATGGCTGCCCATGCACTACTGAAGGCTAATGGCAGACTGCGCTGCATTAGGTAATGCATCACAGCAGACCAAAGTAATTATTCTCTTCTATTTGGCATTTGTAAGACAGGATCAGGAGTGCTGTCACCAGTTTTGGGTTCCCCAACACGAGAAAGATGATGACAAACTGGAGAAGGCCAGGTGAAGCGCCTCTGAGATGGCTGAGGGGACCATGATATGAAGAGCCTGGGAGAGGAGCGTTTATTTAGCCTTTCCCTCTCCAGGCTAAGGAGGTACCCGACTGCCACCTTCAGCTACCCAGTGGGTGACTGGAGAAAAGGTGGGACTAAACTTTTCTCAGAGGTGCTCAGTGGCAACAGATTAAGGTGCAGCAAGGGAAATTATGGTTGATTAGCTATTAAGGAAAAATTCTTTGCAAGGAGTGGTGCAGCATCAGAACATGGGCCCAGAGAAGTGATGGAATGTCCATTCTTGGAAATACTCAAAGCTCAGCTGGACACGGCCCTGAGCAACCTGCTCTATATTTGAAGTCGGCCACGCTGTGAGCAGGAGGTGGGACTAGATGACCTCCAGAGGAAAGGTCCTTTCTCACCTGAATTATTCTATGGTTCTAATGTGCCTCATGACATGTGCGCTAAGATATTAAGCACACTTAATATATCATCACTGGTGTCAGGTGTCATCAACACTTTCATCAGCTGGAACGCTGCCGAGCTGACTCAAATACTGTACATCTTGTCTAAATGCAATTAAAAAGGCACATGGCAGTTTCTGTGTATCTCAATTAGCCCTGTACCATGCACATTGACATTCAAAATTAGACGACTTGGAGGCCTGTTCCCCACTCAATTCAGAGCTTATATTGAGCTTGCCCTGTTTGTTGTAAAACTTACTAAGGCTCACAAAGTAAGGCCCTCCTTCAGAGTCATATTAACCACCATTTGGATTTTGGGGGAATCAAAGCAAAGCTCACACAGTACAAACGTAATGAATCAAACCCTAAAAGATTAATACTCCTGAATAAAGCAGGAAACCTCACATAGAACTCCACAGACCTGCCTCTTCTTTCATTGCTCTGCTCTTAGGATGTAAGAGGAGCAGCGAGCAGTGACATCTCTCCCACATTGGCATCTATTGTTGTAATGCTAAGTGCTAGCTCCTATCACCCCTCTAATCCTGTTTGGGAAGCTCTGCTACAGCCTTTACATTCTTATCTTTGTTTAGTCAATGCTGGCAAATAAAAGCATAAACAAATAATCTCCACTCTACAGCTTGGCACTACTGAGATGCTGCCATGTGTGTTCCAGCTGATTTTTATTTGCAGTCTCTTATGCTGGTGACAATCTTGGAAAGCAGATACAGCCCGGTAAGTGATGCAACTGTAAACCTGATGCTTTTATAAGCCTACCCTTTGTATTAAAATAAATGCTGAACAGGTGAACACAAGCATTGAGAAAACTGGACTAAATACAAAAACATCAATGCAGTGACTTCTCTGGAACAAGCCAATGTAATTTCACCTCATTTCCTGCCTTAGACCATGCACCAGATACTCACCTGCCTCATGTGACTAATTTAACGAGGTATGTGATCCATACAAACAGAGGCACCCACTTTAATTGCACAGTCTCCCTATATCTTCAGGGGAAGAAGAGAGGTAGACTCTTCCACAAGGCAATGCAGAGCAGAAGCCTAAGAAGCAAAAGAGGCTCCACAACAACCTTGGGGAAGTCCCTCTCTCTGGGCAACAGGTGGAGAGGGCGACCAATGCATCTGCCTAAGCTCAAGGCTAAGAAATAGGCAACGTGAACATTCACCTACGACTTAAAAGTACTTAAAATGGAATTGCCACCTCAGACTCTCAGATGCAAAGAGGAAATATAAAAGCCCATTGTTTTGTTTATTTCTTACAAAGCCAAGGGCTTTGTAAGTGAAGCACGACAGAAAAATTACTACCCACCCAACTTCCAAAAATATTAGTAATGAGGACTGATTCAGGCAAACATTACGTTTGACAATGCCAGTGAACTGCATGACTCCAGAAAGCAACCGCAAGACAGAGATGCTCAAGCCTGTTTCTGATTAAGCAGCTCTGAGTTGGTATGCTGCGCCCAACAACTGTCTCCAGTCCGTGCCCTTCCTGATGGAGGAAAGGCTGGGCTAACTACACTGGTCATAAATCTCCCCACTGAAAGTTGATTAGCTTGAAAATCCCATGTTGTTCTGTCAGGAAGCCATACAGAAGAGTTGCAAATCCATTAAATTACATCTTGCAGATATGTATCTAAGGAGAATACATGACGTTTGGTGATATATGGAAACTACCGCGTTATACCTTCAGACAGCTTCTACGAGTATCTCCTTCCAAATTAACATTCTTGCCATCTGATTCTCATTAGACTCACTCAACTGTTCCGTTAATCTTATATTTTTCCTCCCAAGAGACTAACATTGATTTTTTGTCTTGCACACACACAGGAAGGTCATACTGTTTCCTACAGGGTGGATTCATTCAATAAGGAACTACGCTATTAAACCTGACTTGACGTTATTGTCAATAGAGCCGAGCTGCCACAATGCTGCTTATTTTTAAGAGAATTTCAATGCAACTCTCCTGGGTCCAGCTAAATCCATCATTCCACTCCATGATACACACAAGCTACTTGACAACTCATTAAAAATATATATAAAAAATGGAGGTTAGGGCTGTGTTCCAGGGAAGCCCTAGTAATGTTCAAACTCCACATCTAATTTAAAAAATAATAAAACTCAAAATAATTACAAAATGCTTCTGGGAATAGAAGTTCTTCAACAGAAAAAGGAAATAAGAAGGCAGGACTGCAGGTGGGTCTGCAAGACATTTTTAGCTGGACTCTCTGGGTCCAGCTAAATTTATACTGTAAGGACAGTATGAATTCAATCACTGGCGATCTGGGCAGAGCAGCCTGCACACCACAATGGGCAAGCACTGTTTTGGGTCTGGTTAAGTACTACTTATGGGGACCTTTGGGGCTGCTCCCTCCCTTCCTTGTAAATTGAGCCAGCTCCAGCATAAGAGGGGTCAGATTGTTCTTCCCACATCTCGTCCTGGAAGGCTACTCCAGAACCTCTCTGCACCAATGGCTGGGAGCCCTCTTCAATCTCCGGTGCCAATTTACAGCAGATAAAGCTGCATCCTTTAGTTGACTCAGCTTTTGTCTCCCCACAGCGTTCACTATTTTTTTCCACACATACCTGCAGAGAGCAAATGTATCCCTTCCCAGGCTGTTTTGCTACGCTGACAAGTTAAGCTCTCTCTTGCCCACCCCTGCCCATCATAGACAGTTTGGGCTTTTTACCCTGCTCTTTTTCCAGCCAGGGCTTCTCTGTCTTGAGCACTTTCGCAAAAACATAGGCAAAACTCACATTAGCAATATTAAACAGCAGCTCATTGATAGATTAGAGCTTTATAGGAGCATGCGGAAGGATGAGCGGAAAGGAGCAAGAGGGGTGTTTTCAACACATAAAAAATGCAGAAGTTTAGATGCCACCAAGAACAAACAGGAAACCTGTATTAACTTCCTGCCTCAGGAGTCGAATTTTCCAAAGTGCTTAGGAGTTCCTCCCAGTTTCTTGGTACTGGATTGTTTATTCTGTTGTTTTCAGACACTTCAATACCACTGGAACAAGCTTCTGACCTAAGTGCACTTCAGATTCTTTGTAGTAAATTTTACCTTGCCTGGATAAAATAGCAAATAGCACTGAAAGAGCCTCCTGGGGCAAATCAAGGATGGACTCATCTCCTACAAGAAATCTACGAGGCAGAGAGGGATGGAAAAGGAAGAAACAACCTGTTGAACAGCTAACGGGTAAAGAAGTGATTTTAACTGCCTCTGAGTGATCAATGCTTTACCTCAGTATTTTAAAGTAAGCAGCAGTCTGTGCTTATTACTGTTTCTTCTATGTCCCTTCCAGTTCTTTCCCCCTTCTCTCTCATATACCTAGGTACTGGAGAAATGCAGAGGACTGAACAGAAAAAAAATTGTGAGAAAAATTGTTAACAGCATATAGGGATTTCCCCACATCGAGGGAAAACTTATGGGGTGGGCTAAACCGTTTAAATGTTTTGTACCGTCAGAGTAGTCCAAAAATATCCTGCTGGAGACTAAGACTTAGCAAATTCACCCTTCCAGTCTTTTCTTGTACACTCCATATTAGGTAGACCTAAGAGAGTCCCAGAGTCTGTAACTCTCCAAGCTGCATCACAGAATACGTCACTGGTCTTCCTTTGGCTTGCTAGAATCTCCTGTTGACTGTCACTATTGCTTACTTAATTAAGAAGAAAAAAAAAAATAAATAAAAGGCACTTTGTTCAAAGCCGTTCCATTTTTGGAAAGGCTTGTAATGACTGTCTACTCAAATGCTTTTTCTACCTTTAGGTCTGTCATCTCTCTCTCAAAAATCCAACCCCCTTCTCACCAGGGGAAACTGTAGAAGCGTACTGGTACAAAGACATTCTGCTCGCACTGAATTTGCAGAGCAGAAGGATACATTCACTGTCAGAGAAAGGAAGCACCCTCCCTCCCCCCCTGCAAAAAGCTATTTTTTGCAGGCGTTGTCATATCTTATCCCCAGGAAGAGAAGAGGGCTGTGCTAGAAAGCCCTCAGATTCACATTTGCTTCTGTTTACTGTGCCCTTCACAGCACTGCTGTAACAATTTATCAATACAATGGAGGGCAAGGCACAACACGCAGGCAAGGCAGACTCCTCTAATGAAAACAAATCCTTGCGAGAGGAAGAAATAGTTCACAGATCTGCCTCCTAAATCCCACTCCCACCGCAATAATGTTTTCATCGCTACTTACATTTAGGGACATAAGGGTACTCAGAGCTGTAAAGCACATCATTTGTGCCGAACAGTCGCAGTACTTTGCCTAAAATAATTTGTGGTCCAAAAGCCCAAATGAGTAAAGCACCACAGGAATCAAGACATGTAATTAGAATAAATAAGATTTTGCGCTTACAGAGCGCCTGTCATCTGAAAGTATGCGCAGATATTAATTAAGCTCCACAAACCCCAGATGAAGTAGATTAGCAGCTTCATCCCCGTTTTACAGAGGTTTAGAGTGAAGTGTGACACACAATCACAGCGGAAAGCGCAGCTCCGCTGGCCATGCCGGGGATGGGGAGAGCCAGGGCTCCACCTCCTCTCCAGCCCTCTTCGGTGGATTGCCTTCAATGGAAAATGACTGAGTTGCAGTTCTTTGCTCCCGGGGAGAGGAAGGACCCACCCTGTTGCACAACAGTAGCGAAGCCCTAGCCCTGAAGCGCTTTGATAAAAACCATGAAACGGTGTTCAGCTTGGGAAGAGAAACCGGGAGCTCGCTCGCTCTCGCACATTTGCTTTGGGTGCTCTATTTCGCTCTTTCTAAAATGCCAAGAGATCAATCGCCTCTGCATCGGCATCCCCCACAAACAGTCCCAATAACACGGCTCGCGGCTTCTCAGGTTTGGAGGACATGGCATACATAATATCTTAAGTGCCTTGATCTGCGATGCTGGTTTTTATTTTTCTATTTCTTTGTATTTCACTCTAACTCAGAAGCCATGCTGACCTAGGATCACACAGAAACAATGTAATTAAAACCCACAGTCAATACACACATCAAAACCTTAAAATAATCCTCTCTTGAAGCAGGTTTTACATACAGGAATTCCGGATGATAAATATAAACACATCTGGTACCATTCAAAAATACTTAAAGTAATAAACTGAATATATATATATATTTTATTTTTTTTACCAAAAAAACCCTTTAAAAATAGTGTTACTAGTAAAGCTTCAATTGTTTTATATGTCAAAGAACAGTTAGAAATTGATTTTGCTGTCATTATCTACTGAAATTCAAGTTCTTATGACAGCAATTTCTTAAAGATCCCCCTGAAGTATTTAAGTAATAGCCGTGATAATGAAAAACATTCTCAGTATGACAAAGTAGTACAACGGTCCACTTAATCAAAATTACCCAGCCCCTAACTCTGCTTATCACCTTTGCCAAAACAAGAGCAGGGGAGAATCAAATGCAGCTAGGAAGAAATACCTCCAGAAGAGATAAAAACCAGTCGTTCCATCGTTTCTCCAGATACAATTATCTACCTAATTACACTTAGGACAAATGCACAGTTTTCCTAACTTCAGGGAGATGCACTTCAATTGTGGTGTTCAATTCTCTGTGCACAAACATAAAAAACTGAGCAAGAAATGTCACTAGGAAATGGAAGCAAACCACAGCATACTTATCTACAAAATAGCAAACAAATTGGATAAACTATGGACATAAAGCAGAGCTCCTTAGATGATAAATGACTATTAATGTGAAAACTACACTCTTTTATTCCCACATGTAAGCATGGAATGCATTCTAACTTCATCTTTCAAGGTAAAAATGCTTTTAATTAGGGTCCTAGCTACCTTACAAGACATACGGACCTTCGTATGATGGAGCTATGATAATTTACCCATGCTGAGAAGCTGCCCCATGATTTATATGATTACTTCATGGCAGCGTGAAACAAATCCCCAAGGAAGTAATGCATGTCATCCTTAAAAATATTAAGCAATCAAGGCATGTTTTTATTATGTGAATGGATGCCTTTGAAAACAAGGATGCACGCACCATACTGTGAGGTAAAATGAAATAAATGAACAGAAATAATTCATTTCCATGTTCTAATCAGTGGAAACTGTAGTCTTCAAATTATCCTGATGCTACCAAATGCGAGTCTGGAGACAATAGGTTGACTCTTCTACTCAAATGAACATGAAATTGCATCCTAAGTACACAATGAAGGCCAAATTAAACAGTCCAAGACTCTTTGTGCAGGCTCTTTCTTTCTATTTATCTCTTGCATCCAACTGAACAAGTAAGAGCAGAAGATTTAAACAAAGCATCATATAGTTTTTAAATACTCAAATCTAATCAAAAGCAATGTACTTATCTTGGGCAAAAGGAACATAACCTATACAAAAACCTGTTCTCAAGCAAGCTCTTCAGCTTCTAGCACTATCATCAGAGAGAAATTTGTGTTCCACCAGCTAAAAAGATGTCTCTGGCAAGTAGAATGAAGAATATATATCAAAGACTGGAACTGCATGCTTGCTGCCTGTGTTGTATTCACAAGCTGGGACACTTACACCTGTGCAAGGACCCAAGACAACACTGTTACACTGCTCACTGCTATTATAAATCACAATCCACTCGTTAGAGATGCTGACCATTCAGAAAAAAATCTAGCCCCTATAGGCACGAAGAGACAGAAACAGAGCGATAACGAGATCAGGTTAACACACAACATTTGAAATAGAACACTGTATTGTATGAAAGTCTATATAGGTAATAATTACATCAGCAGAAGACCATGGGACAATGAGGGTTTTTTTAACACTGAGTCTACAACACTGCATGTGAAACAGTTGGGATGAAAACAGTGTTAGCAGAACACTGAGGTTTTTGGCTGTTGCTAAGCTCTCAAGGACTTTTCTGCACCTCACACCGCCCTGCCAGTGAGTAGACTGGAGGTGCACAAAAAGTTGGGCGGGGAAACAGCTGGGATAGCTGACCCCAACTGACCAAAGGGCTATTTCATACCATGTGGCGTCATGCTCAGTATATAAAGCTGGGGGAAAGAGGAGGAAGGGAGGGGACGTTCAGAGTAATGGCGTTTGTGTTCCCAAGTAACCGTTACACATGGTGAAGCCCTGCTTTCCTGGAGATGCCTGAACACCTGCCTGCCAAAGGCAAGCAGTGAATGAAATCCTTATTTTGCTTTGCTTGTGTGTGCAGCTTTTGCTTTACCTATTAAACTGCCTTCATCTCAACCCATGAGTTTTTCCTCACTTTTACTCCTCTGATTCTTTGCCCCATTGCAACGGGGAGGAGTGCGCGAGTGGCTGCGTGGTACTAGTTGCCAACTGGGGCTAAACTATGACACGGTGTTACCTGTATATTCTACTTGAATTGGCTATGGAATAAATCAAATACATTTTCACTAGATTATGTTTTCCACCCATTTATGTGGTCACAACAGCATACAGAAGTACATTATGAAAACTGCTTTCCATTTTCACCTTCACAAAAACTCACCAAACAAAACCCAACACATATTTCAATTTCTTTCGCTATCAAACATAGGGATGAGGCAGTGCAGACAGCTACGTCACGTTCCGATAACAACCTTATCATCCTTGCCCCAGGCTTCAAGAGAAGTGAGGAATCATTACAATCTTCCACTGCAATCAATAAGACTCAAGTATGAGTCAAGCAAACTTTTTTTTGTTTTGATTTTTTTTTTTTTGTTTTCATTAAATCTGGCACAGTGACAGAGATGAGGTTGCCCATTTCCTTCCATTTTAAATACACAATTCTCTTTCTTCTTCCCTAAACTAAAGCATGTTGAGAATTGCTCTAACTCAACAAAGTGCTATGTGAGACACATGCTGGGCGGGAGTCCTCTGAACATCTATGTTTTTAGTTCATCTTGCAATATTACATATGGAGCTTTAAGACCCAAATCCAACATGCTGGCATCGATTCTGTCCTCCACTGAATCAAAAGGGAGGTTGGTACTGAATGCATCGTGGCCAGGGAGTAGCAAACTTCAGTCTTTCTCTACTGGCATACAGGTAGGTGAATTTGTGTATCACTTTACAGGAGGTGTCATCTGCCCTGGCTTATGTTGTATTTTCTGACTTGGTTGGGCACATGTCAGTTTTGTTATCACCGACCCAAAGCTGTGTATATCATGATGTTATATAACCAAATTTGGTACACGCTGAAAGAAGTACGACGTAGTTATTTGGTTTAGAGATGTGCTGTTAAGAGATTAGCATCTGGCACGGTCAACTAGTCACAGTGTAAGACAAGAGTATATGGGCTAAGCTCTTGTTTCTGGACCAGTGAAGATACCTACTCAGTGGAAACTCCATCAGCTCCCGTGGGAGGGAGAAGTGCTCTATGATCTTTGCAAGCAGGCCCCAGAAGGAGCCTGTGAAAGGGAAGAACAAAAAAAAAAAAACAGGGCTGTTCTAGTAAAGGGAGGGTAGACAGAAATGTCTGAGAGAGAATGAGGAGAAATGCTTGAAAAAACCCCTAGCAAATCATATGACGTAAAGAGAGCTGTGGTCTTACAGTATGTACAGTTTCTAAGGGCCAAGTCAAACTAATAGTTTCTGACAGCAAACAGTTGTTCAACCAAAGGAGCAGCTCCACACCTCACCAGGAGTACTTTCATACATAAGTATGCTCCCAATAGCCTCAAAACCTGATTCTATGTGTTTTTTCAAAATGAAAACAAATGTGCTTCCTTAGATTAGGTACTAGCCACTAGTATTTACTTTGTAAAGGCCATTGGTGGATTCTTAATACAGGCTCTTACGGATCCTGTGGCATCACTTACAAACTGCAAGTGCTAGCAAGACGCAGCACAACTATGTGGTGTTTTCAATGTGCCTGTGGCTTGCTTACCCCGGTATTGGACACCAACTGCCAAGAGCCCCCGCTGTGAAGCAGAGCGTGCCGCCCACCTCATCAGATGCGCTCACCACTGCAGTCCTGCTGTACGGAGCTGCTCCTCCACGCAGCAGCCTGCTTTATATGGAAAGCACACTGATTTGACAGCTACTGTAAACACCCTACATTCACAGTAAAATGCAGCCGTTTTCAGCTCTGCAGAGGAAGAGCTTCTGTTTATTATGGTGGTGACTCTACCCTGTGTAAAAGTGAAGTTATTGACACCTGATGGACTTACTCATTGCTAGATCTGTGCCCTTCATTTAAAGCCAGCAACGCTCTTCAGGTTGGAATTTTCCAAATATAGCTTTGACAACCCAGTTTGAGAACCCAGGGGAAGAGACATGACTACTTTGCTAATTGATGCTGATACACCAGGGAGAATGGGCACCGTCTACAGCACAGTTTTCCGCTAAAGTGGACTAGGTCAGTTGGATGGCAGTTGCACCAAGTCAAACAGTAATTCTCATAACCAGACCGACCCTCTTTCACTAAACTATTACACAACCACAACACTATTACTACAGTGGGAAAACTATGTACTCAAATGTTTGGGGAGACCAGCACCGAAACAGCATGTGTAAATTTAATTTCAGCTGCCTGTGTATGTGTCTTGCATAGTTTCAAGCCACTTGGAACTAGCTGATAATCTAGTTTGGCCTCTTGCATAATCCAAGACATACATTTCCCTCTGGTAGGAGACTGAACATACTGTGCTAAAGAACCTGTATTTTTAATAACAGTACGGCTAGTACTTGCCTAATGTATACGTTTCAGAAAGCCTTCTTCTGATGGCCTTCAGGAGATGGAGAATTTAACACTTGTTACATTATATCCTCAATAGCATAAACCCAGTCTTAAGTTCCCCATGAGGACACTGTCTCATTCAGTACACAGGACAAAAATCACTTATCTAGCAGCCATTCAATATTTTATTTTTGCCCTTTGTATTTGACGCATAGCCCTAAAAGCCTTGTTTACTGCATATTATCCCAGCTCTGTTCTGAAGGCAGAATGATTAATTTCTTTACAGGCTTTTCTATAGTGCTCATCAGATGCTTCTAACTTGTTATGTGCAATTTCCTAGCTTTTGGAAAAGCATACAAAGGAATGCCATTATGTGGCATCCTATAACTACTGCCATGATTCATATCAGCAGGGATAGACCAGACCTTTGCTATCTTAGCTAACAGGTGTAAACCACAGGCTGCCAGCATGGCCAAGCTAAAGGAGATGAGACACATCCTTAAGCAAGTGATTTTCACTGATATTTGCTCGCACCAGGATGGGGAGATTGAGAATTTTAAGGAGACTGAAGGCTACGGAGTAGAAGTACTCATACAGGTTCACACTCCTTTATCTCTCTCCTAAGGCCGACCCCTTTAATTCTTCCTTTCCAACATGCCCACCCCTCGACCCATGAGTCTCACCCTCACTCCTTAGCCCCATCTCATTCTTCTTATCTATCCATTCTTATCCAGTGTTACCTATTTCATTGTATCTTATTTTTTATCTATCCTTATTTCTCTTTGTTATTTATTTATCTTTCCTCTTCCCTACTTGCTTATGGACTGAGTCTCTGCCCTCAAATTCCCCATCTCACTGTCTTTTTCCCCTCTTCTAAATTTTACTCCGATCCCTTCACAGAATCACAGAATCTCAGAATGGTAGGAGCTGTAAGGGACCTCTGGAGATCATCTAGTCTAACCGCCCTGCCAAAGCAGATTCACCTAGAGCAGGCTGGATGAGAATGCATCCAGGTGGGTTTTGAGTATCTCCACAGATGGAGACTCCACAGCCTCTCTGGGCAGCCTCTTCCAGTGCTGCGTCACCCTCAAAGTAAAAAGTTTTTCATGTTGAGAGGAATTTCCTGTGTGCCAGTTTGTGCTCATTGCCCCTTGTCCTGTCGCTGGGCACCAGTGTAAAGAGTCTGACCCCATCCTCTTGACATGCACCTTTTAGATATTTACAAGCATTGATGAGATCCTCCCTCAGTCTTTTCTTCTCCCAGCTAAGCAGACACAGGTTTCTCAGCCTTTCCTCGTAAGAGAGATGCTCCATTCCCTTGTTCATCTTTGTAGGCCTCCGCTGGACTCTCTCCAGCAGTTCCCTGTCCTTCTTGAACTGGGAAGCCCAGAACTGGACACAGTTGTGGCCTCACCAGGGCAGAGTGGAGGGGGAGGATGACCTCCCTCGACCTGCTGGCAACGCTCTTTTTAATGCACCCCAGGATGCCATTGGCCTTCTTGGCCCCAAGGGCACATTGCTGGCTCATGGTCAACTTATTGTCTACCAGGACTCCCAGGTCACTCTCTGCAGAGCTACTTTCCAGCAGGTCAGCCCCCAAGCTGTACTGGTGCATGGGGTTATTCCTCCCTAGGTGCAGGACCCTACACTTGCCCTTGAACTTCACTAGGTTCCTCTTCACCCAACTCTCCACCCTGTCCAGGTCTCTCTGTATGGCAGCACAGCCTTCCGGTGTGTCAGCCACTCCTCCCAGTTTTGTGTCATCGGCAAACTTGCTGAGGGGACATTCTGTCCCCTCATCCAGGTCACTGATTAATATGTTGAATAAGACTGGACCCAGTACTGACCCCTGGGGAACACCACTAGTTACAGGCCTCCAACTAGACTCCGCGCTGCTCATCACAGCCCTCTGAGCTCTGCCATTCAGCCAGTTCTCAATCAACCTCACTGTCCACTCACCTAACCCACACTTCCTAAGCTTGCCTATGAGCATGTTGACTAAGAGATGATGGAGCTTACTGAGGTTTGAGGGGAATGAGCACCCACAGACTCCTTAGAGGTTTCAGAAATACACCTCTACTAAGCACATTTTTAAAGGTTGTAACTTGGGTAACCTTGGAAGGATTTTCTTAGGGATGGTAAAATGCACATTAATATGTTACAAAGACAACTCATTCCTGACAAAACCTAGAGACACTAAAGCACAGTAAAGAAGATATCTGAAGTCTGTTCTTTAGCCTCATTTTCAGAAACAGTTAAGTCATGTTGGGTGACATTTTCCGAAGTAAACTGGGCCAGAGCAGATGTGCATCTCAGAAATTTTTATTCCAAATTACTATAGTTTCAGAAAATTGCAAGCAACTGAAACGGGAAGACACAGTATGTGGTTCTGCCCATAAAATAAGACAAAAATGAAAGCTATTAGCATCATGTTAGCATCTAACTTGACGGCTGCTCTGATATCAGTGACTTGTCTGAAATCATGACACTAACTGAGCAAAGAATGTCATTCTATCCTGCCAGGTTTTTACTGACTGATTTTGTAAAGGTTGGATCATAGCAACAAAGTAATATTATTGCCCCATATAAGCCTGATACTTGCATAGCTGTTTTGTAACCTTCTCCTGACATATGCACCAGCTATTCATTTGCTGGGTTTGCACTGAACATTCATTATTACCAAATATCTCATCCTTTGCCCGTAGGTTCTACTATTTTCTCTCAATAGTAACTTCACTTCACGTTTCTCCTCTTGTGCATTGATACCCCCTCAGTTTTGGAGTTGCCTGCAAACCTCCTCAGGACCAAACTTATGCCGGAAGATACAAAGACACAATGTGATCACGCAGATGTAGAATTCCTGTAAAAATTAAATTAGTCAAGAAAGACTTCTAAAATCCCAGAGAGACCTAGTAAGGGCTATGGTTAACAAGACACATCATTGATGGAATATGATTAACTGTTCTGATTTCAGAAGAGAAGTGAGTTTTGGTCTTCCACAAAGCTTTCTATATTATTAAGCTCTAGGCCCTGTGTCTGTAAATAAGTTTGTTTTGGGGATAATGCAACAGAAAAATTACTTGCTAGATAGGAGTGTTACCAAAACAACCCACAAATGTGGAGTCACTGCCCCTACACAAGGTTGGCGCTAAGCCACAGCTTAAGATAATAACATTAATTTTATTGTAAACTCATAGTTTATCTTGATTTGAGTAGACACAAGACTCCAGCCCAAAGTTTACAAACCCCGTATGTATCTATGTTCTGTAGTTATTTAGTTCAGATCCTTCAAACATCAGTGTACTGCTTATTTAAAATGCATAACAGTTAGTAGGAAAAGCAGCAAAGACAAAACAGTGCATTGACTTCCAAAACTATCAGCCTTTATCAATTAAAATATTTACTTTTGACACAAGTCCTAATTAGTTAAAAACATTCAATCCAGTCTTAAAATAGAGGTTCAAGCTACCCAATTTATTCTTGGAACAGTCACTTGCTCTCAGGATTAGGAAGACAATGGCATCCAGAGCAAGCATGAGCCCTCTCCCCTCTTATTACAGTTAATCAGGAACATAAATACTATAATGGAGCTGAGCCCCTGCAAACTCACCAGGCTGTGCATAATTTCCACTCCAGCTGGATTCACTGTGAGCGCTTCATCATACAATTGCTTAGCCTCCTCCAAATTGCCTTTCATCTCTGCAAGCCTCCCACGCATGTACAGTACAGCATGAGATGTGGGGAAAAGACTCGCTGCCTCCTGGATACAAAAGCTTGCTTCTTTGAGATGCTGTTGTTCCATGAAGAGTTCAGCTGAAAAAACACAAAAACACAAAACCCAAAAAACACCCTACCATTAGTTGAAATAAATCAGAGACCTTTCTACCCATTAATTACATATCATCTCCCTTAAGCACATTAAAACATGAGGCCATGATTCTGCACAGTGCTTACTACTATGGTTAGTGCTTACTGTCACAAGTGGATTCACTGAATGGATCTTTTTTTAATGCTAAGGGCTCTATACAGATGTTCGTGGATATCTTTAGGTGTTGTCCTGACAGAGGACGGCCTGATGGATTCCTCAATCAGGAATGTAAACAGTGCTGAATTGAGCCCTAAGGAAGCAGGGCTGGTAGCCACTTGGAGCCATCATAAGTATTTCCAAATAATCTGGGAAAAAAAAGAACAGAATAAGCCATCACTGTCTACTGAGAACTTTAAACATGTCAGAGTAATAGGATACATCTGACTGAGCTGGACATTAGATAACTTATTTAAAAGAGCATTTCCACATTTTAAAAGATGATTAAAAATGTTTCATTATGCTTATTTGTCTAGCTTATGAGATAGTTGTCTCTTTTTCAGAGACTATTAAAATCAAAAGGCATTTATCATAGAGACATATTTATATTGTGTATTCACACTTCTACTTCTTCATACACACTCTATAGAAAAACAAAAGAGCTCTCTTGGAAGAGACTGCTCAGTCATTTACTTTCTTCAACTACTAGTGACTATCTTAGTGGTTTTCTTAGGAAAAAAAATGTAACCGGTATACTAATGTGCTTGACTGTAAATTTGTTAATCAGATAATTTCTCATGTTAAACATAAATTTCATAGCATATCTCATGAATAAACTTTAACATTTCTCAGGATTTGGACTATATCATCGTTGGACTAGATGATCATTGTAGGTCCCTTACAACTGAAACAGTCTATTCTAATTCTAGATTTATTATGTATTAAATCCTTGCAAAAGGCTTCAAAAGTGATAGTCAATTTTACTGCCACACATAACTGAAAAGGGAAATTGTGTTTTTAGATATATGTATGTATATATGCATGTATGTATGTATGCACATACGTATATAAAATAATTCTCTCTTCATACAGCAGCCATTGCTCTTTGGTCCATAACCTGTTTATGTTCTACACGTTATCACTTCAAAAGCTCAAAGTCTCTTTTTTCTTTTTTAAACTGATGTGGTAATGCAGTAAGTATTGACAGTTCAAGAGTCCAACTCAAAATGACTAATTCAGACTCCAGATTTAGGTAAATAATTCTGAAATTAGACAAAACCTTAAATGCCCTGACTTTTAAAGGTAGTGAATATTCTCAGGAAGTCTCTGTGAGGGGGACAGGTAGCATGAAAATTCCTCTTAAATAGCTTTGAAACTCTGCCAGTTTCAAAACACTGGGAGACCCAGAAGACTGTGGGGACTTGGCACGTTGACATGTAGCTTGCTGGGTAGAGGTGAGCAGGAGAGCATCTCAAAGGCAGTCCTTGGCCTATCTGATGTGAGACTGGGACCACAAATAGCACTTCTACTGGTATGCTGAAAACAATCGTGTACTGAAATAACAGCATGGCTGAACAGCTTCCACTTCTGAAGTGGTCCTTCTAGAAGAAGGGTGAGACATTGTTAAGAAAATTCTTGAATATTTCTTAGCCATTCCTAGGTTGTGCTACAGAAAAATGTCACTCTCCAAGGCTGTCAACATGAGCAAAACGTTAGTTCCTTGGTAAGAGCTATATTCTTTAAGAGTGACTCATATACTATTTCTCTCTGGTTAATTGTTATAAAATCTCAGCATGCATCCCTTCCCTTGGCTCCAAGAGGATGCAGCTACCTATAATAACAGAAAGCAAGGCCATGTACCTTGTCAAGCTGAGTATGTGTGCTGCCTTATTCAAAAGTTTGTGGGAGGACAGTATCTTACTTGCACTTCCCAAGGAACAGAGCACTTTCCTGCCAAGCGCTGTATAGCAGCTGATGCCGTGCATGTGGCAATAATGAGGATGGGGATGTGCAAAGTGACGATTCACAGCCTGAAGATAAACACTTAATCTGCAAAGTTAGCACAAACTTAGTGGCACAGAAGGAGGAGTGAAATCCTGGCACTGTTTAAAGTCAGCAGAAGTTCTGGATACTGCCATATTAAAAGCTCTATTAGCAACTAACAGCATAATGTAACTTGTTTCATTTCAGAAAAGAATCAGGAGCAAGGGGGTTTAGATGTGAAATCACGCACAGCCGGTGCTTCAATGCATACAAAATGGAGAGTACTTAGTCTTTCTTTCAACGGGGCTTGTAAATCTTCTTTAGTAATAACAATTATTTAGAGGAAGTGCAGCAACACAGAATCTACAAATTGTATTTTATGGTATGGTAATGTAGCGTATTAAAGTTCAGTCCATTTCTTTGCAGGCTCAATAGTCAATAAAAAATGATGTAATGGTGTGGGAGGCCTAATTTGCATAAAAAAAGAATGAGAGAGGTGCCTTTGGGTTACAAAAGGAAAGGAGTGCACCCACCCAGCTAAAAATAGACATTAAGGGAAATCGCTTAGGCCTGCATTAAAATATGTTTTCTGTAAACTCATTTTTCACTTCTATTACATACTCATTTTATTTACAGATTAACAAGATACACTTATGCAACATGGAATAAAAACACAGCTAGAGGCAGAATCAAACCCCAAAAACAAGGACTCATTAAATTTATCATGGTAATACTACTGCCTCCTCAATGGTACTGGAAGTACTCAAACACCTGCCTTTGCGTTACCTGGGTTGGCAGCTTCCTGTCCACTGGATTATTCAGTGCATCTCCTTATATCACCTAATCATGCTGTAAATAAACACCTAACCAAATCAGCAGCCGTGGCGAGGAAGTTCTGTTACAGAGACATGGCACCCAATTGACTCCAAAGAAGAGGGTGTCTCCTCAGGCTGACACAGGTAGAGAAGATGTGTTATTCTTATCCTGTGAAAGGTTCAATGCTTCATGGAAACCATTTATGAACTTCCAACTATTGGACTACATTATGCTTGGTACTGACATTCTTCGCAGCTTTGAATCCAAAGGCCATGTTTGCAAGCTTCCTTGCTCTTTCTCACTTAACACCATCTTCATAAAAACTTAGAACAAATTTACATTCTGTTTTGAACTAAGTACCACCAATGGCTCTCTGAATGCTACTGAGCAAAGAGAGATGTACCAACTCGTCTATTAGCATCTCTGGAGTAATGCTAGAAACTCTGAGTGTGAATGATTATTAGGAAATAATCAGTGTGTTTACATATACATATGGGCTGAGACAGTGCACTGTATGGATGGGCAAAGACATAATGAATCGTGCACTGTCTCCTTCATTCACTAATTGAAGCTTGAGCCTGCACCCACTGAGACCACGAGCAGCTATGCAGCTGACTCCAAGGTCCAGCCTAGCTTGATTATTTCCTTCCTATATCCAACTTCTCCTGCAGTACTGTCCAGTCTACTCTGCTGCTGCTTCTAAACAACTGTCATCTCCTCTTGTGGCCATGGCTGTCTCTGTCTTGACTTGCAACTATACTTCCACTGATCCGCCAGTCTTAATGCTGGGCCCAGTCCCAGAGAGCAGCATGCATCTCCACTCAGATTATCATGAGCTCCTAGTTCTTCCAGCTGTTCCTGCTAGCATTTAAGCTCATCTACAGTGAAGATCTCTAATCAAGTGAGAATTGCCAGAAGCATATCATCTACTCACTCCAAAGACCAGTAACAAACGCACAGACCGAGAGCACTTCCCACAACGCTGACAAAGCTGGGTCTCCCACAGTCAGGCTCCTTTTTTCATCTCCAAAATAAATTATTTGACAGACCTCTGTTAGGGAGTCCATCAGAGGAGTAACAACAGTGTAATCTAGTCATGTTTGCATCACAGTGCTAGTCTGAGGAACAGAGTTGCCTGCCATCACCTTGCATGCTGACTCTACTCCCCGTTTCCTAAGTGTTTCAAAGCAGTGCCAAGAGTGATTGTGCTTGTCACCACAGAAGCAGCAACAACTCTAAATCTAGCCAAAAAATCAAATGGATTTAAAATTTATTTCTGTGATGTGAACAACCCAAGAGTTAAAATTTCATTCCTTGCAAATCACGTTAGGTGTTATTCAAGACACAGCACTTAACTCCCACAAACAGACTGCTCCACATCACTTGGTTGTGTGTGCCTGCTGGATCTAAAGCACTTGCCTGGTCTCATCCACCACAAAAATGCTACTGCATAGCAACACGGCCAGGGCAGTGCAGCCAGATGACCTGCAGGATGGTACAGTGGGAAACAGCCCTTCACACTTTAAGACACTGAGGTGCTGGAGCATGTCCAGAGAAGGGCAAGGAAGCTGGTGAGGGGTCTGGAGAACAAGTCTTATGAGGAGCGGCTGAGGGAGCTGGGGTTGTTTAGCCTGGAGAGAAGGAGGCTGAGGGGAGACCTAATCGCTCTCTACAACTACCTGAAAGGAGGTTGTAGAGAGGTGGGTATTTGTTTCTTCTCCCAAGTAACAGGTGATAGGACAAGAGGAAATGGCCTCAAGTTGCACCAGGGGAGGTTTAGACTGGATATTAGGAAAAAGTTTTACACTGAAAGGGTTATTAAGCATTGGAACAGGCTGCCCAGGGAAGTGGTTGAGTCACCATCCCTGGAGGTATTTAAAAGATGGGGAGACACAGTGCTTAGAGATATGTTTAGTGATGGTTTTTGTCAGAGTCAGACTGATGGATGGACGAGATGATCTGAAAGGTCCCTTCCAACCTAGGTGATTCTATGATTCTAAGGTGAGAGCACCTGTGAGGATCTGTAAGGAGGTGATTTCTGTTCCACATCATCTGCCTTCAGGAGCTATTAATGCTTGTTACTGCAGCAGCACTTAGCCAGCTGGAAAGACCCACTCTTCTGAGACACCTCTGCCTTCAGCAGTGAATACAGAGCTATTACTGTGACAAAGGGTTCCCCCGCTACCTTGCCTTTCTGGCAGGTGACGTTTAGTCATTGTTCTATATTATGACACCAGCCTGCATGCAGTAGCTTGACAATTTGCGGGTAGATTAGATGGAAGATTCCTCAAACCATATCCTGACTGCAATAATTCCATTTGATGCAAACCTCTGATACAGAAATGAAGAAGAACAGAAACTGCCACGTGTTCCCATCCACCTGAAGTCAGCCACATGTTCTTCTGAGTGAGGCAACAGATTTACATTCTCAAAGGTAGTTACCTGGAGTCCAGGGACCTGCTTTAAATTTCCAGGCTTCGGGTCTCACGGGGGCTGAAATAGTCACTAAGCTTATTTACGAATGCAGCGTTAGAGTGACAATTTCTGGAAGCAACACAGAACTACCACAAGCTACCTTCTATGCTAAATAGCATGGTCAAAACATTACTTGAAATGCTACAAGATAGCTGGTTACTTCATGCGAAGTGGGGCCCTGCTGTCTGGTGAGGAAACAGCTCTTTCCCAGCTGTGAGAAGCAAGCCACCACCTTCTAGGCAATAAGGCCACCACTGAAAAGGGTGACATAAAAATGCTTCTGTTGGAAAAGTACCTTTTGGGTTTTCTTGTATCCGCTCTCAAAACACGTACTACTGGCTATAGTCAAAGAAAGGACTTCTAAGTCTTTATATTCCAGCCCAGTATAGTATAAATCCCTATTTTTTGTCTCTGGTGTGAATAAACGTCCTGCTTCCTTCTTCATGACTGTGTACACTTTATCACTTGCCCAAAAGTTACCGAGCAGCCGAGGAAATGCTAGTATTTGGTATCCTCTGTCATTCTATGGGTACCACTGCCAGCGCAACAGGTTTCTCTCCATCTCTCAGCACAGGATCCCCAGACTTAACAAAGAGCACTGCTAGCTACTGCCTGTATCCTTTACAAACGAGTGTTCACACTCATGTGCATGTTTGCATGTCCCAGATTTCGAGAAATGGCATGTGATCTTTGAAGACCATCCATGCCAACGGATTATCAGTCCACAAAATTTCACATCCTGCTCCAGCAATGAGAAATATCCAGAAGCCTCAGGAATGGGGGAAGCAATCCAAAATGCCCAGTACTAATAAACAGCCAAGACACCTTTTGACTTTTTAAATTCATTGTTGATAGAAAAGAAAATAAACCAAGCCGGAGGGTGCGGATCAAAACCTAGTATCCTTGAGAACATTCAGATGAAGAGAAATGGGGGATTTCTGACCTAGAAAAAGCCTAGGAGAGAGCTTGCTAAACCAGGGGGCTTAGCAGAACCACTGCTGGCTTCTTAATCTCCCTAGTAACATTTCAAAGGGGACCAAACCAGCTCACTTTACCATTTCTATCATCTCCAGTGCGAAGTGTTCCTAAACCCTCCTAGTAAGCAAAAACTGCAGGGTAGCCGTCTTTGCAATGCATCTTTATTCTCCTCATTAATAGCTGTGTAATAAAGGACTCCCTCCTGCTCCCCCTCGCCAGGCTCCAGCTTTTCACACTGCTTTGTGTCACTGTAAGGAGCCACAAAAATCAGCAGCACTCATGGAGCTCGAGAACTCACGCAGTGAATGGGGAAGTTCTAAATTTGAAATTCTAAAATTTGAAAGCACTTTTTTTTTTTTAATCAAAAGAGAAATAAAAATATTAGAATTGCTCCAACAACCAGTGCTGCATCAAGGGACAGTAGCTGATCCTAGCTATTCTGGCAACGTCAGTAAAGTTGTCTCACAAACCTGATGAACACCTTTAATATCAGAGCTAATAACTTGAGGGGGCTTAGGATCACCAAAGGCTTCGGGAAGGAAGAGCATTTAAATACCCATGCGCAAGCTGTGCAAATACAAGCCGTGCTGGGTGAGCAGAGGGCCAGCAGGGGAGGGTCTGGCCGTGCCCTTGGCTGCTGCCGGGACAGCCGCAGTGCGGCTGTGCGTCCGCGGGCCAGTCGGGCTTGGACATTCAGCCCACTGGCCCTGACGACACGTTCTCGTGGAACAAAGCCCATCTCCTCTAACGCAGCTTTTTCCCAGGAACTGGCCCATGCAGAATAAAATAAATAAATCTCAAGCGTTTTGTGAAGGGAGGAAAAAAAAAAAGTTCCTGCTGTACATAACTCGGGGGAGCAGATGTTTTTCCATTAGCTCACTGTTCTCTGCTACACTGGCTGTCTTTACATTTCTTGTTCGTGGCATGTTCATTTTAATATTTTTTTCCTGGGGTAAACTTTAGCACATTACTGAGACAGCAAGTAGCCCATTCCAGCCCCGCTGTGAGCACATGGAATAGTTATCCTAGTAATTTTTCTTAAAATGCTCCTTTAAATTAGCCTTAGGTCTACCTGGTGAGGTTCGCAGACTGTGCTTAGCAGGCATTCAGCCAATCTTAGATCAAATTACCAGACCTACTTTGCTGCGAGTGACCATATTTGGTAAAGTATTGGGTTAGTCAAGAAGCTAAATTGTCAGATATAAAGTACTAGTAAAGACAAACAAAGTGGACATTGTAGTTAAAAGTAAAGCTTAAAATAATATAACAACAGGAGCTGGAATATTAGAACTCTTATTAAAACTGGCTTGCAGCATTCTAAAATGCTCCATATAAGTAGATCATACAGTTATTACTTCCTGGAAATATAATCACACATACTTCAGATAAGAAATCACTCCAGTTACCCAAAGAGCTTAAAACTATTAAAACTATTTCTTTTCAGTACTGACACACTTTGCTCTCTGGATCAAAAGCGATCTTATAAAAATGTCGAATGAAGGTAAATTTTGGTCATAAATTTGAACCATTTCAAATATGTTTTCCTTAGCCAAACAGCATGATTGTATTTTCTAAACAGCAAAGAGGAATCCTGGCATGATTTGAGAAAGGAAATAAGGGGTGGAAATAATTCCAAGGTCAGACATTTCCCTTGGTGACACAAACTGTATTATCACTAGTAATCTCTAGGATTCCCCTTGCAGCTCTTCCTGCAACAAGAGGTAGAAGGAGTTAACAAACTTTACCAACGCTGCAGAAGTTCCTTCTCTCCTCTCAAAGTTGAATTCTAGCTCTCAGTCATGAAAAGTAGAACAAAGAGGAAAAACGGGCATATGGATCGCATAAAGACCACCTCTCCTGCAGCTGCATCACAGGAGCATGTTCACTGCAGCACCCTTCGTGCGTACTCCTTGAAATGACCTGTTTCTCAGACTTGGGGCCAAGAACAATGTTAAGGCTTATTATTGTTAAAGCCTAATGAGACAACTCTCTCCTTTTAAGAAGCCATTACATTTCAAGAGGACTGGGAGGTTATTGTTAAAAGGGACCAGACAAGCTGTGTTAATCACAGGCTTTGCTGCAGAACACTTGAAAACAGAGTATGCCTATTAGTATTCCTCTAAGCACGCCTGCCGCAGGGAGTGGACAACCTCTCTAGTCTTTGGGGACAGCAGACCTTGTACTATTCCAAAGCTAATTGTGACTACCTGCAGGGAAAACAGGAAGATACGGAAGCCCGCTGAAGAAATGCGCTAAGTCCCCTGCTGCAGATGACTACTCCCAGCTGGTCCTACAAGAGATGGCCAGACATAAGATCAACAGTAAGAATTCAGAGTTTTATTTGGATGTGTGAAAGAGAAGAGAACTCTTTCTGGAGACCACAGATCCATCAAGTAGCTCTTTGGTTGCTTACAATAAGCTACAAAAAATTAGCTTGCCAAAGTCCACTAGGCAATGCTGCAGGGAAAGCCAAGGTGCAGCATTCAGTATAATGCAGCACATTTGGACTTAGCAGCTGCACTTACAAAGCTGCTGCTTTATTACCTTCCCTACATAACTGTGCTGGTCATGAACCCAGAGAAGTTACAGATAAAACTACTAAGTCTATGCCCTCTTATGCACTAGATAAGTATCTTTATCACAGAACAAAAGAGCTTCACTATTTGCACAGGGTTCACAGCCTCTTCAGCCACTGTTAAAAGAATGCACATGTTCTCATGCACTAATTGTGAGACCCGTTAGGAGCACAACAAGGGCTCTCCAGCTCCAACGGACTGAGGATGCTTCTGCACAAGGCAGGAATTCCTATTGCAGCTGCAGGTGGAGGGTGATACAGTAAGAATTCCTCTATATAAGCACCATCTGATAGCTACCACCCACTAACGGGCCCCTTGCAAGCGTATGTGCTGGCTTTGTGGCCTGGCCTGACCGCTGGATGGCTGTGAGAACAGCCTCACATAGCTGTGGGATAGGTGGGTTTGTATCCCTCTTTCCAATCTAAGCGCAGAAAGCTTTAACCGGATCCGGATCAGTCAGTCGGTAGGATTAGTTTTCATGCCTTGGGTTATGAAGAGGCTTGGGAATGGTAATGGCTCTAATGGAACCCAGACACGATTGCAGCCTGGCGCTCTAAATCCATACTCATGCACAGAGACACGGCCAGCTGCGTCCTGTTACTATCTGAAGAGGACGGGTGCTTTGTTATAAATTTAGTGTAGCATGAGGTTAGGAAATTATAATAATTTTATCTAAAGATTTATGATTCATGCTAAAAAGGTTAAAGTGTTAACAACAACAAAAATAACAATACACGAGTCATTTCCCAAAGGCAGATTAACATTTTTTTTTTCATTTCAGGACACTGAGGTATGAAAAAGTTAGGCAACTTGCCTAGAGTCACAAGATGAGTCATTGACTGAAAAAGGACAACTGCAGGCTAAACCTGATAGAAATCTACAGCATACTGGTGCAGCTCTATCATGAATACGAAGGGACTCCGGATGCAGGCATCAGAATGTTACGCTAATCGCCTGTTGCTTTCCACAGCTGTTAATTTTGGGGTGAGCTGTCACGCAAAAGCATGTGACTACCTCAACTGTTTTTAACCATGCCTTTCTGCTGAATTTGTTGTTTATGAAATATCTCTATTTTGGAAGTTATTAACTTCTTACGAGTACACCTGTTCCTCCTTTCCCCTCCCTTCCAGATGGGAAAGATTCTAGTAGACAATGTCAGTGATACCCTTTTGGACTATTCCACTCACTAAGCCCAGCATACTGACCCACTTCAAAGATGTCCTCTAATCATTCAAGTGCTGTGCCCTTCTCCACAGAGAGTAAATCTACCTGCATCTCTTTTCACCCCTCAGGATACCAGAATGCAGCAACTTCCACACTACTGCGAGAAGAGAATGGGCAGTACCTCACCAAGAGCTCATTAAGCTGCATCCATAACAATAACTGACTCCAGTAACGAAATTACAAAGCAGTCACAGTATGTATTTTCAGAATATCAATCCTGATTCAAGGCCAGTTAAAAGCAAGCATGAAACAAAACAAAAGATTTCAAAATGATAGAACAGGACAGAAAAGTTACAGCTTATAAAAATAAATTCCATCTAAAAGAATTAATTAACACCTTTGAGAAAGGCACTCGACTTACACTGAAAAGTAATCATAGCAATTCACAGCTAGGTCACAGCAAGCACTAGGTCTTTATTGCTTTTGTCTTTTCACACAGCCGCAAAAATGTAAACTGCCTAGAGCTATCTGCAGGATGACGGACAACAGACACTTGACTTCTCATCACAATAAACTCCGGTTTTTTCGCTCTCCACCAGCCTCCTCTGCAGCCTTAAATCAGGAGCATAATCCGAACAAAGCAAAATCTTGCTAGTGATTTTGAAGCCCACAGTACATCATTGAAATTTACATACACACAAGCCATTAAGTGAACACATGTGATTAACTTAAAGGATGATGCATTCCATAAGGTAACTTCTTTTGTTCTTTAATAGTTAGTCAAATTGTAACAAAAAGAATGTCACATATTTTGTACCAGAACTGAAGTCTAATTGGTAGGAAATGGCCCACAAAAACAGCTATAAAAATCTTTGCTGAGAAGTAGGGTGAGACTGCCAGGTTTTATGTGAGAATTGTGAATTGTACAGATTAGCTAAATGAGAATTTGAAAGGTTCTCCTGCACACAGAATAGCAAATTATCACCAAGGTTCCAGTGGGCTCTGCTTCCCGCCCCCCCCCCATTGCAAATGCTAGCAGAGACATCTAAGAAGCAATCACAGCACTCAAATGTAATTTCAGGCGCGCAACTGTGGGCCCAGGTGTGTAAGAAAAGCTGTGTCTTTTAAGAGCAAAATTGCAGGGTCAGAACTCTTTTTATCAGTCCCGAAATGCTGGAATGCAAATGGTAGAATGTGCCGTGCAACTCCGTTCCTCACTAAGTGTCCTACATAAAACCCTTTCATGAGTTTGGAGATTGCCTCTGGGTAGAGTTCTTTCTCACTGTTCTTTTTCCCCTTTATGTGCTCTGCTGTAGCATCTCTGCATGAATGTCTCAAACTGACATGCAACCTACAAGTCCTTGGGAGAATCAAACAGTCAAGGATAAAATGAGCGGAAGACTTGCTCTTTTTAATAATTTTCACTTAAACCTCAGCAAAGATTGGGAAGTTCCTAGTCTATAAATAACATTTAATACATGGTTTGCCCAGTCTTATTACAAGGAAGCATATAGGAAACGGAGAATGAAAATAATTGTCCCTACCAACTACCATTTGTTAATGAAGAACTACCAACTCTCTTCTTTTACAAGCATATTTCAGTGATGACTAAAGTTTCCTGAGTGTTATGGAAAAATGGAAGTAAGCTCAAAAATGGCACTACTCCAGTATTTTTTTTTTGTTATATTGGATCAAATAAGTAGTATTTAAAAAACCAGCTGGGATAGATAGGCAGATTTTCTGCTGGAATAAGGTGATTTTCAACTATTCCATTAACACTTATGTCATCTCATTCACCACTGGAGGGAAAAAGGAACCCCAGGTGGTCCAGGACTTACCAGCTTGTAGCCAAATTTGTTCAAGAGCTGTCCACAGCTGCATAGGTCCTTGCTTCATTGCGCTGCTCTGCATAGTTATTTCAGACATGGCCTGTTCCAGTCTTGATGCAGCAAGGGAAGAGGCTCGCTGTGATCCTATGGACCAAACAAACAAGAGCAATAATGCATTTTATACTTCTTTAGGATATTTCTTTGACTCATTAAGGCAGCCTGTCTGATTCTCCACTTGCTGCATCAGTTTTATCTAATAAGAACTCCACTGGATTCTGGGGTGACCAACTGGAGAACCATGTTTTATAAAAGGTTAATTTACTGAAAAAAACACTAAATTGCCCAAGGGCTGCAGCTTAAACAAGAGAATTAAGAGACAGACGGTAATTTTATAAAGGTCTGCTTAGCATTCATCAAGGAAGCAACTGTATTTTGCTCATTTGGAAAGCAGAACTCTACCATCAAATATTTCCCACGAATACTTATTAGTAACCCATTTTATAAGCACACTGTCACCATACAATTACAAAATATGGCCCACTAATGTAAAATCTTAGTACAGCATTACAGAGTAGCCTGGCACCATTCACAAAGCACACACATTTCAAGTGACATCAATATTGTTCTACTGGTTTAGAGGCAGCGTGGTTTTTCATTTAACCTTGGGGAGCTGAGAGCTCAGTGCTTTGACTATATTAACCTTTAGTATGTGCTGTAACATTTACGCAAGAATAAAGTATTTGGCACCCACATCTCTGGGACAAAACATCACATCAAAAGCTACTCCCAGGAAGAATGCATGGGCAGAGACCATGTTCTCCAGTACAGCAAGTGGGATTATACTGGTGAGCTGACCTCTCAGAAGGATACCCAAGAGGATGGTAACAAAATAAGAAGCTACAAAATGAGATTTCAGAGTTGGCTTTCTAAAGCTTTGGGAAATAAATATTTTAATATACATAGGTTTAATGTGATTTTAAGGTTGATAAGCCCTTTCTCTGGACAGATGCTGTGACTGAAGCAGACCGACTTGCGCTGATTAGCATTACTCTTCAATCTATCCTTACAGGCTGACCTTGTAGACCACAAGATCCCAGAGTTAGAAACCCCCTTTCTCTCACCACAGCCACCCTAAGAGACCAGCAGAGCCCAGGAACAGGTACCCGGAGAAGCTGGGATGGCTCCGGGCAAGGGAAGGGACAGAAGGGCAAAAAACCTGTCACAGGGCATGTGCATTAAGTGGTCTCTCTGGGATGGAGACCATGCTTTTTCAGCTGGAGCGTGCTGAAGAGAGGTTTGCCAAACACCACCTCCTCACCAGCAGACCATCATCCGGGACCAGGATGCCAGCAGGCAGAGCAGCACAGTCCCTTGGCCGAGGTCCCCTGGCCGGCACTCCTCCGAACGCTGCGCTGGGACCCAGACTTCTGCCAGGCGCGAGGGGAAGCACATGTCTGCCCCGTGCTCCTTTGATACCTGTGTGGCGTGGGGCAGGATACGGTCCACAGCTTTTACCTAGCCTGAGGCACCGCTGCCTCTCAGCGTGCCATGGCTAGGGAGAGGCCACAAGTGCAACTGGAATCCTAGAACTGCCAGGGGAAATATTTGTCCCATTATCTCACTGCTAACTAATGTCATTCATTTTAAGCAGGAGAACTTCAAAACAGTCCTGCAGCGGAGGCGCCTCCCACGGCTCCCTCGGAAAATGCAAATGTCCTCTTCCTAGATGCATTTCTGAAATTCCTACATATTTTCAAAGACATTCCTGATCTAATGTTCCAAGAGATGACAGTGCAGTAATGTAGCAATTACGGCTTTAATGGTACAGTAAAAGCCATTCTGCTTTGCACCGAGAATTTATTATATTTAACAGTTTATTTAACAGATCCATCTTCAGCCTGTGTCACTGCATGGGATTCCTCCCCCTGCCCTGCCCACTCTCACTCCTCTCCCCCCATCCCTCCCTCCACCTAGGAGAAATTTCACCCAGACTCTGGGAATTCAAGTCATACAAGGGTTGTTTAACACAGGGAAAACTACCAGGCACTCACCCCAGGCTATCCAAAACATGGACAGCTTCTTTGCAGTGCAGAGGTAACGAGAAAACAGCCATGGGAACAGCTAGTAATGTTATTTAGGAGCACAATGAAGTTAGGACAGACCTCTTGCCTTCTAGATTGGCAAATCTGGAAAATATTACATGGGCTTTGGGGATTTTGCAGCCAGCCTAACCAGATTCTTATACTAGCGCTCCAGATCACGTTAGTATGCTTTGAAAGTAACTTTCAGCATTACATTTCTCTGCCAAGACTTCCCTCTTTCAGAGAGACTTTCTGGAGCTGTGTTTCTTGCAAGCACTCGTATGTAACGCTGGTCTGACTGCATTAGGTGGGCAGATGGGCTGGTGTTTTTATTCACATCCTCACAGAGCTCAGGGAAATCCTCTTTTCCGTGCAAGTCAATCCAAGGAGACTATGTCACTGTAAGGCACCTTTGTGCATTTTGGAGAGGTTCACACACTGCTGTGCGGCTGAACAGCTACTTAGGATCTACTGAAGCATCCTTCCCTCACAAAGTAGGCTTCACAGGAATATCACTGTGAGCTAGTTGCACTCGAAGGAACACAAGTAAGCTGCTCCTTTTCTCCTTCGTCATTCGCCGGGTAGTTGCCAAGAGGGGAAAGCCTGCGATTTGAGACTGATGTTGCCCAGTGCTGTGGGCTTCAATCCGCACAGCCATAAAAAGGGAACCCAAGTTACTTAGTAATTTACAGCAGAGGCTCTTTGCATTTAACAGCCTTTGGCATTCCAGTCCTTTGATGTTTATTTTCTTTTCCATTTCAGCCTACACACGGAAGCAAACCACGCTAGGCAGAGACCAGCCAATCCCTTCCCATCCCTGCCCAGCCTCAGACACAGATACACTCCTTGCTCTAGACACATGCCACACGAGAAGGCTCTCTCCGTGCCAGCCCATACCTGCACGTTTGCTACTGCTGTTCTTACCCATCTCTGCCGGACTGCTCACAGGAATGCCGCTAAAAGCTTGTGTGCCCAAATAAGCTCTGTAAGAGGTCTTTGCCAGCCTGGCCCTTCTGGACTGAAAGAGGCTCAGCCACAGCTCTGAACCTCAGGCAAGCAATATGGTGACCCTAGGGGTGGATTGAAGGCTACTGGAACCAGAAAAGAGCGTACCTCTAACATGCTGTCTCCAGAGACAGGAGGTAGGCATGTATCACACCGGTATCACTCTGACCTCAGGGTGGTGGTGGGAGCCAGAAGAACTTCAAGCAACATTAAGAAAAAAAAGTGTCTGAATGTCTCACTATAAAATACCTCTTCCTAAAGAAATGTACATCTTTATATGCTAAAAAACAAACACAAAACCTGTCTCACAGAACTTTAATGTCATGCCTCAAAATACATGCAAATGTTGGCATAAGAAGATATCACATCAATTTGTTATTTTAGTGCAGTCTCGTTCTCTTTTTAACAGCTCCACCAGACAGAATATAAACTTCACATTTTACAATAAAGCCTTCCACACATTTTGGAAAGAAATCATAAAAATAACAAAATTGATTCTGTCGTGATGAGCTCTGCGTATAAGCCATACAAAATATATCTAAATAATTTTAAAGCACCATTCTAGGGTTGTTATAAGACCAAGAAGGACCAAGTTTAATATTTTGCATCTATGAAAAAACTGCTATCAAAATAGAAATGTACCTCAGTAGATTTACTAGGTTTATAAGAAACACAGAATTCCCTAGCCTAAATCGCTTCAGGCAAGAGCATTATAAGATAAGACTAAATCAGGAAAAGAATGAAACAGCAAGGCAGCTGACTGGTATCGGTGAATTTAGTTAGGAACACTGCTTCAGTTCGGAAAAGATGAAGAAAATAAAGAAGAATTAATCTTCCTGGCAGCAAACCTAAAATTCTGGCACAGCAAATAATCTCATTGTGGTCTAACTGAGGGAGAGGCCAGTGTCAAACCCGGCCGCAGTAATCCCCCCTTCAGTGATGAGCCCAGAGATCACAGAGCGCCTGTGCACCACAGCGATACTGCCGCACGCTCCTGGGGGATTTCACGATGGAAACCAGAGCCTGTTCCAGAATGATGCGGGGAAAAAAAAAAAATAATCAGATCTCCTCCCTCCTTCAAAGCAGCCAGCCACAGCTGCGGCTCTGGGGAGGCACAAGGGCGAGAGGGGCTAGAGCTGTGCTTTCCAATCTCCCCTCCTACTGTCTTCAAAGAGGCTCCCAACCGGGACAACGGAGACCCAGCCGCCCTCTCTCTGCAGATGGAGAACAGCAGCACCTAGAGCCTGCAGAGCAGCGAGCCACAGACCCTTGCTGAAAACAGCCAGCGCCAGTCCTGCGCTAAGGCGGATGGTGTAATTTCAGTACGAGCCCCATCCTTACGTCCATCGTGGGTGCAACTGTGTTAGCATGGAAACCTACATTCTCGAAGTGGAGGAGGAATACATTTCTTGGCTAAAACTAAACGGCATTCAGTGCACATCACTTTATGTGTGTGAAAAGCTGGTTAAAGCTTGTACTTTACATTAATTTGCTCTTTCTGGCAGGCAGTACCATGGCACAACAGCACTTTCTGCTAAACTAAAACTGCTCCATTGCACGCTGGCTGCTAAAACTGGGCTAAGAGCAGGCTGGAACAGGTACCCAACCCAGGTGCTTTTTGAGGAGGGCACTGCACAGAGACCAAGCCAAGCATTCCCGAATTTTTCCTTGCTGTGCCTCTGGAGGAGATGCTGCAGGTCTGCAGCAGAGAAGCAAGCAGGAGGCAGGAATGTGATCTTAGAAGGGTGGTAGCCCAGCACATCAAAACATTGGAGGCTCTGCCGGTGACAATTTGGTCTCAGAATCTCAAACCAGGCTGTGAAGTGGGTGTAGCCCAAACTTGGTCACACTCCTTTCTCCAGACAATTACAAAGCAAGGCGAGGGATCTCCAGAAGAGCATGGGATCCACATCCAGAATGTCTTTTACACACCATGAAGCACCAGGTAGATCTGAGGGATCCATCCAGGCTCAGCCCCACAGTCTAGGCACCATAGGCCCCTCACTGTTTCAGCAGCAGAATGGGAATTGGATGGATAACAGAAATACTGTGGCAAGTAATATTTTTTGGGTTTTATTGCTTATTGCTGATGGATTCTGCAAACTATCTACAGTGTTTTCCAAGCCATTTTCATATATTCACTGAAACTGAAAGTCCATTTTACTGCCCAGCATCAGGGATGATAGGGGATATTTCACAAATCTTCACAAAGTGATGACTATCCTAAATGATTTTGCATCACCAGGAAACTTTCATGTCATATCCACTGCCTTTTCCAGATAATTTTTAATATACCAAACAGCACATACTCATTTAGTATATCCTCTTCATCTATCTGTGCTGAATTTGGCCTGTTTTCTTTAATTAAGCTGAAGACTATAGAACACTGTTATACAAACAATGAGGAAAAAGGACCTATACAAAATACAGAGACTCATCTCAGCAAAAGGGTAATAAAAGGGAAATTGAATTAAAATATTAAAAACTACATAAATATGTGTGTATAGAATCAGTAAGATTACAATGTCATAAATATAGACCCTAAGGGTTTAACACTACAAACAAAAGAGCAGACATGCTGAATACTGTTTTGATATTTGAACGTTTGTATGCTGAAGACCTAACTTTGCAATGCTTTTTAACCAGCACTGGGTGTAAATGGGGGTTAAACACACATAATTTAATACATGTCGTGTACTAAACACATAATAACTTGTCCTCCATCTCAGCCATATGTGCTGAGCATGTGACTTCAGTTTTACCAATTCCAAAAGATCAAGATTAAGACTCAAACTCTAATTCCCTAACCCCAAAGTGTGACACTTGTTTAACTGTTAGGTATTTTAAAAATAAGCTTTGACATTCTTCTTGTCCAGTTTCTGAGTCTGTGAGGTTATTTTCTCTACATCCACAACGGTAGAAAATTGCTTCCCTAAAAAACCCACCCAAATTAAAAGGCAAGTTTCTCACATAATCATCTGATTTCAAGAGTTAGGGTTTTAAAGGAAGCACCAACTATCACAAGACTTATGATAAAATCACAAGTCAGCAGCACTCTCTGAAAGCCTGCTTTCCCCTTCCTGCCAAGATTAGCTTTGATGTCTCAGTTATTTCCATCTGACTATATCTGTTACTGTGAATGTGTATTTACAATATAATAAAGTATCACAAGGCTTATGTACAAATCCCAAACCAAATCACCTTCTAACAGGAATTGACACTCTCTCGCTACGCTTTTCAAAACCATAATAATAGCTGGCTTGATCAGAACATCTAAAAAGGATTAAATTCAGGGGGATCAGAGGGGGAGAAGAAGAAAAAAAAAAAAAAAAAGACTGAATCATACAGTTCTTGCAGAAGTATAGTGAACTCCCATCTAATAGCTTTCATGCTTGTCTCAGAGAGATTTGTAAAAGAAAGCAGGAACCCATATCTTTGTTTTAGGCATGGGGAAGCCAAGGTACAGACAAACCACAGTGACACATTCTGCAGCAAAGATGGCCCTGGAGACAGATCTGGGCCTCCTGACCACCAGCCCAGCAACACGTGTGTGAGCACGCAGCCCCCCCACCCTTGCTGAAGAAAAGAAAATATTCCTGTCTCACAAAAGCACGCATTTAGGATGGGAAAGTACAAATCTTGTTTCCTCACCAGAATCGGTATCGTGAGCATCCGGGAGTGTGAGATGCATTCCATTATGCTTTTTGATCACTGGTGTTTCAGTCACGCTACTTCCTTTCTCAGAGCCGCTGTAAAGAAAAAAAACCATGTTACCTGGCCACCTTTTAACATAGAGACAACGTTCTCCTTGAAGCAGGCAACAGTCATATGTAGCTGCCACTGGAACTGAGGACTCAAGTCTTCCAGTTGCAGGCAATCAGCTTCTTGAATGTGTTGTTTTAACGCCCTCACCCCACCAATGGCCAGGAAGGTCAGACACAGTGCCCAGCAAGGGCTCCAGGGTGCGTGCCACTATTAGTCCATTTGGCTCTTGGGGTTTTTGCAAACCACTGGACGAGGAACATGTGGGCAGCTACAAGCCAGGCCAGAGGAGGCCAACCAGCAACCCCATGCTCAGAAAGAGCCACCATCCCTTGGGCTTGTTTGCAGAAGGATTTGTTCACAGGTCTGCTGTACTGATCCTTCTGAAACAGACCAATTACCACCTTCCACGCAGGTGCTAATTTCTTCATTTCAAAGGGATTATTTTCTCCTCTTCCACCTTTGTTCTGTTCAAACAGAGGAGGAAGATAAAAGCTAGCACATAGCACCGCTTTCTGAAAGGAAGACTATCTGGTCTGCTCTTCTGCTAGACTTCTGTCCTCACAGCAGAAGTCTTCCAAAGGGAAACTCCAAAAAAAAAAAAAAAAATCATGTGCCTAATGAAAATCACTTAACGCAGATCTCCTGAGCCTTCCTGTCACCACATAAGTCTGCCATCCCCCCAGGATCAGATGGTGATGATATCTCCTCTCATCATCCATTACGGGAGAAAATATCAAAAGGAAAAGTGACTGCCCTGGCTACTTTTTCTGGCATGCTTCCAAGCCTGCAGATCAGCCTTTGGACAATATTTCTCCCAGGAAACAAGCTGTCACAGAGTCATGATTACCCCATCTTCCAGTCTGATCAGTCTTTTGGTAGGGATTGCACAGGACTCCCTTGAATTTGCATTAATCTAGCAGAAGAATTAGCTTGGGACTGATATTTGGTTTTAAACATGATTATTCTGTTATCACAGAAAACAACAGCAAAAGATAAACCAAATCTTGTCCTTCCCTGCTAACAATCTAGGACTGAAAGCCACTTATTGTCATTCATTGTAGTGGTAATCATATTTACAATAGCTAATTAACCTTTTACTTGGGCTTTGGTATCAAACATTACAATTTCTGTTAATGGATCCCGAATTCTTGGTCATTTGACTGCACAAATCTCCGGCCTTGACTGGGCCTCCCTGTCTTCCATACCGGTTTCTACACTGATACCCCAATTTTAGACTATCATGTGGTGACAGATACAAGGGAAAATTAAATTCTCTGTCCTGTGCCTTAGCCTTGGCCTAGCCAGGACTAGCCCAAGTGTAGAGTGCCCTGGCTGGGGGCTGCTGGTGGACCCGCAGGGACATTTCTGTCTTGCTGGTGCATTGCGTATGCAGGAACATGGCAGCTGCCCTTCAAATATTACTCCTGTGAGATAAGTGCTGCTTTGATGCAGCAGCCATCACCATGAACATGGCCGAACACTGGCTTATATGCTATACTCCTACACAAAGGACAGCTGAGGAGATCGGTGGATGGCCTAAGTTTGGCCACAGTAAAAACTGACCGCAGGAGAGCAGCATTCACAGAAGGCTTGATGAGGCGGCCTCAGTTAACAAAATGCACCTCGGCATAGTCAACAGTACGGCCTTTTAATTGGGAAAACAGACTGAAATCCCAGCCTGAAACCCAAGTGGACTGCATTATGCAAAAAGCCACTCCCAACAGCTTTATTTGTTATGCTGGACAAGGGCTGAAAATGAACTGCTCCTTCAAAGCTGCAGTAAGAGGCCTTCAGCCAAGAACGCTTTTCCATGCACCACGGAAGGGACAGAAGCCAGATGGATTTACCTTCTGCAGACGGCACTGGAATGGCTGACAGTGTTGCCACTCCACTGCCCATGTTTTTAAAAGGTAGTTGAGACAGTGGATAAAATGGTGACAAAAATTGCTGAAGAAAACAATTGTGAGAGACTGCAGAGGCACCAGTTTATCAGAGAGAAGACAAGAGGGGACTTGAGCATGGCATATGAATAGCTGCCTGGGGGGAAAATACTGGGCCCTGAAAGACTCCTTAGTCTAGCAGAGTCACAGTAAGATTGCAAAACCAGGAAACTTAGGCCAGACAAATGCAACCAAATGTATCTAAAGTGCAATTTAATTGTGTGGGCGATTAGCTACTGATTGAACTAGTAAAGAATATTGGGTGCAACAGCTCTCAACTTCAGGTAAATACAGGCTTCTCTTTTCCACGAGGCCCTAAAAAAATATCTGTGTCCAAGTCTTACTGACAAGAATTCCCCTTAAGTTCCTTTGCAAGCCCAACCCGGAATATTTTACATATTTGTTAGCTGATAGTGCTGCAATTTGCTTAATACAAGGGGCTTCCTGGGTTACAGAATCCAGCCTAAAACTGCAGGTGCCAAGTTCATTCTTGTTACCTTTCAAGCAGTACTCCCCAATACAAAATGCTTTATGAAGTATTTTTTGAGAAAGCCAAAAAGACCCTTTGGGAATAGCACTGGGAACAAACTAGAGTTCCTAAGAGCAAAAGCAAAGCAATTTGTTTTATTTAGGCTTCTATGGCTAAAGCTTATCAAAAGCCTCTAAAGCTATCGCATCTCGGGTTTTTAAGTATAACAGCCAAAGCACAGCTTGGGATTCAAATGCAGTCCAAATTTGTCTATGTGTTTTCCAATGTACTCTCTTCAGTCTCAGGCTTGCAGCCCCCCCTTGCAAGAGTAAATCTTACTCAGTCCTAATTGTTCAGCATGGATTTGATCAGCTTCATGAGGACTACTCACGGATATAAAGATTACTCATGTGAGAGGTACGTGATTGAATCCTTAGCTAGAGACTAAGGCCTAAGGAAATCAATGATTCCAGCTTGTAACAGACCATTTCTCTGCTGCTATGTAAATATCTTGATTTTTGTGTTTGGTCTGCTGCTCATTAGCTAAACAAGGAATTACTAATAAGCCCTCAAGGACAACTTGTATATAGACATGTATCATTCTGTACAGATGCTTCTGGTGTTTATAAAGCTTATGTAAATGCATACAAGCTTCATCAGTCTGTTGTCATGACTCTTGCCATTGAGTGTGCTGTCCTTCCCATCACACACAACCTCTATGGATATTACAGGTGCGAGATAAGTACAGTCTTTGGATAACATTCTCAAGACAGTTGTACAGTGGTAGCATGACTGGGACAATATCCAAAGGGTGTGGGAAGGAAGAAAACCCAACCTGGTAACTTTCACACTTTTTAAACTTTTCCTTTCAGGAGGGGAAGCAGATGAGACGGAGGGAACAAACAGGGAACCTAGCACTGTTTAAATGCAGATTTATTAGGACAAGGGAAGGAAAAAAGATGCTACATCCTTCACTCCTTTTCTTGCCCAGTTAGCACCAGGCTATGCGACTGGCACGCAACCACAGCATATGATAGAGTCTTGGCTGGGTGCCTTTCCTTGGCTTACTCAGTTCAGGACTGCATCACCCCCACACATTCCTAGGTGGTGCCAACTACTGCAGACTATGAACAATAGCTGATCGATGCTTAGACTATTAAGAAAAAAAAAATAATTCTGCCCTCCATTCTGGACATTTGAATATGGGTAGAGATGTTTCGACATTCAGATCAGAAATTCTTGGTTCAAACTGCTTCTTCCAACTTAAAATCTTGACATTTTGTTTTGTTGTTTGTTTTTTTGTTTGTTTTTTTAAATCATGGCTATTAAAATTTTGCCTTTTTTTTAATCACAGCTAGAAAGATTTCTTATGTTTCTTTTTAAAAGTGCTGTTTATTACCATTTTGCAAAATAACTTAAGTATATAGACAATTAAAGAAGAGAACTGCGTCTCCATTATGAAATCAGAATTTGTAGGAGGAAAGCCTACCTGTGCTGTAAAACATTATATACCATCTGCCACATCTGCAACATATGTCTGCATGTCACCAGAGCCTCTTCAGGTCCTTTGTGTATCCATTCCAGCTTTACTTTGGTAAAGAGTAAGCTGCAAGATGAAAAAGAATAACTTCTGGTTTATTGGCATCTCATAAACGTGAAGAATCAGCATCACTCTAGTGAGATCCTGGCAGACAGCATTTTTACTTGCTTTGTATGTGCAGCAATAAAAGAAAACACCATAGCACAAAACATTTCATTTGGCTCAACTTTGATTCCCCACAAGGAGATGAGAGGATTAACAATATTCCTCAGCTGCAGTCAAATTTGCGTCACAAAGCTGGCAGGACAGTGTTAAAAAGCAATGCACTGCAAAGCTATCAAGGTGAAGCATACAGTGAATCTCATTTTATTTTGGACAGCATTAAAAACAGAATAAAAAGGAATTGTCATAATACATATGCTAGACTGCTTTTTTAATCTGGCATCTTCCTATAGCGCTGGCTTACATAATGAATTTCAGACAAAAGACCCAACACGGTTAATATACGCAGACAATTATGCAATGCCTCACAGGAAGAAAACGCTTTTTCTTAACCCCAGCTGGCGATCATCTCATGCCCCTAGGCAAGACAGCTGATAGTCCTTGTACATTCTTGTTCTAGGTAGTGTAACTGTGGCTATTATTCTTATACCTAGAGAATACGTACTTGCCCAGACCACTGGAATTCAGCAGAATTAGGTCAAGCAGAGGTTGGAAGACAGATTCGACAATGACACAACCTACCACTTGCTGCTAGCATGGCTTTTAACGCCATCCTTCACAATACCCATTTTATTCTTTTTTAAGTGCCAACCAAGATAATTGAATTTATTTCTTATTTACTAATGTAAATTTACTTCTCTGCTTTAAATGTTTGCTTAAAGTCCAAGATTTTGAATTAGCTCTATATGGCTAGCAATTAATCCGCTGGATGGCACATATATGTACATACATGCATATATTAGCAGCTGAATATTAAAAATCCTAAATCCAGTTTTGTGAATGTGACCTGCAGGCTCCTGGGGAACCCAAACAACTTCAGAGAGAGACAACAGCAACTGCGTGGATGATGTTAGAGAAGCCTGTGCAGCTGAACAAGAGATCCTTCACTTCCAACAATTAGAAATCTGCAGCCAAGATGCTGTCATGCATATCTACGGTAATGCGCTAAAATGGGAGTCCCATTCTGCAAACAAACCATTAGAGTTGTTGGTTTGGGGTTTTTTTTTGCGGGGTGAGGGGGAAGTAAACCAAACGTAGCCCAACTGTATCAACTGCCATAGGGAAGTCTGCTCACAGCCGCTGCTAGTTTGATCTTACAGGACAAGCATTCAACTAAATTCCCCAGGTTCAAACTTAGGCTAGGAAAGGAAGATCAAGATTCATAATCAAGGGAATTTGGCTTTGGCCATTACTATTTTATATCCCCGCTTGATGTTTACCTTTGATTTTCTTGTTACTGATCTGAGCAAAACAAATGCTAATAAAGACATCCCCTGCTCTTGAAGATGCAGACCCCCTAACTGAAAGACAGTGCCTTCATGATTCAGGTAGTTATTTTGGGGCTAGATCCACAGACTGATCAAAAAATTTGCCGGGACAATGAATACGACAGTGAATGCACTCTTAAGAAAATAAAAATGAAACTGAATTCAAAGGAGCGGTTAACAATGGAAACTGGCCAGTGATGCATGATGCTCTGCATCCTTTAGTTAACTGGGCTCAAAAGAGCAAAGCTTGTTTTAATACAACAGAATATAGAATCATTCACTTTGGAGCAAGGAATATATGCTGCACTAGAAAGATGGGAGGTTATACCCTGGAGTGTAACCGTATTATAAAAGATGGCTCCATGAACATGAAGTTCCTGAACAACAATGCAGTCAAGAGGTCAAGAAATCCTTAGCATCCATATACGGAAGCACAATCCAGTAGGAGCTGGAAGATGTGGTTATTCCTGTTCACAGCATCAGCAAGACACTTACTACAATCCTGTTTCTAGTTCCTGCTCTTTAACTCCCAGAGATGACTAAAAATGGGATGAGGTTCAGAAAAAGGTTATGCAAGTGATCTGAGGGCTAGAAAAATGTATTTCATCAGAGCCTGAAGAAGCTCAGCTTATTTGGTTTAACTGAGAAGCAGCAAAGAAACTATTTTGCTGCAGCCTGCAAGTACCTACATGGAGAAGTATCTAATTGTGAGTCTTTGATCTAAAAGAAAAGGTATCAGAAAATCCAAGGATTTGTTGGAAGCTGAAACTAGTCAAATGGAGATTTATAAGTAAATGCAGACACATAACTATCAAAGCAAATAATCTTTGCAGCAACTGCCTTGTGTGCACAGTAAATTTTGTAGTCTTTAAAGCCTTTTCAGCAAGACAAGGATAACATCTGGAAAGCAATGCTAATGCACAAATAGAAGCCATGGGTTTGAGGCATAGGCTCATGAGCGAGCTGCTTTGGACTGTGCTGTGCAGAGGAGCGAGACTGCATCATAACCTTCCTTCTCACAATTCATCTATTAAAAATATTCTACTAGTCCAAGAAAGTACCACACTGAACAATCTATGCTACCTTAAGAGCATAAGGTAGCAAGAGCTACCTTCAGACCTTCTAAAGCACTTTATGACCCTCCTTGCAGCAGAAGAGTGGTGGTCAAGGAGGCCAAGGCCTAGAGAAGAAAATAGTCGTATTACATCCCTGAATAACTCCACACTTTTGAACGTTGTAAAATACCTTTATTAATATTAATGAAATAGAAGAATATAGGAATGAAGAATCTGTTAACAGTCAAACTACTATACAGGAGGGATATATTAAGGGTTCTACCTCCCTTTCACATTAGTAGGGACATAGATGGCTTAGTTATGTGTAGGCAATTAAAATAATTACATAGCATATTCAAACATTGCGGTTAAACCTGAAAAAGACAAACACATTAAGTTCTTCTCTCCATCACTCTGATGCTTACTGTTAACAGTGAGTCTACATCAACTTCTTTGGATGAAGATGCAATGGTCTCTCTCAGGAGAGAGAGCAACTAGTAAAACATAGGAAAAAGCAAGTCTCTCACAAAAACATAACAAAGTCTCAGCAGAATATTATCACCAGCCACAAAGCACAGGCACACAAAGGTTAAAAAAAAACAATAAAAATGTAACTTTAGCAACTATCTGCAGCACAACATTACCAGATCTCAGAGATACCACGCGTTGTTAGCTATTGTGGTAATTCACCTTTGGAATAGTGCTATTCATGTTATCGTGCAATAATATAATGAACCAAACCAAAAGCAAATGGGAGGAACATAAGTGGCAAAAGGAATATGATAATTAAAAGTGGAAAGAAAATCAGTACATGTATATGTGCTATATGCTGTTTGTTTTTCTCAGCTTCTAGTAAGTTTTGCAACAGCAAAACCAGATAAATAAAAATATAGGGAAAACACTGAAGTAGGTGACAGTATCACTTATCTCGAGCTTATCACTTTATTAATGAGATAGCACTCTTGCTACAAATGAAACTAATAGGTATTGTGTCATATCAGTCTCTGCACACAACTCAGGCATAAATAAAAATTACGTATTACGATCTCACCTTATTATATTTTTCTTAATATCATTTTACTGTACTTTTGTATTATGCTTATAATATTAAGCAGAGCAGACTCTTACAGAGATTCAGCATATAAAAATAGCCCCAAGATTATCAATACAGTCATTGGTAATTCTGTTAGCCTCTCAAAATGAAAACAGAGTGGTTTGGGCTAAAGCAAACATATAAATTGTTACTACATAAGCATAGGAAAAGAGAGCAAAAAAAATCCACAAATCATTCTTGTAATGTGTATAATTTCAGGGACAGTAACAATGGAAAATAACCAGTGCTTACTCTTGATACTGGACTCTAAGCTCCCTCTCAGAAGAGGTTTTCTTTTACCATTTATGTGGACAGTATGCAAAGGCTTCTACTCCCTGATGTAATGTCAGGTTACTGCCACAAGCAAACATACGTATCTCTCACAGTAACGTTAACTCTGGCAAATTAAAATCTGTATACGGTTGACTTTGCTCCGACATGAAGCTCTGAAAATTCAAAATTAGGTTTCCCAAGTAGCAAAAATTCAATAGTACACTAGCATAAATATCACTAGAATATGCCATGCATTGTCAAAAAATTAGGGACTGGAATGCTGGAAGGCCTATGAAAATTTTCAGCAGAAAGCAAGATGCTTTGGTTGATTTCAGGAGGTATTCAACATTTGTCTTCTTAAAGACAGATTTCAGCTGCTGATACTCACTGTGTCTCAAGGCCTGGCCAAAGACACCTACCTAGCCCTGCTGAAAGTCTGCTAATCCTACATGGCTAAATGCTCAGCCTTTAAGTTCTTTAATACTACCCATGAAGCAAAGAGGCAGTTCTTTCCTATCACTAACAATCTAATTACTGAGGTTTAATAGTTAATACTTATTATCAGGAGGTTTCACGTGTGCATGTGGTATACGATAAATGCTTATGAGCACATCTGTGGAAGAAGTTGTAAATTGCTAAGTTTAGTAATAACCTATTGACTACTTTATGGATGCTATAGGACTACGTAAAGATTTATTAATCAGTTAATTATTGGGACTTTTAAAAGCTGCTTTAGAATGGAGTTTTTAGTATCAAACGTAGCCCTTTAACTACACATTTCTACGGCACCACAATGGGATCTCTGTGCCCTATCATCTGATGAGAAATAATGCTACTACTATAACAAACAATAACACGTTCCACTCATTACAAGGTTGAGAGACTAAATTAGGAATAATGAGTATTATGGAGTCATTTATCTATATATTTTGCCATTCACTGGCTGCTTATAAACCCTCCGGTTTTTCAGAGCTTGGCAGCAGCTGCTCACAGATCTTCAAGCTTTAACAGATCAGGGCCATCATTCCCCAAAGTCTTTCATTATTGACCCAGATTTGCCTACCTACACACAAAGCCGCTGGGTTATTTTGGATCTTGAATACAAAAAGGAAACAAAACAAAACACCAAAGCCAGCAGTAAAACATCCCAATTCACAGAGACAACTGTGTACATTAGTGTGTAGATACTGAACTTCTGCAACTAATATTTGTACTTTCTTTGTTTCTTTCATTAAATGAGCGGATGCATGCGCTTGTTTGTTTGTATATTTTACAGACATTTGCTTGGAGAGAGAAACCAGAACCCTAGTCACAGCTCCAAGGACAGTAAACGTACTTCATCCAATGCCTGATTGATGCTGTATTGGAGCAGCATGAAAGTGCCACTGGACAGGAGAGTCCAGCTCATCCTCCTACCTGTTTGAAGCCCAGATAAATATTCCACATCAGTGCAGAAAAGCAGGGGAATGCCACACGACCTGGATGGGCAGACAGCCCGACGATGCTCTCTAAGGAACTGGGAGGCATGGATTCAAACCCCCAACACACTGATCACTGAACTCCTGAATTAGTTTCTTCCCCTTTAAGGTAACATGTGCAAAAGGAGGATACAGGTGGATATAGACTGATCTAACAGAACTGGAAAGAGGACGGAGGAGATAAGAAGAATGATCAAAGTTTTGGAACGCTTTTGATATATGGAGATAGTAAACAGACTTCTCAGCCTGGAAAAGAGGCTGAGAGGAGATGACAGGTTTATAAAATCACGAATAGCATGAAGAAGATCAGGAAATCAAAGCAGTCTGTGTTGTTTCAAATGAAAGAAGGAATATCCAATAAAGCAATCACGCAGTGGATTTAAAATGAGGAAATTAAGTGCTTTTTCATACAACACAAGTAAAGTGCAAACCCCATTGCTACAGGATGTTCTGGAGCAGACGCATAAATAGGTTCAAAAAGGGATTAGATAAATTCACGGATGACAGGCCCATCAGGGGCATTAAACACAACCTAATGCAACCTCTGGCTCCGAAAGCCTCTGAACCACACAGCTAACAGAAGCGGGGATGACATATGACGGGTGGGATCATCCTACTGCCACGTTTCTACGTGCTTTTTCCTGCGCACTCACCAGACGCCCTGCTGAAGACAGACAAGCCCTTAGTTTGATCAAGAATGGCCATTCTTACATTTTGATATGGTAGAAATATGACTGCAGCCCATGTTCTTTTTATAACCCAGATTGTCTGGTCTTGTTTTATCTGCCAGTACGAGAGGATGGTGTATCTGGAACTGTAGTATCTTCACAGCAAATTGGCTGCTTAGTTTATCAGTTGCTGAGTTTAGCTTCAGTGGTGAGTCACCTATACAAGCCAATTAGTTCACGTATACTCTTTCACCATAACCATTATGGTTTCATTAACCTTCCTAGAGCACCCGCTAAAGCCCCAGTCCTGTTATCAATAAGAAAGCTGGCAAAATTGGAAAGCCGCTTTTAATCTCCTGCATTTTTGTTGAAAAAAATCAGCATCAAAGTTGCTGTCTTCTCAAATAACTCAGTGCTTCTTGCAGTCTCCTGACATTTAAGGGCACATTCTCTAGTTAAATTAATGCCAGCAGCGCTGACTGCAACCTCCTTTTATAACTTCATGCTGTGCCACGTTATCTATCACTTTCCCTGCAAAAATAAATTGATCATATACTTTTACAGACATACAGTCCTTTTTTTTTTTATGGCTCCCTGCCCATTTACCCCCACAATACGAACGAAAAATAAAAACAAGCAGCCTGGTAGCATGTCCAAAGAACTGTTGACTTCATCTTCCCAGACGAGGAAAACTATCAGAGGTGTCATCTCCTTTAGAAGAATGTCCTGCTCAGAGCCCCAGTCTCGAGTGACAACAGCTATTCAGCTAATGCTGCTCCATGAACTACAACTGCAACAGCACAACACAAGGTGAGGAGGAGCTTGCAGAGAGGTAGATTCTAGGCTATTTAAAATTTTACATGATGAAGACAATTTGCTAGGCTTATCCTCATGACACAAGGCAGCTAGAAGGCTCCTGCACATGGAGCAGGAAGGAAACAGAAGAGGTGATCAGAAAAGCTAATATTGCAGATATTAGCAACCTGTCAGAGATTGCATAGCAAAAAACAAATGAGCAGCCACTGACAGGGCTCAGCTCTGGGTGTTTTTTCTTGGACTGCCTCCTCCTGTAAGCTGCGGCATTTGCCTGATGGCAGAAAGGCCTTCTGTCAGTCAGGTGAAGGTCCCGCTGATGGACTATGTTGTGTATCTCTGCATGGACCCAAACATCACTTCCCAAGACAAACGTGTCTGCAGCCAGTCTAGCAACCTCATGCATCTATTTCAGCGTTCAGTTCCATCAGATTCACTTGTGATGCAGTGGGCAAACAGGAGTCAATACTGATGTGGCCCATCCAGAAACTGCCACTTACATCGGAAGGAGGTCTTGTAACAAAACCACTTGTCTGCTAAACCCAGGCAGGTTGTCACTTGAAGGAAAAACAACAACTAAGTAATAGTCTGCTGACAGAAAAAGCACACTGATTTGCTGGAAAAAATAAAAATAAAAAAAAAAAGCAGCAGCACTGAAAGTCTTCACCTTTCTTCAGGATCAAGCCCTATCTAGTCATACCCAAGAAAAGAAGGCACAAAAGAAGGGTGATCCGAATTATTGTCTCCTTTCATTTTAGTTAAATCATTAATTTTGAATCCTAGACTTTGGGATTTGCTTTTTGTTAAGAACGTAGGAATCAAGCTAATTGTCAGCAGAGCTGATAACGCCCCTTCTCTCACCCTGTGTTACACAGGATCTTGTGGGCAATACACCCGCTAAGAGGTTGTATTTTCTCCTCACCCTGATGAGGAACTGACAACAAAATAATTTTATGCCATCACAAATCACTTTCATTTCAATCCATATCTCACCTGGATAAAGACAAAAATAATTTTCACAATTAAAAGTTTTACAGCAAAATCTGGAAAAAAAAGTTTCCAGTTTTGGTATGCAGAGTGTTTACATAATTTATTTTTTTTTTTATACTTAATTTCCCTCTGGAAGGACAGAGGACAAGAGAGAATGGGCACAAACTTGAACATAGGAAGTTCCACCTAAACATGAGGAGGAACTTCTTTACCTTGAGGGTGGCAAAGCTCTAGAACAGGCTGCCCAGAGGGGTGGTGGAGTCTCCAACTCTGGAGACATTCAAACCCTGCCTGGACGCGTTCCTGTGCAACCTGCTCTAGGTGACCCTGCTCTGGCAGGGGGGTTGGACTAGATGATCTCCAGAGGTCCCTTCCAACCCTACGATTCTGTGATTCTGTGTGACAGCGCATTAGACTTTTTCTTGCAACACTTCAGAAGATGTTAAACTCAAATTTAATTTGCAAGTGTCCCCTCCATGTTGTTTTGTGAATGGCTTTTTCCTCTGACAGGCTCCAATCACTGAGTGAACTCCTCATTGCACTGGATACCACATAAGCACATTTGGAAATCGGGGCCAGCTCTCAAGCATCCAAGGCTAGGAGCTTAGAGGTCTACCTCCTATTTAGTTTCAATTATGAATTCAGTAGGAGTTCAGTGCATAGCTTCTCCAGCAGATCTGAGCCCTGGCACTTAAATTCGGGTGACTCTGTGGTGCAGTATCTCCTTTGTGGGTGGAAGTGGACACCTATGTGGCAATGTGCAATCTCAGGAGCGTCCAGGAAACAGCGGTCCACTGTCTTTCACCTGTGGTGGCAGTGTTGCCAATAGCCTATAGCTTGAGCTGGGGACGTAGGAGAGCCATCCTCCATTTCTTGCTCTCGCATGGCCTCTTGGCCAGTCTTGGGCAAGTCGCTTCAGCTCCCTGTGCTCCAGTTCTTCTAACTGCAGAGCAGGTAATGGGAATGATGTTTGCAAAGCATTCAGAGAACTACATTCTTCACCATCACCTTCTCCATATCCTTTACCTTTAATCTCTTAATACTGGTGCTCCCAACTTCAGTGTTATTTGAGGACAGGAAGGAAAGCAGGTTGAGCACCTCTGTAACTGACATAACTTTTAAAACATTTTCTCATCTGTTGGGCCCGATTCTTCAGAATTTCATCAGATGTGCCCACGGGTGAATCTAGCCAGCCCTGATTAAATAGGAATTCATTTGGAAAGGCAGAGCTGAGAACTATCGTGCTGTCACAATCACTGGAATAACTCTTGATTTACAGAAACGGAAAAGGAAACCAGGCCTAGGGTCTCTAATTGCTGAGCTGAGATCCTGCCAGACAAGAAAAGAGCATTAAATGGACAAAGCTGAAGTCCTTAATCTGCTGCCAATGCTTCCTATCCCCAAAGACTGCAGAACTGGATGCTTCACTTACACTTAGAAATTGTTGTGTTTTTCAGAAAAGCTTCTAGGACATGTGGTTTAGACAGCTTCTAGAGGAAACGACATCAGGACTCTGGCCAGTAAAGTAACATTCAACAGCAACCTCCAAGTCACCTCAATCTACAACCAAGAACACACCTTCTGTCTGGAAAGATATGCCAGAATCATGATTCACATATTTAAAATAGAGTGATATACTTTCTAACTAACCCAGTGTCAAGGTAATAAAAGGTGATAGCATACTCGTATTATGGTACAAATTATGCAACAAAATACAGTAAAGCAGACAGCCCCCACCCCCAGGATTAATAAACATTTCTACCCAACTCGACACATTTATGAAATCCTGCGTGTTACTGATACTTAAAGCCAACAGTCTGAAACTGCATCGTACCCCCACTATATTAGTAAATTAGAACCACACAAAATTTGGCTTTGGTATAAAACCAACAGGCTTAGTGTAAAATAAGCTTTTCTTTTTTGAAATGCATTACACAATGTTGTTAAACAGACCTCACTCTTTCTATCATTTTATTTTGGGGCAATATAATTTATGCCACTTTGGCACTACTCCAGCAAAGCACTTATAAAAGGTCTTCATCTATAAGCATATGAGTCGTCCTGCTGAAGTCAACAAGAAGTCAATTATTCCTCTACTTAAAAATAAGCATGTGCTTATGAATCTTGGTAGATCCAGCTCTTTATGAGAAGGATTATGAGAGTCTCTTCCAACTGCGTAAATGCGAGTAACGCAAGAAGGGCTGGAATCTGCTGATATTTAGTGCTATCTACGTGTCTGAGCAGAGGTGAAACACAGAAATCCATCTGCCAGACACCACTGAATTTCACTACAGGATACTGGGTCTGGGGCGCGTGTGGGCATGTTGCAATCTATGTTCTGGCTAAGACAACCCACCATATAGTTACAGCAGTTCAGAGGTAGTGCTTTTTATAAGATGAGCTCGTTCAGTGAGATATGGAGAAGCAGGTTTCTATGTCAGCCTGAAAAAAGATGGGGAAAGACATGCTTAAAAGGTGAAAGAAGTGAAGAAAGAAAAAAGCTCCTTCATTTCAGAAAAAGCCCACATAGTCTAGAAAAAGAACTGCGTTGCGGTTAAGTAGACTGAAAACTGCTAGCTTCACAAAAGAAAATCCTAGGGAAAGAAATGGATATTTTGCTACCAGCAGGAATCATATTTGTCTAAGTCTGCAAAGCAAAAACCATGACGTAATTGCTGTCTATGTTAGCAGCAGCGCCAGCTGAACACGGTTAGTGCAGCAACAGCAGCAAGAAGACACAGGAGCACGACCTTTAACGCAGAGCTAGCAATCGGCACACAGACCCCGGTCTGTACTTCAGCAGCTAGACGGGCTAAAGATCGTGTTACCGCAGTTTCACTCAATCCTTCACTGGCACGATTAAGTTCACCTAACAAAACCTGCGCTTACCATTTGGCTCGACACAGCGCACTGACTTACAAAAATGAGACAAAGTTGTACTCGTGGGATGGCTGGGTTGCTTTTTCACCACAGACAAGTGTTTGTGGAGATGCGCTGAATTTCTTTATAAAGTTCCTTCATCCTGTACAAAGCTAATAGCAGGGTCAGGACTCGTAGCCCTTAATCCTTGTCAGGTTTGAGACCGTGCAGACTGGCTTTGGCAACGATGGCACTTTTTGTCCTGTTGTTACCCTCCCACACAGTACGGGTTTCCCACAGATCTCAGGTCAGCCAGCTGAAATAATATCGTGATAGCTCTCCTTAACCATTACTCTGAGACAAAAATCAAACTCAGGATACAATAGTGAGCAGCTTTATATGTTTCCAGTCATACTGAAAGGGGTCACCGTGATTTAAATACAGTCCAACTGACTGTATTTTCTAATAAATCCAGGTTCTTCAGTATAAGTAGAGACACTCTTCTCTGAGTTGAAGTATGCGTGCAACCACTTAAGCATTTTAGTTTAACCTAAATATTCTTTGTTTTCTTGGTGCAAATATAATTAAACATAAAACAATTCCTTAGATTTTCTTCCTAAAAATTTCCCAACAATACACAGCAACCCAGGGGTGCTGCCTACTTACAGACCCCAGTTCCACAGCTTGCACCCTCAACTACTACTTGAGCACAAGGTTTTCCTAGCAGAGAGCTGTGCCCAGTTCAGCTGAACGCTGATATATAGTTCAGGATCTTGCAGGCTGTATTTTAAATGCGAAGCTTCATTTCTGAGCCTTGCTGGAAACGGTAACTTCACTGTCGCACGTATGACTCCAGCAGGTGCACCTTACACTGTACAAATAAGCTGAGTCACCGCTCATGAGTAACAAAGAAAAATCAGCAGTCTCTCAACCTGTCAGAAATACCCAACAAATTGCAATTAGAACTGCCAACAAAAACTAAAAGCCTCAATAGAAAGGTGAGAAATATACGCGTGGTTAAAAAAAAAAAAAAACACGCAAAATAAAGAGAGACTCCATGGCAGATTGAGCCTAAAATCAGATTAATGGATTATTTTTCTGCAATATCTATTACACCCCAACGTGACAGATCTTCCAGATGCGCTGAGAAAAGATGACACAATATTATAAATTGCAAGCACTGCATGTGTGATTAAAGAAAATCCTTTGGGAAAACATGCATAGTTATTATATTTCAGGCATTCAAAAATAGAAATATTTGGCTGTCTTTCAATAATAGCCTGAAAACACACCTCAGTGTAAAACTGCAAATACAATTTAAATGCTGGATAGAATAAAACAGGCTTGACTGCTGAAAAACGGTCTCATTCATACAGTACAGTGCAGGCGATACGATTAGTGGGTTTAGATTTACTTTTGGATTTTTCACCCACAGATTACTGGAAGGCTTTTTTTTTTTCTTTTTTTTTTGAGGAACAGTCCAGCACTTAGCAACCACTGACCTTTACATATTTTTAACACCACAGTGCTTTATAAAACTGAACTCCCTTCCAAATTTTAGAGCTAACAGCTGCAATGAAACAGGTAAAAGGAACTAAACATTCAGGGCCAGACAGTCAGCAATCAGCTCTGTTCAACTGAAAGGAATGGATTTTCGCCTTTTTAAACTAGCTGGGGATCTGGCACTCAAGCTTTAAGTCAGAAAAGCTCAGGCAGGCTGTCTTCAACTCCCTAAAAATGAACATGCATCAGGTAAACGCAGAAATGAAGTGCAGGCTCAGAGCAGTTTGCTCAGCTTGTACCAGCTGACTTCCTACTTTATCCCTTTAAATAAACCATTCATTTGCAGAATTTTAGCCTGCAAATTTAAAAAAAAAATATAAATAAAAAAAACGCAATGAGTTGCTCAAAACATTCACAGTGACTCACACACACGAAAATGAAACAAAAAAAAAAACAACGTTCAGTTCTTCCATAAGGAAACTGCAACTGAAAAAATGAAGAGAAGCGATGACAAATAGCAAGCCTCGGCCTTTCATAGGGAAAAGCTTTATACTTTCCCCTCTGCTTTGTGGCGAGAAACCCTGCGTGGAAATGCCTGGCTTCTGCGAGGCCGCCAGCTGTGCAGGGCTGTCGGTGCGGATTCGGAGCAGCCCCACAGCACAGCTGCAAGGTGCCCGATGTCAAACCCCGCATCTCTACACCTCAGCCAAGGAGGGGGACAGAAAGAGGCTGGACTCAACTCCTCCACGCCTGCTCCTGCTGACAGGGCACAATGAAATCCCCGGGTTTATTCTGTTTCGCTTATCCTGTTAATTCAGTACAGAGTTCTCTGCAGAATAAGAGATGAGAGCACACTAGGATAAATCGGAAGTGTGTATTTATAATCTCTGCCTTCTGATAAGTTAGCAGCACGTTCCAGTTCTTCCTTGAAATAAGCCTGAAGGGGAGGAACAGATGTCAACCTGAAAGCGTAAGAGTATTATAACTGTCCTGTGTTTCATCATTAGGCATAAAAAACGCTTTGCATTTATGTATGCCTCTACTTCCCGTCTTAAGAGGCCATTGTGCAAGCCAGCTGTAGTTCAGAGAGCAAAATCTAATTTCTATTTCCTTTTTTTTCTAAACCAATACAACCAAAACACAGGTACAGTGTTCCTCTCCATTCCCACCACGCTTTATAGCATTCGAAGGCATTATATTTGCATTATTATGTCCACAGCTTTCCTGAAGTACCTTGCCGAAAGGATATCCCAAGTCGCTCTGCAGAACTCCTTACTCCAAGGCAATTGAAAGCGCTCAGGCTCTCTCCTGACCTGACTGGTAGTTTTGCCTCCGGAAGGCTTAACAGAGCCTGTCATTATGTATGTGATATATCCTACCATAATTAATTCCCTCAGGGAATGACCTCCCGAGGAAGCACGGTTCAAATACACAGCGTACACCTGAAATTTGACATTTTGAATCAGATTCCCAACACCCAGATGCATCCATGGAAGATGTAACATTTTTATTTGCCTCGACTGTAGATAATGGCATAAACTAAATCCTGTCATAAAGAGACTGGCTTAAAAACTGTTGAAACATACAGATAAGAATCAGTGTTCTTTGTTCTTGAACAGATTTGATTTAATTCATTAGAAATCCAGAAGGTGTTTAAAATTACCATGTGCCATTTAATATAAGATGAACTAATAGCTTCCTTCAGCCTTAGTGGAAAAGATTCAGAGCTGTAATCCTTCCTCAAATAATTACCCTGTTCATCAGGCTTCAGCACAAGATGACTCTGAGCAGAAGAGAAATGGAGAGACCGGCTATGAAAGCCTCAGTATATGTACGTACCAAGCTGAATGGTGATGAGAGCACTTTGCCGGCATTTGTCAAGTCACAGGCCTGAATTACACTAAAATTAGAACTGAGAGGGAAGGGCAAGAGCATGTGAAAGTACCAAACCCATCTACTGTATAAAGGGGTCTTTGGAGAAAAAAAACAGGGAGGGTGGGTAGGGAAGCCGACTGGGTGAGGTAGTTCCTCAAAGCAACAGCAGTGAATTAATGCTTTTACACACATAACCTGTGGCTTTGACTCAGCCATGAGCTGCTCTGTGTGGCCACCCAGGGAAATGAGCTTGTAGAGAAGGGAAAGTTAGTGGCTGACAAAAAGAGCTGGCACAGCTTACTGCCACCCGGCCTCAGGAGGCATGTACAAATATTTCACTTGTGCAATTCCAGGGCAGGCCAACTACATCCTTAACTCAGGATAACTATAGCGTTTGCTACCCAGTGCTCAAGGAAATCCTGCATCAGCTTGCAGCAATGATTCTCTTCAGCAGAAATGGCAACATAAAATCCAACATGCTGACTAAATAGTACTGCAAATTACATCCTTGAGGTCAAGTCCTGTACAGAGTATCCAGGAGAGCAGTCAATAAACTTCTTGGGCATCTTTTTCCTGGAGGCCCTAGAGAAGTTAGTAAAAGCACAGACACGTGAGCTGCAGTGCGCTTTTAGCATGAATGAGATAGAGAATGAATTAATTTAGAGAAACATCAGCTCTGATGGAAGCTGACAGATTCCTTAATGCATCAGATTTGTGATTGCTTATGGCATGACTGATTTTTTTTTTTCCCCTGTGTGTTTTTCTCCCGCTTTTTGCCTACAGTAGCTGCATTTGACAGATCTGATGTAATACAGGCCTTTCCATTAAATTTTCTCCGATCCTCTTCTCCTCGCACTCTATGCCAAGATCTCAGCTCTATCTGTCCGATCTCTCCAGGTGTAAATTTATTTTTCAGGTAACACCTGCCATTCAGTCAGTCTCAATGCAGAAATTTTAGTATGATTCCAGTTACCAAATAGTTTCATTTATCCACTGAAAACTGTAAATAATAATGTAATATGCTTGATTCACTCAAATCTGGTGAAGTTCGCTTCAGTAAACCCTGCAGATCCACATATTCCAGACTGCCATCTCTTCTGAGCAGTTTGCTGTTTTGAATGGATACAAATTCTGATATTTATATTCAGGATCAGAACCAATACACTACTACAATAGTACAAAAATACCACCTTTGCAAAGCCACTGCATCACAACAACCATAGCACATAAATTCCCAAGTCCATAAAAGCTATCATCCAGACACTATTTAAGTTGTAGAACACATCATCTACTTGGTTTGCTCCGTAAAACAGTTCTGTAGGAGTTAACCCAGCAAAGACTACCCTGGGAAATGGATTAAACTACCAGAAAGTTTCCCCCCTCTGTGTAAGCTGTGTGTTCCCTCTTGTTAAACCAGCTAATCGCATTGATGGGGTAGCCTGGCATGGCTTGGTACAGCTCTGCACCACTGCAAACCGCTCCATCCCGACTTAAGATATCACACTTCAGGGCGGGCAGCATCTACAGCAGCAGAGAGGAGGGGCTCTGTCGAGATATACCAGCCCTCCCTGCCTAAACTGGGTAACTGCGAGACTCCCCTGCGTAACTGAGAAAACACAGACAGGGCGCTGGACTCATCCCTCCCTCTCCTCTCCCACAGGTTATGCCTCTGGACACATCCATGTGACAAATTTTTCTTTTGCTGCCATAAATAAAAGTTAAACTGCAACTTACCTTGTCCAATGAGTCATTCCGTGGTTTATTACTGCTACTCAGGAAGCAGGCCTAAGTTACAAGAGTGAAAGAAATACTTTGACTGCTCTAAGTTGTGTCTCCGCTTGGGTCCTCAGCCCATTTTTCTTAAGTTTTAGAGCGCATCTCCATCCTAAAGCACTTTTTATGAGTACGGTGGACTGGCAGAAGACAACCTTAGCTGCAGTAATTACAACTGCATCTCATGCCCCTGTACTCATGGAACTGAGCTATGCTGGCTGCTGTACTGCAGTCTGGCTCAGACGCTGTTACCATCCTCCAGGGAACTGTGACCTACAGTTTGGGGAATTTTGTTCTAGAGAATCCAAGAGATGAACCTGTACAATCCACGTGCATTAGTTTGTGGACAACAAATCAAAATCACAGTTATACAGGAGACACTGTGCAGAAACTGCTGTACTCATAGAGCTGCTATACAACAACACAAAGTCAAATGCTCTTGGGAAACCACCCCTAACTGATGTGATGTAGAACGAAGCCTGAAACTTACTGCCTACATTAAGTCATCCTATTATTAATTTATTGAAACAGAGACAAAGGCAAAAGTTGAACTTTTTCATTAATAATCCTAACCAGACTGTGCAGCAAAGATGGAAAACCCAGCCAGTCCTACTAATTTTAGAGTGTTTCTATTACGGGATTTAGTGCTGTAGCTGATTTAGGGGGAGTAAAAAAAAAATAATCTTTCCAACCATCAAATAAAAGAGATGGATTCAATTATAAGGAGCACGCTTTCTTTAACACGTTGAACTAAATTGCTTTTATTTGGGTTTTTAAGATTACATTTGCCACCTTAAGATTCACCCCTTTTAATACCTGTCCCACCCCTTGTTAGGATCATTAATTCATTTTAAGTGAAATGTAAAACACAAGTTATAATTAACTGAAGATATTAAGGGGCCAAAGTCACATTTTTACATGAACACAGGTGTTAGCTCATATGATATGGTAAAACTCCAGCTCTGGTCTCTACGTTCTGCCTCTCTACAACCATCTCGCCAAATTGAAATAGGCAGATTATTCTTCCTGTCTTCCCAGACTAATCTGATATGTGCTATTGTTCTTGCCTGTTAAAGAGCTGTTCTACTCTTCCCCAGTCACAGCTGCATTTCACGGGTGTACAAAGTGATTACAAAATGTTTGATGCATCACAGGGCTGCTGGGGAGTTCAAACAGAATCTCATTGCAAGGAGTCTGGGGCTCAAATGGTTTACTACAGTTATACACCATCTAGGAAACACGCTTTTGCAAAAGAACAGCTTTTTGCTTCCTGTCTATTGGTGGTCAAACCGCATCTTACAGTCAAAAGAGGTGAATTACTACATTTTCTGATTTGCAGAAGGAGCCCCATAAAACTACCTAGAAGCTTCTGATGGATTTTTCTACCTTCCCTCAAGTCCAAACAACAGATTTTGGCTTTCTCTCACTCTGTTTTCCTTTCTATTTTCCACACCTCTGTTTCCTTGCCTGGTGCTCCAAATACACTGCCACCAAATGGCTAGAGAGTTAGCAGGAGCAAGAAGCTGTTGTTTGGAAGAGGAAATACATGGAATGTGAGAATTCACTCCAGTGCAGTAACACATTTAGTTTTATTGGAGGCTTATAATGTGGATTTACGTCTCAACCATTTGAACAGGAAGTTACTGAACTTTAGAAAAGACAATTATTCACAGACAATAGAAAAAAGTGCCAGTGATCTCTTTAAAAACGAGCGCTTTTTTGGTTTACGAAGCCAGGATAAGGAAACTTGCACGTAGACTGCCCAAACGCAGTCACAGCTTTGGGGAGACAGAGCCAGGGCCCTGTACTGTGCTTTCAGCTTGCTTCAGCAAATGCCACGCTTCCTTTAAAAACATCTTCCCGCTCCTCATAAAACATTGGTTTGGCAAAACAGAAAAGCTCTCCACTGGAGTTTTATGAGACCTTTTTATTAACGGAATAATAATTCTTTCTGCTGTTATTTAACCAGGCTGTCACTTTTAGGTTAGTATTTCTGTGAAAACCTAGAAGAAGTGCGATTCCCTGGTTTCCAAGGGGGGACGGTTCCCGCGGGCCGTGTCGAGGCCCCAGCCTTTCACAGCACCTCCAACGTGCAGATTTGGTTAAGCTGTGCCGATAACCATTTACAGCATCCCTCATTATCTTCCTTACTCATTCTGCTACCACTTGTTACACATGCAAATCAGCATGTAAGACACAGGAACAAACAGTACGTATTTATATACTCTTCACTTAAATGCCACAAACTGTCCCTTCCCAGGTGGTAGGCAACTTCCCACGGCTTTGCATCCTCTGCCCCTGTCCCCCATTGCAATCTGTCCCTGTTCCCGCCGCCAGCCCTTCTCCCAGGGCCCTCTGGGAGACCTTACGACAGTGCTGCTGCCATGTGTCCGCCTGTGTCATCCCCGCTGCACGTGTGCTCACCATCCCGCAGGCTGCTGCCACCCCCACGGAGCACAGCATGGCTCGGCTCTGACGGCCCCCTCCAGCCTCAACTTTTAGGAAACTTGCAGAAATTTTACTATCTCCGGCACTTCTAACACACTGTCAAAACTTGTTTTAAATCAACCAACATTTTCAAAAGTGCTCAAGGTATAAGAAGTCCAACTGCATAATCCCCATTTCTTTGAGAAAACAAGTTAAAAAAGCAGGAATATTATTAGAACATTTCCATTTGAAGGCAAAAGGAGCAAGTCCCTCCAAAGGTTTTAGGCAAAAAAGAAAACCAAACACCCCACACCAAAAGCAAAGAAATGAAAATTTCTAAATAGCTTTGAAAATACAGTAGTAGCTATTAAAATATCATTGCACGCAAAACTGATAAATAAGCATATTTCAGGGGCTGGATCAGAAACTGATGTCCCGCTTGTTGGAAATACTCCTTCACTAGCTAGAAACTTTGTTTTGTTACTATAGTTACTTCTCACTACAAGTGGCCCTGACTAAGGCATGAGGTATTTGTTATATAAAACCCCAACACAACTGCAGCCTTAAACTTCAGAAACTACCAGCTCTGTGCTCAGTCCCGCTTGCAAATTCTATTCCAAGCCCAAACTCAAAATGCCTTCACACCGCTTAGGGCATACTCTTGAGCAACAGTTTAATGTCGCTATTTAAGCACTGAAAACATCATCAACGTGGTTCACGATAGATAGTAAAACCGTGAAGGAATTTAGACGGGACTGTGCACTGAGCAAGACGAGCAGTGACTTCCTCCCCAGACAGTGGCTGCCACGTACAGGAGAAACTGGCAATTGAGTTTAATAAAATTTGCTGAAAGGCTGTTGAATTTGGTGGAAAAAATGCGTGTAGCCAGTTAGAAGAGCACCAGGGAGAAAACACATATCCTGCAGCACTGCCATTTCTTGTTTTGTTACATTTTTATTAGCTTAGTTCGATAAAGTTTAACATCAGTAAGAAAAAAATAAATATCCTCTCTTCCTTGGCCTTTAATGTAGTCTGGCTTCATACAATTTTTTTGCTTGTTCTTCTGGGGGATATTTTCAGCCAGACAAGCTGCTATTATGTATAATCTTGGAAAAGTGGCTTATGAGATCCCCAGCGAAAGGCGGGAGATGACAGGACCTCACTTTTTAAGGTAGTCAGCTGATGCTGATACTCCAGTACTATGTGCCAGTCTGATTCAGGCCATCTGCGCTGTTCTCAGATGTATTTTTTCCCCTACTTGGGTAGCGTAAACCAGCATGGCTTTCCTTGTCTTCAGCTTCAAATCTAGACATTAAGCTTTTGCTTAAAAGGCCAACAGCCCAAACAGAACCTGCTCGTAACTGAAGATAAGCACTTACAAGTGCTGAGGTCAGAAAATACATCTGTTTTTACGCTTGTTTTCCTGCAGTAAGCATCGCTCAGGTGGGGACCAAGCCAACGACTAGGGATTTTTCTACTACAGCACTGATACAGGGCTATTTAGTTAACTTCTGAAATGGCAGATGTAGCCATTTATGCTACATAGCTTAAGCTTTAAGCAATCTGAACTCTACAGAAGACTGGAAGGGTATCTTTTTCCTTTCCTTTCCCTTCCTCCCTCAGTGCTGACACCCTGTACTATTCTTAGTGTGCAGAAATCAGTGGTGTTAATTTCGGAGTTCACACATCAGAGGAAGCATTTAGAATTTATTCATTCATTTGTGAGAACCTGTATATGGCTTTCTCCTTAATGACAGAGCAACACATTTTTTTTTAGCTGTGCCATTATTTGCAACCAGTCTTACAGCTTATTACAGCCTCGTAAGTGCTGAAGGGCAAATCTGCCCTATCCTGTAAGAAACATGATTTCCTTAAGGTGCTGTTTGGATACAGAATTGCTTCATCTGTTCTTCTCTGTAATAACAGTGCTCACAGTGACACCTAAAACCATGATTTCTCTGTCTCCCACGCCTTGCAACTAATTCCAGACTAACGGCCTAGTCTATGCAGGCAAATAATGGGTACCTGCTGGAATACATAATTTGTGAGTGCTGCTTCTAGCTTTTCATTGCACTGCAACTTTACACCGTACCGTTGCTTATACTGTGTTGGAGAAAAAAAGAAATTATTTTTCAGCCACGATACTGCTTACATCCAGAATTCCCAGATTCAGAGCACGTATTGCTATACCTTGTAAAATGAGACACTGGTTCTGCCATGTGCAGGGGGCAATTAGATGAGATCAGAAGGGGATATTGCCATATCTAAAATACAGGTTTTGCATCAGAAGTTTGCAGGAGGTCTAGGTGGAGAAATGAGCAAAGTCTAAATTAATACCCAATGCACATCTGATGAAAAAAAAACCCAAAACGATATTGCAAGGATTAGGCATGTTCTGAGACGGGAAGGCATCTGAAGAAATTATTTCACTCTTTTAAGACCAGTTTGACCTCTAGAACATAAATCTGTACTAGAATTCTCTACATGCTTTCAAATGTTACTATCGCAGCTAATGCGCTGAATAAAATACTCCTGCAGCAGCTTATTTAGCTACTTCACAATATCATCATAGGATTTAAATAATAAACTAACACTGCATAAGTTTAACGTGTTTGTTTCTATATCCCCCCCAAATTTAACTGAAAGGGTAAGTCTTAAGTCAGGCTTGCTTTGCTCTCTTCCTTTCTGTGCGTGTGTATATATATATCTATATATCTATCAGTCAATCCTTTTTTAAAACAACAAAGGTTTGATTCAGATGTCTTTTGCCTCTGCAACATTTTTTTTTAAAATTGTACGAAATGTAATGGGGCTTCGCACAAAAGCAGTCTTACGTATGTGGGACAAAATGTGGCTACCAAACCCAAGAAATACACACTGTCTGGGGTGGCACCGAGAGAAAAGAAGTAACACCAAAGACCATAGGCTTTTAGATGCAAGTTTTCCTGCCCTGCAAAACCACAGACAGCGTACACCACACACACTTGGACATCGTTATCCTACAGGATCTCCCTTCCTCTTCCCCACAGACATTTTGCACAGGACTATGCCCCGGCTATGCAAACCCTTGACATTTACAGGTGGCCAGGGAAGCAGCAGGTAATTGCTGGTTGCCACTGAGAAAGAAGCAACATAATCCCAAAGCTGCTGGTAGACCAGGCTTCAACCCCATTATATTTGCAAATATACTTGAAAATCATCTGCTGTAAAGGTTCCAAAGAATGTGTATATATTGAAACTTTTTTTTTTTCTTTTTTAAAGGGGACTTGAAAAATAAAACTTTTTTCCAGTTGGCATTTCCAAACTGACAATGTGCAGCCTCTTGATTAAGATGTGACATAGTTTATACCCCTGGCAACAAAGGAGACTCCGAGCATTTCCATCTGCGTTAACACTAGAGCAATAAACAAGAAAACATACATCCAGTTTAGTTTCAAAATGTAAGAAAAAGCGTTAATTCACACAAGACCTTCAGATGCAAAAAACCCTCTCCAGACAATAAACCTGCAATACTACCATGCGCGGCTCTGAACAAGTATTCCTACAGAACAGCACTGTAGTGGTGGCTCAGAAAGGCAGAGGAAGTCTCTGCGCTGTCGCTCTCAGGAGCTATTCCTTCTGGAGGAGTAGGAATAGCACGGATTAAAGCAATCCCAGGTACATTAAAAATCCCCCACAAGCGAGATCAGCAGAGCTGACTGGCAGTGGCATGAACTACCCCAAATGCTGCTTACCAGTGGCTTCCTGAGGTGTGCCTTACTGGTAGCTCTGTTTTAAGCCCGTACGTGGGACATATAAGCCTTGGGGAGTGCTTTGTGCATTAGCACGTGCTTGGTTTGTGCAGGCCAGGAAGATCTCTGAGCCTTTTGCTCTCAGAGTCTCTGAGTCAGTAGTGCTAGTTACCACCAATGCTTTGCCTGCCTTGCTCCAGTTGCTGCAGCTTGCTACCTTCCGGCTAGTCAATGGCTAGCTGAAGAGCTGCTGCACGGTTCAAGGCAGCCCACAGGCTTCACAAGGCCCAAGAGTGTGAGTGCAAACAGCCGGGCAGTTCGCCCACACCGATCCGTGTCTCTACGGAGACTCTGTCAGCAGCAGCCCAAGGAGCTGGGATGAAGCAGGAGCAGCTCCGGCAGTGCGGACATACCCTTTGCAACTGGTCCTCCCTTGTATGCACCAGCTGTTTCTCAGTCCCAGTGAGGACAGTCTAGCAGCTGGCATCTATCAGTTCTGCATCCTTATTTGGGGGGGGTCACAGCCCCTGGCATGTGCACCTGGGGGTGGACAGATGCCTCACATTCCTCTCCACAAGTGCCATTTTTGCCATACTGCGTCATGGCAGCCTCTCCAAACACTTCCACTGCAATGGTCTGGGGAGGGCTGGAGAAGACACTAAAGATGATCCTCACACCTATATTGTATCCCTTTAAGTCTTTCCTACTTTGCTATTTTTCCCATTTAAATATTTCTGAAGTTTATTAAGCCAAGCGAAAGATTTTTTTCCCTTTTCTCCCCTCAACAGAGCAGATGCCTAATTTCTGAAGAATCCAACAAAATTATTGTTTGCTGGAACTTGCAGGGTGGGAGATATGGCTCCCTCCTTCACTCAGTAGCACAGCTGCTTGCAGCTCCCTTGCCCAACCTGTGGAAGGACCAACTGGCCATCCCTCCTGTTCATTACACAGACTGCAGTGGCACTCTGTATTCTCAGCCAGGTTCAGAGCCCCGCTGCGCTACATACTCTACCAACACAGGAAAGACATTACTTTGTCCTGAGAAAATACAAGAAAAACTACAGAATAATCTCAAGTCATTGCTAGTGCTCAGATGGTAGACGCAAATGGCCAGATTCCAGGGAAGTAATTAAGTCCAGAGCCTTTTCACTATGAATTTCAGTGCAACTGCTTACTTTTATGATCTTCATTTGATCATTTGAGGTGCGAGTTATCAGCCTCCTGCCACTTCTCCAGCTGTTAGGACATAAGGAGTAGAGGTCACTGTGTTCAATTCCTAACCTACTAGATCTCCAGCAGTTCACATTTCCAGCCACAGTGCTGAGAAGCACAATTCGACATCATACTTACGTAGTTCTGGGTCAAATTTTCTGTTGGTGTATGTAGGAAGCTCTCTGCTAATGACTGCAACACTTGATTAGACCATTTAGCTCTCCAGCCTTATGATCACCCTTCCTCCTAAAATATAGTCTTGTGACAAACTTACTGCTGAACTATATACGAAACAGAAAGCTTCAAGCCAAGGTAAAAATAAATAAAGCTAATAGTAAAGTGATTCGTATTATCTGTTCTGTGTTGTAAAAATGTTAGCATATTAAGGAATACGTCTGGACATTTTTAAAGACATGTTGGTAACACAGAACTTCTACGTTGCACTCTCTCTCTCTCGATTATAACACCTCCGTTCATCATTCTCTTTCCTTTACTAACAGAGACTAGAATATTAAATAACAGGAATACTGACTAATATCAAACATCTGTGGTTCTGCAGACATTAATGACAATGGCAACAGAAGCAGACTTACCAACTAAGACACAATGACTCCCAGTGTTTCTGAGAGTGCAAAGGGCAAGGGCTTTCCTGTTCTCAGAAGGTAAAAACCACACTCATGGCTGAAAAGTTACCATAGTTTCTGTTCCCTGGTGAGTACTTCAGAAAGTCCGAATACTTTCCCCTTCCTCCTCTTTTTGAAAAAGAAAATAATAAAACCCAAACCACTTTGTGCTCTTCTAATTAGATAAATAAATATTCCTAGGACCTTAGAGTTGAAGTCACTCATGTCTGAAATTTGCAGCTGAAGATGAAAAAAACAACACTTCTTTTGAGTGATCGGAGCACGATACTCATCTGAGAGACAACATGGCTTGACTGTACTGCAAACTTCTTGGAAAGTCATTTACTGCACTGAAAAACAATTTGCTAAGCATAACAGCCATGCCTCTCTGTATTTCAGGACCTGTGTTTTCCAGAAATGATTATCAACAGTAATTCTCAGTGAATGCTAATAAAGTCAATGTTCTTTACGCTGAAAATCCAAAAAAGAGACTCTTGATCATCCTTGCATTTGAGGCTTTTTAAAGGTTTCAGAAAATCCAGGAATGCATTGTAAGAAAAAAACCCCCAACATATCGTCCTCTACTCCTCTGGTGATCAGCTTCCAAGACCCTCAAGAAACAATTTCGGATTATCTTATCTGTATGGTTGACAGCAGACTTTCCGTAGGCTTCACCTTCACTAGATGTACAAAGATGAAAAACAGCCAGGAAGGGCATTTTGTTTCCTCCTTTATCCATACGGTAAGAGACCCTTGAAGGAGTTCAGTTCAAGAAGGTTCTAAACATGTTTTCCAGCAGGAACTGATGTCTGAAGTTGCTAATAAATGGTGGCACCCTATGCAGCCCCCCTGTATACATGTGTAGCCCCAAAGCAGGGAGGGAAAGTTTAGAGCTGGGCTTCCCATGCTGGCACCACCTCTCCCCCTTGGTTTTCTCTCTGATTTCCAGGCAGCAAGCAGGCCTCAGGTCCTCCTTCTGATGTCTGTGACCCAGGTCTACCTTTGGAGTTCACAAAACTGCCTGGTGGAGACACAGGCATCCCAATCACCAACTTCTTCCTCACCTTGGATAACCCCCACAAGCACGTACTATGGCTAAACTCCAGCCCGCAGAGTTCCTACTGGCAACTTGACTCTGCTGCCCAGCTAACACACACATGCTATTTTTCAATATATTTTGGCATTCAACAGAGACAGTCAGGGCTCCTAAACACTTCCTTTGAATATAAAGCAGAACACCCTGCCGCTGTTCAAAAGAAAATGGCACTTAGCAGGGAGAAAAGGGTGTATTGGGGGAACTAACTCACTGATACGGCAGTTATACGCAATGCACTGAAGTGAGCCAGCAGGAACCGAAAACTGTCCATTTCTCCATCCAGGTGAGAAAGCACTTCCAAGAAGCTCTCTGCATAAGATAAATGTGAGTAGAGGAACCTAAAACTGATATTTTGCTCTTTCAAAAAATACAGCTGTGCTGAACGGTCAAGGTTTATTCTTTTAATGCCTGACCCATCAAAGAAACACAGATTTTAAAGATCAGTAAGTAACTTAGCCAGTTACTACTACCACAAAGTGGTTTGCAGGTTTCATTTTCCTCTGGCTTATCAGCAGTCACTAAGCCGTAAATGTAACGTCAAAAACAAGTTAGGAGCCCCAGGAAACACACATCAGGAATCTACAGGAAAACCTAAAAAATCTGAGCTTGAAGTCTCAAACACAAAGTTACTGACGCCCCTTTATGGATCTTCCCACTTTTACACAAATAAATTGCTCTGAGGTACAGAATCTCATCTCAAATCAGCCATGCTATTCCTGCATTTTGGAATGTATTCTTAAATTTCTGAAGTGAAGCCTGTGCATTTGCAGAACTTGTGTTACCTCTCCAATGCCAAAACCAGCATCTAGAAGCGCTGCTGCTCACTATAAAGGCGTTAAATGAATGGAGGCAGTAGCCATTTACTCAGGTGGTAGAAAAAAGAAAAAAAAAAAAAAGAAGTAATTAAGAAATAAAATTTGTTTTTCATCCAGAGGAAAGACTCAAACCTTTGCCATTAAGGTTGGAAAACCGCATGGCTGTTCCTTCTTTTCATACCATACTAAGAAAATAAGCCTGCAGTAGGTTTCCTCTCTAAGCTGTTTAACTCCTTTTATTCATATTCCGAATCCTGTGCTATGAGGGAACGGCATTCTCCCCACGTACCACTGAATCCATCCATATAATTTTAAGATGAATTTATGTGTACTCTAACACAAATCCATTCCTGGCACAAACAGACATGAACCAGAGCTAGGGGGCTACTTCTTCCCACTGCATTAAGATGGTGAATAGAAGGCTATCATGCTCCTCTGCTGAGTTTTTGTCTTAAGTCAGACTGTGATCCTTAGAAAGGGGTGCATATATCTGTTTGAACCTGCCAAAATGGGAATCTGGTCTTTGATACCCTAACTTAAGAATTCATTCCGCTTCCTCATCATACAGGACAAACAAAGAAAAGGAAAAAAAAAAAAGAAAAAACTGTGGAATAAATCCAAGTCAGAAAGAAATCCCTTAGATTTCTATTTCTAAATTTTTTTTTTAGCTTTATCTGCGTTATCATTAATAAGAGTCAGGAGACTAGCTTAAAGCTTTCCCTTCATATATTTGCCATACAAATATTCAATATCGTTACCAGTTCCACAGAGTATAGTCCTGATTATTGCAATGTATCACCAAGGTTTTTTTAGGATAATTTTATAAAAACAACAAGGGACCATAACATGCCAACAAAAGCAAACATTCATGGTTACTATAGCAAAAAACCCAGCTCAACCCTTCTAAATCCACATAGTACATCTCTCTTGTTTAAGTGAATCATAGAAGCCTAATATATGTTTTGTATTCTTGTAGCACAGTACTGCCATATCAGCCAAGTACATACTTCAATCTTTTATGACTTTGTATTATTGTCTGGGGCGTCAGTACAGAGATAAAAACATTTGCGGGTCACTCTCACCAGTCAGGGTGTGAACACACCACTACAAGATGTCAAGTTAAAAAAGCTCCAGCCTTTAAGAGTTTTGAATATCCTATTTATAAAAAGTTGTCTAGCATGATCAAATGCTACAGCCAAAATATTAATGTATCCCTGCTTTAGATCCTCAGACTTTGCACCCTTAAGGAATTCAGCAAACAAAACAATATTCTGAGAATTTTAACAAGCTGTTTTATCACCATGTCCGCTCACAAGATGTACCAGGCTTCACTGCCTCTTGCCTAATGGTGAACTAGAATCATATAAACAGGCTGATCTGATTCTCTAAAGCCATACTTCTAAAGCTAAGTGAGGTCACCACCACTTTTGTGAGAAAAGTGGTAAAACCATTCTACAGCATACACACTCGTATTACCTGGGGATGAGGTGGGAGGTACAACTATCTTGACGTAAAAAATTGTAGTAGAGACTAGGCATAACACAAAGGTTTGCAAACCATTGCCTGAGAGACAACTGATTCCTTATTCCCCATAAAGATTATAGGCAAAAAGACAGTTCTACTTTATGGTTGTCAACAATATTGCGGTACTCCGCTAGTGCCCATAAAGATATTGCTCAAAGAAGACATGAGTTTTTTTATTTTCAACATACAAGAAATCGCCCGACAAGTAATGGAAAAAGAATTCAAAGGGGAACGCCAGTTTAATCATGCATTTTGAGATCCTGATTTTACATTGGGTTTTTTTTTTTGTAGCGAGCGGAAGCACCTGGTAAATGACATTGCTTATACACCACAGAATAGCTCTTCCCACAGTAAATCTGCATCAGACTATGACAAACAAATCTTGCCAGACAATTACGTCACGTGTCCTTAATGAAATTAACGTAGTAGTGATGAAGTCAAGGACATTTGCTGTCAGTAAGCCTCTTCTAGTCTAGAACAGGACTTTGCATTTTGAGGGCTGGCTGTAGTAAAAAAAAACCAAAAACAACAAACCAACCAACCAAAAAAAAAACCCCAAAAAACCCCAAACCCAAAAACTTTCTGCTAAAACAACACCAAGACACCACACACAATTCCCCATGTGAAATTTACTTCCTTTTTTATTGACAGTCTCCAAGATAAACATTTAATATTTCTTGGCCTTCTGAGCTTTTTTGCACTACCTTTACAGTAATTACTTTTGTGATAGCAAATATTTGGGTAGAACAAAAGCATCTGCATTTGACAGCTACATTGCTCTGAAACACCAGCCCACCCAGCTTCTTTTTGAGTCTTTATGGGTAAAATAGCAGCGCTTCCCAAAAGTTTTATTTTATTTCTCTTTAAAACTAGTTTGGAGACTCTGAAAGCAACAGAATAGTGACTTATAATTTAGGAAGAGAAGGAATATTAAATTAAAATTAAAGCTATTAAATTAAAAGAGTTACGACTCCTGTGCCAGATGCAGAACTGGCAGATATACAGATATAAAGACATGATCATTTAACTTTCACTGTCATATTGGGCAGCGATTAGAAGTTGTTGTATGTTAAGCCAGAAGAATGTATTGTTCTAAATGGGGGACCATCCAGGAGACAAAAAACAAGCTGGCAAACAACAGAATAGGTTTTGATAAGCAGTCTGGGAGCAATTATAAAGCAATAGAGTATACATAAAATTGATATCGTATTTCCAACCTCAGGCTAGGTACAGATCTTAATTTGTTTTTTTTCCAATGCCAGGAGCTAACCAATTAGAGCTAAAAGATGACCAGAGAGCAAATCAGTCTCTGGAAGAGTGGGCGAGTCAGGAGAACAAAGTCAATTTTACACAAGCAAAACAGGAAGGAGGAAATATTACCAGCTGAATATAGATGACTGCATCAGCCACACTCTCCAGTGGGTTCTGCAGGCGTCCAGACCTACGGGACTTCTCCATGGAACATTATGTGAAGTGTGAAAACAGGCTTTAAAAGGGGAAATACTTTCTTTCTAAATAAACAGTGCTTTCTTTTAAGAAATCACCTGGGGGGGGGGGCAAAGGAGTGCTCACTAGTATTATTTCTTCCAGGTAAAAGATCTATCCCTAAGACAAGGTCCCAGGTAAAACATTGCCCAAAAGGCTGTCCAACTCAAAGAGTTGGACAAAAATTGAAGGAAATCCATCTTAAGAAAGGCTTATGATCAGCATCATTGACCTGGAGGGGAGATACCTGATGCTACCTGACGTGCCGGATAGTGCTTTCAAACGTATACTAAAACCAACTGTTGACACTGTGTTCATTAACTTCTTTTAGAAGTGTATCACCATTAACAGGATGTAAAACCACTAAGTTTTATCCTGGGCAGTCTGCCTCTGCAGGAGTCAGTGATTTTTCAGGTGACACCTTCCCAGGTAAAGGTTGCTATTATTTCTATCTTTCAGAGTCATGGCAAGGCAGTGTATTTCTTCTGGTTCACTCCATCTTGCAATATGTCCAACACAGCTAGCTCTTATTCTTCCTCTATCTAGTCTTCCTCTGTCCCTGCTTGACAGTACATCCAAGTGCTCCAATTCAGTCATTCAGTGACTATAATGTAAAGCATTTTTTACTACATGCGACCTTTCAAGCAGAAGTGATCTTCCTAAGTTCATTTTTCTGAACAATTTGTGCTTTTGGATATCCAGCTGTTCTAAAACATTCTCCAACAGCTTGATCCAAAACATTCCAGTTCATCTCTCACTGTATTCAGTGTCTAGCTTTCGTATTCCTCCTCCCTATGCGCCATACCGACCATTGAAATGTGAAGTAAATGTTTAAGTTTAAACCCTCCAACAAGGAGCACTTCTAGACACATTTGGGTCAGTATTAAGGGGCTCATGCCAAAGGATGTTGTGTTAGCTAACAATGCAGTACCTTTGTTTCCAATTGCTTCAGCCACTAACTAACTACATGACATCCCGCATGATTCCTTCTTTAAAAGGCATAATGAAAGAATTTAATATGAAAATAAAAAAAGCAGGAACAAACTCATCTTAATTACATACAGTCCAGAGACCAATGAAACAGTATGCCTGTAGCTTGGGTCAGCTAAAACCTTAATTTTTTAGGGATTATTCTTTCTTTTGTTGAGGATCTACATCCAGGTAACGTTTACGGTTTTTGCCATCTACAGAGCCCTAAGGTCCCTTAATGCAGCTTTCAACTTCTTTTCTTGATACATGCCATCAAACTATACTTCCAAAAAGAGTTGTCATTAGGAAGGGAGGCCCCAGGCACCACATTACACAGTTGCCTGGTTCATATCAACGCGAATTGGGAAAAATAATCAACCACTTTAAAATAGAGCTCTAAAATCATGAAGTTGAACTTGCCTATACTATTTACATGAAGTATCCTGTAGTCATTCCATGCAGTAATAAAATTTAATACAATTTTTCTACAAGGCAATAACAACTCCAGGTACACAATAGCATCAGTTTTTTCTCCCCTCAAACAGGTTTTACAAAGCAGTAAAGCCCTCATAGCATAAACTGTACTTTAGACCTCTAGAAAGTCTGATTTCAGATTTGGTACAAACCATAGATGTATTCTGTTACTCTTCTTGCTTTCTCCCTCATTGGATTCCTGTTCTTTTTCTTCAGAAATGCTTTTTTTAATATTTTTTTTTTCTCTCTTGCAACTCCAATACTCTTTTTCCATTCCCTCACTCATCAGTTGTTTGCTGGCTGGTTTGGAGAAAGACCCACACTGAGACAGGCTAGTCACAGCAGCAGAGGGAAGAAGCCAGCACCTACTCCTGCATCCCTGTGTATCTGTGAATGAGTCTCACTGCCAACTGTGTTACATACCACAGTGCACGCAGGGAGAAAAGAGCAGTTCTTCCACGAGCACACACTCTAGCAAGTCTGTGTCTAGGAGAAAGCACAAACTCATGGGTTTCACTACCAATATTCATTGTTTCTACCAGAAACAACCTCTTTTGCTACTCCTTGCAAGATCTTTTCGCACATGAAGATTGGCACCGATAGAAGCATAGGAAATAATATTCTTTCCTGCTTTGGTGAAATCTGATCACCAGACAGCATAAAGAAACCCACCCAGCAGCCCTGCAAGCTACTTTGCACACCATGTTTTCTTTGTTTTGCCCTCCCCTAAAACATAAATTATCATTAAGTGTTGGAGGAAAGATCCAGGACCTGATAGACCAGTTGGTTGATCTGACGTGGCAAATACTCTGCTCCTCACATAAACAACCAGTTTCTTCTTCCTCTTCCACCTCTGTCTTATCTGTCTTTGAGAGTTTGTAGTCCTCAATGAATGTCTGACCTTTGAATGTACAACATGAGTTTTTTTACTATGCTTATTACTTTCAAACCACAAAACACAATTTAGCAGCCACTATTTCCTGTTTCTGTCATACCCATGTTCACACTCTGAAGAGAGGTTGGCATCATTTTAAGAGCTTTTCCATTACTAATTTTCACCTTGTTGTCAAAGATGTGCACTGATAGTCTTAACTCCTCACGTACACAAAGTAACCTCAAAACCACAGGCAGCTATTTTAAATGGCAACACGCAGCTTACAATGAAAAGTATTATATGCTGATAGGGCACCATAGTTCTAGAAGATCCTAAAGCATTCAAGCTCACATTTAGACAGCCTCAATTTGAATTGGACCTTCCTTTGCTCAGGTTTAGACAACATCCCACTCAGCTGGCTGCTGGATTATATCTGTGGAGAACACTCCCTCTCTCCACTGAGAAAGCTGGCTGTCTAAAGGCAGTGCTGCACGGGTTTAAAACATCAGTTAAATACAGGCAATTATGAATGGAAGCTGGTCTTCCAGCAATGCAACAGGATTTGTTGCAGTTTGGCTGAGAAACTCAGCTAGTATGCGATCACCAGAAGGTATTACAGTAGTTTTAATTTTCACACAGAATAGACAAATTCGTTGTTTTGAAAGGTCATGACAGTAAATCGTAAGGAATTCAATTTTTCTCCCTCGGATGGATGAAGGACTGACTCAAACATAGAACAGTGGAAACCTCTGGCTCCAAGAAGTCTGTGCTGGTTCAAACCTGCTCTTAGGCAGCCAAACCATCCTTTCAGCTATACATTATTACAGCTTGCGATTTTCATCTGATCTTTTTCCCCAGCTGTGCTATTGCAGCAAATTGAGTCATACATGAGCATCAAAAGAATGGCCAATACATGAAGAATTTGTTTGTTTTTAACCAGGAAGTTTACCAAATATAAAATTATTTGTGTACAGGCAGACATCATCATACTTGTCGCACACTCACACTTTCTCCACATGTAAAGTGACACAGGAAAAAGTACAGGGATTGATATGGGAGAAGACACCATCAGCACAATACAGAAAGACAAATACTGGAAAATCAAATAAGCACAAAGATTAGTTTTAAAAACAGACAGATTATGAAGACAGCAAATCAAAAGAATACCCTGAGCCTCACATGTTTTAGCTTCACTGTACGCCCAGGAGAGTGACATACCAGTAGCACACCTGATTTAACAGGCTCCTTGTGTATTAACTGAGAACAACAGAGTAAATAAGCAGATCATTCCTGACTGGATGTATTGCATCGTGCAACAACTCTTACCTAAAGCTTTCCGGGTATTCAACAACAGCCATGTTGATAACATCCAGTGCATGCTGATAGTGCTTCTGAGCTGAAAAGAGGAGGGCCAGTAGATGAAGTGAATTCATGTCATCTTTGCACAGTTGCAGTGCTTCTTGAAGATGTTCTATAGCATCAGAAACCTGGGAGGAGATGGGGTAGAAAGAAAAAGAGAACACATTTCTCCTTCATTATATGCCAAAGGTAAGTACAAATACAGTCATTAGAAATTCTGAAGAAATCCTACTTAGGCACCTATGAGAAAGACTTCTACTCTCCGAACAGTTTGACAAAATTAACAGACTACACTGCTTGAAAAAAGACCCACACGTTCTAGAGAAAAGAGTCTGCGGCATTACTAAATCACTGCTTATAAACAGGAGCAGCAGACCTGATACAGTCTTATTTTGACATGGTGCTTCCATGCTGTAAACAGATCCACTACAGAGGCCCAATTCTCGACTTTATTTTCTAGGACGGGTGGCTGGATCTTCACCTGGGGGAGTGCATTATACATCTCTGCTGCATTTTGTCTCTTGTCATGGCTGTACAAGGTCTTTCATGATCGGGATCAAGAACATAAAAATTAAGTTTTAATGTTCAAGGGTAAAAGAGTCAAGATTCAAAATGCTGTCAGAAAAAGAAATATCTTTGCAAGCAGTGATGTAAAGAGCAGTCCTGACACTCACAGCAGCAGCATGCCATCAGAATCAAGTCTCACTTGGCAGAAAACTTAACCTCTATAATGAATGCAAGTGTATCACATACTCTTTGTGATCCAATACACTATTTTAGGCTATCTGTTCAAAAGGGAACTTCTTAGTAGATTTTCTTTCCTTTGGCTACCAGTAAGTTTTATATGGAGGATTTTCTTTAAGATTCTCTAGTGTCTGAAATTACAGCTACTTAAATTTTTCCAGATCTGTGTTTGGCCTGGGAAGCCTGCAGAAAACAAAACAGAGAAATGTATAAATTTCTTTTTCTCATGTATACCTTCCCTCTCTTTCCCTTAAGGGATGGACAATGTAGCTCCTTCTTTCCTACTATGAGAACTTCCCATCTAGCAAAGCTCTGCAGACATTCTCCTGTCTTGGCATACCACCAGCGTCAAATTCCCACTGCTTCCACAGATCACTCAGGAAAACAAGTAGCACATAACCAAGGAAAGCAACAACTACACTGCCTGCAGTTACAACAGGGGTTGCTGATTATCTACATCCCAGGTATACTTCTGGGAGCATGATACATATTCTGTTCATGGGACAACTTCATTGTAATGTCCAAATGACATTTCACTCTTAGTGTGCCTGTGCAAGCCAAAGGACTTAACTACTCTATTACTGGTGACTCCATGCAAGTCTGGAGATCAGTGCGACTGCTCCACAGACATAACCCCAAACTGGCATCTGGCCCACTGCTTCAAAACTGCTGAATGTCCTGGCTTAGATTCAGGTTGGGATACATGACTGAGTGCTCAGCTTTAATGAATTACTGCTTGTCAGTGGAGCTACTTTAACCACATGTGTTATTATAGCCTACTGCAAAGGTAAACACATTGGCTTAAATCACCAATGTTCCCTCAGCAGCTTACTAGGACACATTTTCTTACAATGTAAAAACACTAGCAATGACAAGACAACTTGGAACTAGGACAACAGGCATGAGGCTGTGGTGGGCCCAGATCTGCCTGTCCACAAAGTTTTTCAGTACATATTTGACATGCTAATGCAAAGCTGCTATCAAGGCTCTTCTTGCACTCAGGCCTAAAAACATCTCTTATTTTTTCTATACCTCTGCCTCAGACCTGCACAAGTAGTCATAAAGGAATTCCAAGTTTGGGTAAAAATAAGTTCATTAGAAGAAAAAGAAAGTCTGTAAACCAAACTGGAGGGGGCTTTGAGCAACCTATTCCAGCTGACTCTGCTTTGAGCAGGGACTGAACTGAGTGATCTCCAGAGGTCCCCTCCAAACTCAACTACTCTATGATTCTATTCAAAGACTTGGGAAGGTGATCCTAATTTGCTAGCATGCATCAGACAGAGAATGATACTTGCAACTAGTGCCTTTACTGAGGGACTTTGAAATTGTAAGGATACTTGACCTTACTTGCATGCAAATGTGCAAACTAAGTCACTGAGACTTTGCTTTATATGTGTAAATGTCCGATGATCGCACAACTGCAAGTTCATACCCCTAACAGAGGCCAGCTGTCAAGGAAGCTCTCTGACTCTGTTGCAACACACACGAAATAAAAGCAGCACAAAAGTCAGTTATGGTCACTCCTGCCAACCTGCGCCTGCTTGAACAGGCAGTCACATGCTGTTGAAATAGACATAATCTAAAATAATTTTCCCCTGTTCTGTAGCATAGGGTTTCCAATGGTTACATCTAATTTCAGTGCTTCCCTCTAGTACCATCAGAGTCACAGGCAGTGGCTGGTTTTGGAAGTTAATCATGATACCCGATTGTTTAACTTAAGCCCCAAAAAATTCCTTAGTGCTGTAACACCATTAGTAGCCTACACAGTACTGCTGCATAATTAGAAACGGTGGAAAAAACATAGATAAAATACCCTCTAATAAATAATATGAAGAGACTCTATTCCTTTACAGGCAGCACTATAGAAAACAACAACCTGCAACAGCCCAGGTACAATAAAATACAAAATAAGTTTCTAGAATAGTAAAAGCAAGATATTTGGTAGCAGTCAACACAAACTTCTTTTGAAAAGCAGAGATCATCAATCTATTGACAGATGCCACAGCTTATTTATTTAAGTAACTATGTAATACGAGAAAGATGGAAGCTAGCAGCCCAGATGGCCCCCTGAAACTTCAGGGTTGCATCAGAGGTAGGCTGCCAGTTTAAATTCCCTACAAGTGCTGAGCTTTAAAGTAATCTTATTTCAGCTGGACTGCCAGTCTAAACAGGGCCTGTAATTAGAAGATGCTACCCTTCTCTGATTCATCTTTCTGTTAATAAATATACCACACGTGTTCCGCATGGCATACAGGTATATTCCGATCGCACTGATTAAGAAGCAAAGGTACTGCAGTAAGCCAGAAATAGCATCTTGCAGCACTACCAGCACTACCAAAAGAATACCACAATATGGATTGTTTAGGCTGCCTCTCATATAATAGGATTTATTTCAATAATGCTATATGCTTCCTTAAAAACAATGCTGAGATGTCACAACTGTAGGTATAAAAGGGAAAACAGTATGAGCGTTAAAAATAATTCCCAACACTAGCATGCACTTGCAATACTTAGAATGGTAAACGAAACAGGATCTCATAAAAGGAGTTTTCAGGCCTTATAATTTCACATCAGTTGTGCGTTACAGTTAATTAACCATTAAAACTATCCTCTCCATCTCTTTTTATAGCACAGGCATTATAGAAAAGCTTTATATGAGAAAGCTTTATTGCCTGGCAAGAGCTTCCATTGAAAACAGACTTGCTACAGTCCACCAGAACTTCAGGAAAGCAGGCGCAGACGTATCTGTGAGTTAAGTTATTACTTAATTCTTACTGCAAGCTGGTTTTGATCACCAGAAAAATCTAGGCCAGGACCTAGACAGAAAAGCAGCGTGTTACTGTTCATCAGAGGAGGCACTAGCTAGTCTGGGAGAAAACAGACCAGAACTACCCACACCCAGCAGTCGCTGAAAGAAGCACCTCCTGGGACAAAATAAAGGGAGCTGTCTCGCCTTCTTGAAACCAGAATAAAAACCGTGGAGAAAATAGCTGAAATGTTTTCTGTTGTGTCTTAACCAATGTTTATCTTATTTTTACATCCAGGCTCTATGGAAGACAGTAGGTGTTTTTTGGATATTGCCACTTGAAACTTCAGGTCTGTTGGCAGTCCACAGATGAAATTGATAAGCGAGACCTCTAATTCTCAGCTGCTGGCCCCTGGCTGTCTTTCCCTTTCTACTTTCATGCAAAGAAAGGTCAAATCAAACCAAGTATTAAAATGGTACGAAAGCCCCGTATGTTGTTTTTATGTATCCAATACCGATTTACATTGCATTCAAGGTCAAAAACAACACCACCACCAAAACCGAGAAGGGAACCAGGACTTAAAATTAACAAAAGCGCTAACTCTCTAGAGTCATTTCCATAGAAACTGGCCTGCTAAAAAACAAGGCAAGGCATTAAAATCAGTGAGCTTTAGAATGTTCATTCTACCTTGTTTTTGCTGATCCAAATGCTGTTACCACAGAAACAGGAGAAGCAGCCGAACCAGCTGCAGGGAGTTGGGCGTTACAAGTCTCATCCGTCGATTGGCTCGGCAGGCTGCCAGCCCGGCACTGCAGGTGTAGATAGCCACCATAGCAAATACTGACCTTGGCCTCAGGACACTTCAACTTTGAGGGAAAACCAGATTGAGACCCTCCTTACAGGAGAGGGTCTTCTACTCTGTATTTTTCTGAAAAGTCCACCCTAAAACACTGTGGGGCTGACCTAAAGCAGGTTCAGAGGAGGGCCACAAAAACGATCAGAGGGCTGGAGCACCTCTCCTATGAGGACAGGCTGAGAGAGTTGGGGTTGTTCAGCCTGGAGAATAGAAGGCTCCAGGGAACCTAATTGCAGCCTTTCAGTACTTAAAGGTGGCCTGCAGGAAAGATGGGGACTAACTTTTTAGCATGGCCTGTTGCAATAGGACACAGGGGAATGACTTTAAACTAAAAGAGGGAAGATTTAGACTAGATAGAAGGAAGAAATTTCTTACGCTGAAGGTGGTGAAACACTGGCACAGGTTGCCCAGAGAGGTGGTAGATGCCCCATCCCTGGAAACATTCAAGGTTGGGTTGGATGGGGCTCTGAGCAACCTCATCTAGTTGAAGATGTCCCTGCTCACTGCAGAGGGGGTTGAACTAGACCTTGAAAGGTCCCTTCCAACCCAAACTATTCTATGATTCTATTCTATGATTCTAGACCCTCCAAGACTCCTCCCAGTGACTCTGCTGCTCTTTAAGACACAGAGCCACACACACAAGCACGAAGCACATCATCATCTTTCATTTTGGTTGCTTGTGGTTTTCAACTGCCAACTCTGCAAAAACCTTTTATAACCATTCCTCTTCTTGTCACGTCCTCATTGCGTGTCAGAGGGAAGCTTATGCTTTTCCATTTACCCTCTCCCTTGCCCAGTGCTGACAGAGACAAGTGCTACTGGAAATATTTTAGAGTCTTCCAAGGAAGACAAATTGCTCCAACTTTGCTTGGCACTCTACTGGTCAGCTGCCTCTCTTGCTTTGTTCCATGAAAATGCTTTCTTACCTATGCAAGCTGATACCCAGATTTTTCAGTGTTGGGTAAGGTTACCTCCTTTATTGACCTTGACTATAGAAATAAAAAGGCCTATTTGTTGAGAATAACAGTCAGGTATTATATTATAACCTACTGTTGTTAGGATTTGTTGGTACTGTAGCATCGCCTGACGAAAGCCCTAACTGCGACGTTCAATAGTTAATGCAATCTATCAAAAAAAGGTATCATTTATCTTTCAGTTAATCAGAAAGAGAATATATTAGATACTTTAAATAATTAAGGATATTAAAAATGCATTACCAAATGTTTATCATTAAGTAAACTGGCAAAAGAAGAGTAGGATATTTTACAGCAGTCTAAAAATAAAGATGTCTCCGGTATCTCCTCTCTCTCCAAGCATGCGTTAAAGATTTATATCTCACTAGATGGAGAAGAGCAGGAGCAGCATTGCAGGGGCCAGGCTGACACCATATAACACACTTAGATCACACATCTATGGTAGCAGGGGCAAATGGCAGAACATCAAGGATGAAAATACAGAGGTGAGGCAGACTAAAGAGAAAGTGAACGTGAGGACAAGACACTGAATGGGAAAGAACAGGAGGGAAGGGAAATGATGAAATGAGACATACAAAACAACACTGTAAAGACAGGCTACAACTGGAAAAAAAGAAAGGGTAATGAGTTAAAATGCAGTGGACCAATAACAGCGAAAACAACAAAGAACCAATGACCACAAAAATCTTGATTTTATTTTTAAGGATAACAGCAGAAAAGCTGTAATGCTTTTACTCATGGCAAGAAGCAGAAGAAGCAGCAGATCAGACAACCTCCCTAAGAGGCAAAAGCTGTGAGAGAAAGAAGGGTAGCTGAATATTTTTTAATGAAAGACCGCGAGCAAACTGCATCATAAAGCAGCCAGTCGGCAGATGAGAAAGTTAAATAAGCCATTTTAATTATCCTGTCCTATTGCAGGCTTCCTCACAACACACTGCTCTCATTATGAAAGGGTTACAAAAGTGACATTATCAAGAGTGTGCTCTCTTGGAACAATTAGCTTAACCTAATGAACACACAGCTCCCCTAATTAGCTGAGGAAAGTAAGAAGGATCCAACAGTTTGACTCTGTAGTGTAGAGTAAGGAGAGAAAACTGCAGCAAGCAGAAAGCCTGCCAAAGAAGGAAACTATGATGATAAAATTTCAAATCTAGCTATAGAAGCATTTAAAAAATAGGGGCTGTTCCAATAAAGACTTTGGCTTTTAAACAGAAGGGACAGAGAAATAAATCACATCCCAATTATAAAAAGAAGGGACAGAAAAAATAAAGCACAGCCCAAATGTTTTTTCTCAAAGGCGGTGCAGTGTATTTTCTGATCAGCTTAATTTTTATGAGTTAACACCTGCAGCAGCATTCAAACGCCAACTAATCCCACTCGCTGCAGAGCTCCAGCGCCCGTCAAAGCCTAACGCTGAACGTGCCCAAGTATGGAATAAACCAATCCAGCGCAGAGAGCATGCGATCTGGCGTGATACAGAACTGGGCAGTAATGAGAGAGCCTTTGGAGCGGCCTGCAGCAGGGACACAGCATGATACTCAGGGAACAGGAATAAATACACCTCACTCGCCCCACCCAGACAAAGTTGCTCCAAGCGGGAACAGCACTGCTCACGAGTCACAGCTGAATGCATGCCCTAGGAGAGGTCATTCCGCGTGCTAGAGAATTACTATTTTAAAAATAATAATAATTTAAAAAAAAAAAATCTCACACAAACATGTTCTGATTGATTGTTACCGATTACAACATAGTAAGGAAGGGACCCTGTTTAGCACATCTGGGTCTTGTTTAATGGGACTGTCCTTCTCCTGCCCTCTCATAACTCAGTGGTTGCCAATTATTGCACGTACCTGTCTGACAAGAGCCAGCTGCAGTGATAGGTAGAGGATGATCTGGTGATCTTCTGGGGCCAAGTCACGTGCTCTTTAGGGACGACCACACAATAGAAAGAGAAAAGTGACTGTTAGATTGTACTTTCCAGAACTCCCTTCACCACGAGTCACACACAAGCACAGAACAAAACCCAGTCCTATCTTACAGAAAACTGGTCCAGTAATGGTAAGCACAGCGAAACTAGACAAAAAATGCCGGCCTGGCTAAGCCAGGCTCACAGGGAACGAGTATGAGAAACACAAGTGCCACCATCTTATAACTTACATGCTCCTTCATTAAATGCCACTTAATATTTTGGAACTTCAATAACTGATATGAAGAAAGTTGCTCTTCACTCATGATAAACCCATTAAAGCATTATTTTTAGGTAATTTAGATGAGGGAGATAGTTGTCCAACTTGTTCCTATATTGCCACTTTTCAAACAATAGGAGAGGGTTAGGTTAGCACTGAATAAGTAATAATTGCTTCTGCTATTATTGTGACTATAAGCATGTAGAGGACTAAAGATCAGGAGCCCATGACGTGAGCCGATGCTCAAACACACAAAACATCCTCCACCCTGCAGCTTCTAGTCTAATCGTTGACAGTAGGCTCCTAATTTGGAAAGGGAATACACTGACGGAGGAATGAGGATTTGATGGCAGGAGCTGAGCCTTGACCAAAACCAAGGCCCTTACTTCTCAAGTTTGGGTCTCTCAGATATTACCTTCTAGTCCATAGCAGTCACTGGGCACTGCGGTGATCCCTTGGCTAGTGATGGCTGCAGTGTCTCCAGAAACAGACGTGCAGGCCCTTCACACAGGCTTACGCAGACAGGGAACAGGGATGGAAAACCAGGGCACAACTGTCCCTCTCAGATTATGCTAAGCATCAAACTGCGGTCTGAGCTTGCTAGCCTGTGAAGAAGCCATTAACCAAGGCAATGTGAAGATAGTGTTTTGGGGACCTAACCCAGGAGCAATGTGGGGCACTGGCTCATGCCACATTGCCAGCCCAGCCCAGGGACGAGTGGATTATCCCCTCCCTGACCCAGAGAGCTCACTCCTAGCTCTGTGGCACGGGGAAGTCATTTCACATGGGAGAGATGGGGAAGAGGAAGGTCCCTCATAGCCAACCGACATTCCTAACCTCTTTCTGGGCTGCATTCCAGGACACCAGGGAAGCCTGCACCTGCATTGCCCTGCCCAAAGCAAGCACGATTAATGTCCTTCTGAGGGACAAACGACAGGCCGACAAGGCTGGTGGTTTAAAACCCTGCCAAAACTATTCATTTGCTAATAATAAACAAAGACAGAAACAAAAATCAAAGAATTACTTCAGGAAACAAACCACATACTGTTTTAATAGCAGACACTTCTCAAACGCCATCTTGGCCTGTGAGCAAGAAGCTATTGGAGTTGACTTTTGTAACTAATGCCTTTAGAACTAATGAATTTAATGTAAATCATAGAGTCATAGAATCGTAGAATACCAGGTTGGAAGGGACCTCAAGGATCATCTAGTCCAACCTTTCTTGGCAAAAGCATGGACTGGATGTGTCCTGTAACTCTGCAAGTCAAGGTAGCACTCAAGGATTCTGAAGCAATGCCAAAAGCATCACGGTGCAATTAGTACAAGCAAGTCACTAATTTCTCCCCCCATTTTAAACAAAAAAACCCTAACAACAAAAACAAAACAAAAAAACCCCTAAAACAACAACAAGACTCCACAAGATAGAACCCAGCTTTGTCCTAAGCTGTTGGCGCAGGGTGAGCTGCCTCTTTAGCAAGCAGCTCCTGTGAAACATTCAGCAGCCTCCAACGGTAAATAACAGGGGAAAGTTCACATGGGTGTACAGGAGAAGAGATTAACGGTGCTTTTGGAAAGAAAGAAAGTGTTGTTACTTTACTGTTCAGTTTCCTCAAAAGGTATTAAAAGAATATTTGCTCCAAGCCTCCAGCTGAAAATGCCACTTATAAAGAAGACTACAAGCCAAACCATGGCCTGACAGATCATACATGTACTTTAAAAACAGGTGAAAACAAGGAAAAGAAAAAAAAGAAATCAAAATTCAGGCATTTTGGAAGACACTAGTAACGACCTCACTGTCACAACATCCCTGTTGGCTGAAGTTTTAGTACCTAATGTTTGGCTAGAAGCTTGACTGCTTCCTAGCTAGAGTTAAGATACCATGAAAGCAAGTCGCAGCCAGTAGGAAAGGTCAAAGGATAAAAATAAATGCAGTTTAAAAGCACTGCAGCGCTGCAATTACATCAAAATTGTGCAGTAGTTAAAAGTACTACATTGGAGTCCAGGAACTAGCATGACTTAAAGTATACTCCTGACCTAAAAAGTGACCAAATAAATAGCTTTTTTAAATTTTGTCTTTCAGATCTCCATAATGTAAATGTCCAGAACTACATTACTGGTTTCAACTTACTACATGCTCTTGGAACCAATGCAAAACCAGTGTAAGATGAACATGCTGGACTCCTCCTTGCTCAGCATCAGAAAAACAGCTAAGATCCAGTAACACGTTCAACCTGCTACATCTGTACTTTGAGATGCCAGAGATCTCAAATTTTCTTCACTTTTGTAATGTATTTATGACCACAGCAAACCCAGAACTAGAACTTCAGCCCAAGACTTAGACCATATTAGCTTCCATTTAGTTGCCATCCAAAGTCTGTCGGCATTTACATATGCAATGTTAACTGCCCAAACACCACCTAGTACATTTTGGGTGATGTAACTTAGTTGTAACAGGGTCAGGAAGCTCACACCTCACCTCTCTACCACAACAGAATGGACAAAAACATTTTTTAACCCAAGCACTTTTACTCGGGTAACTGTTGCTGCAGAGGAGTTTAATTCACAGATACTTTCAGGGCAGAGCCATTGAATCAGACTCCCCCACAAAATACAGTGGTGAAGAACAGGTGAATGGCGATGACTTTGTACCGCTAGCTCCGTAGCTCCCTTTTCATACAACCGCTCATGCAAACACTCACTAGAACAGCAATTATCCCCTCCCTGCTAAGTGCACTGATGCCAGGTCACCCCATAGCAGCCTACACCCTGGTGGTGAAGCTACTTTCCCACCATGAAGGAAAAAGGAGTTTAAGCCTGCTTCACGCAAGAACAGAGACAAAACTAGCTTTCCACACAGCAGGTAAGGAAGTTGTATCCCCCAGCACCGTAGTTCTGGCTGCAGCTTATTTGGAGCTAAGGTTATTTCTGTTTAATGTCAGAACAGGTGCTCTTACCTTGGATATTCAACCAAATCATCGCTGCATTTAGCCATCACAGGAATAGTTTTGACACACTACTGCTGATATCTACTGAACTGTTTTTAAACTTTCAGGCGAGGAAGCCTTATGCAGAAGAAAAAACCATTAAAACCAACAATTATTCTGAATTCATCCAAAGAAATACATAATGCAAATATCTGCAAGATCCCTACTCACCTCTCCAAAGTCTGAAGTGCTTTCTTGTTTAATTCATCCTGAGTGCCCTTCAGAGTAGCTGCAGGACAAGATACAATGCCATTTAAGAGTTGAATTCAATGTTTCAGATTAAATAAATAGTTATACGTGTACAGAGTATTTCAAACTGGGAGCATAAAAACTGTAGAAATCTGGTGGTGCATCTGCTCATGGCTGGAAAATATGCCATTTCGTTTTTAAAAGAACAAACCCCATATTTTAACCTGAATTCTCAATTTCATTTTTTTTAAAGACTCTTCCAACTCTCTTGTCTGAAATGCCAAAGCATTTTTTATTTACATATGCCACTTAAGGGGTCTAGGAGGAGAAGGGGACATATGCTAATGAGATACTAAGAGCACAACAGGCCCTCTGCCAAGTTGGTGTATGTGCTCAAAGCAGTAACTAGTAGCATATTCTCACTCAGATACAGACCCATCGCCACCATCATCTTCATGTAGGAGGGTGTTGCAGGTTGAACAGGGAACACCAGCAGCCAAATTTACAGCTCTACAACAAAACCCTTGACAACACACCACCTCCCTTGAGGCCACAAAAGACTTTTAGGGTACTTCAGGTGTGGCATTAGCCACTAATGCCTTCCTTGGTGCCTCTAATTGCTTGACTAAAGGATCCTGCCCGCTACATTCACTTCTCAATGTGTGAATTAATTCCTAGCTAAAACCATAAAAGGAGAAGAAACAAGTTCTTGTTATGCCAGGGTATCATAAGATACCATCTTCAAGAGCAAGGGGAACAGAGGAAGAGCTTAGAGAAGTATGGCTTTCTCAGATCCAAAATATCTGGAAAGCTAGTGATAATTTTCAGAAGTACGCTAGCTGTCTTGTTCTGGATCTTGGTTTTCAGATTTTGCATAGCAGTTGTTTCTTGTTCTGCCTGTCCTGAATTTGAGAGCTACTAATCAACAGCACAAAGAAGTGATGAGTACTTAATCCATCAGCAAACGTCCACCTGTGAATATATTTGACTTCACACGTCAAGTCAGTGTAAGCTCCAGAACAGGAAGGTAGTAAGTGGTATATACTTAAGCAATAACACCACACAAAAGTCAAGTATTCTTAAAAGTTATTAAGAGGAAAGATTTGTGTTCTACAAGACGTACAACGGTAATCAGTTTCTTCGGATTCTGCAACATGCTAGTGAAGGGAAACTTTGAAAGTAATTTCTTTTGCCAAAGTAGTTATAGTGGTCAGACCTTTTTTATTCCTACATCTTCCAACAGTTTTTCAAACCATCTGGTTCATTTGGGAGGAACAGCAATCTTCAGGATTTCCCAAATCATGAAGATGAAAAATTGCTTATGTCACAAAATCTACTCTAAGTAGTAAAAATGGAGCAAAAATTTTGCAGTTTAAAGAATATATTTGAAGACATGAGCTTTCATGCAAAATGCAGCATTTATTAGAAGTAGCTGGAAATACTTCACTCCTAATAGCCTTAAATTGAGTATTCGGGTCCACTGCCAAATACTGGAAACATGTAACAATGGAGGAAAACTGAGAGAAAAAATTAAAAGAATCAAGATTGGTGTAAACATAAAAATGCTTGAGACACCAGAAAGGATTTGATCATAGCTGTAAACGTTCATCCAGAAAAATACGTCAGATTCTGTTTCTCAAGGAAACTACAATATTCCTTATGTAAGTTACAGAGCAGTTCTGGAAATGCCACACAATGAGGAAGACTGAAAGAAATTTTACAATTTGCCCCCCAAAATAAACATCCAATGGAAAAGCTAGGAGAACTTTTAGGTTCCACCTGGTAAGACGTTTGACTGATGTTCATCTTTTAGTCAGAAAGAGCACAAAATATGTTATGGAAATGAAGTGATTATTCTACAACTAGTCAGCTTTGCCTCTGCACTACTGCATGTGAGTCCCACCTCCCACAATATGAACTGCATCTTTAGCTACAACTAAACTGGAAATTTGGTTGTCCGTCTCTAGATTTGTGTCTGACTTGGATAAACACACTGAAATTTGTGTTTGACAATACTGAGGACTGATGCTGCATGTTAACCATGCTGTTTACAGGGCCTTTACAGCTAAAGGAGATAAATTAGAAGAAAAAGGAAAGAAAAGTGATTTGGGGAGGGATGCATAAAAAGAAGCTTAGCAAGGGACGTGATTTTCCCCCCTCTGCTTTGCTGAGACCCCACCTGGAGTATATGTTCAGCTCTGAGGCCCCCAGTACAAGACAGACGTGAACCTATTAGAGCAGGTCCAGAGGCGGGCCATGAAGACGGTTAGAGGGATGGAACACCTCTCTTATGGAGAAAGGCTACGAGAGCTGTGGCTGTTCAGCCTGGAGAAGGCTCCAGGGAGACCTTACTGTGGCCTTTCAATACTTAAGGGGGACTTATAAGAAAAAAAAGAGTTGTTTTTTTTTTTTTAACAGGGCATGTAGTGATAGGACAAGGGGTAAGGGTTTTAAACTAAGAGAGGGAAGATTTAGATTAAATATAAGGAAGAAATTCTTTACTATCAGGGTCGTGAGCCACTGGAATGGGTTGCCCAGAGAAGTTGTGGATGCCCTACCCATGCAATTGTTCAAAGAAGTCACAGTCACTGCAACCCACTTGTATCACTGAAAAGGTCTCACTTCAGACAAAGAAAAGTTTGCACCAAGGAAATAGAATTAGGCAGGTCTGACTAAATGTCTAAAAGTTGTGCTCCATTCTTTGAGGTTAACAGCACTAATGAATTCTTTAGCCTCTCTACCCAACTTTACTCACTGCAAGCACAGCTCCTACAGTTCTACCAACTAAAACACAGTATGACACACTACTTAGATTAAAATAACCTGCAAAGCAGAGTCTGACCAGAGTAAGGCAGAGAGCAGGGGGGATTTTAAGTTTCTGAAACTTCAGTGGTTATTCCTGTAAGACACAGTACTTTTGTAAATGCCACCTTAGGAGCCCAAGATTTGTTTTCTAAAGCACTCTAGGTTTTTAAAGGATCTTAAGCCTTACCAGAAGTGAACAGGATCTTCAGCAACATTTTGGTACCTAAATACAAAGCTCTAAAGTCACGCTTGAAAATAGAGGAGGTCAAGTTGTGTGTTAGCAAGCAGGTGCAGCACAGTAGGTGTGAATGCATGGAGTGAAACACTTAATGCTGAGGATGAGCATCAATGCTACAAACACAGGGACAGGGGTCTAGTTCTAGTCTTGTCCCACGGACTGAACACCCATTAGCAGCTGCAGCATAATCAGGTCTATTTATGTAGCACATTAGTTTCACGGGAAGGAATTCAGAAGTGGGGATCACAGAGATGGACTTAAAAAAAAACATTTCTGATCCAGACACATTAGTGCACATGCACCCTTTTGCATGTATCAGTGTGTTTCAAAAAATATTCCCTTGTGTTAAGACACCTAATACAGCAAGACATAGTTTTAGCACCCAGAATTATAATTAAAGATTGCAGGTACTGACTGTTATCTCCAGAAGCAAAAATGATGGGTTTGTTCACTAATAAGCAATGTCTTATTTATTTATTTATTTATTTTTAACATTAACCAGTGCTGTCAGTATACTGATTATTTATAAAATCCACAAGGACTGATAGAAAAAGTTTCCAATTCAGTCCCTGATTCGTGGCCTTATACCAAAATTCTAAATGAAAACAGAGATACAGAACACTCTCATCTCTGAAAGATAGAGTCTGTTAAATCAGCAAAGATTTCACAAGATGTGAGGTGGTGATGTGAGATAAGAGCAGCACTTGTATTTCACAACACATTCTCAACCTGGTCTTTCTGCTTTAGCCTTTGTTAAATTCATCTCACCTTCCCCTGTGTCTTCAATGGATTCTGCATCAGACCTAAGGGAGGCAAAGCTGACAATACAGCTTATATCAAAACTGGAACTACAAGAGGATGAGAAAGGTTTACTGTTGACATTGACCCACTGGGAACAGATCTGCTGAAAATTTAGCATAGCAATAGATGGACATGGTGTATGAGCAAAAGATTTGTGCTTCTAAGAGTGAGGCAAAAGTGGCAATAACTTCCTCTGAGGACACATCTTTCAGCTACTTCAATGAGACTTATTTCAAGAAACATGTAATTAGACATTAAGAACAAGGAAGCTACACATACTGCTTCCCAGCATAAGTTTCAGGAAGTCATCCAGGAGTAAATCTAATAGTTGTAAAGCGACTTTTTATCAAACGCTCCCACAAGTTCTTTGAATTGTCACTCAGTAGGATTCTCTCTTCTGAATCTGCTTTTTAGCACGTGCTTTTTGCAGGTCACAAGGGAAAGGCTTTAATACAACTCCTCAGTGCCTTTGTCACACAGGAGGACAAATATTTACTAAGAGGATATATTAAATAACAAAGCCTAACCTTGGATGGAAGGCATCTTGATATAATGCTGCAAACTTTATAAGGCAATTGGTCAAATGTCTCTGGAGCACTTAGCTACTATTGAAAATGCTGACTCACTGAAAGTCAGCTCCAATGGAAAGTTATAGAAATCATATATATACACAGATGTTTGACACCATGTCTGTATATGTCACTATGAACTGGTATAAACACAATAATAAACAGGACTGATGGAATGAGCAGGACTGCACAGGGGAGTTGCTATCTTCCTTTCAGCACGTTCTATTCTTGTTTCTTCACTGTGATAAGCTATTTTTTAACAAAGCTAATGAAAAATGTCTCATTAGTGCAAATTTGACATTTTCTAGTAAAATGCTGTTCCATGTTCATGATCATCATAAGTATGCTTTACAAGGACTTAATCCATTTTCTCAAGGGAAAAACTTCCCTCAACTGAGTGACTGGCCTTATTGACTTAAAGGCTAGAGATACAAGGAGAAGGCAGATATTCCCCTGTTTTATGACATAAATCAGATGCTAATCTGGAAAATAATCCAAGGCAGTGAGGACTTGTTTCTTTTACATTAAAAAGGACACTTATCACAACATCTGAACTAATCTGTTGAAAACTCAGAGAAGATTTCTCTTCCAGAAGAAAAGTTTCGAACTCGCATTTTGCTGCATCAAAGTATTTTTAAGGCTAGAGTACAGCACATGCCTCTACAACTCCATTCTTTAGAAATCACCCTTCTTTCCATACTGAGGATAACAAATAGACCGTAATGGGCTAACATAGAAAACCTTCTATCTCTGAAAATAGTCTCTGGAATCTTGTATAGCTTTAGGGACAGTTCAAACAAAATCTAGGCAAAATGCCCTAAAAAGCTAGGCTGTTAAGCAGAACTCAATGTTTAATGAACTTTAGAAATATATATACGAGAAAGTTCAGGCTAGGAATGACATCCGTTTCTTGACACAAACTTTCTAGGGGGAACTATTCTGCGACAGAGAAATGGAGAACTGAAGAGAGCTACAGTGCCTGTTAGCCTCCATGTTGGAAAGCAGTTCTCAGAACTGCTGATCAGATATGGCTCGCTAAAAAAATACACCAACTTGCACTACCGAGAGCACAAGCCACTTCCTCATACACATGCCTTGCAGAATTCTGGTGTACCTTGCAAGGCCAGCATACTTCCATGATACCATACAGCCATTTTAGCTTTGTTTTAGGCTCTTTTGCTGGAAGAAGTTGGTGCCTTTCTGGGGGACCCATCTAACAGAAAAGCCATTGCTTGCATGTGGGCAGGACTGCCAAACTGATTAGGAAACACACTAGCTCAGCCATTATTCAAAGAAACTACGTTAGAAGTTGTAGAAGAAACAAAGACTGTTCCCACCTGTGAGCCTGATGAAGGTCAGAGCTATAACTCTCCCAAACACTGGGACTTCAAGCTCTTCTGGCTACCGAGCACCAAATCTGCAGGAGCCCATTGTCCAGTCATTCAAAACCCAAGCAAGCAGCATTAAAAATAATACGTCTTGCATTCACTGGTGTGTATCTAGTCAACATTCACATGTACCAGCAAGGCAGATATTTTTATCTTGTTTACTTCTAAGCAGAGAAAGAAACGACATCACAGAGAGGTTGAATCTCTGTGGGGAATCAGTATCACGCCAGGAACTGAAGTCAGGCATTTCTGACTGCAGTTTTTGGATTGTATTTCTTTATGTGATTTATGTGTGGGTGACAAAAATATGAAAATAGATGGAAAGTTTGACATTTTGTTGTGTAAATAAACAAAAGAAATGTATTACAAATATCCAAGTAGAGCACAGCAAGCGTTGTTGGCTACAGTCAAATTATCACCTCCTAAGTAATGATTTGCATTTCTTCCTTTACCTAAAAACTTGACCTTCATTACCATAGCAGACAGTCCTCTGAGCAAGTGAACAGTCCCCATTTGTCTTGCAATATGACTGTTTCCCGTGTCCAGTCATCACTAAAAGCAAGAGTTTCTAATAAATTTCCATTGCTTGCATTGAAGACTTTGAACAGATGCTTTCTATACAACATACCTGACAAACAGGATAACTCACCATCAGTAGCTTGAAGACTGTACGTCAGGCCCAGTGCCAGGTAACCCTTTGCTAGGGCCTCTCCAGCATCCTCACCAAGGTCTATCACCATTTTAGCAAAGTATTCTCCTTCTTCCAGCTGCAAAAGAGGTAGGTTGTGACTTACAGGTATTTTCTCTGTACTTGCTTCAATAAGATGATCCCGTTAAACTTACCCGTAAGTGATCTGAGAGCCATTCACGCAAGGGCTTTCAGTGATCACAGTAAGTGCCACGATCACACAGTAAATGGAAACGAAGACGTAGAAGGTCAAATTAGCAGACCTTGATGCACATGGTACAGTTCTGAGAAAAGTTTTGGTTTTGATTTAAGCATCCATCCCAAACTATTTCCAGATGTTTAAGGTTAATGAAGGACACTATCTTATTCTTGTATTTCCCTTTAGGCACACTTCAGTCATAGAACCATAGAATCTTCATGGTTGGAAAGGGCCTTTGAGATCATCGAGTCCAACCATACACACACAAAAAAACCTCCTACAATCTCTGCCACTAGAGCATGCCCTGAAGCGCCAAATCTAGATGTTTCTTAAATACCTCTAGGGATGGTGACTCAACCACCTCCCTGGGCAGGCTGTTCCAGTGCCTGACCACTCTTTCAGTAAAGTAATTCTTCCTAATATTTAATCTAAACCTCCCCTGCTGCAACTTCAGACCATTTCCTCTGGTCCTGTCATTATTCACTTGGGAGAAGAGGCCAACACCCACCTCTCTATAGCCTCCTTTTGGGTAGTTGTAGCGGGCAATGATCATGCAACCTTAAATACAAACGTTGGACCAACTGACTACTTATATGCTATCCTAGCAGTACAATGAAAGGTCTAAGAAGTTTCTACCTCCAAAGAAAGACCATTTAGTTTTGCTGTATGAGGCATTTAAAGCTTAGCGTATTTTTACTCCCTTTTAAAATGTTACAAGAGTAAAATAAGAAAGCACTTCACTGCAAACTGAGTTCAGCTGCTGCTTGCGGTTCTGCTGCCACAAGACGGAGGCAGCAAATTCGGGACACAAATTTTGATCTGAAGTGCCACACTACCTTAGCAGCTCACACCACACCAGCCCCATTCTGCATCTTTTTCAAAGACACAACTTGCTTGAAAATGCATTTTATATTACAGAGTGTAAAAAGAAGAGAAAGCAGTCACAACTTCTCAGGATCAGCCTCCAAAATGGTGAAATACGTAACCTGGTCTCCTCTACTGCAGTACAGATTGCTCCCCCTAACCTTCCTCTCCAGCTGATCACACAGATCTAAGTCTAATAAAAATATGAAGCTTTAGTATCTTTAGAATCTGAGTTAATGGGAATTTTAAATAAAAAATAATTTTAATATTTAATTACAGAATAGTGTTCCTCATTTCTAACCGTAAAGTCTCATTAACATCACTCACCCATTAGAAGTAGAAAAGACTAAGACCTATAGATTGTACATATCTGGAAAAGTGCAGGTTGGAGAGGTGCAAGCAAAAGCTGAAAGTAATGCTTGAAAGACACAAAGCCTGCAGGAAGACCTCATTTTTGTACAAGATAGTCTGCAGATCCTGTCACCCATAATCAGAGTCATCTCTAATCAAAAACCAGACAGCATTACACTATCCAAAATATCCTCCTTTTGGAAATTTTTATTACATGATAACTGACTTTCTAGCAGGGGGTTGTTTAATTTTGAGAAAATACATTTTTGTTTGAAATCCAACTGTTTAGGATGCAAGTACTGCAGACGTAACTGAAACGTGCTCTCTTAGTACTCAGCTTTGTCGGAGTTCAGCACCTCATAGCTCCTTAACATCTAAAAGGAGTCACCCGTAATGAACTGGAATCAAAATGCACCAGCAGACCAGAAACTTCCCTTCTGCAGTGATCTATTAATATGCTACCTACGAACAGAATCTACCTGACCTGAGATACTACCCTGTCAATGGGCCTCCTAGTTACATCACTTGAAGACATTCAGGTGACAACATTAACTAACAGCTTCATAAACACAGGAGCTGGTATTTATTACATGATATCAAACATAAGAAAAAATTTACTGTTAATGTAAGCATGGAGAAAGGCTGAAAAGTGCAAGTGAAGGAGTAATCTCCACTGCTTGGGTCTTTTTGTCACCTGTACAGCTCCCTGAGGCTATACAATTCAAACTAGATGTAGACCAATAGTTCCCAAATTTCTGAAACCTCAGGTCAGTCATCCCAATGACCAACGTATATTTTCTCATCAAACTCTTCCTGAAAGCACTATCAAAGCATTACAGTCTTGCTGATTGCCTATTCAACTATGAATCTGGAAACTACTGATTGAAACAGGAATACCCCCTTGGGGGATACTTGGGACTACCAACTAAATTGCAAAGACTATCTTTAACAGCATAATCCAAAGACTACTGAAATAACTGGAAATAATCCTGCTGACTTCAGCGATGCTCATAGGAGACCGTTTAAACTCTGATCACATCAGGAAGACTGAGATTTGTTCCAGATTTCTTAATCCTGTCAGTATCCCTACTGACTTCCTTGCCCCATACTGAAACACGTTCTGGACCAGAGCCTAGGGCAATGGAAGAAGAAAACCTCCCATGACTTGCCACAAAGAAAAAGGAAAAAACCAAAAAAAATAAAATCAGCCAACAACAAAAAAACCCTTCCCATGAAACAATAATTGAATTCTTCGGCTTTCAGGAACTTTTATGTAAGACATGAAATCTCTGCAGCCAGAAAATTAATTATGCACCTCTTTTGCGACCATAAACAGCTATATTCCCACTCTCTTCATTGTTTCTCCTCTTTTCCCCGCACACACTTTCATCCAAGAAGTCTCCATCAGATGAAGGAAAGAGCTATACAAGGAATTCTAATGACTAGTGAACAAGGGCAGGGGTGGGTAGAGTGTACGAAAAAAGAGATTAAATGAAAGGTTTGGAGCTGAAATGGAGACATTTAAAATTGGAGAGATTTTGCTCCATTGTTTCTCTAAATGGTCACCTGATGGTGTTTCCAGTCTCTGACTGATGGCCTATGCTGCATAAATCAGCAGCACACCATTCAGCTTTCTTGCCTGCCAGTCATCCAGGGCCACCTGTGAGTGTCAGATTAATCTACTGTATGAATAATTAAAACCACAACTTTTCAGAATGGCTGAAAAAGCACTTCTAGCACAAACATTCTTGTAAACATTTATTCATATTAAACACTAATGGCACTTTGACCAGCCACAAAAATTCTCATGAATGCAAACTTGGGTCAGCTGAAGGCTGCTTTGAAAATAAGTGGCCTTGCAAACTCCAGCACAGCTGGTTCTGTTTATGAGAGCATTTACTTTTCCTTCTTACAGCCACTCAGCCACTTCCCCTGCCAGCCCCGCTGTGGCTGCCATCTGCCCCCTCTTCTCCTATTCTCCTCCTCTTCAACCATTTTGGGCAAGTGTGAAAAGCCAAACCTTTCACTCATGTCACCTACTGTGAGGTTTCAACTCTCCAGTGCAAATTGCCCTTAGCAGTTTCCAGTCTAGGTAAGAACTCCCTCGCCGTACACCTGAGTGTACCAGTAGTGAGCTTGAGCCGTGATCATGGGGGTCCTTACGCATATGAGATGTCTCCAGTCTGTGCCGTAGCAATGGGAAAGGGAGGGGGGAAAGGCCTCTAAAGGGGTCCCACCAGATACAGCCATTCCCAGCTGCAGCTCCTACAAGCTGCCACATGACCTGAAGCAGCAGGAGCTGCTCCCCCTTTCTCCTCTCCCCACGTGGTGCCGGGTATGCGAAGTCTCACCCTGTGGGACTCCCAGAAGTTGAGTTTGAGGTACGCAGAAGTGAGCTAAGCAGCAGAAAGCTTATCAGGAGAATCAAAATATCCATTCCTACTCTTACTGCAAAGCCAGGGGCCAGCCTCAATATGAAGGCAACCGAAATGGTTCATTCATTCAGAGAAGGACTCCAACCTTAAAGTGACACACCACTGCATTGGAAGGGCAAGGAACACAGATCAAAACTTCTTGCTGCAACTTATAGGCCCTTGCTAGTAAGCTCTAAGCCACAAGATGCCACATGTCCTCCCCCACAGCGGGCATGGCAAAGCATCACTTTGTGATCACAAAATGCACAGCGTACTGCTGTTACCTGGTTGCTAGCAGCACCACTGGCAGCTTCCAACACCACGGAAAATATATTTCTTTTGGCATCAAGAGTGCTGGTAACAGCTTGAATTCAGTTTCCTTAGGATCATTGTATTTTGCTTGCTTCTGAGGAAATAACAAATAAAGTCTCAAAGCCACACAGATACACCTCTGATTTGGGCCTTACTGTTCTTACATTCTTCTGCATACTCTGCACTGAATAGCTGGTGGAGAGGCTGGTGGAGAGAAGGGCAGCACCACAGGTTGCAGGGAGAGGCTCCCTGCCTCCGAGACCTGCATGGAAGAAAGCTCAGAAAGCAGATGTTGGGGAAAAATAACCTAAAAGGAACTTTTTGTATTTCGAAGTCAAGCTGTATAAACTGTCAGGAGGCACCTGGAAGCACTAGCTAAGCAACCTCTTCACCGCACCAGAAACACACACACAGGTGGCACCTGGAGAGAGATAGGCTGCCAAACTGTGAGCTAACACCAATAAGATCGTAATGGCGTGGGGTTGGGTTTTTTTTTCCCCTTCCACCCCCTCCATCGTCTTTGATGGAAAAGGGACAGTTGTTAGCTGCATAACCCTGAGGGATGTTTTCCCTGAAACAGAGAGTGGCTGTTCCAGCCACCCTTGTTATTTGACTATGTGTTTTGGTGTGCGCTCGAGCCAAGCCCGGGGGCACACTGACAAGGGAGTGGGGAACAGCAGGTGCTGTCCCCTGGCCTATCGCCACCCAGCTGGTTCCCAACTGCCACCCAGCTTGTTTTTAGAAAAGCTCAAGCCCTACCCCACTGAATCAACACCCTCCAGGACTGTAAGTGGGAGCTGCAGTTCCCACCAGCGTGGATTTAGAACAATTAAGGACCAGCACATTGATGACGTACAGCAGCACTGAAATAGCACCTACTATGCTAAAAAAGAGGAGTGCAGAAGGGAGGAGGCAGGAAACAAGCCAAGTGACAGTGGACTTAAGACATTAGACAAAGTTAGTGAAACAGGGGAGTTTGGCCACCAGTGAGACTGAGTGATACCCAAGCATGTAAGAGACTCAAATCCTACAGAAAGCGCATACATAAAAGTACACATGATATTAACTAGATCGATTGACCTCTTCTTATCATTTTTGTTATACTGGGTTGTAGGTATAGATACTAATTCACAGAGGAAAAAAAATAAAAATTGAATATTGGGAAAGGAGAAAGAGAAGAGGAAAAATACACAGGAAGAAAGTGGCCAATAAGGCATAGTATGATGGAAAGGTTTTGTCCCACAGCTGTTTACAGCACACAAGGTGAATCATGCTACATATATCGGGGAAAAAAAAATTCCTGTGCTTTCTATTGTTGGTATAGTCAGCATTTTCTCCATGTGTCACCAGTGCTAAGCCCACCAACTTACTCTGCATGTAAGCTCAGCCCCCTGCACTTAGGAATACTTAGGCCTTTCCTCCACTCTAGCAAGAGTGGTTTGTTCACAAGGGAGATAATTAGAAGGCAAAATTCTTGGTCATTTTTGATGTCTAAAATGCTTGGGATTGCCCCAATAACAGTAGCTGTGATGTAAGCAAGCAGGTCTTTTAAAAGAAGGAAGAAATCTCTAGTAGCTCCATACCATTCACTGCTTTCTCAGTAACCTCTCGCCCTAGCGATGTCGGTCCTCTAGAGTGTCTGCTCAGCGGGCAGAATAACTCTGATAATGGCACTAGATTTAATCTTTCAATAGTATTCATACTGCAGTAAGACCTAAGCATTTCCATGCGACTCCAGGGCTCCTAGGCAACTGGGTACAAGCACATGCACAGCATTTATTATCTATAGTGACAGGGTCAACAACGGACAGAAGGAGAGAGAAGCACTGTCGGATTAAGTGGTCTGTGAAAGTAATGAATGATAAGCTGTTACCTCAGAAGTATGCAGCTCTAAATCTACATCCTGCCAACCTCTCCCCTCTACACACACATCATGATGTATTGACTTCATGGTATGCCTTCCTTACTTTTTATGACACCGTGCATGGTCTGGTCTGGCCTGGCCCGACCCCACTCTCTTCTCTTCCTTGACTGATGGCATAATCTCTGCCTTGCTAGCAAGTGCTGGAGCAGAGCGCTTCACTGTGCACATGGGAACCAGGGAGTTCAAAGAAATGAGGGAAATGTCTGCAAGGCACAGCACCATCTGACACTGCAGCTTTTGCCATGGAGTGAAGTCCCCCCAAAAGCTCATACTAACTGACAAAACCAGCACCATTTGGTGCTACACAAGTTTAGCACAACACCACGGTTTCTGTGGTATCAACTGTGGGGCAATGAAAACAATGAGAACATGCCTCATATCTTCCTACTGTCTGTCAGACCAGAGTTCTAAAAGATTCAAGCCTATCCTAGGATTATAGTCCGTTTGTCTCTATGCGTATTTACAGCGTTTTCAACAAGCACCCATTGAAATCAATTGAGTAAAAGGCACAAGAAAGCATCATAGTAACCCTAAATGCCTTTAAATAAGGCTCCTAAAATTAAGAAATTCAGTATTTAACACTTGCCTATAGGCAGAAGTTCTGGTTTTAGTATTTTCACAACACCTGCCATAACAGGGTCCTGGAGAACCCAAATCAGTAGTGGACTTAACAGTACTGCACTATTAAAATATTAAAAACAATAACTCATGCTGCAACTCAAAGTCACTGCCAAAATAGGCAAGTGAGCATTCAGCTGAGGTCATGCCAGGGAAGGCTGAGCGAAAGAGGAAATTGCAGCAAGCCTTTTGCTAAATGGAACTCTGACTTTATAGTGGGCCAAGGCAGGACAACCTCAGTATGGACACACGCCATAGTAAGCTACATCAACTTTCCTATGAAAATTTAAAACAATACTCTGAACTTCAATAGTCAAAAAATTCATAGTGCATTCTGGAAAGCTAAAAGACTGCTGGCTAAACACAAATGGGCTTTGTATTCACTTGCTAGAATCATTCACGTGCGAGTTCAGCAAACTGTTGAGCTGAAACCTCAGCAAACTGGAAGGCTAGGCAGCATAATGCCTCAAAAGTAATTCTGAGCCCACTATAAATACACTTAAAACACCTGTGTAACAGGCTAGATACAGTATAAAAGTTCCAACTTTGCTGAAAACTTTTGTATTTCATAGCTTTATTAGGTACATGTCCACCTGCATCCTGACCAGACAAGGGTGGTCTATACAGGTCCACTAGTTTTAGAGATTTCCTGGTCCTCCAAGACAACTGGCATAAACTTTAAAATTAATGAACTATCGATTTCCTGTTCATCTGACCTTTCTTTTTTTAAAAAAAATATTTGTGAAAACCTATAATTCTGAAAAAGGTAACCAAAACATTGCTTATATCACTCAGTTGTTTACTGCAGGCCCAATCCTGAAAGCTAGTGGTTGATGGAGCAGATCCTCTGCTGATGTAAGCCAGCATGGTGCCAGTAATATGCCAGTGGAGTAGTGCCAACTTACATCAGCTAATAATCTGGTCATACTGTCACAACAGAAGCTGGGGGCGTTTAGTTCTTTTCCACATCAGGCTCTGTTACATACTGATTTGCATGGCACAGTGTGAATGTATGCATGTTTTTACTTTGATTTGTTCTGCATTGAGAGATTATGTCATAGATGTGATCTGGGCATCCTCAGTATTGTAAATCACTATGGTGCGTTTTTTGTTTCCCGTGGTTCTTAAACTATGCTGAGATACCATGTAGAAAGCCAGCAAAACAAGTTAAATGACCACTAGATTAATCAGGAAAGAAACGGTTCTGTGCTCCTTGTGACATTGTATAATTATCCAGCTGCATAAATGCTTCTGTTGTTTGGAGTTTTTTTACTGCTAGTAACTGAAGTAAGACTAAAGTACTGCTTGTCCATGGACCATAAACAAACTGAATACAATACTGCACCAAAAGCACATAGTAGACAGATGCAGGATATAAATTAGCCGTTTCATTTGGATAAATGGTGAGCGGATTTCACTCTTTTCCCGCCTAGCCAGCAATGAAGTACATAGACATATTTCCTAATTGGGAAATTAATCATATTTTGTATGTTCTGAAAAACAAGATACATTTGAGTATTTGTAACTGTTAATATTTGTCCATTAGACTGTTCCCATGCCATGTCTATCCCCCTTTCTATTTATACTGGCATTGATCAGCTTGTTCACTTCCAGTTTAAATGATTCAATTCTGATTTGATTGCCATGTAATTTAAATGCAAATAATTACTGTAAGGATGACATTTAGAAAAACAGCTCTGCTAAGCAGGAAGGTCTTTATTAGGCACAGGAGCTTGCCAGTAATATCAGAGGCATCCCTTTGACTATGAGATGTGGGAATGTATCATTTCAGTTCTTTTAAAATATGCTCCGATTTCCCTCTGACTCGCCTTAATTAAAACTCTTCTATACCATCGTCAAGTTTGGTATCAGGGCAGATCATCGGCCACTGAGTGAAAGGAAGAGAGGAGAGGAATATTTTTAATTTGGTTTTAGTTTGTAAGGTTGTGCTCTAGATAACTGCAGTAAAATCACCCCCTTGTGAAATCACATTTGTATTTCATACTGCACCCCAGTTCTGAGCCAGGGTCTGATTGAAAAACACTGGAAAGTGTTTCACACAATGAAAGAGCAGTAGATAGAGGAAAAAACCCTCTTACTTTGCAATAATCAAAACCAGCTTATTTTCCTCTTTTTTTTTTTTTTTTTTTTTTTTTTTTTTTTTTTGAGTTAGACTGTTACTTTATCAGCTCTGCCATGTATGAGAAGTCTGGAGATACTGGAATGCCTGAGGACAGAGTTGTGACTGAATTACAGTCTCACCTTCTTTTCTAAATGTCTCTATAACAAGGTATTCTTTATATGCTAGCTGTGTTAGCAGATCCAAAGGATGTTGGGGAAAGCACCAATGAGAAGGACAAATCCTGACTCTGCCCATTTCCTGGCATACCAGCATCTTCAATTTGGGCTCATAATTTCATATCCAACTCCTCATCCATCACAGTCGGCAGACTTTAATGGTACCATTTGAAATTTAGTCCTCAGTAGTGAGAGCTGCATGAACAACGGAGTAGCACACAAAAGAAAAAGGATTCTATACCATTTCTTTTCTCGCAGTACAGAAATCTTGTCCTTTCACCTCAACACACACCAATGACCCAGTGTTTGGTAGAGTGCCTCCATTAAAATGTCATTGCTCCTGTTAAACATAAGAACGTCTCAGGGATCTTGATTTTAGCACCGATTCTCACAAAATGCATTCACTGTATTTCAATTTTGTCCAAAGGCCAGGCATGGCAGAAGTCACATGTTTAGAGAGTATTGAGTGACCACAGCCTTCTTGAAGTCACTATTTGTGTTTAGAAGTAGTCAAAGTTAGTCAAAGCACATCTGAATGGATTATTCTGCTATGTGCCTTGCTGCCTTCTCTCAGGATCCTGAACTTCACCACCCTGTAGTCATTGCAGTCAAGGCTGCCCCCAAACTTCACATTCCCAACCAGTTATTCCTTGTTTGTAAGTATCAGGTCCAGTAGAGCGTCTTCCCTCACTGGCTTCATGGCTCCAGTGACTTCCCCTTGTTGGACTGATGTTCACAGAGCAGGAAGACAGAAGAGTAAAAGATTTATTTGCAACACGGAGACCCCAAGCTTGTCTCCTACACTAAAATTCAGGCTCCTAGACAAAAACTAGCCTGACCTCCAAGAAAGATTTTCCTCACATTTAACACAACTGTTCTGCTGGGTTTTAATTTTTTTTTTGCCTCCTGACAATCACTGAGACAGCAGAATTGCCAGGGGAAGCTGTCAGGCTCTTGCAGTCCCCCAACTATGGCTCCAAGTGAACGCAGGAGCCCCTGAAGTTCCTCTAGCTTCAGACCCTACAGAATAAAAATTATCAATATACTTGCTGATGTTTTAGACTAATGACAAGTTGACCTTGCTCTGAAAACTTTATCAGAGATACTAGTGTGTTTAACACAGTTGTAATGTCTGGCTTTCGTATTGTTTTAATATCTCTGAGAATCAAGAAAAAAACCTTGCTTGCTTTATTTAAAAAAAAAAATTAAAAAAAAAAAATCACTGTGAGTGTTATTTTATATCACCAAATGACTTTCGGCCCTCAAAATTTAGATATTGAGCTAAAGGTGCAAGTGAGTTAAATTGGGTAGTTCAGCAAGGATTCCCTCAAGGCCCTCAGACCGGAAAGATTTTTCCTAGAACAAGATACTTCGCAGTTTTTGCTGACTCACATACGAGTCTAACCATTATAGTTTGAACAGCATAGTTCATTCAAAAACATACATAACCAGATCTCCTCGTTGAGAGCGGTGTAAACCAATAAAGCTCAACTAAGTTCAGCTGAATACCAGCTTTCACCAGATAGGGATGTAGAGGATGGGGAGGCAGCAGGGAAGTGGACACAACAACAGCAAATCTAACCCCAACAACTTTTAACCAAAATCTAGGCAGATCCTTCTAGTATTTTCTTTCATGCTTTCTTGCATCTTTGTTTTACTTACATTAGCAATTATAATCCTTCACTGACTGGAGGGACACCTCGTGGTGAGGACAGGTGAAAACAGCAGGCTGCCATTCAATTAATTAAACCAAGCAGCAAAAGACTGACAGATGTTTCTGCTCCTTTGGATAATCAGAATTTCACAGGCACAGACTTCCACTCCCACTCTGCTTCTAGGGCATACATTAACACATCCAGAATAGAAAACACTGACACAGCAACTTCAAGAACAAAGGACTGAGTTGTCCAGCAGACCTGAACTGTCTAACAGTCCATTCATAATTATTTACTTTTGTGTTTCAGGGGCTACAAGAAGAGTAGCCAATTCAATTTGACACTTGGTTGAAGAAGCAGTCCCCAGAATGGTTGCTATGGCTTCTCCCCACACCCTCCCCACTTTGTTTAATGTGCCAACAAAATGCATTTCAGTGACTCACTGCAAAATTTCTTGCTGGGATTTTAATGGTTTTTTTAAAAGGCATGCATGCGTGTATGATTTTTAACAGGGATTCCCTTTCTCCCCACTGTAACTACACTGTGGCACCGTCACTGCAGCACCTGATCCATTCCATAACAAGAACTACATCAGCTTGCTTACCCAGTGTAGCGACCCAATGCAGACCTTGGCAGCCAGGAGAGGAACGGTGGGATCCGTAGGTCGCAGTTTAGCACACTCTTTGAGCACTGACACAGCATATGCTGACTGGAGGAGGAGGAGGGGGAGAGAGGAGGAGGAGGAAATAAGAAAGGGCGATTAGACAATGCTGTTACAGAGTCCAAACAAGATATTTCAGTGAAATGTACAAAAAAGCGCTATGATGTAAAGAACCACATGTTAGCAACAAGTTAGCAACTTTATTCCCACCTCCACACACACAGAGACACATGTGTGCACATGCGCACGCAAACACACGCTCTTCCCGCGCCCAGAGGAAACACACCAAAGAACCAGCCCTGGCTGTGCCCTTTACAAGGAACAGTTTTCCTCGGCTGTTAACACACTGGTTATTTTAATTCTGCCCTCCCAATTCACAAGAATTCTGCTATGGTTTTCCTTGCACACAACCATCTTCCAGTAAGTCAGAAAAGAACATAAAGACCTTATCCCTCCAGTACATTAACATTTTAGGCCAACTCTACTGAGAGAGAGGTTTATGCAGGTAAAGTAATCTGCTCTGTAGATTGTTTTGTGTCTTCTCCAGTTGCAGAACATACAAGAGGACAACTGGGATCCCACCATGCGAAGTGTGGAGCAGGCAACTACAGAGCAATACGCTGTTCAGTGCGTGGTCTGAGTAGCACGTGTTAGAAAGAATGTCCACAAAACTCTTGCTGTCTTTCTGGTGTTAGGTTACCATTAATGAATGATGTTTAATAGCTCTTTTGATTCAATGTACTCTACAAACATTGCTTTTTACAGCACGCATTCATGGCTGCCAGATTTCAGAAGGTTTAAAGGGGAATGAGGAAAGTCCGAGACGCTGGTGAGAAGGTCTGGTCAGCCGATGAGGAGGTGACAAAAGTTGTCCTGCCACAGCCCTAGCCCACCCCACCTGGACCACAGTTTCTTTCACGTTCCCACTCCCTCCTCAACTACTGACCTCTGATCCCCCCAAATTCTCTCATTCTTGAGCTTAAGGGGAAATTTTATTCTCTCAGAATTTCTCCTTTCATGCCCCATTCCTCCCAAACTCTCCCACGCGGTTCAAAGACACACAGAGGCCTCTTTCACCCAGTGTTCTCTCTCAGGAGTACACCAGTCATGGCCTTTCCATATTACAGTAGAGCAGCAACAGAATCTTGCAGAATCAAGCTAACTGCTATTCCTACCACGTCCTGGCCCTCTCCTCCTGACTGTGACCCACCAGAGTTCTCACCAGCACTGGCAGCAGGGTCTGGTGTCTGCTCCAAGCCCCTGCAGCCCCGCACTGCAACTTCGTGCTCCCACCGGTGGCCATAAGCACCTCGCCTCCCTCACACCACACCACACCTGCTGTCTCCTTTCTCCACAGAGCTGAAGGTCCACTTCCTCCTATAGGATTCAAAAGCCTGGACAGAACTTCCCTGGAAGGGAGCCTGGGAAAAGGGAAAAACAGATGTACAGCAGCCTCGCCCATGCTAAGGCAAAGACGGGTTTTGTAACCAAAGACATGAGTTCCGCAGCAATGGAGAGCAAACCCTCCTGCCTGAAAAGTTTGGGTACCTGCCGCAGGGTCTGAGGAGGAGCAACAGCATGCCCTACGTTCTCCAGGCTTCTCCCACCTACCTAGTGCATTAGGTAGCATCAATAAAAGTAAGGAAGTGTTTGCTATTTTACAATTCCAAATGCATAGTTTGCCTAAGGCCAGAAGGAAGCTTGTCTCAGAGCAAACATGAGAATCAATACATTTTGTCCTAGAGCTTAAACCATTACTTCACCCTTCTCAGAAACAAAGACTTGGGTAATTCAACCCTGAGGTACAGGAAGAAACACATCGCTGCGCTCTGCTGTCACAAGGTGACTAGCATCCCTCAGAATGAACCTCTCTGACACCTATTTGCTCAGAACAAGTAGTGTCTCAGGTTTTAATGGCATCTTATTCCTCTCTCACAGAACACTACCTATGCTGCAGGCAGCTGGTATTCCCAATAGCACTGCTAGACGTGTTGGAAATGCAAGCATAACCCCACGCGGGTCCTAGACTGACACATCATCTTTGTGCTCTCCTGCCTATTCTAGTTCCACAGGTGTTTCCAGACAAGAGAAACCCAAAGAATAGAGCAGGACAACATGCACCTTGCCGGTCAGTGTATCTGCAGCTAAATCCCCCCAGCCCTTGTCATCTCACCACACAAAAGTGAACTGAAAAGGCCAGGTATGTAAAAGACCGTACAGTGTCCGGCGCTAATGCTTTCAGAAACAGATACAAACCGAACCCAGTGCTGGTTTCTCAGCTTCCCATCAGCAGCACAACTGCAGGCAAAGCAGGAGGCACCTGGGAGCTGGTGATGGCCACCCAGTGAGCCAGTACAGCCAGCACTAGCACAATCCAGAGCAGTGAGAGGCCTGTCCTAATTTGGGCCACAACTGTAGGACCTTCCAGGGTCTACATACACCAGAGGAGAAGTGATACAACCTGGCTCCATGCCAGCTCCTCTCGAACTCTGCTCCTTACCCGTCTGAAGCCTGTCCATTCAGTAAGGCCGGTCCTCACGACACAAGCCAGCCCTACAGTCTCTGCTCGCCTCAAACTGTAGAGCACTTTTCATGTCCATCCTGAGCCTGTTCAGGAAGCAACTAGAAAAGAGTGACTACTGAATACTGCAAAGCAGAAAATCCTACCCTGTGCCTACACCCAAACACTTCATGCGTGGAGGCACTTTATCACATGCACTCAGGAGCTTCTAAACGTTCATTTACAGAGTCAGCGCTCAAGTTTCCACACTTCTAAAACATTTACAAAGTTATGTCACTTTAAAGAAGTTTATAAAATTTGCAATTAAACATATGGAGCAGAAGTGGTTTTAGAAATAGGGTGGCATGAAGCCTTTCTCCCCAGCTGCATTTTAAAAATTCAAGAGATCTATATAATTTCACCTTGAAAACTTTACTCAGCGGAAATTATATACAGATGATGAAAATGTTAGCCAAGGAATGACAGCCGAAAGAATATCCCACTCCCACAGTGACCTTACTTAGGGGAGACTGGCGTGACATATAATATCAAGGTGTGTTAAAGATATTAATTACAGACATTACAGGCAGGGAACAAATATAATCCACTCAGTATTGAATACAGATGTCACTGGTTTGTAAAAATATTTAATGTGAAACAGCGTTTGTGTAACATTGAAATAATCTGATAATTAAAATGTACATATTCTTTCACTTAGCGTGGGTGGACCAGGCAGCCAAGCGCATTGTTTTTGAGATTCACTGCAAGGCAATAATAATTAGATTTATTGGTGAGGCATGTTTTGAGAAGAGAAGAGCTTGAACTCCAAGTGAGTGCATGCTTCCTACTCATAATTCTAAGCTTCAGAGGGGCTCACATAAAAATTCAAGCCAGGATTTAAGTTCTTTCTGTTTAGCTTGCTAATTGCTGGATTATGACAACTGCACTGGAACCAGTTCCCAAAGATTTCAGAAAACTAGGGATTTGCCTCTGGGTCTCATTTGGCCTCTCTCTGGGAAAAAGGCTTTTAAGTCCCCTCAAACACACACAAACACGTTAAAACAGAAATGGATAAACAAATGGCAAGCTTGCCAACAGCTGCCTCATGGGGGTTTCAAATTTGTTTATGGGAGGTCTAACATAGGAGTTCTCAGTCTTGGGATCCTCATCAGGTTTAAGGAGATTCATGACCATCCTCCCTTTGTTATGACCAACGAAGGATAGAGCTCAATCAGGCTGTGCATCAGGCACTGCTTTAATGGGAATATTCAGCCATAAAAAATAAAATAAATTAAAAAAAAAAAAGGTGAACTGTGTGTAAGGGACTTAAGAACTCCGATTACCTGAGTTGGGCTTCTCCATCCTTCACATACCAACAACTTTGTGTTTATTACAATGGAGCTGGGGAAAGACAGGGCACTAGTGGCTCCATATTTAAATCCAGTATCTATAGGAAGATGGTTTTCTCTGTAAATTTTTTCCTCACCTAATCTACTTGCATACCATATTTTTCTGCAGAGATCACAAACATGCTCCACAATAATTTATGAAAAGAAAATTAGGAAAAGCAATTTCCAGAAAGTAGCAAGCAATACTGACAAATGGCTGCTTTCAATACAGACTTCTGAAAGAGCTCTATGTACCATATCCAATATGGGGCGGCACTTCTTGATCTGCAGCGAGAAATCACAAGGAAGCTCTGAGCAAGGAGAAGGATGGAGAGGACACTTCCCCCTAAGTAATTACTGCAGCCATGGTTTTAAATCCTATAAGGGAGTAAAATGCAAAGAAAAACTTCTATCCAAATATAAAACAGAACTCCCATTCCCCATTTACTAATTATATAATGAAGCATGCAAGCATACTCCTCAAAGATGCTTGCACGTGAGCAGTACAGAACGAAGAATCGTCTACAGCTCTTTCTTACTTTTCCAAAAGGCTTAAGAAATCTTGCCATCAACTACAGTAAATGCATAGAGGCTGCCCAAATGCTGGTTTTCCTAGCTTACTCCAACACAATTTTCATTCTTTCCCCTTCTCTTCTCTCTCACCATACCAAAGCAACAAAAGGAGTCAGAGATTCATTTCATATTTAGAAGATAAAGAAACCACAAATGTAAGTAAAAGGAAAAAGAATTTCCAGACAGTAAATCATGCCAGGCAGACTTGACACACCATAAACAGTTGCTCTTCTCTTGCAAAGGTTCCAAAAACCTTTCTCCTTTTTTGCTTCTTTGGTAATGTATTTCAGCCAGAGGGAACAATGTTCCTCAAGGTGGTGGTTTTGGTAGACAGCCCCATTCCCAATTCACCGGGCAGTTTACTACACAGATGAGTCTCCACAACTAGTACTGCTTTATTTCTAGCATCCTCCTGTCTGATCTTAAAAACTGCAAAGGTATTTTAAAATCTCAAAGGGATTGGCAGGGGGAAAGGGGCAGAATATTTCAACATTATGCAAGAATTAGTATTCCCTGTATCCTGGGATTCACAGCCATCTAGCTATAAATGACTTTGAACCAATAAGGGAAGACGAACAGAGTAAGCCAGCAATTGAGAACTCTGGAATTGGTTGTTCTGATGTTAGTTTTCCACTGAATTTCTAGATGTCTGTGAATCCCTCAGCATGAACATTATTCCCCTAAGACACTTACTTCTCTCAACACAGGGACCAATTCTCTCTCTTTTCTTCTACCCTGTGCTTAGCAAATTAGAGCACTGCAGTTAAGCAGCTTCAAATATTCACTTTTAAAAGCACCTCTTAAATTCTAAGATTTAAAAGCATAAATTTGTCCTTGCTGATGTGACAAACACCCCACTTTACACCTTTTGTCAAGAAAAGAAGGTTAAGCCTGAAGGCAATTATATAGCCCACCTAGGTATTCTGCTTGACAGTCAGGAATCTTTGGAAATTTCCGTTTTTTGTACTATCTACAGCACACAGGCACACCCCTTTCTAATCTTTCTTGTGCACCAAAGGAAACCAAACTATTGAATATTCCCCAGATGGCTGACCTTTGTAACAAGATCTCTAACCAATGAATGTTCAATATTTTAACTTTCATTCCCCAGCAATGCTATTTAAGGAGCCATCCGAGGCCTCTGCTGCTCCCAAGGTTCCTGCCTGCAATGCAAAGAGAAATGTACTTTTTTTATGCCAGTTGCCTAGCAACCAGCCTAAGCTTTTGCAAGGAAACCAACAGAAGGAACAGCCTAAATCATAAAATTCGTCTGCTGTTGCTGCAGAATTATGTATCAAATATATTTATAACTTTCCTTCTAACCTTCTGGAAAGCTGCATGTTAGCAGTATAGGCATGGCTGAGTCAAACTTGAAGCTCCTCGAAGCTGTTAGAGACATCTGCTTTTGCTGCACTGTTTAAATAAGGGGAAGTATTCCCTTTTTTTGGGTGCAACACAGATATGAGCAGCTCAGACGTTAGCTTGTCATTATTTGGCTATGACCAGTATGTATCAGCAACTTGCAAAGTGCGCCAAAAATCAGAGTTCATGTCTAAGACTGGTTTCAAAACCCTAAGACTGCTGCCAGCAGAAGCCCCGGGCAGGGCTGTGGTATCTCCAACTGCTGAGCAGCCAAGGGGAGAACAGTGACGGTGCAAGATTGGTTCTGGGAAGAGCTGGAGCCTACTCCCCTGGAAAAACAGCAGAATGACAGGTGCCAAGAAGGATGTGACTATTTCCCTTTGTATAACACCAGACACCTCCTGTTATTAAGAAAACCATTCAGGTAGACAAGCGTGACTCTTTCTTCCTCTTTGCCTTAAGGACGAACAAACACATGAAGGATAAGAGCAGAGAGGAGAATTCCGGGTAGTTAAAAGCAGCTTTATCTGCCTGGTTTTGCAAGGTGCCATGCTCAGTGCTTAAATCCCCCTACTGCCAGCCTATCTTATCTATATGGTAACATTGACCATTGTCCCTAGGGCATCAGTACAGGCTAGCACGGGAGGATCAGCAATGATGCAGTTGTTTCTAAACTCATTCAGTTGCTGTCCTAAAGGCAAGTGCTGGGCTGATAGTGATCTATCAGCACTGGACAAGAAGGGCTGGACAGCTGTGTGCCAGGCTCATGGAACACAAGCATCAGCAGCTATCCCAGCACAAGGCCTGCTGAGTGCAGCCCTTGCCTCCAGGCAACTTGCTTCCAGCTCCACTGGGCTCTCACAGAGGCTCTTCCCCACAGCCCCTTCAATTGCTCCTCAGCTCTTCCTTTTCACACATTTTGCTGCGCTTCATCACCCAAATGACTACAAGGGGTGAGGGGTAAGAGCAGATTACCCTCTCCCAGCAGATGCTCCAGACTTCCCTCAGCTGGCCTGAGACCGCTCCTCTCAACAAACATATCCTAAAACTTTTCATTCACTAATCAAATGGTGTTGTGGTGGTTTTTTTAGGGCAGAAGCGCTAAATATGAGCATGGAAATGGTTTTATGCACTGCATACGCTAATAATAATAAACATAGACTGATCTCCCATGAATGACTCAAGGTACCCAGCACTTTGAGCCTAAGTAGACTCAGTGTTCATAGAATAATTTCACAGCTATCCCTGAAGAATCCTCCCCCATTACCCTCAGAAAAATAGCACATTGTTGTCATTAATTACAAATCTTGACTCCTTGGTTGGTAGGTAGAAGAGAGGCATCAGTGTTGCCTCATGTTGTTTAAGGCGCATATTTTATCAGTTTAATCTTTCCCTTAAGCAGTATGACAGGTAAAAAAAGACACTCATGATGCAGATTCAGAAGACTTTCTGAAGTACCGTCAGTTTAAGCTAGAGCCCAATCCCACGATCCCTTTCTGAGTCTACTCCCAGGGAGCTCTAGTGACACTTTGGGACACCCTGGCTGGGTCCCGTGTGAGGCTGTTAAGTGTGTAAGGGGACAGAAATCTGAACAAGGGAACATGTAACTGATCCAGCTGGTCCAAGGCCAAGGAAATGCTTGCAAGTGCACAGGGACCCTATTTCACATCCCGTGTGCTTGTAATACATCATCTAGACACTATGACAATTTTACCTCCAGCTTCAGATACGTCAGCAGAGCTGCCCTAGTCTGCAGGGGTGCTGTGTGCTGGTAATCTCCACAACCTCCTGTGGAAACTGTTTAGATGAAAAGCAGCAGCAGAGAACAAGTCTACCCCAAACAGCTGTCTGTCTCTTCCCTACCATGAAGATTATGAAGTCTTCTCTGCTCTGTAAATAAGAGTTTGGTCCTTTCTTCCCCCATTCTGCTGAATATGGGTCACTACTTTTTCAAAATCTTGAGACAAGCAGATGCAACCTACTGCACTTGTTTTACTCTGGCAGCAGGACAGTGGCTTATCTCATTGCCTGAGGACTCTGCCAGATGGCATTCGGCTATCATACCACTCGTCCCTCAGACTCCAGCCTGTCTATGCATGGCAGCAGAGCCAGGGAGCTGCTATGCACACTCAGCTTCTGGCTGTCGTATTACCAGATTGTGAAGGTTATTACCAGCAGAAGCAACTTAAAGCAGCTGTGAAGGGTTCAGCATTCAGTTTTCCAGCACCAGTTCAGAAGAACAGGGTGCTGCATTAGATTGATTTAAACCTTTCTCTTGCCTATCCAGAACTGCACTTGGTGACGTCTACAGCTGGCATGTCTTTGCCATTGTCTAGGCTTTCCCAATATTTCATCTAAAGTTGCCTACAAAAGTCTTTTGAATTTCACAGTGGATTTTAATCATTTAAACAAACGTGCTTCTTTTGTTCAGAAAATATACAGCTCAGTATACATGCATTCCCAAGAATGGGTTAAAAAACAACCAGGCCACGCCATCTTACTCATTATGCAAGTTGTTGAGAAGCACAGGAAAGTGAAATTGCTGTCACGCCATTATTTCCACCGCTTAAGTGAATAGAAGACAGACAGGAAGGTTATGTTTCTCTGAGCTTTTTCATTCACTGTTTTATGAAGCCCTAAGGCCTCACTTGCTCTCCAAGAACTTACTGAAATGATGTGTCTATTTTTGTTAAGACACATGCTTTTTAAAGTAACGTGTAAACGCAAACATACATACAGTAAGGAGCCTAGGTGGCTGGCCTGACATTCAGACTGATCACTTGTGAAAAATGACAGTCACCATTTGGCAATTTTTTAGCTGGCAGAGGAAGAAAATAGTTTGAAGTTCAACTTGATTGACTTAACCTGAAGAAGATGAATATGCAAAATAAAAGTAACACTAGTCAAATGCAGTGTAGAACAGAGGGCAAGATCGGATTTTACAGCACTTTTAAGAAGTCAGAGTTTGCAAATCCTAAAAATGCATTTAAAAAAAAAAAAAAAAGAAGAGAGACCAAAGTTTCTAGCATTTACAGGTTGATAAAACTGTTCCTGTCGTACCCAGGATTTATGGGTGTGATTTGCTGTACTGCAGAACAAGTAACACTGCAGGATGTGAGATTTCATTACCAAGAAATGAGATCAGGAATTGGCTGTGACTGAGACAGGTAAAAACAGATCTTTTGCCTACAAAAACTCAAGTGCATTCTGCAGTCTAGACAGACCACGCTGTTTTCTCAGCAGTTCTTTCCGCTACACCGGAGCACTTACTTTTAAATGAACTCTGTCCTGCTATCAAGCTGTGAAGCAGTATAAAAATGTATGCCACATCTCCCATTAGCAAGATGACGCATTGCAGAGTATACAACAGGAATCCTCAGGGAATACTTTGGGATTAGAAGTGAAACACTGCACAGATGGGATTGTTGGGTAAGGGAATTCCCTCTGCCCTATATAGGGCTCAGAACATTTAGAGCTTTTACATCAATAGGCAAGATCAAGCCATTTTACCTTGTAAATATTTAAAGTACAGGCAAAAAGACATGACGTACTTGAAAATCTGAAGAGAGAGGACAGTTATAGACACAGATACTTGTGTTGCTATTTTTTTCTTTTAAGTACTAAATATTCAGTAACTTGTAGGGAAGCTGAAGAGGTACACAAACATATAAGGAGAAGGACAGTGTTCTCATGCAAATTGTTAGAAGCTAAAGATCAGGTCCTATTTCTTGCCTCCATACTAACCTAAGATTGAATGACAGTTACTCTTTGGATACACTCACTCTCAACAATCAACAGTTAAAATCTAGATTCGCTCTCTGGAAGATTACTAGAGTGACAGCATTGTCTGCTGTTGAAAAACAGGTTACACAACCTATAACGTCAATAAAGCTCCCAGACAAGTCCTGTGAGCGTTAATGGGAAGATACTGTGCCTTTCCACCATAACCTATCTAGTCATTGTCCTCAGTATCAAGAGAACAGTTATCCAGAGGATTTGCAAAGGCACAGAGGGCAGACACATGCTAACTCCAGTTGAATGCCAAGGGGAGCTGGATCTGACCTGTAAACCCCACACCTGACATAGGCCAGTGCAAGGTATTAGCACCACAGCACCAAGCTCATTGTTCAAGCATTCCACCGGTAGCTTTGGGTTTCCCTATACATGATTGAGTCTAACCATCATTTTCATACTTGGAATTGGATTTTGAAATGCTTGTACGGAACTCGTAGTAATCTGTGAGCCTCTTTCTCACTAAACATCTCCCTTCAGCTCTGCGCTGATCTAATAGGCTTTGTCAAAGTGTTCATGTCTCCTTTTGATTATAACACATCTAGCTGATTTATGAGAGAACTGTGGAGTCACAGAACAGAGCCAGAGCTTGCAAGGTCACACCAAGTACAGCCCTGGTGCCTCACAGTGGGTGTCACTGCTGACCGATGTTTGCCTAGGGTGTTCCACAGATCTCCAGTGTCATAGGCTACACAGGTCATTGCCTCCACAGGCAATCTTTTTCCAGTGTCCCACTATCATTTTTTTGCCTCTTAATAGGAAACACGAACTTGTGTTTTTGCAACTGGAAGCCATCACGTCTTATCCTAGCCACCATAGACAAAATTAACCTCTTCTAAGAGCTCTTGAAGACTTGTTTCTCTCTTGGACTTTTTTCTCTGCTTTAAAGGTAAAAAAATTCAATTCTTTCAATCTTTCCACAGTCCTGCTTACTATACCCTTAGCCATCCTCAATGCTTTTTATTAGGCATTCTCTTGTTGGTCTTCCATTTTCTCAAAGTGTAACACATAACAACAGACAGACTTCCAAGATAAGGCTTTACCTATACTCATAGAAGTGAAGGAATCCCTTCAAGACATCTTCCAAGCTTTGCTTATACACCACGAGATGACAACTTCTTTCTAAAAGCATGCCACTGTATATTCATCTCCAATTTCCACTCCAAAGCCACTGTTTCTAAGTCAGCTTATAGCCATAAAAAAACCAGTAGTAAGTTATCATTTAGCAGGTGACTGCTAGTTGGTGGTCTCTGCGCAGCTCTACATGGATTCCCTTACACTTCATGGGCACGGAATACTACCACACAGCATTAATTTGCTCACATCTCCTGAAAGCGTAGATGGGGACCCCAAGAATGAACAGGCTAAATTTTGTACCATCCACATTTCCTGCAGGAAATCCACTCATTTAAGACTAACAAAGAAAAGGGCATGCTGCCTTCGTCTACCTTTTGCAACCGGACTTCAGTTATCTCAGTGGTTAACTGGTAACTCTGACAAATACTGTACTAGTTTAAAAAAAACCCACATGCCCATGCCAACATTCACACACCATTTCTTCTTCTACAGTATCTTTTGCACCAAGCACTTCAAAAATATTAATCCTTGCAAGCTCTCTATGAAAAAGCATTAACATTTCCTTGATCAGATACAGAAACCACAGCTTAAAGAGAGGTTAAGTCAACTGCCCACAGAGTGAGTTGATGACAGTTTTAGAGATCAGTATCTTTCTTATGCTAAGCACATTTATGTTGAACCTGCAGAGAATGGACAGCTGTATAATGCTTTTCAACCCACAGCTATGCACAAAATCCATTTTCTCCTTGATAAGGAGAAGAAAACACCACATGGAAAGAACAATACTCAATACCAAATCCACATACCTGATCACAAAGTGCAATCAGAGTCTAAAAGGAGAGCACCGTCCTTCCACATAGCTGTGTGATAGCACCTACCCCCACAAAATACAGGACTCCGCACGTTCACACAAGTAAGCTAGATACACTCTGCCAGAGGAAAACGTGCCCTTTCCAAGTCCTTTGGTTTGAACCTTACCTTTCCACAAGCCACCATGGACAGGGCAAGCTGGTACCAGACGTGAAATTCATCAAACGCAAACTTCATGGCTCTCTCCAAGCACTGAGAAATAAATGTTGGGAGAAATGTCAGACTTTTTTTTTTTTTTTTTTAATATCTTATCTCTTTTGTCAAGACTACTGCTTGGCTCAATAATCACATCAGGGAAAACAATCTATTGTGGCCCAGGTGATTTTTCCTTTTTTCAATGACATCATTTTCTTCTCAGTTAACTGGCCTTGCTAACACACACCATCACTTCAAACAAGAGCTACTTTGCTCAAGTGCGTACGGACAAATTATTTTAATGTCTCAAACGTTCTGTGTGCATTTCTGGCTTATGCTGCCATAGGTCTGTAGCTGTTTCTACTAACTGTCAACTAGCATGCTTCACTTTCACCTTTCCCAACAAGTTACTGCAAAGAGGGGCTCTGCTTGCACGTTTCAAGTGGAAATTTCGGCAGAAGCCAAGAAGAGGTACCTCAGAAAGCATGACATACTGCCCTCTTCTGCCCAGTGTGATGCTGAGGAGGTCATAGACTGCAAAAGCATCCCGGAGGCTGACAGCTCGGTCATCCTGCTGGTCTGGGGCTCGGCTGATCACTGCGTCCCGGTTTGCCTGGGCACAAGACACAAATGAAACATCAGACCCCAAAAGAGGAAGAGAGAATTGACTCCTCCATTGGAAGTTCCACTCATCATCCACAGCATTTTGTTTAAAATCATCTTGAGATATTTTTTAACTCATCCAAACATAAGGAAAGTGTTTCCATTCAGAGTTATTTTTTATCCATATGAAGCACACTCAAGAAGATAGCTGTACATACAGAAAGTGCTAGGAATACCTCATCTGAATTTGTTTCACAGAATTAGAGCATTAGGAAACAGACCTACCAGATCCCATTTCCTCGATAATTAGAAATTCAAGGCCGTCCTTAAACCACATTCCTCATTACTTCAATTGCCTGCAACTGTGGTAACTGCTTTCATGGTTGATATTTTGTCTTCTGTGTCTGCACTTGATGTCTTCCCAATAGCATGTGGTTTTGTTCCTCTTTTCTGCTACTCACTTTTTATTTTTTAATTTGAGCAAGTTGCCTTAGTAATCAGATTTGCCTGTCATCAATTTAATGCAGTTAGAAGTCTGGGCCACGCAATACCAAATGATTTTTTAAATAAAGATGTTGTAAGTGTTAATTTTGCATAATCTATCAGTGCATTGCTCAGCCCAGATCAGAAAGAAACGTTAATTTTGACAGAAAATGATCAGTCTAGCAATTTGCGAGGATGTTCCAAAATACCATATGGCATAGACTCAGATTCACCTCAGGATTCCAGCCTCTCCGCTTTCGGAGCACAAAGAGGGAAATTTCAAACCCAGAGTTAATGGAAAAGAACCTCTGATTTCCAGATGCAGAGGACTTCCCCCAGACTGCCTGAGCTCGGAGAGGGGCAGTGCTGGATGCCACCGAGCACTAGCACTAACTGATAGCACGGATACGCTGCCCTGGGCCCCTCAGCTGAAAGGGGTGCAACTTCAGACATCCAGGTCTAGACATCTAAAAGACCAGAAAAATTAGATTGACAGCAGTTTCACCTGGAGCAAAGACAAACAAAGTGTTCCCTCCCTGAAGCAGGAAGGTTATGAGATTTATTTTATAATACTTACTACTATAATCTTACATCTATTTCTTTCTAATTGCAGGGAGATTTTTTTTTTTCCTAAAAAGGTTAAACACGGGAATTAAGTGTAATAAAAATTTCCAGAATATGCAGCCCTTAAAGCCCACGCATATTTCATCATGATTAAGCTGCAGCTGTTTCATCATGATGTTATCTGTGTAATGCCCCAGTTCCAAGCACTCTTCATCACAGCCTCCAGCCGAGACAGCAAACACAATTACTGACAACTAACACAATCACAACCAAAAGCCAAATGGCGACTGCAGTTAAAGGCAAACTGACAGGTCAGGCCCAGCCTAGTGTGCGCACAAATAAACTTAACACCGACTCGCGTAGCCACAAAAGTATTTTTCTTTTCCACGTTACTGCGAAAGACACAATTTGTGATTTAAAAAAGTAGTTCAGAACAATAGGTGGCATGAGAGAACAAAACCAACTTCAAAGAGAAAAACCTGCAACCAGAGTACAGAAGCAGAGCTCGTCTATCTTTATTAGCAGAACTAAACAAATAAGAATAAAAAAAATAATACGGATGATTAAGCACTATTTCAGCTTAACTGAAGACTGTTACTTTAAAAGGAAAAAAGAAGCTAAAGTAAAGGTATATAAAGAACAATTCTGAGATTGCTACTTCAGAGAGTTAAAGATGAAGCATACACAGAATGATCCTTATTGCCGAGTGAATCCTCCTACGTATATACAATAGCATTAACAATTTTTTCTGCACTGGTTACATTGTTACAACAATTGTTTGTAGAAAATAGCTACTGAGCTAGCTTCCCCATGCTCTGTAATCTCATCATCAACCTCCCATTAGAGTCAGCTGTAGCCTGATGCTTTTTTGGGTATCCATCTAGTATCAAACAATGATTTTTAAGTTGATGCATTAGCACAGACAGAAAATTAGTACTGGTGAATGCCCATTAACATCTGCTAACAGATCTTGGTACTAGAGGCAAGAACATGCCCAAATCCTGCAATAAGCAGGAATATGAGACATATTACAAGGATGTAACATTCTAAAATTGCAGTCATACTGAACATATTGTACTTTACCTAAGAAGACAGCAGTTAAAAACACCATATGCATAGGCATGACTAATATTCTTTCCAAGAAGGTCATAAACCTGTTTATTTTGTTCAAGCTTTCAAACCTCAAAGCCATAGAAGGTCTCTGCAATCTATGACTCTCTTTCCTTGCATGCATAAAAGTTGCCACTGAGCAAATTCACGGCCACTTCTATCCCAACATTTTTTTAATACTGAACCTATTTCCAATTGCTAATTCCAGCTGCTCAAAAAAAATCAAGATGTCCCTGCATCATCACAGAGATATATATATTTAAAAAAACTAACCCAGAGGTGCAAACCTCATAACAAACTGACTGAACAGTAGTAAGAACACGGAGTGTGTCTAACACAATAACCTAAATCATCATCCCAAGGCTCAAGGTATCATTTACTACTGCAGTGTTACATACAGGAGGGCGGAGAAGGGAATGTGAATCACTGTTTCTTGAAACCCACTCAGGGAAATGGGCATGTTTCTGTGGCCTGCCTCTCACCTTTGCTTATGTTTTTGTAAACTTCTGTTTGGCAGTGAGAAAACCTGACAGTCACTGGTTAAGCACAGGTAACAAAATAGTTGCAGCATCACTGCAATACGGCATACACCGATTCTGTTGGACGGGTAATTTTACTTACTGAAACATACAGAGAGAGATATTTCATTTTGCATGTGAGAATGCATCAGTTCTAAGCCATTTACACCAATATTTTTCCAGTACCTGTGTTTCTGTTGTTTCAGACCACTAATTTTCCTGAACACAAATGCAAAAATGGTTATTTGTAGAACACTGACCTCCAAACAGCGCATCGATAACACAAGCAGCAATTCCCAATTTGTCCTACTGCATTACTTCCTCCTCCTCCAGTAAAAGCAGCAGTAAAACACAGCTACAAATACATTTTCAACACCCCCAGCATGACTCTTCCCTTTAAGCTGTTCCCATTGTCACACAGACATGCCTCACAGCACACAAGTGAGATGGAGAGAGATGGTGAGTCACATTATTAAAAGAAGAGAACCTCTGTTCAGGGCTGTTGCGTGGGATGGAGAAGGTCACTAATGCTACCAACACGAGTTTCGCCATTGGGAGTTGGTGCAACTTGCACTATACAGAGCAAAAATATACAGTCAATGCCCCTTAATTTGAGGTACTCCTAGGTAATGGAACAACCCAGAGATGCATTAGACACAATTAGCTGTGCACGTAGGTGGCTGAGACATGACACCAATCCTATTTTGGGAGATAAGACACATCCTGTAGTCAGCCCAGACCGAGCAGCACACAGGATAGCGAGCACCTTCATCCCTCCCTTTCCACAGCCCAGGGACACAGCCCACCTGCAGGCCACACACATCCAAAAGGCTCCAGCACAGGCTGGTACCCCCAAGTCGATCCAGTGCTCAGCCATGCTGATGTCTCTGTATCATCCTCGAAGCCCAACTCAGGTGTTCACCCTGACCGGGGCACAGAATCAGCTGGGGGTTCAGCAGCGCTTTTTAGGTCCAGCTCCAAACCACAGCAATATAACAGGATGGGACTTTCAGACCCTTGCTGGCTCTGATAGCAGGGAGGAGATCTCTCTTTCTGGGGATCTGCAATTTAACTAACAACCCTGCTGAGCTACAGACAGCTTGTGCCTTCCTATCCACATATACAATATACTTACCTGCAAACTCAATAAGCCACCTATACACGGAGGATGTGCTGTACACCAACGACCCTGATAATTACAGTTTATTCATGGCATGTTTATTATATGTAGAAAGGAAGAGAGCCACAGCAAATCCAAACAGCCATCACTTCAGCAGTTATTACACACACGGTTACGCTGCAGAAAATAAAATTTTACCACAGTACAAAGATGTGCTTCTTAATAAACCATCACACAATCATATGAATTACAATAGTGCGTATTTCACATAGCAGCCCCTTCTCACAGCAATTAGCTATGAAGTATCCTTTAATTGCTGACTTTGAAACACGGCTCCCCCTGCCTTTTTTTTTTCCAAAGAAGAAAAAGAAAGCAATTAAAATCTTTAATGAGTGCCTGCTGCCTGCCCCCTAATTCCTGGGCATTCTAATGTTCAACTTGTGTCTTTTCATAATAGACATAATTGCCAGATCCACTGCAACCCATCTATACAGAACGGCAGCATGTTTTACACAGTGTACTGTAATAATGTAATTGGTGTGATTCAATACTAGCATTAAGAGAGAAAAACAAATGCTATGTGTGTAAGATTGACAAGCCTTTGAAATCATGCAATTGATGCCTCTGCTGCTAAAAGCTGGGAAATATTTAGCCCATGTCCTTTGGATCTCCATTCTGGCTGTTTCGCCTGTACTGCCAACAAAATGAATGAATTCTTCGCAACGGCAAGGACCCATTCACATGGAAGAGGCTACTGACTTTTCACCTAAGTTACTGATGATCTCTACACAGCACTTGAAGGTTCCCCTCACTAACATATACAACAAAAATATTCAGGGTTGACTGCAAAGCTGCCGTGAAAATGGGAAACAGCTGTAACAGGGAGGAAACACTCTACTCCAGCCACTCCCAAAACTGCTCTTAGACCACAGCTTGCTCCGTTTCAGACCAGAAGCACAGTGAATGAAAACGTACTGCCTTGTGAACTGTGTGGCAATTTCTGGTAGGCAATAGATCACAAGTTACTGGTACCCCATTCAGATGTCTCAGCAAAATAGCCCATTATTATTGGTTATCAAGTATGTCCATATAGATATAACATTATCTCTCACCAGACATACTTTAATGTCTTGTGCTGCAGCAGAACTAATTCTGGAAACATCATTGAAAGCCAGACATATCCCCCAGCCAGCCCAACAACCCTACACAAAAGAAAGAGAGCAAGAAAGTACTGAAGTTTCTTTATGGATGCTGTCCTGGGTAACAAGTCACATATTTACTATAAGTAATCTATATTTAGAAAGCTATGTTCCAAGAATTTGCATCCTCTTTGTAAGTTCGGAAACAAGACTCCACACTGCAAAGCAGAAGAAAAAAAGCTCTCTATCCTGTCTCCAGCACCTCACATTAGAACTACTTAGTCAAGAAGCACTTAACAGAGGTGGTGTATTTCCCATCCTGCAATCTGCCTTTGCAGGTCCCAAACATATAGCTTTGTCTTGTGGACCAGTTAAAGAGACAGTTGGGCTTGCTATTGTAAGTGCACAACTGCGATTTGGCAAGAGCCAACAGAGCAGGCAGTCCTGTCCCCAGTTGTCCCTTTCAGCTGCCGTGGTCCAATAGCCCTCAGGAAAATACTCATGATGGTCATCCAGCTGTTATATCATCACTGGGCATGGTGTCGCTCAAAAAAAAGAAAATCCTACAAAAGCAACGAGATTGTTCTCCTTCGCCAACCCATTTGTTGGACAGCATTATTTTATAAAGCTAGGAACTGTAGAGTTAACAGGTTTTAATTATTTCTGTGCTTAAAAATACATGGGTTTAATCTTATTCTGTTAAAGGCATGCTCACAGCCATGAGCTTGCTCTCACCAGTAAAAAGAACAGGACAAGTCCCAGTATCTTACTTCCCCCCTCACCATCTGTTCTGTGCTCTCAGGCTCTCCAAGGTCAAATCGCCTTTAGGGATTCAAATCGGAGATAAGATGGGGATGACATTTCTAATCTTTGTTACACAGGCACAGAATTTATTAGTTTTGGATACAAGGAGCTTCATTTTCAGTATGAGGGAAGTGAACATGGAGCCAGAAAAAATAATCCGTGTTACCTGGTATGTTTGGTGGACCGCACCACCCAGAATCTTCAATTGTAAGAGCCAGAATTGCCAAGGGATGAATAAAGGGATTTTAGACTGTATGTTGGATCTCAGATTCAAGAAGGCAAAGTTTCTAAGTGCAAACAAAGAACTTTTTCTCTTTTTTTAAACCTCAAAAGTAAACACAAAGTAATAGAAAGTGTTCCATTCCTGGCTCTGAGGAACTTCTGGCTGACTTTAAGGGGCAGTGCAGTCAACTCAGGATATTCCTGAGAATGGTTATTAAAATAAACAAAACTGTGGCTAAGGGTTAGTCCTGCCAAACCTCCTTTGCCTACGCCCCACAGCACAAAGCACCAGAGTCCCTGATGGCAGAAGCAGTGCCATTCCCACTGGTAGCACGATGCAGAGAAACCACACCACAGCAAGTCACCATATGCACTTGGTTCTCCCCACAAACACAGCACACTGGTTTTGATGGGTTAAATGCAATAAGAAAGAGGACTAGTGGTTTAAAAATAGGCCAGTCCATTTTTTCCAACATGTGATAGGAACACATCATTCTACCACAGCCTGAGCTTGTAAAGGCTGTCACCAGCTGGCCTTCTCCTTGGTCTGAAGGAGAGCATTTTCCTCCTCTCAGAAACGCAGCCCATCCATACCATAGCTCGGGCTGTGCATAAGGAATGAGAATTTAGCCAGCAGGCCACAACCCCCCCTAAAGACCGCCCTGACTGTGGTAATCTTCAGGCTGCCTGATTTGTTTCACTAGATTCCTTTATGAGAACTCTACAGCCAACCACCGTGACTAAATAACAGCTGGCACAGAGGAGAAGCACTTGCCAAACTCAACAACCCAGATGCTTTTCATTGTTTACTGAGATGCCTTAGCCTATGAAAATAGGTTTCCATTTTCAACAGGACAGAAAGAATACAGGAGGCAACTCAAGAGGCTGCCATGAAGAGAGAAGCCCCAAGCTTTCACTGTAAGTGTTAGTATACTCAAAGAAGCATGTTCGAAGCTATAGAAGGGGCTACCGTGTTATTTGGCCTTCTGAAAAACTTGGGCTCAGAGTGAGTGAAATACTAAAGCAACCTTTAATTGCCCTGTTAGAAGATATTCTCGTTTCATCCCACCAGAACATGCAAAGTGGCTCCCTTCCAATGCAAGATAAAGGGATAAAACAAAAGCTGGGGCAGCATCACAAGCCAGAACCCAGCATGACTAAGAGCCAGACGCATGCTGGAATGCAGGATCTGGCTCACAACATCTTAAAGGCAATTTCTTTTCTTCCTTTTCCCCTTATGGGAACAGTTCTTTTAACACCTGTAACATCTTCTGTGGAGTTGCACAGATCCTGGTGAAGTAGATGTTAGCTTCACCTTAGGAAGGGAAGACAAACAGAAAAACAGAGTGAATTTCAGCAGCAAACTACCTAGCACTGATCTACTCCCTCCCTGTATGGCTCAGAGGGGAAAAAAAAGGTGTTCCAGATGTATATTTCCTGAAAGAGCTACCATGTCTCCTAATAATGAAATTTATCACATATTTACTTTGAGGTTCTCCAATGATTTACGCTGCTCCCCAGTACATCTTTGCTCTGTCTCCCCTCCACGTGCTGATAATTCTTCTGCCCCTCCTCTCCCCAGTTTTGTCCCCCTTGAGCTCCTTTTGAAGTGGCAAGAGTCAGAAATGGCTGTAGAGCAGCTGTTTGGCTTTACAGTCCTGCAAGAGAGTTATAATGGCACGGGCGCTCTTTTGTCTCCTTAAAAATCAGACAGGAAAAGTACCTTTCTGGTGAATTTTGCTCTGGCAAAGCAATCAAAGTGTCAGAGAGCCTGGAGAGCTCCCAGTAAGCCAACATAATTGTAGACTTCTGTTTCATTTTAAGGGGTTCAAAATTGTAAATACTGAAAGAACGCCTAATCCAGCCAAAAATCCAGGAACACCAACTACGATGCCGACTGGCCTACAGAAACATACCATTATCGCTTGCCACTAACACTCTCTCCAGGAAGGAAAATATGTTTTATTCAGTTGTTAACATTATATCATTACAGAGACCTCAACCGGAAGTCTGCTTCTCGTTAACTCATTTTCCATGAGCTTCAGCAAGATTCAAAAAACAAAACAAAAAACTTCAAACAAACAACAAACCTGTACATGAGAAAACTCACTAGCCTACAACAAAACTGTCATGGAAAAAGATGTCTCATGCCATAAATTAAACAAACCTTCCCCTTCTTAGTACCATAACAGTAAAACTACAGGAAAACATTTATGAATTGCAAACGTGTAAGAATCAGATTGCTCCCTCTGTTCCTCCACTTAGGAATCACATTCCTGTAGTTCCTAAGCGTATCTCGAGATACAGCTATATTTCTATAGACTTGTCCTGTATTTTTGTTAAAACAACAAACTCGTGGCAAGCCTATTGCTAATGCAAGAGGAAAGCTCGGATGTTCCATTTCCCAAAAAATGGAAAGACAGTTATGGTTCCTGCAGTGCTCTGCTACGGGATCTTTGATTGAGTACTTTATATGCAGCAGATCAAAATGCCTCACATCTACCTCTAGAACATTCCTATATATAGAAGACAGCACTTAGCAAACACAAGCTTATTTATTTAGCCTTGAAGTCAGCACAGCAGCCCAGTTCCTATCAGTTGCATTTTCACACTGCTTTATCCATAACTTAGTTACAGGACCACTTTGCCATTTTACGCACCATTGTATAAAACAGGGACAACTTTCCTCCACCTCAGCAGAACAAGATTATAGAGTTCAAGATCCCACAAGTCCTTTCTGACTGCAAGACCAGACCCAGAAAAGGCTGGAGCAGCCAGTACTGTTGCTGATCCAAACCCGTGATCCTCGTCCCACTTGAATCAGCCCTGACAAGCCACGCTGACAGGAGTTCTTCTGATTTTAATAGAAGTGCATGTGGTGTTCTACAAGCCCTCACTCCTGAGGTCTCCACTTCCAATTACAAAAAGCCCTTCTAACTGCAGAAAAGCCCTTGAAAATACAAAGTAGATATACCGTAGAAGCTTCACCTAGAAACCACTAAAAAGCACCAACTATAGTAACACTCAGATGTACGTGATTTTTAAGTCAATTTAATATTTTGGGGTGGTTCCGCCTCTTCAATTTTCCCCCAAATTTTAAAAGCAAACAATATTAAATTGCCATGTTCTGAAGAACTTAGCAGGAAAGGGGAAGGATTTGAGCCAGAAGAACCAGACAAACTGAAGGAAGCAAAAAACAACACAAAACAAAGTTTCCACAGTATCTCTTTTCAACTTGTCTGAAAGCTGTTTAGAAGTTTCTAAGAGGGTCATTGATGCTCCAAGGTTTTCAAACCTCGCTTTGAGCTACAAGTGACCACCCAGTATTTAAAGCAAAGTAACTTTCCGTACACGTTTTCAGAAAACATTCCTTACACACTTTCTGTATGTTTGCATCTTCTCAGAACGTGAAAAGGATCACATGTTACTGTGCAGTTCTCCATGGAGTGGTTTTTCTCTACCTTTTCCCCTTCCTCTTAAAGGGATTCTTTTAAAGCAACTGATGTTATAAGTAGAAGAAATGCAATTATTTTACTAGTTCATTATGGATGTTTCTACATGTGACAAAACTCCCTGTATCATCAGCATCAGAAACTGCCAAAGATCACTCAAGACTGAAACAGCTAAAATATTATCCCTGCAGAGTAAGGAATGTAAGCAGAATATTGTATCCCGCAAATGTACCTGCAAACAGCGGGTACCACCACCATGCCTGGATTTAGGTAGGGCTCCCTTCCTCTCATTCTTGATCCATAAATCCCCACAGATGTTTTGAGTGGAAACATCAGTCTACGAACAATGTATCTGAATGTCAGAACCTGCATGCAGCTATGGCGACTGCAGTCACTTCCTCTTCTTGACAATTCCCAAAACCCTTCACTGACATTCCATTTAATAAAAGTGGTCTTACTAGCAAAGGAATAAATAGTATTTCCTGTTCAACAGCTGAATCTTTGCTTCTGTTTATCTAGGGAAGATTCTGTAAACAAAACCAACCAGAATACTTGACGTAGACACGCTAGATATTCCTTTGTGCTATTAGTATTACAAACTCATTTTTGGCTTACCATGGATTCACTGATTAAGAGGAGAAGAAGAGCCTCTTCTACGTTGTCTTGAGGGCAGTATGCACTGAAAGACAGAACACATTTTTCTGAGGAAGGTCAAGAATTATCCTGTCAGCCTCTTTCTCATTTCACAAGAGGAGCAGTAACTTGAAACACCTCATGCATAATTCATTTGCTAGGCAATACCTTCTTTTGCAGGTTCTCATAATTAAAAGCTCTGCAATATATCCTAGATGAGCTATACTGAACCATAAATAGACTATTTCCCTTTCATAGCAAAGATAGCTATTTGGTTGATTTTCTTCCTTCCTGGGGGGAAAAAAAAAAATTAAACACTCAAGGTTTAATGCTTTATTTTTCCAGCAGGCCTTTTGATAGGAAGTTAAAAACAAGAACACACAAAACTACTACATGAATCAGTGACATAATTAGCAGCACCAA